>NC_045612.1:28811610-30151968 GCF_009762305.2 Zalophus californianus | reverse complement strand
ACACACACAGTGCTGAGGAGGGCCCAGCCAGCCCCACAACACGCTCACACGCGCATGCACACACACACACACAGTGCCGAGAAGTGCCTAACCAACCCCGCAACACACATACACACACACACACAGTGCTGAGGAGTGCCTGACCATTCCCCCCAAACACACACACACACACACACAGTGCTGAGGAGGGCCCGGCCAGCCCCCCAACACGCACGTGCACACACACACAGTGCTGAGGAGTGCCTGACCATCCCCCCCAACACACACACACACACACACAGTGCTGAGGAGTGCCTGACCATCCCCCCAACACACACACACATCGTGCTGAGGAGAGCCCGGCCAGCTGCCCAACACGCACGTGCACACACATGGTGCCAGAAGGGCCCTGCCAGCCCCCCAACATGCACACGCACACGCACACCAAGGCCCAGGCTCTCCTTGAGGACCTGATCCAGGAGCCAGGTGGAAAGGGGGCTGCCTGGCCCCCTGGCTGTGTCTGGGTTCCCTGAGACAAGCCTTAGACTTCTTCCCTCCCTCCCGGGGTTGCTCACACTACCCCCTTTAACTGAAGTTCCACGCACAGCCTGCTTAGCCCGTACCCACCTCTGACTCCGTCTGAGGAGGAAGGGAAACCCCACAACTCCCCAGAAGCCAAATCTGCTTCGACCAGGGGCTGCTAGGAACAGTCTCTTCAGAGCTTTGGATCCTGGCCCCCTCCAGCAAGCTGTGTCGCCTGGTCAAAGTCACCGAACCTCTCCAAGCCTCCATGGCCTTGGTTAAGGAAAAAGCAAAAAACAGTGATGCCCCCACCCCACCCCCCCGGGGGGGGCCCACAGCACCCCGTCCCGCACAAGGGACAGCGGTAAGGTGGATGAGCCAGGCCCTGGTGCACAGTGAGCACTCCCGGGAGGGCCCCAAGCACGAGCAAGCATATCCGTTCACTCCACAGGCTCTCCCATCTGCTCAGGAGCGGGGGCGAGGCACCCTGTCCGGCACCTTCGATCACGGTGAGGGCCCATGTCCAGCCTGACCCCACTCAGTCCTGACCCCTTAACTCCAGCATGGGCTCCACTTGTCCGAGTCCCCCGCCCCGGGCCTTACTTGCATCACTTCGAGTAGAAGCCACAGCTCGGGAGAGCAGGGGGCATCACGATCCCCGTTCTGCAGAGCTGGCCTGGGAGGCGCAGAGATCAGCCGGTTTACCTGGGCCACAGAGCCAGTTCGTGGTGCTGGGACTCCATCATTTCCAGCTTCTCGCTCTCACATGGGCTGAGCTCTCTCCCCACACTGGGAGAACCAGGGCACGCGGGTGGCTGAGTCTGGACCGGACACCTGCCCCGCACCGCCTGGCAGAGGGCCCTGGCAACACAGCAGCCGACAAAGCTTTACTGACTGACTGAGGCCTGTGTCGGTACAAAGAGGCATGTAGCGGAGCGCCTGGCTGGCTCAGATGGTGGAGCGTGTGACTCTTGATCTTGGAGTCAGGGGTCCCAGCCCCACATTGGGTCTAGAGATTACTTAAGCAAACAAACAAACAAGAAAACAAAAAGCCAAAAAAGAGGGAGAAAAAGACCCGAAGGACAGGTAGGGCTAGAGAGCTCAGAGTCTCAAGACAACCTTCTGTCCGCAGGCCAGCCGTGAGTGAGTGACCACCGCCTCTCTCCCCTCGTGGGCCCCTGCGACTAAAGAAACACAAAACGGACTGAAAGCGGAGCTGTGAGACCGCACGGTAGGGCCCGCGGGAATAGTGTATTTTTCTCACCTCAGTTACTCCGGCAGCACCCTGGTGAGGTAGTGGCTACTGCCATCCCCCTCTTACAGATGAGGAGACCAGGGTAAAGTGAGAAGAAGCAACTCAGCAGGCCAGCCAGCTCGCAAGGGGTGAGCAAGCCGGCTGCAGATGGCAGCCCTCCGGCTCCAGAGCCCCCTCCCGTGAATGTGGCACATGGAACCATGTGCCACCCAATGTGGGGCTGGGACCCCTGACTCATGTTCCGTGCACATGGAACCATGATTCGGGGCTACTTTTGCCGGGGACGAGGCTCCGTTCGGTCGCTAAGGCGTGCAAGGTGTGAAGGTAGGGAAGGAAACATGTTCAGTGGATGCTGGCACGACAGGTGCCCAGGGAGGGCGAGATCTGTCAAGGGTCACGTGAGTGACCGAGGCGGAGCAGGCAGGACTGCTCCGCGGAGATCGGAGACAGGAAAGAACACGCAGAGACTGTAGGTGGTCTAACACGCAGATGACGAGAACCCTTGTAGGGCTCTCACGCAATAATTAACCCCAAGTCAAAACTGTGCCTGGGCTATCTGGCCAACGGCGGTGGGGCGGGGGCCGGCCGCCCTCACCAAGGGCCAACCAGAGGAGGAAACATTTGGTTCAAGTCAGGAGGAGGTAGTCCCATTGTCATCCCTTACCACCTCTGTGAAAACGAATTGGTCCACAGACCTTTCTTAGTGTCTTACCCGTCCTCTGGGAGCACGAGGCTGGGGCACCTCTGTCCCTCAGGCGCAGTCGGTGAGGTGCCTAGGGCCCATGCTGCATTTAGGAGCCCACAGAAATGCTGTAGCTTCGGATTTCAAACGGGGCGGATGAGCACGGTAAACATGGGCTAAGTCAGGTACACTGTCCAGCACAGGACCCGTTCTTAGAAGCTATTTTCAATATTTAGGATATTACCAAGTGTCGGAGCATCTGTAAAACAGTTCTGGAAGGGAAACCCGCAGAGCCCTCAATCCGGCCCGCTCTCTTTTATTTGACAAGAAAGAAGCATGCGTACCATCAGGTTGAGTTCAGTATTTGCTTAGGGTTTTCTTCTTTGGACGTAAAATTTACATACAAAAGAATGCACGCCACCTTACATTTATTGAACTGGGACAAACTATATAGCCACTCTGTATCATCGATTCCGTGCTATACCCCAAATCTCTTGGCCCTTGTCCTTTTATTGTATTCACCTGGAGAAACCAAACACCTGCTTAAACTCCACTCTCCAACCAATAAGAATGTATCCCCGGCTGCAAGAAACAAAAATAAGAAAGGAAACGAAAAAGAAAACAACAAAGAAATGAAATTTATTTATTCCTCAGCAAGGGCTCAGGAAGCCATTTCCAGGAAAACCGAGGGGAGGAGGGTGGGGGGGGTGGAGAAAGAGCGGCAGGAAAGTGGGTGATGACCCAGATCCAAAGGGTCCCACCCTAAGGGACATGCATGCTTGTATAGAGAATCTCGAGGCAGAGGCATAGACGCTGTGCCCAAAGGTGTTTCAAGATCCATGGTTGCAATGAGACGAACAAAACTTTGAAAAAGAGAAACTGAAAAAACCCAAACGAGCAGGAGCTCTGTCCAGTGGAAGCCGACCTGGAACGCTCGAACGCCCTGTGCAGGTTCGTAGCCCTGTACTGAGATGTGGCTTCATTACTAAAATCCCGGAGGCCCAGGGGGCGCCTGGGTGGCTCAGCCGGTTAAGCGTCTGCCTTCAGCTCAGGTCATGACCCCAGGGTCCTGGGATCGAGCCCCGCATCGAGCCCCGCATCGAGCCCCGCATCGAGCCCCGCATCGAGCCCCGCATCGGGCTCCCCGCTCAGCGGGAAGCCTGCACCTCCCTCTCCCACTTGTGTTCTCTCTCTCTCTCTCTCTCTCTCTCTGTCAGTTAAATAAATACAGAAAATCTTAAAAAAAATATCAATAAAATCCCGGAGGCACAGGACACTCTCAAGGGGGCAAGCGTGGTTTTATTTGCAGAGCGCATCTGAGCAAGAGGCGCGCTCAGAAGACCGCAGCCCAAGCTCCTGTTCCCGGGGACCCAGGGGTCTGGCGGGCTCTGACTTGAGCCGCCTCCCGGAAAAACCTCAGACGGTGCCACCTCGAGCCCATCACTTTCCTTGCATTACTATTCCCCTCTAGCCCCGGCGGCGGGATTCGCAGGGCTGGCCCAAGAGACATTCTCCCAACACTTGGGCAGGGCCTCCAGAGCTAGGGTGAGGTCTGTGTCTCACCCTACCCACACGGGCTTGCGCCATGCAGCACAGCGCCTTCCTGTGGGGGAGACAGACCACCCGTTCGGGGCGTGCGAGCCCAGCTCCGACTTGAAGACTCATCCCCTCTAGCTAGGCATTGCCGGCTCCGACGCCCTCGGCAAAGAGCGCCCTACCCGAGCTCCCCTTGCAAGTGCACCCGCCTGGTTGGTGCCCAAGCCCGGACCGCATGCGCACGTCCGCGAGCCCAACCCCCAGCAGCGGGCGGTATATAGAGAGGGGGCGCCTACCCAGACACTCGGGAACCCGACAACGCCAGGACCGCTTTGCCGGAGCCCGTCCGCAGGCCACCGCTCTCGGCGTCGTCACCCATGGATCCAGAAGGATCCGACGGGGAGTCTGCAGAAGACGGCACCAGGGATGTGGAGCCTCCCGGCCCAGGCCAGGACGATGACCCCGGCTTCCTCAGCCTGGAAGTCGACGAGGACCGCGAAGAGCCGCAGGGTCGGTGCCCGTTGGGACAGGCGCCTGCAGCAAGCCCCAGAAACCAACGTTCCCTGGGCGAGGGGGGCGGTCCCGACACCCCGCAGATGCTGTCCCTCGCGCCCTCCTTCCCACAGCCTGGGCACCGATGCCCTGATCTTTCTGTCTGGATCTCCTCCTCTGCAGAAACCCGGCCTGCGGCGATGTCGCTTACCGAAGACACCGAAGACACCGGAGACGGAGCGGCGGCGGAAGCGGGGGACGAGGTCGCACCGGAGCAGGACCCTGCGGCCGCTGAAGTCGAGGAGGAAGCGGACGGCGACGGCGACGGCGACGGCGCCGCAGAATCTCCACCGCCTGGGCCAGGGCAGCCGGGGCCGGGGGGGGCCGCCGCTCCAGGCCCCCGTCACGGGTCCGGCGCCGGCACAGGGGCAGCCGACGACCCTGCGCGTCATGTTCAGCCTGTTTCAGCTGCGCGAGCTGGAGAACTTCTTCCAGCGCACCCAGTATCCCAACGCGTTCATGCGGTAAGCGAGCTGCGGCGCTGGGCGCGGGCTCCCGGCCTCGCGGGCGGCGGTCGGCGGGCTGGACGGGCTGCGGCGCCGGGCGCGGGCTGCCGGCCTCGCGGGCGGCGGGCGGCGGGCTGGACGGGCTGCGGCGCCGGGCGCGCGCTCCCGGCCTCGCGGGCGGCGGTCGGCGGGCTGGACGGGCTGCGGCGCCGGGCGCGGGCTGCCGGCCTCGCGGGCGGCGGTCGGCGGGCTGGACTGGCTGTGGCGCCGGGCGCGCGCTCCCGGCCTCGCGGGCGGCGGGCGGCGGGCGGCGGGCTGGACGGGCTGCGGCGCCGGGCGCGGGCTCCCGGCCTCGCGGGCGGCGGGCGGCGGGCTGGACGGGCTGCGGCGCTGGGCGCGCGCTCCCGGCCTCGCGGGCGGCGGGCGGCGGGCTGGACGGGCTGCGGCGCCGGGCGCGGGCTCCCGGCCTCGCGGGCGGCGGGCGGCGGGCTGGACGGGCTGCGGCGCCGGGCGCGGGCTCCCGGCCTCGCCGGCGGCGGGCCGGACGGGTTCGCAGCGTCTCTGTCCTCGCGGCGGACGAACACCCAGCGGCGTCGAGGCTGCCGGGCCCGCCGGGCACTGGCGCTTCTGCGGGAGCTGAGCGCTCGCTCTGCGGGTGGGGCGGCGAAGGCGGACGCTCGCTCGGGCGGGTTTGATCGCGTCCAGCCGGGAAAGCGTCCGCCGCCCTTCACAGAAAAATGTCCTACTGGCAGCAGGGTGGGCGGGGACGAGGGCGACAGGTCTGAGACGCGGGAGCAAGTGGTTTAGGATCCTACCTTTGTTTAAAATCGTGGTAAGTCTACTCGTCGTGAATTATTTCTGCACTCGGTTTTTTAAAATGATTCATTTTCAGTAATCTCTACACCGCCGTGGGGCCCCTGCACCCATTTTTACATTTTTAAGTAGTGCACTTGAAAACTATCTGGATTAGTGAATATTCTGCATTCCCTTCGATTTTGCTAGAGGTCTTGAAACAATGAAAAGTTAAAAAAAAAAAAAAAGAAGAGGAAGAAAAGAAAAGAAAAGGGGCGCCTGGCTGACTCAGTCGGTAGAGCCTGTGACTCTTGATTTTGGGGTCTTAAGTTCGAGCCCCACGCCGGTTGTAGAGATTATTTAAAAATAAAATCTGAAAACAGAGTCCAATTAAATCTTGCTTGAGGGAAAGCTGCCCTGCAGAAGGAAAGCTCCAGCTAGATGGTACAGGACAGTGTTGGGGGCGAGGCGTCTGCGGCTGTGGGCGGAGGTAGGGGAGGAGGAAGTCAGTGATACCGAAACTTTAAAACAAGCACAACCAAAGAATGAACAGCAGTTCGTGCCATCCCTTAGCACCTATGGGAATGTACTCTAACTTGGTCATCACTGAGGGAGAGAGAGAGAGAGAAGGAGAGGGAGAGAGAGAGAGAGAGAGCTGGGGGGAGAGTCAGAGAGAGAGGGTGAGAGAGATGGATGGACAGCACCTTATTGGAGGGCTCTAATTTAATCCATAAAATGGGGTTAAGAGCAATGATCGAAAGTCGGTAGGGCTAGATCCTCAGAGATATTTCTTCATTTTGAAGTTGGTAACACTAAAGGAAACTGAATTAGAATGTCGTGTGTTCTCGGGGACTGTGCCTCCTTTACCCAAGAGACTTGGCTTTCCTTCAGGTCTTGGTCCACTGCATCTCATTGTCAAACCTGAAATGGTGTGACTTTCCCTAAGTGTACAGACTGGTTCCTAAAATGTCACTGACATCTCCCTGAAAAAAATGTTAAAAAGAGGAAGGAAAAATGCTGTATTTTAATTCACCCCCAACTCCAAATATTGATTTTTCTCCCCTCAGCCAGGAGCTTGCAAGATTAATCGATGTGCCTGAAGCCAGAGTGCAGGTCAGTAAACCCGAAAGAAACCATTTGGCTGGGAGCCGTTCTAAAACCGGCTTCAGGACTTGGACATCTTTGTCCTTGACCTTCTCACCGTCCTGGGTTTTTGTGGCCTTTGCTAGCTTTGAGAAATAAGTGTTGAACTTTTGGGTCTTGGTGGGGGGACAACGGGATAAATAAAGCCCAGGTTTGGGAAATTGCCCATTTCCAGAGGGAACATGATTTCCTAAAGGAATGAAAAAACTAGTATTGTATCGTATCCCTTCTATAAAATATACACACATGTCTGTATAAACTGTACCTATATATACTTTTAGATGTCACTGAATTAGACATAGAATACACATATTTATACGGATTTTTAAATATAGCACAAATAGAAATATAATCATAGCTATAGATCATATATATAGTATACGTATTATTTTTATATGTAATATATACCTGTATACTAACGGATACATGTATTTACATATAACATCATAATTATGGATCATATATATAGTATACGTACTATTTTTATATGGAGTATATACTAACATATATGTGTATTTATTATATAAATCAATATGTGATCTAGAAGTACATGGAATGTAGTGGGGCGCCTGGGTGGCTCAGTTGGTTAAGCGACTGCCTTCGGCTCAGGTCATGATCCTGGAGTCCCGGGGGCTCGGATCGAGCCCCGCTTCGGGCTCCCTGCTCAGCGGGGAGTCTGCTCCTCCCTCTGACCCTCTTCCCTCTCGTGCTCTCTATCTCTCATTCTCTCTCTCTCAAATAAATAGATAAAATCTTAAAAAAAAAAAGAAGTACATGCCATGTAGTAAATATGAATATAAATTATATAACATATAAATCACATTTAATTCATAGAATATATGCTTACATATTCATCTAGTATAGAATATATATATTTGATATGTTAAATGTATACGTAATAAATACACAGTATATCAAAAGTATATTCTTTTTTAAGCATCTTCCATAACAGATAAATACCATATATATCGATGTGACATCATTGTTATTGCTAATATAAAATATATTTCTATAATGCACATATAATTAATCAGTTATTATCTACGATGTTATTAATATAGTCCTATGTAATATACAATTACCATATACTATAGCCAATAGATTGTTCTTTGCTGTATCAGTTATGGATTAATATTTATTTATTATGAATTGATATTAGTTATTGAGTAGCACGTTAATCTATTGATATAGCAATATCATTATATGGTAGTAATGTTTCTCTACAATAGAATCATCATGTATTATTTAAGTATTATACTATAAGGGTATAATTATGTAATTCCTATGTATTCCTGTATAAGCACTCATACGTGACTTGTATATACACAAGTTTATATTATATATGGTACATTTATATATAACCCATCTTAGAACAATATATACAGAAACATAAATATTTTATATAAACGTAAAGAAAGGAATACCCGCAAGCACACATACTCAACAGACAGCTCAGCTCCTGAAAGGGTTATCATGCAGGCACCACTTCACTGTCGGGTCACATTTGGATGGAGTCTGAAGTGGAAATCGTTCAAATCGCTCAACTCACCAAGGAGTTGAATTACACTGATTTACTGAAAACGAGCATAAGCTCTTTGCCTAAGGAGTGAATTTACAAATATTTTGGCATAGGCTTGAGGGAAGATTTCACACACATGACACAGCAGATAAGCAACTACCTTATGTCCAGTGAAGCTGAGACTTACAGGGAGGGTAGACCTTCAAGTACAACAGCCTGGGCCTCCTGCTCTTGGTATTTCCTCGTAACATATGATTTTTTTCACTCTAGGATTCAGACGGAAACAATTGTATTTTGTCATTATAGAATTACTTTTAATTTATTTTAAAAGTTCAGAAATTTATTTTTACTCTTACTGCTTGTAGTGCAGGTGCCTAGGCCTCTTGCTGGGTTGTTTTTTTTTGTTTGTTTGTTTTTTGTTTTTCCAATATATATGATTTCTTTCTTTTTTTAAGATTTTATTTGAGAGAGAGAGTGAGCGCGTGAGAGAGCAAACACAGTCGGGGAGCGGCAGAGGGAGAAGCAGACTCCCCACTGAGCAGGGAGCCTGACATGGGGCTGGATCCTGGGACTCTAGGATCTTGACTGGAGTCAAGGCAGACGCTTAACCAACCGAGCCACTCAGGCGCCCTAATATATACGATTTCTTGCTCTAGGATTCAGACGAAGGCAATTTTACCTTTTAATTTAAAAAAAATATTTTATTTTATTTAAAAGATGTTAAATTTCATTAATTTACTTTTAGAGCTGTGGCTTTTAAGTACTTGGTAAACAGGTGTGGAGAGTGCCAGGCCTACATCTTCATTTTCTGGAACTCCTTCATAGTCGGCCTGATAACCTTGTTAAACAGTAGACCCGTGCATTACGGTGGAGATGGGAGGGGGGTAGGTGCCACCTTTGAAATCTGTCTACAAGAGAAAAGAAACGAAAGCAACAATTTCAAACAAGGTTCCACCAAGCTAACAAAGGTGGAGGCCGACCCAACCAGGTGGAGGCCGATCCAACCAGGTGGCCGCCACCCCAGCACAGGTGGAAGCCTAAGGCCAGAAAGATGCCTTGGGGATATGACTCACATTCCAATCTCTGAACCGACCAAACGCATTAGTGAATATTCCTGTGAGGAATGTCTGACACCTGAGATTTTGATCTTCCTCTTGTGGTCCTTTTAGGAAGAGATTGTGTGGAATTTGTCACTAGTGGGCACTGGCTCTTAGTCCAGGCTGGATTCTGACGTGTGCTAATTGGAAAGACTTTTTCTTTTCTTTTTTTTTTTTTTAAGGATTTTATTTATTTATTCATAAGAGACAGAGAGGGAGAGGGAGAGGGAGAGGGAGAAGCAGACTCCCTGCCGAGCAGGGAGCCCGATGCGGGGCTCGATCCCAGGACCCTGGGATCATGACCTGAGCCGAAGGCAGACGCTTAACCCACTGAGCCACCCAGGCGCCCCGGCACTTTCAATTTTCAAAGAAGTTTTTCCCAGTTTTATGAAGACATAAGTTGCATAGAGTCCTGTATCAATTTAAGGTATACAGCATAATGATCTGACTTACATCTATTGTGAGGTGTTTACCACAGCAAGTCTAGTTACCATCCATCATGTCCTAGAGAGACAGAGAAGAAAGGAAAAAGACAAAAAGAAAAATAAACAGTTTGTTCTTTGTGAATAGAAGTCTTAAAATTGAATCTCTTAACTGGCATAGATACCATAAGGTAGTGTTAAGTATAGTCCTTATGCTACATTAGAGTCCTGGTACTTATTTATCTTAGAACTGGAAGTTTTTACCTTTTGACCACCTTCAGGCAGTTCCTCCACCCAAGCCCTCTAAAAGTGGTCACAAATCTGATCTCTTTTTCCTTGAGTTTGTTGGGTTTTTTTAGATTCCCCATATAACTGAGATCATAAAGTGTTTGTGTGAGGAAGAGTTTAATGGATGTGCCCCCAAGTGCAGTAAGAGCTGTTATATGAATCCAGTATTAGAAATACGGAAGGAGGATCAGTGTGTACCTCAGCTAGGCTACTTGGCATTTGTGTAGATTTGGCCTCTGGTAAACTTGGATCCCCCCAAGATGAGGTCCACGGCGCTGGTGTTTTTAGACAGCATATTCATGCAGCAGAAAGACCAAATACTAGGACGGCAGAGGGAAAATGAGGCCACAGGGAGAGTAGAGGCCCCCTTTGTGTCAAGTGACATTTGCAAACCGGGAATGTCTACAGATATTAAATACAAAGAAATTCCATTAACTGGGATGCGGAGAGGACAGTGGAGTCCAAAGGACAGGTTTTATTTGTAGGGTTCAGAGTTGGCAGATACTAGGGAGGAGCCATTTTGTGACTCCTCACCCACATGGTGGTTGACTGTCTTCCTACAATGTCAGTTTCACCTTCTTGCCTTAAGAATACTGTATGATTGCACTTATATGTGGACTCTTAAAAACAAAACTAATCAACAAACGGAGCCGATACAGACTCATTTACAGAGGACAGGATGGAGGTTGCCAGAGGGGAGGGGGTGGGGGCATGGGAAAAATAAGTGAAGGGGATTAGGAGGTACCAACTTCAGTTGAAAAATAAATCCGGTGCGGAGATGAAAAGGACAGCGTAAGGAATATAGTCAGTGATATCGTAATCCTTTTGTATGGTGACTGCCCTTACCGCGGCGAGCATTTTGTAGAGAACTGTCGAATCACTATGTCGTACACCTGAGGCGAATACAGTATTGTATGTCAACTGTAGTTCAGTGAACAACAGAAAAGAGGATAAGGGATGGGATGGGGCTCTCCTGGTTGAGTAGAGGGGCCTGGGGAGGGGGGGCGGCCCTGCCCCGCTGGGCAGCAGGGGTCCTGTCCAGGGTGCTGGAACCGTAGCCAGAGAGGAGGGAGCTGACCGGGGGCTGAGCCCAGGAAAGCCTGGAGGGTGGTGCAGGCTGGAGGCTGCAGAATCCACCACAGTGACGGCGGTGAGCCTCTTTGCCCCCGATCTGTTGGCTGGACGAGATTTTACGAACTTAGCAAATCTGGTCCTAGTTCGTGTAAACACGCATTGTCCCCGATGTCTGTAACATTCAGGTAGTGTCCAGCGCTTCGGCTTCCTCCTGTCCCAGCAGGACCAGCCACAGGCTCCTGGGCCCTCCATGCCCAAGCCTCGCTCGCAATAGCATCTTTTTCACTCTGAAGCGGTTTCAGAAGAGGAGCGACCCTTCAGTCATCCTGAAAGGAACGCTGCTGTTGTTGAAAGATCCGGCACGTTCCTATGGATGACGTACTTACTCTTTGTTCAAGACGGGCTTTTCAAAATGGGGTTTGTTCCCCTCAGCAGGACTCTTGGACGATGCTGAGCTTCCCCCATAAGCAGGGTGACACCTGCCTAGTGACTAGGGGCCAGTGGCAGCTGGACAGCTGCTGGTCAGCTGTGAGGACACAGACATCCCAGGTGTGACAGTCACGGCAGGGACAGAGCGCCGTTCCTCACCTACACCTGCTGCTGAGAACGGGGAAAAGTAATAGGCAAGGTGGGAGGACAGAGGCAAAGCAGAGAGCCGAGCCAGAGCCTGGCACAGCCTGGCGCAGCGTGGGTGCCCTCTCGGGGTGAGCTGCAGGGGGGCCCGTGGCCCTGAGTTCCCTAAGCGATTTTAGCAAGAAGGACATAGCTCCCCTGATGCCGTTTCAAACCTTAAGGGCATAGAGAGTAAGTAGCCTGCTTGTTTTCTCCTGTATGACATCCAGTGCTCAACGTACTAAAACGATCTCTTTTTCTCTCTGATTGAAGGTTTGGTTTAAGAACAGGAGGGCCAAGTGGAGGAGACATCAGAGGGCACTGAGGTTCAGAAACGTGCCCCCCGTGGCCATGGTCCGCCCCATCATCTTTAACTTGGGTGGACCCTACCGTGCCGTCCTCAATCAGGAGCGGCCGGATTGCCTGTGCGTTCTCCCCCAGCCACTGCTGCTGGGACCACCTCCGCGGCCCATGCCGCTCTTCCCTGTTGCCTTCTTGCCTCCTCTGCCCTGGCTGCCTCCACCTTTCCCTCCCTTCGGCTGCCCTCCTGTGGGCGCTCCCGGGTTCCTACCGTCCGTGGTTCGCTGGTAAGCCCTTTTCCCACAGAATGGCCTCCGTGACGGTTTTTTCCCACGGTGCTTTTGAGCCCAGCCCCATTCTGTGTAGCTCGCCGCCAAGAGCAGTTCACTAAATGCCCGCTAAATGTATGCAGGAGAAGTGCAAATTCACGGACCCTCATTTTTGGGCACTTGTTGTCTTTTCAATAAAGTTATCAATTCACGCTCGGCGTGTTTGTTTTGCGCGTGGTATGGGGTCAGTGCATGTGATGGACGGCGCCGTTCCTGCAGAAAGGCAAGGAGGCCTGCTGCTTTCAGGCAGCCGCGTCCCTGAGCCGCCATCAGGAGGCCACGGCCCTGTCTGAAGTTCCCCAAGTGCCCGCGGCCGGCTTCCAAAGACCCACCGTGCCCTCCAGCACCCCATCTTCCCCCGCACTCCCCCCTGCCCCCAGCCCGTGCCCCAGCGGTCCCGCGCCGCCGTGCAAGACGGGGTGGCGTCCGCCTCCAGGGAGAGAACGCTGTGCTTCCAGGCGGGGCTGAGCCGCAGCCGCGGGGAGGTGCTGAGGCCCACCCGGGGACTGGAAGGGACACTTCTGAGGGGCTACTCACGGGGCTCCCGGAGAAGCGGCAGCCGGCCGTGCAGCGGCTGGTGCTCCGCAAGTTGTGTCCGGTGCCGGCCCTTTGGGTGGAGGAGACGCGGCGACGGCATTCCGGCCGGAGGGTCCTGCGTCCTGCGTCCTGCCTCCGCCAAGGTGCCACGAGAGGGGACCCCCTTCAAGGCCGGCGCTGGGCTCTCGGTCCTCCCTTTCCCCCACGCCCCAGAGGCCGAGGGCCCAGCATCGCTCGGTCGCCGGCTCCCAGCTGCCCGGCGCCCTTCGGCGAGACCGTGGCGGTGGCCCGCGGTCCTTGCGTGCAGTCGTTCCAAGTCGGCGGCTGAGAAAGGACAGGGGTTTTTGTCCACCGGGACTCGCGGAGAGAGAGGGGCTCCTGCGGAACCGAGGCTGTGTACCTGTTGCCCGATCGGGTTATTTACACTGGCACACACCGCCCTTCGTGTTGCCAGGACGACCCCAGCCCTGGGGACGAGTTTTGCCGGTGCACCCAAAATGTCTCCCCCGGTCCCCCAGGTTTGGGTTGTGGCGCCGCAGCGGGTTCTGTGAGCCCAGGCGTCGGCGATCTCCCGGATCCGAGATCGGGTGGCCCCCTCGTGTGCTAGCAGTGGTTCCGGGGTGCCGCCTCGGGATGGGGGAAGCATAGCGTTTCTTCGAAGCTCCCCCAGCCCGGCGAAGCTGCCGGCTTTCTGCGTCGCCGCCGCTGTGACTCACCTCCTTCCTCCCCGCAGAGACCTGGGTGGCCTCAGCCCTTAGCTGTGGGCCCTCGACCCCATCCCGCATCTCCCTCTCAAGGTGTGTTCTCCAGGAGCTGTCCGGGCACCATCTTCGCGTCTGATTCCGGGACGTTTGCTTGTAAATAGCAATTTTTGAAACCACTTGTGGTATGTATCTTTAGTGATATCGTGCTAGTTCTCTTATTTGTGAAATTTAGGTGTCAGACGCTAGAGGGAAACTGGGTTTTTTTTTATTTTATCATTTTATTTATATTTCATTTCACTGTTTATTTTGGTTTTTGTTTATTTTCCTTCGTTTTATATTTTATTTTTCCCTTATTCATTTTTTTATTGTATCTTTTACTTTACAGTGTATTTTATATTGTCTTATTTTCATTGTTTTGTTTGTTATTATTTTAATTTTCGTGTGTATATTTTTTTGTTTTTACGTAAAAAAAATTAATAGAAATGTACTTTACCTAAAATATCGTGATTTCCAATGTACGGCGTAGTGATTCGACAATTATATATATTTGGAATTGCTCACCATGGAACTGTAGTTAACCATATGTCACCATAGAAAGTTATTATATCATTGATTATATTCCCTATGCTATGCTTTTCATTGCGGAGACGTATTTATTTTGACTGCAATTTCGCACCTCTTAATTGCCTTCAGCTATTTTGCCCATCCCCCACCTCCTCCTTTCGGGCAACCTTGTTTGTTCTCTACATCTTTTTATCTGTTTCTGTTTTGTTGATTTGATTTTTAGATTCCACTTATTAGCGAAATAATATGATATTTGTGTTTCTCTGACATTTCTTGTAGCATAATACCGTCTGGGTCCATCCACATTACCACCAATTCTAAGGTTTCAGTCTTCAGTATGGCTGAGGAAATATTCCATTGTGCATATAGACCACATCTTTTTTATCCAGTCAATCATGGATGGACGCATAAATTGATTCCGTATCTTTGCTATTGTATATAATGCTGGAATAAACATTAGGGTGAATATGTTTTTTCATATTAGTGTTTTTGTTTGGGTAAATACCCAGAAGTAGAAATACTGTATTGTATGATACCTGTATTGTAATTTTTTGAGGGATGTCCACACTTGTTTCTCATAGCGGCTGCATCATTTTACCTTCCCACCAACATTCAGAAGGGTTCCCTTTCTACACATCCTGTGCAATACTTATTTTTTCTCTTTTCAACCCTGGGCATTCTGACTGGTGTTACGTGATACCGGGGTTTTGATTTGCGTTTCCCTGGTATTTAGTGATGTGTAGCATCTTTTATGTGTTCAGTGGCCATATGTAATTTTTTTTAAAGAAAAATGTCTATTTTGGTACTCTACCCTGTTTTGATTTGATTTTTGTTTTGGTGTTGAGTTGTATGCGTTGATTATAAATTTTGAATATTAACCTCTTATCAGATACATGATTTACAATTTTTTTCTCCATTCTGGAGGTTGCCTTTTTGTTTTTTTGATCATTTCCATTGCTGTGCAAAAGCTTTTTAGTTTGATGTAGTCCCATTTAATTATTTTTGCTTTTATTTCCCGTGCCTGAGGAGACATATCCAGAAAAATATTGTTATGGCTGATGTCTGTAAATTTTCTGTCTTTTTTTTTCTTTTAGGAGCTTTATGGTTTCAGATCTACATTTTGGTCTTTATTTTGTTATTTTATTTTATTATTATCATTATTTTTTAAGTAGGCTCCATGGCCAGCCTAGAGCCGAACACGGGGCTTGAACTCATGACACTGAGATCAAGACCTGAGCTCAGATCAAGAGTCAGATGCTTAACCGTTTGAAGCACCCAGGCGCCTCTTACATTTTGGTCTTTTGTTTATTTTCAGTTTATTTCCGTGTATTGTGCAAGTAAGTGGTCCAGTTTCATTCTTTTGCATGTAGCTGTTCATTTTCCCAGCACCATTTATTGATGAGACTCTTTTTTTCCCCATTGTATATTCTTGTCCCCTTTGTTATAGATTAATTGATCATCTAAGCTTGGTTTTATTTCTGGGCTTTTTTTTTTTAAGATTTTATTTATTTACTTGAGAGAGCAAGAGCGCACACATGCGCATGCGAGAGAGCATGAGCAGGGGAAAGGGGCAGAGGGAGAGGGAGAAGCAGACTCCCCACTGGGCAGGCAGTCCGTCGTGGGGCTCGATCCCAGGACTCTGGGATCACGACCTGAGCCAAAGGCAGCCGCTTAACTGACTGAGGCACCCAGGCGCCTCTGGGCTGTTACGTTCTATTGATCCATGTACCTGTGTTTTTGCCTGTAGTACCATTCTGCTTTGATTACTATTTGTAGTATAGTTTGAAATCTGGTAGTGTGATACCTCCAGATTTGTTCTTAAGGTTGCTTTGACTATTCTGGTTCTTTTGTGGTTCCAAGGAATTTTTAGGTTTATTTGTTCTAATTCTGTGAATCCATTTACAATGACATGGATGGGGCTAGGGAGTATAATGCTATACACTCATATGTGGAATTTAAGAAGCAAAACAAATGAGCAAAGGAAAAAAAAAGATAGACAAACCAAGAAACAGACTCTTAAGTATAAAGAACAAACTGATGGTTACCAGAGGGTAGGTGGGTGGAGGGATGGGTGAAATGGGTGATGGGGGTTAAGGGGTGCATTTGTCTTGATGAGCACTGGGTGATGTATGGAATTGTTGAGTTACTATATTGTATCCCTGAAACTAATATAACACTGTATGTTAACTATACTGGAATTAAAATAAAGTTTAACAGAAAAACAACAAAAAAACCCCAGTATAGGTATTTTCATATGGATGCCATTAAACCTGTGGGTTGCTTTGTGTATTATAGACATTTTAACAATATTCATTCTTCCAATCTATGATCATAGTATATATATATATATATGTATATCTTTCTATTTATTTGTTTCATCTTTGATTTCTTTTTTCATTAAAATTTTTTTTTTACGTTTTGCTTGGTTTGAAATAGTTGACATACAATGTTACTAGTTTCACGTATACCACTTAGTGATTGGAGAATTCTCTACATAATGCATTATGCAACGTTCATCATACATGCAATTACCATGTCACCATACAACATTATAATATTATTGACTATATTTTCTGTGTTATACCTTTCACCTCTGCTACATTTATTTTATTTTATTTATTTTTTTAGGATTTATTTATTTGAGACAGCAAAAGTGGGGAGAGGGGCAGAGGGAGAGAATCTTTAAGCAGACTCCCTGCTGAGTGTAGAGCCCATTGTGGGGTTCAGGGCTCGATCTCACAACCCATGACCTGAGCCAAAACCCAAGAGTCCGGCTCTTAACCCACTGAGCTACCCAGGCAGGCTTGTGACATTTATTTTATAAGTGGTGGTTTGTTACTCTTAATTCCCTTCACCTATTTTGCCTATTCCATCCCTTACCCACTTTCCTCTGGCAACCACCAGTTTGTTCTCTGTGTTTAAGAGACTGTTTCTGTTTTTTGTTTGTTTATGAATTTGTTTTGTTTTTTAGAATCCACATACAGGTGAAATCATATGATATTTGTCTTTCTCCATCTGATTTATCTTATGCAGCATAATACCCTCTAGGTCGATCCATGTTTTTGTGAATGGGAAGATTTCATTCTTTTTTATGGCTGAGTAATATTCCATTGCATGTATATTTCACATCTTTTTTACTTATCTATCAATGGACACAGGTTGCTTCGATGTCTGGGCTTTGTAAATAATCTTGCAATAAACATAGGGGTGCATATATCTTCTTGAATTAGTGTTTTTCCATTCTTGGCATGTATACCCAGTAATGGAATTACTTGATCATATGTATTTTCTATTTTTAATTTTTTGAGGAGCTTTCATAGTGTTTTCCACAGTGGTTGCACCAATTTCCATTTCCACAAACAGTGCACATGGGTTTCCTTTTCTCTACATCCTCACCAACAGTTATTTCTTGAATTTGATTTTAGCCATTCTGACTCATGTGAGATGATATCTCATGTTGTTTTGATTTCCATTTCCCTGATAACTAGTGATAGTAAGCATCTTTTAATGTGTATTGACCGTCTATATGTGTTTTTTGGACAAATGTGCTATTTTGATTTGTATAACATTGTAATATAATTTGAAATCTGGGATTGTGATATTTCCAGCTTTGTTCTCCTTTCTCAGGATTGCTTTATCTATTCGGGGTCTTTCCTAGTTCCATACAAATTTTCAGATCATTTGTTCTAATTCTGTGAAAAATACTGTTGGTATTTTGATAGGCATTGCATTGAATTTGTAGATTGGTTTGGGTAGGGTGGACATTTTAACAATGTTAATTCTTCTAACAATGAGGAGGGTATATCTTACCATTTATGTTCTGTTCCATTTTTTTAATCAGTCATTTATTGTTTTCAGATACAGGTCTTTCAACTTGGTTAAATTTATTCCTAAACAATTTTTTTCCAGTGCAACTGTAAATGGGATTGTTTTCCTAATTTTCTTTCTGATATTTTGTCATTATTGTGTAGAAACACAACAGATTTCTGTATATTGATTTTATATCTTAACATGTTTACTGAATTTATTAATTCTAGTAGTTTTTTGGTGGTCTTTAGATTTTTTATATACAGTATACTATATAGTATATAGTATTATGTCATCTGCAAATAGTGACAGTTTTACTTCTTCCTTACCAATTTGGAAGCCATTTATGTATTCTTCTTGTCTGATTTCTGTGGTTAGTACTTCCAGTACTGTACTGAAATAAAAGAACCTTGCCTTCCTGATCTTAGAAGAAAACCTCTCAACTTTTTAATATTGAGTATGATGTTTGTTGTTTTTCATGTATGGCCTTTATTGTGTTGAGGTATGTTCCTTCTATATCTACTTTGTTGAGAGTGCTTCTCATGAATGGATGCCGAATTTTGTGAAATGTTTTTTCTGCATCTGTTGAGATGATCACAGGATTTTTATCTTTCATTACTTAATGTGGTGTATCTCAATGATTCATTTGGAGATACTGAATCATCCTTGCATCCCTGGAATAAATATCACTGGATTGTGATGAATGATCCTTTTAATGTACTGTTGAATTCATTTTGCGGATATTTTGTTGAGGATTTTTTTTAAGATTATTTATTTATTTGACAGAGAGACACAGTGAGAGAGGGAACACAAGCAGGGGGAGTGGGAGAGGGAGAAGCAGGCTTCCCGTGGAGCAGGGAGCCCAATGCCGGGCTCGATCCCAGGACCCTGGGATCATGACCTGAGCCGAAGGCAGATGCTTAATGACTGAGCCACCCAGGCGCCCCTTGTTGAGGATTTTTGCATGTTTATTCATCAGAGTTATTGACTTGTAATTTTCTTTTATTGCAGTGTCTTTGTCTGATTTTGGTATCAGGGTAATGCTAGCCTTGTAAAATCAATTTGGAAGCATATTTTTCCTCTTCTATATTTTTGGAATAGTTCAAGAAGGATAGGTATTAATTCTTCTTTAAATGTTTGGTAGAATTTCAAGTATTTCCTTCAGGGGTGCCTGATTGGCTCAGTTGGAGGAGTGTGCAACTGTTGATACCGGAATCATTAGTTTGAGCCTACATTGGGTGTAGAGATTACTTAAATAAATAAATAAATAAATCCTTTAAAAAATAAAGTGTTGCCTTCATAAATAAAAATTTAAAACAAATCACTAGGAAAATATTTGCAACCGACATAATAAAAAAAGATTTACATTCCCAATATACAAAGAATCCTACAAATTGATAGGAAAAAGACAACCTAACAGAAGAGTGGGCAAAATATATGAATAGATATTACACTGAAAAAACAAAAGTAGCCAATAAACATTTGAAACTATATGTAGCTTCAGTATTCATCAGGCAAATGCAAAGGAAAACAGATCACCCATCAGATCAGCGAAATTTTTGAAAATTAATAATATTCAGTGTCAGCATATTGGAGAAAAAACACTTTCTTATAATGTTGGTACAACATTTTTGGAGAATAGTTTGTATATTTTTTAATGAATGATTGTAGGTTTCTAATTAGTATGGTATTTATATTCCATTGAGTACATTTTGTTAAAGATGTAATAATTTTAAAATGTCAGAATTTCTAATAAAGTTATATTCTTTGCAAAAAAAATAAAATAAATGTTTGGTAGAATTCAGCTGTGAAGCTATCTGGTCCTGGGTTTATGGGGTTTTATTATTAATTAATTAATCAATAATTTATTTATTTATTTATTATTTTAAGTAGGTTCCACACACAACATGGGGCTTGAACTCATTAACCCGAGATCCATAGACATGTGCTGTACTGACTGAACCAGTCAAGTGCCCCTGGTCCTGGATTTATGTTTGTTGGGAGGTTTTTTTTTAAGATTTTATTTATTTGATTTTTTAAAAAATTTTATTATGTTATGTTAGTCACCATACAATACATCATTAGTTTTTGATGTGGTGATCCACGATCCGTTGTTTTTGTATAACACCCAGTGCTCCATGCAGTACGTGCCCTCCTTAATACCTATCACCGGGCTAACCCATCACCCCACCCCCCTCCCCTCTAAAACCCTGTTTGTTTCTCAGAGTCCATAGTCTCTCATGGTTCATCTCTCCCTCCGATATTCCCCCTTCATTTTTCCCTTCCTTCTCCTGATGTCCTCCATGCTATTCCTGATGTTCCACAAATAAGTGAAACCATATGATAATTGACTTTCTCTGCTTGACTTATTTCACTTAGCATCATCTCCTCCAGTCCCATCCATGTTGATGTAAAAGTTGGGTATTCATCCTTTCTGATGGCTGAGTAATATTCCATTGTATATATGGACCACATCTTCTTTATCCACTCATCTGTTGAAGGGCATCTTGGCTCTTTCCACAGTTTGGCTATTGCGGACATTGCTGCTATGAACATTGGGGTGCATATGGCCCTTCTTTTCACTACATCTGTGTCTTTGGGGTAAATACCCAGGAGTGCAATTGCTGGGTCATAGGATAGCTCTATTTTTAATTTTTTGAGGAACCTCCACACTGTTTTCTAAAGTGGCTGTACCAACTTGCATTCCCACCAACAGTGTAAGAGGGTTCCCCTTTCTCCACAACCTCTCCAACATTTGTTGTTTCTTTCCCTGTCCATTTTTGCCATTCTAACTGGTGTAAGGTGGTATCTCAATGTGGTTTTGATTTGAATTTCCCTGATGGCTAATGATGATGAACATTTTTTCATGTGTCTGTTAGCCATTTGTATGTCTTCTTCAGAGAAGTGTCTTTTCATGTCTTCTGCCCATTTTTTGACTTGATTATTTGTTTTTTGGGTGTTAAGTTTGAGAAGTTCTTTATAGATCTTATAAAAAAAGATTTTATTTATTTGAGGGAGAGAGAGAGAGAACGAGCGGGGCGGGGGGGGGAGCAGAGGAAGAAGCAGACTCCCTGCCAAGCAGGGAACCTGACACGGGGCTTGATCCCAGAACCCTGGGATCATGACCTGAGCCGAAGGCAGATGCTTAACCTACTGAGCCACTCAGGCATCCCTTGTTGGGAGTTTTTTGACTACCAGTTCAATTCCATTATACTAATTGGTATGTTAAGATTTTCTATTTCTTTTTGGTTGATTCTCGGAATATTGCCTATCTTTAGGAATTTATGCATTTTCCCTAATTTGTCTAATTTATTGACAAATAATTTGTTATAGTGGTCTCATAATCTTTTGTATTTCTGTGTTATTAGTTGTAACTTCTTTTTTTTAAAGATTTTATTTATTTGACAGAGAGAGACACAGCGAGAGAGGGAACACAAGCAAGGGGAGTGGGAGAGGGAGAAGCAGGCTTCCTGCCGAGCAGGGAGCCCGATGTGGGGCTCGATCCCAGGACCCTGGGATCATGACCTGAGCCCAAGGCAGATGCTTAATGACTGAGCCACCCAGGCGCCCCTTCTTTTTCATTTCTGATTTTATGTATTTGAGCCCTCTTCTTTTTTCTTGATGAGACTGGCTAAAGGTTTATCAATTTCCTTAATCTTTTCAAAACATCAGTTCCTAATTTCTGATCTATTTGATATCATGTTTTTGGTTTCTATTTCATTTATTTCCACTCTTTATTATTTCATTCATTCTGCTAAATTTGGGCTTCATTTTTTCTTCTTTTACTAGCTCCTTTAGGTATAAGATTAGACTGAGATTTTTCTTGTTTCTTGAGGTAGGCCTGTATTGCCATAATCTTTCCTCTTAGAACCACTTTGCTCCATCCCATAGATTTTGAAATGTCATGTTTTCAGTTTCATTTGTCTCCAGTTATTTTTTATATTTCCTCTTTGATTTCTTCACTGACCTGTTTTTTAAAGATTTTATTTGACAGAGAGAGAGAGCGCAAGCAGGGGGAGCAGCAGAGGGAGAGGGAGAAGCATGTATCCCGTGGAGCAGGGAGCCCAATGCAGGGTTCGATCCCAGGACCCCGGCAGACACTTAAATCGTCTGAGGCACCCAGGTGCCCTGACCTATTTGTTGTTTAGTAGCATGTTGTTTAGCTTCCACGTGTTTTTTGGTTTTCTACTTATTATTTTTTTTTGTAACTGATTTGTAGTTTCATAATGTGGGCAGGAAAGATGCTTTGATTTCAGTCTTCTAAAATTTATTGAAATTGTTTGTGGCCTCAAATGATATCTGTCCTGGAGAATATTCCATGTACACTTGAAAAGAATGTGAATTCTGCTCTTTTTGAATGGATTGTTCTGTTAAGTCCATCTTGCCTTATGTGTCATTGAAAGTCATTGTTTCATTATCAATTATCTGTCTCGATGATCTATCCATTGATGTAAGTGGGGTATTAAAGTCTTCTATTATTGTTGGCTATCTGTTTCTCCCTTTATGTCTGTTAATATTTGCTTTATATAATTAGGTGCTCCTATATTAGGTGTATAGATATTTACAAATGTTCTTTGTGTTGGATTTACACCTTTATCATTATGTAATGCCTTTCTCACTTATTACAGTCTTTATTTATTTGTTTGTTTGTTTATTTATTTATATTCCAGTATAGTTTCAGGTGTATAATTGGTGATCCAACAATTCTATATATTACTCAGTGCTCTTCATGATAAGTGTACTCTTAATCCCCTTCCCGTTTCACCCACCCCCACCTCCCCTCTGGTAACCATCAGTTTGTTCTATATAGGTAAGAGTGTTTTTTGGATTGTCTCTGTTTTTCATTGTTTGTCTGTTTTGTTTCTTAAATTCCACATATGAATGAAATCATATGGTATTTGTCTTCCTCTTAATGATTTGGTTCATTTAGCATTATATCCTCTTGATCCATCCATATTGTTGCAAAATGGCAAGATTTCATTCTTTTTCATGTCTGAGTAATATTACATTGTATATACACACCACTTCTTTTGTGTATGTATGTTTTTATCTGCATTTATATATATATATTTTTAAGATTTTATTTATTTATTTGAAAGAGAGAGACACAGCGAGAGAGGGAACACAAGCAGGGGGAGTGGGAGAGGGAGAAGCAGGCTTCCCGCGGAGCAAGGAACCCGATGCCGGGCTTGATCCCAGGACCCTGGGATCATGACCTGAGCTGAAGGCAGATGCTTAACGACTGAGCCACCCAGGCGCCCCTATATATATGTTTTTAAGTAATCTCTATACCCAGTGTGGGTCTTGAACTCACATGCTGGAGATCAGGAGTCACATGCTCTACCCACTGAGCCCAGCCAGGCACCCAGACACCATGTCTTCTTAATCCATTCATCCATCAGTGGACACTTGGACTGCTTCCATAATTTGACTATTATAAATAATGCTGTAATAAACAAAGGGGTGTGCATATCTTTTCAAATTAGTGTTTTTGTATTTTTTTGGTAAATACCCAGTAGTGGAATTACTGGATCATATAGTAATTCTATTTTTAATTTTTTGAGGAACCTTCCTACTGTTTGCCACAGTGGCTGCACCAGTTTGCATTCTCATCAACAGTGCACAGGGGTTCCTTTTTCTCCACATCCTCGACAACACCTGTTGTTTCTTTTGTTTTTTATTTCAGCCATCTGACAGGTATGAGGTGATAACTCCTTGGGGTTTTGATTTGCATTTCCTTGATACTTAGTGATGTTGAGCTATAGTCTTTATTTTAACATCTAATTTGTCTGATATTGCTACCCAGGGTTTTTTTTTTTTTTTTTTTTGCTTCCATTTGCATGGAATATCTTTGTCTATCCCTTCACTTTCAGCCTATATGTGTCTTGAGGTCTGCAGTGAGTCTCTTGTAGGCAGCATATAGATGGGTCATTTTTTTTTAAAGATTTTATTTATTTATTTGACAGAGAGAGAAACACAGCGAGAGAGGGAACACAAGCAGGGGCAGAGGGAGAGGGAGAAGCAGGCTTCCCGCAGAGCAGGGAGCCCGATGCGGGGCTGGATCCCAGGACTCTGGGATCATGACCTGAGCCGAAGGCAGACGCTTAACGACTGAGCCACTCAGGCGCCCCGGGTCATTTTTTTTTTTAATCAATTCAGTCACCCTGTCTTTTTTTTCACCATATGTGTTTTGATTGGAGCATTTACTTCATTTACATTTAGAGTAATTGTTTGATATGTATGCTTTTTTGCTCATTGTTTTTATAGTTGTCTTTTCTTTTTATTCTTGCTCTGTTCCCTTGATGTTTTATGGCTTTCTTTAGTATTATGCTTAGATTCCCTTGTCTTTATTGTGTATCTATTACACGTTTTTGGTTTGTGATTACCATGATGTTCATTTATAACTTTCTATGTATGTAGCAATGTGTATTAAGTTGGTGGTCACTTAAGTTTGAACACATTCCAAAAGCACTACATTTGTACCCCCCCTTGCATGTTTTATGTGAATGATGTCATATTTTGTTTTTATTTTGTGTATTCCTTGACTAAGTTTTTAGATATAATTGATTTTACTACTTTTATTTTTTTTATCCTTCATACTACCTAAAGAAATGATGGAACTCATATTTTTACTGTGTGTTTGCTTTTACCAGTGAAATTTTTCCTTTCAAAATTTTCTTACTTCTAGTTATGGCCTTGTGTTTTCTCCTTAAATATGTCCATTTAACATTTCTTGTATAGTTGGTTTAGTGGTGATGAACTGTTTCAAGTTTTGTTTGTTTGTGAGATTCTTTCTTTCTCCTTTAATTCTGAATAACCTTGCCAGTAGAGTGTTTTTGGTGGTAGATTTTTTCCTTTCAGCACTTTGAATATATCATGCCATTCTCTGTTGGCCTGCTGTTTTTGCTGAAAATTAGCTGGTAGCCTTATTGTTTTTACCTTGCACATAACTGCTTTTCTCTTGTGGCTTTGAGATGCTCTCTCTATCTTTAATTTTTGACATTTTAATAATTGTGTTTCTTGGTGTGGACCATCTTGAGTTCATCTTGTTTGGGACTGTCTATGCCTCCCGAACCTTGATGTCTCTTTCCTTCCCCAGATTAAGGGAAGTTTTCAGGTATTATTTCTTCAAGTTAGTTTTCTGCCTTTCCCTCTTTTCCCTTTCTGGGACCCCCATTATGCAAATGTTATTATGCTTGATGTTGTCACAAAGGTATCTTAACCTATTCTCATTTTTTTGAAAGATTTTATTTATTTATTTGACAGAGAGAAAAAGCAGGAGAGCACAAGCAGGGGAAGTAGCAGAGGGAGAGGAAGAAGCAGGCCCCTGGCCAAGCAGGGAGCCTGATGCAGGGCCTGATCCCAGGACCCTGGGATCACGACTCAAGCCAAAGGCAGATGCCTAACCAACTGAGCCACCCAGCCTCCCTAGCCTATTCTCATTTTTAAAAATTGTTTTGTTTTGTTTTTTTTTTTTGCTGCTCCACATGGTTGCTTTCTATTACCCAGTCTTCCAGCTTGCTGATCCATTCTTCTGCATCCTCTAATTTGCTTATTCCCTCTATAGTATATTTTTCACTTCAGTTATTGCATTCTTTAGCCCTGATTGGTTCTTTTATATATTTTCTATCTCTTTTTTATATTTCTCACTGAGGTCATCCATGTTCTCTCAAGTCCAGTGAGTGTCTTTACGACCATTACTTTGAACTCTTTGTCAGGTAGATTGCTTATCTTTGTTTCATTTAGGTCTTTTTCTGCGATTTTTTTTTTTAATATTCTTTCTTTCAGAACATATTCTTCTGTCCTCTCATTTTGTCTTACTCTTTGTGTTTGTTTCTATGTATTAAAAAAGTCAGCTATCTATGTCTCCTGCTCTTGGAAGTACTGGCCTTATGTGGAAGACATCTTGTGATGCCCTTTAGTGTAATCCCTCCTGGTCACCAGAATCAATATACTCCAGAGCTGTCCCTGGTGTGGGCTTCATGCACCTTCTTGTTGTGGCTGAGCCACATTGCTGCATTTGGGCTGGGGGGGTCGGGCTGGCCCTCAGCTTGGTTGGTTGCAATTTTTGTACTCTTACTTTTATAAACATTCAGTTCTCTCCCACACTGCAAGGCTTTCTAAGGTAAGCCTTTTTGTTGAGGGGGAGAGTAACCCACCTCAGGCTTTGGAGTGTGGATCATTTGGTGCTGAAGACTTGGGGCCCAGCAGACAAAGACAGAACTTTCGTGGGTTTTTTTTAAGATTTTATTTATTTATTTATTTGACAGAGAGAGACATAGTGAGAGAGGGAACACAAGCAGGGGGAGTGGGAGAGGGAGAAGCAGGCTTCCCGCTGAGCAGAGAGCCCGATGTGGGGCTCCATCCCAGGACCCCGGGATCATTACCTGAGCCGAAGGCAGATGCTTAACGACTAAACCACCCAGGCGTCCCTCTTACTTGTTTTTCTTCTGTTAATCTGTGTTATGTCAATTTAATTATTAGAGTAGCTGAAAAACCTAGAAGGGGAGAAGGGAAATTTTTCTGCCCTTACAGTACTTATCCAAAAACATGTTTGTTTTAAATCTGTAATTCAGATTTAACTCAGGTTGTGGATTTCATTTTTTCTTTTTAAAAATCTGTTATGGAAGTACAGTTGACATACAATGTTATATTAGTTTCAGGTGTACAATGTAGTGATTCAACAATTCTATACATTATTCATTGGTCACTTTGATAAGTGTTGTCACCATTTGTCACCATATGTTATTACAGTATTATTGACTATATTCCCTATGCTGTACTTTTCATCCCTGTGACTGATTTATTTTATGTATTTTGACCATTCCCCCACCCTCCCCTCTAGCAACCACCAATTTGTTCTCTGTATTTATGAATTTATTCCTTTTGTTTGTTCATTTGTTTTTTTATATTCCACATATAATGAAATCACATGGTATTTGTCTTTCTATGTGACTTATTTCACTTAACATAATGTTACCCTCTAGGTCCATCCATGTCATTGTAAATGTCAAGATTTCATTCTTTCTAATGCCTGAGTACTATTCCATTGTATATATATATATGCCACATCTTTTTTTTTAAGATTTTATTTATTTGTTTGAGAGAGAGAGAATGAGAGATAGCACGAGAGGGAAGAGGGTCAGAGGGAGAAGCAGACTCCCTGCTGAGCAGGGAGCCTGATGCGGGACTCGATCCCGGGACTCCAGGATCATGACCTGAGCCGAAGGCAGTTGCTTAACCAACTGAGCCACCCAGGCACCCTATACACCACATCTTAATCCATTTATATATGGATGGGCAATTGGGTTGTTTCCATATCTTGGTTATTACAAATAGTGCTGCAAAACACATGGGGGTACATATATCTTTTCTAGTTAGTGTTTTTGTTTCTTTGGGTAAATACCTACTAGTGGAATTACTGGATCATATGGTATTTGTATTTTTAATTTTTTGAGGAATCTCCATACTGTTTTTCACAGTGGTTGCATCAATTTACATTTCCATGAACAAAACATGAGGGTTTCCTTTTCTCCACATCCTCACAAACACTTGTTATTTCTTGCCTTTTTGATATTAGTTGGGCTATATATTTGTTTGTTTGATCTTGTAAATATAAGGACTCAAAATTTGCCACCCCAAAATGCATCTTTGGCATGTGAATTATAGTGTGATTATTTTTTTTAAGATTTTATTTATTTATTTGACAGAGAGAGTGAGAGAGAGAGCATGCATGCGCACAACCAGGGGGAGTGGCAGAGGGAGAGAGAGAAGCAGGCTACCCCACTGAGCAGGGAGCCCAATGCGGGGCTTGATCCCAGGACCCTGGGATTATGACCTGAGCCGAAGGCAGATGCTTACCCGACTGAGCCACCCAGGTGCCCTAGTCTGATTATTTCTATGAAATATAAAGCTCAGGAAGAATCTTTGATCTTCTTTTTAACTGCCTAAAGGAATTTAGGTAGAAGACCTGCTCCAAGAGAGGGATGTCACCATAGGTAACTACAGTATAATATGAACTAAGTTTGATAGACAGGGAGGAATTTGCCAAGGCCTGTTTGTTTAAAGTCCTGTCATGTCCATTTGTTTCTGTATGGCCCAGCAACCATTTCTTTCACAAAGATTTACTCTTTTTCTTTTTTTAAAGATTTTATTTATTTATTTGACAGAGAGAGACACAGCGAGAGAGGGAACACAAGCAGGGGGAGTGGGAGAGGGAGAAGCAGGCTTCCCGCTGAGCAGGGAGCCCGATGTGGGGCTCGATCCCAGGACCCTGGGATCATGACCTGAGCCGAAGGCAGACGCTTAACGACTGAGCCCCCAGGCTCCCTAGGATTTACTCTTTTTCATCTCCTGTGAATTGCTTTCTTTTCCTTTGAAATTACTAACCCATACCTCTTTCTCCTTAGTCCAGAATGAAATATATACTTCATTTTACCTGACTGTGTTTGGAAACTCTGTTTATGTGGATTCCTTGTAGGTACATAGTTTTGATTTTCTTCTGTTAATCTGTCTCATGTTAGTTTAATCCTTTGACCAGCCAGAAGAATCTTGAAGAATGGAGGAAATTTTTACTCCCCAACAGTTGTTGGGGATGGCCGGATAAATTTTAACTGGATGGACATTGCTCTCCCTAGGGCTGCTGCAGCTGTGAGGTTCTGGGACTTCTGACAAGTTGGCATAAGTTATCAGTTCTTATGACGTTAATCTGCTGGGTCTTCGCCTGAAGGTATAACTGAATCAAGAGTGGTAAGCATCCTTTTCTTTATCTAAATATAGATTAGCAGGAAAAAATACTTGTGGAACTAGTTCCTTGGGTATATGGACTTTGGTAATATGTATTATTTGTTTTGGAAAGCAAATTAATATTCAGAGACTGAGTTTGTCTTTGATAATAATTTGTTTAGAAGAGGTTCACTGTGAGAATTTTACAAGCCAGTAGCGTACAAGATAATGTCTCTTCATAAGCCAATAAAGAAATAATATACTCTAAATTTATGACAGATTAGTCACGCTATCATTCTAGAAAAGGAGAAGTGAAAGGAATAAAGATCAAACTTAGCTGAGGTGTACCTTTTTAGGAGTTGGTACTCAGGAGAGACTGCTTAGCTAACTGAAAGGCGAGGCCCACCCACCAGTGAAAAAGTAAAGGTCCCCTGTTACTAGAGTGCTTTGCTAGGGATTAATGGCACCATTGTGTTGGGCAAGAGGATTTTTATCTCAAAGCTGCGGTACAGCTTTCACCACTCCTTGTAGAAGATTCACTTTTACCAGGAACAGGAGCTAATTGCCACCAGGTCTTCAGAGAGCTATTTTAGATCAGCAAAATGTTGCCTCTCCAAGACCAAATACTTGAATTGTCCTCGTAAATGTAGTATTTACTGTCAAAATGTCCTCTTGCCATACTTGCTTCCCTATATTATGTTTTTATTGCTATGCCCCTAGTGGAGCCCCCAGCAGCTGAGCTTTTGAGTTCTTAACAGTGAGAACAGGACAACATCCTAACACAAATTACTTCATTCTTTTTTTTTTTTTAAGATTTTATTTATTTGACAGAGACACAGCGAAGAGAGGGAACACAAGCAGGGGGAGTGGGAGAGGGAGAAGCAGGCTTCCCGCTGAGCAGGGAGCCCGATGCGGGGCTCGATCCCAGGACCCCGGGATCAGGACCTAAGCTGAAGGCAGATGCTTAACGACTGAGCCACCCAGGCGCCCCAAATTACTTCATTCTTATAGCAAAACAACTTTATTTCTAAAGACTTTGTCTTTATCATAAACAAGTGGATTTGAAATCATATCATAACAATACACAACAATCCAATTTGTAATTTCAACTCACTCACACACTACTTAATCCTAAGGGCCTAATGCCCTGTACAAAGCTAAGTTCACAAAAATGTCAATCCACCCTCTGATTCTACATCACTTACAAACTTAATCACATGCAGTCATTTTGGGGGGCATTCTTCCTTTGTTGCACATTCTTTTACACCATTGTTTAATGACCAGTTTAAGCAACCATATTCCTAATATTCGTAGCAAAACCATAACAAAGAACTCCTTAATATGCTACCATATCCAATTGCCAAATGACAACAAATTAAGCTTTTTAACCCATTCAGTTAAACTTCCTTGAGAATTGTATTTCCATCTATAAGCCATGTTTTATTTTAAGATTTTATTTATGTATTTGAGAGAGGGAGAGTGCATGAGAGAGAGAACAAGCAGGGGGAGTGGCAGGCAGAGGCAGAAGCAAGCTCCCAGCCGAACAGGGAGCCTGACTAGGGGCTCGATCCCAGGACCCTGGGATCATGACCTGAGCCAAAGGCAGACACTTAACTGACTGAGCCACCCAGGCGCCCCTATAAGCCATTTTTATACGGGTCCAGGGGGTATAAGCACATAAAGTACATTGTATATACAGTATCAAGCGCAGGTATGATTGCCATAATATCAGAATTCAAAGCTGTCATAACTTTGGGAATATAATTTTTTTGTCCTCTTTTCAATTCCTGCTGAGTTATTTTAACTTTATTAGTCTTATCTACCATGTTTGTTTATTTAAGTTTCCGTTGTATGATTTAAATTGACTAAATTTATTTTAAGAGTTTCAATGTGAAATATTTCTCTGGTTATTTTACTTTTTTATTTTATTAAAGTTTTTATTAAAGTTTTTATTTTAATTCCAGTTAACATACAGTGTTATATTAATTTCAGATGTACAGTATAATGATTCAACAATTACATACATTACCCAGTGGTCATCACGACCTGTGTATTCCTTAACCCCATCGCCTATTCCTCCATTCCTCCCTGCCCCCCACCTCCCCTCTGGTAGCCAGCAGTTTGTTCTTGATAGTTAAGGGTCTGTTTCCTGGTTTGTCTCTGTCTGTTTTTTTCCCCTTTGCTCATTTGTTTTGTTTCTTAAATTTCACATGACTGAAATCACATGGTAGTTGTCTTTCTCTGACTGTCTTATTTTGTTTAGTATTATACTCTCTAGCTCCAACCAAGATTTCATTCTTTTTATGGCTGAATAATATTGTGTTGTATATATATACCACATCTTCTTTATCCATTCATCAAACGATGGACATTTGGGTTGCTTCCATAATTTGGCTATTGTAGATAATGCTGCTATAAACACAGGGGTGCATGTATCCCTTTGAATTAGTGTTTTTGTATTTTTTGGGTAAATACCCAGTAGTGCAATTGCCGGGTCAGTAGGGCAGTTCTATTTTTAATTTTTGAGGAACCTTCATACTGTTTTCCACAGTGGCTACACAAGTTTGCATTCCCACCTGTGGTACCCAAGGGTTCCTTTTTCTCCACATCCTCCCCAATACCTGTTGTTTCTGGTGTTGTTGATTTTAGCCATTCTGATAGGTGTGAGGTGCTATCTCACTGTACTTTTGATTTGCATTTCCCTAATGATGAGTGATGTCGAGTGTCTTTTCATGTGCTTGTTGACTGTCTGTATGTCCTTTTTGGAAAAAAAATGTGCACGTCCTCTGCCCATTTTTTAATTGGATTATTTCTTTTTTGGGGTGTTGAGTTGTATCAGTTCTTTATATATTTTGGATACTAACCCTTTATTGGATACATCATTTGCAAATACCTTCTCCCATTCTGTAGGCTTTCTTCTGGTTTTCTTGATTGTCTCCTTCGCTGTAGAGAACCTTTTTATTTTGATGCAGTCCCAATAGTTTAGTTTTCCTTTTGTTTCCCTTGCCTCAAGGAACATACCTAGAAAAAAGGTGTTGTGGCTGATGTCAGAGACGTTACTGTCTATGTTCTCTTCTAGGATTTTTATGGTTTGAGGTCTCATGTTTATGTATTTAATCCATTTTGAATTTATTTTTGTGTATGGTATAAGACAGTGGTCCAGTTTCGTTCTCTTGCATGTTGCTGTCCAATTTTCCCAACACCATTTCATGAAGAGATTGTCTTTTTCCCATTGTATATTCGTGCTTACTTTGTCATAAATTAATTGATCATAAAAGTATGGGTTTATTTCTGGGTTTTCTATTCTGTTCCATTGATTTTGTGTCTGTTTTTGTGCCAGTACCATACTGTCTTGATGACTACAGCTTTGTAATATAATTTGAAATCTGGAATTGTGATGCCTCTAGCTTTGTTTTTTCTTTTTCTTCTTTTTGTTTTTCCTTTTTTTGGGGGGGAGGGGGAAAAAGGAGGTGAGGGAGAGTGAGGCTCTTAAGCAGGTTCCATGCTCAGCAAGGAGCCCAAGGCAGGGCTCAATCTCACAGCCCTGAAATCATGACCTGAGGCAAAATCAAGAGCCAGACACTTAACTGACTGAGCCACCCAGGTGCCCCAAGATTTTACATTTTTTTTCTCAGTAGTCTCTACACCCAACATGGGGTTTGAACTCACACCCTGAGATCAGGAGTCACATGCTCTTCTGACTAAATCAGCCACGCACCCCTTTGCTTTGCTTTTTTAAGATTGCTTTGGCTAGGGGTGCCTGGGTGACTCAGTTGGTTAAGTGTCTGCCTTCACCTCAGGTCATGATTTCGATCGAGCCATGCTTTGGGCTCCCTGCTCAGTGGGGAGCCTGCTTCTCCCTCTGCCTCTGCCTCTCCCCCCTGCTTGTGCTCTCTCTCTGTCTGTCAAATAAATAAATAATCTTTAAAAAAAAAAAGATTGCTTTGGCTATCACAGTCTTTTGTGGTTCCATACAAATTTTAGGATTGTTTGTTCTAGTTTTGAAAAAAATGCTGTTGGTATTTTGATAGGGATTGCATTAAATGTGTGGATTGCTTTGGGTAGTATAGACTTTTTTTTACTTTTTTTAATTTAAATTCAATTAATTAACATATAATGTATATTATTAGTTTTAGAGGTAGACTTCAGTGATTCATCAGTCTTACATACATCAGTATAGTGCTCATTATATCATGTGCCCTCCTTAAACATTTAAAAAAAAAGATTTTATTTATTTGAGAGAGGGAGAGCATAAGTGGGGGAGGGAGGGGCAGAGGAGAGGGAGAAGCAGACTCCTCACGGAGCAGGGAGACCAATGTGGGTCTCGATCCCAGGACCCCAGGATCATGACCTGAGCTGAATGCAGATGCTTAACCAAGCCAGGCACCCCTAAACATTTTCTTTTTTAAGTACACTCTATGCCCAACGTGGGGCTTTAACTCATGACCCCAAGATCAAGGGTCACATGCTCTATTGACTGAGCCCCCCAGGCACCCCCTAGTATAGACATTTTTTAAAAAAGATTTTATTTATTTAATTGACAGAGAGAGAGACAGCGAGAGAGGAACACAAGCAGGGGGAATGGGAGAGGGATAAGCAGGCTTCCCGCCGAGCAGGGAGCCCGATGCGGGGCTCGATCCCAGGACCCTGGGATCATGACCTGAGCCGAAGGCAGATGCTTAATGACTGAGCCACCCAGGCGCCCCTAGTATAGACATTTTAACAATATTTGTTCTTCCAATCCATGAGCATCGAATGTCTTTCCATTTCTTTGTTGTCTTGAATTTCTTTCATCAGTGTTGTATAGTTTTTAGAGTACAGGTCTTTCACCTCTTTGGTTAGGTTTATTACTAGGTGTCTTATTATTTTTGGTGCATTTGTAAATGGGATTGCTTTCTTAATTTCTCTTTCTGCTGCTTCATTATTGGTGTATTGAAATGCAACAGATTTCTGTACATTGATTTTGTATCCTGTGACTTTACTGAATTCGTTTATCATTTCTAGCTGTTTCTTGGTGGAGTCTTTTGGGTTTTCTATATATAGTATTATCATCTGCAAATAGGGAAAGTTTTATGTCTTCCTTACTGATTTGGATGCCTTTTACTTATTATTCTTGTCTGATTGCTGTCACTAGGACTGCCTGTACTATTTTGAATAAAAGTGGTGAGAGTGGACATGCATGTCTTGTTCCTGACCTTAGGTGAAAAGCTCTCAGTTTTTCTTATTAGGGATGATGTTAGTGGTGGGCTTTTCATATATGGCCTTTATTATGTTAAGGTATGTTCCCTGTAAACCTAGTTTGTTGAGGGTTTTTATCATGAATGGATGTTGTACTTTGTCCAGTGCTTTTTCTGTGTCTATTTAAATGAGCATATGGTTCATATCCTTTTTCCTATTGATGTGAGGTATCATCTTGACTGATTTGTGTATATTGAACCACGCTTGCAACCCAGGAATAAATCCCACTTTATCATAGTGAATGATTTTTTTAAGGTATTGTTGGATTCGGTTTGGTCGTACTTTGTTGAAAATTTTTGTATCTATATTTATCAGAGGAATTGGCTTGTAGTTCTCTTTTTAGTGGTGTCTTTATCTGGTTTTTGTATCAGGGTAATGCTGGCCCCATAGAAGGAATTTGGAAGTTTTCTTTTCTTTTTCTAATTTTTGGAATAGTTTAAGAATAGGTATTAACTCTTTAAATGTTTGGTAGAATTTGCATGTGAAGGTTCTGGAATTTTGTTTGTTGGGAGTTTTTGGATTAGTTATTCAATTTCTTTGCTGGTTATTGGTCTGTTCATATATTCTGTTTCTTCCTCTTTTAGTTTTGGTAGTTTATATGTTTCTAGGTATTTATCCATTTGTTCTAGGTTGTCCAATATGTTGGCATATAGTTTTTCATAATCTCTTTCAATCCTTTGTATTTTTATGGGGTTGGTTGTTATTTCTCCTTTCTCTTTTGTGATTTTATTTACTTGGGTCCCTTTTTTTCTTGATGAGTCTGGCTAGAGGTTTATCAATTTTATTGATTTTTTTTTTTTCAAAGAACCAGCTCCTGGGGGTGCCTGCATTCCTCAGTCAATTGGTTTCGGCTCAGGTCATGATCTCATGGGTTGTGAGATCAGGCCCAGCGTCAGACTCCACACTCAGTGGGGAGTCTGCTTAAAGATTCTCTCCTTCTGTCCCTTCCCCTAGTTGTCTTCTCTCTCTCTTTCAAATAAATAAATAAATCTTTAAAAAAAGGAAAAAGACAAAAAGGAACCAGCTCCTGGTTTCATTGATCTGTTTAATTTTTAATTTTTTTTTTGGTTTCTGTATCATTTATTTCTTCCCTAATGTATATTACTTCCTTCATTCTGCTGGTTTCAGGTTTTGTATATTGTTCTTTTCTAGCTCCTTTAGGTGTATGGTTAGGTTGTTCATTTGAGATTTTTCTTGCTTCTTTTTTTTAAATATACATATTTTTAAAGATTTATTTATTTATTTGAGGGAGGAAGGAGGGCATGCGACCAGGGGCAGAGGTAGAGGGAAAAAAATCTCAAGCAGACTCCCCATTGAGCACACAGAGCCCAATGGGGGGCTTGATCCCACAACCCTGAGATCATGACCTGAGCTGATATCAAGAGTCAGATGCTTAACCGACTCTGCCACCCAGGCGCCCTTTTTCTTGCTTCTTGATATAGGTCTGTATTGGTATAAATGTCCCTCTTAAAAGTGCTTTTGCTGCATTGTAAAAGTTTTGGACTGTTGTGTTTTCATTTTCATTTGTTTCCATGTACTTTTTAATTTTCTTCCTTTATTTCCTGTTTAACCCATTCATTATTTAGTAGCATGTTATTTATTTAAGTTTTATTTATTTATTTTTCGTAATCTCCACACCTGGTGTGGGGCTCGAACTCATGACCCTGAGATCAAGAGTCACATGCTCTTCTGACTGAGCCAGCCAAGATCTCAGAAGCATGTTATCTGACCTCCATGTATTTGTGGGCTTTCCAGATTTTTTTCTTGTGGTTGACTTCTAGTTTCATAGCATTGTGGTCAGAAAAGGTGCATGATATAATTTCGATCTTGAATTTGTTGAAGTTGTTTTGTGGCCTGTATGTGATCTAGTCTGGAGAATGTTATTGTGTGCACTTGGAAAGAATGTGTATTCTGCTTTTTAGGATGGAATGTTTTGAATATATCTGTTAAATCCATCTGGTCTACTGTGTCACTCAAAGCCATTGTTTCCTTGTTGATGTTCTGTTTAGATGATCTGTCCATTGATGTAAGTGGGGTGTTAAAGTCCCCTATTTTTATTATATTACTACCAGTTAGTTCCTTTATGTTTGTTATGAACGGTTTTATATATTTGTGTGCTCCCATGTTGGGTGCATAAACATTTATAATTGTTATATCTTGTTGGATTGTCTCCTTTATGATTATATAGTGCCCTTCTTTGTCTTTTGTTACAGTCTTTGTTTTGAAGTCTATTTTGTCTGATATAAGTATTGCTACTCTCGCTTTTTTTTTGACATCTGTTTGCATGATAGCTGTTTCTCCATCTCCTTACTTTCAATCTTCAGGTGTTTTTACGTCCACAGTGACTCTTGTAAGCAGCGTATAGGTGGGTCTGATTTTTGTTTTTGTTTTTGTTTTTACTTTAATGTGGCCTCTTCTGTCTTTACTTTTGGAGTTTGTTCTGTCAATCTTCAGGTCTATTTCTAGGGTATTTAGGATGATTTGATAGTTATCTCGTTGTGTTCGTGGGATGAGGTGAGCTTAGGGTCCTCTTACTCTGCCACCATCTTCCTTTCTCTTTCTCGATTTCACAACCCTGAGATCATGAACCTGAGCCGGAACCAAGAGTCAGATGCTTAACTAACTGAGCCACCCGGGCACACCTGGGTCATGTTTTTTATTCATTCTGTCACTTTATGTTCTTTGGAGCATTTAGTCCCTTTACATTCAAAGAAAGTATTAATAGTTAAGTACTTATTGCCATTTTATTATTTGTTTTGTGGTTCCTTCTGAAGATTTTCTCTGATCCTTTCTTTTTCGTAGTTTGCTGGTTTTCTTTAGTGATATATTTGAATTTCTTTCTCTTTCTTCTTAGCATATTTATTAGTGGTTTTTGACCTGTGGTTGCCATTATGTTTATATGTAATATCTTCTGCATATAGCAGTGTATATTAAATTGATGGTCATTTCAGTTTCAACCAATTCTTTACTCCTCTCCTCCCCACATTTTAGGTATATGGTGTCATATTTTAAGTCCTTTTATTTTGTGAGTTCCTTGATGATATTTTTACAGAAATATTCATTTTTACTGCTTTTTTGTTTCCTACCTTCATAGTGTCATTTTTTTGGTTTTTCCTTTCCACTTAAGAGAGTTCCCTTTGCTATTTCTTGCAGGGCTGGTTTAGTGGTCATGAACTCCTTTAGTTTTTGCTTGTCTGGGAAAGTATCTCTATTTCTATTCTGAATGATTGTCTTACTGGATAGAGTATTCTTGGCTGCAGATTTTTCCCATTCAGCATTTTGAATATATCATCCCACTCCTTTTTGGTCTGGAAAGTTTCTGCTGAAAAATCCCCTGATGGCCTTATGGGGTTTTCCTTGTATGTTACTGTTTTCTTTTGTCTTGCTCCTTTTTAACATGTTTTCTTTATCACTGTATTTTGCCAATTCAGTTATAATGTCTTGGTATATATCTGCTTTTGTTGATTTTGTTGGGAGTTCTCTGTGCCTCTTGGATTTGAATATCTGTTTCCTTTCTCAGATTAGGGAAGTTTTCAGCTATTATTTCTTTAAAAAGTTTTCTGCCCCTTTCTCTCTCTCTTTTTATTTTTATTATTTAAAAAAATATTTGTTTGAGAGAGTGAGAGAGCATGAGAGAGGGGAGGGTCAGAGGGAGAAGCAGACTCCCTGCTGATCAGGGAGCCCAGGTGGGGCTTGATCCTGGGACTCTGGGATCATGACCTGAGCCAAAGGCAGATGCTTAACCTACTGAGCCACCCAGGCACCCGCCCCCATTTTTAAAGATTTCATTTTATTTTTTAAGTAATCTCAGTACCCAGTGTGGGGCTCAAACCTACAACTGCAAGATCAAGAGTCTCACACTCCACCGAATGAGCCAGCCAGGTGCCCCAAGCCTCCTTTTCTCTTCTTCATCTGGAACTCCTGTAATATGAATATTAGTACATTTAATGGAGTCACTGATTTCCCTAAGTATGTTCTTGTTTTGCATAATTCTTTTCTCTCTCCTTTATATAGCTTGCTTGCTTTCCATTATTCTGTCTCCTAAATCATTAATTTGTTTTCCTTCCAGCCTGCTGTTCATTGCATCAAGCATGTTTCTTTCTTTCTTTTTTAAATATTTTATTTATTTATTTGACAGAGAGAGACAGTGAGAGAGGGAACACAAGCAGGGGGAGTGGGAGAGGGAGAATTAGGCTTCCCGCAGAGCAGGGAGCCTGATGCGGGGCTCGATCCCAGGGCCCTGGGATCATGACCTGAGCCTAAGGCAGACGCTTAATGACTCAGCCACCCAGGCACCCCAAGCATGCTTCTAATCTTGTTTATTGCACTATTCATCTCTGGTTCTTTTTTATGTCTGTGTTAAGTGTCTCACTGATGTCTTCTACTCTTTTCTCAGGTCTGGTGAATATCCTTATTATCATTGCTTTCAATACTCCATGGGCCATGTTACTTACATCTGTTTCACTTAGATGTCCAGCTGTGGCCTTGTCCTGTTCTTTCATTTGGGACAAATTTCTGTCTTCTCATTTTGTCTAAGTCTCTGTGCCTGTTTCTTTTTTTTTTTTTAAAGATTTTATTTATTTATTTGACAGAGAGAGACACAGCGAGAGAGGGAACATAAGCAGGGGGAGAGGCAGGGGGAGAAGCAGGCTCCCCACTGAGCAGGGAGCCCGATGTGGGACTCGATCCAAGGACCCTGGGATCATGACCTGAGCCGAAGGCAGACACTTAACGACTGAGCCACCCAGGTGCCCTCGAACAAGTTTATTAACCTCAGTTTTCTAATCTAAACATTCACACGGATATAAAGTGGTTATCCTAATGCCAGGTTCACAGCAGGGTATAAGATGCTAGCTCTCTAGCTCAATGGTTACAGAAACAGGACACGGGGGGTTCTTCAGATCCCAATCTTGAAAGCACTCGCTGGGATTTAAGATCACTGTTATCAATCTGGATTTCAGAAATAAATGCCTGTAATATCCTTGAAGAGTCAGGTTTCAGAGATATCAAATGGGGAAGAATTAGGAGACTAACAGTCACTGCCCTGCCTCATAAGCAACAAAAAGACAGCTCTTCTTTATCCCAAGCAAAAGCTTTGGCGTCAGTTTCCCTTTTGGTGGGCTCTATCTGCCTGTGTGGACTTGGAATCCCCTGAACCCAAAGAGGAAGAACCACCTCCACTGGGGTAAGAGTCCAAAGCCTGGGTATTGGAGTTGGTGGGCAACTCTTCATGGCACTTGCGCCTGGCCTAGGGCAGCATCTTGGACCTCTCGTGGGCGCAGCCCACCCAACGTTGTCGGTTTGTTGGTGAAGGGGTGCCACTGGCCCTGGATGCTAGGGCTGTCCGTGTGGAAGGGCTTGCGGATGCGGATCACGTCCAAGCCCGACTGGTCCGCCAGCTTCTGCACCAGCGTCGCAATCTCCTCGACTGACTTGCAGTGGATGCTCTCCTCACGCACTGCCCCGTTAAGGTATTCGGCTACTACTCTGGGCACATAGCACGGCCGCGAGTTTACGTATATTACGACCCCCGGGTTCCGTCGGGCGAAGTCGGCCACCTCGCATTCCACGAACTCCCTGGCGCCACGAGACGACGGCGCATCGCGGCTGAGGCTAAAGCTGAGACGCTGCAGCTGCTGCACATAGCGCCCCAGCCCGTTGTGGAGGACACTGGCCAGGAAGCGGCTCGGGGTCCCGCGCGCCGTCATGGGTGCAGCGCCCAGGTAGCCCAGACCGTCTGTGCCTGTTTCTATGTTAGGTCAGCTCCATCTCCTGTGTCTGAGGATAATGACCTTATGAAGAACAGGTCCTGTAGTGCCCTGCTGTGTCATGTCCCCTGTTCCCCATGGCCTGGTGCTTCCGGAAGTGTCTCCAATGTGTGCTCCATGTGCTCTGCTGTTTTGTCCTGGCTGCCTTATCCTGCAGGCCAACCGTCTGCAGAGGCTCTTTGCCTGTGGTGGGCAGTGTTTGGTCCCTGGTCTGAATGTGGTGCATTTTAACCCAGTGTGCTCTGGTCTGCTTGTGAAGTAAGACCAGTCACCACTGCTACCGGAATTGAAGCTCCACAGTACTCCCAGGTCAGGAGACGTGGCAGTGGCAGGGGTTTGGGTCAGTCATTTGGGGGTGGGGTCCCCCCGCACTGGCACTGGGGAATCATGTCTGGGAAGGGTGGTTCCACCATAGTGTGAGGTGGGGAACTTGGTGAAAGCGCATCAGATAGCAAGTGTCAGCACTGCCCTGGTTCCTACAGGTGGTTCTTTGTTTATGCTGAGGGCAGGGAAGGGCAATGGCATGTGCCAGCTCCTTTGTTCCTGGAGGGGTCTCTCCGTGAATGCTGCCTCTCTGCTGCCTCTCAGGGACTTGCCTCAAGATGAGCAGATGACCTCGCACTGTGTGCCCCAGGTGCTCTTCAGATTGCTGTTTCCACACTGTATGTGTGCGGGCGCTTTGCCCTGCCTTCTCTCCAAGAGCAGTGCAGCATCCTTTGTGCTCTAGTCCTCTGTGCTCTATCTGAGCCAGGCCCACTGACCTTTAAAAGTGTAGGCTTTAAGCCCTGCCAGTTCCAAGAACTCAAGAAATTTGGCCCTTTTGCTTTCCAGGCCAATTGCTATGGAGAGTCATTTTCCCAGCATACTCCCTTGTGTGCTAGTCTGTCTCTCACCCTTCTCTGTGACTCTGGCTCTTTCCCTACCGCAGTGGCCACGATCTGTTTCTCTCCCAAACCACATCTCCATGCTTCCTACCATCTTCGATGTGTCCTCTTCTCTACTTTTAGTTGTGGAGTTATTTCTGCCAGTCTTCAGGTTGATTTCGGGGATATTTAGGATGATCTGATAGTTATCTAGATGTACTTGCAACAGGAGGTGTCCCTAGGGTCCACCTATTCACGGCCATTTTCTCTCTGGTTATTTTATTTTATTTTAATTTCATTTTTAAAGATTTTATTTATTTATTTGACAGAGAGAGAGAGTGCGCACAAGCAGCGGGAGAGGGAGGAGAAGCAGGCTCCCTGTGGAGCAGGGAGCCCGATGTGGGGCTCGATCCCGGGAGCTTGGGATCGTGACCGGAGCTGAAGGCAGACACTTAATGGACTGAGCCACCCAGGCACCCTTATTTTATTTTCTAAAAGATTTATTTGTTTATTGGGGCGCCTGGGTGGCTCAGTCGTTAAGTGTCTGCCTTCGGCTCAGGTCACAATCCCAGGATTCTGGAATCGAGCCCCACATCGGGCTCCCTGCTCTGTGGGAGGCTTGCTTCTCCCTCTCCCACTCCCCCTGCTTGTGTTCCCTCTCTCGCTGTATCTCTCTGTGTCAAATAAATTAATTTAAAAAGAAGATTTATTTGTTTATTTTAGAAAGAGAGTGGGGGAAAGGGCAGAGGGAGAGAGAATCTCAAGCAGACTCCCTGCTGAGTGCAGAGCCAGATGCGGGGCTTGATTCTACTGCCCTGAGATCATGTCCTAAACTGAAACCAAGAGAAGGACACTTAACCAACTGAGCTACCCAGGTGCCCCTCTCTGGTTGCTTTAATAGTTTGTATATCTTCTATTGACCTTGAATAATATCTTTTTCCTTGTATTGTCATATTCATTATCTTTTATTTTTACACATCCCATCATGTTGTGTTCTTTACTTTTTTCTTGACTGCAATAGGTTGGGGTGCAGTTTGGCTTAGAGCATACTATCATGGTCCAATTTCCCATATTACATATAACTGGTTGAGGAAGCATCGAGGCCATAGTCATGGCTACTCGTACCACAGGTTCATGCAAACATCTAGCAGTAATAAATGTAATTTGGTCCATTCTACTAGCATATCCTTAAGAACATGTTTTTCTTTTCTCTTAAGGGGGCTCTCTATAGCTTATGGGCTATGGGCTCTATTCTCCCTTTTGATATTGGGGAACTGCAAAAGTGTGGTAACCCAACATCATATTCTTTTTTAAGTGCCAATGTAGTAAAAGTATTAATACATTTAATAAAATGTATTAAATCTGATAGCATTTTTCAAGTAAATCAAGGCTACCTTATTTATTTATTTATTTGACAGAGAGAGAGAGAGTGCACAAGCAGGGGGAGCGGCAGACAGAGGGAGAGGGAGAAGCAGGCTCTCCGCTGAGCAGGGAGCCCGATGTGGGGCTCAGTCCCAGGACCCTGGGATCATGACCTGAGCCGAAGGCAGACGCTTAACCGACTGAGCCACCCAGGCGCCCCAAGGCTACCTCTTGAGTCTCTGTCCATCTAACTTCCCTATTCTTCCTAATTGTATCATAGATAGGTTTTCATATCATCCCTACGTGCAGTATGTGGTGTTTCCTATATCCAAACAGTCTTACCAGTTTATGAGCTTCTTTTGTGGTAGGAGATGTTATGTAGTTTATCTTGTTCATCACTGGGTTTGGTATTTTTCTACCTTCAGAGAACCAAATTATGTCTAGAAATTTTACTGTAGTGTGGGGTCTGTGGACCTTACGTGGGTTAATTGTCCATCCTCTGAGTGTAAGGAATTCAGTTCACCCAATTTTGACCTTAATCTGTTCTTCCACATTATTACCGTAAATAAGGATGTCATTAATAGAGGAAATAATGGTTTGTTTATGTGTTGTGTTTTCCTGAAAGGCCTGGATGTCTTGTGTTAGAAGGTGGCAGGGTTTTGTTGGGTTGTTAAAGTATCCTTGTGGTAACATAGTAAACTGATAGTGTCTGCCTTCCCATATGAATGCAGTCATGGGTTGATCTTCCTCATCAATTGGAATAGTAAAGAAAATGTCAGATAAGTCTATCACTGTATATTAAGTTCCGGATCCAGTGGTGCTGTAGTTTGTGATAGTGCCTGTGTTTGGGAGTGCTCCCTCAATTTTGGGAGGGTGTCTGTTTAAATTCCTATAATTTACTGTAAATCTGTATGATCCATCTAGCTTTTTAACAGGTAAGATTGGGTGAAAATAGTAGGAACAATAATTTGTTCCTATAATAGTTCCTGAATTTTGTTCTTAACTTGAATATGTCCTCCCTTAAGATTATAGTGGGGTGTATTTGTTATTTTAAATGGGGTGAGCAGGGTTCCTGGGTGGCTCAGTTGGTTAAGCAACTGCCTTTGGCTCAGGTCATGATCCCAGGGTCCTGGGATCAAGTCCCACATCGGGCCCCCTGCTCAGCAGGGAGCCTGCTTCTCCCTCTGCCTGCTGCTCCCCCCGCTTGTGCTCTCTCTCTCACTCTCAAATAAATAAATAAAAATAAAAATAAATAAATGGGGTGGGCAGTTTAATTGCAGTTCATTTTGGTATAGCTAAGGTATTCTGTGGAATGGTTATATCTTTGTTGTTTACATCTTGTATTATTACATCTATTTCAAGAATGTTTTCTAAATTGGGCCCTACAAGGCATTTGTCCTCATGGGTGGTATATCATTAGTTAAGACTGTATGTACCCATGTCCATGGGATTAATTTTCCTCCTAATCCTTCACTTAGTCTCTTTGATTGGTGAAGTTTTCTAAATTAGGGGGTTATCCTTGTATCATTGTTATTTGGGATCCTGTATCTAACAGCATAGTAGTATATGTAATATTTTTATTTATAAAAGGCGTTTTATAGATAAGGGCACTGTAACAGGGATAATTGTCTCTGACTTGGGCAAAGAGATGGAGTCCCTGTATGGGGCTCATGGGGCTTTCTGCGTTTCACCTATCAGTGGCATGTCTATTTATGGGACTAGGTTTTATAATGGGGTAGTATTTACAATAAATGGATTCATGGGTCTACATGTTGGTTTATTTTCTATTGGTCTATTTCCCCCCCAAAATGGGTGTTTCCATCTTTCTGCCGCTGTAAATAGTTTCTGGGGTTCTTATTTGGATTAAAGTTCTCCTGTATTTTTAGCACCTTCAAATACTGTAAATAGTGCTGTTCTATCCTGTGGAGGTGCAGCTGTTAGAATGACCTTTTAAATTGATTCTCTTGCGCGGCGCCTGGGTGGCTCAGTGATTAAGTGTCTGCCTTCGGTTTGGGTCATGATCTCCCACTCCCCCTGCTTGTGTTCCCTCTCTCATTGTGTCTCTCTGTGTCAAATAAATAAATGAAATCTTAAAAAAAATAAATAACTTGATTCTCTTGCTACTGTGTGTAGTAGTGAGGGTGTCTGTCCCCTATCATAAATCATAGTTAATAGTCCTAATCTCATTACATTAGTAGCTTCCCCTGCTGTTTTTCATTGAGATGTTTTATGGGGTAATGTATTAGGTATAGGCCATATTAATCTCCAGGTTGCTGCTGTCCAGTCAGAGATCTTTGTGTATTAATATACTTTTTTCCAAATGCTCTAAGGTGTTCATTAAATTTAGCATCAGTGGTAATGGGTCTGAGTTTCACAGTTTCTGCTCCTGTGAGGATCAGGTTGTGTCCTCTTTTGGACTATAAATGTAGTAGCCACTGGGTTTCTGTGTTAAAATCAGTTTGTTGGAATTCCATTCTAATTTTTGTCATTTCTTGTCTAGTATAAACTAGTCAGTGATTCTGATTGGTTCCATATTTTCATTTGTTGTAGTTTTGTCTATTTTCATAGGTCTAGTTTTTAGTAAGTTAAAATTTACCAGGATCAAAAGGGTTAAAGTAATCATCATTGTTAGGGTGTGGATTGGTGCTATTAAGAGCAAAAAGGTCTAGGTTTCTTCCTACTCTGGAGATTATTTTACATACTAGTACTTTTCCTCATAGTCTGTCAGTATCTGTGTTACTAAATATTCCTAATAAGAGTGATGGAATTTCTTCCTTATGTGCTTTTTTTTTTAAAGAAAGCAATTATTTTATAAAGCATAATAAATGTATGGTATTCATGTTTATTAAAAGACAGATTGACAGGTTATACCTTAAAATGTCCAGTAATATGCTGGGTTTTGTTGATGTTTTGGCTTCTTCATAGTCTTTTTTTATATACATAATATTATATTAGTTTCAGGCCTATAACCTAGTGATTTGACAATTCTATATATTACTAAGTGCTCACCATAGTAATGTAGTTACCATCTATCACCATACAAAGTTATTATAATATTATTGACTATATTCTCCATGCTGTACCTTTAATCCTTGTGACTTACCCATTTTACAAGTAGAAACTTATACCTCTTAATTTTTCTCAAACATTTTGCCCAACCCCCAGACCCCCTTATGTGCTCTTTTATTTTCCTTTAAAAAATACTGTTTATATTTTTGTATGAAAATAACGGCTGTACTACCATGTTTGCATATATACCAATATTGGAAACAATTCAATAATGAATCACTTCTAAATCTTTTAAAGAACATACAAACATTGGGGCGCCTGGGTGGCTCAGTCGTTAAGCTTCTGCCTTCGGCTCAGGTCGTGGTCCCAGGGTCCTGGGATTGAGCCCTGCATTGGGCTCCCTGCTCAGCGGGGAGTCTGCTTCTCCCTCTCCCACTCCCGCTGCATGTGTTCCCTCTCTCGCTGTGTCAAATAAATAAATAAATCTTTAAAAAAAAAGAACATACAAACATTAAAACACTGATTGATTATAGAAAGTAGAGTGGAGAGGGACGCCTAGGTGGCTTAGTTGGTTAAGCGTCTGCCTTTGGCTCAGGTCATGATCCCAGGGTCCTGGGATCGAGTCCCTCATCAGGCTCCTTGCTCAGCGGGGAGCCCGCTTCTCCCTCTGCATGCTGCTCCCTCTGCTTGTGCTCTCTCTCTCTGACCAATAAATAAATAAAATCTTAAAAAAAAGAGTAGTGCTTGCTTCGGCAGCACATATACTAAAATTGGAAGGATACAGAGAAAATTAGCATGGCTCCTGTGGAAGGATGACATGGAAATTCTTGAAGTGTTCCATATTTTTTAGGAATAGCATGGAGGACATTAGGAGAAGGAAGGGAAAAATGAAGGGGGGTGGAATCAGAGGGGGAGATGAACCATGAGAGACTATGGACTCCGGGAATCAAACTGAGGGTTTTAGAGGGGAGGGGGTTGGGGGGGATGGGTGAGCCCAGTGATGGGTATTAAGGAGGGCACATATTGCATGGAGCACTGGGTGTTATACGCAAACAATGAATCATGGAACACTACATCAAAAACTAATGATGTACTGTATGGTGACATAACATAATAAAAAATTTATACAAAATAAATATAGAAAAAAGAGTAGAGTGGAGGGAAAAAACCTTTAGCTATCATTTTCAGTAAAGAGAAGCACTCTGAGGAGAATCAAATCAATTAGTAATATTCATCTATATTGCAAAATAATACATACATAGAAAAGTTAATGATCATACTGATTTTATTACTTTTTCTAAGCCATTTTATCTCCCTCACAGTCAATGCAAAGAAATAAAACAATATAAAGAAAAATATGTCCTCATTATTATTCACAATAAAAAAGGTCTGCTTCATTCTACAGGCCTGGGTATATTGTATAATATGGACCACTTAAAGGCTTAAGTGGATCAAAATACCATTTTGATTCTTACTGAATAGAATTTCATCCGTATTTGGTGATAGGACTAGCTCCATGGGAGCTGTAATGTATTGAAGCATTTCTTTGGTATCCCCAGATCTCACATTAAGTAAAAAAAAACCCTACTCAAGAAAAGATAACAATCGTCTGTCCATAAATTATATCCATAGGCTCCTTCTATTTACTTATTTATTTATTTAGAGTGCATGACAGGGGAGAGGGGCAGAGGGAGAGGTAGAGAATCCTCAAGCAGCCTCCGTGCTGAGCATGGAGCCCTATGTGGGGTTCGATCCCAGGACCCTGAAATCACGACCAGAGCTGAAATCAAGAGTCAGTCACTTAACCAACTGAGCCACCCAGACACCCAGGCTCTTTCTTTAGTGTAAGGTGGGAAAAGGGGCCCTTTTTCGAGTACATGGATACAAGCGTTGTTGTGGTCTAAAGATTGTTAAATTGATATTGTGTCTGCTATAAAGAACATAAGGTGTACATCAAAATGACTGCCAGATTAAGAAACTTCCACAACATGTTTCAGTTCTTCAAATAATTGAGCAAGTTCCTTTTCTAGGCTGATAGTCTGGTATTCGCATTGCTGCTGCCCATGAGACTCATCACCAGAGGTAAACGATTCAGTTGAACCACCTGGTAGCTGTTATGGTAACAGATGATATTTAAAAAAAAATTTTTTTTAAAGATTTTATTTATTTGACAGAGAGAGACACAGCGAGAGAGGGAACACAAGCAGGGGAATGGGGGAGGGAGAAGCAGGCTTCCCACGGAGCAGGGAGCCTGGATGTGGGGCTCAATCCCAGGACCCTGGGATCTCGACCTGAGCCGAAGGCAGACGCTTAACGACTGAGCCACCCAGGTGCCCCTAAAAATTTTTTTAATTTTTAATTTTTTTTGAGAGAGTGTGCATGAGCGGGGGTAGGGGCAGAGGGAGAGAAAGAATCTCAAGCAGGCTCACACTCAGCACAGAGCCTGATTTGGGGCTTGATGTCAGGACCCTTAGATCATGACCTGAGTCAAAATCAAGAGTCAGTTGCTTAACTGACTAAGCCACCCAGGTGCCCCATTAACAGATGATATTTTCATTTTTTGAAAGTTCAAGTTTGCTCTCTTGGTCTGTTGCAAGGGCAAAGTAGATAAGAAACTGGGTATCAAAGAAAGCTTTGGACGATTGTCATTGGCTACTTTAATAACAAGTACGCCATCTCTAACTGATGCAACAATAGCATGGAGCCCTTCAACATGTAGTAATTTTTTATTTTATTTTATTTTATTTTATTATTTTATTTTATTTTATTTTATTTTATTATTATTTTTTTTTTATTTATTTGTCAGAGAGAGAGAGCACACAAACAGGAGGAGCGGCAGGCAGAGGGAGAAGCAGTCTCCCAGCTGAGCAGGGACCCCGATTTGGGACTCAGTCCCAGGACCTCAGGATCATGACCTGAGCTAAAGGCAGACACTTGACTGAGCCACACAGGCGTTCCTGTAGTAATTTTTTAAATTAAGTGTTTAGTTTCAATTCCAGTATAGTTAACATAGAGTGTCATATTAGTTTTCGGTGTACAATATAGTGATTCAATAATCCCATACATCACCCAGTGCTTATCAGGACAGGTGTACTCCATAATCCCCATCATCTATTTCACCCATCACCCCTCCCCCACTTCCCCTCCAGTACCATCAGTTTGTTCTCTGTAGTTAACAGTCTGTTTTTCTTGGTTTGCCTTTTTATTTTTTTCCTTTCCTTATTTGTTTTGTTTCTTAAATTCCACATATGACTGAAATTATATATTTGTATTCTTCCGACTTATTTTACTTAGTATTATACTCTCTAGCTCCATCCATATTGTTGCAAATGGCAAGATTTCATTCTTTTTTATGAATGAGTAATATTCCGTTGTATATATACCACATTTTTTATCCATTCATCTATCAGTGGACACTTGAGCTACTTTCCATAATTTGGCAATTGTAAAAAATGCTACTATAGACATAGGGGTGCATGTATCCCTTTGAATTAGTGGTTTTGTATTTTTCAGGTAAATACCCAGTAGTGCAACTGCTGGATCGTAGGGTAGTTCTATTTTTAAATTTTTGAGGAATCTCCATACTGTTTTGCACACTGGCTGCACCAGTTTGCATTCCCACCAACAGCGCAAGTGGGTTCCTTTTTCTCCCAAGTGCTCGCCGGTACCTATTGTTTCTTGTGTTTTTGATTTTAGCCATTCTGACAAGTGAGGTGATATCTCATTGTGGTTTTGATTTGCATTTTCTTGAAGGATGTTGTACTTTGTCCGATCCTATTTTCTGTGTCTATTGAGATGGTTATATGGTATTTATCCTTTCTCTTCTTTTTTAAAAAAAAATTTTACTGGGCATATTCTGTTTTTTTTTTTAAAAAGATTTTATTTATTTATTTGACAGAGAGAGCAAGAGAGCACAAGCGGGGGAGTGGGAGGCAGAGGGAGAAGGAGAAGCAGGTTCCCTGCAGAGCAGGGAGCTCGATGTGGGGCTTGATCCCAGGACCCTGGGATCATGACCTAAGCCAAAGGCAGACGCTTAACCAACTGAGCCACACAGGCACCCCATCCTTTCTCTTCTTGATGTGATGTATCACATTGATGTATTTGCAATCATTGAACCACCCTTGCATCCTGGCAATAAATCCCACTTGATCATGGTGGATGATTTTTTTAATGTATTGTTGGTTTCAGTTTGCTAGTTTTTCATTTAATATTTTTACATCTATGTTTATCAGAGATATTGGCCTGTAGTTCTCTTTTTTGTGGTATATTTTCTAGTTTTGGTATCAGGGTGATACTGGCCTTATAGAATGAATTTGGAAGTTGTCCTCCTATTTTTTGGAGTAGTTTGAAAAGAATAGGTATTAACTCTTCTTTTTTCTTAATTATTTATTTTAGAGGGGAGCGGGAAGGGCAGAGGGAGAGGGAGAGAGAATCTTAAGTGGACTCCATGCTGAGCATGGAGCCTGACATGGGGCTCAATTCTACAACCCTGGGATTACTACCTAAGCCAAAACCAAGAGTTGGACACTCGACTGACTGTACCACCCAGGTGCCCCAGGTAGTCTGATAGAATTTGCCTATGAAGCTGTCTGGTCCTGAACTATTATATATATAGGGAGTTTTTTGATTACTGATTAAATTTCATTGCTGGCAATCACTCTGTTCAAATTTTCTTTTTTTTTTAAGATTTTATTTATTTATTTGACACAGAGAGACACAGCAAGAGCAGTAACACAAGCAGGGGGAGTGGGAGAGGGAGAAGCAGGTTTCCCACTGAGCAGGGAGCCTGATGTGGGACTCGATCCCAGGACCCTGGGATCATGACCTGAGCTGAAGGCAGATGCTTAACGACTGAGCCACCCAGGCGCCCTCTGTTCAAATTTTCTAATTTTTCCTGCTTCGGTTTTGGTAGTTTATGTGTTTCTAGGGATTTATCCATTTCTTCTAGGTTGTTCAATTTATTTGGCATATAATTTTTCATAATATTCTCTTACAATCCTGTGTATTTCTTTTTTTTTTTTTTTTTAAAGATTTTATTTATTTATTTGACAGAGAGAGAGAGAGAGAGTGAGCACAAGCAGGGGGAGTGGCAGGCAGAGGCAGAGGGAGAAGCAGGCTCCCCATAGAGCAGAGGGAGCCCGATGTGGGACTCGATCCCAGGACCCTGGGATCATGACCTGAGCCGAAGGCAGTCGCTTAACCAACTGAGCCACCCAGGCGCCCACAATCCTGTGTATTTCTGTGGTGTCAGTTATTTCTCCTTTTTTTATTTCTGATTTTTAAAAAATTTTTATTTATTTATTTATTTAAAAGATTTTATTTATTTGACAGAGAGCGAGTGAGAGAGCACAAGCAGGGGGAGCAGCAGAGGCAGAGAGAAAATCATGCTCCCTGCTGAGCACGGAGCCTGATGTGGGCCTTAATCCCAGGACCCTGGGATTATGACCTGAGCTGAAGGCAGAGGCTCAACCAACTGAGCCACCCAAGCGCCCCTATTTCTGATTTTTTTTTTAACTTGGGTCCTTTTTTTTTTTTTGATGAATCTGGCTAGAAGTTTATAAATTTTGTTGATCTTTCAAAGAAGTAGCTCTTGGTTTCAGTGATCTGTTTTATTGTCTTGTTAGTTTCTATATCGTTTATTTCTGCTCTGATCTTTATTATTTCCTTTCTTCTGTTGGTTTTAGGTTTTGTTTATTTCTTAGCTCCTTTAGATTATATTATTTATTAGAGATTTTTCTTGCTTCTTGAGGTAGGCCTGCATTGGTATAAAGTTCCCTCTTAGAACTGCTTTTGCTGCATTCCAAAGATTTTTGGCTATTGTTTTCATTTTCATTTATTTCCATATAATTTTTTAAATTTCAAATTTGATTTGTTGGCTGAGCCATTCATTGTTTAGTAGCATGTTATTTAACCTCTATGTATTTGTGCTCTTTCCAGATTTTTTCTTGTTCATTTCTAGTTTCATGGTGCGATGGTCAGAAAAGATGCATGATATGACTTTGATATTTTTGAATTTGTTGACACTTGTTGTGTAGCCTAATATGTGATCTGTTCTGGGGAATGTTTTGTGTGCACTTGAAAAGAAAGTGTAGGGTGCCTGGGTGGCAGAGTCAGTTAAGCATCTGACTCTTGGTTTCGGCTCAGGTCCTCATCTCATGGGTCGTGAGATAGAACCCTGTCTCCAGCTCCATGCTCAACAGGGAATCTGCTTGAAGATTCTGTCCCTCTGGCCTTTACCCCACTTGCATGTGTGTACTCTGTCTCTCTCTAAAAAATAAATAAATGATTTTTAAAAAGTAGGCCAATACTGTACTAAAACATTGTTTTAACAGAGAGAAACCAAATCATAATTTTGTATCAGTGTACTTTTGATATTAAAGCTCATTTTATTTAATTAAATTTATTCCAATTTTAGCTAGTCCTGATCGTGTATAAGATTACTTTCCAAAGATTCCTTTTTTTTTTTAAGTAGGCTCCACACCCAGAGTGGAGCTCAACATGGCACTCGAACCCACCATCCTGAGTTTAAGACCCAAGCCGAGACCAACTGAGCCAGCCAGGTGACCCCCAAAGATTCCTTTTTCATAAACCTTCTACAACTTTCTTTTTTTTTTTTTTTTTAAGATTTTATCTATTTATTTGGGAGAGAGAGTGCGGGTGTGTGAGTAGGGGGAGGGGCAGGGGAAAAAGAGAGAATCTCAAGGACTCTGTGCTGAGTGCAGAACCTGACTCAGGGCTTGATCCCAGGGCCCTGAGATCATGACCCCAGCCGAAATCAAGAGTCAGATGCTCAACCGACTGAGCCACCCAGGTGCCCCTACAACTTTCTTTTTTACATTGAGATTTTGTGCTGTTTTTCCTCTTCCCCAACCTCTCTTTAGGAAAAAAATTACTTTATTTTCACTCAATAAAATGCATTTCCATTCCTCATACCTTCTTTTACTGAAAACGTACATCTTACTTTTTTTTCAAATGGAGTTGTCTCCCTTATTTTTTTTAGTAGCTTTAACCACATGTTAATTGGAATTCTTAACTCTTAGAAACCTTTAGTCCTAGTGAAAACAAAGTAGTAAGCAAATGTGAATTGTCTGTTAATAGCAGCATTCTTTAGATTGGCAAATTATGAATACATTTCATGATTTCTAGAAACATATGCTTCTTTATAGTACAACCTTTCAATAAAGCATGAAGAATATTTACTAATAGTCCCAAATTTATCTTTACTTTCTCTTTAATTGGAAAGACAAAAGTAGATAAATCTATGCTCAGTAATTAATGTTTTATTATTTTATCTTATTTGGAAATAATGTAGATATTTAATGAATTTAACTTAACACCTCACTTAACCTAAAAGCAAAAGTTTAAGGTTTCAGGTTACCAAAATGATCTGAGCCAACATTTAAAAAGTTTACCTACAAACCTTTTTTTTAATTTACACCTTTTCCAATTTACTTGTTCTTAACACATGTTTAGATTGCCCACAAAAACTCCATTAGACATCAGACAAAGTCAACCATTATTTTTTTAGTTATTTATTGCTGAGAAATTTTTTAACAGAGGTAACATGGATTATTTTGATTTTAAATAAACCCAGGCAGAATAAAGGTTTTATATTTAATGCTAATAACTCTAAATGATATAGGAAATGGTTGGGGTTTGGAGCTGATGGCCAAGAAAGAATTCTTGAGACTTTTTTGGTGCAAAAAGTTGGTTTTATTAAATCACTGGGACGGGACCTGTCGGCAGAAAGATGTGCACTGGGGTCATGAGAAGTGTCTGACTGCATACTTTCAAGTTGGTAGGGGGTTAGGGATAGCTTAATTCTGAAAGAATTTTGGAAGCAAGGTTTCCAGGACCTTGAGGGGGCCAGCTATCTTTAGGAAGAGGTCATTTACTACGTCTAGTAAAACCCTAATCGTGAGACCCTTCAGATGTATCTCAGTGGGCCATATGGTTAGGGGATGATTACAAACATATATCTTGGGGGGTAGAGATAAAGGAAGTGTCCAAAGAAATTTTTGTATGTTAAAGTAGACTCAGGATACTGGGAGGCGGGCTAAGATTGCCTTTTGCCCTTAGGAAACCATCAACGTTGAGGCAGTTTAGTTCCTAGAAGAAGGTCTCCCTGCTTCAAGGACTTGTCAGTGGGCTGTAGGAGTTAAGGAAACTTAATTTTTTTCTTTTCCCTTTACTTCCCACATCATAAAGACATGTCTATTTTTGGGGCACCTGGGTGGCTCAGTTGTTAAGCGTCTGCCTTCGGCTCAGGTCATGGTCTCAGGGTCCTGGGATCGAGCCCCACATCAGACTTCCTGCTCGGTGGGAGGCCTGCTTCTCCCTCTCCCACTCCCTCTGCTTGTGTTCCCTCTCTTGCTGAATCTCTCTCTGTCAAATAAATAAATAAAATTTAAAAAAAGACGTCTATTTTAATTAAACCAACAACATTAAATTAGCTTTAATACTTAATATTTTCCAGGGCGCCTGGGTGGCTCAGTCGTTAAGCGTCTGCCTTCGGCTCAGGTCATGGTCCCGGGGTCCTGGGATTGAGCCCCGCATAGGACTCTCTGCTCCGCGGGAAGCCTGCTTCTCCCTCTCCCGCTCCCCCTGCTTGTGCTATTTCTCTCGGTCAAATAAATAATAAATCTTTAAAAAAATACTGAATATTTTCCAAGATCATGTGAACCTGAAATTCATTTGGATTGTCTTTATTTTATTGTTGGGAATTTTTATGAATACTAAATTTATATAAGCATGTAATTTTCTAGAAGTCAATTAAAGTTCTTTTACAAATTAATTTTAGCAATATCATTGGGAGGTAGAAAGATATCTCACATTTACTGTGTGTGTGTGTAGACAACATAAACGGTATATACAATATACAAAGATATTATAGCTTTTGTTTGTACTAGTATCTTTGTCTCTTTTTTAAGATTTTATTTATTTGACAGAGAGAGAGAAAGCACAAGTGGACAGAGCGGCAGGCAGAGGGAGAGGGAGAAGCAGGCTGCCCGCTGAGCAGAGACCCCGATGCAGGGCTTGATCCCTGGGATCATGACCTGAGCCCTGAGCGGAAGGCAAACGCTTAACCAACAGAGCCACCTAGTCACCCCAGTACTAGTATCTTTGGAGATGACATTACAGGCCCAATTTCCAAGCATCTTTCTCTACTTCTGCTGAAAAACTTCTCCCTTAAGTTTGCATTTGAAAGAATGGCTCTTAGGTCCTAGAGAAGATGGGGAGGGGGAGAAAATGTACATCACAAAGGCCCTGAGAAAGTACCTGCGTTTTCTCTAAGGTGGTGTTTTTTGGGGGCATATTTGCCTGTTATCAGAAGTGTTAAAATGTGGACACAGGAGCCTTTTTTTGAAGTTTTAATTTTTAGAAGTCCTCTCCCTCTGCTCTATTCTTCAGTCTCCGGTGATTCTGGGCTGTGTTTGCATTTCAAAATCATGATAAGATTTATAATTTCAGCGGAAAGAGAAAGAATGCAGATTTTTTTCTGAGAGTTTCAAGGTAATTGGTATTTAATATTTTCTTTCTGTTTTCTTTTTTTTAAAGATTTTATTTATTTATTTATTTATTTATTTGAGAGAGAGAGAAACAGCATGAGAGGGGAGAGGGTCTGAGGGAGAAGAAGGCTCCCTGCTGAGCTGGGAGCCCGATGTGGGACTCGATCCCAGGAATTATTTTCTTTCTGTTTTCTTAAGTGCCAAACAATTTGGTCTAATATTCTAATATAATATCTTTATAATATCTACAAGTATTTTGAGAGGAATAGGTGGGGTTTGGGGGTTGGTAAAGATAGGTGTGTTTTGATTTGTTTCTAGAGTTGCATTTCTGGTTTTGTATAGATTTGCAAGATAAAGACAGTTGTTTCTAATTCCCCCAAAGAACTGGATTACCGCCTGACTATCTGGAGATTGACCTGCTTCTTTAAAGTTGCTTCCACCAGGGAGATTGTTAACTAAATGGGAATTAGAAGATTTATGCTTTTGTAATGTCTGTATAAAGCATTTTAACAAAAACCTTTCTGAGTATGCGATTCAACTTTGGCTTCTATTAGCCCCTGAATATTGGCCTTTAGCTGATCACTTGTAGGATGACCTAAGAGAAATTTTGTTCCTTTGTGACAGTGTGGGGTGGGTGGTTGTGAATGGCCACTAATCTAATTTGTCTCTAAATTTTTGGAAAAAAAATCTATTTAAATTCAATTTTATTAAACTCTCTAAATTTGGTAAAATCTTCTCAAAGGAGAGGTTAAAGGGCTTTATAATTTAAAGGGTCTGCTGCTATCCAGAGGACATGAAATTTATTTTTGGTGGGGGTCTATGATGTGTCTGCAAGGGATGTTGCATAGGAATGCCTGAAGCTGGCAGAGATTGACTACAGAGCCCTAGAAGATAGGAGCAAAATGAGCCTTACTGCTAGTCTCAGGGGCTTTTGTTCAATTCATTTCTGGCTTTTAGCATTTACATGAGCAGCCTGTATACTTTGGGTCTCAACATTAGGCTGGTGGCCATCTAAATTTTGCAGGGGAGGGGAAGTTAAAATAGGAAGATGGGGCTGGAATTGAAGAAGGGGATTTACGTTGGATATAGACATTAATTTTTATTTTAAGTCTAATCTGTTTTCTTTCATCTTGTCAAAGGAGTCCCTAAGGCCAGCTGTTATACTAATAAGACAGTTGAGAGCACTCTTTAATTTTTTTTCTTTCAAATATAACCAAATTAAAAGATCCATTGTATGGCCATTGACAAGTAGAATCTATTGATTTTTTTTAAATAAAGATTTTATTTATTTATTTGTCAGAGAGAGAGAGAGAGCGAGGGAGAGAGCAAGCACAAGCAGGGGGAGCAGCAGGCAGGGCACAAGCAGGCTCCCCGCTGAGCAAGGAGCCCAACGTGGGGCTCGATCCCAGGACCCCAGGATCATGACCTGAGCCGAAGGCAGACGCCCAACTGACTGAGCCACCCAGGCGCCCCAGATCTATTAATCTTAATAGTGATTTAAACCAGTAAGCCTTTTTAAGGCTTAACTATGGACATAAGAGGCATACCCAAAGACAGTGTAAAAAAAAAAAAAAGGGCAGCCCAAACAAGGTTCAGAAAGTTCACTTCCCAAAGATGGTCTAAGAAAGCAAAGGCCTTTGTTGTACAGGTGGTTAATTTACTCCAATATAGCAGTCTTTCACGGTGTCAGAATGGAGAATGTTCTCAGGTGCCAGTCTCAAGCCCCCCCTTCCCAATAAAGGAGTCTTTGAGTTAGGTAGGAAGTGCTCTAACAGCTTTTAAGTGCTTTACCCACGCCCACTAATTTTGTGGCTTTGGCTTTCAAGGTGTCCATTAGCAACAGGCTTTACCTCCTGTGCTTCATTAACCCACATCAAAGTTTGTCTTAAGTGACACTGGTCTGATGAGAAATGTGCACTCATCAGTCTGTGAGCTTGCCTTGAACAGCAGGCTTATTAGGGTCTATGCTTGTATTCCTACCCTATTGTTTTCCCTCCTTATGACAGATGATACAACAGACAAAGACAAAGTAAAACAAAGACCATCTCTGGAAAGAAATGGATCACTACTCTACCAAATTTACTGAGTCCCTAAGCCCAAGGAACTAGTTCCACAGATATTCTTTCCTGCTAATCTAAATATATATATAAAAGGCTTTTATCACTCTTGCTTCACTAGACTCCATAGACAGAGATTCCAGGAGGCTGACATGGTGAGAAATCTTACCTTCTCCTGGCTGTATGTCAGATGCCCAAGGACCTGTAGAATTTTTGGAGCAAATATCCAGTGGAAGTTTATCCTGCCAAGTATGGCAACTGTTGGGGAAGAAAAAATTTACTCTTTAAGGGTCTTCTAGCTGGTCTAACAATTAAGTTGACATGAAACATATTAAAGGGACAAAATCAGATTTAATTACAAATGTACAGGGAATCCACACAGACATGAGATTCCAGATAGTTGGGCAAAGTGAGGTAAATATGTCCCAGAACTAAGGAGAAGGGAATGGGGTCTGGTACTTGAAAGGGAAGGAAAGCAATTCACAGGAAGATGAAAAAGAGTAATGTTTGGTAATAAGTGTTTGCTAAACCATCTAGAAATAATGGATCACAGAAAGGACTTTGATCAAACAGGTCTTGTTGGTTCTTCCCTGTCTACCATGTCATATTATAATATAGATATCTATATTGATCACTCTCTTTCTGGAAGAAGTCCTCTATATTCTTTGAGACAGTTAGGGGGAAGGTCAAATTTTCTTCCTGAGTCCTTTGGGCATTGATTATTTTCAGCTCAAAATAATCTTCCTGCCAAAGAGGCACATATTGGGGTGGCCTGCCCTGGGCCCCTACATGTGGAAAATAAAAAACACATACTTAAATAAATGATGGGTCAAATTTTAAAAATACAAAGGAAATTAGAAAATATCTTGATACAAATGAAAAAGTAAACACGCCATATGGAAAATATGAGCTGCAGTGAAAGCAGTGTGGAGATAAATTTACACTTGTAAGCAGCTTATTTATTTTTATATTTAAAATTATATTTTTTTAGAGAGAGGAGGAGAAGAGGAGCAGAGGGAGAGGGAGAAAGACAGAATCCCAAGCAGACTCCACGCTGAGTGCAGAGCTTGATGCAGGGCTTGATCTCAAGACCTGAGCTGAAATCAAGAGTTGGCCGCTTAACCACCTGAACCAGTCAGGCTCCCCATCACTCTCTTTCTTTTTTTTTTTTTTTAAGATTTTATTTATTTGTCAGATAGAGAAGAGAGAGAGCACAAGCAGGGAGAGTGGCAGGCAGAGGGAGAAGCAGACTCCCCACTGAGCAAGGAGCCCAATGTGGGGCTCCATCCCAGGACCCTGGGATCATGACCTAAGCCTAAGGCAGATGCTTAACCCACTGAGCCACCTAGGTGTCCCACACTCTATTTCTTATAGGTCTTTCAGATACTCTATTTCTTCTTGAGTCAGTTTCACTAGTTTGTCATTTTAGGAATTTGTTCATTTCATCTCTGTTATCTAATTTGTTGGCATACAGTTGTTGGTACTATTCCCTTATAATTCTTTTTTTCAGATTATTAGTAATCTCCCATTGTTTACTTCTGATTTTAGTAACTTCTGTTCTCTCTCTCTTTTTTCTTTTTTGGTCAGTCTAGCTAAATGTCAATTTTGTTGACATTTTCAAAGAACCAACTTTGGGTTTCATTGGTTTACTCTTAAATTTTCTATTTCATTAATTTCTGCTCTAACCCTTATTTCCTTTTCTACTTTGTTTGGGTTGTTTGTTATTCTAGTTTCTTAAGGAGATTGTTGATTTGATATCTTTCTTTTTTAATGTAGGCATTTACAGCTATAAATTTCCCTCTAAGTACTGCATTTAATGTTTTCATATGTTGTCATCTTCATTCATCTCAAAGTGTTTTCTAATTTCCATTCTGATTTTTTTCTTTGATCCATTGGTTATTTATACTGTTCTTTAATTTTCACATATTTTTACACTGACCAAATTTCTTTGTTTTTAATTTCCATTTCCATGCCATTGTGATCTGAGACATACTTTGTATGATTTTAATTCTTTAAAATATACTGAGTCTACACAAAGACACATAATTAAAATGTCAAAAATTAAAGAATCTTAAAAGCAGCCAAAGGAAAACAATTAGTTACATACAAGAGAACACCCATAAGACTCTTAGCTGATTTTTTAGCAGAAACTTTGCAGGCCAGAAGGGAGTAAGGGGTATGATATATTCAAAGTGCTGAAAGGAAAAACCTACAACCAGGAATACCCTACCCAGCAAGGTTATCATTCAGAATTGAAGGACGATCCCAGACAAACAAAAGTTAAAAGAATTTATACTACTAAACCATCCTTACAAGAAATGTTAAAAGAACTTGTTTAAGTAGAAAAGAAAAGGCCATAGGCAGAATGAAGAAAATTATGAAAGGAAAAGATTGCAGTGGTAAAAACATATAGTAAGATTGTAAAGGTAGTAGATCAATCATTTTTTTTAAAGATTTTATTTATTTATTTGAGAGAGAGAATGAGAGACAGAGAGAGAGAGCACATGAGGGGGGGGAGGGTCAGAGGGAGAAGCAGACTCCCTGCCGAGCAGGGAGCCTGACACGGGACTCGATCCTGGGACTCCAGGATCATGACCTGAGCTGAAGGCAGTCGCTTAACTGACTGAGCCACCCAGCGCCCAGATCAATCATTTATAAAGCTAGTATGAAGGTTAAAACAAATGTAGTGAAATCAAATTATATCTATGAAAGTAAGTCAAGAAATAGGAGTCACAGCTTTGGAAGTTATTCCCCATGATCTCCTTATTGATTACAAATAAATTTACAAAAAAAGTTAGTTAAGGGATACACAAAATAATATGATGTAAAATATGACATCATTTTCATAAAATGTGGATGGGGTAAAAATGTAGTGCTTTTAGAATGTGTTCACACTTAGGCAACAATCAACTAGGACTGCTGTACACATAGGATGTTATATACCAACCTCATAGTCACCAGAAACCTATTAACAGATGCACAAAAGAAATCCAGGCATAGCACTAAAGAAGGTCATCACACCACAAGACGAGAGAGCAAGAAAGGAACATAGAAGAACTGCAAAATAACCAGAAAACAATTAACAAAATCAAAATAAGTACATACTTATCAATAATTACTTTAAATGTAAATAGACTACATGTTCTAATCAAAAGACATAGGGTAACTAAATGCGTAGAAAAAACAAGACCCATCTATATGCTGCCTACAAGTGACTCACTTCAGACCTAAAGACACCAACAGAATGAAAGTGAAGGGATAAAAAGATATTTCATGAGAACGGAAACAAAAAAGCTGGGGTGGCAATACTTACATCAGACAAAATAAGCTTTAAAAGAAGGAGTGTATTGAGAGACAAGGGTATTACATAATGATAAAGGGATCAGTTCAACAAGAAGATGTAACAGTTGTAAACATCTATGCACCCAACATAGGAGTACCTAAATATATAAAGCAAATATTAACAGACATAAAGGGAGACTTGACAGTAATAATAGGTGACTTTCATGCCCCACTTATATCAATGGATAGATCATCCAGACAGAAATTCAGTAAGGAAACAGTCGCTTCAAATGATGCATTAGACCAGACAGACTTAATAGATACATACAGAACATTCCATCCAAAAGCAGCGGAATACACATTCTTTTCAAGTACACCTGGAACATTTCCCAGGATAGATCACATTTTAGGCCACAAAACAAGTTTCATTAAATTTAAGAAGACAGAAATGATATCAAACAGATTTTTTTAAAAAACAGAAACAGGGGCGCCTGGGTGGCTCAGTCGGTTAAGTGACTGCCTTTGGCTCAGGTCATGATCTTGGAGTCCCAGAATCAGTGGGGAGTCTGCTTCTCCCTCTGACCTACCCCTTCTCGTGCACTCTCTCTCTCAAATAAATAAAATCTTAAAACAAACAAACAAACAAACAGAAACAGACTCATAAATACTGGGAACAAACTGGGGGTTGCCAGAGAGGAGGTTGTGGAGGGATGGGCGGAATGGGTAGAGGGGATTAAGAGGGACAAAATTCCAGTTATAAAATAAACGTTGGGACACCTGGCTGGCTCAGTCAGTTAAGCGTCTGCCTTCGGCTCAGGTCATGGTCCCAGGGTCCTGGGATCGAGCCCCACATCGGGCTCCCTGCTGAGCGGGGAGTCTCCTTCTCCCTCTCCCACTCCCCCTGCTTGTGTTCCCTCTCTCTCTCTGACAAATAAATAAATAAAAATCTTTTATAAAAATAATAAATGTCACAGGGATGAAAAGTACAGCATTGGGAATATAGTTAGTCATATTAATAACTTTGTATGGTGACAGATGGTAAATACACTTATCATGGTGAACATTTTGTAATGTTTATAAATGTCACATCACTATGTTGTACATATGAAACTAATAGAATATTATTTGTCAACTATACTTCAATTTAAAAAAGTTTCAGTAAGGTGCTTGCGGCTGCACAGTATTAAGTGGTGAAGTTAGTTTTGTGCCCAGAGTCCATAGGCCTCATACTCAGGTGGCTTGCCTTTCCAGGATCTGTTTGCTGAGATCCCTCTGGCTGAAAATAGATCTGTCTTATAAAGCTCTTACTGGGTGCTTGCAGCCTGGTGCTGAGTTGGCCTTCCATAAGGATGGCTGCTGGGGAGGAAACTAAACTTCTGAGTTCTCTGTGACTGCATTTCTCATACTGGATGGCAGGCTGGGTGCTCCCTGGGTCTGCATTCCTTTCCATACCACACAGTGCCCCCTGGTTGGTCCCAGTCTCGTATCCCAGCAGCCAAGGACCTGGGCATCCTTCTACTTCTCCATCCATAGGGGCTGTGAAGCCAGGCTGCAGACTGAACACGTGGTAACTCTACCTCTTCACTCTTCTTCCTCCTCCCCCTCTGCCTCCAGTCAGTGCTCTCCTCCTCCAAGCCAGCATCCTACCTTGCAGGCAGAGGACGTCATTCCCTGAATAGGGGGAAAATGGAAGCCAGTGGGTTGGGCTGGGAGCTGACTGCTGGGGACCTTTGGGGCCTGATGAATCTGATGGGGCAGGACAGGGTCTGAGGGTGGCCATTCACTGCAGGAGTCAGGAGTGTAGGCTGGGACTCTTGTGCTCCTCTTCCAGGGGCTGCCACCTGCCCACCATGGCAGATAAAGGGTTCCTGGTACCCTGTACCTTGAGCTGCCAGAGTCAGGGGCTGTGGTTGGAGCATGATGCTTATCTGAGCAAATAGGTTTTCACAGGAGTGAAAGTAGAAGGAAAAGAAAGGGAGGGAAATGGGAAGAGGTGAGTATACGGAGCACTTCCTATAGGAAGTGCTCCTAAGCAGGAGCAGGTCCTGCTTAGTGGTCAAGGCTTGTGGGATACCAGGTAGCTGTTGACTGGGCGCCCCATTTTTAAGCAAGCATGTGTTTCCATTATGCCCGGAGGAAGTGATCTGGATGCTTTCCTGGCAGTCCATGGGGAAGAGGGATGAGCCGGTTTCAAAGAGGGCCTTCTCCATGCCAGCCATCCCATTAAAGGGAGGGTTCTGATTTCAGAGAATTACAGGCATTGCAAGGCATCCTAGAGGTAGGGAAACTGAAGCCCAGTTAGGGAAATACACTTGGCCGAGGTCCAACAGTGAGTTAAAGACACGGCTAGATACATTCATTCACTCATCCATCCATTTATTTATTCATCAGGCATTGTTTACATATCTGCTGTGTGCCAGGTCCTGTGCTAGACGCTGGGGGTGTGGCAATGCTGAGACTAGCCAGGCCCTGCCCTCCTGGATTCCCTAGTCCCCAGTACAGAGAAGTGGATGAGCTGATTACTATTTAGATTTCAGGGACCGGGGGTCAACGGTCAAACAAGTCTCCAAGATAGGCCAGTTCTGCCCGTACTTCCAGCCTCTTTTCCTCCTCTCCCCACTCAGTCCCTGGGTTCTGGTCGCTCGGGCCTTCAGAACACACCGGCCTCATTGCCACCATGGGTCCTTGGCACTGGCTGTCCTTTCTGCCTGGAATGTTCTTCCTCTAGGTCTTTGTATGGCTGCCTCCTCCACAGCATTCATGACTCTGCTTGGATGCCACCTCCTCAAAAGCCCTCTCGCTGAGCCCCTGACCTAAAAGCTCCCACCCCCACAGTGTTTGGTTATCTGCTCTCTTGTTTCATCTCCATCTCCCTCCTGGAGGACAGCGCTCAGTACTTAAGCGGTGCCTGGCACCTAGTAAGTGCTCAGTTAATATCAGCCAGTGGTCTTAGGAAAGGCTCAGGGACTCTTCTTCCCGGAAGGTCTCTGAGCGCTTCGTGTTTGCCATCTCTACAGAGGACAGACGCTCCTTTTACAAATAGTAAACTGAGTTGCAGAGAGAGGCAGTAACTGCCTGAATTCATGAAGTTCCCACAGTCCCTCGCCTCACCCTCACACTCCCCCCAGTCTTGGGGACATCAGAGCCAGTCCTTTACACGTTTCTCCTCATTGTACTGAGACCCCAAGAGGCTCTTCTGCCCCAAGGACACTCAGGCCGAAAGCAACAAATTCTCTCCGTTTTTGTTTAACTGGGAAGATCTCAGCCTTAATATCTGAAAGATAGCTTTGCTGGATGTAGAATTCTGAGTTGACAGTTTTGTGGTGTTTTGAGCACTTTTGATGATGCCCACCTGCATCAGATGGTGCGTTTACACACCAGCTCCCCGCGGGCATTGGTTGGGGACTGTTCTTGGGAGCATTGACTCCCCAGCATTTCTGGCCTTTCCTGCATAGGCAGAGGGGCTTCAGTCCACAGAGGAAGCAGGGGGCAGGTGGACTTTGGGCCAAGTGCGTATGGCTGAGGAGACGTGGTAGGACACACATGTCACCTGCTATGGATGACCCGCCATGGTGACACAGCAGCAGGGCCACAATCTGAGCTCAAGGTCGTGTGACAGCAGATTCCATGTTCTTAGCCGCTGCTTGATTTGGTGAATGGAGAGCTGGCAAAGAACAGCAGAAGCTTGCTAGAAGCCTTGTCAAGATTACTTACCTGGACTGTTTCTCATTTACATATTCCACAGATTGTTAGAGACACCTGCTCTGTGCCCATCCTCTGGCTGGGCTTTCAGGTCACAAAGATGAACCAGGCATGTTTCCTACCCTCAAGGTAAATATGTCTGCTGGGAGATGGTCGTCTAAGGCGATAAACCCACACTTTGTTCCCCATCCTATCTGTGTCGACTAGGGAGTCCTTCCTGGAGGAAGTGTTGCCCAAAGCACTGGAGATGACTTTTGGCGGGCATCACACCTATTCCTTTCACTTTACAGATGAGGGAACACGGGACTGTAGCAGAGAAATGGCCTGCAGAAGAGGGCAAGAGGCATCCTGGAGGCCAACCTCTGAGTGGCCGTGTCCTCCTTTGGGCTCTAGTCCCAGATACAAGACAGTGCACACTGTCCCGGACGCAGCTGCTCAGTGCCTACCCCCTCCATCCTATCCAGAGCTCTTTCCTTCAAAGGGCGGCAGACTCAAGGCTCTGCTCTAAGCCTCAGCACTGGGCCATTTCACCTTTAGCAATATAAGCAACCTCTCCTGAGAGAATTTCGTATACCAGTGTGGGAGAAGGTGTGTGTACACCTCAGGCTGGGAGTGTGAGAGGGCATCTTGAGGTTTGGTGAGTTGGTTTTTCTCCTCTGGATTTACATAGTCCTCAGCTGAGTCCTGGAGGGGAAATGAGCCATAAGGGTAAAAAGGTAAAAAAAAAAAAAAAAAAACAACCCAAAATGAACAAACAAAAAAACTTCTATTTCCAAACTCTACAGCATGAATTTCTCCAGGAAGCTTTTTTTTTAAAATGATTTTATTTATTTATTTGTCAGAGAGAGAGGGTGCTCTAACAGGGAGAATGGCAGGCAGAGGGAGAGGGAGAAGCAGACTCCCTGCTGAGCAAGAAGCCCCATGCGGGACTTGATCCCAGCATCCTGGGATCATGACCTGAGCCGAAGGCAGACACTTAACCAACTGAGCCACCCAGGCGTCCCTCCAAGAAACTTTTAACAGATACTTTCCACCCCCCCACAAAGCTTTTGTAACTATAATAGGTCTGTCTTATGGGGATATGGACCTAATAATGACCTATAACACAACCCATTGTGGATATTTGGCCAGTGGTACAGTCGAACTCCCCTGAAATGAGTTGTTACAGTGACCTAGTCTACTTGATCTGGCACTGCAGGGGGCCTTCACAGTCATCCAGTCCATTCCTTTCACTGGCCAGATAAGGAACGCAGGCCCAGAGCTGCTGCGGGGCCTACTCAAGAGAGCCCCGAGAGCTCAGTCTAGAGAAGACCAGCTTCTGGGTGGCCTTGTCCTCCTTTCTGTGTGTGAGGTCATTCAGTTTTGGGCAACACACTCAAGTTCATAGCCAGGTTCCTATCCTAAGCATTTACCACACTGTCCTGCCCAGAACTCTTTCACTTAAAGGGCCGAAGACTCAGGACCCCTCTCCAAGCCCTGGCACTGGACCCGTTGGCCTCTCAGAAACCTAAACTCCCTCCCCTGCAGGCAGGTAGTAGCCACTTTGGAGTTGGTTTTTGCAGGCCGTTAGAGAGACTTGCAGTTTGTACTCTCCTAACAAAAGGCCAAGTGTGATTCCACTACAACTCTCATTTCTCCCAATCTTCTTACAAATACGTGTTTGCCAACTGGTACTACAACACTTGAGCCGCCAGCAGCTATGCACTTAGGTTGAATTAACTTTCTTAGAAAAGTAGGCCAATAGCTTGGAAACTGTTCTACCGATATTTTAGAACCCAGGAAAACAAAAGACCCCTTCTGAAAGCATGTTCTGTCTTGTTACATAAAGAGACACAAGAGATTTTAGATTCCCGCATAGATGGCATAATTGGTACCCCTGTCCCCCTCCAAAGCACAGCCCCCAGACAAAACTAGGTCTCTTATGAGAACTGCAGAGTTGGATCGTAATTTTCTATTTCAAGGCCAAGTATCTTGGTTTAGGAAAAATAATGGAGATAAGGCAGAGAATAAGGAGTAGTCTCTGTCTGGTACCCCTTGAATTAGGGAGACCAAAAAAAAAAAAAAAGAGAAAAAAAGGATGTTCTGAAATTAGAAGTGGAAAAGAAGGTTGTGGAGACCTAGAGGAGAAGGAAATCCACGGCATTGGCTGAGCCCAGACCTGTTGGGGTGTGGGGGCATAGGTGGTAAGTGAGGGCTGACAGGAAGGAAGCCAGTAGGGCACAAGGAGGTAGCTCTAACCAGCTGGGCTTTACAAAAAAAAAAAAAAAAAAAAAAAAAACCCAAGTGGGAAACAGATTCATTTGTAAATCCGTCAATTTGTATGTAAATTCAGATTGATATGTAAATTAGCCCCTAACATCTTCCACAGTCCCCATCACAAGGCCAAACAATAGGGTTACCTTCCTTTAACTCCACTGGTCATCCTAAGAGGTTTCATTGGAATTAAAATATTCATGAAGAATGAGGGAAAATCCAGATTGAGAGCAAGTTTTACAGTGTGATTTTCCCTGGCCTATATCACCAGCCCTAACACCCCAAGAAACACAAACGATGCTTCTATTTCTTCACCTTAATCAGAAGGAATTTTCAAAGATGTCTCATGAATTCCATGGACCCACATCAAAATCTCAACTCCAATAAGGAGTCAGACAGAAATATTACAAGGTGCTAAATTGGTTCTTCTGGTATTTATTTAATATAAAAACTTAGACTTTGGAACCTCACCGTGGCCAAATTTGTTAGATGAATAGATTCTGTAGTCCCAAAACAGGTGAGTGTTCAGTGTTTATTCATTCTGAACTGGAAGCAAGGAGGTTAGCTACCAGCCGTGAATCCTGGCCAACATGTGGGATGTGAAGGGATGAGGAGGTCATCTTCATAGTCATTGAGTTGCTGTCCAAGAGTAGCAACCACAGCCAAGGCCATAAATCATGGTCCGTTCACCTCACTGTGCTCTTCCTCACCCTGCGAAACATGGGAAAGACTCAATCCATAGGCAAAATAAAAATGATGTTTGGAATAACTCTGTTGACACACTCCTGATATTTCAGGCACCATGCACAAATTGGCATATTCTCTCTCATAACTGGTAGCCTTGTAATATTGTACATCAGTATCTCAATTATTAAATATAATCACATGGGCGCCTGGGTGGCTCAGTCAGTTAAGTGTCTGACTCTTGATTTCAGCTCAGGTCATGATCTCAGGGTCGTGGGATTGAGCCCTGTGACTGGCTCTGCGCTAGGGGTGGAGCCTTCTTGGGATTTTTCTCCCCTCTCCCCACCCCCCATTTCTCTCTTAAAAAAATAGAATCACACTAGAAGAGAACATCAGTTCATCAGGATCTTACACTTATTGCAGAAAAAGACAACTATCCAAGAAAATAATTTTTACTTTGCTAAGACTTTTTTTTTTTAAGCTGTTGTTTGCATTGTGTTTTGTTTTGTATACTGTTTAGAGGAGATCGCAGGGGGTGAGCATACATTCAGTCTAATAGCTTTCATGTTTTCCAGCTACAGTCATGGCAATGAAGTTTGATCTCTGGAATGATGTCTCTTAGACACTACAACCTCACAGCGATTCCTCAGAACAGGCTGTACCCATTTCCGACCCTCCATCTTTGCTTGTGCTGTTCCCATTCCAAACCCTTCCGCGTCTAGCGCCATCATTTGGGTCTTGCCTATGTTCCTCTCACATTTTCTGCCTCCTTTCACTCACCTCCTTCCTCTTCCTTCCCTTTCGCAACCTTACCTGCCCAGAGTCTGTCTCCCCTCCCTGAACCCTATAGGCCTGAAGTGTGAATCACTCATTAAGAGACAACAGCTGGGACATGGGCTCCCACTGAAAACTGTTTTGTGGGTGTCGTTCTTATGTTCCCTACCTGCACAGTGAGCACTTGAATTTTCAGACGGGGTGACCTACTTTCTTGTTTCCTCATTTGAAGCTAGGGTAGTGCTTTGCATGTAGTAAAAAAATGAGCAATGATTATAATAACAGCTGAAACTTTTGGCAGGCTTACTGTGTGCCAGGTACTGTGCTGAGCAATATGCATTAATTAGGATTATTGCTATTTTGCAGATGAGAAAATAAAGACAGGGAGAGGGTAATAATTCGCCCAGATCACAGAGCTGACGACTGGTACAATGGAATTTTTCATCATATATTCCATTTGGTTCACTAGACTCTCTCTTTGAGAAGAAAATGGCTACGTGCATATTTTCACATATCTTTTGTTTTTTAAGATTTATTTATTTATTTTAGAGAGAGAGAGAGAGAGAGAGAGCATGCAACCGTGCATTGTGGGGAGGGGCAGAGGGGGAGAGAGAGAGAGAGAATCTCCAGCAGACTCCCCACTGAGCATGGAGTCCAACGCAGGACTCTGTACCACGACCCTGAGATCATGACCTGAGCCAAAATCAAGAGTCAGATGCTTAACCGACTGAGCCACCCAGGCACCCCCAAAATTGGTTGTTTTTTTATAAACAGAGAGAAAGCCATCTGCCTTTTCTGAGTGGTAGTCAGTCTGTGGACACACAGTATCATTGTAGTCTGGAAGTCTCACACATTAAAAAGCAAGATAAGATCAAAGCTTGAATATGGCCAACATCTCTGCTCATTTGAATTTAACATTTCCAAGGTATGCCTATTTTGGTGAATCTTTCAGTTTATTGGTATGGTTTAACTAACAAAATATAAAACTAGTTCATGGAGTATTCTTGTAATTTCGTATACCTGTATTTGGAAGTCTAGTTCTTTCTTTTTTGAAGCAAAAGGAACAAAAAACATTTTCCGCATTGAAAGCAAACTGGTGCAGCCCCTGTGGAAAACAGTATGGAGATTCCTCAAGAAGTTAAAAAATAGAACTACCATATATATGATCCAGTAATTGCACTACCGGGTATTTACCCAAAGAATACAAAAACACTTATTTGAAAGGATATATGCACCCCTATGTTTATTGCAGCATTATTTACAATAGCCAGATTACAGAAGCAACTTAAGTGTCCATTGGTAATGAAGAGATAAAGAAGATGTGGTGTGTGTGTGTGTATACAGTGGAGTATTATTCAGCCATAAAATATAATGAAATCTTGCTATCTGTGACAACATGGATGGAACCAGAGGGTATTATGCTAAGTGAAATAAGTCAGCCAGAGAAAGACAAATACTATAGGATTTCACTCATATGTGGAATTTAAGAAACAAAACGGAACAAATGGAAAAAGAAGAGACAAACCAAAAAACAGACTCTTAACTATAGAGAACATACAGGTGGTCACTAGAGAGGAGGTGGGGGCATGGGTGAAACAGGTGATGGGGATTAAGAGTACACTTACCATACTGGAGGGTGTTATGCTGAGTGAAATAAGTCAATCAGAGAAAGACATGTATCATATGACCTCACTGATATGAGGAATTCTTAATCTCAGGAAACAAACTGAGGGTTGCTGGAGTGGTTGGGGGGTGGGAGGGATGGGGTGGCTGGGTGATAGACATTGGGGAGGGTATGTGCTATGGTGAGCGCTGTGAAGTGTACAAGACTGATGAATCATGGATCTGTACTTCTGAAACAAATAATGCAACATATGTTAAGAAAAAAGAAAAAGAAGAAGATAGCAGGAGGGGAAGAATGAAGGGGAGTAAGTCGGAGGGGGAGACGAACCATGAGAGACGATGGACTCTGAAAAACAAACTGAGGGTTCTAGAGGGGAGGGGGGTGGGGGGATGGGTTAGTCTGGTGATGGGTATTAAAGAGGGCACATTCTGCGTGGAGCACTGGGTGTTATGCACAAACAATGAATCATGGAACACTACATCAGAAACTAATGATGTACTGTATGGTGATTAACATAACAATAAAAAATTATTTAAAAAAAAGAGTACACTTACCATGATGAGCACTGAGTAATGTACAGAATTGTTGAATCACTGTATTGTACACCTGAAACTAATATAACAATTATACTGGAATTAAAAATAAATATAAATAAATAATTTTGAAATTGAAAGCAAAAAACCCATTTCCCCCCCACACATTATCTTATGATACATTTTGGCATTTGTTAATGTCATGTATGCCAGTAGCTACTCCAGTATATCCCCTCTGTTCCACTGATAAGTATTGCCCTTTTGAGCCAGCATTAGTCTTAACAATTAGTGTTCTGTAGTTCGTGGTCGGTTGAGTAAATAAATAATAAATAAAGAAATATGTGGTCAGTTGAATCTCTTACATACTTATTAGACTATTTGTTTTCTTGCTTATTTTTCCATTTTAATTGAAATTGTGCTAAAATCAGAAAATTTGGAGCAAATGGTCATATGTACATATATGCTGTCCTCCCATCCAAGAGCATATCTGTAGTGACTCATTTTGCAAATAACACTTAAATCTTTTTAATTAAAAAAAAATTTTTTTAAGATTTTATTTATTTGAGAGAGAGAGAATGAGAGAGAGAGAAAGCACATCGGGGGGAGGGTCAGAGGGAGAAGCAGGCTCCCTGCTGAGCAGGGAGCCCGATGCGGGACTCGATCCAGGGCCTCCAGGATCATGACCTGAGCTGAAGGCAGTCGCTTAACCAACTGAGCCACCCAGGGGCCCTAATTAAAAATTTTTTTTAATTTTTATTTTATTTTTTTAAATTAACATATAGTGTATTATTTGTTTCAGGGAAATAACACCTAAATTTTAACGTTTTCTGTCAGCATTGCTTAAATCTCTCAGTGGCCCCTAATCTCTCTTTAGCAACAGGGTCCAATTCTCTTTGTAGCCCTCAGTAGCTAAGTGAATGTTGTGCAGAAGCTTCTCTTTACACTGACCTAGTTTTGCTCGGACCTTAACCTTCTTTCTCTGAGGCCAGTAATTGTAGGAGGCCTGATCTTGGTCCCTTTCTTTCTAACATCCAGAACATAGAAGACAGTTTTCTGGAAATCAGTTGCTTCCATTTGGTAGAGTCTGTATCACTCCATCCACTCCCGCTCACCCATTTTTGTCCTTCTACCAGCATCTGTAAAACACTTGGGGATCAAGAGATGTTCGGAAAAGGTCAAAAATGCGGCGCCTGGGTGGCTCAGTCGGTTAAGCATCTGACTTTGTTTCAGGTCATGATCTCAGGGTCCTGGGATGGAGCTCATCGGGGAGCCTGCTTCTCCCTCTCCCTGTTCCACTCCCCCCACTCATGCTCTCTCTGTCTCTCTCAATTAAATAAATGTTAAGTCTTCAAAAAAAAAAAGAAAACCACTGCGGTGATGTTATCACAGGTCTATGCATGTGTCCAAACTCATGGAAACGTATGCATTAAATATGTGCATTTTTATGATTAAGTATACTTTAATGAGGCTGAAAGAAAGAAAACAGAGTTTTTGGTAAATTTGGTAAGCTTTGGTGAATTAAGTCATATGGTAATTCGATCCTTCAAAGAATGGCCCACTTGTTCACTTGGTCATTCTGTGACTTGGCTTTTGGTGACACGGCTCTTGATGAACTGACTTGGAGCCAAATCCATGACTTCTAATACCAAGCAAATGAGGCAGCGTTTTTATCCGCGGTTAGATCCTCTTTAGAACTTCCCCATGGAAACCAGTGCTTTATCATGAGAAGGAAAATTCTGGGATTTTATCGTCACACAATTGTGGGAACAAATCACTCTTGACTTTCCCTTTCCCTGGCCTTTTCTAGTTCCTTTCTCCCTTTTCCTTCCCAATATAACAGGCTAGAAGGGCAGAAGGGGTGGGAAGTGTCAGGGGTCTAGTGAGGGTTGGGGTCTGGGTGGTAATGAGGACGGCCACGGCAGGGCCTTTGTGTGTAGCACCCTGCTCCTCCCAATGCCTGATATTTGCTGGGAGAGGCAGTTGCTGCAGAAGCCACAGACGTCTTTCCGCATGCGTTCCCCAGAGTTCCCAGAAGGAAAGTGTATGAGTGCTGCTATGGCAACCATTTTCAACCAGTGGGAAGTAAAGCTGAGACATTTCTGCCTGCTCGGGTTCCATCAAGGAGGGGGAAGTAGGAGACAGCTGAGAGAAGGAGAGTACAATCAGTCCTAGCAACTATCTGACCTCAATAAGAGGAGCAGCCTGTAGTATTCATACTCCGTTTCGTTCCAGCAGGACGTGAGCCGGCAGGGCTGTGCCGGGATGAAGAAGAATGATAAGCCTCGCCCCTGGTATGTATTGGGGGTCCTTATTTGCCAGTCACTGGGTTCAGGGCTCAGTATCTGTTAGGCCGTTTCCTTCTCACAACAGATATTAATATTTTCTTTTTTTAAATATTTATTCATTTGACAGAGAGAGAGAGACACAGTGAGAGAGGGAACACAAGCAGGGGGAGTGGGAGAGGGAGAAGCAGGCCTCCCGCTGAGCAGGGAGGCTGATGCGGGGCTCGATCCCAGGACCCAGAAATCATGACCTGAGCCGAAGGCAGACGCTTAACGACTGAGCCACCCAGGCGCCCCCAGATATTAATATTTTCATATTAGATTTCAGAAAACAGACGAAGAGCATTAATTTGCCCAAGACTCAAACCCAGAGCTTCTGTGCTTTTTGCTCCGCTATTCCCAGATTCTGAGATCAGGGCCTCTGTTGTACACTTGATAGTTTCCTTTAAAGATATCTTTTACGGGGACACCTGTCTGGCTCAGTTGATAAAGCATGCAACTCTTGATCTCAGGGTGATGGGTTCAAGCCCCACGTTGGGCGAGGAGCCCACTGAAAAAAAAAGTCTATTAAAAAAAACTTAAGAAAAATAAGGATATCTTTTATGAAGCATAGATGACAGAGATTATACTATAATGGTTATCAGCGCAGAATCGGGGCAATTTACATAGCACCTTTTTTTCCCCCAAATTTCCTTGCCTATAAAATGGAGATAACAATGATGCCTATTGAATAGGATCTTTATGAGGATGAAATCAAATAGTTCATTGAAAGATTAAGAACACCTGGCACATTATAGCCTTTCTCCTTAAGGTTTACATATTCCTGCTGTTAGGAGGAGTATAAATGGTACTCTTTTAAATGGTCTTAATTGGTGAAATGAAAAGACCATGATCTGTGTCAGAATCCTGTTTTGTTATTTAGTCCATGAAATCTCCAAGGCTGGGAGCCCCTGCCCTTAACCCATGTGCTTTGTATGTGGAGTGGTTGATTTTTCGTGTTGAAACAACTGGTCTCCATCCCAACAAGCTAAGGAAAGTACTTTGCTAAGTGTTCTCTCTCTTCAGGAGGAACTGTTGAGCTTGCTGCCTGGAAGCCACCGCACACATCCAGGCCTGCCACACACAGGTTGTGCTGCTGAGCTGGCATAGAGAGGTAAGCACGTGGGAGTGGGAAGGAAGGAGTGTGGAAGGCGGGGTGGCTTCGTGGGAAGAAGACCAACTGTGGACTCACGGGGTTGCAAACCACGGATCTGCCACAGACTGGCTTTGTGACTTCAGGCAGGTTGTTTCAGCTGCCTGAGCCTCATCTGAGCAATGTGATCATAATAGGGGTTGACAAGGCTGAAAATAAGATGAAATGAAGGAATTCGTATAGAGCACACAGAACAAGGCCAGGCTTGCTGTAGGTCTTCAGTAAACATTAGCTACCCCAATCATGATGATTAAGAGACTAACAACAATAGACAGAATAAAAACGTAGGGGCATTGGAAAGAGCCCACATCTTCCCTGCAGCTGGGAAAATTTTCTCAGTACTCCAGGCACAGGTGTGGCTTGAGCTGTCGCTGTTAGAGTGAATGCCCAGACGCCAAGGCCTGGGCGGGACTCGTGAGGACACTGAGTGCTGAGCACGTAGGCTCCGGAGCTGAGAGACTGCTGTTGGGGATGGCAACCAGCCTCAGTTCTGCTCGCTTGTCCAAATCCCATAAAGCGCATCTGACCAGTTGCTGTGAACCTCGTAGTACCACAGCAGGTGCCAAACCGTAGCCTTGCCCTCTCCCTGTGTTCCCTGTGTACGTGTGTGGTGGAGGCGGCACGCGGTACCTCTGGAATGGGAGCCCGAAACACCCAGCCCCACAGCAAGGGCTTTCCTAAGGGGCAGAGCTCTGAGCTCCTTTGTGTCATGCTTTTGGGGCAAGGACAGCAGGGACCCCTGGAGAGAGTAAGTAGTCTGGCTCCTGGCGTGATCTTTCAGGCAAATACAAAGGATTTGTTGGGCAGGCATCATGGAAAGAGGCTGGTTTCTCCACATCTCACTTGGTGCCCAGCCCGTGCACTGCATTCTCTGGAGGGAGGACCCCTGGTCAACCACGCTCTTACATGTAGCTGCCTTCCTAGCCCAGTGCCTATGGCAGAGGCCTTCCTCAGGCACCTCTGCTAACGCCTCCTCATCTGAGGCAGTGGGGCACTTAAAGACACATTTTCTCCACTCAGTACTCAGTACTTTTCCAGTCTCAGCCCTTCCCGCGCCTCCTCCTGCCTGTGTGTCCATAAGATGGCAGGAGCCTTCTGTTCAGGGCTTCCTCCACGGTGAGACCATCCCTCGAGGCTGCGCTAATCCATTTGACCCTTGCTGGAGCCGGCCCATGGGAGGAAATGGAACAGTGGGGGGGTCGTCAGCACCTTCTCTGGTTCACCCTCTGGCTATACTATCAAAAGGAAGTGATTAGAGCCTTGACTGTTAGTTTTACTTTGACTTCTTGTTTTAATCGACTACTCTGAAACCTGGTGACTCAGCTTTCTGTAGCTCAGCTCAGCTCTTGAGAAAGAGGTGCAGGAAGCAGGGTAGTTGATGTGGAAGAAAATCTCAGGGGGCACTTCACCAATGGGGTACCAGCAAAGCGTGCTGGCAAGTCAGCTGCAAGAGGCAGAGGATCTCACGGGGCACTTCGCCAGTGGGTGTCAGGAAGTGGCAGCAGAAGCCACGGGGCATTCTTGGAGGATGGCAGCGAATTGTTTTTTCCTTTTTTTTTTTTTAAGATTTAGTTATTTATTTGAGAGAGAGAGCGCACGAGCGGGAGGGGCAGAGGGACAGGGAGAATCTCCAGCAGACCCTGTGCTGAGCACGGATCCCAACGCGGGACTCTATCTCAAACCCTGAGATCATGACCTGAGCCGAAATCAAGAGTCAGCCACCCAGGCACCCCGCAAATTGTTTATATAAGCTTTTGCGTTCCAAGATGGACCACTGGTCCTTCTCTTTAGCTCCCAACACCCTGGCTGAAATCGTTGGGTGGGTCAAATTAGAAATCCAACAGCGAGGGACTGTAAGAAGGCCAGGGAAGCAATTTGCTCACTACTCTTTCCTGTTCTCTGATGACGGAACCAGAAGTTGTCAGAGACCAGGGAAACTGAGTTGCACCCAATGACTGTTCTTAGATCTAAGCCCATCCCTGGTGCCAGTGGACAGTCTGCTGGGCATTGTGTTAATTGAGACTCATGCTTCTAATTAAAAAAAAGAAACAAAACGTAGAGCTCTTTGAGATTGCTATGTCCAGTGACTTGACAAGTTTGCCTCTGTGATGAAAGAGGGAATCGTGTTCAACTTCACAAGGGAAAGGGGCTCCGAGTGAGGTGCGTCACCATAGACCCCCCTCCTCCAGAGTGCCTTGACGGTAGCCACTTTGCCTGAGGAGGAGGAAGAAGGGAGAGATGAGAGGGTAGGATTATCAGAGACCCTCCTCCTCAGCTTTGGACTCTGACAGATTTGGCCCACACATGAGGAGGCAATGGAAAAACTTGTCTGGAGCGCCCTTACAGAAGCTACGGAGGCCCCGCGCGCAGCCTGGTAGTCTTTGGGGTCTACAGTGAGAGAGTGGGAGTGGGGTTTGATGAGGTGGTTCACCAGGCGAAGATTTTTAGGTTTGTTCATGCTGCTTCTGCTCGTTATCGAACCCAATTAAACCTCCACCCAATTAAGCTTCAGAATGAGGTTAGGTCAGTTGGTCAGCCACACAATCTGGATCTTCACTGAGAAATTTCTGGGCACTGAAAAAGTGGCTACTGCAAATAGAGCAAATTTGACTGACCAAAGAAACAATGTCAAAATGGCGATCAGGAGCCCTCTTGTGGACTTTCTGGGCAAGAGCTTTTTCCAAAGACAGCTCTGGGCCCAGTCACTCAATAACGGGTCCTCAAAGAAGGAGATTGATGTGCTCCCCACTAAGGAACTCTGGGCCAGTACCAGGTCATGGGGCACTTGATAGATGCTAGGGTCTGCATGGTGATGGCCCTCTGCCTCTCCTGGTGAATCGGGAGACAAATCCAAGAGTCCGAATGTCTTAGTGTCTTGGTCAGCTCAGGACAGAATGAGTGGCCTGCTATTGGCTTTGGTGGATACTGAGCACATGATCGATGGCTGTGAGGTAATCTTAAGACCAGAAATCCCAGTCATGTCACAGATCCAAGCAGATGTCTCAAATCACCTGGTGGAGGTGGTTCAAGAGTCTTCCATACTAAAATATAAATGGTACCTATAGGAATGAACAAAACTCAGCCCAGATGAGGTCTCATAACTCCAAGGAAAGATCTCAGGAATGTCTCTCTGGCTCCCTGGCATATTTCCCAAGGAGGCAGCCCAGTGAGGTCCCAGATAGAGAGGCTTCCTGGACCACAGATGGGCCTGTTCACTGTCAGCTCCTCCTGGTTAACTACTAACAAGCAGGGATGGGGTTCAGCTGCCATCCACTTCCCGGGTGTGGTAAGGGATGCTCAGTATAATGGGCAGAGCTTCGTGCAGGATGACTGGCTGGCTGTCCCGGCCACCTCAACAAAGAGGTTTGCTATATTTTTGCTGACTGGTGTACTGTGGCTAATGGCCTCGACATATTTTGGGGCCACTGGCAAGACTCAGATTGGCATGTAGAGCAAGCCTCCCTGTGGGGACTAGCCATTAGTAGAAGTCAGTTCTCCTAATAAGCTTCTTGTTACTCATATGGACGCTCACCAGAAAGACCCCAACGTGGGGGTGGGGAACATCACAAACGGGTGGACTGTGCTCATCAACCACCTAGGGAGACTGAAGTGTCCTTTACCCCAGAGCAAGCAGACACGCCTCTAGGATCCACAAGAGAATGGCCGTTGAGAATTCAGTGTAGGGAAGGAAAAATTCTTTCTCTACCCTTCAAGGTCTTCTAGCTGGACTAAATTAAATCTACATGAGACAGAGTAATATGGAAAAAAACCCCAGTGTCATTATGTGAGCACAGAGGCCCAGTAATGAAATTGAGACCTAAAGAAATAAATGACCAAAACAGGCAGTTTTTATACTTTTTAGACAAAGAGACAATAAATTTATGAGGAATTGACAGGATAAAGAAAACAGGTGTTTGGGAGCTTTTTTTTTTTAAGATTTTTATTTATTTGACAGAGAGAGAGTGCGAGAAAGGGAACACAAACAGGGGGAGTGGGAGAGGGAGAAGCAGGCTTCCCGCGGAGCAGGGAGCCCGATGCGGGGCTCGATCCCAGGACCCTGGGATCATGACCAGAGCTGAAGGCAGACGCTTGGCAGACGCTTGACGACTGAGCCACCCAGGCGCCCCTGTTGGGGAGCTTTAGTAGGGGATTCTAAGCGGAATTTAGGCTGAGGTAGTAGATTAAGAGGAAAAGAAAAACCCCACAAGGTTTGTTTCTACAGTTTTCTCAGCTTTGAAGTCTCTATCTCTGGTCACAAGGATATTTTTTAACTTCTTAGTACAAGGATGGTATTTTTCTCAGGGGAGATTTGTTTCCTGTTTCTTGGGGACAGGACGGTCTGAGTGTCCTTATATTGGCTGTAACTTTTCTTTAAAACTATCGGTATGCCAAAGTGGCACATTTTGGGGTGGCCTGCCCTTGGCCCTGCGTCGGAAACCATCCTAGACTGGGCCCACGTGCAGGGGCTGTCACTGCTGTCAGAAGAAAACATGGGGAGAAAGCTCCTTGATGTTGGTTCTGACAGTGATTTCTTGGATGTGACACCAAAAGCACATGCAACAAAGCGGGAATAAACGAGTGGGACTACCTCAACCTAAAAAGCTCCTGCGCAACAATGGAAACCATCAACAGAATGAAAAGGAGAAAATATTTGCAAGCCATGTATCTGCTAAGAGGTTAATATCTAAAATATATAAGGAACTCCTATAATTCAACAGGGAAAAGACAAGTTACTGGTTAAAAAGTGGACAAAGGCCCTGGGTGGACAGTTTTCCAGAGAAGTCATGCACATAGCACCACTCCTCATCAGGAAAATGCAAATCAAAAGCACAATGAGATCTCACTTTCTGGGGGAGCAACATTTGCCACCCCAAAATGTGTCTCTGGCATGAGGATTAATTTAGGCTGATCATTATTATTTTTTTAAAGATTTTATTTATTTGACAGAGAGAGACACAGTGAGAGAGGGAACACAAGCAGGGGGAGTGGGAGAGGGAGAAGCAGGCTTCCCGCTGAGCAGGGAGCCCGATGTGGGACTCGATCCTAGGACCCTGGGATCATGACCTGAGCCGAAGGCAGACGCTTAACAATTGAGCCACCCAGGCGCCCCTAGGCTGATTGTTTTTAAGAAACCGAAGACTCAGGAAGTTTTTCTTTTTACTTCTCTCTTTTTACCTTTACCACTGCCTGAAAGAATTTCGATAGAGGGCCTCTTCCTGGAAACGAGCTACTATCCTAGATAATGACAGTATAATGTGACCTCAGGTGTGGTAGACAGGGAGAAACCTAGCAAAGTCTATGTGTTAAAATTCCTCTCTGCGCCTTGTTGTTTCTTTATGGCCCAGCAAATATCTGTTTCCCAAACATTTATTTTTCATCTTCCTGCGAATGACTCGCCTGCCCTTTGAAGTCTCAGACCCCTCCCCACTTCTCAGTTCAGGATGGCATACATAACTTCATTTTGCCTGTCTTTGGAATGTCTTATGTTTATGGGGATTCCCCACAGGTATATAATTAAATTTGTTTTTCTCCTATTATTCTGTCTTGTGTCATTTTAATTATTCAGCCAACCCACCAAAAGAACTAAGAGGGGAAGGGGGAAATTTTCCCTTCTCTGACAACCTTACCCCTGTTGGGATGGCTACTATCAAAAAGACAGGAGATAACAGGCGTTGGCGAGGATGTGGGGAAAAGGGAAGCCTCGTGCACCGTTGGTGGGAATGTAAATTGGTGCAGCCACTGTGGAAAAACAGTGTGGAAGTTCCTCAACATTAAAAATAGAATTACTGGGGCGCCTGGGTGGCTCAGTTGGTTTAGCAACTGCCTTCAGCTCAGGTCATGATCCTGGAGTCCTGGGATTGAGTCCTCCATCGGGCTCCCTGCTCAGCAGGGAGTCTGCTTCTCCCTCTGACCCTTCCCCCTCTCATGTGCGCTCTCTCTCTCTCTCATTCTCTCTCTCTCAGATAAAAAAATAAAATCTTTAAAAAAAATTGAATTACTATATGATCTAACAATCCCACTTCTGGGTATATATCTGAAGGAAAGGAAATCAGAATCTTGAAGAGATATTTGCACTCCCATGTTCATTGCAGCATTATTCAAATTATTCACAGTAGCAAAACATGGGAACAACCTAAGGGTCTATAGATGGATGAACAGATAAAGAAATATATATAAAATGTGGGAGAGATATATAATGTGAGATATATATATAATGTGAGATATATGTATATATATCTGCTGTCATTTTTGGCAACATGGATTAAACCAGAGGGCATTTTGCTAAGGGCAATAAGCCAGACAGAGAAAGCTAAATACTGTATGATCTCATTCATACATGGAATCAAAAAAAATTAAGTCAAACTCATAGAAACAGAGAGTTGAACGGTCATTGCCAGGGGCTGGGGCTGGAGGAAATCAGATGTTGGTCAAAAGATAAGTTCTGGGGAGCTAATGTTTGATGTGGTGACCACAGTTAATAATACTGTATTGTGTACTTGACATTTGCTAAGAGAGTCTATCTTTTTCTCTTTTTTTCAAGTTTCAGATATTTATTAATGATTTCATGTATTTAGAGGGGAACGATTTCCTGGATAACTGGAAAGTTGTGCAGGTGGCTTCTGGAAGACCTTCATTTTAAGCAGCTTTATGGTGAAACGTTTCATTTAGAAGTCTGGACCTTCTTCAGTTTGCTGCAATCTCCGTTCACTGAGTAGAACTGGTATTGATTCTTGGGACCCAGTTTGTTCCAGGGTTCTGGATTGAACAAATTCTAGGCACAAGACGTAGAACGCTGCCAGTACCTCTGGCCCCACGACATACGAAGGGGGCACCCAGCTTGGCTGCTTCTTGGAACGTCTCAGAAGATCTGGCAGAACGTGGTGGCGGCAGAAGCCTAGAGTCTGGAAGGAGAGAACAGATCTGCAAGGAAGAGATTCTGCTAAGAGAACAGATCTTCAGCCTTCTTTCTACACACAGAAAAGGTAACTGTGAGTTGAGGGATGTGTTAGAATTACCTTAATTGTGGTCATTTCACAATGTGTATGTATATCGAATTGGATTGTGCACTTTAAGTGTATACAACTTTATTTGTCAATTAAAAATAAAGCTGGGAAAAAATTACAAATAAACTGTCAAGTAGATCCATTGATGGATGGTTCTGTTGAGTTCAGCTATCCTTACTGATTTTCTGCCTACTGGATCTGTCAGTTACTAATAGAGGGAGTGTCAAAATCCCTCACATTAATAGTGGGTTATCTATTTCTCTGTGCATTTTTATCAGTTCTTGACTCTTGTATTGTGACGCTTCGTTGTAAAGTGCATATATTTCAAAGATCATTGTGTCTTCTCAGAGAATTGACCCCCCCCTTATTATGTAATACTCTCTTTATTCCTGGGAAGTTTCCTTGTTCAAATGCCTTTTTTGTCTGAAATTAATCTCACTACTCCAGCTTTCGTTTGATTAGTGTCCGCGGTACCCCCCTCCCCTCTCTTTTACTCTTAATATATGTGTGTTTTTATATTCAAATGGGGTTTCTTGTAGACAACATATAGTCTGGTCTTGTTTATCATCCACCCTTACAGTCTCTTCTCTTAATTGGCGTATTTAGACCACTCCCATTTAAAGTGATTGTTGATATAGTTGGATTTGTACCTACCATGTTTGTCAAAATTTTGTATTTGTTGCACTTGTTCTTTGTTTTTTTCTTAATCTTCCTGTTTCTGCCTTCTCTTTTAATTGAGCATTTTTTATTATTCCATTTTCTCTTCTCTCTCAGCGTATCAGTTATATTTCTTTTTAACTTTTTAGTGGTTTCCCTAGACCTAGACTGTGCAACATAAATTTACAACTACTCTAGGTCCACCTTCAAACAGCACTGCGCCACTGTATGGGCAGTGTGGCTGTAACAGAGAATCCCCAGCTCCCCACTCCCGCCCCTTCATAACACTGCTACCGTTTCTTGCACTGACCTACGCGCTATGATCACCCGTACATTGTGGCTGTTATTCCTTTGAACAGTCGTCCTTTAGATTAAATAAGGAAAATAAAATACTGTATTTTAATCTTCATTTATTCCTTCTCTGACACCTCTCCTTTATTTATGTAGATCCAGATTTCTGACCAATACCATATTCCTTCTCTCTGAAGAACATCTTTTAACATTGACTGGTGACAAAAATTCTCTCAGTTCTGTAAGTCTGAGTGTTAATGGATTGAATTGTGTCCCCCTGCAAAATTCATCTGTCAAAGCCCTAACTCCCAACATGACTGTATTTGGAGAGGGCCTTTAGAAAGGTCATTAATGTCCCCTGTGGCTATAAGGGTGGGGCCTTACTGCAATTTGACTGGTGTCCTTGTAGGAAGAGCAAGAGACACCAGGGATGCGCGCGCGCACACAGAAGGGTAAGGCCATGCGTGAAAATGGCTGTCTCCAAGCCGAGCAGAGAGGCCTCCCAAAAGGCAACACTAAAGCACCGTGATCTTTGACTTTCAGTCTCCCGAACTGTGAGAAAATCATTTTTTTGTTGTTTAAGTCACCCCGTTTGTGGTATTTTGTTATGACAGCCCTAGGAAACTACTACACCAAGAAAGTCATTATTTTCCCTTACGTCTGAAGGATGATTTTTCTGGATATAGATTCGGTTGGTGGGTTTTTTCTTTTAACACTTTAAATATTTCATTCTACTCTCTTCTTGCTTGCATGATTTTTGAAGCAAGTCTGATGTAATTCTTCCCTTTGTTCCTCTCTAAATAAGGTGTTTTTCTTCTCTGACTTTTTAAAAGATTTTTTCTTTGTCTTTGGCTTTATGCAGTTTGAATACGATATGCCTAGGGGTGTGTGTGTGTGTGTGTGTGTGTGTGTGTGTAGATAGATAGATATATATGTATATTGGCATTTATCCTGCTCGGTGTTCTCTGAGATTCCTAGATTTGTGGTGTGGTTTCTGTCATTAATTTTAGAAAAATCTCAGCCATTATTACATCAAATAGTTCCTGTTTCTTTCTTTCTTCTGCTTTTGATAGTCTCATGATATATATGCTATACCTTTTGTAATTGCCCCACAGTTATTAGATATTCTGTCCCAATTTTTATTATTTTTTTTCTATTTCAGTTCAGTTTGGGAAGTTTCTGTTGACGGATCTTCAAGTGCTCTGATTCTATCTCCAGCCCTTTCCAATCATCTGATGGGTCCATCAGATGATGTATACTTGATTTCTGTTACAGTGGTTTCTTTTTCTAGTCTTTCCTTTATATTCTTTCTTAGGGTTTCTGTCTCTATTTACATTACCTGTCTGTTCTTGCATGTTGTCTACTTTTCCCACGAAAGCCCTCAGCATATTAATCATACTTATTTTTAATTTCCCTGTCTGGTGATTTCAAAATCTCTGCCATATCTGAATCTGGTTCTGACACCTGCTTTGTCTCTTCAGATTGTTTCTTCTTTCCTTTTATCATGCCATGTAGTTCTTTGTTGTTGTTGTTGGAAGCCAGTCGTGAGTTATCAGGTATTAGGATTACAGTAAGTAGGCCTTTAGTATGATGTTTATTTTTGTCTAAGACATAGGCTGTATTTACTGTTTTCTGTCTCTGTAGTATCAGAGGATTCAGTTTCCACTAGTGTCTTTGTTTTTGTCCCCCAGCATCTTTTGTTTCCCTAGCAAACACTTCTTCCATAGAATTTGAGCCTTGCAGTTCTCGGCTGTAATCTGTAATCCACTATTGTGAGCCAGGAGCCCTGTTGATGTTTGGTCAGGTCTGGACTGAAGGCACGCATTCTGTAATCCTGGGATTAGGTCTCAGTCTTTTAGTGTACCTGTCCCCCTGGGCTGGGACCTTCTCAGGTGTTTCTCTGTTTTTCCCCCCACCTTATGTGAAGAGAGAAGGCTCAGGGGGCCTGGAGTTTGCTCATTTCCCTTACCCTGAGTCCAGTAAGGCTTCTCCCTTGCTGGGTAAGCCTTTGTTGTGGAGAATACTCTTGGCTTCTTTCAAAATAGTTCTTTCTTGCCTCTCCCTGGCCCAACAGGAAGCAATTTGCTCTCCTCGGTTATCAAGAAAAGCTGTTGAGGATTCTAGGGGCAAACACCATGATTGTGGAGGGGGTGGCTACCTTAGGTGGGGCCCCCAGGAGTTTCATCTCTCAAGCTAGTCCACAGCTCACTGAAGCTGCCGTTCAAGTCCTGGTTCAAGTCCTGGTTGCACTCACCAGCACTTCCTGTCTCAGGGGTGAGGAGTTGTAGTCCCTGCAATCTGTCATCTCTGTCATCGCTGGTTCCTCTAGGTTCGGGGTGCAGCTGGTCCCATGACCTCAGTACTCTGATGTCTCCACAGAGTCATTGATTTTTAATCTGTTCATATTTTTTCTTGTTGTGAAGATGGGAGTGAAGACTTGTAACAAGCCCTTTAGGTGTTAGAGTAGAATCTTTCCTTTTAGATTTTAGACGTTTCCGTTAGCTCTTTGGACATATTAAAATAGCTGATGAAAGGCTTTATCTAGTAATTCCAATGCCTGTGCTTCCTTGGGACAGTTCTCTTGATTGCTCTCCCCTCCATACATGGGCCATCCTTTCTTGATTCTTCATGTGCCTCATAAAATTTTATTTAAAACTGGACATTTTTGAATATCGTCATGTGGCAACTCTGGGAATGAGATTCCCTTCCTGCTGGGCTTCGTTGTGGCTGCCTGTTGCAGTTCATGTTTATTTAGGACTTCTCTGAATTAATTCCACAAAGACTGTCTTCGTTGTTGTATATAGCCATTGAAGTCTTAGCTCAGTTAGCTCAGTGGTCGGCTAATGGTGGACAGAGATTTCACTCAATGCCTGGAACAAATAAATCTCGCCCTCGTTTCCGAGAGGCTCAGTGTGTGCATTGCTTTCATCATTCAATCAAACAGTTTACAGCTCTGAATTAACCTTCACTAGCCTCAAGGTCAGCCAGAGTTGAGAAGTTACAGGGCCTTCTCACACTTTTCTGGAGCATGTACAGTGTCCTAAGCATGTACTTGACCTTCTAGATTCCCAGGAATATGTCAGAACTTTTCAAAGCTCCAGTGGACATGTAGTTGCTCAGCCGATTCTTTTCAGTTTTTTGGTTAGTGTGTTATTTCCCTCAAGTGTTATCTAATGCCTTAGGCATTCCCCCCCCACACACACACACAAAAACCCCACTTTCCAATGAATGTTTTTGGCCAGTGCCGTCAAGAAGAGAGCACTAGACGAGCTCTTAGTTCAAATAAAGACGAGTCTTTGGAGGAGGGTCTTCCAGTGATCCGTGAGGTTAAATAATTAATATTTGGGGAGGATGAGGCTTTCAAAGAGCACCACTCTGCCCCCTCCTGTGCTACAAACTTGGGCTGTTGTTTTTCAAGGCTCGCACAGAGCTGTGCAGTGGTAGATGGGACTAGGGTAGTTGAACATACCATAAAGTCTGCTGTTCTTGTTGACATTCAGCTGTTTTTTCTTGAACAAACACTCCTAGGTTGGGAGCGTAAAGTAGGGCAGATGTTTTGGAAACCGCTTTTCCAGTAACTCAAACAGTTAAACATAGAGTCGGCATATGACCCAGCGATTCAGCGCCTGGGCATATACCCCAAGAGCATGGAAACCATATGTTTACACAAAAATTTTGTGAATATACTCAAAACCACTGAATTACGCACTTTCAAATATGTGAAATATCTCGATATATCAAGTAAGAATTGAAGTTCTGAGATATGGAGGAACCTTGGAAACATGATGCTAAGTGAAAGAAGCCACACAGAGAAGGCCATATATTTTATGATTTCATTTACTAGGAATGTCCGGAATATTGAAGCCCATTGACAGAAAGTATATTAGTGGTTACCGGCGGCTGGGGAATGGGGAATGGGGAGTGACTGCTGGTGGGTATGAAGTTTCTTTTAGGGGTGAGGAAAATGTTCTGGAATTAGATAGTGAGGATTGAGGCAAGAATTCGCAAATATACTAGAGACCACTGAATTGTACATTTTAACAGGGTGAACATCATGGTATATGCATTGTCTCTTAATAGCAATGTTATTTTACAAAAGAAAAAATAATGCCGTGGAGAGCGTAAATCCCTCCATGTATTCAAAAAATACCAATGGACCGGCCACCATTTGATATTTCTAGGGACTAAGGACCAACAATTGAACACAAATTCTTTCCCTTGTAGGCCATATACTCTGGTATTAGATGAAAAGCAATACGGTAGCTTTTCATAATAATATCTCTGAAAATATCTTAAGAAGATAAGCACACTTGAGACTATCAAATAATTTGTTTTCCGGCTTCCTAATTGCCCTTCATGTATGATCTAGTCTGTTGTTTCTGCTCATTAGGGTCCCAAAAGCAACAAGTAAACTTTTCTCAAAACAAACACAATGATGAAGCTTTACTCAGAATTGCCAAAACGTCGAAGGAACCAAGATGTCCTTCAGTAGGTGAATGGATGAATAAGCTGTGGTACATGCAGACAGTGAAATATTATTTAGCATTAAAAAGAAATGAGCTATTAAACCATGAAAAGACATGGAAGAACCTAAAATGCATTATTACTAAGTGAAAGAAGCCAACTTGAAAAGGCTCCATCCTGTAGGATTCCAACCACAGGATATTCTGGAAAAGACAAAATTATGGAGATGTAAAAAGATCAGTGGTTGCCAAGGGTTGGGGGTCATCCGGGGAGGGTGAGTAGGGGGAGCACAGGATTTTTAGGGCAGTGCAACTACTCTGTATGATACCATAATGGTGGCCGCAAGGTAGTATACGGGTTGTTCACATCCATAGAATATACAACAGCAAGAGTCCCCTGGTTACTTCTCCAAACTCCTGTGGAGTCTCTCTCCTCCTCACTCCTGACATCCAGCCACATGGCCTCTTCTAGAAAATGTGAAACCCTCCTAACTCAGGATCTTTGCCCAGAACCTTTCATCTGGCTCGTTCATGTTTATCCTTCAGGTTCAGCTTTCATGTCGGTCTCTTGGAGTAGCCTTTTTTGACCTCACAGCCTAGATCTGAATCCATTGTACTCTCTCCTTGTACCGTGTCCCTTACATGGATGCACTTACCACCATCTGTGTATTTATTCATTTATGGTCTGGGCCCTCAGTTGGGTGGCCAATTTCATGAGCGCAAGGAAGGCGTCTCCCTTGGGCACTGATGTATTCCCAGCACATAGCCCAGGACCCAGCTGGAGTAGGTGCTCAGTTGACCTGTTGACTGCGTGAATAAATGAATGGACTCTGTGAGGTCGATGTTATTAGCTCAGAGTACTTTATCCATTTACCTGCTGCCACACAGCTAGCAAGTGGACAGAAATGAAGGAGACCTCAGAAGTATAGTTCCTAGGTGACTCTACCAGCTAGGAAAGTATTTGCTAAGAAAGGAGTTGGGGGGAGGGGCATGGAGCGGGCAGGGTAGAAGATTCCAGACCAGTGACTCTCAGGGAGATGGTCCCAGGTGTGGGGGGTATGGGGTGAGAGTGTGCAAGCTGCGTATTCAGTATTTTACTTTTGTTGAAAAAATATCTTCTGTTTTCATAAAACAGACTGCTGAGATTATCCCTTCCCTGGCTGGGAAGGAAAATAGGAAATACAGCGCTTTTCCTCTAAAAGGGCAGATTTTTCGGTTTTCCAGATGGAAGCAGGTTTCTTGGGGATCGGGAACCCACCGCCCAAGGGCTTTCCAGCCTTTCCCGAAGCAGAGCCAAGGGCTGCGGGATGCAGGACCACTCACAGGGGGAAAGTAGGTCTTGGTGACACAGCACCCCCCAAGCTGCATGCTTCCGGAACCCCCATCTCCCAGACGGCCTGCCCTTCATGCCCTCTGGCCTGCCCGTTACTTGAACATCACGCGCCCCTCCAACCTCAGCCCCCCCATTTCACCCCACGTCACCCCCATGGGCTTCGCATCCTCCCCACCGCCTGGAGTAGGCTGCTTGTCATGCTCTCTGCTGGGCAGTGAGAGCCTGTGCTTCCCAGTGAGACTAGAAACGGCCCCGTGGCTGTCTGTGAGCGGCAGGCTGGCTATTCTCCTGAATCAGATGGGGGGTGGGACCCGGCGATCTGGGGGGAGAAGCCGGCGTGGTGTGGGGTAAGGACAGCAGTGGGCATTGTATTTGCATACACGGCTTTGGTTTCCCTCTGTGGCTTGGATTGTGGGCAGTGTCGTTTCGGCATGTAGTGGTTTTTTTGTCTGTCTGCTTGTTAATATATAGGTTAAAAATAGTCTTTCTGGGAGAAGACCCTTATTTTTCTAGAGCGATATGACACATTTTTAGTGAGATGCATTAACATTCCCTTTTCAAAGGACTGATGGGAAGGGAAGAATGAGAGCAACTTCACATGCCAAAGAAAGCAAATAAGGTGTAAAGTGACTGTTTATCAACATTTAAGTCCCCACGTGCCAGTTTTTTGTTTTTGTTTTTAAGAACTTCACTAGGAATGAAATTGACTAAGTCAAAGAATGTTAAAGCTGGGAGACACTTGTAAAAAGAAACCAGCTTCTCATTATTATATATATGGAACAGGAGGCCCAGAGAGGGTAAGTGACTTGTCCAAAATCACAGAGCACTTGAGTGCAGTTGGGGCTGATTTCTAGTCTGGGGCTCAAGTGGGAAGCGGTATCTCTCTATGAAAGGAAAGTAGTGTGATTTTTAAAGATTTTATTCTATTTTTTGTTAGATGGTTATTGTAAGAGAAGTTGGGAGAACTTAATGTTTTAATTTACCTGGAGTCCTACCACTTCAAAATGATCATTGTTAGTATTTTTGCTATATTATTTTCCAGACCTCTTAATGTATATGTATCCTGGCAGAAATGCTATATTTATTAAAATTGGGTCACACTGTGCATACTGCTCTGCAATGTAATTCGTAACAGATGCTTAACTATTGTATTGAGTGGATGTACCTTCATTAATTTAATCAGTCCCTTATGATAGACAAAAAGCTTTTTCAGATGTTAAACTCTTATAAAAGATGCTGCATTAAAGATCCCTGTTTGTACATCTTTTGCTGAAGTCGTGTCTACTTATTGATCTGTGTGAATTTTTGTAGGAATGTAGTGCCGTTGTGTAGGCTGGTTGAGAACTTGGGCTCTGGAATTTACTGTGTGTCCTTTACACGCATCACAACGCTTCTAGGCTCCAATTTCTTCATCTTTTAAGTGGGATCAATCATACTACTGCTCTGCTGGAGGTGCTGGGAGGATTCAATGAGATAATACGTGTAAAATCATTAGTGCCTAACACATAGCAAGTCCTAAATCTGTATTAGCTATTGTTATTGCCTCAAGAAGATTAGTTCGTTAACATAACCCCCTTCATTTTCTATTACTCTGTAAAAGAGAGTAATCAGTTTCTCTTCATAAGGAGGTTTTTAGGTATAAAACTTCAGTAGCTAAATTGATATTTCCTATTTCTAACTCAGTTTCTCCAGAGGATAAATCATAAATTTAAGTGAATCGTGGGCCGTTGAGCTACTCACCGCGTTCTGGTTACAGAGCTTAGTGCCAGTCAAAACGGAAAAGCATAGCTTTTCATCGAAGGTTCTTTTTTTTTTTTAAGATTTTATTTATTTGACAGAGCACGAGAGAGCACAAGCAGGGGAAGTGGCAGAGGGAGAGGGGGGAAGCAGACTCCCTGCTGAGCAGGGAGCCCAACGCGGGGCTCCCACGTCGATCCCCGGACCTTGGGACCATGACCTGACCCGAAGGCAGACGCTTAACGACTGAGCCCCCCAGGCGCCCCTCATCAAAAGTTCTTGAGTAAAACTCAGCTGTTTCGTGATAAATAAAGCCGCCTCGGACTCTTTGTCCTTTGGAAAGTGCTCAAAGCACAGCGTATCCTATAAAACCAGCGGGATTTCTAGGCTATCCCCTGGAAAGATTCCGCGGTGCCTCAGAAGATCGGGGCGAGTCTGGGGAAGCGAAGGTGAAGCAGCAACAACCATTAGGTTCTGCAGTTTGGTGGCAGGTCGCCGCTGGTGTCACTTGTGCACAGGGCCGCTGACCCTCGGGCGCGCCCTGTTGGTCGGGGCCCGCAGTGGCCCCAGGCAGCTCGGGCTTCAGCGACATCTCTTCCGGCACGTGCAGCTCCTTCTCGGGGCTGGAGGCAGGAAGGGGCAGATAGAGGTTCCGCCCAGGTCATGGTCTCCGGATCATGGTCTCAGGGTCGTGAGATCGAGCCCCCCCACCCCCGTCCACGGGCTCCACACTTAGCAGAGAATCTCAGCGCTGTTGCCTGAGATTCTCTCTCCCTCTGCCTCTCCCCCTGCTTGCTCTCTCTTAAAAAAAAAGAGAAACTTAGAAGAATTTATAAACGGAATTAATTAATGACCAAAAATGATTAATGGATACGTCCAGGATAAAGGTACCCAAGTCGCTGATTAATCGAATTCCCTTGTCCCTTCAAAGGCAGGTTTGCTGACGCAGCAGGCTCAGCCTCTCTCTACCTGCCCTTATTTTTCTCTTCCGACTTGCTAGTGGAAGAAGGGCCACATCTGCAGGTCCAATGAGCAGAACCACTGCATTCATCAAGGCAGGGCAGGGCTTGTCTGTGAGTGAGGTGGTGTCCCCGCGCACTGGAAGGAAAACACTCGGACTCAGTACTGAGCTGACGTGCAGGAACTGCCTCCGGAGGAGAACAGCGACTGCACAGGTTTAAACACGGTTTTTATTGAAAATCTTATCAGATTCATCAAAGAGCTTTAAAGCAGAGAAGGCTTAGAATGAAGGAGAGCTATTACTTTTAAACATTAACTACTAACTCATGCATAGGCTATGTGCAGTTGTTCAGAAAGTAAGTATAGAAAAAAGATGGGCTATAATTATCCCTGCCCCCTAGAGCCTCCTAAGGGTCATGAGAGCTTTGTCTCAAATACCCTCACTTGCGAGGGGTTGAGGCAAAGCTGATGCTGATGTTTCAGCAAACGCCTTGGACGCAGGCCTGGAGGTTCAAAGTATATTTTCTAAAATTAACTCCACAAGGTTGAGCCATCCCACCCTGGCTAAATTTCTTTTAAAAAGGGGACGATGAGGGGCGCCTGGGTGGCTCAGATGGTTAAGCGTCTGCCTTCGGCTCGGGTCATGATCCCAGGGTCCTGGGATGGAGCCCCAGGGCCGGCTCCTGGCTCAGCCGGGAGCCTGCTTCTCCCTCTCCCTCTCCCTCTCCCTCTGCCTCTCCCCCTGCTCATGCTCTCTTCTCTCTGCATATCTGTGTCTCAAATGAATAAATAAAAGAAATCTGTTTAAAAAAATAAAAAAGGGACGGTGGTAGTGGTGGTTGTGCAGGGAAAAAGAGTCAGTCACCTACAGTTGTCGGGCACGGGGCCCAGGGTTAGAAGCCGTTCTCAGCATTCAGGACATTAACACATCCCAGGGTACCTGTAAACACCTGTCCAAGAATCATAAAGCCGGCAATCTGGCCTGGCTCTTATCTGACACTTCTCAGTGGGGAGCAAGAATTCAGGAAGATAGTTGGGGTGGAGGGGAATATGGAAACTCTCCCTGGTCCACAACACGGGCCCAGTAAAGGGCAAACCCGCGCTGTTGCAGGGCGCCTGCAGCCACGGGAGCGGAGCCCAGCAGACGCTGCATGCCCCACGGCTGCGTCCCAAGTAAAAGGAGGGGCCCCTTGCGCTCTGAGCGTTCTTGAATACACGAAGTAGTGGGCAGGGGGTTACACTTGCACCCTGACGCGGGTTTATTCATAAAAACGTGGAGTACTTGGGACTTTCTCAAGGGGCATCTGGGGTTTCTTGTAGGGTGCATCTGAACACCCAGAGGGCTCCACTTTCAGCGCATTCTGGCAAAAACCCAGAGCAAGCAGCCCCCAAGCTAATCGTTTCGTCAGGATCACTAGCCCGGCTCGTGGACTCTGGATGCGAACGGAACCCAACCAGAGTCCCAACCATTAGTTACCGACTTGCCGGAGGGGAGAGTCGTGCTCAGAGCCCACACGGCGAGGAGGATACCGTCGCTCCGGTGCCGGGGCTGCCAGGGGCCCCGCGCCTTCTCCAGCCCTATCTCTGCGGCTCTCGCCCTGGAGAGGCGAGGGCAGGCGGTGAGACGTTCTCCCAACACGTCTCCCAGGGCTCCGGGGCGTGGTGGGAAGTTTCACTCCCCACCCCTTCCCCGCTCCCGGCGGGCTGCCACCACCCACCAAAGCCCCTTCCCCAAGGCGGTGCCCCGCGGGAGTCGGGAGGAGTCGGCTAAGCGGCGAGTTAGAAACCCCCACCACGGCGCGCGCGCGCCCCCTGCCGGCAAACGCTCCGCCCACCTCGTGGCCACGCCCCGGCAAGTCCCGCCCACCACAGCAGTGGTACTGGCTCTCAGCCGCCGGACTCGGGCGACACCGGGAGAGCCGCGGGGTCAGAGCCCGGCCTGAGATAACGTCAGCGGACGGCCTTCCCCTGGGAGAGGCGAGGTACGGGACGCCGCCGCTGCTCGCAGGTCGCGACCCTTCCCCGCGCCCTGCCCGCTCTGCCTTCCGCCCTCCCAGGATCTCAGTGAAGGTAGCAGAAGAGGAGGACCGGGAGGAGGCGGGGTGGGGAGGGCGAGGAGGCCCCGAGCTGGAGCTGTCCTCCTTAGGTTCCTGGGGGGCGGCAGCCCGGAGACAGGCGGCAGCGCCTCTGCCGCACCCCGTTCAGCCCTCGCAGCTACAGAAGGGAAGCATTTCACACCGCACCGAGTACTCCCGCGTGTCCCCGCCCTACGGCGGCTTCTGGAGGTGCGAGCTCTCCAGGGCTTCGGTCCTCTCTGGATCTCTTCCGGAGTCCCCCGCCCCCCCACCTCTAATTCACAGCCAAAAGCCACCTAGCGGGCCCAAGGCCACCAGGGCCCCCCCCACCCCAGGACTCCGGGGAATCAAGGTAAATACGTTCATGCACTGTTTAAGCCAAGTGGGGGAACACTGGCCCGAAGGCTGTTTTGTAAATAACCTCTTACCGAGCCGTGCGGAAGGCACTGTGGAGCAAGTACAGGGTCAGGTCCAACCTCAATTTAAATTTTGATAATTTTAAAATCACGAGTTATTTTTGCCATGTTGTTTGATGTTTATGTTAAGTACCGCATTAAAGCATGTATCTTGATTACTGATTTCTTTGGCCTCATTATATTTTGTGTGGGAGGCAAAAACCATCCCCTAAAGCAAGCCTCAACCTGAGTATTACAGAAAAGTGCCCTGAGAGGAGCGGCATGAAGGGGATAGAAATTTTAAAACAAGCATGAAAATGCCATCCACGTCTCCGAATAGGGGACGTTGGCGGTTTTCTCTTCTCAGAAAGGAGCTTGCAATCAGCAGGGGTGTGAGTGAAGCCACAGTGCAAGCTGGTGGGCCATTCTAAAACGTGCTTCAGGACTTTTGTCCTGGACATTCTCCTGTCGGGTTTTATTGCTTTTTCCATGATTGGAAAATAAGTTTTGAATTTGGGGGCTTTAAGGGATAGAAAATGGGATCAATTCCAGATTATGGAAATTGTCCATTACCAGTGGAAACATGAGTTCGTAGAGGAAAAAAAAAAAAGAACCATTTTTCCTACACCTGTACTGTAATTTTTTTTTTTTTTTTTTGCAATAAAGCTCAACTCCTAACATAGAAATCCTTTGGGGTGGATGGTAGCCCTCCATAAAGGAGTATTTCTGTGTCCCTTATAGTCATGTTGGGACTCAATCTGACCTGGAAGTATTTACATTAATGCACTGAGGAGCTGGGTTAGAAGAGAGTTCAACTGTACTCAATTATTTGAAATATTTAACACCAAGCAGAACCTCTGAGCTAAAATGAGTGATTTTGTAAGTATCCTGGTGTTGGTGCAAGGGAGTCATTTGTCCACAGAACACAGGATAGGAGTGCCTAATGTCTGCTTAGTCATGTTGAGACTGATGGAGGAAGAGAACTTCAAGTCCAAGTCCTACTGTTGTTTTTAAGCATTTGGTAAAGCAGTGTAGGGAGTGGCACCCCTAAATTTGTCTAAAAAACAAAGCAAAAAAAAAAACAAAACAAACAATGGATAAACTTCCACTGACCTAAAAAGAGTGAAAATGGGAGTTCTGATATGGAGATCGCAGATACCACACAAGTTCAATGTTAGCAAACTACCGAAGGCATTAAGTGAATATTCTCGAGGATTTTCTAACTCTAAGGATTTTTTTCCCTTTTGGCAGTACAATTATGAACAGGTGGGTTTTGCGGAATTTGGGGGGCGGCTGTCAATTCACGGTAGACTTGTACCTGTGTTAATTTGAAGTACTTTTTCGTTTTCTCAAGCAGTGTTGACTTATTTGTAGGCCATGGGATCAACGGTGATTACTTGAGAAGATAAAAAAGTTGTATCAAAGCGCTGGCAGGGGAAAATCAGGATGACCTTATTTACTAGCTTTGCTGCAGAGCGTGTGTGAATGCCCCGTTGGAAACAGGCTGCAGATCTAGTGGTGGGGTAGTGGAGCTGAAAAGCAGCTCGCAACCTAAGGCCACAGCTGGGCTCCCCAGTCAGGTGTGGCCAGGACGTGGGAGGCCCAGGCCTCTGTGCTTTCTCAAACAGGCAAAGCAAACTTGGAGGAAGAGAAAAAGTCTGGTGACTTGCTTTCACTGGAGTTACGCAGTGGTCCCTTAATGGGGTTCTGAAAGGAGGAAGAGCCACAAGAAACAAAAAGGAAAGAAAATGTTCTCATCCTTCAAACTCTACAGCATGAATTCCAAGAAACTCAATATATGCTTTTCCCGCTCTCTCTTGCAAATATAATAGACCCATTTTATGAAGCAGTATTGGGAATAGGGACCTAATATTGGCCCAGATGACAGCCCACTGTGGGCTCTGGCTGTTGATGGAGGTTTGAGCACCAGTACATTTGAATCTCCCACAGATGAGCTCTATTACACCGGCCTTCTTTAAGGCTATATATTCATGCAGAGGAAGGGTCCTAGACCCTGAATCTGAGAGCAAAATCGAGGAGTCAGGCAGGAAGAAGAGGCCCACAGTGTCACAGTTGATAGTTTGAAAAGTTCCAGAAGGATTAAACATGATGTAAATTCTGTTAATTAGGATGCCAAATGCTGAGTGGACAGTGAGGTCAATTGACATGGTTGTTTTGTTTTTAAAATTAATTTTATTGAGGCATAACCAACACATAACAGTTTCAGGTGTACAACAATGATCTGTATACACTGCAAAATGATCGCTAAGTCTAGTTAACATCTGACATCAGTTACAAATTTTTTTCTTGTGCTGAGAGCTTTAAGATCTCTCTTAGCAACTTGTATTAACTAGTCATCATGCTGCACATTATATCCCCATGACTTATTTTATAACCAAAGTTTGTATGTTTTGACCCTCTTCACACATATCTCCCACCTCCCCCCCACCTCTAGCAAATGCCAATCCATTCTTTATCTATAAGTTTGGTTTCTTGTTTTGTTTTTTTCTTTTTTAAACATTTATTTGAGAGAGAGGCGCCTGGGTGGCTCAGTCATTAAGACTCTGCCTTTGGCTCAGGTCATGGTCCCGGGGTCCTGGGATCGAGCCCCGCATCAGGCTCCCTGCTCGGCGGGAGGCCTGCTTCTCCCTCTCCCACTCCCCCTGCTTGTGTTCCCTCTCTCGCTGTGTCTCTGTCAAATAAATAAATAAAATCTTTTAAAAAAAAGATTTATTTGAGAGACAGAGCACAAGCATGAACAGGGGGAGGGGAAGAAGGAGAGGGAGAAAGCAGTCTCAAGCGGACTCCCCATTGAGTGCAGAGCCTGATGCAGGGCTCGATCCCAGGAACCTGAGCTGAAATCAAGAGTCAGCCATAACTGGCTGAGCCACCCAGGCACCCCTTGGTTTTTTTAGATTCCATAATGTAAGATCAGACCGTATTTGTCTTTCTCTGTCTGACTTACTTAATTTAGCACAATGCCCTGGAGGTCCATCCATGACAGGCAAGGCTGGGTAGGGAGAGACAGGTAGGGGGCTACATGACTAGGCTCACAGAAATCCCAGATGTGGAGAAATGCTGAGGCGTACAAAACCAGGAATAAGGGTTATTGTTGGGGGTGAGTTAAGATGGCAGAGGAGTAGAGGATCCTAAGTTCATCTGGTCCCTGGAATTCAGCTAAATAGTTATCAAATCATTCTGAACACCTGCAAAAATCAACTGGCGATCTGAGAAAAATGCTGCAATTCTACAAATAGACAAGCAACCGCTTTTTGGAAGGTAGGAGGTGCTGAGCCCTGAATCTGGGGCAGAATATCAGAGGATAGGCAGAGGGGAGGGAGCCTACTTAAGGAGACTAGTGCAAAATATTGTAAGTAGTGGAGCACAAAATCAGAGTGTTTAGAAGTCTGATGTGGTGGGGGACGTCCCTGGGTTAAAGGTGCTAAGGTGGTGAAGCGGGGTGGAATCCTAGGTGGAACATGGTCTCGGGATTCCCAGGGTCACAAGAAGAATGGGGGTGCGTGAGTGCAGCAGAGTTCCCAAGCATCAGAGCGGGGACGCTGGCTGCAAACAGCGGGTCTAGGCGCCGGCTTTCTGCTCAGTGTCACCATAAACTGAGAACTGCTGCCCAGTCGTGTGACCTCTCTCCAGGCTGGGGCCCAGCAAAAGGCAGAAGCGCGGAGAGACCCCTGGGAGGAATGGTGCAGGTCTGCACTGCATGAATCTGTAGTTTGGAGACTTTAAACTGGGTCACGTGCCTGAGATAAAAATGCTCGGTCACAGGCTGGGTGAACAGAGTGCAGTCGGAAACCGGGGAGACAAGAGTGATTCTGTGAGGGCGCACTGAAGAATAGGGGGGTGCGGACCCTCAGCTCCAGGGCTAGAAAGCGGGACGCTGCCATATTCACCCCCCCTCCACGGCCTGCAGGCAAACAGCGGCACATAGTGCAATCCGGAGGAGCCGCTTACACTGAGACCCACCCCTAGCAAGGGTGGGGGGGCGCAGGTCCACCCAAGCAAGGACACCTGAGATTCAGCCCAACAGGCCCCTCCCCCAGAAGACCGGCAGGAACTTCCGGCTAATACCAAGTTTACCCATCACAGAGACTGGAAAACTTCAGCTCTCAGGAAAAACAGTATATAGCATTTACATTTTTTTCTTATTATTCTTTAGTCTTTCAGTTTTATTTTTTCCTTTTCAGCTATTATTTTTTCAGTTCTTTATTATTTTTATTTTTATATATACATACTTTATACATACTTTTATTATATATTATATATTTAATGTATATTTTTAATATATATATTAAATATATATATTTAATTTTTGGTTTCCTTTCACTGTATTTTATTTTTGTATATTTATAAGTTTTTCTTTTTTTTATTTTGGGATCTAGTTTCTTTTAACAAATAGACCAAAATACACCCAGGATCTAGTTTATTATTCTGTTGTTTTACTTGTTTGATTTTTTCTTATTTTGTTTTGTTTGTGTTTTCTTCTGGTTTGTTTTGTTTGTTTTTTCTGGTGTTCCTATTTTTGTCTTTTCTCTTTCTCCTATTCTTTTCTGGACATAATGACAAGACAGAGAAACTCACCCTAAAAGAAAGAACAGGAGGAAATACTCACTGCCAGGGATTTAATCAATGGATATAAGTAAGATGTTGGAACTAGAATTCAAAACAACGATTATAAAGGTACTAGCTGGGCTTGAAAACAGCACAGAAGACACTAGAAAACCCCTTATGGTAGAAATAAAAGAACTAAAATCTAATCAGGCTGAAATAAAAAATGCTATTACTGAGATGCAGTCAAAAAGGGAGGCTCTAACAGCAAGGATAAATGGGGCAGAAGAGAGAGTCAGTGGTACAGAAGACAAAATGATGGAAAATAAAGTAGCTGAGAAAGAGAAAAACTACTGGCTCATGAAGGAAGACTTCAAAAAACCAGTGATAGCATAAAGCAAAATAATATCTGGATATAGGGGACCCAGAAAATGAAGAGGGGGAGGCATAAGGTTTATTTGAACAAATTATAGTTGAGAACTTCCCTAATCTGGGGAATGAAACAGGCATTCAAATCCAGGAGGTACAGAGAAACCCCCTCAAAATCAAGAAAAATAGGTCAACACCCTGACATATAATAGTGAAGCTTGCGAATTTCAGAGATAAAGAGAAAATCCTGGGGCGCCTGGGTGGCTCAGTCGTTAAGTGTCTGCCTTCAGCTCAGGTCATGGTCCCAGGGTCCTGGGATCGGGCCCCACATCAGGCTCCCTGCTCAGCGGGAAGCCTGCTTCTCCCTCTCCCACTCCCCCTGCTTGTGTTCCCTCTCTTGCTGTGTCTCTCTCTGTCAAATAAATAAAATCTTTTAAAAAAGAGAGAGAAAATCCTGAAAGCATCTCGGGACAAGAGGTCTGTAACCTACAAGGGTAGAAACATGAGGCTGGCAGCAGACCTGTCCACCGAGACCTGGCAGGCCAGAAAGAACTGGCATGATATAATCAAGGTGCTAAATGGGAAAAATATGCAGCCAAGGATACTTTATCCAACAAGGCTGTCATTCAAAATAGGAGAGTTTCCAGGACAAACAATAACTAAAGGAATTCATGAACGCTAAACCAGCCCTGTAAGAAATATTAAAGGGGATCCTTTGAGCGAAGAGAGAGCCCAAAAGTAACAAAGACCAGAAAGGAACAGAGACAATCTACAGAAACAGCAACTTTAAAGTAATACGATGGCTCTAAATTCATATCTTTTAATAATTACTCTGAATGTAAATGGGCTAAATGCTCCAATCAAAAGATAAAGGGTATCAGACTGGATACAAAACAAGACCCAGGGGCACCTGGGTGGCTCAGTTGTTTGAACATCTGCCTTTGCCTCCATGATCTCTGGGTCCTAGGATTGAGCCCCACATGGGGGAGGTTCCCCCTGCTCAGTGGGGAGTCTGCTTCTACCTCTCCTCCTGGCCCTTCCCCCTCATCCCACTCTGTCAAATAAATAAGTAAAATCTTAAAAACTAAGACCCATCAATAAGCAGTCTACAAGAGACTCATTTTAAACCCAAAGACACCTCCAGATTAAAAGTGAGGGCGTGAAGAACCATTTACCATGCTAATGGATATCAAAAGAAAGCTGGGGTAGCAATCCTTATATCAGACAAACTAGATTTTAAACCAAAGACTGTAATAAGAGATGCAAGAGGATACTATATCATAATAAAAGGGTCTATCCAGGGGCGCCTGGGTGGCTCAGTCATTAAGCGTCTGCCTTCGGCTCAGGTCATGGTCTCAGGGTCCTGGGATCAAGCCCCGCATTGGGCTCCCTGCTCGGCGGGAAGCCTGCTTCTCCCTCTCCCACTCCCCCTGCTTGTGTTCCCTCTCTCACTGTGTCACTCTCTGTCAAATAAATAAAATCTTTAAAAAAAAAAGGGTCTATCCAACAAGATCTAACAATTGTAAATATTTATGCCCCTAACTTGGGAGCAATCAAATATATAAACTAATTAATAACAAAATTAAAGAAACACACTGATAATAATACAATAATAGTGGGGGACTTTAACACTCCACTGAAAGCAATGGACAGATCATCTAAGCAGAAGATCAACAAGGAAACAAGGGCTTTGAATGACACACTGGACCATTCTCCAGAATAGATCACATACTGGGTCACAAATCAGGTCTCAACTGGTACAAAAAGATTGAGATTATACCATGCATATTTTCAGACCATAATGCTTTAAAACTTGAACTCAATCACAAGAGGAAATTTGGAAGGAACACAAATACATGGAGGTTAAAGAGCATTCTACTAGGGAATTAATGGGTCAACCACCAAATTAAAGAAGAATTTAAAAAATACATACATAAAAAATTTATACAAATGAAGATGAAAACACAACAGTTCAGAACCTTTGGGATGCAGCAAAGGTGGACCTAAGAGGGACGTATATACCAATACAGGCCTTTCTCAAGGAGCAAGAAAAGGCTCAAATACACAAGCTAACCCTACACCTAAAAGGAGCTGGAAAAAGAACAGCAAATAAAGCCTAAATCCAGCAGGAGAAGAGGAATAATAAAGATTAGAGCAGAAATCAATGATACAGAAATAAAAAAACCCAACAGATCAATGAAACTAGAAGCTGGTTCTTTGAAAGAATTAACAAGATTGATAAACTCCTAGCCAGACTTATCAAAAAGAAAAGAGAGGGCGTCTAGGTGGCTCAGTCATTAAGCGTCTGCCTTCGGCTCAGGTCATGATCCCAGGGTCCTGGGATGGAGCCCCGCATCGGGCTTCCTGCTCAGCGGGAAGCCTGCTTCTCCCTCTCCCACTCCCCCTGCTTGTGTTCCCTCTCTCGCTGTGTCTCCCTCTGTCAAATAAATGAATAAAATCTTTTTTTAAAAAAAGATAGAGGGCCCAAATAAATAAAATCATGAATGAAAGAGGGGAAATCACAATCAACACCTAAGAAAAACCAACAAATATAAGACACTATTATAAGCAATTTTATGCCAACAAATTAGGCAATCTGGAAGAAATGGATGCATTCCTAGAAACATATAGACTACCAAACTAAAACAGGAATAGAAAACCTGAACACACCCATAACCAGCAAAGAAATTGAATCAGTAATCAAAAATCTCCTAACAAACAAGAGTCCAGGGCCAGATGGCCTCCCACTGGAATTCTGCCAAATGTTTAAAGAATTAATACTGGGGTGTCTAGGTGGCTCAGTTGGTCAAATGTCTGCCTTTGGCTCAGGTAATGATGCCAGGGGCCTGGGATTGAGCCCCACATTGGGCTCCCTGCTCAGTGGGGAGTCTGCTTCTCCCTCTCCCTCTACTCTTCCCCCTGCTCAAGCACTCGCTCTCTCAAATAAATAAAATCCTAAAAAAGAAGAAGAATTAATACCTATTCTTCTGAAACTGTTTCAAAAAATAGAAATGGGAGGCAGGTGGGTGGCTCAGTCAGTTAAGCATCTGCCTTCAGCTCAGTTCATGATCTCAGGGTCCTAGGATCGAGCCCCACATTGGGCTCTCTGCTCAGTGGGGTGTCTGCTTCTCCCTCTCCCTCTGCCTGCCATTCGCCCTGCTTGTGCTCTCTCTCTCACTCTCAAATAAATATTTTTAAAAAATAGAAATGGAAGGAAAACTTCCAAACTCATTCTATGAGGCCAGCATTACCTTGATCCCAAAACCAAACAAAGACCCCACCAAAAAGAATTACAGACCAATATCCCTGATGAACATGGATGCAAAAATTCTCACCAAGATACTAGCTAACAGGATCCAACAGTACATTAAAAGGATTATTCACCATGACCAAGTGCGATTTATTCCTGGGCTGCAAGGGTGGTTCAACATCTGTAAACCAATCAATGTGATGTACCACATTAATAAAATAAAGGACGAGAACCATATGATCTGCTCAATAGAAGCAGAAAAAGCATTTGACAAAATACAGCATCCTTTCTTGATAAAAACTCTCTGCAGTATAGGGATAGAGGGTACAAACCTCAATATAATAAAAGCCATCTATGAAAAACCCACAGCGAATATCATTCTCAATGGGCAAAAACTGAGAGCTTTCCCCCTAAGGTCAGGAACACGGCAGGGATGTCCACTATCACCACTGTTGTTCAACATAATATTGGAAGTCCTAGCCTCAGCAATCAGACAACAAGAAGAAATAAAAGGCATCCAAATCAGCAAAGAAGAAGTCAAACTGTCACTTTTCAGAGACAACATGATACTCTATGTAGAAAACCCAAAAGAGTCCACCACAAAATTGCTAGAACTGGTAGAGGAATTCAGCAAAGTCACAGGATATAAAATCAATGTACAGAAATCTGCTGCATTTCTATATACCAATAATGAAGCAGTAGAAAGAAATTAAGGAATCGATCCCATCTACAACTGCACCAAAATCACAAGATACCTAGGAATAAACCTAACCAAAGAGGTAAAGGATCTGTATTCTGAAAAATACAGAACACTTATGAAAGAAATTGAGGAAGACACAAAGAAATGGAAAAACATTCCATGCTCATGGATTGGAAGAACAAATATTGTTAAAATGTCTATGCTATCCAGAGCAATCTACACATTCAATGCAATCCCTATCAAAATACCATCGATATTTTCCACAGAGCTGGAACAAATAATCCTAAAATTTGTATGGAACGAGAAAAGACCCTGAATAGCCAGAGGAATGTTGAAAAAGAAAACCAAAGCTGGAGGCATCACAATTCCAACTTCAAGCTATATGACAAAGTTGTAATCATCAAGACAGTATGGTACTGGCATAAAAACAGACACATAGATCAATGGAACAGAATAGAGAACCCAGAAATGGACCCTCAACTCTATGGTCAACTAATCTTCGACAAAGCAGGAAAGAATGTCCAATAGAAAAAAAACAGTCTCTTCAACAAATGGTGTTGGGAAAATTGGACAGCCACATGCAGAAGAATGAAACTGGACCATTTCCTTACACCACACACAAAAATAGACTCAAAATGGATGAAAGACCTAAATGTGAGACAGGAATCCATCAAAATCCTAGAGGAGAACACAGGCAGCAACCTCTGTGACCTCAGCCACAGCAACTTCTCCCTAGACACATCTTCAAAGGCAAGGGAAACAAAAGCAAAAATGAACTACTGGGACTTCATCAAAATAAAAAGATTCTGCAAAGAAACAGCTGACAAAACTAAAAGGCAACCTACTGAATGGGAGAAGATATTTACAAATGTCTTATCAGATAAAGGGCTAGTATCCAAAAATCTATAAAGAACTTATCAAACTCAGTACCCCAAAACCAACAAATCCAGTCAAGAAATGAACAGACATTTCTCCAGAAAAGACATACAAATGGCCAACAGATACATGAAAAAATGGTCGACATCACTCAGCATCAGGGAAATGCAAATCAAAACCACAATGAGATACCACCTCACACTGGTCAGAATGGCTAAAATTAACAACTCATGAAACAACAGATGTTGGTGAGGATGCAGAGAAAGGGGAACCCTCCTACACTGTTGGTGGGAATGCAAACTGGTGCAGCCACTCTGGAAAATAGTACAAAGGCTCCTCACAAAGTTAAAAATAGAACTACCTTATGATCTGGCAATTGCACTACTGAGTATTTACCCCAAAGATACAAATGTAGGGATCCAAAGGGGCATCTGCATCCCGATGTTTATAGCAGCAATGTCCACAATAGCCCAGATGTCCACTGACACATGAATGGAGAAAGAAGATGTGGGAAATGTGTGTGTGTGTGTGTGTGTGTGTGTGTGTGTGTGTGTGTATACACACACACACATAATGGACTATGACTCAACCATCAAGAAGAATGAAATCTTGCCATTTGCAATGACATGGCTAGAACTAGAAGGTATTATGCTAAGTGAAATAAGTCAGAGAAAGACAAATACCATAAGATTTCATTCATATGTGGACTTTAAGAAACGAAACAGATGAACACAGGGGAAGGGAAGGAAAAATAAAATAAGACGAAAACAGAGAGGGAGACAAACCACAAGAGACTCTTTACTATAGAGAACAAACTGAGGGTTGCCGGAGGGGAGATGGGGGGGAAATGGGGTAACTGGGTGATGGGCATTAAGGAGGGCACTTGATGTAATGAACACTGCATGTTATATGTGATGAATCACTCATTCTACCTCTGAAACTATTAATATACTATATGTTCATTAAATTGAATTTAAATTAAAAAACAGATAAGGGAACATAAGGAGACCACCTTGTTTGTCTTAAATGTTATAGACGAGATATTTTCATGATAGTTACAAAACGACCACTGAGAGTTACCAAACTTCAATGGAGAAGTCACCAAGGTGCTGCCAGTGGTGACTTACAGATTTCAGTCCCCTGGTCAGTTTTCTATACAAGACCGACCATAAAAGCCCTCAGTGGCAACCCTGTCGGGACCCCTCTCACTCTAGTTTTTTTTTTTTTCTTTCCTTTCTGTTCTCACCTTCACTTAATAACTTTCACGTCACTTCACCCTTTTGTGTCCACGAGATCTCCATAAGACAAGAACCCTGCAACCCTGCAACAGTTGCAAATGGCAAGATTTCACTCTTTTTTACCACTGAATTGAAGGGGAAAAATCTGTGTCCAAAGATGGCTGACCGAGCCAGCAAGGGAGTCCGAGTCCCAGTCCCTGCCCTGGGGCTCTTCGGGGTCCTTCTCCCTGCCCCGCTTCATGCACACGCCAAGAGTGCCCAGTATGCAGAAGTGTATAAATTGCCCCCTTTGTTTGTGCTCGGGGCTCAGACCTTTGGAGACCACTCTCCTCTGAGCCCGCCGGCGTTAAATAAACCTCCCATCCTCCAAGATCTCCGGGTGCCACTTGGTTCTTCCGTCAGGTGATCCAGTCCAGCTTCCGTAACATTTGGTTCCCACACGGCGAAACCCAACCGCACTGGCCCATAGTTGCCACAGGTTTGGGGGCAACGGTGGGGCAGTGACGGAACGAGGGGTCATAATGGAGAAGACGTGCCCTGGCCTAATATTCAGCAGTCTCCCGCCCCAGTCGCTTCGGAGCAGCCCCGCTCTGCTGTTCCCACCGGACTGAAGGAGACTCGGCAGGTGAGGACCTGGTTCTGACATCAGATCATGGTAAGGCCTGGGGCCCCAGACCCAGACAGACCCACCTGTCGGGGTGGAAGGGGAGCCTGACCACCTCCCCCTTAGAGGTGTCACAGGTAGGGATTCCCAGGGAGGGAATGTAATAACCTCTGGAGTGTGAATGTGTGAGTGAGTGTGCAGTCCGACCTGACTACCACCAGGTGAACTGATTCTGTGGCTCCACGGGCAGGCACCTTTAAGGTCCCCAGAAGCCTATAGAGTCTGAGTGGGCCCGTCTGTGATCCCATGGTGAACGGCATACAGTCTAGGGCAGCATCGGAACAGTTTCTGATCACAAGTCCCAACGCTGAGACCGCTATGGCTAAGCCTCACCTAAGCTCCTTCGGGACACAGCCAGACGGGCATCTGATTGGTCTCCTCACCTCAGGAGGCAGCCCCCCCCCTTTGTCTGTCTCTGCGCCATTACACACGGGAATATCACCATGGGATCAGGACAGAGTAAACCCACGGTCCTTAAGACCATGATCAAAAATTTCCAGATAGGGTTCTCGGGAGACTATGGAGTCAGCACACTGAGAACCCTATGTGAATTGGAATGGCCCACCTTTGATGTCGGGTGGCCTTCAGAAGGGACACTGGACGTCCCAACAATCCGAGTGTGGTGAGTTGTAACAGGAGAACCAGGACACCCCGAACAGTTCCTGTACGTTGACTCCTGGCTAGGAATGCCCAGACCCTTCCTCCTTGGGTGCGATTCACTTGCATTAGGCAGGGACAGGCCAGGATCTTAGTCGCCTCATCTAAGCGGCCCAAAGAAGACTGACAGAAGCCCCAGCCTCCACAGAGTCTAGCTGGAGATCCCGAAGATGAACCGATCCTGCCTCCACTGTACAAACCCCAAAGTTCTGCACCCCCAGTTCCAGACACTCCACTGCCATCAGTCTCCCCGCCACCCCTAGGCCCAGAAGATACACTATGTCCAGGACTAGCAGCCAGGCTGTGCCCCAGGTTGGGCGCAAGTGCCCTCCAAATGCTGGTTACAAGAGACTCGGGAACCTGAGAGGCGCGATGAAGACGGGACAGTCCAACCCGGTCATTCCATGATGTATTATCAACCTTTCTCCACCACTGACCTCCTCAGCTGGAAACACTCCTTCCTACTCTGAGAAACCACAGGCTATGGTAGACCTCATGGAATCCCTCTTCCAGACTCATCGGCCAAGCTGGGAAGACGGCCAACAGTTACTCCGCACCCTGTTTAACACAGAGGAAAGGAGGAGAATGATGAAAGGTGCACAGCAGTACGTGGAAGAGCACGCACCAGTGGGAGTCATCGACCCTGCTGCCTGGGCGAACACAGCTGCACCCAAGGAGCGCCCAGCAGGGGACTTCCCCACATCTGAGGGACAGGCCCACATTCACCGATACCAGGAGGCCCTCCTCTGGGGAGTCCAGGCAGGAGCTAAGAAACCCATGAACACGACTAAGGTATCCTCGGTCACTCAACAACCAGGGAGTCCCCCGGGGAATACTACGAAAGATCATGTGAAGCCTACAGGATACACACTCCATTTGACCCCGAGGCACAGGAAAGCCAACAGATGGTAAACACCTCCTTTGTGGCTCAGGCTGCCCCAGACATCAGAAGAAAACTTCAGAAACTAGAGGGTTTCGCCGGGATGAACATCAACCAGCTAATAAGAGATTGCCAATAAGGTCTACATGAACAGGGAGGTCACAGCCGAGAGGGAAGCCAACAAAATGATGAAAAAGAAAGTTAGCCTCCTCGCCGCCGCCCTGAAAGAAAAGGACAACATAAAGGAGGGGAGATCCCGACCACTGAAAAGGGGGGAGACACAGAACCCCCTTGGCAAGGGATCAATGTGCCTACTGTTAAGGAGAAAGGGCATTGGAGAAACAAATGTCCCAACCGGGGAAAGGCCCAGAAGCCCAGCCACTACAAGGGAGAACCCCGAGAGGAGGACCTCATAGGCCTTGCGGGAATGGACTCAGACTGAGGGGGGCCGGGCTCTTTCCTCCTTGGCCCCCAGGAGCCCATGGTCAGAATGAAAGTAGGGGGCCAACCAGTGACTTTTATGGTTGATACTGGGGCCGAGCACTCTGTTGTCACCTCCCCAGTGGCACCTTTCAGCAAAAGGACTGCGACCATCCTTGGGGCCACCAGGACGCGGGCGATACAACAGCCCTTTTGCCAGGCTCGCCAGTGCGAACTCGGGGGCCACAAGGTCCGACACGAATTCCTTTATCTGCCCGATTCCCCATCCCCCTCCTGGGCCGAGACATACTCTCCAAGCTTCAGGCTCAGATGACCTTTGAGCCCACCGGACATACTAGCCTCTGATTGAACCTAAGGCAAGACGGGGTCTCTGGTACTAGCAATTACCACAGGGGGGGAGAAGAATGGAGGCTATTCTGAGCAGCCCGCCGGAGTTCAGACTCGCCTTCCCTTCAGTATGGGCTGAGGACAACCCGCCTGGACTAGCCCGGAATCAGGCCCCTATCATTGCTGAACTGATCCCAGGAGCCCAACTTCAGAGGCAAAGGCAATACCCCCTCCCACAAGAAACTAAGATTGGCATCCAAGAACATCTGGCCAAACTCAAAGAAGCAGGTATTCTAGTCGAGTGCCAGTCGGCCTGGAATACCCCACTCCTGCCGGTCAAGAAGCCAGGAGGGGGATACTGACCAGTTCAAGACCTGTGGGCCATCAACAAGGTGACCATCTCTCTGCACTCAGTGGTTCCAAATCCACACACCCTCCTCAGCCAAATCCCACGGTCGGCCAGATGGTTCACATGCCTAGATTTGAAGGATGCCTTCTTTTGCCTCCGCTTAGCTCCCCAGAGCCAGCCACTGTTTGCCTTTGAATGGTCTGACCCTGATACAGGGCGCCAGATGCAACTGACTTGGACGCGCCTCCCGCAGGGGTTTAAAAACTCACCACCCTCTTTGGGGAAGCACTGGCCGCGGACCTCGCCAGCTTCCCAAGAGAGGCCACACGATGCACCCTCCTCCGGTATGTGGATGACCTCCTCCTCACCGGTGACACACAAGACGACTGCACAAAAGGCACCAAGGCCCTCCTACAGCTCCTGTCAGACTCGGGATACCGAGCCTCATGGAAGAAGGCACACTCTGCCAACAACAGCTCCGATACCTTGGTTTCCTCCTCACCCAAGGGAAGAGAGAACTAGGGCCGGAGAGAAAGAAAGTCATCTCCCTGCCACAGCCGCAGACATAAAGGGGCCTACGAGAATTCCTGGGAGCTGCAGGATTCTGCCGCATCTGGATCCCTGGGTTCTCGGCAATAGCAAGACCCCTCTGCGGTCTCTTAGGGGGACCAGATCGAGAACCTCCTGCCTGGACTGAGGAAGCAGAAGCCGCCTTCGCAGAGATAAAGACCGCCCTGGGGCAGGCTCCAGCCCTGGGCCTACCAGGTGTAGAAAAACCCTTCAATCTCTATGCATGAAAAGGAAAAAATAGTGCTCGGGGTACTCACCCAGATTGTTGGACCCCGGCAACAGACAGTTGCTTACCTGTCGAAGAAGCTGGACCCTGTGGCAGCGGGATGGCTGCTGTGCCTCAGGGTGCTGGCAGCCACAGTCCTACTCATCAAGGACAAACTCACCCTGGGGCAAGAACTTAACGTCAAGGTCCCCCATGAACGCACAGGGACACTGCTTCCTTTCCAACTCTCGGCTAGCACAATACCAAGGGCTCCTCTGTGAAAACCCACGGGTCACCCTCGAAACAGTAAAGACATTAAACCCAGCAACCTTTCTCCCCATGGAAGAGGGGGAACCAGACCATGACTACTCCGAGGTGACTGATGAAGTCTACGCAAGCCATCCAGATCTGCGGACTCAAGCCATAAAGAATCCAGAGCTCACACTGTTCAGCGATGGCAGCAGTTACCTACAAGAGGGTGCCCGGAAAGCAGGTTATGCAGTAACCACAACCACTGAAGTCCTAGAAGCTAAGGCATTACCAGCTGGATGGTCAGCTCAACGGGCTGAACTATATGCCTTAGTCCGAGCCCTCACCCTTGGTGAAGGCAAGCAAGTCAACATCTGTACAGACTCTTGGTATGCCTTTGCTACTGTACATATACGTGGAGCCATCTACAAGGAAAGGGGCCTTCTAACCGCTGCAGGAAAAGCTATCAAGAACAAAGAGATACTGAGACTCCCCGAAGCCGTCTGGTTTCCAAAGGAAGTAGCAATCCTGCACTGTAAGGGACACCAGAGAGGAGACAACCCCACAGCGCAGGGAAATTGTCTGGTAGATGAGGCAGCCAAGACCATAGCCAGTGAGGACATGGACAGAGCCCCTTCCCTCACCATGGCCCTGACACCCCCAGAAGTCCCTCCGCCCAGTCACACTGAAAAGGAGAAAGAATGGGCCATGGCTGAGGGAGCCACCCTGACTGAAAAGGGATGGTGGATGATGCCAGACGGGCACGTCTTCATTCCAACAGCAACTGGAGGGCATCAAGTCAAGGAACACCACCAACTCACTCATCTGGGAAAAACTGCATAGAGGCCCTTCTCAAGAAGCACACTACATCAGTCAGCTGCCTGCACTACGCCGAGCAACGAGTGAATGATGCATAACATGTGCTAAAAATAATGCTCGGTTTGCACCACGGTCCCCCCCCCCAGGTGTTCAGAGGATGGGAGCAACCCCCTTCAAAGATCTAGAGGTAGACTTCACAGATGTGCAGCTGAGCAGGGCGTTCAGATATCTCCTAGTAATAGTATGCACATACGCTGGGTGGGTCGAAGCCTTCCTGACTTGGACGGAGCAAAGCCGGGAAGTAGCTAAAGCGCTCTTGTGGGAAATCGTGCCCCGGTTCGGCCTGCCATTAACAATCCATAGTGACAATGGACCCGCATTTGTGGCAGACATTGTACAGGTCTTGACCAAATCTCTCAACATCACCTGAAGACTCCACACCGCCGCCAGCCCCAAAGTTCAGGGAAAGTAGAGCGAATGAATCGCACCCTCAAGGAAACCTTAGCAAAGTTTTGTCAGGAGACTAACCTCCCGTGGCCAGATCTGCTACCCCTAGCTCTCCTGCTTGCTCAATGCATGCCTGGGACATTAGGTTTCTCCCCATTCGAATTAATATATGGACAGCCTCCCCCGTGCCTGGGGAGCCTTCCAGGAAACTTACATCAGGCTGGAGATAATAAAATAAAGGAGCAGCTTCAGGCCCTGGGGGCCACCCTAAATGAATTACAAAAATACACCACTGAGCAGACCCCTATCTCCTTACGGTCTCAAGTACACTCCTTCCAAACAGGGGACTCACTTTGGGTCAAAGATTGGAAGAAAGACCTCCTCAAACTGCAGTGGACAGGGCTCCACACTGTTGTACTAACTGCCCCTACTGCCCTCAAGGTCTCAGGTGTCACCCCGTGGGTCCACCACTCCAGAGTAAAAAAAGCTCATCATTCGGACAAGGAGTCATGCAAGTGGAAAGTCCAGCCAAACCCCACAGACCTGCTCCGGCTTCACCTTTGACGAGACCCCACCGGCTGATGGACACCTGCTCGTCATGGTCCCTAGCCCTCATCGGCGTGATATCCCTCATGCTAGGAGTCGGACTCTATACTGCTGCCCCTTCTGACTGGACTTTCCCCCAGAGACTTGCCGTTGTTGTTGTTTAGTGGGTCACCTTAGGATGTATTACTACACTCACTTGCTCACAGGTTTCCTCTCCCTCACTCTCCAGGCCACAGGGATACTAGGGAGCACCAACTACCTGCCATGTACATGCCAGCATTACCCCAAGCCCTCCTGGGCAAATAACCTTGATGCATGTGCTAAACGCCACCCAACCCTCTGCCAATACGAGGGTCTGTTCTACGTGTCCAGTTGCCCGACAGGCTGATGTCCCAACTGCTATGCGGCCCTACCCCCTGGGGACCCCCCAGCCCCTCCATGGACTCTCCCCACTCCTGTCCAGAAGGCCCCTGCCCGAGCTCCCACTCGAGAACAGACAACACCAACCCCACGGTCTCCCTGTCCTGTACCTCAGTGTACCCTAGCATGCCGAGACAATGTTATGACTCGAGGTAAGTTACTATTTGTCACAATAGGGGAGAGACACTCATGACAGGAAAAATTAGGCCCAGACTATACTGGGGGATATAGGGATCTGGGATGTTCTGAGGAAAAGGGCCTAACCTGCTGGAAACCTGACCTTTATCAACCCCTGCTGAGGCTTCCTCCCCACTGGGGACCTCTCACTCTAGACCCTCGAGTAAATGGTATGTTAGAAGGGGTCCACCATTTACTCAACACAACCAACCCTCGGTTGGCTGCAGACTGCTGGCTCTGCCTGTGAACCGGGCCCAGCTCAGCTTAGAGCGAGCCCACTGAGTTTCCTCAACCTGATCAGGCCCGCAGCTGACCCTCCCAAACCCGCAGAAATAGACCCAAAACTGGCCGATACATTGTTGTCCTACCCGGCCCCCGACTTTGTCCATAATCCTGGGGAAACACATTCAATAGGAAGCCTATCTGCCACCCAATGTCTCCAAACCCACAGCTGCTTTTCGCTTGATGGGTGCATGTCTGCCACACCATGGTGCAGTCCAGAACCTGGCACCCTTTTCACGTGTGGAAAATATATTTATCGATGCTTACTGGCTAACCGGGTGGGGACATGTGCATTGGTGCTTCTTACTCCTCAGGTAGATAGAATCCCCAATAATCAATCCCTTCCCATTCCCTTGTTGGCATATACACGGCCCAAAAAGGCCATCCAATTCATCCGACTGTTGGTTGGATTCGGCATAGCAACGGCTGTGGGCGCTGGAATAGGAGGAATCGCCTCATCCTCCAATTACTACCAGAAACTGTCAGAAAATCTCGCAGAAGATATGCAACAGGTGGCCAAGTCTATAATGACTATACAAGATTAGATAGACTCCCTCGCAGCAGTGGTACTACAGAATCGGAGGGGCTTGGATCTGCTCACTGCTGAAAAGGGGTCTTTGTCTCTTCCTAAATGAGGAATGTTGTTTTTATATGAACCAGTCAGGGTTGGTCAGAGACATGATCCAACAACTACAAGATCGGGTTGCACACAGGAGAGAAGAATTAGCAAATTCTTGGGGCAATTGGTTTAATACCTGGAGCTGGGCTACATGGCTCCTTCCCCTAGCTGGTCCTCTCCTCATGATCCTATTGGCATTCCTTTTCGGTCCATGTATTATTAATCTCATCACCTGATTCATCAGCTCTCAGATAGAATCAATTAAATTACAACTACTGGTAACCCAATACAGACCTCTAGACTGGCAAGAACCCTAATAATAATCGATGCCCATTCAAGTAGGAAAAGGCATCAAAAGGGGGGAATGAAGGGGAAAAATTTGTGGCCACAAGCCACAAGCCTCCTTACCAGACCACCTTTTTAACTCTCGAGAGGCTTCGGAGGATGTATGACCCTTTAGTCATCCTTGAAGGAAACCTTCTGTCTAAAAATCCAATATACGCTTATTGATAAGCTACTTCAGACTAAAGATGGGCTTTTCAAAGAGGGGGCTGTTTCCCTCAGAATGACTTTAAAAAGCACCTGCTTTTTACCATGCTCAGCAGCCCCCACCACCAGGGTGACACTATCTCTAATGGTCTACTGTCGGGACAATAACATTTCTTTATGCTATTACCAGGCAAAGCATAACAGCAAGGACACAGTGCAATTCACTAGCTAGTCTTGCATCCAAGACCTGGAAAATAATTAAATAACAATAAAAGTGAGGGACGCCTGGGTGGCTCATATGGTTAAATGCCCAAGTCTTGGTTTCGGCTCAAGTTGTGATCTCAGGGTTGTGAGATCAAGCCCCGTGTCATGCTCCGTGCTCAGCATGGAGTCAGCTTGAGACTCTCTCTCCTTCTGCCCCTCCCTCCCCCTGGCACATGGACTCCCTCTCTTTCTCTTAAATAAATAAATCTTAAAAAAAAAAAAGAACATTAAAAGTGGGAGAATAAAAGCAAAGCAATAAGCCTAGACCAGAGCTTGGCACATAGTTCATGCTCACTAAGGGTGAGCTGAATGGAAGGAGTGCAATATTGACTTTCCTAAGATATTTTAGCAATAATGAAAAAGCTTCTCCCATTGTGGTTTAAAATCTCAATAGTATATAGATTGGTAGGTTGTGTTTTCCTATTAAGACATTAACTTTTCAATATACTAAACAAATCCGTCTTTTCTAGAAGGTTTGGTTTAAGAATAGGAGGGCCAAGTATTAGAGACATCAGAAGTTTTAATTCTCAGAAATATGTCCCCCATTGCCATGGGTCACATTGCCATCATAATCTTAGATGGACCCCATAATACCATTTTTGTTCTAGAGCCCAAATGGAGATGGGTATTCTGGTGCCCCTGTGGCCCAGAACACCCATGGTGAGATCATGGTATTGTGGTTAAGTAGGAAAATGTCTTTTTTTTAAGAGCTACGTACAGAGATATCTAGCATCAAAGTAGGATATTTATAATTTAACTTTGAAACCTCAGCAAAAAACTCATATTTGAAACAACTATGTCAAAATGCTAACAAATGTTTAACCTGAGTGGTAAGTATATGGTGCTAATTATACTATTCCCTTTGCTTTCCTGAATATTTTCATGATGAAAAGAGAAGAAAACCCTATGTGTTTGGGGTGGGGGGCATGTTTTCCAGGAGCTCAGTCTAATGGAGGAGACAGAGGTAAAGAGATGAACAGAATCCGGAGTGATACAGGGAAGCACGGGGTGCTCGGGGCCTACAGAGAAGTCTCCGAATCTGGCTAGCTTGGAGAGGGTGGTTAAGGAATGGTGACTCTTAAGCCAGTTCTTTTAAAAATCAGTTTTATGGGGGCGCCTGGGTGGCTCAGTCGGTCAGTTAAGCATCTGCCTTCGGCTTGGCTCAGCTCATGATCCTGGGGTCCTGGGATTGAGCCCCATGTTGGGCTCCCTGCTCAGCAAGGAGCCTGCTTCTTCCTCTGCCTGCCGCTCCCCCTGCTTGTGCTCTCTCGGTCAAATAAATAAATAAAATCTTTTAAAAAATAAAATCAGTTTTATTACAAAAGTACTGCATGCCCATTGTTGAAGTGAGTAAGCCAAGCCGCATGCAGGGAGAGACTGGCATTGTAGGCAGATGGACTCTCTGTATCAAGTAACAGAAGCGAGAGAAAGAACATGGAATACTGAGGAGACAGACAGTAGTTCTTTGGTTACAGAGGATGCTGCAAGAGTGACAGGGCATGTGTGATTAGAGAGGGACCAATCAGGGTCCGAACTTTACCCTGAAGGCTACAGAGAGCTTCTGAAGGATTTTTAAGTAGGGGACAGATGTGCTCACGTTTGTGCTCTAAGAAAGTTCACTCAGGGGCACCTGGGTGGCTCAGTCGGTTAAGCGTCTGACTCTTCATTTCAACTCAGGTCATGATCTCACGCGTTGTGGGATCAGCCCTGTTTCAGGCTCCATGCTCAGTGGGGAGTCAACTTGAGATTCTCTCCATCTGTCCCTCCCCCCACTTGCACACCTGCACACTCTCTCTCTGAAATAAAATTAAAAAAAAGGTAGTTCACTCTTCCGCAGTGAGGAAGAAAAGTGACAACAGGAGCCAGGAAACCAGGTGACATCAGAGGAAAAGACACCTTTATGTAATGTGTCCCCAGAAGTGGCACCCTCTGTCAACCATCAGCCAGAAGGCACAAAAAAGTGGCTTTCTGTGAGGCACCACCCCATGGGGGGTGTCTTCCCTAATCAGCTGCCAGCCTGAAAGGGGTCCATTGTGGCGTGCCTTTTTGAAAGTGGCACAGAGGTGCCCACTGAGTGTGGGAATGACACAAGAGAGCTGCCCCCCCAGGGCTGACGTAGCCCTGTACGGCTCGCTTTGCTGCTGCACGTCTCCCGGCCCGACCCCACCTCGGTTCGCTGCCACGTGCCTCGTACGGCTAGACACCGCCCATCTGGGTCACGCCGTTCGGGTCTGAATCTCAGCTGTGTGAGCCTGAGTGCGGTGTCGCAACCTGCTCTGCGCCCCAATCCCCCAGCGCTAACATGTGGTCTGGAGTCACGTGTGGATTAAACAGCACTGACGAACACCGAGCACTTAGCGCGGTGCCCAGCACAAAGTCAGCGAGTGCTCAACGACTCTTGGCTACCGTTCTTGTGGTTTAACCTTCCTCTGAAATCAGTTTTATGAAGTAAAATGAGTTCTGAAGCCAGGCTTGCAGAGTGATGCTGGCCTTCTTACCGATGGAGGCTGAGTCACAGTCAGAGTCACTGTCGCTGTCATCAGAATACTTCTTGTGTTTTCTTTTAGAGGATTTTTTCTTTCTCTTTTTCTTGGACCTTTCTTTCGAACGACTAGACTTCCTCTTCTTCTTCTCTTCTACGTAAAGTACAAATATAAAATTAACTTCTAACAAGTATTACGATCATCAATTAGTATTACGATCATCAATTTTATTGTATTTGAAATACTGAAAAAGAACAGATGACGGGCAACTTGAGTACAAGCGAAGTCTATTGTTCGACTATTTAGAAACATTTTTTTCAACTTCTCAATACAGCAGCTCTGTAGTATTTAAAAAGATACCTTCCAGGGTGCCTGGGTGGCTCAGTTGTTAAGCATCTGCCTTCGGCTCAGGTCATGATCCCAGATCCTGGGATCGAGTCCCACATCGGGCTCCCTGCTCAGCGGGAAGCCTGCTTCTCCCTCTCCCACTCCCCCTGCTTGTGTTCCCTCTCTCGCTATGTCTCCCTCTGTCAAATAAATAAATAAAATCTTTTAAAAAAATTTAAAAAAATAAAAAAATAAAAAGATACCTTCTGAAGTAGAAGCTTAAGTGGTGCTTTTCTTTGGCTCATCATCCTCTACTGGTGTGTGTTCATCAGAGCTGAATTTAAAGAAGATGGTTGTAAGAATCAGAAAAGTGATAAAATGTGAATCGTGGAGTATAAAAATATAGAATCAAAAAATTTCAGTAATGACACCAATTGTCCAACAACAATTAAGAGCAAACACTGGAATAACTTTGTTCAGGGTCTACCACCTTCATGATAATATAATAATCACTTATGTTTGCATAAAGCTTTAGAGTTTACAAAGTACTGATCAAACCGAAAGCAACATGTAAGATTTATATTTTAAGACTTATTTTTTATTATTTGAGAGAGAGAGAGAGAGAGAGAGAGAGAAGGGGGGAAGGGGCAGAGGGAGAGAGAGAATCCCAAGCAGACTCCCTGCCTAACGCAGAGCCCAATGCAGGGCTCAGCCTCACAACCCCGAGATCATGACCTGAGTCAAAATCAAGAGTTGGACACTTAACCAACCGAGCCACCCAGGTGCCCTGTAAGATTTATATTTTCAATGCTGCCTACAAGATACTCACTTCAGACCTAATGGCACGCACATTGAAAGTGAAGGGATGGAAAAACCTTTATTGTGGAAATGGAAGTGGAAAAGAAAGCTGGGGTAACAATACTATATCAGACAAGACAGACTTTATTTACAAAAATTTTTTAGGGGCACCTGGGTGGCTCAGTTGGTTAGGCGACTGCCTTTGGCTCAGGTCATGATCCTGGAGTCCCGGGATCGAGTCCCGCATCGGGCTCCCTGCTCAGCAGGGAGTATGCTTCTCCCTCTGACCCTCCCCCCTCTAATGCTCTCTCTCTCTATCTCATTCTCTCTCTCAAATAAATAAATAAAATCTTTAAAAAAAGATTTTATTTATTTGACAGAGAGAGAGAGAAAGAAAGCATAAGCATGAGGAGCGGGAGAGAGAGAAGCAGGCTTGATCCCAGGACCCTGGCATCAGGACCTGAGCTGAAGGCAGACGCTTAATGACTAAGCCACCCAGGCACCCCTAAGAAAATTTTTTTTAATTTTTAGTAATCTATATGCCCAACGTGGGGCTTGAACTCATCACCCCGAGATCAAGAGTCGCACACCCTACTGACTGAGCCAGCCAGGGGCCCCAGACAAAATAGACTTTATTTTTTTTAAGGATTTTATTTATTTATTTGACAGAGAGAGAGACAGCGAGAGAGGGAACACAAGCGTAGGAGTGGGAGAAGGAGAAGCAAGCTTCCTGCAGAGCAGAGAGCCCGATGCGGGGCTTGATCCCAGGACTCTGGGATCATGACCCGAGCCGAAGGCAGACGCTTAACGACTGAGGCACCCAGGCGCCCCCAAAATAGACTTTAAGACAACAACTAACAGGGGTGCCTCGCTGGCTCAGTCAGTAGGGTGTGTGACTCTTGATCCTGGGGTGATGAGTTCAAGCCCCACACTGAGCATACAGATTACTAAGAAAGAAAAAAAGAGACTAAGAAGACACAAAGAAGGACACTACATAATAATAAAGGTAATAATTCAACAAAAGGATATAATAACTGTGAATATTTATGCACTCAACATGGAAGCACCTAATACTAAATACTACATTGCCTAAAGCAACTATTAACAGACATAAAGGAAAAAAAATTGACAGTAATAGAGTAATAGTAGGGGACTTTAACACCCCACTTACATCAATGGCCAGATCATCCAGACAGAAAATCAACAAGGAAACAGTGGTTTTAAAGGACAGATGGACCAGGTGGACCCAACAGATGTATTCAGAACACACTATGCAATAACAGTAGAATATATATTCTTTTCAAGTGCACACAGAACATTCTCCAGAATAGATCACATGTTAGGCCACAACACAAGTCTTAATAAGTTCAAAAGGACTGAAATCATATCATGCAACCTTTTCTAACCACAACAGTATAAAATTAAAAATCAAGAAAAAATCTGGGAAGAACACAAACACATGGACGCTAAATAACATGCTACTAAACAATGAGTGGGTCAAGGAAGAAATAGAAAAGGAAATAAAAAATACATGGACACAAATGAAAATGAAAAAAACAATGGTCCAAAACCTTTGGGATGCAGTAAAGGCTGTTCTAAGAAGGAAGATTATTATAGCAATACAGGTCTACCTCAAGAAGTAAGAAAAATCTCAAATGAACAACCTAACCTTACACCTAAAGGAGTTAGAAAAAGAACAATAAATGAAGCCTAAAGCCAGCAGTAGGAAGGAAATAATAAAGATTAGAGCAGAAATAAATGATACAGAAACTAAAAAAACCAATGGAACAGATCAATGAAACCAGAAGCTGGTTCTTTAGAAAAGTCAACAAAATTGATAAACCCTTAGTCGGGTTCATCAAAAAGAGAGAGAGAAGACTCAAAATTAGAAATGAAGGAGGAGAAATAACAACCGATATCACAGAAATGCAAAGGATTATTAGAATAGTATGAAAAATTATATGCCAACGAATTGGACAACCTAGAAGAAATGGACACGTTCCTAGAAACATATAACCTTCCAAAACTGAATCAGGAATAGAAAATCTGAACTAGTATTGAAATTAAATCAGTAATCAAAAACTCCCAATAAACAAAAGCCCAAGACCAGATGGCTTCAGAGATAAATTCTACCAAACATTTAAAGAAGAGTCAATTCCAAAAAGCAGAAAAGGAAGGAAAGCTTCCGAATTCATTCTATGAGGCCAGTATTACCCTGATACCAAAATCAGATAGAGACACTACAAAAGAGAAATACATGCCAATTATTTTTGATGAACATAGATTCAAAAATCCTCAACAAAATATTAGCAAACCGAATCAAACAATACAATAAAAAAGTCATTTACCAGGGTGCCTGGGTGGCTCAGTCAGTTAAGTACCCAACTCCTAATTTCAGCTTAGGTCATGATCTCAGAGTTGTGGGATCAAGTCCCACATCGGGCTCTGTGCTCAGTGCAGAGTCTGCTTGAGAGATTCTCTCTCTCCCTCTCCTTTTCCCCGGTGCAGGCTGTCTGTCTGTCTCCTATCTCTCCCTCCAGTAAATAAATAAATAAACAAATAAATAAAATCTTTTTTTTAAAGTCATTTACCACGATCAAGTGGGATTTATTTCAGGGATGCAAAGGTGGTTCAAAATCTGCAAATCAGAGGTGCCTGGGTGGCTCAGTCGGTTAAGCATCTGATGCTTTTTTTTTTTTTTAAGATTTTATTTATTTATTTGAGAGAGTGAGAGGTAGAGAGCACGAGAGGGAGGAGGGTTGGAGGGAGAAGCAGACTCCCTGCTGAGCAGGGAGCCCGATGAGGGACTCGATCCTGGGACTCTAGGATCATGACCTGAGCCGAAGGCAATCGCTTAACCAACTGAGCCACCCAGGCACCCAAGCATCTGACTCTTGATTTTGGCTCAGGTCATGATCTCAGGGTCCTGGGATCGACCCCCAAGTTAGGCTCCCCACTCAGCAGGGAGTCTAATTGTCTCCCTCTTCCTCTGCCCCTCCCCCTGCTCGTGTACACACACACACTCTTTAAAATAAATAAATAAACGTTTTTAAAAATTGCAAATCAACCAATGTGATGCATCACATTAACAAGAGAAAGGAGTAAAACCATATGATCATTTCGATTGGTACAGAAAAAGCATTGGACAAAGTACAACATCCATTCATGATAAAAACCCTCAACAAAGTAGGCTTAGAGGGAACATACCTCAACATAATAAAGACCATATATGAAAAACCCACAGCTAACATCATCCTCAATGGGGAAAAACTGAGAACTTTTCCTCTAAGATCAGGAATGAGACAAAGATGTCCACTCTCACCACTTTTACTCAACATACTACTGGAAGTCCTAGTGACAGCAATAAGACAAGAACAAGAAATAAAGGGCTTCCAAATTGGTAAGGAAGAAGTAAAACTGTCACTATTTGCAGATGACATGATACTCTATATAGAAAACCCTGAAGACTCCACCCAAAAACTGCTAGAACTGATAAATGAATTCAATAAGGTCGCAGGATACAAAATCAATATACAGGAATCCAGTGTATTTACACAGTAATAATGAAGTGGCAGAAAGAGAAATTATGAAAACAATTCCACTTACAATTGCACTAAAAATAATAAAATACCTAGGAATAATAAACTTAACCAAGGAGGTGAAAGACCTGAACTCTGAAAACTATAAAACATTGATGAAGAAATTGAATATGACACAAACAAATGGAAAGGCAGTCCATGCTCATGGACTGGAAGAACAAATATTGTCAAAATGAGCATAGAAGGGGCACCTGGGTGGCTCAGTTGGTTGGGCGACTGCCTTTGGCTCAGGTCATGATCCTGGAGTCCCGGGATCGGGTCCCACATCGGGCTCCCTGCTCGGCAGGGAGTCTGCTTCTCCCTCTGACCCTCTTCCCTCTCGTGCTCTCTATCTCTCATTCTCTCTCTCTCTCTCTCAAATAAATAAATAAATCTTTAAAAAAATAAAGAGCATAGAACCCAAAGCAATCTACAGATTTAATGCAATCCCTATCAAAATACCAACAGCATTTTTCACAGAACTAGAACAGATAATCCTAAAATTTGTAGGGAACCACAAAAAAATCCCAAACAGCCAAGGCAATCTTAAAAGAACAAAGCTGGAGGTATCACAATCCCAGATTTCAAGATATACTACAAAGCTATAGTAATCAAAACAGTATGGTACTGGCACAAAAATAGACAAATGGATCAAGAGAACAGAGTAGAGAGTCCAGACATAAACCCACACTTTTATGGTCAATTAATCTATGACAAAGTAGGCAAGAATATACAATGGAGAAACAACAGTCACTTCAACAAATGGTGTTGGGAAAACTGGTCAACTACATGCAAAACAATGAAACTGGACCACTTTCTTACACCATACACAAAAATAAACTCAAAATATATTAAGGACTTAAATGTGAGACCTGACACCATAAAAATCCTAGAAGATAACACAGGCAGTAACCTCTTTGACATTGGCAAATGATGTATCTGATAAGGGGTTAATATCCAAAATATATAAAGAACTCACACAACTTGGGATACCTGGTTGGCTCAGCCAGTAGAGCATGCAACTCTTCATCTAATGGTTTTAAGTTCGAGCCCCACATTGGGTGTAGAGATTACTTAAAAATAAAACCTTAGGGGCGCCTGAGTGGCTCAGTCAGTTAAGTGTCTGACTCCTAGTCTCAGGGTCATGAGTTCAAGCCCTGCATTGGGCTCCACTCTGGGCGTGGAGCCTACTTAAAAAAAAGTAAAAATAGAATTACCATATGATCCAGTAATCCCACCACTGTTACTCAGAGAAAACAAAAACATTAACTAGAAAACATATGTGCACCCCTATGTTTATTGCAGCATTATTTCCAACAGCCAAGCAACCCAAGTGTCCATTGATAGATGAATGGATAAAGAAGATGTGAAGATGTGGTGTTTACACACACACACACACACACACACACACACACACACACATAAACGGAATATTACTCAACCATAAAAGAGAATTAAATCTTGCCATTTGCAACATGAATAGACCCAGAGGGTATAATGCTAAGTGAAATAAGTCAGAGAAAGACAAATACCATATGATTTCACTCATATGTGGAATTTAAGAAATTAAACAAAGTGAACAAAGAGAAAAAGAGACAGACAAAAAACCAGACTCTTAAATACAAAGAACAGGGGCTCCTGGCTGGCTCAGTCAGTAGAACATGCAACTCTTGATCTCGGGGCTGTAAGTTTGGGCCCCATGTTGGGTGTAGAGATTACTTAAAAATAAAATCTTAAAAAAAATACAGAGAACAAACTGGTAGTTGCCAGAGAGAAGGTGGGTAGGGGAATGGATGAAATAAAGGGGATTAAGAGTACACTCACTGAGGGGCGCCTGGGTGGCTCAGTCGTTAAGCATCTGCCTTCGGCTCAGGTCACGATCCCAGGGTCCTGGGATTGAGCCCCACATCGGGCTCCCTGCTCTGCGGGAAGCCTGCTTGTCCCTCTCCCACTCCCCCTGCTTGTGTTCCCTCGCTCGCTGTGTCTCTGTCAAATAAATAAAATCTTAAAAAAAAAAAAAGAGTACACTGAGATGAGTGATGAGTAAAACTGCTGAGTCATTATATGGTACACCTGAAACTAATACCATATGATAATTATACTTGAATAAAAAAATACTTGGAGGAATCTTAAATGCATATCACTAAGTAAAAGAAGCCAATCTGAAAAAGCTACATACCACATGGTTCTAACTATATGGCATTCTACTAAAGGTAAAACTATGAAGACAGTAAAAAGATCAGTGGTTGGAGGGGAGGGAGAGATGAATAGGCAGAGGATTTTTTAAGGCAGTGAAACTCCTGTGTATGATAGTGTAATGGTGAGTACATGTCATTATACTTCTGTTCCAAACCTACAGAATGTACAATACCAAGAATGAATCCTAATGTAAACTATGGACTTTGGGTGATTATGATGTGTTGGTGTAGGTCTCACCGGCTGTAACGAAAGTACCACTCTGGTGAAGGCTGTTGATAGTTAAGGAGGCTGTCCCTGTTTGGGGCAGGGGGTATATGGGATTTCTCTGTACTTTGTGCTCAATTCTGCTATGGACCGAAACTGCTCAAGAAAAAAAAAAAGTGATTTACCTTTTCAGAATGAAACCACAGGGTAAATGTAGGAAACTATAAGGAAAGATGGAACAAACTAGAGCTAGGAAGACTGAAGAAAGACTTCATGACCGTATTCTATGTGTATAAAGGACATCCGGTACAGCAGCAACCGTTCTGTCCCCAGAGCAAGAAGCTAACACACTACAGGAAAAAGAGATTTCATTCTGTTGTAGAGAATTCTGAAAACAAGTATTATTAAAATTCTATAGTAGTTAAAAAGGGAATTTCCATATCATATAATCTTTTCCTCTGGAGATCACATCTAGAATAATTTAGGTATTGCCTAGAACATTATTTTTAGGGTTCCTTTCAACTCGAATTCTATGATCTTTTAAGAACAAGTTTTTCAGTTTGTTTATTTTTAAAAGATTTTATTTTTAAGTATGCTCTATGCCCAACACGGGGCTTGAACTCACAATCCTGAGATCAAGAGTTGCAAGCTCCACCAGCTGAGCTGGTCAGGCGCCCCTTAAGAACAAGTTTCTGATAATGCTTTATCATCCTGTCACAAATTACAGATTTTACCCGTCAAAGCACATTGTCTCAACTCAACCTACAGTGGACACAGAAATAGATGAGAGGTGGGGTGCCTTGCTGGCTCAGTCAGTAGAGCACACAACCCTTGATCTCAGGGTTGTGCGTTCAAGCCCCATGTTAGGCATAAAGATCAATGAGGGGGAAAAAAAGAAAGAGGAGAGGAAGAAAATGCTTGTGAATAGTACCAAAGAGGAAAGAAATAAGGAAAAAGAAGCAGCATTAAGCCTTCAGAGACTACTGACTTTAGGAAAATTAACTAAACTAAACCATACTGGTATATTCATTTTATTTTATTTTTTTAAGATTTTATTCATTTATTTGACAGAGAGAGACACAGTGAGCGAGGGAACACAAGCAGGAGGAATGGGAGAGGGAGAAGCAGGCTTCCCGTGGAGCAGGGAGCCTGGATTGCGGGGCTCGATCCCAGGACCCTGAGATCATGACCTGAGCCGAAGGCAGATGCTTAACGACTGAGCCACCCAGGAGCCCCTGATATATTCATTTTAAAAATCCCTTTGTAATGTTAAAACCTGACAAGCAATCTGCTATTGGGTTAGCTGAGAAAAGAAATTCAAAATAATAGAAATGTATCATTAACACTGGACCCTTCTATGAAGAAATTAGCACCCCATGAATTATAATTTAAAGAGAACACTTAGCATCCTAAAATCCACTGGCAACATGTTTTAATTCTTAGGTATGTTCCATGTTTTTATTTTTTTTAATGATTTTTTTCTATTTTGTAAAGTAAAAGAATATCATAACAAAACACATTCTGGGTGGCTTAAACAACAGAAATTTATTTTCTCACCATTCTGGAGGTTAGTAGACCAAGATCAAGGTGCCATCAGAACCGATTTCTGGTAGACCTCTCTTCCTGGCCTGTAGACTGGTGACTTCTCCCTGGGGCGTACTAGCTCTGGACCAGTGCCCCAAGACTCAGAGGGTCTCCCACTTTGAGGAGCAATCTAAAAATAAACAGAAATAACAGTTCTTGGAATATATGAGGAATATAGGGGCCAATAAGGCCTGTCAGGCTGTAAAGGCACCCAGCTCTTGTGGTTTAAGGCCTAAAATTAAGGCCCATTATTGTGGCGCCTGGGAGGCTCAGTCATTAAGCATCTGCCTTTGGCCCAGGTCATGATCCCAGGGTCCTGGGATCAAGCCCTACATCGGGCTCCCTGCTCAGCCAGGAAGCCTGCTTCTCCCTCTCCCACTCCCTGTTTGTATTCCCTCTCTGTGTCCCTCTCTGCCAAATAAATAAATAAAATCTTAAAAAAAAAAAGGCCCATTATTATGTACTGCTTTGACATCTGGGAAAACCAGTAAGGCCTCCAATGGCCTAACTACAAATTCCTCTCCCCATTCTGTCTCTGTAGGTAAGATACCCTAGCCAAATAACCCTCTTCATCATAGGGAAAAGGCCCAGTTCCAGATTATCCCTGAGTAGTGGGTCTCAGTACTCTGCCAGCGTACAGATCTCATTTGTCCAGTGTCAGGTGTCCTGTGTTTGGCCTCCCCATAACCCCATGAGGGAAATCCCTCCCTCACCAACAAGGTGAATAGGAGACCATTAAAATAGTCCCTGTTGCTGCCTGGTTTCATCTGTACTAGTAAGATAAATTATTTATCTTCCACATGCACAAATACAAATCTCATCCAAGCCGTTCTTGCATCTTTTAGTTCGAATTCTAAAATAAGAAGCTATTTGGTTTGGGGCGCCTGGGTGGCTCAGTCGTTAAGCGTCTGACTTCGGCTCAGGTCATGATCTTGGGGTCCTGGGATTGAACCCTGTGTCGGGCTCCCTGCTCAGCAGAGAGTCTGCCTCTCCCTCTCCTGCACGCCCCCCTTCGTGCGTGTGCACTCTCTCTAATAACATCTTAAAAAAAAAAAAAAGAAAAATCACAGCTTCATAGGTGCAACTTTACTGAAAAAAAAAAAAACTATTTGGTTTGATTGGCACAGACTGAGGGCACCTTTCTGAAACACATAACTCGAAGAGGTAGGTCTCCAGTGTACTCAGGACTGTTTTTACTCTTTCTGCTCCCAAGCATGAAACCCTAGTAGCTAACAGGAATGTATATTCTGTTCCAGGCACTAACTCATTACAACAACCCTAAAAATATCAGCACTATTTTTATCCCCTTTCTACAGGTGAATAAATGAAGCTAGAGAGGTTAAGCAATTTGCCCGATGTTTTGACTTTGAATTCAAATAACATTTGTTAAGTAGAGCACAGGGTGCTGGATGGTGAGCCAAAGTTCAACAACAGACCACAAGAGAAATTAAAATAGAGCAGTTAATTACTCAGAAGACCTGGAGGGAGTACAGGGAATGCCTCCAGAGGCCACACAAGGAGGTCAAGGCAGAGTGCAGATAGGGACAGGAGCTGGGGCACGTGCCTTTATTAGGGTCTGTGGGCATGGGGCTTTGGAGTTCCCAGGTTAGGGCTAGATTTAAATCTCTCTTTTTTTTAAAGATATTTATTTATTTATTTATTTATTTGACAGAGAGAGACACAGTGAGAGAGGGTACACAAGCAGGCTCCCTACTTAGCAGGAGCCCAACGTGGGGCTCGATCCCAGGACCCTGGGATCATGACCTGAGCCGAAGGCAGATGCCCAATGACTGAGCCACCCAGGCGCCCCCAGATCGGTCAATTTAAACCAAAAGAGTGGGATTTTGGTAAGCTCCAAAGGGATCTTATCTAAGGGACCTATAAAGCACAAAGGCACTGGGAAGCAGGGGAGACGGCTGATCACAAGGGCCATTGGGGAAATCCCTTAAGAACTTAACATTTGCTTGTGATTCCATGGGCAATCGCATGTGCTTGCATGGCGGGGGGGGGGGGGGGGGGGGACTAGTGTTAAGTTTAAGGTCCCTGCAGGCCACTTGGCCAAACAAAATGGATGCCCAGGCAGCAGCACCATGGAGTAGCTTGGCTAAACTCTCCACACTCAAGGCCACACAGGTATTAAGTGGCAAAGTGGGTATTCAAACTCAGGTAGTCTGAATCCAGAGACTATCCCCCTCAGTATGCCTTATTACCTCCCACTGCTGGAAGAAAAAGAATCATCAAGACATCGCCCAACTGTTGTAATTTCAACCTACCTCTCAATGTCTGTAATGGGTTTTTTTAATTTTTAATTTTTTTAACACATTTAAGGCCCTTAGTATGGTACCTGACACACTCAATAAACATTAGATATGAACACTCACACAGCAATAATTATAACTCTTTTCCTTCTTAAACTACTTTTCCACTCCAATACTCACTTTCATTAGCGGCAAACTGATCTCACCCTCCCCTCATTTCTCAAGGTCAAGGTCAAGATTGGGACCCCTTTTAACAAGACCTTTCTAGGTGGCCCCATCTCCAGTAGAGCACATCACTTTTCCTACATTCATCCAATCACCTCTTGGGAGGAAGGTTCTTCTAACTTTCCAATTTAAACCCGTTCCCAGGCGCCTGGCTGGCTCAGTCGGTAGAGCATGCAGCTCTTGATCTTGGGGTTGTTAGTTGGAGCCCCACCTTGGGCACAGAGAGTACTTAAAAAAAAAAAAAACAACCATAATCTCAACCCTTCCCAACTCCCTACAAAGAATTTCTATTTACATATCCTGTTATCATCTCAAACCGATCTTTTCATTCATTCAACACGCCATGGTTGAGCTCTTTACTAAAGGGCTAAACGCTGTGAATTCTGTAATGAATAAAATCTTCCTTTCCACGAACTCAGTCCAGTGGAGAATAAAAACATGCTCATGAATGAGAACATAACGCTATATATAAATCTGCGACCCCTGGCCACGTCCGCTACAAGGCCGAAGATGATAGGGACCAGAGGCACAGGAGGAGGGCGCCCAAGGATGAGCGAGCATTAAGAGAGGAAAGGGGCGAATAAGCGGCTGCCTTGCGCAGACTGAAGAAAAAGATGAAAATGGGCGCAAGGAAGGGAGAAGGGAGCACATGAAACGCTAAGAAGCGGGATGGGCGATGAAGGCAGGCGGGCTCCTCAGAGCGAAGGTGCGTCCGGCTCACTCACCTCCCTCCCTCTCCTTGTCCCGGAGGCCAGGCCGCCGCCCGTGGCTCCCGGAGGGGCGCGGGGAGCGGACGCAGAGACAGAAGCGAAGGGCGGGGGGCGGGGGGCCGCGGCGCAGACGGCCGCTCTGGAGAGCGAGACCGCGAACGGGATCGGCAGGGCAGGTGTGGGGATCCTCGGTCCGGGCCACTCCGGGGGCGGCGCAGGCCATTCCGGTGCCCACGCCGCCAGCAAGAGTGCGAGCGAGAGCCGCGGCTCCGCGGGGAGCGAGCGGATTTGCCTGGCTCCGCGCTCTTCCACGAAGAACTGCGACGCTTCCCCCCGGAGCCCGAGGCCTCCGTCTCCGGACTGCAGAGCGGGACACTGGAGCCATTGCTGTCGCAAAGGCAGGGAACACTCTCGGGAGCCTGGGAAAATCACAGTTGCCGTGGCTCCCAGAAGCCACCTGCGCAACCTCCCAGAGCTGAGAAATACCGGGAGAGCGTTCCGGGTACGTCGGCAAAACCCTTCCCCGGGGCTACGTGGCGTCCAGCCCATGAGAAAGGGGTGGTGTATCCGTGTAAATAAGCCGCCGCTGTCATCGGCTCGGAGCGCCTATCCTTCCAGTTCCGCGGAAGGTTGGGCAGGTCTCATTTGGGTAGGAGACCGTGTCTTTCTCAGCCTTATACTTAAAATAACCGAAGGGAAGGATGACGGACCACAGGGTACATTTCACAGAATGGCCATATCAACAACACAGTCAATTCTGCTTGTGTTTCGGGTGCTTTCTGTGCGTCTTTGTGCGTAGCATATTATATAATATTGGGCGCTTAGTGTGTCTCATATGTGTATGCGTATATATGTATGTATGCATAACATATGCATAGATATATGTGTATACATGTACATATATAATATATAGGAATGGCTCAAGTCGAATCACATATTTTTTTCTGAGTCTATCCTGAATTAAAAATCTAAATGAGGAATGGGACGAAAAAGCACAAAGTATTCAAAGTATTTCTACGCAGCTGACAGCGTGTTTATTTTAGTGTTGTCATAGTTAGCAAAAAGAAAAAATACAGTAGACCCACTTACATTTGAATTTCTGATAAACAACGAACAATGTTTTAGTATAAGTATGTCCCGTACAATAATAATACAGTATTAAATGACTATTTTTTGTTGAAGATGAGAAGGCCACTATTGTACCTCCTCCACGACCTCTAAATTCTATTCCTTACAGCTTTTCACTTGCTGTTTGATTAGGGGGAAGGGGAGGCAGCCCCTGATATCTGGAAGCTAGCAGAGCATTCAGGCCATGTTCTTCTGTTGGACATAAACTCACACAACATTAACCTAAGACAAAGTCACTAAGAGACTGATGAAGTGAGACAAAACAGACCAATTTATAATTTTGTCTAATCATAGATTTAAAAAAAAAGTCACCGTGTCACTCAGAAAACACCAGACACCCCCTCTCTTGGCCAAAATGGGTGACTGCTACTTTATCAATTATAGCTTTATTCCTGCTTTCCTCTGCCCTCCCTATAGATAAGATTTATTGAGATGCCCAATCATACAATTGCCCCTGCTTTCTGACAGCATCTGATCTAGAAGGAACTCCCCTTTCCTTAGATCATCCCCTAAATCGCCCAAATACTACAATAGGTTCTTTCTAACGTCCTCTTACTGAAACACCCCCCAGTTCCCTATGGTGTGCTTTCTCCCTCCCTGCAAAGAATAATAAACACAACTTGTCAACTATGGGTATGTTCCTGGTGATCTTTGGTTGAAGGGCATTGACATGTTCCACTGCCTAGAATGTTCTTCCCCAGATATTTGCATAGCTCTTTCCCTTACTTTATTCTGTTCTTTCCTCATACATCATCTTTTCAGAGAGGTCTTCCCCAACCACACTATTTACAGTGGCACCTGATCATTCTCTATCCCTTTACACTGTTTATTTTTCTTCACAGCATTCATTACTATCTGATATTATACATTTAGATAATATATGCACATATGTTTATTGTATGTATCTCCCATTAGAATCTAAGTTTCATGAAGACTGGGACTTTGTCTTTTTTTTTTAAGATTTAATTTATTTTTTGACAGAGCGAGCAAGAGAGGAAACACAGGCAGGGGGAGTGGGAGAGGGAGAAGCAGACTCCCCACCGAGCAGGGAGCCTGATGCGGGGCTCTATCCCAGGACCCTGGGATCATGGAACTTTGTCTTTTTGACTGTATCCACACTGCCTACAACATTGCCTGGCACAGAGTCGGTATTAAATGATATGTATTTAATGAACATATGAACGAATGGGTTTTTATTGTGTCAGGGCTGAAAACAGTTTCATTCTGTCACATATTCATTGTTTGGTCTTAGTCCTCCATTTAAATAGACTGGCTCACTGCAAAATATCCTTTCTTAATTTTTTATTTTGACTCATTTCTTATTTGATTTTATTTCACATTGCCAAGTAATTTTTCACAAAGAACTCATGGGTAGTATATTCCCTCAATTTTTTTCATATTTGAAATAAGCTATCTGGTTGTTGTTGTTGTTGTTTGATAGATTCTATTATTGTTAGCAATTGTCCACTCCCTCTTTCCCATTAGGAGGGTTATCTATCCCTATCTAATTGACTTTGGAAGGTTTTAAGAAGAAAAAGAGAAGCAGCAGTATCAAGTCACTTAAAGAGCAAATTGTTAGGATTAAGTAGAAAAGGGGATAGAGATGAACAAGCAAATGTATATTCAGCACTTATTAGGTACCAGACACTCGTTCATTCAACATTAAGTAGTCATATTTATCCACCTTTGAGTGGATCAAGTCAGGCTTCACAGGTAAGTTAGTGCTTGAATTGCATCTTTCTGGAAGACCAGGCACTTGGCCAAACAACAGGAGAGACAAACTGTGGATATGAAAGGAATGGTTATCCCAAGCTCAGGGTTCCTGGCACGGACATGGAAGCAGTCAACAGCGTGACATAGTTTGGAAACTGAAACTCAAAACAATTCTATGGGAAGGTATTATCTCTATTATACAGGGACTGAATGAACGTCATTTTTTAAATCTTTTATCATCATCCATTGAATATATATTAAGCACCCACAAGATTCTTGGCATATTAACACAGGAGAGGACAGTTGCTGCCCTCAAGAAATCCATAATCAGGGGTACCTGGGTGGCTCCGCCGGTTAAGCGTCTGCCTTTGGCTCAGGTCATGATCCCAGAATCCTGGGATCGAGCCCGCTTCTCCCTCTCCCACTCCCCCTACTTGTGTTCCCTCTCTCGCTGTTTCTCTCTGTCAAATAAATAAATAAAATCTTTTTAAAAATTAAAAAATTGAAAAAAAAGAAATTCATAATCAAGTTCAAACAAGGCAAGCAAAACACTGACAATGTGGTTATAAAACCTAACTGAGGGCGCCTGGGTGGCTCAGTTGGTTAAGCGACTGCCTTCGGCTCAGGTCATGATCCTGGAGTCCTGGGATCGAGTCCCACATCGGGCTCCCTGCTCAGCAGGGAGTCTGCTTCTCCCTCTGACTCTCCTCCCTCTCATGCTGTCTCTCATTCTCTCTCTCTCAAATAAATAAATAAAATCTTAAAAAAAATTAAAAAAAATAAAACCTAACTGATTCCATTATCAGCCAATCAAAAACCTTTCCAGAATGTGAAACAATTGATACCTTTAAAATCTACTGGGTTATTTGAAGTAGGCTTAAGTCTGCAGATAAAAAGAAAGTGAAAGGTGAAATGACCGGTCAAGAAACAGAAAATAAACGAAACTTTCCAATGATCTTGTCCAAAAGGCAATCATTAAGGCCACTCAAATTTCTTGGTCTGCTCTGCTTTCCTGCAAGAAAATTCCATTCCTGATCATTGAATCCCCTTTGGTTATAGGTAGCTTTTAAATTTTAATTTAGTTTTTGCTGGGCTGGGGGGTGAGGGACATGGCCAGAAGGGAAGAGAAGGTTTCCTGTGCTTTGAACCAACAGATTTTCATCATACCTTAGTTGGGGCTCCACATTTTAAAAGCCCTTTCAGGAAAGGGGAAAAGGCAAGGTGCTGGTAATGCTGGTGCAAAAGAAATGATATCATGTCTTCCAGTTTACTGAGAGGTAACCAACAAACATTTGATACGAAGAGTGCAGCTACTGCCACTGTGATCTGTATTTCAAAGATACATCTCATTCTAGTTTTAGTCAACTAAGCTACTGAAAGGCAAATAGATCCTAAATTTTCAAGAAGTACTTTGTCCTGTTCCTAAAAACATTTTTTTTTTTTTTGCTCCTAAATTTTGGGCAAGGATGACTCAAGAAAATGGTCATTAATGGTCATTAATCTGCTAACTAGTTTTGTTAGATCTGCTAACTCATTTTGTTTAAGTGCTCAGTTCCAGGAAAATACTAACCATCTGCTTTAGTTTCCTTTATAACAGTGTACTCCATTTTCCTGTGAAATGTCTTTATATTAAACAATGAAACTCATAATTTTAAGTTCTAATTTTAAAAACCCCAATAATGTAGTGATTCTCACATTGTTTTCTCACAATACAAAATCTTGAAGAGCCTAAGGAATTTCATGTGGATTTCTTATTTCTATGTGAAAATACAACTGTAGTACACCACTTTGGTATTTTTCTATGTGGCTTTACTTTATTGAGGAGAATGTAGAATCGATTAGGGATGGATCGATGGTGACATTCTTGTCTGATTTCATGTTGAAAAAATTAAATATAGTTAGATTTGTTTTCATTCTGGAATATCCTGATGGACATTTTCAGCAAGATTTTTGTAGGAAGGAAGCACAGGGATTCTGACTGAAAGATAAACAGGTGCAAATTCACGTTTTGGGGGATGGATGCAATATTATCCTGTACGTATTTTTTTAAAAAGAAAATGAAGGTAGTGAATGGCCTTAATTGTTGAAGAAAAAAAGCAGTATTTTGGCTCCTTAGTTGGATACGATCAATAACCAGTGTAAAGGGAGAGATTTTGCTCTCCAAACACCCATTCTGTTGTTTCGTTCATCATGGTACTCAGAAGTGTATTACCGGAGGGTTTTAAAAAATTACCACGACTCATTCATTTATTCATTCATTAAACAATTATTGAACACCGACTGCATGTCAGACACTAAAACCCCCTGAGGAGGAAATGCTATGTAAATAAAAATTATAAATTAACAATGCAAGTATTAATTTAGGGGCTCAGTGGTTGAGCGTGCGCCTCTGGCCGGGGCTCAGGTCGAAATCCTCAGATCAAGATCCTCGGATCCTGGCATCCAGCCCCTCCGCGTGGTCCCTGCTCAGCGGGGGGTCTGCTTTACCCTCTCTCTCTGCCCCTCCCCCCACTAGCGCGCGCGCGCTTTCTCTCAAATGAGTAAAATCTTAAAAAAAAAAACCAATGCAAAGGTTAATTTATTCCTCTTTCAAGATACAGCTCAAATGGGGACATTTAGTTTGCTATTGCCTTCTCTGTGTTCTATACCTTGTACTAATACTTTTGTCGACGTTTGTGTAACCATCTACTGAGCTCTTTGGACAGGGAGAGACCCTGGCTTACTCATTTTCGTATTCCACCACACCTAAATTAGATTTGGTATAGCTCAAACAGGTGGTCAGTAAACGGTAGTCGAAGCGAAGGAATTAAGATAGTACTGCATCCTTTAGTCTTCAACTTAGAAGACAGTTTAGTGTCCAAACCCTAGACTTATTTCTTAAAAAGTTATTGTAACGTCGTTGTTAACTTGTCATCCTGAGTCGATCAATTCGACTTTATTTTTATTCAGATTTTATTTCAAGGTGGTTTATCGTCTAAGAAACGGGCTAATCGAACAGTTTTCAAACTTGCAAAAGAAGTGAAACTCGTACGGTCTCGAAAAGTTTTCACGCCCTAGGAGCTTGCGCCGAATTTAGGATCCCAACCGCCCGTGACTGACGGCATTACCCCATCTTTCCCTTCCCTTTTTCCCACCCTTTCGCCCTCCGGAAAGGGCCGAACGCTCCCAGAGCTTCCCAGTCTCACTCCGCCCCCTGCGGAAAGAGCCGAAGGTAAAGCCGGGCGCCGAAACGAGCGGATTAGAGCTCGGGCCCTTCCGGAAAGACCCGAACTTCTCTCGGAGGAGGAGGGCGCCTTCGACTTCGGCGTTGCGCCCCCGCGCTGTGCCCTCTGTCGGTGGCGTGGGGCAGCTATAGCAGTGGTGGCGGCAGCCGCGTCGACGTCGACCAAGACTGGAGCGACGTTTAAAGAAGGAGCCGAGTCGCCGCGGAGTCCGGCTTCTGGTTGTTGGAGGGCTCCCACCCGTCCGCGCGGCCCGACGAGGAGAAGCGGCGGCGCCGGGAAGCAGGTGAGGACCCGACCCGGTGCCGGGAGGGGCGAGGGAGCGCGCCCGCTGCCTCCGTCGCTGGGCCGCGCCTGCGTTTGCATTCTCCTCACTTGAACCAGGAAGCGGCGGAGTCGGAGGCTCCGCTCCTCCGGCCCTTTCTTTGTGTGGGCCCGGGAGCGAAGGAGGGGACGAACCCGGAGGGCCGCGGCGCGGTCCCCTCCGCCGTCAGGGGCCGAGGGGCTGCCGGTGCCCTGGGTAGGCCCGGCGCGTGGGGAGCCCACCACGGGGACCCACTTGGCTTTTTCCTCGCCCTCCGCCTGCCTTTTTGTGCCTCCTTTTCTCCTCCTAGCTCCTACTTTGATTTAGAGCTTTTCTGCCCGGCCCATCCTCCCTTTCGTCCCCTTCCCAGGGCATAACAATGCCGCCCGTTTGGCCTCATCCCCTCCCAACACCCCACCCTCCCGTTCGCCACCTTCTACTTTCCCCGGCTTGCCGGCGGACCCCCGCCCTGGCGGTGCCGTTCGTACCTCCATCAGGATTTGCAGGAAGCTGCCTTTTCGCGTGAATTGGGGTGAAAGAAAAAAAAAAAAAACCCTCGGTTGCAGCCGGCTGGGTGCAAATGGGGAAGAGGGGGTGGAGTAAGGAAGATGGGGTTCAGCTGCCGCAGGGAGCCGCGTGTCGGTTGGCTTTACCCGCTCGCGGATGGCGTTTCTCTATTTTCCACCTTCACCTGCCCTCAGTCAAGGGTTTGTCTCACAGTGATGCGGAATGGCTTTTCCGTAGGCAGGTCGCAGATCTCGGGGTGGGTTCAGAGCGATTTGTGCCGTTCCTGGGCCCACCCTGACGGGGAAAAGCGGGAGGAGATCTAAACAAAATGAAACCAATTCCCAGTGTCACCTGGACACGTACGTTTGATGCATTGCCCCCTTCCAAGGACCCATTTGCAAAAGACAAAAATTGTATTCGGAAAACCTATCTACCTACTTAAAAGCGACTTCTGTCGAAATCCCCGTATTTCGGAAGCCCTGGTGGCTGGCTTGCTGTCCAAAGGTCACCCTTTCTGATGAGTGCCTTTATGGTAACCTGGAATTCCTTGGTACTGTTAAACGAGCAACGCCTTATTTCAAATCCTCATTTCTAGACTTTTTGCCTACTTTTTGTTTTTAAGCTGCAGTTTTGAAAATTTCGAAGATGCTTGAGACGCCCCGCCTTCCACGTGTATATAACTTGAGCACTGTGACGACAGTGCTACTCTTTTGGTAACTTTAAAGGGAAAGAATATTAGCAATAAAAGTGTTTCTCTACCTAAAGTACTTATCAGCCAATTGTTTATATATATATATATAATCTATAAAAGTTAAATATATAAAAATTATATATTTAATACATGTATATATTTTAAACTACTCGGCACCCTTGTTACTGCTAATGTATTCTGTGACGGGCAAAAAAAGAATGTTTTGGGAGTGGTACACAGCATTGCTCTTTACTGACCTCCCCCTCCCTTTTTTTAGAGTAACCGCCTGCTCTGTTCCAATAAGTTTATGTTTTCATTTTCACTAACACATCTGGTATAAAAAAAGTTCTCATACCAGTGCGCATAATTCTTTACCAGCAAATTGAAATGTTTCGTGTTTTCATGCAAATAAGCATTAAGAAATGGTGACCTTTCCTTTGTCTTATTTTTTTCACAGTACCATCTGTTGACTTCGCTTGGCACTCTAACATTTCACCTCTGGAGATTGTAAGAGTAGAGAGGTGAGGGGAAGGGGCAAGGAGATGATGAAAGGGGCGAGGGTAAAAAAGGTGGTTCATAGTTTATCTAGGTGAGGCACCCCAATTTAAATAACAGAAAACTGACGGGCAGTCTAGAGGTCATAACCTGTCAGTGTTTATAAACACTTATTCGGTCATTGGCTGTAGGGAGTAGCTTTTGAATGTGTTCTTAAAAGATCTGTTAAATTTTAGGAGGAGTATAGAATGATGTTGCACACAGCAAGCTTTTCTGACACTTAAATCATTCATTTACAGGTGAAATAACTTCTGTGTGTTCACGAAGACTTTTTCTTAAAGTTTTAAGACCATTAAAAATGAACTCTTTAAGTCTTCTTGAGGACAGAACCTAAAAATGGAACTAAGAAAATTAGTTCTAATCTTAAAAAAAAAAATTGCTTAGTGGTGACGCATGTATCTGAGATTCAGAGGAAGAGATTACCGTTCAGATCTGTAGATCAATTAAAAACTCGCTTGTCTCTTCTCAGGGGGAAGTCATGAGATTTGATGCATGGTCCAAAAGCCAGCCTGTATGAACAATTTATATACAAGCCAAAAAGTTATGCCAAACTTCAGTTAAAACTTGAATACACTATTTAGTGATGCTGCAGCTTACATTCTGAATGATAAAAGTACTTCTTGTTTTTCTTTTCTAATCCTCTCCCACCCCTTCCTCCTCCCTTTCTCTTACAGGCATGGAGAGTAGAAAACTGATTTCTGCTACAGACATTCAGTACTCTGGCAGTCTGCTGAACTCCTTGAATGAGCAGCGTGGCCATGGACTCTTCTGTGACGTTACCGTTATCGTGGAAGACCGAAAATTCCGGGCCCACAGGAATATTCTCTCAGCTTCTAGTACTTATTTCCATCAGCTCTTCTCAGTTGCCGGGCAAGTTGTTGAACTGAGCTTTATAAGAGCAGAGATTTTTGCCGAAATTCTCAATTATATCTATAGTTCTAAAATTGTTCGTGTTAGATCGGATTTACTTGATGAGTTGATTAAATCAGGGCAGCTGTTAGGGGTTAAATTTATAGCAGAGCTTGGTGTCCCATTGTCACAGGTTAAAAGCATCTCAGGTACATCTCAGGACGGTAATGCAGACACCTTACCTCCTGGTTCTAGTGACAAGAACCTTGAAATACAAAAATCAAAAGATGAAGCCCAAGATAACGGGGCCACTATAATGCCTATTATAACAGAGTCTTTTTCCTTATCTGCTGAAGATTACGAGACAAAAAAGATCATTGTTACTGATTCAGATGATGATGACGATGACGTCATTTTCTGCTCTGAGATTCTGCCTGCAAAGGAAACTTTGCCGAGTACCAATGCAGTGGCTCAGGTCCAGCCTAACCCAGGTTCTGTTGCCATTTCAGATGTTGCACCTTGTGCTAGTAATAACTCTCCCCCTTTACCAAATCTCACACCTACTCAGAAACTTCCTACTTCTGTGAATCAGGCAACTCTGAGCCAGACACAAGGAAGTGAAAAATTGCTGGTATCTTCAGCCCCGACACATCTGACTCCCAACATTATTTTGCTAAATCAGACACCACTTACTACACCACCAAATGTTACTTCTTCACTTCCAAATCATATGTCTCCTTCAATCAATTTGCTTGTGCAGAATCAGCAGACACCAAACAGTGCTGTTATAACAGGAAACAAGGCCAATGAAGAGGAGGAGGAGGAAATTATAGATGATGATGATGACACTATTAGCTCCAGTCCAGATTCGGCGGTCAGTAATACATCTTTGGTCCCCCAGGCTGATATCCCCCCAAATGCCACTTTTGATGGATCGTTGGTACAGAAGATGCAGATACCTACACTTCTGCAAGAGCCACTTTCCAATTCTTTAAAAATTTCAGATATAATTACTAGAAACACTAGTGATGCAGGTTTAGGATCAAAACATCTAATGGAGGGTCAGAAGATCATTACTTTAGATACAGCTACTGAGATTGAAGGCTTGTCAACGGGTTGCAAGGTTTATGCAAATATTGGTGAAGATACTTATGACATAGTGATCCCTGTCAAAGATGACCCTGACGAAGGGGAGGCCAGACTTGAGAATGAGATACCAAAAACATCTAGCGGTGAGACGCCCAACAAACGTATGAAAGTAAAACATGATGATCACTATGAGTTAATAGTAGATGGGAGGGTCTATTATATCTGTATTGTGTGCAAAAGGTCCTATGTCTGTCTGACAAGCTTGCGGAGACATTTTAACATTCATTCTTGGGAGAAGAAGTACCCTTGCCGTTACTGTGAGAAGGTATTTCCTCTTGCAGAATATCGCACAAAACACGAAATTCATCACACAGGGGAGCGAAGGTACCAGTGTTTGGCCTGTGGCAAATCCTTCATCAACTATCAGTTTATGTCTTCACACATAAAATCAGTTCATAGTCAAGATCCTTCTGGAGACTCAAAGCTTTATCGTTTACATCCATGCAGGTCCTTACAGATCAGACAATATGCATATCTTTCTGATAGGTCAGGCGCTATGCCTGTAATGAAGGATGATGCTATTGGGTATAAGGTTGATGCTGGGAAAGACCCTGCAGTAGGGCCTGCACCTCCTCCTCAGAACAAGCCAATGACCTGGGAAGATATTTTTATTCAGCAGGAAAATGATTCAATTTTTAAACAGAATGTAACAGATGGCAGTACTGAGTTTGAATTTATAATACCAGAATCTTATTGAACTTTGAAATCTCAGAAAGTTTGGTTTGCGTTCAGGGGCAGGGGTTTCAAAAGACCTGTAAAACAAATTAAGGTGAAAACGAGTTCATTTCATCTGCCACGTCATCTGAAGGCAGTCTAGTTGGATTATTTGTTGATAATTTTTAGAAGCAAATTATTCTGAAAGTTTGAGTAGAGAGTGAGAAGTTCCCCCCCACCCCGAGTATCTGTTTATATAGTTAGCTTTCAGCTCGTTTTAAAGAGGCAAGAAGAAAAAAAGCTTGGAGAGATAGTTTCCTGAATAGAATTTGAAGCAGTCTGAATGTTCTTTGAAAATAACTGGAGTTATTAGCATACCCTAGTTTATCTTACAACTTTCCCCTTCCATGTTAGCACTTTACTGCTGAATTCTCAATTACCTTAATATTGAGACTATAAATGTGTGTTGTGTTTTGGATGTGGCATAAAAAGTAAACAAGAACTTCTAAAGTTGTTCTGGAAAATTTCAGAGTAAGTCTCTGCTTGGTTGTGTATTCCACTAGTCCAAATGGATAGCAACCTCCTGCCTCCCTCCCGCCGTGAAAATGGCTGTGCAGACAAGTGTCTCATCTGAAGAAAGAGTTTTAGCTAATTAGAATTGAGTTTTGCTTTTATTGCCATCGTCTGGAAAAGACTTTGGTGGCTGGACTACTATATATATACCTTTGCAGTTGTGGTCTCTGTGGGCAAAAATGTTAATGGAAAACAAATCTCTGTATTGCAGACAGGAGGAGAGGAGAAGTTCTGTTGCGTTTGTTTTGAAGTCTTTATTCTTACATGATAGAGAGTGGAAGTGAATGGAGAGTTCCTTTTTTGTTCATATGGTTAAAAATGTTCCCTTGAGAAATTTCAAAGTTCGAATCCGAAAGCCACCAAATAAATCTTTCATTATGTATAAATCTTTATAAATGATAGATTCCATAAATGAGACTCCTACATATTTTAGGCAGGAGGCTACTGGTATATATTTTTAAATGTTCATATTACTTAGAATTTCTAATAGAAAGTTTTCATTTGAAATAGTTGAATCCATGATCTAGTGTTTTCCTTTCACAAGACCTTTTAGGTTTTTACCCTTTCTAAAGTAAGTTCCATTCCATCTGCAAAGTGCTGCAATATTATAGCAATCAGAAACTATATATGGAATGTTATATAGGCTTGTTGATTCCCGTTTATCTTGAGAACAATACGTGTACCTTTCTTCCTGTTCAAGTGACACATATTTAAAACACTTAGAAACTAAAGTCAAAACTCATTGAAGTGCTAGTACTAAAAGGAAGCAGGTTGGAACAAATATATAGCCTAGCCTTTATAACAGGATTAACGTGTTGAACTTCTGTAAATTACTTTTTGCAAAGGAAAAAGATTAATAGATACTGAAAAAGTTTGTTGTGCATAGTCGTTAGTCCTTTGTAACCTTGCTTAAATATTTCTTAACATAGATATTTTCTTTCTCTTTAACTACGTATTTTTAAAAACAGTCTATTTCTTGACTTTGAACTTAAAGCTTTAATCATAATTTTTCATGTATACATCATTCTTCTGATGGTAAGCTAGATTTGAAGATAATGGTTTCAGTGTTTCAGTTGGTAGTGGAGGGTATCAGGCCTCAGTATTTGCAATAATACAAGAAGGAAGAAAAATATTATAATCCTTTGCTTACCGAGGGCTAGAATGATGTGCATCTGTCTGTTTTCTGTTCTGTGAGTCTAGACGTTTAAACCGTTTTGTGAACTAATCCTTGGAGAAGTTTAAGTTAACCTTAGAACTTGACTCTGATCTCTGGAATCACAATATCTGTTTCCGTTCTGTGCAGATATTGACAACATTACTCTTTGACTATAAGGTGCACTCAGAAATATTTTCAGTGGAAATTTGTTTGAGTTTCATTAATGCTGTTTCACCAGTTAGACATAATTACTTCTGCAAGCGTGAATGATACTGATGGCCAGCAGAGCTTCCAGACCTTTCAAAGTTAACTGCTAGGAAAATTAGATGATCATAATAAAACTTGAGAGTGTCTAACAAGGCTATTATGACAAACCAGGAATTGAGTCTGTAAGGGAAAACTATCCATTCTGAATAATATGGATGTAATTATTTGCTGCTGCTGTGCTCTGTGTCAATTCTGAGTATACAATTTAAACCCTGTGCCTAATGAAGGTGTCTTCTAGAGTTTTTTTGGGGAGAAGGAAAACTGGAAAGTTAACTTGTATTTTTGCCAGAAGACTCTTCCTTGCATGTATGTCAAGGTCTTCAGTTTTTTCAGAAGTTTCTATATCCAAAGTTAAGAATTCGTGTGAACTACTCCTTTGGGGCTGAAACCATTCACTCCCAGTGTTTATTGGGTTGGAAATCTGTAGCAAGATTCTGTTTAAAACTTACCGTGGTGTTTTCCTATTTCATACTTAGCTTTCTGGCTACTAAATTCCTTCTTTTTTCTTTCAAGTTGGCTGCAAATTTGCTCCTGTGCTAAATTACCTGTAAACCTTCTGGATAGGAACTGTTTGAAATAGCAATTTGTTGAAAGAGAAGACAGAAAATGAAAATGCCCAAACTAAGCAAAGATTTTAAAATGCCATAGCAATCTTGCAAGATTTACTTTAAAAAATATTTTTAGATGATCATTATCATCTCAGTGGTACTGATCCCCCACATGCAACTACTATGAGGAATTGATGTTTTCTTCTTTCCATTGTACCAAAAAGATAAATGGTTAAAAATGGTCAAGGTATTTTGTATTGTCAAGGCATGCCTAATCTAAAGGATTAAATGTTAATTCAACAGCCCTGGCTTCCTCAGCTCTGTCAATCATACGAAACCTTGTTCATTTCCACCCAATACTGTAATGTTCATACTTGTACAATCTTTCTTATCATATGACTTTAAGTTCTACTTTTCATTAACCATTACCTGGTATTAGTTTGTAGAGCTTCTTATGGCAAAAATAAAATGTTATAATTCTGATTTTTGAGTGTATTTTTTACAAGATTATCTTTCAGAAATGATACAGACTTGGAGGGCCTGGCTTGCTCAGTTGGTGGAGCATGCGGGGGGAGGTGGGGTCGTGAGTTCAGGCCCCACGTTGGCAGTAGAGCTCACTTAAAAAAAAGAAATTACATAAGACTTTACTAGTCTGTTGCTTTTCGGTTTCTGTAGTAGGAGACTGGGGCTATTTCTGATGACAGCATAACAGAAGTTTCTACTAGGTCTGTAGGGGTGCTGACCATACTGACTCCATCTTTGGCTCTCCATTTTGTTCATGTCTGTGCAGTGACCTCCCTTGGGGCCATGTGTCCCAGGCCCCTTGGAGGTTAACGTATGACTGGAATGCGGGAAGGCTTGTTTTGATCTTTCCTAAAGTTGTGTAAACAACTAGGAGTGCTAACAGTTTCTTCCCCTCCCCTCTGGCACACAGATGGCACCACTTTAGATAGCTACACTTTGACCTCACCACAATGCTGTATAAAATCTGTGGATTAAGGTCCAGACTTCGTGGAGTATAGCTGTTGTAGTGCCTGGATTGTGGTGGTCTGCTCCATTCTCCACCCCCCCAACCCCCGTCAGTAAGTTACCCTGAGTAAAACTCTGTCAGCGGTATGGCATGGCTCGCTTCGCTTGCTTCATTGTTTGGTCTCAAAATGCCTTCTCAGTCTGGAGGATGCTTTACTGTCTCTCTTCTACCTTCTACCAGGTTTTATATGTTGGTTCATCGCATCCCCATTGCACCTTGAACCATAATAGTCAAAAGTGAGCGGGCTGTTGTCAGTTGCTTTGGAGCGTTCATGATACTTTTGTAGGTTCCATGAAGACGCGTGTAAGTGGATAAGGAGGAGGGTAGTTTTATTAATTTGAAACATCACAAAAGCAGTCTGGGTTTCCAACATGGCAGTGATACAGATTTTAAGCAACATCCAGTTTATACAGGTTCTGGATTAATATTTTAATGTTTCATGCCCAGTTCAATACTTGAAAGCAGAATTAGGAATAAAGCAGTAAATATTACAAAATGCAGTCAAGGTACATATTGGAAATACAAATTCCTTCATTACAGCAAATGTTTTGCAAAAGAGTAAAGCAGCAAATACTAATTTTTCTAAGGTAACATGCACTTTATATAATTCAATGTAATAAAAAAAGAAGCTGCTCAAATTAAGTGTTACAAAATCTATTCTGTTTCAAGTTATTTTGTAAAGTAAGAAAAGTATATAGAAATGAGTCAGAGTCTTAACACTTTAAGAAATGTGATAAATGTAGGATATACTGTGTAATGGTGCCTCTTAAAAAATTAAATACTCATACACGTTCACTAAAGCAAAAGGTACAGTGTAAATGGCAAAAAATTTCATTGAGTATTACAAGTTGGTATTTGTATAGTAAGTCAATTGGTTATTAGTCCCTTTTTGAAATCCAATAGAATTTAATATGCTCAGAACTGTAGAAAATAATAGTAATTTTATATAACGCAAAAGGATTCTAGTGTTCCCGATTTGAACTCTGGATGAGGCATCATTCGCGATGCCGGAAGTCAAACTGAATGCTTTGCAAACACTTACTGTGAACAATGTGTGCACTTGTTGTGCCTTGATAATTCTTGATGGCTGGGTGTCTACAAGGTAGATGGGAGCACCAGCATTTGCCTGCTACCTCTAATCCATCAAGTCGGGAGGTAGCGAAATTGGCCGGAAAATTTTCCCATATGCGTTCTGTGTTTGCAGAACTATCTAATTAGGTACCCTCCTGTAGCCCCTGTATTTTTACGTCATACAAGTGTAGGATTATCCGTCTTCCTTTAAATCACTCCAGTTCTCAGGTTAACATAAGATCGCAGTGAAAGTGTTGGTTCTGAAGTGAAGGCATGGGTGCCAAAGTGTTAAATTCGTCAGGTGGATGGTTTAAAGCTATGCTTAATTAAAAGAACTGTACAAACACCTACCACAATGTGCTAGATGGATTTGAAATTTACGGTAACACCTAAGAATTTGTCAAGTTGGCTACTTTTGAGGTTTTGCAGACTTAAAGCGGCATTGTAACACTTTCATAATCTTGAACACTGTCATGATTGGTCTCAACAGAAAAAAGGACCAATAAGAGCAGTGGCATTAGAATACAGATGATTCTTTTGGGGTGGGGTGCGGGATACGAGCGGTTTGCTGGGATGGAAGCACAATATTTGAAGATTAAATAGTCACAAAGATTAGTAACAATTCATCATCACCACCCAAGAACCTAACCTAGCGTTTTTAACTCTGAATTTTAACCGTAAGATCTCCCATAGCCAATGTCTTTTGTAATACTGCACCATGCAGTAGAACCACTGTCTCCTAAGTTATCGGGTGTGTAACTGAGATCAACTCAAAACACCTCACACGTTGCTCTTTGTATTTCAGTGCGTCCTAAACAATCGATCCTGTTCCCCACTACTCGAGGGAATATTGCACTTTTCCCTTTGGGAGGTACTGATAACAAAAGCTGAGCTGAATGATCACAACAGCCGTTTTTACAATACTCACAGAGAAGAAAGGAGTACAAGATACGGGCAGCGTTTTTCGACATCCAGACACAAGCAAACAAAATCTTAGCCGGAACTCTCTGTATTGGAACCACTGGGTAGCTCCATCTGGGAAATTTTCCTTAGGGACTGACTTTAGTGGTAGGGAAAGATAGGGCCTATAGATAAGCCAGGTGCTTCACCCAAGGTGCTAGGGTGGCGGTCTGCCAAGGGTTTGAGGACGACACTGCATTTACACAAAGTGAAATAGGTGGCAAGCACCACTGAGGACAGAGGTGGAGCCATAGGGAAATGCACGTCCATACAGGACAAGCTTCTTGCCGGGATGGCTCCCCAGCCTTGCTTAGAGTGCGCGCTGCCCTTTTTGGAAGTGCTGGGTTCAGCCTAGCCACCCCTACTCTGCACTGATAAATGAATAAGCTTCATCCCTATCTTTCCCTAGCTTGGCAGGCCTTCGCAAAACTTTATGCGTAAGAATCACACTTTAAATTTTGTACCCTACGCACTTCCACTAAAGCAGAAATACAAAAGCCACAATAATCTCAATAGCCAGCAGGCATTCCTCTTTAGGGGCTGTAAGGTGGTGGTTTTTCAAAAGGCGGGTAGTAGGGGGGAGAGTAGCGGGGCGGTGCGCTCGAGGACCACATGTAGCTGGGCGAAGGCGAGGCGGACTGGGGCTCATCAGAAAGTCCAGAGGGAGGGGAGGATGGAAAGACACCGGAATGCTGTGTAATAAAAGCAAAACCAGTTTAGGCAGCCGGGTTGCGATTCCTCCACAGCCCATCGTTACTTAAAAAGTGAATGTGGACCAAGTTTGCTTCTCTTTGGAAGAACGGAGGGCTCCTAAGCCTCACAAAGTTAATGAGGGGCAATGAGCCCGTGGGTCGGTCCCACTCTCCCGGTCCCTCAGGCTGCACAGCTCCCTGCAGATAGCATGGGGTCCTCCTCCCTGGCCCTTTGAGCCCTGCATCCAGTCACCCGTTCTTTTTTTTTTTTTTTAAAGATTTTATTTATTTATTTCAGAGAAAGAGAGGATGAGAGACAGAAAGCACGAGGGGGAAGGGGGTCAGAGGGAGAAGCAGACTCCCCGCCGAGCAGGGAGCCCGATGTGGGACTCGATCCCGGGACTCCAGGATCATGACCTGAGCCGAAGGCAGTCGCTTAACCAACTGAGCCACCCAGGCGCCCCAGTCACCCATTCTTGTTGCTCCTACTTCTATGTTGTCTCTTCAATCCACCACTCCCTTGTCCACGTTTACAGCCCAAGCCTTCAATACCTCTCCCTCGAGCCTATGGCAACAGCATCCCAGCTAGTCTTGAGAAAGGTACTTTGGGCCATAGGAACTTCTGAGGTTAAGCCAGTAATACCTGGGAAAGTCTTTGCTACCAGAATATGTCGCAGAGCCCATCTCACAGACCAAAACAGAAAACAAAAACTAAGGTCAGAGAGCCTAAGTGGGCTTTCTTGGATCTGGGCTCTTCTGAGTCTGACAATTTCTATTTCATCTATTTCACCCACCAACCCCAAGTGCAGGGTAGGTTGGAGGGCAGAGAGGAACACAGGCATGGAGGTGAGAATACCAATGGTAAGAACAAGGAACAATCTGTCAGGTTGCAGAGACACAAGATGCAATTTGACTTTGTGTTGTCTAACTTTGGTACTCTTTGGGAAGAGAGAGGATATAGATTTTTTTTTTTCTTTTTTAAAAACAGTGAATTGACACATCGGGAGTCATTGCTACTTCTTTCTCTCTGGCTCATGTATACCCTTGACTCTAATGATTTTCCTGCTCAAGGAGAGTTGGCCTGTTTTTGTTTTGTTCATTACTGTATCCCCCAGAGCTCAGAACAGTGCTTGGCAAGTAGTAGGTGCTCAAATAAATGTTGAATGAGTGACCCTAACCTCAGGAGTATATAAGATGAACTTGGCACGGTTTTCTTTTTTAAAGATTTTATCTACTTATCTGAGAGACAGAAGCAGACCCCCGCTGAGCAGAGAGCCCAACGCAGGGCTCGATCCCAGGACCCCGGGATCATGACCTGGGCGAGGGCAGATGCTTAACTGACTGAACCACCCAGGTGCCCCAATTGGGCATGTTTTTTTAAAAGTAAAATCGATTTGGGGCGCCTGGGTGGCTCAGATGGTTAGGCGTCTGCCTTCGGCTCGGGTCGTGGTCCCGGGGTCCTGGGATCGAGTCCCGCGTCGGGCTCCCTGCTCCTTGGGAGCCTGCTTCTCCCTCTGCTGCTCTCTCTCTCTCCCTCTGTCTCTCATGAATAAATGAATAAAATATTTAAAAAAAAAATAAATAAAAGTAAAATCGATTTTCAAAGAATACCGTCCCATCTTGTGGGTACCGCTGCCTTGCTCCAGCAGTAGGACATGGCTGAGGCCTGAAGACGAGGGGATTAGCCGGATAGCAGGAGGCCAGGGGCCAGTTTTAGGCTCTCAGGGAGGGTGAACATAATAAGCCAATGAACAAGGCTGGAGAACTGCAATTTCCTGGTGTGTCGGTGTGTCTTAGCTCTAGGAGCAACTGGTACATTAAACAAACAAACAAACACAAAAAGGGGCGCCTGAGTGGCTCAGTCGTTAAGCGTCTGCCTTTGGCTCAGGTCATGATCCCGGGGTCCTGGGATCCAGCCCCGCATTGGGCTCCCTGCTCGGCAGGAAGCCTGCTTCTCCCTCTCCCTCTGCCCCTGCTTGTGTTCCCTCTCTTGCTACGTCTCTCTCTGTCAAATAAATAAATAAAATCTTAAAACAAAAAGACCCATTTACCCCAAAATTTCTCAAGAGTTCAAGTGCTGTTTGGGGGGAGGTCATGCCTTTACTTTGTGTGGCTGGCCAGAGTCTTGAGTCCATCATGTTATTTTTTAAAGGCCTGGGGCAATCGAGACGCAGCCTTGACATGGGATTTCTGGAGCCTGAGCCCACCTGGCTGAGTCTCCTAATCCCCAGTCCTCACCCCTGCATGCCTTAGAAAGGGCTGTCCAGGTTTCTAGGTCTTGCAGGAGACACGGAAATATCTGTCCACATCATGCTGGGGCCACCATCACTCCCTCCGCCTCCCCCATCCCATCCATTATTTCTGCCCTGAGGGAAGGAATGACAGGGTCCTAGAACCTGCAGAGCCTCTAAAGACAAAACTTGAGTCAGTGGATTTGAGACAAGCCCGATTCCTTGCTAAAATCCCAACTTCTCTCCCGCCTCCGGGAAGACTTCCTGGTTTTCCATTCTGCACTGCAGGCCTCCCTCCCTCGGCCCTCCTCTCCTGCTGCTTTCCTCAATGAAGAACGCTGTCCTCTCAGCCCAGTGGGGACAAGAGTCTCCATGCCCAGGGACAGGGACGTGGTGCTTGGCCCTTCTGAATGCCGCCACGGGAGGGTGAGAACCAGGCGGCTGGTCTTAGGTGCTTCCAGCCCCAGACGGGAGGCCAAGTTTCCGACAGCGCAGCGAAAGGCAGTTCTGTCCCGAAAGGTGCTATGAGAGGCTTCTGTGGGCAGCCCCTGCCGCGGGGGGCAGTTGTACACTTTGATAGTAAAAGGGGGGGGGTGACACAACGGCCTTTGGTACTCACTTCTTGCTTTCATGTTTGGGAAGTATTCAAGTGGCCGGGGCTGGGATGTTTCTCACTTCCCTTTGAGGACGTTGGGAGCCTTAAGGATAAAATTGAAGGGCTCCTGGCAGAGCTAAGGAGCTAACTGGCTGTAGTCCACACACCCTTGGGGCCCGGTGGGGGGTGGGGTGGGGGACAAGGCCCACAGGACCAGCACGTAGTTTCCTAGCAACAGGCAGGCACCTTGGGAAGGATTTGGCTTTGTTGCAGCTGGGGAGCTGGCCTGGTGCCTTTTGGTTCCTGCCTCCGAGTCGACTTTACTAATGGGACAGGCAGCTCAGAAGAACAGAGCTTGGAATCCTCGCTCAGCGCGAAGCATGAAAAGCACCTAGATAGCCTACTGGTGGGCCTCCGTCAGTTCGAGCTTCCCGAGTCCCTTCTTGGAGGCCGGAGCCAGAGGAGGGGCGAGGCGCAGGCGTGGCAATTCACCAGGTGGACAGGAAAGGAACCAGCCCCTGGTTAGAGTGAAGTAGGGGGACCAGCCCGGTAGGCCCGACTGGGAAGTATGGCTGGAATCCCTTAAGGTTGTACATAAAGCTCCCCTGGGTTGAATTTCCCAGCGGAAGTGGAAACCGATGCTTTATACCCTGCGGAATTTGGACTACTTGGCTGAAACCAAAGTACAGGCAGGAGGGAAATGAACGTGTGGGCAACAGAAGTGAGTGGGGAGGTTAGCGAGGAGGCAAAGGTAGTCTCAGTTTCTATCCTTCCTGCCTTGGGGGATGGGGAGCTCATGAAGGGAAGACACCGCGGAGTCCAATGTTTGCAAGAGTCCCGTTCCTCCCAGCTCAGCACTCACAGTATCCTCGGGGCCATCTGACCAGAGTGAAGTCCTCGCTTTAGGTCTGACCACAGGGAATGTTTCCCAAGCTTCCTAACTGGACAGCTACCCAATGAGGGCACGACTTGGAGGGGTTAAAACAAAACCCTATCCCTCTCTTTCCTCTCCCTTCTCTCAGCCTCTGGGTAAAAAGGAACAGTAGTCTTCAAACAAAGTCACAAATATAGTCCTATTTGGAAATGACCCGAATGGGGAAGTTGTTTGGAAGAAAGTCTAGAAAGGTCATCTGTGATGTGGGCCCTTTTCCAATCTGAGAAGATCCTAAGGGAACTCTGGCTTTTTTTGGTGGTGGTGGTGGTGGGAGTGGGCCTGTGCTTCTAGAAGTTTTATCGTCAGAGCTGGTGTGCGTTTTGCTGATGGCTTTCTATTTATCTGGCAATGCAAGCAAGGTGTTCCCCCATCCTCTTGGCTTTCCTGGGTAAAGACTGGTATTTCCTCCTATGAAACTATAAGGGAATGAAAGTTGGTGAACAAAAGAAAGCTCAATTCAAACACACCATTTAAGTTCTAGAAGAAAACAAGTTCCTTAAAAACACATCACTTGGGGCGCCTGGGTGGCTCAGTCAGTTGAGGGTCTGACTCTTGGTTTTGGCTCAGGTCATGATCTCGGGATTGAGGGATTGAGGGATTGAGCCCCACAGGGGACTCTGCTCTCAGTGCGGAATCTGCTGGAGATTATTTCTCTCCCTCTCCCTCCCCTTCTGCTCCTCCCCCTGCTCATGTGCGCTCTCTCTCTCTCTCTCTCTCTCTCTAAAATAAATAAAGTCTCTAAAAAAATTTAAAACCCCACATCACTCAAAACCCACACCACACAACTCTAAAGTCTCCAAAAAGGAAACACAAAGACAGCTCGAACCTAGAAAAAGAACCGGGAGAGGTATGAGAAGTGTCCCAGCAGCCGCTAGAGTGGGGAGCAATTTAATAATTAATCAGAGAGAGTTTACTCTCTAGAGACCCCTTCTGAGTCATGATTAGGAAGCCCATAATTTAAATCAGTAAAAAATATAAAGATCCTAAAATTAACTGGGGGAAAAAGATCTATGCTGTGCTCAGGTTTACGGCTTCTCCAAAGAATTCTTCAAGCCTCTTCTAGAGTCAGACAGACTCCAATGACAAGAGACTGGCAACGACAAGACTGTTTCCCTCAAAGGATTAAATTGGATGATATATGTGAAGCACTCGGCACCATGTTTGGTGCAGAACAAGGGCTCAGTGAATGGGAGCTGTTATTAAAAAGTAGAGGCTTCCACAAATCCCTGACGTCCGTGCTATAAACCCACAGTGTAGGTTTGGGTTAGGGACCCTGTTGCTGGGTTTCCACAGCACTCTGAGTAATAGACTATTCACTTTTTTGTCTCCACTGCTGTCCCCTGACCACCTCCCACTCAAGTCCCTGATTTCTTAATGCAATCAATCTTTCTATCCATGGCTCCTAGCACAGTGCCTGGCACATGGGAACACAGAGTAAACACCGACTGAACTGAAGCCAACAGCCCGGGTCACCACTGGCATTGTCAATCTTGTTTTCATCCCTGGGGTAGTGTCTGAATGAGGAACGATGGACGAAGAAATGTCTCCATACCCTACAGAGAGGCTTCCTATCTTAGAGTGTACAAGGACCATCACCAGGGAGATGATTGTTCCTACTTCAGGGGTTCGTTATAAAGCGAAAATTCCTAAAATCAATATAATCAACATAATTTGCTTCGATAAAAAATAAATGGAGGCGGGGCGCCTGGGTGGCTCAGTTGGTTAAGCAACTGCCTTCGGCTCAGGTCATGATCCCAGGGTCATGGGATCGGGCTCCCTGCTCGGCGGGAAGCCTGCTTCTCCCTCTCCCACTCCCCCTGCTTGTGTTCCCTCTCTCTCTGTCTCTCTCTGTCTCTCTGTCAATTAAATAAATAAAAAAAAAAATCTTTAAAAAAATAAAAAAAAATAAGTGGAGGGGCGCCTGGGTGGCTCAGTCGGTTAAGCGGCTGCCTTCGGCTCAGGTCATGATCCCAGGGTCCTGGGATCAAGCCCCGCATCGGGCTCCCTGCTCAGCAGAGAGCCTGCTTCTCCCTTTCCCTCTGCCTGCCGCTCTGCCTACTTGTGCTCTCTATCTCTCTGTCAAATAAATAAATTAAAAAAAAATAAGTGGAGGCAGCCTCTGGGGCTGGACCTATGTGTCTGTGGCCCCTCTATCCCAGGATGACTTTTTTTTTTTTTTTTAAGTAAGCTCTACGCCCAACATGGGGCTTGAACTCAGTCCCCGAGATCAAGAGTTGCGTGCTCTGCCAACTGAGCTGGTCAGGAGCCCGCCAGGATGACTTTGTATTACTTTTTATTGCTGTGTTAATTTCAACATCTCTGCGTTCTCTCTCTCTCTTTTTTAAAGATTTTATTTAATTATGTGTGTGTGAGAGAGAGAGAGAGCACACACGAGGGAGAGCATGAGGGGGGTGCAGAGGGAGAGGGAGAAGCAACCTCCCTGCTGAGCAGGGAGCCCGACCCCAGGACCCTGGGATCCTGACCTGAGCCAAAGGCCGATGCTTCACCAACTGAGCCACCCAGGCGCCCCGATCCTTGCAGTCTCTTAAAGGACTCCTTTTGCCTCTGTCACTGCTGAAATTGTCTATGCCCTTTTTGAACAGATTCGTGTTTTCCAGTCTGTGTAGCACCTATTTGGGTAACGAGTTCCCTCTGTTGTCTACCTGTAAATACTATAGGCTTCAGAAAAGTTCCAGCATTATTTTTTTCCCAAGCTTTGATGGACACCTCCTTGTTCTGGTTCTGCATTTTATAAGAGTGAACAAGTCCGTGGTCACACTATATATATTACTGTTGCCATATACAGGCCTAGACCTCCACGCACAGCATCTAAGCCGAACAAAAGGACACTGTCTTCAACAAAATGGGACTTTCCAGGTTCAATTATTTTGTTAATCTAAAGCTGAAATTAGGTTGCCCAAGGGCTTTGTGTTTGTAAACTGGCTGGCTAATTGGAAGCACCCCCAAACAGTCATGCCTTTATGTCCCCTTGGAGCATCTAGGGGCCCTTAATCAGGAGAAGCAAATTCATTATGGGCTCCTCTCCTTTCAAAGGTATTCCCTTTGGTCCTCAAATTTTCAATTAACCAGACTTCCGTGTAATCCCACTCTTCTATGGTCAAGGGTTGACGATCACTGTACATGTTGAAAAGACCATTTTGCTTGTTTCCTTGAAGTGCCTAGCCCAGTGCTCTGCACACAATGAAGCCCTTTTAATTAAGTGCCTTTCTTGGTTCTGTTTTTCTGTGCTTCCTCTCAGCTCGAAAGGAAAAGGGGAAAGTGCAAATTTGGTAACTCTATTTCAGACCCATGTGATAACAAGGCAAAAAAGGGGAGGGGGGTGTTATTAAAAAAACAAAACCCTTTCTCTGCGTAGTCCTAGTTCAGGAAGTCTGGAGAAAAACAAGGGACTTGTTCCTCCTTACAGATTACATTCAATCCCTTGTGCGGCCAGAGTCCCTTGTGCTAAAGAGCAGGTCTGAGCCTCTCTCTGTGGCAGAAGAATGGGAAAAGCGGCGGTTGGACAGGGGTCCACACTGACGTACTAATGAGCACGTCCCCTCCTGGGGGCCGGTCAAGGCAATTTGGGACACGTCGATCCTCATTCCTTCTCTCCCTTTTCTTCTATCTCTCTGTTTCCTGTGTCTTTCCCACCCTCTCCGTTTCTCCCATCTTGCCTTTCTATAGTCTTTAAGCTCGCCACTGGTACCCACAGGCTGCTGAAGGCCGCCGGGCTGAGGGCCTGGCTACCTTGTCCATGGGAGGGAGGTCCCATAATTAGGGAGAGAACAAGACAGCAGGAATGGCAGCAAGAGTCACGGAGAGTTGTTTTTCCCTCAAAACATACCTGAAAGTCGTAAGCAGAATATGGCGGCAGGTGGGGAGGGCTATGGTAGTAGGTATTGTACGATGCCGCTTGAGGACGAGCGTAGTAAGAAACCGTTGGGTGGGCATTTTCAACAGAACAGTTCAGCGCTGGCAGAGCTGGGTTCTGTAGAAGAACACAAAGTAGAAACAACATAAACGTTCATCACCGGGAGAATGATTAAATAAACTGGAACGTCCATACTGTGCAATACCATGCAGCTCTTGAGCCACAACGATGTGCACCTATGGTCCCTGCCAGAGAAAGCTGTCCAGCAGACATCGTTAAGTAATAACAAGACTAGAAAGCCACCGCCAAACTAAGGAGAACAATAAAGAGATCAGTGGTGGCCAGGGGTTGTGGCTGAGGGGAGGGAGGAACAGGCAGAGCACAGAGGGTTTATAGGGCGGTGACATGACCCTGTGTAATAGTATAATGATGGGTACATGTCATTATACATTTGTCCAAACCCGCAGAATTACAACACCAAGAGTGAGCCCTAAGGTGAACTATGGACTTTGGGTGACAATGACTTGGCGCTGTAGGTTCATCCTTGATAATAAATGTGCCTCTCTGCTGGGGATGTAGTTAAAGGGGGAGGCTACGTGTGGGGTGGGAGCAGGGAGGACATGGGAAATCTCTATACCTTCCTCTTTTTTTTAAGATTATATTTATTAATTTGACAGGGAGAGAGAGACAGTGAGAGAGGGAACACAAGCAGGCGGAGTGGGAGAGGGAGAAGCAGGCCTCCCGCTGAGCAGGGAGCCCGATGCGGGGCTCGATCCCAGGACCCTGGGATCATGACCTGAGCCGAAGGCAGTCGCTTAACGACCGAGCCACCCAGGTGCCCCTCTACACCTTCCTCTTAATTTTGTTGTGAACCTAAAACTCCTCCAAAAAAAAAAAAAAAAATGAACCCACTACGTTATATAGCATGATTCCTGACTTACGTAAAAACAAAGACCTGAACAACTATACATGTATGTACGTTTGTAAATTAAAAGAAATTAACCTGGAAAGATTCACAACAGACTGTCAACTGTGCTTATCTCTAGGGAGGGAAGTAGCATCAGGAGGTAAATGGGGATCCTTCACTTTCTTTCCTTTTTTTTTTTTTTTAACTTAAGTAGGCTCCATGCCCAACGTGGAGCCCAGTGTGGGGCTTGAACTCATGACCCTGAGATCCAGACCTGAGCTGAGATCAAGAGCTCGACCCTTAACTGACTAAGCCACGCAGGTGCCCTCCTTTTATATATATATATATATAATAGGTATTACTTGTGTCATTTTCCCCCAATTTATTATTTTGAAAAATTCAAACCTACAGAAAATTTGAAATCATGTAAAAAAACCAAAAAGACAAAGGAAAGAATAAGACCCCAAATACACTGCTAAAGGAAGTCACCACTGCTCATTAGTTCCCAAACAGGGCTGTCCCAAGCAGGACCTTATGAGTGCCACATGGGTCAAGGTGCAGGGTAAGTGTTTTTCCCGTTTTCCGTGTCATTGACACTGCTGCCATTGGCGTGGATAATCAAGAGCTGTCTGCAAAATCATTGAGTCTTGATTCTTGGTACATATCTACTCCACATTAACGGAGAGCAGAAGCTTCCTCTCAAGTGATGAAAGCGTGTGGGCAGGCTTTGGCAATGGGCTACAGGCAGCCACGCCGGGGGTGTTGGCACAGGAATCTTCCTTAGAGCAAGTTTCAACACAGTTCTACTGCTCTCTTCCTTGGAGTGGGTTACTGTTTACATCTCTGGGAGGTTTGAAGAGCTACAAACCTCAGGCATTACAATGCAGCTCCCAGACAAGCAGAAAAATGTTTGTCAGCCCCTCCCACGCTCGGGACAGGGCTGAGATTCTTGACCATTCCAAGGGCTGGCTCGCTTTATAGAGAAAGAGTGCTCAGAAACGCCCTTACCTCTCCACCAGAATGCTAAGAAGAAATTTCATCCCCGAGGAAGTCCCAGAAAGCATGTTCCCTTGGCCTTCTGTCAGTTAAAAGCACGCTCTCCAGCTCTTGCAAAATGAAACCAGTTCTTCTATGCAAATAAACTAAGCCTAGCCAGAGAGAAACAATCATGCAATGTAAACTCTATAAAATAAATTGTTGTGTGTTCAGAGAAGAGGCCGGGGGGGGGGGGGGGAGGGGGGCAGGATCATCTTTGAAAGGAAGTTGACTATTACAGAGAAAGCGACACAAGAGGAAGATGGAATGAGCACAGAAAAGGCACGGAAGAGAGGAGAGTCCAGGGTAGAGGGTGTGGACAGAATGGGCAGGGCAAGAGAGGCCAGGGGAGCAAAGGGAGGTAAACGGTCGGGCAGGGAAGGGGCCCAAGAGATGGCTCCAAATAAATGTCTGGTGAGGCCTTACATCGCTGTGATTTTATAACACATTTGGGCTCTGTGTCTGTTTGTGTGTGCGTACAGCAGTGTGTGTATTCCTGTTAAAACCCTGGGGCTCCGGGGGCGCCTGGGTGGCTCAGTCAAGTGTCTGCCTCGGGCTCAGGTCATGATCCCGGGGTCCTAGGATCGAGTCCCGCATCAGGCTCTCCGCTCAGCAGGGAGTCTGCTTCTCCCTCTGACCCTCCCCCCTCTTGTGCTCTCTCGCTCTCTCTCTCTCTCTCTCTCTCTCTCACTTTCTCTCCCTCAAATAAATAAATAAATAAAATCTTTAGAAAAACAACTCTGGGGCTCTAAAGTTCTGAGACCCGCCTCCAATCACTGATCAGTCACATTCTGAGCTCCAGGGAAACATGAAATTTCTAGGCGGCCCAGGAAATGGTGAACGCAGTCTTGCCTGGACGAGACTGAGTCTATTCTGAGGCGATGATTGTGGACTTTGGAAAGAGTGCCACTTTTATGCCTCCCTGCTTTCCTCCAAACCAGAGACACCAAAGATGAGAAACTGGCAAGATGCAGTCACCTTTTAAAGACCCATCTCAACTTCTTCTATCTTGGATCAACAGATACTTCATCAAACATTTCTCGAAGATCCTTTTCCCCATGCCGCCTCTGGTCAGGGAATGAGGACATCCTTGTTCCTCTCAGGAGGCCACATTCTGGAAGCGGCGGCTCCTAGCTGATCATGTTGTCAGCTGCCAGCTCCCAGCCCTTGGCTCCTGTCCTCACTCCCTAGGAATGGCTTTCACCAGCCAGCCCCCCGCGGGCCTCCCTGCACATCCCCGGGCCTTCTGCTCAGCGGGGAGGCACACCACGAGTCACCAACCGCGTTTGGACCCAGGCCAAAGACTGTATTTAGGCTCACCTGGCTGATGTTCCAGGATGGCCTACACCACATCTCATTTTAGTAAAGCCATCAAAGTAAGGGCTCTTCCTGGGCCCCCCATCTTCCATTCCCACTCACTCTCCCATCTCACGAATCGGATCTTTGCTCTCAGTCTTCCGTTTTGCCCACTGGTCCTTGACTGAGTTCCCAGGCCCTGCATTTGTACTTCTCTGGCCCTCCTCCTTTCCTCCTAAGGAAGCTCTGGACAGCTGGAAACAACTCGCCTTTAACTGTTCTAAATTAAAACCGCTAAACAAAGGAGTTAATGTGTGTTGAAACACTTGTGGAACCGGAAAGGGCTATCCAAACATTGGTCCAGGCAGCTGGGGTGCAGTAGAAAGAGCAAAGGCTCTGGCATCGGACAAAGCTGGGCTCCAGTCCCAGCTCTGCTGTTTAGTTCTGGGCAAGTCACTTGACCTCTGTTGGCCTGTTTCCTCATCTGTTAAATGGGGGCAGTAATACTTATCTCATCAGGTAGTAATAGTGGGGAGGAGTGAAGAAAGTAATTGTGCAAAAGCCCTTTGTATAAAGGACCATCGTCACTGCTACCTTTCAGGACAGACCCTCAACAAACCCCCTTTCCCCCTAAAGATCAAAGGTCACAGTGAAATGAAGAGTCCAGAAATAAACCTGTACATCGACAGTCAACTGACTCCTTGCAGGAACCCCATGGAGCCTACCGAGTAGCCACCACCCACTGCATTTGTGCCTCAGGGTAGCTCGGCCGCCCAGGTCTGAAAGCACTAGGAATGTTCCAGAGAACCCTTAACACCCATCCTGGTGTCCCATCTCCTCAACTCACCAACCCCAGAGCTTCTCCTCCAGCCAGAGTGGCTCACATTCTGCATGGTGCCTCTGCTTTCAGCTGCCCCCTGGGGAAAGTCTCCAAGAACACAGGGCATTCTTTGTTCAACCCAGGAACAGTTTTTCTGAAGCCCTCTCACCCCAAAGCTCCCTTAGGCCCAGCCCTACGGGACTTCCTTCCTCCGAGGGTCCCATCTATGCTGATGTGTCCCCCACTCCTTAGCGCTCCGGCTTGCCCTGGCGTGGGGAGGGGTGCAGGAATGAGAAATGTGTGTATGAGGGGCGCCTGGGTGGCTCAGTTGAGCGCCCGACTCTGGGTTTTGGCTCAGGTTGTAATCTCAGGGTCGTGAGCTCAAGCCCTGTGTCGGGCTCTGTGCTGGGCGTGGAGTCCGCTTGAGATTCTCTCTCCCTCTCCCTCCTCCCCGCCCCTGGCTCTCACTATCTTTCTCTCTCTAAAAATAAATAAATAGAAAGTTAAAAAAAAAAAAGGGGGGGGGAATGCGTGAGTGAGAGAGGGAGAGAAAAAAAGACCGACAGACAGGACGTGAGCAGGGAAGGAATTCTCTTGACTTGGAGTCACCAGCAGGAACACTCAATAACTTCCTGACAACTTGGTCGTGCTCTGGAGTGTTTTCTTTTCCCTTGTCTTACCCCCCCCTTTCACTTTCCATTGCTTAGCCTTTTGACAGTCCAAGGTCAAGTTACAAACTGCCTTTCAGGTTCCTGTTCCTCAGAGAGCCCAAAATGGGACAGAAACAGCCCCGGGCTGAGGGGCTATCTGCCTCCTTTCTGGGGTCAAAGGAAAACCCCTTTTAGGCACAAAATAATTCCCTAAACACATGAGGGACCCCTCTAATGCAGTGGTACTCAATACTGGCTGCAGAGCAGAACCATCTGGGGAACTTATAAAAATATTGATGCCCATGCTTCAATTTAGACCAATTAAATTAGAAACTCTGGAGGAGGGGTCCAGGCATCTGGGCTCTTTTAAACACCTCAGGTGATTCTATTCTAATAGGAAGCCAGGTTGACAACCATAGCTCTAAAGCTATTATCTCCATAATTAGAGATCAAGGTTTGTTAAATGAGCAAAGAAATGCTTAGAAACGCTTTAAAAGCACAGGAAGGAAGAAGCCCCCTATTATGGGGCACTTACTGGGTGCACGCGCGTGAGCGCGCACACACACACACACACACACACACACACACACATATGGCAAGGAGTTGAGAGGGAAGATAGGGAACTCAGGGAGGCTGAGGTTGAGGACAAGACCCTGCAAACAGCTTAGCCCAGGGCTGGCCCTTCCAGTGGAGAAAGAGAAGAGCCCACATGGTCTTTCTGGAGAAACTCCAGGATGAAATTCCTGGGGAGGGGGAGACTAGCATTACTCTTACCTGAGCTAAAAAACCTCTTTTCTTCCAACTCTCCCAAATCTGTTTAAAAAAAAAAAAAAAAACTGCCCAGAAAGGTTTCTACTAAAAGTGTGTGTTTGGGCGGGGGGGAACATGAAAGGCTATGTTTACATAACCAGCATGAACGGGAGAATTGAGGCCACCAGCTCCTCACCCCCGCCCCCAGAATGTGCCTCAAGAACACGGGCAACTCATGTTAACAAGAAATTTTTGCAGACTAATGACATTGCCTGGCTCCTTCAACTTGAGATGTTGGAAGGCAGCTACATTCTTAAAGCAATGGCTTCTGATTCCTCCCTTCAAAACATGGGTCCCCATCGCCTCCAACTTCCTAGGCTCCACCTTGGTCCCCAGCAGGGGCTCTGGAATGGGAAAGCACTTCCTTCCTTACCATGTCCTTAAAGCCTCCAAGGACAGCGGCAGTGATGATGCCCAGGAACAGGCCGACGATGTTGAGGATGGTGGCAGACCAGAGCAGGTGGTAGAGGTGAATGATGTCCTGGCAGCTGCTGACGTCGATGTATTCATAGTACCCACCAGTGATCTCCACGCGGCTGGACAGGAAGAAGCACACACCCGTCAGTCCCCAGGGAGCAGGCTGTCCCCCGAGGCTTTGGCTACCACGTAGCTCAGCGAAAAGACAGGTGAGCAGGTGGGCAGGTAGGGTGAGGGACAGCATAGCCGTGAATGCACTGGGGGAGCGAGGCACTATGATAAAGTGTGATTGCTGTTTATCCAAAAAAATAAATTAAAAAAACCACCTCCCCCCTACCAGGGAAACACTTGTCACCATCACTAACAGAATAGGTATGCCTATCAATCTGTCATCATAGATGCCGATCAAATCTACGATTGGGAAAAATAATACAATAGTACCCAGTATTAGATAGCATATATTGACCCTTGCTCCGTGCCAGGCACAGTGCTAAGCATTTTACACGCGTGAATTCGTTAAATCTGTGCTGTCCAATATGGTTAGCTACTGGTCATGTGACTGCTTAAATTTAAATTAATTAAAATGAAGTAAAACAAAAAATTCAGTTGCTCAGGCTCACCAGCCACATTTCAAGTGCTCAATAGCCACACTTCCAAAAGCCACACTAGAGGCGGGCTACTGCACTGGACAGAGCAGATTGCTTTACCATTTTTGCAGAAAGTTCTATTAGACAGCACTGCAAACCCTTACACTATTCTATGAGGTACGTACTATCACCATTCCCATTTTCCAGATGAAGAAACTGAAGCACAGAGAGGTTAGGAACTTGCCCAAGTCATAAGTGGTAAAGCTGGGATCCGAATTCAGGCTTCAAAGATTTCGCCGTTTCCTCTTTCAAAACAAAACAGCAACAAACACAACAACAACGTCCCAGGAAAGAACTGAAGCCAAGCTGCTGCCCAAAACCCGAATCTCACCTCCTTGGAGAGGCCTTCCCTGGCCACACTCAGTCCAAAGCCACCCCCACCCTCTCCCCGCCCAGCCACCGTCCCTCACATTACTTGCTGTGGACTGAATTGTGTCCTCCTCCCACATTCGCAAGTTGAAGCCCTAACTCCCAATAGGATTGCATTCCGACACAGACAGGGCTTTTAGGAAGTAATTGAGGTTAAATGAGGTCAGAAGCGTGGAGCCCTAATCCGATAAGATTGATGGCTTTATAAAAAGAGGAAGAGAGAGAGAGAGAGAGAGAAATCTCTCTCCAGCTACATGCACACACTGAGGAAAGGCCAGGTGAGGACACAGGGAGAAGGTGGGTGTCTGCAAGCCAGGAAGAGAGCCCTCCCCAGACCCCCGCCATGTGGACACCCTGACCTCAGACTTCCAGCCTCCAGAACTCTGAGCAAATGAATGTCTCTTGTTGAAGCCACCCAGTCTATGGTATTTACCATGGCAGCCTGAGCTGCCTAATACATTACCCTCCTTGAATTGCTCTCTAGCACTCATTCATTACTGTCTGTCTCTCCGACCTGAACGGAAGCTCTAGGGCAGGGACTCGGTTTGTTTTGTCCACTGCTGTCCCTGACACCTAGCTGGTGCTCCATAAACACTTGTTGAGCTGATTCAATGAAAGTTCCTGTCTTCTTGGATGTTGCAAACTAGTTTACAACTTGGCCGCTGGAATCGCTAATGAATCTCCAACATTGTGGTTCTTAAAATGAAAGTCACGACCAAAACGCCCTGGCGTCGGGGTGGTTATTAGGTGGGACTCCCCTCTTAGAAGAACCCTGGAAGTGAAAAGGGGAAAAAAATTAAAGCTTAGCCTCCAAAGCGAACCAGGGAGGGACTGTTCATGCAAGAAAAGACTTTTTAAACTTCACAGATGATTTTATTTTATCTTGGGATTCTTTAAAATCAGTGTTTTCGGTGTTTTTTCTGAGGACTTGCCATCCGTGCAGTTACGGGACAGAATGCATCAGAACCATCTGTGTTTGTGTGTATGAGTGCCTGCCTGTGTGTGTCAGTGTGTTATTTGTGTGTCTGCGGGTGCATATGTCTTGGAGAAAGAGATGCTTAAACATGCAGATTCCCAGGCCCCAGGCCCACAGACTCTGGCAGAATCTCTCAGGGTGAGGCTCAGGGATCTGTGTTAACGAGCTCACTGATGTTTGAAACCCACTGTTTTATTTGTTTGTTTTTTATTTTTAAAGGAAACTCTGCCCCCAAAGTGGGGCTCCAACTCTCGACCCTGAGATCAACAGTCGCACACTCCACCCGACAGAGCCCGCCAGGTGCCTTGAAACCCACTGTTTTAAATAGTAAGCTTCCTTAGTGAAATTTTAAAGGTGTCTTCATTCATTGGAATTTGAACTGGATTTCAGTATGTTCAAGGGCAGAGCTGGAGCCCACCCACAAGCAGGAAGGGATACACAGAAAGCTTATTGCCTAAAGCTTAAAGACCCGTGGCTCTCTGCATACATCCATGAACATAGTAACTCCAAAGTAATTATTACTTGTGGCAGGTAGAATATTTTCTTTTTGATAGTATCAAATAAGAATATGTATATCTAGCTATCATAGATGTCGATCAAATCTACAATTCTGAAAAATAATGCAATTATAATAGCAAAAAGTGCTATAGTCCTTACTATTATCTGGTACTATTCTAAGCAGTTTGCAAACACTAACTTACTTAATCTCTATAATAACCCTGTATGGTAGGGGCTATTTTTATCCCTGTTACATACAGATGAGAAAATCAAGGCAGAGACAGAAATTAAGTAGCAGAGGTGAGATTTGAACTCAGACACTCTGGCCTTGAGTTTATACTTAACCGTGACATTTTGCTGCCTCCCGAAATCAAAACTGAGCACCACTGACATAAATCACTGTCGAATTCTGTTACTCTATCATTATTAATTATAATCAAACAAATCAGATTTATATTTCATGCTACATCTTTTCATATTACTTGCACATATCTTTTCTTTTTTCCCTGAACCTAGTAGAAAACCATGAGCCATAACATTGGCTCCATAGCACCTAGGATATTAGACACTGGATGGAGAAATGATCCAGTAAAGAGGGGTCAAGAAAGAAGACATATTTCATCATCCTTTTGAAAAATTCTTGCTTCTGATATAAAATATGAACATATCCCATGTTTATTGGGATTTTAAGGCATTACTCTGAAGAGTATCACTTATTAATAAAGAGATTTATTCAGTGAAAAGAAAGTTAGCTTACTGCCACAAAGAGGTACAAACCGGACTGCCCAAAAGGCAGGCCCGTGGGTAAGGATGAGTGCGGGATCCCTGCCCACTTTTCCAAGCCTGGGCGACTCAATGAGAGAACGCACCAAAGCACCACTCCAGCACATAATAAGAGCCCCTGGCAAAACATGTAGCCATGGTTTGTTTTCCCTTCTAAGGGCCAGCCTCTGGCAACGAACCTTAGAATTTCCTTATTAAAAGGGTTGATACTTGAAAGGCTCAGACCACACCACCATGATAGGTTAGTGGTTTGTTTAAAAATATTCAATAATTTTAGATACCATATGTTTGGTTCCAGTTTGAGCAGGTTCAGCAGCTACTGAAATATTTTTTACTTAACCATGAAGGAAAAGAACATTAATACTTAGACCTGGTTCAGGGTTTAGCAAAATGAATGCGGTTTGTTTCTGTGTGAGATTCATGATTCCACTTGGTTCAGTCTCCAGGACTGCAAGGCCCTCCTACCAGTCCCTACCACTGCCCGATTAAGCTTCCTCAAACATTTTTAAAACTGAATAATTCATTTAATCAAAATCCTTCCATGGCTCCCCATTCATTACCTTCCGGCAAAAGGGTCCAAATTCCTCAGCCTGCCATAATCTGAGTCCAAAATGGAGTCCACGCTCCAGCTAACCTGGGGCCCCCAGGAGCCCAGACCCGGCCATGCTGGGTACTTATTCCAAACCTATGCTCCGATTTCTCTCCCTGCATGGAAGGTACTGCCTTCTGTTCTCTGCCTGTCCTAACCTCTCCCACTGCTTGAAGCTTCCATACCCATCTCTCCAGTGTCTCCCTCAAGGACTCCAGTGCCCCATTCACTGGCTTTTTCCCTGGACTCCCACAGCCTCAGACAGTCTGTTCCTCTTAGTTTGGCACTTTGCAAATATCAGTAATTCAGTTAGTCATTCAATCCGATGTTTATTGAGGGCCCACTCAGTGCTGAGTACTGTTTTGGGTGCTGAGGCTACAGCCAAGGTGGATGTAACGTCTCCATCTAAATTGTAACCTCTTGAGGGTGAGGGTCATCTCTTACACATCTGTTGTGTCTCCCTCACTGCCTAGCACAGTGGGAGAAACGTTGTAAGTCATCAATAAATACCTGGTGAATGAGTAACTGAGTTCAAAGACTGTGGCATTGATCATGAGCTTGATTACCCAATATGGGCTTTTACCTTCTTGCTCCCAACTTGCTGGGTGTGCCTGGAGGAACAGATAACCTCTCTGTGTTTCAGTCGCCTCCTTAACAAAGGAGGAGGCAACAGATCTTGGATAAGGCAGCAGGGCATCCTTCCGTTCTTCCATAGGGGCCTGGAACCATGGGAATCTTTGTATGGGTCTAAGCTGCCCTCCCCACAACCCCACTGGTAAACTGAGTTCCGTCAGGGTAAAATTACGCTTTCTCCATACCTATTCTTCTCGAACAGTCCTTGGCACATATTTCAGGAGCTCAAGAAAAGTTTGCTGAAGGGAGGAACGAATGAAAGTAAGCTATCTCCTTTCGTTTTGTTACCAGCTGAAGTAGTTCACAAACCACCCCATATCCTTCCATTTCCTTTAGGTGACACGCTGGAAACCAGTGATACTGACTTGACCTCTCCAAAGCTGAGTGAAGTGCTCTGAGAGGCAGCTGCTGAGGAGCTGTGTCCTAGAGAAGGCCACCTTCCTGTGCAAGGCTAAATGGAATAATCTATGTTTGGTATTAAAAACCTCACTGCCTTGACGTCAAGGAAGGTCTGTGGGTTTGAGGGGACAGTAGAAACTCTGTTTCCATAGCTCTGTACAAATGACTGCCTGATGTTTTTGTTCCCACTTTTTTTTTTCTTGGACTTCTTTCCAGGAAATGGACTCGGGGAGCTGCCAATCGATTAAAAATAGGTTTCGTGTGAGGAAAACAAATACGCGCTCAGCAAAATTAAAGCCCCCGCGTCTCTCAGAATGCTTGTTGCTAGCTATATTTAGGCCTGGAGTGCAGGTCTCTTTGGAGCTGGCTGGAAAAAGCCTCAGGACAAGGAAAAACTTTGCCCTCTATTGTAGGATCATTGCCTCTTAAAGTCTCGTGGGCCTTGGTTTATGACCCCAGTGGGACTGTTTCCTGATGGAAAGTTCAGGAAATCTTTTCCTAGTGGCTTTGCCTTTGGAAACTTTGCACTGCAGACAGGGCCTTGACTGATGCCCGGGGCTGGTCTCGGTAGGTGAAAACCATTTCCAGGCTTGAAGATCCTTAGGGACAATGTCCCCGTGACCCCTCTTAGTTGCCTAGGCCAATACTTTATCTTCCTGGTGAAAAGGGTGTTCTTCTTTTTGGTACTTTGCAACAAATGTCACTCCTGTTTCATTAGGTCTTTACTCATGCCCGGTCCTGTGTCAGGGCCTGGGGGTACAGATAAGATGAAGTCATGTTCCCTGCCTTTAGAGCCTTGAAGACCATACCGGCATAACTTGCTTTAAGAAAGTAAGAAAGTCAGTTATTATCAAGTTCAGATTGATAGGAAGATATATTGTGCTCGAGCCTCTGCTTTCGGAAAAAAAAAAATTCACCTAAGGACTCAGCTAAATGGAATTTAAAGTAGGATTTAGTTTATTCAAACCTTTTCCAGCAACACAGTTAATTGCAGAGAGAAAGATGTGTCTGCAAGAAGTCACTTCGCAGCCCTCCGGGGCTGGCTGGCTCCCAGACCCGGCACCCCCCACCACCCCCAGCACCCCGGCCAGGAAGTGGGAAAACAGGGGGAGTGGGCCGGGGCGGGGCGGGGGGGAAGAGAGAGCAGTGTGGGGGGGGAGAAGGAGAGAGAAGGACAGCAGCAGGGAAGGGGAGGGAAGGGGAGGCAAAAGGAAAGAGAGCAAAATAACCCCAATTCCCCTAGGACCTATTTTACATTCCTTTGATCATTTTTGGAAGGATGAGCTCAGGAAGTACAATTATAGCCAGCTCTCCATCACCACTGCGAAGGAGGGAAGTCCTTTACAAGTGTTAGTTATTATTACAACATGAATAATTGAACCTCCCAGATAATCCCCAAACCTTATTTGAGTCCTTAAGTTTTCTCTTCCTCTGCCTGCCCAACCTTTTAACGAAATGAGGCTGGTGTGAGTTCCCCCCCACGTCACCTCCCTGCCTCCAGGCTGTCCGGTCTTGATCCTCAGACCAGAGGGACAGGCCCCCCAATACCAAGAGGAGGGAGTGGGAGTGAGGAGGGGGCTGCATCCATCTGACTCCTTTGGATTTAGCTCCATCCAGGCCCCCTCTGCCAACTCCTTTCTTCCTCTCTACCTTTCCAGGCCCTCTGCTCCCCATCTTCCATATGCTATAGCATTCAGTGGTTTATGGGGTCTGGGTTGAGTCCAATTGCTTACAGGGTCAAGTCCAAAGTCATTCCCGTGGCCAGTGAGCCCTCTATGACTGGGCCTCTGACTATAGCTCAGTCCTCACTTCCTACCCCCTGTCAAACTGCCCCTACCCCACAACTGCTGGGAATACCCTCCCCACCTCTACCCCCTTTTGGTTTGTTTTCTAACTCCCTACTTACCCTTTTTTTTTTCATTTGTTTGACAGAGAGAGACACAGCGAGAGAGGGAACACAAGCAGGGGGAGCGGGAGAGGGAGAAGCAGGCTCCCCGCCGAGCAGGGAGCCCGATGTGGGGCTCGATCCCAGGACCCTGGGATCATGACCTGAGCCGAAGGCAGACACTTAACACCTGAGCCACTCAGGCGCCCCCTCTACTTACCCTTTAAATTTCAGCTCCCACATCACCTCCTCCTACATCTCCTCCTCCTTGACACTGTCCCCCAGCAACTCTGACTTCACTCATTTGGGTGGCCAGGGTCCCCAGTATGCCCACTGATCCCCACTCTACTTAACACACTCTGTTGTCTGTAATCAGTTGTCTACACGTCTGTCTTCCCTGCTAGTCTGTGAGCTCCTCAACAGTAGACCCTGTATTCCTACCACCTAAATATGTTTTGAAAGAAAGAGTAAGTGATGTTTTTGCAATTAGAGGGCAGAGAACCAGAGTGGTTATGACAGGACTAGCACCAAGTCTGCTCCTGCCTCGGGGCCTTTGCACTTGCTATTCCTGCTGCTTGAAACACTCTTACCCCAGGTATTTACTTGGGTTGCCCTCTGGCTTCATTCAGGTCTCTGCACAAATGTCCCCTCCTCAAAGAGACCCTCCCTGGCTACTCTGTCTCACACAGCACACGTGCTCTTCACCTTGTCACTATCTACCACCCCAGGCTCATTTTTTTCTCAGACCTCTGATCAACACTTGGCATATTATATATTCATGTGCTATCGACTGTCTTCCCTAATAAAATATAAACTTCATCAGGGCAAGGACTTTTATTCTGTTTGCTGCTGAATCAGCAGTGTCTAGAACAGGGCCAGGCCCAGAGAAAGTGCTCAATAACTATTTGTTGAGTGCTATTGAACTTGCACTTAAGACAGAACTCGGTTTGAACCCTATCTCTACCATTTCAAGTTCTGTGTGACCTTGAGCCAGGTGTCTGCTTCCTCTGAGCCTCACTCTCAACATCTGTAAAATGGAGATGGTCAACCTACGTACATCAGAGGTGAGGACTAAATGAGATCAAATATTCCAAAGCACTCTGCACGGCGCCTGGCACAGAGAAGGCAAGTAACGCTTATTAGCTGAAATCTGTTGACAGACCAACGTCTTCCATTTCTCTGATCCATAGCACGTGCCCTTGGCACTCCGTCCTCCCGCCCCCACCCCTTCTAGTCCCCGTTGGGGTCCGACCGTTATTCCCCGAGCCTGGGCGTTCAGCACGTACTTGCCACAGTTGTAGAGGTCACAGCAGAAACAGGTGTTGCCCCGGATGCGAGGCGTGCAGAATCCTCGGCTGAGGTGAGGGCAGTTCACCTGAGGGCACACACAACAGTGAGGAGATGGGCTGGCACGGGATGGGGGGCAGGACCCTCTGGGACTGGAAATATGAGTTAGTGACTGATGGAGATGGTAAGGACGGTATGGACGGCTGTCAGATGAACACCCCCACGCAAGAGAGGGATGGGGATGGGCCCTGGGCTGGCTGAACTCGTGCCTGAGACAAGCCACCGGGGAGCCGGGGTCCACCCAGCCCCTGGCCACAGCCCTCAGTGCCCCATCCCTGAATGGCAGAGATGCAGAGGAAGGAAGGACAGATGGAAGGACAGAGGGAAGAACAAATGACAGTAGGAAATGAGGACGGGGGGGGGGGGCGACGGGGAGCCAGGGGACGGGGCGGGCGGGGGAAGGGGAGCAGAGGGGGAGGAAGACAGAGGGCCATCACATGCACTCTGAAGTACAATAGTACCTCTCTAGCTGCCTGGGTAAGGTTCCTCATAACCCTCGCGGAAGGAGAATTTTTGGTTGAGGAACTTATGACCTTATATAGGAAAAATAGGGTTAGGGGGACCAGGGTTACAAGTGAACCTATGGAAGTCATTATTAATATTTTCACAGTCACCAAGTTAACATAAGAAAGCGCTCAGCACGAGATCAAGAGAACAGCAATGACATTTTTGCACATCTCAAGTTTGCAAACAATTTAAAACATCGATTTTTTCCATTTACCGTCTTTCAAGAACTTTTCCAGACTCCCTTCCCCATATGGATGCAATGAAGTGCTTGTGAATGTGTTTCACTGTGTTATAGAGAATATTCATGGTAAACAGGCACTTTTTTTTATATCGGGTCCTTCATGCAAATGCTCACTGCCTTTCTGATAAACTGTCGGCACACACACGTTTCTACTCCTCCCTTTGAACCGGAGGATAGTTAGAAAAAATGGTAAATTTGCATTCGGGGGGAAGCGTAGGGGGCGCAGGTGAAAGGCAGAGCCGTAATAGAAGTATGTGCCCTGGTGCCTTGGGAGCAGGGCCATCGCTTTGCTGAGCTCCAAGGGCACCATTCATTGTATTTTATGTTGAATGGTAGTTTCGCATTCAAGGGCTCTCTGGGTTGGGGGGTGATTATTGTGTGCACGCTGAGCAGGCAGTGGGTTGGGTCACTTTCTGAAAATGACCCGGGGCCAAGCTTCACCTCACTGCCCACTGCCTCTGGTTCTGCGTGAGGCCTCATGGAACGCAAGGATTGCTGGGGCAAGAGAGAGAAGTTGCCGTGCAAAGTGGCCCAGGCTTCTCAGTGACCCTCATTTGGCTTCCTGACTTGTTTTGCCCATGGGACTCAGGCTCTGCCTCCCTAGTCCAGACCCAGGGCTCTGGTGGGGCTCCTGCTTCTCTTCCAGCTGGGCACCGAATCCAGGCAGCGAAACCATCATCTGCAGAGCTGGGGGAAGGGCCTGTCCTGTGGCCTCTGTACTCATCTGTCCCTCTTGGGATCGAAGCCACACACTGAGAGGCTGCCTGCTGGGGTCACAGGGGCAACCAGTGGCCACAGAGCAAAGTAAATCTGATTAGGTCTTATGAGGTTCCAACCTATGACCATGGCCTCATTAGACTTGTGCTCCGATCCACTGAACAAATCAACTACAGACACCTAGTGGCAAGCTTTAGGCCCGTGAAAAGGAGTAAAAGAAAGGGGGTTTCAGGCAGAGCAGAAGACTTTCCCAAAAGGTAAGGCATGCAGCCTCATTCCGGCTCACCTCCTCAGCTTCCTTCTGGGATGTCTTGGGGACGTAGTGGCACCGGTTAGCATAGAGTGGTTTCAGATCCTGGAAAGGGAAACAGCAAATCAAAGAGTTTGGGATTTGGAAAACAAAGCAGCAAGCGCTCTGATTGGTAATAAAAGATTTGAAAATGCGCGCTCATGCTCGTACACACACACACACACACACACACACACACGAGCAGGCAGTGGGTCGGGTTAGTTTCTGAAAGCTGCCCATCTATGAAGCCCGAGAATCTGAGGATTACATACAAATGTTCTCATAACTGCTTTCCACTGGGCCACTTGGTTAATGAGAAATTAGGAAACTGATTGAGAAATCGGTTCCTTGAAATTTCCTCTCTGGTTTTCTTTTATTTCTAGTCTTCATCTTCTTCCCAGGAGCCCCCAGGGAACAAGATGCAGACTCTTGCAATATCATACTTCCAAAAGGAGGGAGCCCTACTCCGACGATCAGGTCTCATTGTCACCTGAGGACAGGACTCAGGCTGGCTGACATGTGCTCGCTGCTGTCACCGCCACAGCGTTTCCAGAAGGAAGAGCTCAGGAAGCAAGCCCCAGGGGGATGAGCAGCTACTGAGGCTGCTGTAGATTTTAACTCAGCTGAACTATGAGCCATTTTCACTCAACTACACAGATTAGGTAAAGACCATGACCTCCAAAAATACTGCGAAAGCCCAGAAGACTAACATGGGGCTCAAGGACAGTTGACTTCCCGTCCTGGCTTGGCCAGCTTTCTGGTGAGGGAGCTCTCAGGCGTGGGTGTTGGGGTAGAACAGACAGACACGATCCAGCGCTGCCTGGGAACTTGCAGGCAGGGGTGCTGTTCACTTTTGGGGTGATGCTAAACATCCCCCAAGGGGTAGGAGGCTTTGGCCAAAAGCAGGCTAGGACGGGACAAGCAGTTTATGCAAAATGACCTGTGGGGTTTGGCCAAAGCACCCTCCCTCCTGCCCCCACTTTTCTCATCATTTTCAATAACCCCGGTGGCTGCTTTTCCCACCCATCATTTGCCATCTCCTGTTCCTGGCACCCAAGGGCTTCCAGCCTCCCAGCCTGCAGCCCCATCGAGGACCTAGGTCTTTCCATCAGCTGCTTTTCCATGAAACGTCCTGTCTGTTCAATGTTGGCTTAGGCTGGAGTTAGGCTGGGAAGGAATGTAGGTTCTCGTGTTTGTACAGAGCAGGGTTTATCTTCTGTGTTTGGGGAAGAGCAGAGGCCCTTATTATCTGGGGTAAGGGGACGCTTGATGTGCTGTCACAGCCCTCCTGACCTCCTGGTTCTGCAGAAAGCGTTCAGCCACCAACTAAATGAAGACAGACCCGTTCACACGTGATGGTTGTCCATGCGCTGCCTTTGGTGGCTAATCTGCATTGAGACCCCGTCGGTAGGTAGGAAAGTCACTCAGCTCGGCCTTGGCAACCTTTTTAATCTGAAGGGCTACCAATTGCGGAGTGAAGAGATGGAAATGAAAGTTGCTTCATGGTGAGTGGCTGCTCTGTGCCAGGCTCCCTTAGGGAGGTTACTGAAGGGAAAGAAACTGGGACACAAGAAGGTAAAGCGACTTTTCCAGCTGGCTAATGGCCGTGTTAGGGGGAGGGGAAGGGAAGGAAATAAGAGACCATGGAGAGAAGGAACAAGACACCTTTAGAAGGATGTGTAAGAAGGGTAGGTCTTGCGAGGAAGCACACACACCCCCAGGCCAAAGGACAGGGCAAGATGGTGCTGAAGGACTCCAACAACAGAAAAGGCGGGCTTAGGGGCGCCTTGGCTGGCTCAGCAGGTAGAGTGTGCGACTCTTGACCTCGGGGTTGTGAGTTCGAGCCCCACGTTGGGTGTAGAGATTACTTAAAAGTAAAATCTTTAAAAAAAATACATTATTTATAAAAAAAAAAAAGAAAAGAAAAGAAAGAAAGAAAGGAAAAGAAAAGACTGGCTTTAGCCCACCCAAGTGGTGCTAGGGTGCAAAAGTGCCTTTCATTAAACTGGTCAATAGATATCACCATACATCAATAAAGCCTTCTTCCTCTAAACTCTCTGGGTATCAGTGAGGACTGGCAGATATCATAGGATAGGTACAGGGCAAGCAGAAAGGTTTTCTTAAAGATTCATCCAGCCTTACCCCAAATCCCTGAATCAAATGCTCTACTGTAGGCCACTAACTGTAGGAAGTACCGAGGGCCTGGAGTCAGAGATAGGTAGGTGGTCATTAGAGGAAACTTCCAGTAAATATAACTGGATTTTTCCCCATTGCCTCTGATGGAGGCCAGTGATCAAAAAAACATGGGAGGAGGATCAAGGAAATGCAAATCAAAACCACAGCGAGGTACCACGTCATTCCCACCAGGATGGCTAGAATTAAAAAGTCAGCTACGAAGAGTTGGCAAGGATGTGCAGGAATTGGAACTCTTGTACCTACACTTCTGACGGGAAGGCAAATGGTGTGGCTATTTTGGAAAACTGTCTGGTAGGTCCCTAAAAGGGGAAACATAGTTATGACATGACCCAGCAATTCCAGTCCTAGCGATATACTCAAGGAAAATGAAAACATGTGGCCACACAGTACATGAATGTTTATAGCAGCATTATTGGTAAAAGCCACGAGCTGGAAACAACCTAAATGTCCACCGGTGAATGGATAAACAAAATGTGGTATATCCATACGATGGAATATTATCAGGCCATAAAAAGAAATGCAGCTACAGCATGGATGAGCCCCGAGAATATCATACTACATGAAAAGAAGTCAGGTCGCAAAAGACCATAATATTATATGATTCCATTAATATGAAAGGTTAATTAATATAGGGAAATCTGTAGAGAAGGAACAGTAGCCTCGTGGTTGCCTAGGGCTGAGGGGAATGGGGCATAGGGAAGTGAGAGCCCAGAATACGGGGTTTCTTTGGGGGGATGATGAAAACCTTTTAAAACTGATGTGGTGATGGTTTGCCCGTAACAGTGAAGATACTGAAACCCGCTGAACTGTACACTTTAAATGGGCAAATTATATGGGATGTGAACTATATCTCAATAAAGCTGTTTAAAAAAAATACACATCAAGAGTGGGAGGAGGAGGGAAAAGGAGGAAGCCATTTTAGCTCATGATGCCATCAAAATCTACCGCAGGCTTCTTGGCCACTAGGCCTCTGTTACCATGGAGACCGCCTCAGAGTGAATACTCCTTGTCAAATGGGGATAATAATGCCTGCCCTACATATCTCACAGGATTGCTGTGGGCCTCAAATGAGATAATAGATGGGAAGCCACACTGAAAAGCTAAATGTGCTCCACAAAAACAAGGCATTATTGTTATTAAGATGGCTCCTGTTGAATACAAAATAGCATGCATGCTGTGATTGGCTGTAACCACACTACACAAATAGGTGTGTACTCAGAGAGTAATATGCAGAAATGCTAAGACTTGCTATGTGAGGGTGGTAGGCTTGTGGATGTCACAAGTTCCCGATGTGTCATCGGCCTTTTTAACAAAGAAAAGATGAAGAAGATGGCTGCCCTCAGCTAAAATCCAAAAGGATGGGTCTGATATCGGGGCCAACCTTTAAATTCTTGGCCCTGAAAAGAAAATTGGGCCAAGAGCCTCTCTCTCCCACCCCTGACTCTGCCCCCTGCCCAGAAATTATCTCCTGAGACACCAGTTCAGAGACTGTTTGTGGGGCAGCACTGACTGCATGAGTTCCTCTAATCTTGGCAAATGACCGACTGACTCACGCCTGAGAGGGGGGTCCAAGAGCAAGTGGGAACTGAGATAATAATGTCACAGATCATCCTTCCCCAGATCCAACCATACTCATGCCACTGCCTCAGGATGACCTGCACTATTTGCCAATGTCATTGATCCACAGAAGATTCTGATAATACAATTTTGCTCTAAATTGGCTGTTTTGGAAAACAAAACATTTCCAACTAGCTCATGAGATGTTTTCATTTTCCATGCTGATTCAGTAGGAATAAAAGGAGTATTTGTGTCCGTTGTGAGGACCCGGTAAGTTGTGGTGGCTCCCTTTTGATTTTGGTTTGTGGGCCAGATCAGGGCTATGTTATGACCTCCCTGGGACCTAGGCACTTTTGCGGGCCCCTCTCTCCATTAAAAGATATTGAAAATTATATTTTCTTTATTTTAATTATATCGAATGCCTGCATCGGTATAAAGACAAATATATTTATATGTGAAAACTTCTCCTTGACCTAAAAGCTCATCGCTTGTCTACTGATTTGAAAAGAAATGATAATATTTTTATGAAACCCTGAAAGTACTATGGGTCATAGGCACTGTCTGGAATAGTGTGGAATGGAAAGTACTAAAAGAGGGGTGAGGGCTCCTGTGGAGAGCCACATGGGAATGCCCTGAAGCACAGGCTTACTCAGAGAAGAGCCCAAGTTTGGGTTTCAGGAGTCAAATGGCTTTCCTCAAGGGGCAGCTTTGAGGATTTGGCCCCGAAACGCCAGGACTGGGCTCTGAGTAGAAGCTTCTAGCACTGGGGTTTTCTCTGGACCCCAATCACATCACTAAACGCAACCCCCGTTGTAGGGACAGCAAAGTTCAGGAATCTGAGAAGAGGTGACTCTGTCCTCATGGTCTGTTCCTGTCACTGTTGAAACCTCCGAGGCCCTCAGAACTCACAGGCCTTCCTGCTTCTCCCTCCCTCCTCATCCCCAGCGTCACTTCCAAGGCCCTTCCCCTGGCCCCAGTGCCCTTGTCTCTGCCTTTCCAAATCTCACTCGCATTTCAAAGGTCGATTCAGGGAAGCCTGTTCCTGGCCACTGGAGCCCAAGAGAAATGGCTACGGCACTTAGAGTTTATGCCCCCAACTTAGCCCCGGTTCTCTAGATGACCAGGGGTCCAGCGGTGTCCTCATCTTGACGCTCAGCAACTTGAGACAGGGATCCTGTTTTCCCCCTCCTCTGTACCGTCACAGCCCTTAGCACACACAGCCCGCCGCACACACTCAACGAAACCTTGCTCTGTTGCACACGTCCTCTGACCTGGGCCTGAAAGTACTCACAATGTGTCTGGCAGCAAAGACCCCATCGACAATGGCACAACAAAAGGCCGCAATCACACCGAAGCTGATAAAGACGATAGAAGCCACCAGCTGCGGGGGTGGGGAGGGGTGGAAACAAAACACAAGTGTCTGTTAGCCTTCCACTCTTGCTGTTCCTGGAGACTAGAGGATCCCCAAGAGAATGCCAGCCAAAGCCGAACTCTGGCCTGCCGCCCTATGGGGGTGCTTTTCTTCAATCACGCAGGATGAGTGGGATGAGGGGTAGGGGCCGCCGAAGGTATTTTTTACATTTTCAGGGCAAGCTAAGAAATTTACCCCGTGAATCTGTGGACACCCGATCAAGAGGAGATTTTGCTAATATCGAGCATGCTGTCTGTGGGGGAATATTCTATCCCTGTGGAGGAATTTGTGTGGCTCCTCCATCCTCAGACTCCGAAAGATGTTGGACATTTGACGTCGCGTAGTCCACCCCCGTTTTATTTATTGTGGGGCTGGAGGCTCAAAGAGGGGTAGTGGGTGCGCCCAGGGTCCCCATCCAGTCTACAGAAGAGTCTGGTGCCCACCAGCTCCCGGTCCAGTGTTCTTCTCAACCCCTCACCGTGGGCAGTGATGAAGACAGGGACGATTCTGAGGCCCCACACAACCCCACCTGGCCTTCTGCATGGTTGGAGAAGGAACATTCAACTTATTAAGATTTAGATATCAAAGACCTCTCACAAGGGTGGAAGTCTCTGGAACTGATCAACTCTGTGTAGTGCGTACAAAAATTCTTAAGAAAAATGTTTGCTTGCACCAGACTGCCCTATACGCTGATCATGTTAGATAACAAGATTTTCCTAATAATTTGGCTTCCGTTACAAGGGAGGTACTACAAGCCGATGTGGAGGAAGGTGCTTCCAGGGGCAGGCGGTGGGGGGCGGGGGTCGCCTAAACCCACCATCTGCCCCGGGTCGACCCTCAGAAGGAGACAGAATCAGTCTTTTTCTTCCTTGAGGTGTTTGGAGGTAAACAGGGGGAAATAGCACGGCATTAAACTGCTCTCCAGGGCAAAATCAAATCAAAGTCAAGGCTACCCTAAGGTTCTCCCTCCTCAGCAGGCTAGGAGGAAATACTTCTCTCCTTCAGGAGTTGTTCAGAAGCCTCTCCCCATCAATCTCACTTCACAGCACTACAGAGAATTGGTAAATAATGGATGAATGCTGTCGTGAAATTGGCATTATTAGCTATGCGATGATCAGCTCTACAATTAAAACTCCCCCGTTATTTTGAATAATGTAAGCCCAGAGTGCAAACTCGACTGGCGGGGGAGGCGGGGAGTCCAGGTGAAATGGAAGAAGAGAGTGCTGAGTGCTCCCCTGAGGGAATCCCCCACATTGCTGGGGGAGAACAGATGGTTAGAGTTCTCTGTCCCTGGAGCTATTACCTTATCTGATTAAACTTGCTGTTAAATAGACCCCATTATCAAGGTCTAGATGCCACAGAGGCTTGTACTGGGGGAGTCTTATCAGTCCACCATCTGACCACCCCCCAGGCATCTTGATTTACAAGTGTAATATCCTAAAAGGCAGGAACCCTCTGCAAAACTTTCCCCAAAGGTTATGCATCAGAGAGGGAGGAGGAAAGCAAAGGGCAAGATCCAGAATATTCTATCTCTTTGACTTAAGGAGACTAACTAGGGCACTGAGGGAGGGTCAGGCAAGACAGGAACAAGTCCCATACCACGGGGTCACTTTAGAATAAGTTCCCTGGAGGCTGAGGAGAAAAGGCAAAGGGATATTTGCTTTTGGGGCCCGACCTGGGCAACCTTAAAAAGTGTGTTACTTATCCATATAAATATTGAGCGTCTTCAGCTGAAGAGTGCGATTCTATAGCGATGAAAACTTACCATCTGCCGTTTGTTCTCAACAAGGTTTGATCCGATGATTCCAAGGAAGGATCCAAAGCCGAGCTGCAAAGCAATATGGCAAACATAGCATGTGGGAAGGTGATCAGCCTGCCCACGCAATTATATCCAGCTCCTGGATATGATTCAGGACAACGAAAAAGGCCTGATACGACACATGCAGCTGTTACACAGATAGAACGTGTTCAATAAAAGTATTTCTCCCACCATTTGTCAATTTTTCCTTGTAGAAATGCATCTGACCTAAAAAGAAACTCATGTGCCCAAAAATTCAAAGTAAAGGTCAACCAGAGCTTTTCAGAGCCTGCCTATTTCAGTGTCAATATCTATTACCTATCATGTGACTGGTGAGTCAGTAAGAGACATATAACGGTGAAAAGCAGGTGTTATAGTCTGATCTTTATCTTTTTCTTTTTTTTTTTTTGGAAAAGAGACCGTCTACTCTGATGCATGGATTACAAAGTAAAGATTTGAAATAGCAATTTTTGATGCATCCCGCACACTAGTCAAACCCAGGAAATACTTTAGAGATCAGCAAGCACCTTAACCTAGACTTAAAAAAAAAAAAAAAACCTATTTTTTGAAAGCCTGTATTTGTGGCTGACCCACTGCAATTTATGTTAGCACTTATTCACCTCTTCTTCCATCTCTGCTTCATTTATGGACAGAAAGCATTCATTAGAGGGTGAACAGAAATGGCCGTGTAAAGCCCTGAGAAAACAATCTCCCTGTCTAAGTGGCTGGGATGATGGCTCGCTGTAGCAGGTCCCATTTCCTCTCCCTTCTGCCATTAGTGGACTGAGTCGGCCAGGCTCAGCTGCACATGATCGCTAACCGATGGCTGTCGGTGGGGATAAAAATGCAATAAGTAAAAAGTGGTGAGCACGGACCAATAAATCTTAACACAAGCTCAGTGATGCAGTTACAGGTCTCTTTAGCCTCACTAATGGTCCGGGTTGCCATCTGCAGCCTTACCTTGGCTAACAGGGGCATCTATTTCCATCTGAGGCCCCCAAGCCTTACAGCTGAACTTGGAAATCTAATGGACCCGAGGGCTGGGCAGGAGTGAGGTGGGGCAGTGTAGGGGCACTGGGTGCTGGTCTCAGAAACCCAAGAACTAAAGGGCATGAAGGGGGCATGAAGGGAAGGAATGAATACAGATTTCCAAGGACTCATTCTGCAGGGCCACTTAGCCAGCAACCCCTCTGGGGAAATAGAAGCCAACGTGCACAAGGGTATATCCCCCACCACCCAAGACGCTACTGAGAACATCCCCACTCAACAGTTAAACTCTGCCCATCTTCCGCCTGCTCTTATTTTAAATGTAATTGAAATGTGTTGTCATAAAGTATACTGATTAAAACCTGGTTCTCACACCAGCCTGGCTTCCTACCCCAGCTCTTCCGCCGTTGTCTGTGGGATCTTGAACAGACGGATTGGCCTCTCTCAACCTCAGTTTCCTGATCTGGGAAATGGGGACTTTAACAGTGGCTATCGATATCATGGGGCTTTTGCAAGCACAAACCAGGATGATACATTCAAAGAACTTAGCACGGTGCCTGGCACACAGTAAGTACTCAGTAAATATTGTTCCCATGTTTATTTCTATTTTTGAAGACATTTAACTTTTGAGCAGCTCTAACTAATTTGAGCTGGAAAGTCCTATCATTGTTTGCTCGATTTCATAAGAAAGCTTCATGTTTTCTCTTTCCTCCGCCTCCAATGTATTCCACAGCTTTTATTTTTCCGGAAGAATTCCATGACTAGTCTGTGCTTATGGCATTCTGGACCACTCGGGGAGATTGAGAGAAAGTCGGAGGCAGCTTCTTACATGGAACATAAGTCCTCTGACTGAGCAGTTTTTCAGTTTCCACAGATATTCACTTAATGTCACTTGAACCCCAACAGCAGTCTTGGCCTTCAGACGGGAAGCGAAAACACTCGTCATTCCTGGCGCTCTCAAATAACTCCCTGATGATAGTGGCCAGAAGAGGTGGGCTGAAGCCTCTTGGAATTGACTGGAAAGACAAGGCACTCGGGACTAGAAGTCCCAGGTTAGCCAGTTACCTCATCCAGTTCCCTCCCTTTCTTTCTATTCCATTTGAATCTACTCTGATGCATTCGGTTTTCTAATATTCACTAAGTGCTTGTGTCAGATAATAAGACATGACCTCTGTGCTCCAGCAGTTCATAGTCTAGTGAAAGGGAGACAGACTGTGGGTTAAGGACCACAAGAAAGGGTAAACATAGTGCTACAGGAGAAGAGAATAATTCATTTTGTACTACATCCCTGGCCCCGCTACCTGTAAACTGTGTGACCTTGGGCAAGGCCCTTACCCACTCTGTGCGTCAGTTTCCCCATCTATACAATGGGGCATCACAGTGGTAACTACCACACAGGGCTGCTGTGAGGATGGAATGAGATAAAGTATGTAGTGTGACTTCTACTGGGTATTTACCCCCAAAAAACAAAAACACTAATTCACAAAGATCTATGCACCCCTACATTTATTGCAGCATGATTTATAATAGCCAAGATATGGAAACAACCTAGGTGTCCAATGATAGACGAAGAGCTAAGGGAGATGTGGTGTACATATACGCAATGGACTATTACTCAGCCATAAAAGGATGAGCTGTTGCCATTTGTGGCAACACGGATGGACCTAGAGGGTATGATGCTAAGTGAAGTTAAGTCAGACTGAGAAAGACAAATGCCATATGATTTCACTTATATGTAAAATCTGAAAAAACTAAACAAATGAATGAACAAACAAAAAGGGTCAGACCCATAAATACAGAGCACAAACTGATGGTTGCCAGAGGGGAGGGGGGTGGGGGGTGAGCAAAATGGGTGAAGGGGAGTGGAGATACAGGCTTCCAGTTATGGAATGAAGAAGTCATGGGAAGAAAAGGCACAGCGTGGGGAATATTGACAACGGTATTGTAATAGCGTTGTATGCTGATGGATGGGAGCATGGCATAATGTATACAGAGGAGGAATCGGCATGTTGTACACCTGAAGCTAATGTAGCATCGTGTGTCAACTGTACTCAAATAAAAAAATTTTTTTTAAATAAAGTGTGTGTGGGGCGCCTGAGTGGCTCAGTCGTTGGGCGTCTGCCTTCGGCTCAGGTCATGATCCCAGGGTCCTGGGATCGAGCCCCGCATCAGGCTCCCTGCTCCGCGGGAAGCCTGCTTCTCCCTCTCCTCCCTGCTCCTGTTCTCTCTCGCTATCTCTGTCTCTGTCTCCAATACATAAAATTAAAAAAATAAAGCATGTGGTGTGACTTGCATAAGGTAGGATGCTAAATAAGTGGTAGTTCTAAGATTCCACAGAGGAGGAGACATTTTAATATGGGGTCAAAGATAAGTAGAGTTCACCGGGCGGGGAACTAGTATCTTTTGAGTCATGGCTGGAAGAATTCACTCACCTGGATGACAGGTTGATGAACTCACCAGTGTTGCTGAAACTACCGTACTTTTGGAAAGCATTTGAATTTAAAGAAGCCTGTGCTCTCCATTTTGGTCACAGTAACGCTATGGAGTTTAATGGAGCTGATACCATTCCCATTGGATAGACAGGAAAATGGTGGCCTAGAGAACTGTATGGACTTATCCCCACGTATAGCAAGTTAATGACAGGGCCAGGACTAGTCCACAGGTCCCCTGACCTACAGCTGATGCTCTTTCAGCCACCCTGTGCTGCATTTGTGGCGTGTTAGTAGAATAGTGACCTTCGTCACTATCCCTCCCTCTCCAGGAAAGAAGTTCCCTGCAAGGATGGAGTGAAAAGTCCTATTTGAGGAAGAGCTGAGGGGTTGAAAATAAAAAAGGAAAAATCAACAGAATTTCCTGAAAGTGGGCAGTTGCTTCTAATCAACTGTTTACTCTCTTGAGGCCTCAGAAAGGTAAGCTCTGTGGTCACCCCTTGAGAACTGCCTGGAATCATGGGAAGTGCAGACCTTTGGACCTCCATCTTGATTCCCCATTACCTGAATAAATAACCAACTTGCTTTGTTTTGGCTGCCCTCCACTCGTTGAAGAAAAAGTCAAATCACTGGAAATCAAAGTCAGACTTAAGGGCTCTTTTTGGACTGGGCTCTGTAACTTATGCTGATTCCCATTCACTGCTGCAGACACCCAGCACTGACACTCAGAAGGATTAGTCATTCAATACATGTTAATTGGACATCGACTCTGCAGCAGGCACTGTGCTAGATCTGTGATTTGGAGGCCAGAAGTGGGGGGGGGGGGGCGGAATATGATACCATGACCAATGAGACTACGACCAATGAGACTCAGCCTCAAGAAGCTATAATTAGGTAAACTGGTCCACAATTCCTTCCCATAATCCTGAAATCCACAAAGCTGTTAAAACCAAAAGGTTTTTTTTTTTTGTAACTAACTTGGTGGTAAAACTTTGAACTGATGTGAGATTATTTTATAATCTTTATCCACTTAGTATAAAATTCACAGTTTATTAGAGAAATATGAAGGAGCTGATTATGGGGTTTTCCTCAAGACCCCACTGGGATGTTAGATAAGGTAACATATGCACTGTATTATCTTTCTAAAATAAAATAAAAAGAGAAGTCTAAATTCTCAAACATATCTGACCCAAGGATTCAGATAAGGGATGGTGGGCCTGTATAAACAAAGCCAAAGAATATGGCCCAACAGATGCCGTAAGGGAGGATGTAAGTATTTTCTGGAACCATGAGTAGGAGAAAGCTATGGTAGGGAGTTCAAAGATGGTAGACACCACTGCGGACCCTCGCAGTTGAAAAACATCCCAGCCATGTCTTTAAGTTGGAATAGAACAGAGCATTTGGGTCAACAGAGAGAGAGAGTGCAAGGACATGCCAGACCAGGGTGAACAATGAAAAATCACAGCAGCAAGGCAGGAAAACCCAAGCTGTGTTCAGGGCAGGAACTGATAATTTTGGAAAAAGAGGGGGAATGGGAGACCAGGCCAGGGGCATCTTCAGTGAGCCCTGAATGACAAAGCTAAGGATGCAACAGGGAGCCAATGAAAGTCAGAACTTTCTGGCATTAGACGTCTGATTTAGCAAATCCAGATTCGAATCTCATCTTTGAAATGTACTTCCTAAGGTAGGAACATTATTTTATAATGAGCTTCTATTTTAGAAATATTTTCAACAAGAGGTGGACAACATTTCTGCCTAATTCACAATAAAACACAAAATCCCACTATCCAGAGCCCCGTGTGTTTCCTTAGCAGTCGATTCTTTAATCTAAACTTTGTTGGATTTATCAAGAGTCTTCACATGTGAAGCTGAAGCCACACTTGCCTAAAGAAAGTTTCTGGGCTATTGCCTCGGACGATCCCTGTTGCCTCAGTCTCCTACCATCCCATGGTAACTCTGATAATAATTTTTCAATTAACTCACACACTCGCACCTTGGAAACAGGGCTGAAACTCTTATTTTTATCTTTTTTTTTTTTTTTTCCTGAAAGGAAACCCAGGCTGATATGGGCCTTAGCAGTACAACAGCTGGGGAGAGGGTGCAAGAATGAAAGGATTTCCACGCTGATCAGGTGGCCAACCCCATCTTGTGGGTTGCTGGGGAAACACATTTAAAGGCCTCATTCTCCTGGATCTAAGGTTAAAGTGTTACAGAGAAGAAGCAGGCTCTCTCTCTTGCCTTTTTCAGCTTTATACAACAACAGAGCCTCTTGTTTTTTTAGGCCTCCGGTGCAGAAAGCTCACTGAAAACTCTTCTGGAACGGAATACACCTCAAACATTCGAGGACAGTAAAAATCCTAAGCCAGTTTGTCTTTCTTTATCAGTTTTCATTTTTAAAAAGTTGCGAAGTTCAGCTTGTACAGATTAGCACGTGTTTAAAGATGCATGTGTGTACGTGTGTCTTAGGATGTTGGTACCACATTCTAGCTCAGAGAGAGCAGCTTATGCTCGATTATAATGCACCTCACTGCGCAAGGGCATCTCGCTTGGTGAAATAAAAATGCCCCAGAAAAGTTTCACATGAGTTTGAGTTGTGCAAATATAATTATATTTTAAAATGCCTGAGATCTCAATACTTAAATGGGTTGTATGTATGGTAATTCTTGTTTTAATCTAATAACTGCTCCCTAATTTGTCTGTTTTGAAATTTTAAATTCTCATGTACTGTTAACACATTTAATTAGCAAATTAATTGGAGAGAGCAGAAAGGAAGTTTAGGATGATTCTGGTTTTTTTGCAGTTAACCCCAAAACAACAGAGCTCCAAGTAGCCTGAAATTTTTCACATTTCTATACAAGGATCCTTTATATTCTAAGTGACCAATCTGCCAGTGTGGAAGCTTAAAACGCCCCACTATGTGCATTCCGGTTTTATCTCTGAGCATATTTTATTTCTTGGGTTTTAGTTCTCCAGGTGGTTGCTGGTTGACTTGAATTAGGTTCTCCTGGGGGTTATTTATCAAAATGCAGATTCAATGTGTATTGCTTTTTCAATCAAAAGTTACCTCATCAAAAGGAAATTCAGGTTCCCGGGCCCTACCTGAACCTGCTGGATCAGAATCTCTGGGGGGTAGGGAACTGAGGTCTGAATCCGCCCCCCGCGCCCCCCCCCCGCCGCCTTTACCACGTCATTCTTATGCACATCAAGGCGGGGAAACCCCTGGCTTAGAATTTATATAGTATCTACCTCTCTAGTAACCAAACGATTCGATTAGCGAGAGCACCCCATTCCCGAATAAATCTGGATTTCTCAGGCCTGGGTCATTACTGTATTTGTTACACCGCGATCTGACCTCTAAACCCAAATGCATTTTTCCGCTTTTCAACCTGCAATCTTCCCTATTCACTTTCGATAATTAAAACCCATTTTAAAGAAACAATCTACAGGAACTCCAAGAGCACATTTTTAAAGGTTAAACCATGGGACACACTGTCCTTTAGGGATGGTTCTCCTCTTAACATTTCCATATTAGCTTTTAGTGAAACTCACACACAGACACACGCCCCCACTGCTTCAACTTCCTGGCTAGCTGAACATCAGGTACCCAAATAACAACAATCACAAGCCCTCCTTCCTTTGTTAATGCATTCCAACCTAGCCACCCACGGGCCCATATTCTACCGAGAAGGTTCATAGTCATCATTGTAGAATAAGAGGAGTTCTTACTCTTTTTTTTTTTTAAAGATTTTATTTATTTATTTGAGAGAAAGAGAATGAGAGATAGAGAGCATGAGAGGGAAGAGGATCAGAGGGAGAAGCAGACTCCCCGCCGAGCAGGGAGCCCGATGTGGGACTCGATCCCGGGACTCCAGGATCATGACCTGGGCCGAAAGCAGTCGCTTAACCAACTGAGCCACCCAGGCTCCCAGGAGTTCTTACTCTTAAGTGACATGGAAAATACCTTTTCCTCACCCATGGAGACTCTGAATCTCGGCTTGAGCATTTGCTCATCTGTCAGAAATATTTTACGAAATGCAGCTACCTGAAGCACGCAGTCATACAGACCCTATAAATTGCCTTTCCAAGCCACCAAAGCGCAATCTTACCTCCCCTCTCCTCCTCACCACCAACCCCCCTTGCTTGTGTTTAAAAATAAAACCCAATTCTGCTGACAACTGGTTTTCTTGCCTCACCACAGGAAGTGGACTGGGTGAGTTCTCACATCACATGTTTAACAGAGGGTACCGAACGGTGTCTGTGGGACACCTGCCGTTGGCTGGAGGGAGCCCTGCCCGCCCCAGAGCCCCAGAGCCGGGAAGGAACTTCCTGGGCAGCTTTCAGCTCCCGGGAGGTGGGAGGTGCAGCCCGAGTCTGGCCAGCCAGGGCTATTGAGGAGGCTGACTGTGGAACCCGTGGCCTAGGCAACCCCCGTCAGGCTTGGTCACTCACATTGCGGGCTTGTCAAAGGCATCCACCTTTAATCCTTTCCTCTCCCTTGACTTCTCTCTCCAACCCCGCCTCTCCAAATAAATAAATAAATAAATAAGGAAAAGAAAAGAAAAAAGAAAAAAACCAACAACATAAATACATCTGACCTCTTTGTTGTACTTAAAAAAAAAAAAAATCGTCCTAAACTTCCTTCCTGCTCTCTACAATTAATTACAAATTAGAATCGGGAAGTCATACAATTGATAGTGAAATATGATCCAACCTCTAGAGTTAGGCTTTTGGGCTCAAGAGCAGTGTGTGTGGATCCGAACGAGGTTCATGTTTGGTTTTTTTGTTTTTCTTTTCTTTTTCCCAGATTTATTGAGGTATAAATGGCAAATAAAAGTGTATGTGTTTAAAGCATACAACACGATGATTTGATATAAAATGAGGTTTTGTATGTCAAGAGTTCAATGGTTTACAGAGTAGATTGCATGCACCCTGGGGATGGATGGCTAAAGCAATCCACTGATCTATGGAAGAAACTATCCCAACTCCTGTTTCCTATTTATTGTTTATCTAAAATAGTAAGAAAGAAATTAAGCATTGCACATATTCAATAAACAGACTGTCACTGGTGCCCTCCCCCGGCGTGAGATGACAAGGTGGGCTGTCTTTCTCGGGGATGAAGGCAAGATCCAAACAGCAACCGGTTAATGTTGATGGTGGGGCATTGAATGTGTGCCCGGATTGTGTGATCTAGTTTTAACTGAGCCAGTCCCTACAAAATGGACAAGGGCTTTGGAAACCACTGAAGATGACCCTAATGATTTAAGCAGAAGAAGCGAGCCACAAGAAAATGGCGGAGTTGACACTTCTCTCAGGATGAGTTTTTTGTTGGCTACATTGTGGGATCGACATTAAAAAACAATGATGCCACCTTGTATGGGGACAGATGGCAGCTACGCTTGGGGTGAACACAGCATAATGTCTAGAGATATTGAATCACTATGTTGTACACCTGAAAGTAACGTAATACAGTGTGTCAACTATACTCAAATTTAAAAAAAAATCTTTAAATGACGCCAATGATAATCTAATCATATCTGATAAGTTGGCTCAAATCATTCAAAATTATCTAGTGGACTATTTCAAATAAGGATGTAAAGCCACTACCTTTCACGACAGACTTCATGTGAAGTATATATCATTCTTTGAAATTTTAGTGTTAGTATGAAGGTATTAAAAATTATTGTTTTTAATCTAATCTTTGAATTTCCATTTTTGTATGTTTTATGAACATGCATAAAACTTATAAATGAATACACATATTCTAGAAGTAAATATTCCACATATCTTTCCTGATAGGAGTGCAAGATTACTTTGGAGATCAGTGCTGTCGGTCATAGAGCGTCAAGCTGTCCTCAGGTTTCCGGGAAGATCAGGTGACCCCTATCATATATAGGAGAGCAGGTGCCCTGAGAGAAAAGGACCTTAGCCTAAGGTTAACAGTGCTAGTTAGTAACAACTCCTAGACCAGAAAACCAAGGTCCTAAAGAATGAGGTGACAAGGTGAATCAGGGACAGGGCCCAGATTCTTCTGATTCTCAGTCCAGTACTCTTCTTAATGGGCCCAGAGTTGCCCCTCTAAACACATGTAGGGAAACATTGAGGAGGAAAACTGAACACTAGAAACTCGAGCAGAATTGAAAACCATCAGAGTAGAACCCAAAAGACGGCAGGCAGACAGCCACCGAGACCTACCTATGCCTTTTATACTTACAATAACTCCTGGGTAATAACCTCCGACGGTCACATTCTGGGTCCTGGTGGTGGCGGCAAGGCCCACCGTGAGAATTAACACGGACACAATGAGCAAAGTCACAGTGACATAGATGGAGTTTCGTTTCCTTCGATTGAAGGCTCCTGAAAGCACACAGAGAAACTGAAATTGCTCATTTCGGCCAGAGAAGGAATGGACTTAAAGGAAAAATCATTAGGAAGGCCTTTCTTTCCCACTCCAACTGGTCGCTGGGGTTACCTCTGTGGAGTGGAATTACGGGGAAGGGATGGGGCTTCAGTTTTTGTTTTGTTTTGTTTTTCCGTCATCAGGTGCCACATTTACAATTTAAAAAAATCCATATTTTCAGTTGGAAAATGAACAACAGAAGAAATCTTACCAGTTACATAAAAACGAAACAAAAACAAATTTTTGTGCTTTCGGCATTCTACAAAAGATGTGTCATACCCGCTTAGTAGAGTGTTTTTTTAGGCCAAATTATAAGGCATACGATAAATGGGAACTGTGCGTGTGGAGGTATTAAATGAAAATATTTTAAAGCCAATATACGACCGAGAAAGGTTTTTTCATAAGCTGGAGATAGGAAATTTCATTTTCAGTGTAAATATCACAACCAAGTCAGGTACTGGGATTTTTTTTTTCATTTATTTCTGACATTTGCCACCTCATGTATAAACTTTAAAATGGTGTGTTGGCAAGATCTGTCACATAACAAATGTGTGTAATAAAGTAAGTGTTTGGAGGCCATTAGTCCACAAAGATATGTATCGGGGGAGGCAGATGGGGAAGATTATAACTTATGCACATTTAGGCTTATGTGAGGGTGACATAAATATAAATGACAAGAAACCCGTTCTCCTATTCAGTGCTTATCAGACATGATAGCGCAAACCAATATTTTTTTCGAAAACAGGCTTATTAAGTCAGATAGAAAAATGGTATCTAGGCTTGCTTTTGAATTTAATTTTTTTTTTAAAGGAATCGAGCACCACTCCACACTCTGCCCGCATTTCTCCGGGGGCCGGGGAAGGGGCTCTCAGCAGGAAATACCAGGCATGAGTCCCCCCTCGGAGTTCTGTAAACAGAAGCAAACGGGGGGGGGGGGGGCTGGCAGGAGAGTCCAGTTCTCTAGTGAGAAGGATGAAGCGGCGGGGGAGCCTTATGATGGGGTTGCCCACCCAGGTGGCTTGAGTGGCATTTATGGGCCTAAAGAGGCCACTAGAATCTGCTCCCAGGACCCCATCGTTCTGAGAGGCCTCACTGCAGCCTCAGGCAGCAGCTGCCTTTGAAGCCGCCCAGACTGCACCACTGGGAGGGAGGGGAGAGGGGATGAGGGAAGGGGTAGGAGGGGAGACAGCCAGCGAGACCCGGGGGGGGGGGGGCTGTGGTTGGCTGCGCAGCCGCCAGGCGATCTGCCCTCCTGGTGTGGACCAAAGCGCCCGGAGAGCCACCCTGGGTTCGGCCCACCATCCATCTTGTCTTCCCCATGCGGGCCCTGCCGAGGGCTCCAAGGGAGGTGGGAGGGGCTGGCGGTCTCCCCTGACGTCAGCCTGGAAAGTGAGGGGCATGACTCATCAGGGTCATTTCTAATGCGATCCCGTCCTGAGACTATTTCACATTGAAATGTAGAAGTGGTTGGAGCCCTTACAGGCACCCACAGACTATAAAGCACCAGACCTCGCCCTGGGAGCAGAGGGAGGGAGAGTTGGGAGATGAGGCTCCTCTCCAGTGGGACCTGAGTCCAGCCTCCACGGGGAAGAGCATAAAGGACCACTAGTGACACCTGTGACATCAGGGCCCTTTGTGAGAGCCGGCTATTTGGGATGCAAATGGCAAGCTGACTGGTGGAAACACCGCAAGCAGGGCTGGGAGAGGCGGCCTGGAGGGGTGGGGGAGAGATGAGGGGGGCCAGGATTTATTTCCTGTTCACCTGAAGGTTAGCTATCCTTCGTGGGCATCTCGAGGGGCCCTAAATGAGCGTCTAAGCCAGGGTCCCGGAGTCTATTTGATGGTGGATGCTTCTTGGTGAATCTGCGAGCTGGTTCCGCAGAGGGGCTCTAACATAAACCTACCAACATCGCCTCCCATTCCACCAGGCTTCTCCTCTGTCACTCACCCCGTCTTAGCCCTCCCCTGCCTCAAATTAGCAAAAGACGGTGAGGGAACATCTGGAGACACCAAGGGTATCTTTGTGACACCGAAATTGTCTCAACACCTCACACGGAAAACATATAACTTTAAAGACTAAATTGGGGGAGTGTGTGTATGGTCTTTCTAATTTTTTTCGGTATCACTCGCCTCTTCCTTCCCTGCCAAGTGGCTTTAAATCCTCTTCACAGCTCTTGGGTCTCCTTTGCAAATATCACTCTAGCTCTTAAAAGCACAGGAGCTAGGTCAGAAAAGTGACTCAGCAAACCACATGGTGTCATCTGAAAATCTATTTTTTTTTTCCCCTTGCTTTAGAACCTGAATTGAAAATCCAGTCAGTTGAGAAACCCGGGCAGAGATCTTACAGATTTACAGGGGCCTTGCCTCCAGATAGGATTTGCTTTGAAAATTCCTAAGAAAACTCTCTCATCACTAGTTTGAAGATCTCTTCTCTGTCCCCCTGACACCCTACCCCAAGTCACCCCCTTCTTTACGCTATAAGGACTGTAATTGTGTAAGATGAAATTATTTCTAGTTGCACCTGGGGAGTTGACCGTCATAAGGAACCCCAGGGCAAATGCTTTTAAAAAGTGAAGAATCACCTCTCCATTTACCTTTAGTGTTAATTCGACTTGAAAGTCACATCTACTTAGAGCAAGACACACCTGTTCTCTGAATGTGTGGTTCAGGCTACTAAAAGGTAGCTCATTGTGTCTGTTTAGGACATTTTCCTGGTGGCTGTTTCATTTTAGAAGGGAGCCCTATTCTTACTAAGGTACAATTTGGGGCCTGCCTTAGATGTTCCCAGGAACACAGGAACATCAGATTCTGATTTTGTTTAGTTAGTCAACCTACCAAAATCTTCCGTCCCATACCAGGACGTACTTGAATAAAGCAGAAGGTACTTGAAAACAGTGCCTATCGCAGGGTTTGATACCTAGAGAGCAGTCAGTACTTGTTGAATAAACAAGAGGCAACAAACATATCAGAATTGCTTCCCTTCTAATCAAAAAGACATGTGTGTGTGTGGGGGGGTTGTATGAATAAATATAGCTGGGTTCGTAGAGTTGATTTTTAAAAATAGGGCACACCTATTGGGGTCCCCAGAACTAAAAGCCTTCTGGTCAACTAGTACCACACAATCCCAATGTCTCTCACTGGCCTGTCTACTTGGTGCCCAGTATATTTCTGTTTGAACAACAACCACCATCCCTGCAACCATCAGCGGTGGGAGAGTCTGAAATCCTGTCATTGGCCTGCCCCCCCTTCTGCCCCTACTGCAGCCCTCCCTCTCTGCAGTGCCCTATCTCCACCCCAGATTCCTGACGACCAGGATGCTCAGCTCTAGAAGCGCCCAATTATTTGCTGTCTCCGCCCTTTCAGATACAGCCTGGTCCCCTCCCTTCCTCCTTGGGCAGAGCCCCCACCTGCACTGCGGTCTTCGAATCTGAGTCCCTCCTTTCCTCTAAAACCTGCTCAAAACTCACCTCCTCCTAAAGTTTTTCTTACCAAGCCTATTGTACCCTAATTGCTCATTATTTCATGTCCCAGAGTTCCTATATACCTTACTCAATACACATATTAATTGTAACTGCCACAACTACCGTTGTAATTGTGGGTCTGGTACCCAAGCCCTATGATAAATCCAGTTCCAGGATTATGTAGCTGACGGGAATGAAGGTGTGGGTTGCCAGAAGGTGGGATGATTTTCTCTGCTTACTCATGTTTTACCTTGTGCATGTTCTCGATTATCCCCTTGATTATAGGGTATGTAATCGCTATCAGAGTGAAGCCAGGACAGGGGCCCAGTAGCCTGTCCTGTACACTATGTTATTGATGACTGGCTAATTCGGGGGCGGGGGCTCATCTTTTGAACCAAATAGGGTTTGCTTACCTGAGTCAGCTTTGCCACACAGGGAGGGTCTCGGGAAGTCCCAGCCTCGGTACATTGGTGGAAACAGGTGGCTGCCCACACAAGTGCCTCAAGGCTCTGCCAATCTCCCAAACATTTCCTTAAAGGTGCTGATATCCCGCCCCCTCCCCCCTTTTGGAGTTCTTTAACCAGAGACGTCCAAGGCCACTGGTGAATTATAAATGTGTTGTTTGGGAGGGAAGGAGTGCCCCGCTGTAGTAGAGGTGCCTCAGCGCCTGGGGGCGGTGTTGCCAAAAGGGAGAAGGGGGTTGCTGGCAGGGGGATGTAGGGGGGCTGGTCAAATTACCATCTTCATATTGCCAAACGCCCGCCCTGCTCCGAGCCTTGGACGAACCGTTCATCCCCAGACAGCCAGCAAACGTAGCGTGCAGGCACCTTGGTGCAGTGTGTATCCGTGTGTTTTAAATGTTATTGTTTGGGCTGCGGTTGTGTCTTGCCTGTAGGGGGAATCCCCTCAGAAATGCTGCCCCTTGGGGGCTGAAACACTAACCCCCACCTCCACTTCCCCTCCCCCGCCATGCAAGGGAAGGTGGCGTTGCCAGAGCTGAGTTAAGTGGGAGTAACTCCTAAATAGCCTAGACGCTGATTCAGGCCTGGGTTGTGCGGGACCCGAGCCAGGGAACTCCGGGGAGACTCCCCTGTCCAAACTGTGGAAACCCAGGGTTACCACTCGACTCAGGAATTTGCTAGTGCCCTCGGTCTGCGGACTTTACAAAGCGGGATGCGTGGAGCAGGCTCGCGCGTCTCTAAGGGCTCTATGATTCTTTTCCCGCAGTGTCGAGTCTGGGCGAAGCCCACTCGACTTCTTGTTGCGCAGACCTTTCGAGAAACGTAAGATCGGCCGAGGGCCCCTGGGAGCCCAAGAAAGAACTCTCTTATGTCTTGTTCCCTAACCCCCAGAGCCGTGTGCCAAGGGGCAACATTTAAAGCCCTGGGCCCCTAACCTGCCCACTCCCCCACGGGCAGACCGCCTGGCGCGAGAGGCCGGCTTCGCAGGTGGTTGTGGCCCGCTGCGGAAATGCGCGCTGCGGGCCCTCGCACTCTTGCACCCAGACCTCCCTGGCGCCAACAGTCCCGCGTCGGGGAGCCAGGGGCTGCGCTGGCGCCACAGCTGGCCAAGGTGAGGAGTGCATTCTGTGTTCATGTGTGCGCGCGTGCGTGTGTGTGTGTGCGTGCGTGCGTGTGTGTGTGTGCGCGCGCACTTGTGTTAGACAGCTGGGGGAGTCTGGTACTGCTGGATTCTGGATTCGGACCCAAGTCCTTGGCCTCATTTGGACCACGTTGCAAATAACCAGACCCTTAAAAATAAAAAAAAGCAAATTCTTATACTGAATATGCAAAGCCATTGAAAATACGGATCTTCCCACCATCTAGGAGATGACACTTTCTGGGGGCCCCTCCGGTGAACGAATTCTGTTGAGACCCAGTCTTATGCAGGCAGTAGGGAGATCACATGGGGGGGTTCAACCCTCTCCCCGCTCCCTCCTCTTGAGATGTTCCCGCAAATTCATCGGAGACCTAGCAGATTGGATGGCAGGAATTCGGGACGGAGGAAATTTGCAGAATGTAAAGTATGTTGGCAAGAGATAATTCGATTTGGTTAGAGTGTATCCGAGGCGAATTTTAAGATTAGGTGGGATCATGGTTTGACAATCCCCTCCCGCTCTCCTGGGCTCCAAATTAATTTCTCCGCCCAGTGAAATCATAGGGCTTGGGAAGGTGCCTAACAGCTGAGGGGGACTGGGTTTGTGTTTTGTTTCAAACTACCAAAAAGCAGCTTCGAGGGGCAGCCAAGTTGGTGCCTAGAGGTAGCTGCTCCCCAGATGTGATGAGGAAAAGTGTTGAACCAAATCAGGCTAGTGGGTCCCCCCCCTCCATTCCACCCCCAGAGAGAAAGCGCGACTTCAGAAGATGCGCGGGCTCGCGCTCGCTCTTTCTTTCTCGCGCTCTCACTCGTCCCCCCCACCCACTTTTTTTTTTTTTTCACACTCACGCACATTCCGTGCCTTTGGAGCAGAATAGGAATCAAATTCAAGGAATGTTGATCCTGCTGCTGCAGACGGCGGGGCTGGGCTGTCTTGAGTGATTCCTTAGGAATTCCCCTCCCGCCAACCCCTCTCCTCTCTTCTCCCCCCACCCCCGCCCATCCCCCAGGGTTCCGCAAACCCCCCCCATCAGCGAGTTGCAAGTCCGCCCCCCCTCCACCACCACTGCAGCTCTGAATTTCTGGGCACCTTCGACAGAGTTGGGAGGGGGCGAGGACTCTGCTTCTCCTAATTGTCGTTAATCGTGAGCTCTTAGAAGTGACGGGGACTTTGCAAAGAGGGAGCGTCGAATGGAAAGCGGAGGCGCAGGTTGCAGGCAAGCGTTTTGATCCCCAGACAACTGGAATTTACCACCGGCTGCAAGTCTTCGGCACACGCACACAAACACGCACACACCCGCACTCCGGGGCACGGATACTCCGACGCAAGCTTGGCGCTCGCAGCTCCGCGCGTCGCCCCCGCCCCCGCCGGGCCGCTCCCCTGGAGCTCTGGCCCGCGACCCAGACCCTGGGGCACGCGGACCCCCTGCCTAGCCCCGCTTCCCGCTCCCTGGCTCCCGGGGCGACCGGGGCGCTCGTAGTCCAGAGGGCAGCGCACTCACCCCCTAGCTGCCGCCGCCCCTAGGAAAGGCAGGATGGACTTACCCATGGAATCGGGCAGGGACATGTCGCTGGACCGCTGCTGAGTCAGGGACTGATGCATGGTGAAAGCTGCCCTGTGGCCCCGGCCCCCGAAGCTGCTTCACGCGGCCCCGGCTCAGGGCGCCCCGCAGAGCATTCTACTCCGCGGCTGCCGCTCCCCGTCCCTCCGAGAGCTGAGAGAGACTGCCTCTGGTTGCGAGCTGCAGCCCAAGGGCCGCCTCCCCCCCTCCCCTCTTCTCCCTCCCTCCTCTTCTGCCTCCCTCTGCTCCGGGAGGCAGCAGCATTGGCGGTCCGAGCAGCGGCGTGCGCTTGCGCAAGACCCCCCTTCCCTCCCCCTCGGCCCCCCCATCCTAGTTAATCCACCTCCCAGCCTCCCAAGCCAGACAGGGAGCCGTTTTAGCCCCTTGGGGCCAGGGCTGCGCAGAGAAAGAGGGGGAGGCTACAGCCTGGGGCCAATCGGCCTTCTCTGTAGTTTGGAGAGAGGGTCTTGGGCAAGCATCCTGTTCTAGGATTTATAATTGGGGAGGGGGCAGAGTCAGAGGTTCAGAGCTGATGAATACACACGCGCGCGCGCGCACACACACACACACACACACACACACACACATTTGTGCAGGTTTGGTCTTAGTGCTTCCAGAATGACATAATGGAGCTGGAGATGATCCAGAGAAGGGCCACTCTATAATCAAGGGGATGGGGGAGGGTAGAGGGGGCTGCCATATGAAGATAGATTAAACAAACGCAGACTCTTTAGTCTAGAAAGATGAAGGCTGGGAAGGGATGTGACCAGAGTGTATAAAATTATGCAGAGATGGAGAGAGGGAACACAGCCTTATTCACCAGATCCGAGAATTCTAGAACCAACAGACCCCCTAAGAGCTAGATGGAGATTCAGCTAAAGCAAATACGACTCTGCATCAGCACCATCCCAGTTTGTGCTTTGGTCAAGATGCTTTTAGATCAAGGATCTCATTTTCTCCTCACAGCAGCCATGCAAGGCAGGAAGAGGAAGCATCCATAATCCCATTTTACAGATGAAGAAACTGAATCTCAGACAAGGCACGAAAATGTCCAGCCAGTCAGTGGCAGAGGTGGGATTTGAACCTAGATCTGTGGGACTCCCAGGGCAGGGCTCTTGCTGCTATGGCAGCCAAAAAGAATGGCACATCGAAAACCTAAGGCATTCATTAACCCCAAGAGGGGCAACAGGATGAAAACACAGGTAGCTTTGGAAAGAGTGAAATAGCCATGGCCGCCGGAATCCACTGCAGATTGCCAAGGGAAACTGAGGGTGAAGGGGGAATGTCCTTGATCTTGGAGGACAGCAAAGTCCCTCCCAACCAATCCTTCCAGACCCCATTAGGATATGGGGCTGGAATCACTACGTGGTCAGCCCAGAGTGTGGTTTTGAGTCCTCGAAACAGTAGCAGAACAGAATGAGGCGGAAGGGGAGGAAGAGGGTAACAGCGGGCTGGCAGTTCCCTCTGGCAACTCAGCCCCATGGGCCCTGCATCCCACGGAACTTACCTGTTTGAAGGCATCCATTCTGTCCCAGTGAGAGCCCCCAGGTCCTCATTGCCCGGTGTCCTTCCAACCACCTCCCCTGATGATTGGGCCAACGCTCTTTGCGTGTCCTCCAGGAAAGAAAAAATAATAAAAGAAAAAAAAAAAAGAAATCAAGTATAAAACTCTCCTGAGAGTCGATGGGATATAGAAGAGAACTTGGTTCTTTCCAGCTCCGGCTAATCTACTGCGAGGCTTTGTTTCCTTATCCATGAAATGGAACCAGGGGCCCTTGCCCTTTCCCATCCTCCAAAGGAAGAAAAGACGCTTCCTGAAGGTTAAAAAGGAAGCCCTTTGTAAAGAACTTGGGCACCCCAGGGGCCCGGCTGAATGCTGTGTCAGGGTATTATTAGCAGCCTTACACTATAGATGTGGTTTCGGAATCTGTGCTATATGTCCTAGATAGAGACAAGATGCCCACTGGTGTAGGGGTGTGTGTCTTAGGCATGCTTGGCTCATGTGTTAATCTCTGTAAGCTCCACAAAGGCAGAGAGCAGTCCTGTACTGATATTTGTCTTCAGTTCTGTTTACTTACCTCTCCCCACCCCTTTCACTCTAAATATCTCATATATTTAATGTGAAGAGCTCCTGCAACCAGCATTGATTTCTCAGGAGGACTTCCTAACTAACTGATTTTGTTTCTGTGAAAGTAACCTTGAAGAAACGAGGGTTTACATAGACTGGAAAAGACAGGCTTCCCCATTCTTTAGAGATTTTGGCTCCCCTCTAGCAACCAGAGAGCTAGAGATCCCTGAAGAAGCCAAATAGAAACTTGTTACTGTGCTGGTTTCAATGGACAGAGGCCTTTCCACTTTAGCACATTGCCCACTAACTAACACAGAAGGCCTATGTAATGTGACCTTTATAATCAAAGCCAGAAACGAGTGAGGTACCCTTAAGGGTGGGCAGCTTGCTTTGTGTAACATCTGTATTCCCAAATCCTGTGTGAAAATTAAAAGCTATTTTAAAAAATATGAGTGGAGCTGGCTATTCAAAAGAACTGCGTACTGTATATTTCCTTCATCCTGTCTCTTGGGGTACCTTATGGGACTTGGAACACAGCAGGCTCTCAGTCAAGTTAAAAATGACTTTGAGACCAGGAGCAGTGACCATGGCAGAAGCTGCATCAGCTCAGGGAGTAGTAACAGTCTTCTCCCCAGAGATGGTGCGCTTATTTGACAGAGGATCTGGGATAAGGGGAGGGACTAGAATGGGAGCTTGGGAAAGAAAGAAAAAAAAAAAGCAACCCACATTTCAACCAAGCCTGGCACAAAGACCCCCTTTCCTCAAAAAAAAAAAAAAAGTTCTTTTACTCCGAATGAGCTGGACAATTAAAAAGCAAGAGGCAATTTTTTCATGGGCTCCATCCTGATTTTTTTAAAGATTTTATTTATTTATTTATTTGAGAGAGCGAGAATGAGAGCGAGAGAGCACATGAGAGGGGGGAGGGTCAGAGGGAGAAGCAGACTCCCCGCTGAGCAGGGAGCCCGATGCAGGACTCCAGGATCACGACCTAAGCCGAAGGCAGTTGCTCAACCAACTGAGCCACTCAGGCGCCCCTGATTTCTTTTTATGTCAAAACGCATATAGATTTTATACAGTAATAGGCTCATAGTAAAATTTACCAATAGGAAAGCCACCTAGATGAAGGAAGAGATCTTTCATGCCAGTAAAGGCTACTATAAAACTGCTTGGTTAACTTCTGATAAAGAAGAAATGATTAAAATGGCTTAAAAATAAATCCTTTTCATTGCAAGCTTAATCAAGCATACAATGTTGCCCTAGGTTGCAAACTGTTTTATAGCACGAGGAAACGTTTGCCAATGGGGCTGCAGCCTGCTCCTCTCCATCTTCTTCAAACCAATGATGAGAGCGCTCCCCAGAAGCCTTTGGACCACTAGAAAAAGGCCAGATAGTGCTCTGTCTCTAACACATTCACCCTGAGCATAGCCATAGCACTGCGTCCACCTCCTTATTTTGATGATCAATTTCACCAAATTGCTGTAGCGCCTTCCTGATTCCAGATCTGAGAAATGTGGGCCGGTGGAGTCATGTCCCCATGGATACATACACTTAAAGGCATTCATGCATATTTGGAATGGTGGCCACCAAGTATTCACAGAAGCATGCATACACATACATGTTTAGAGCCCAGCCATTCTCTGTCCACCCTGGTTATCACCACCCACCTCTCAGCTCCCAGGCTTGAGTCCACTAAGGATAGAAAGGAGCTTCGGAATAATGGAGAACCTTGAAGAGTCCAAACATCCCTAATTGAGATTGGAGCTGTACCTTAGGTCAATGCCTAGTACCCAGCGCCTTTGCCACAAACTGCTGAATCGTCATGTTTGATGGTGTGATTTCACCCTCGAAGCTTGACTGTTTCCCATTGTCAGCTGCTCATTTTCTTTGGGCACCAGGAAAAAGCACCACAGCACCAGGGAACAACGCTGGTACTTGTCTTTGCTTTGTCACTGTTTTCTTCCTATCCCAGTGACAAAACATTATAGTTACCAAACACTGTGTTTTTCAATACCAGTAAGAAAATGTTGGTAACACAATTTATTTATTTATTTGAGCGAGAACACGAGCAGGGGGAGGGGGAGGGGCAGAGGGAGAAGCAGACTCAATGCCAGGACCCTGAGATCATGACCTGAGCCAAAGGCAGACGCCCAACCGATTGAGCCACCCAGGCATCCCCCAGTCTGAATATTTTTTAAGGCTTTTAATACATATTGCCAAATTGTCCTCCAAAGTGTTTGTAGCAAAGTCTTCCCACCATCAGCATGTCCAGCATGTGTGTGGATTCTCCCAGTCTCTTGGCTTTGCCTTGCAAAAGGAGATGTTTGAGCACTTAAGACACACCTGATTACGGCCAGTGACGGGAGGCGCCAGCCAGGAAGCTGGGTGGGAGTTCAGCCGGGCACTAAGCATCTAGTGGAAACCACAGATCTAAGAGGCAGAGTCTGAGAGCAGTCCCAATAAGGAGAAAACACAGTGTCACCATCCACAAGAACCTTAGAAACCTCCAACTGCTTAGTTGTTTTCATTGTTGTGTTCATCATTGTGCTCTGTTGTACATACCCAAAGTACCTCTTTTTCCGTAGCTTTCAAAATTTCTGTAATGATCACTTAGTCATGCCTGGTCCATAGTAGGGACTTAAATACCTGTTGAATATATGGCACTTTTAATCTATTGCTTTTTTTCTGCTTACTGGAATAAAACATGACACTGTAAAAATTCTCCAAACTGCAGAGGTACATGATGCAGCAAATTACCCTCTCCCCCACAATTCTACTCCCCAGAGATAACAGTTTATGGGTTGAAATGCATTTTTTCCTGATTTTTTTTCTCCACAAGTACTTTTGTCAGATTGTTTTGAGAATGGAATACTCCTTTTTAAAAGTAAACTTTTTCAATAATAAGATACAATATTTTTTAAGTGTTGTAAGTTGCATTTAATAACTTTCAAATACACCACGTCAAAGTCCATCTTCAGTCAATCAAACCCAACAGTAGTTCATTCTTGCACAATAAAACTCCCTTCAACTTATGTTACGATACCTACTTAGCTCTCATGGACGAGGAATGGAAATTACAACTCATATCTGATCATTAATGTGTGATGAAGAGCATCAGGAGAATTCTATGAAGATGAATATAAGGAAATGGTTCTGATTTCAAAGCACATTGCTTGGAAACATTAACAAAAATGTCCAAATGCTAGAAGTATACATGCTTCCAGTCAATTCTTGATAGGCAAGTTCAGAAAAACATCTGTTTCTTACTACCAAAGGGAGGGTTTCTTTTTAAGATCAAAGTCTGTTTTTTCACAGAATTTCACACTTTCCTAATTTGAAGGCATAAACCAGCAACAGAGAACAATAATGCATGCATCAATGAATACTCTAGGGAAATCTTGATATTCGAAAAGGCTAAATAGTGCTTTTGTGAATTTTAGAATAAATTTAACAGAGGTTAATAGTCACTAAATGCTAAGGTTAGAAGGAGACGGGTCAATGGGTAAACATCATTAACGTATTTTATACAGTAAACTATTTATTGAAGGAAAATCCATACAGGAAAACTCATCACACATATTACTTTTTAATGAGGGGGAAAAGAGCAGGAGATGAGAGTGAGTGGCCTTAAGGTCACAAGACTGGGTTGGAAGATCATTTGGTGGGTCTCATAGTTTGGACGTTCTGGTTTACCTGTCAGAAATGGCAGTTGGTGGGGACGGCAGACTAGCCTTCAGTTAAGCTGTAACTGCCCTCTTTCCTTCCTCTAATTAATTACAGAGCTGAGTACATCCTTTCCCTGTATCCCCATCAAAAAACATTCATTAAACACCTAATTAGATGTGGCATTGTCACAGGCGCCGGGGGGGGGGGGGGGCGCGTGTGCGTCCAACCGCATTGGTTCAGGTTTGAAGTGGAGAGAATTTCTGTGTTCAGTAGTTTCTGGGAATCAATAGATCTGCTCCCAGTTCAAACTGCTCCGCAGAGTCTTTAAAAATGTTTACACTCTGTGACCCAGTAATTCCACTTCTGGGAATCTGTACTAAGGAAAGAGAAATCTGGACTAAGATTTATGTGCAAGGATGTCCATGGCAATGTTCTTTATAATAAGGAAAAAAATGTGGAAAAAAACCTGAAATGCCCCAAATTAGGGATATGATTAACTAGATGATAACACAATCATATGGTGCATATGTTATATAGCTATTAAAATGGTGTTTTCAAATATTAAGGACATAGAAACATCAATAGTAATGAGTGAAAAAGTAGGCTGTATAGTTTGATTTCAATTTTGTTTAAAATTGCATATATATGCAGAGAAAAATTACCAGAAGGAAAACCATAAAGATATTTACTCTAGTTAACTCTAGGGAGTGGAATTGCAGAGGGCTACCTTCTTTTTTATACTTTTCTGTGTCTTCCAAATATATTCAGTGAGCATGTATTATTAAAATGAGCCCCTAAACCCTCTGAATTCTAGGTTACAAACGACTTAGATAAACCTGTGAATGTTTTGTAAATCACACTCTGTCCTCCCTCCGATATGGGCTTGGGGCTATTCAGTACCCACCTGCTTTGGTTCACTCTCTCTCTGTCTCTCTCTGTCTCTCGCACACAGACACACACACACACACACACACACACACACACACACACACACACAACACACACACTCAGCTCTGCTTTCAGTTGTCCTTGCCTGAGTGCAACTTTCAGGCAATGTGTCACCTCTTTCAAGGAAATTTGTACTTCTCTCTCACTGGGTGATTATTAAAGCTTCTTGGTGCAGCAGGTGGGCAAGTATTCTTTCTGGTCCCCCTCTTTCTATGCCCCTGAAATTACGCCGGTAGGGGGCTGTCTACTCTGTGGATTGCCTGAAAGGAACCGCGTTTCTGAGAGACTGACCTGTCTGGGAAGATAAAAGGAACTCTGCCCGGACTTGGTGTGGGTGGGTGGAATTTGAAGGAAAGACAGAACAGAGAGAGGGAGAAAATGAACAGCTTTGTTTATTAGCGAGGACTCCTTTGGTAAGTTTGCATTTTAGCGTCCGACTGTTCAGAAGAAACACAGCTTTGCAGTTCAGCTGGAGCCGTAAGAGGTTCTGTGGAAGATGAAATGCACCTCACTCCAGACCTGCCTCTCAGCTCTGCCCGGGAGCCCAGAGTCCTGTATAACGAGCAGGGGTTGTCCAGGAAAGACTGCTCTCCTTTAGCAAACAGCCGACAGTTGCGGACGTGAAATAGGCACCTACATGTCAAACAACACAGAAGAGTATGAACTACAAAGGTAAAGTCTTTCCCTTCCCAATTTCACTTTTAGGAGGCAACTTCTATTCAAAGTCTGGTGTGTCTTTCCCCAGACTTTTCCATTTTTCCTATGCATATACAAGTACACACACACACACACATTTACACGCATAAGTAGTGAACAAAGATGGAGCCAAACCATAACTCTTAATTCTGCAACTTACTTTAAAAACAAAAAACCCAATTCTATTTCATGGGCAGATTTCCACGTCAGTATATATAGATTTACCTCATTTTTTTCCCCAGCAGCTGCCTAGCATTCCATGGTGTGAACGTCTCAGACTTATTTAACCAACCCCCCGTGGTTGGACATTTAATTTAGTTCCAGTTTTTCATAGTTACAAGCAGTACTGCAGTACACATCCCCGTACATATACCATGGAATCAATTTAAGGGGAAATCTTCTTTCCATCAGCTGTGCATTACCTAACCATTTGCAATTAGTTTCCTGGGCTCTGGAGAACAGTTTTTAATGGCTATGCCAAATGTTCTGTAGCGTCCCGAATGGTCCAAGGCATCCTTTCCAATTAAGTTGCAGTCTGCTGCCCTCTGCATTTTAAACGACGTTCTGCGTAAAGGACAGGGCACTGTCTTACATTCCTGGTCCAGCGTTATAGTGCTCTGTCTTAATACGAAAGCCCTGCACTTGAATGGGCACCACCTGAAGAGAGTGGGTGGCCAGAGGCTGCCCATACCCAGCACCATCCCCCAGGGCCACCCAACCCAGGGACCAAAATATGTGACCTTCCCTCCTCCATTTACTTCCAGCCTCTCTCCACCACTTCTGGCAAGAAGGCCCAGCTAGAGAGTGAGGCATCTTATTTGCCTACTGACCGGCTTGAGGGAAAGAAATAAGGGAGCACAAGTACCAACCTCCACATCGAAGGAGATCAGGCTGCTTGCCGCCCCTCTCACCCCCTGCCCCCATCTGCTTCCCCTTACCCAGGTGCTCATGGCCTCTGCCATGCCTTCGGGCTGTGTGAAAGGCTTTTTCTTTGCCGCCCTATTTGGGGGTGATCTCAGTCATTGCCTGTACCCCCATCAAAGCCCATCTCTTTTTAGAATTCTCAGTTGCCAGGATTTTTTGTGTTAGCATGACAGACAGTGCTGAAGGCTCGGCATCAGGAGACTTTTTCTAGCTCTCGGCCTTGGACTACATCGATCCCTCAGAGCCTCCATTTTGACGTCTGCAAAATGGGGCTAATACAAGTATCTTCTTCACAGGGTCGATGTGCAGTGATAGGAGATAGCATATGGCAAAGCCCACTGAAAGCAAGGAACAGTGCTCCGTGATTGTATAAGGTGCCATCATTATTTACGGATTCTTCCTCCAGCTAAGCCAGTTTTATTTTGTTTTTGTTTAAACAGGGGATTTCTGGAGACTACAGTGCTCTAACTGGGAGGAGTGCTTATTACAGTGAAAATGTCACGCCGTGGAGCCAGCCAGTGGGGAAGCTATTTTGAGATGGGGAAACCCTTCCAGACTTCAAATCCACATATGCAGGGGGTTGCTGGCACCGCCAAAACAGAAGACTGACCAGAGTCCCTCAGGCAAAAATGTCAGAAAGGTCTCTGTTACCCCTTTCTGTCTCCAGGGGAGAGGGAGATGGGTTGGAAGGGGGCGAGGACAATGTGGGTTTCTGAGAGCTGGCCCAAGGACCTGTCCTCCCTAGGGAGATGTGTTCTAGCAACTGTTTGGTGTATTTTTAAAGGTCAGAGAGGCTTTGGCTCTATAGGATGGAGTGGCTGTGACACCTGATTAATGTCTGTGCAGTACTTTCCAGAATGAAATTTAATCAGCAGAATGATTGCAGCAAGCAGCTGCCTGGAGGAAAATGATCTTGTTCTAATGGTGGCTTGTTTGATGTGTTGGCATTGTAGTGGGGCACGTACATTATTAGTCCAGCCCAGGGGGCCCCAACTAGGACACTGGATCAACTAGTAAGGAAATGCAGCAAACACCAGCAGCCCCTCTCTGGCTCCTGTGCAGGGTCATCACTGTCAGATTGTCAGTTCCTGCCCACTCCGAGGACCTTTGCTGTCAGCCTCCCTCTCACCCTCAGGCTCTTTCCTGTCTGCTCCTTTAACTCCCTCCTATCATTATTACTCGTTCCCCAAGCCCCTCAGATCCATCATTTGTAGTGCTACCCCCATCCCAGCTTCAAGGCCTTCCCTGACAGCCTCCTCCAACACGCTCGCACATATGCACAGGCATCCCTCCCTCCTCTCCCCCCCTCCCAGAGGTGTCCTCAAGGCTTCAGTGGAATGAAAAATGGCCTCTCCTCACAAAATGGCCAGAGTCCCCTGGTCTAATTAACCCTTCTTGGCCTACTTTTCCATCAGAAGCACAGAGGTTATTATACTCACTCGCGGAAATTCTGTCGTCAGTATTACATTCTCTAACAGGTAGGAAATGCAGCAGGGACCCAGGTGACTGCCATGTCCCACCATTCAAATGACACGGTGTGCTCTACATCCAAGCTGACGCTGTTGGACCTCCCTCAACAGGATCTGTGGTGTGAGGTGTTTCCCCAGTAGTAGACATAAGCTGAATGAGCTAGGCACAATTTCTTGCTGATATTTGTTCCCTAGTTTGAATAATGTCCACACAACCCCTCCAGAGTGTACTCTGGAATCACCATGGGGATCGGACCCAGGATGAGGGCAGTGTTTGGAATTATTAAGGCCCCAGTTTACATTGGAAAGGGTAGTCTTTCAGGACTAAGAGGATTAAAATGGGTAGCATCTCCCAAAACCCTCTCTAAGCTCAAAGAAAGGGTTGAGCAGTCTCTTCTCCATGGGTAGTTGAGAGTACTTCATGACTCCCAGCCTTGATGGAGGAGCGAGAAATGGAAGAGGTCGAGGGAGAAGTAGTGGGAAAAATACAGCCACCGTCAGTGCCACCTCCCTGCCACCGAGTGTGGGGTGGGGGAAAGCTGTCCTCGCTGGAGGTGGGTGCAGCTGTCATCTTGCCTCCTACTTCTCCTGGCCCTGGGGAAGGTTTTCCCCGGTGGGACAATGTGCAAGGTGGAGAGTGGAAATTCCCACTGTGCTGGTGATTAAGGGAGAGAGGGACAGAGAGACAGTTATCTCAAAGAAAAAAGGCGGAGGCCAAAGAATAAAACAAGGATTTCCCCAGAAGGAAAGAAAACGAAAAAAAGAAAGAAGAAAGAAAAAAAGAAAGAAGAAAGAAAGAAAAAAAGAAAGAAAGAAAGAAAGAAAGAAAGAAAGAAAGAAAGAAAGAAAGAAAGAAAGAAAGAAAGAAAGAAGAAAGAAAGAAAGAAAGAAAGAAAGAAAGAAAGAAAGAAAGAAAGAAAGAAAGAAAGAAAGAAAGAAAGAAAGAAAGAAAGTGAGCCTCCTAGGCTTTGCCTGAGGCACCACCCTGGGGCCCTACATATGAAAGGAATCTGGAATCCAGGAAAAACAAAAAACTGACTAGTGTTCCTAGCCACATTAAGTTGTATATGTGTTTGGGGATGTCTAGAGGTGGAGTTGGACTGGAGGGGGTAGACATGGTATCCAAAGTTAGAAGACACTTTGACAAGCACACGATAAACCATCGTTGGATACTTGCTATGTGCCAGATGCTAGAAATAAATAAGATTCGGATCCTGCCCTCAAGGAGTTCACAATCAAGTAAGGGAGAGAGATTTGTAAAGAAAAAAAAAAGATAATTTTGGCATAGAAAACTAAATGTAGTGGTAAAGGTGTAAGCTGGATGCTGAGAAAGGACTGAGAAGGGGTTTATAACCCAGGCAGGAGAGATGGGGGAAGTGGTGCCTGATTAAGTATTAAAAGATTGACTCATTCATCCATTTTCTAGGATGTAAGTCCCATGAGGTCAGGGACTTGTTTTGTTCACTGTTTTAAGTCTAATGTCTAGAGCCGTACCTGGAATATGGTAGGAGCTCAATATTCATTGAATAAATGACTACATGCCTACTATGTGCCAAGCGCTGTGCTAAGTGCTTGGGAGACTTGGGGGAGGTTGATGGAAAGGGAAGAATCAAGGAAGATTTCTAGGTTTCTGGCTTGAGCAGAAGGATCGTGTTAAGTCTTCTTTAAACTTTTGGTAGAATTCGCCAGTGATGCTTTCTGGTCCTGGGCTTTGTTTTGGTGGTAATTTTGACCACTAGTTTGATGTCTTCACTTGCACAGTACTATTCAGACTTTCTATTTCTCCGTAAGTCAGCTTTGGTAATGTGCGTCTTTCTATAAATTTCTCCATTTCATCTAGTTATCTAATTTGTTGGCATACAATTGTTTATAGCATTTCTTTTTAAAAAATTTCTATAAGGTTGGCGGTAATATTCCCAACTATTATTATTGAATTGTCTATTTCTCCCTGCAATTCTGACAGTGTTTGCTTCACATATATGGAGGTGGGCTGTTTTTAGTATATATTTATAATTGTTGTATCTCCTTGAATTGTTGACCTTATTATTATTATTATAAAATCTTCTTCCTCACCTCTACTAACAACTTTTGTCTTAAAGTCTATTTTGCCTGGTATTAGGATCTCCACTCCAATTCTCTTTTGGTCACTGTTTTTACGATACATCTTTTCCAGCCTTTTACTCTCAATTTAATTGTGTCTGTGAATCCGAAGCACGTCTCCTGTAGACAGCACATAATTGGATCATGCTTTTTTATCCATTCTTCCAATCTCTGCCCTTTGATAGTAGTGTTTAATCTGTTTGGATTTAATGTAATTATCAAAAAGGTGAAATTCATGTCTGCTCTTTTGCTATTTGTTTTTTCTATTTCATGTCTTTTGTGTTTGTCAGTCCTTCCATTACTGCCTAATTTTGTGTTAAATGGATTATTTTATGGTCTACCTTTTTGATTACTTTATTGTTTCTTTTACTATATTTTCAGTTATTTTCTTAGTGGCCTCCCCGGGGACTGCAATGAACATATTAACCTATAAAAATCAAGTCGAAATTAATACCAATATTATTCAAGAACTTTGCTCCAAGAGAGCTCCATTCTCTCCTCCCTCCTTTGTGCTGATTGTCATACCAGTTACATCTTTATACACTACATGTCCATCAATACAGGTTTATCATGATTGTTCTGTGCAGTTGTTTCTTAAATCAGAAAGGGAAAAAAAGGAATGTGGCACACAGTCTAAAATTAATATTACATGTTGTTTTTACATCTGGGAAAATTAGGAATGCCTCCAATGGCCTAACTGCAAATTTCCCTCGCCACTCTGCTTCCACAGATAAGGTCCTCTGGCCAAACAACTCTCCTTATCACGGAGACCGGGCATGGTGCCTACTTATCCCTGAATAGTGGGCTTTCGTTCCCTGCCAGCCTATAGAATTATTTCAACAAGCCAATCATATCCTCCCATGGGAACTGGGGGTCACCCCATCCTCTTGATACTACCAAGCCTGCTTCCCACAACGCTTGGTTGTTCATTCTGATCCCACTTGCAAACCCCGTGTGGCTCTGTGTGACATGCAGTGCCTTCGTCCCTCAGGCTGTAAGTATATGTGACTAATAAACTGCCGTCAATCTCATGTGGCCAGTGTTGTGTGCTGTGTGTTCAGTCATCCCCATAATTCTAGGGAAGAATCCCTCCCTCATCAATGAGGTGAAGAAAAGGTGATCAAAACAATTGGCATCATGAAGAAGATAGACCAACCATGACCAAGGACACCTGGTTAGTTTTAATTAACTGCTCATGGCTAATTAACTGCTTCCATGATATGGCAAATGCTGTCTGGCACAGAGCTGCCAATTGCTGATGGACTTGCACTTTGGCTTGCAGGGCACTCTATGCTCTTTGCCAGGTGTTGGTGTCTTTTCTCACTCGAAATGCTCTAATCCTCATGACAAACATTGTTGCTAATGCCATTCGGTTTGGCCTGGGTTTGGCAGGTGGTCTCTGAGGCCTCTGACTGTGAAGGCAGCACACACAGTATCCTAATCCCTCGGCACTTGAGTCCCAACTACCGAGGATGGGGCTGTAGCTCTCTGGTTACTGTGTCTGGCCTGGTTATTGTCACTTGCTGCTAGGGCAGCCATGTAAAACTTGTTTGTCATTGTGCACTGCCAGGATGGGCCTGGGGACACCTCTTGGTGAGGTTTCTGGAAAGGAAGGAGACCACCATCCTGGAGAGAATGAAGCATGGCACCCCAGTTGCCTAATCATCATTGTTGTTCAGACAAGAGTAGCATCTTTGCTTCTCTCATGTGCTGCTACTTCCCTTGCTACTGTCATGTATGATCTCCTGGCCCCCCAAAGATAATGAGGTGCACATCCATGGTAACCCATGGGCCAGGTACTGATTTTTAAAAATGGGAAGGAGTATTTAGTACTCAATTGCTTTCCCAATGCATAACCCCCTAAGTGTGCCCGGGCTTTGTCCAGCTCACCAGCACGCCAAAGGGCTAATTTTGTGATCATAGGACTTGATGGATCCCACTCACGCCACAGACAAAATGATTTTACTGGATGTGGACCTCAACCCAGGGAAGATTGACTGGCATTCCCTGGAAGAAGAGACAGCGGCCTATGAGGCATGCCCCAGAGCCCCTGAACCTTTCCCCATGACCACCAAGAAGGTTGACATCACGGGTGATTGGGCAGAAACAGAAACTAAAAGTTGAGGCTTTACTTGGCTAAGAGTCTAAATTCTTATGGGGACTTTTTACAGAGAGAAAAATAGGGGAACAGAGGGAAGCCCTTGTGGGGAAAAGAGTAGGGCCAGGGCGGAATAGTGGACCCAATGCTCTTCCGCTCTGCCATTCTGTTGCTTATGCCCTGATGGCAACCAAGAGCTCACTCCTCAGGGCTTCAAGGAAAAAAATTAAACTGAAACAAAGGTACACAATTTGACCCTATTGGAAATCCAAAATTTACTCAAAGAATTATATAGCAAAAACACAAAAGGGCACTGATTGGCTTTTACACCTCTACAACATAGGCTCTGAATTAATGTCAACATTTGCTGAAATGCACCAATTGGCAAACCTACATGGACTTGATCAATACTGGAATTCAAATTACAGTTATACCTGGGGACCCATTAAATTTAAACAAGGTGCACTCTATAATCTTCAGGGAGTTACTGAATATAAAAGAAAGGACAAAGAGATATGCTTCATGATCAGAATTATTATTTTACCTAAATTCCCATGATCATAGCACCCATTACCCTAAAATATCCTCTAGTGGGCACAGACATTCTGACCCAATTGAGTAATAAGTTAAAATTATATAAAGTCTTTGGCCCTTATCAATTGGCTTGGCTAAATGAGATGCCATGGATTCCCCAGTTCAAAAAGTTAAGATGGCCCTATGTAACTTAAAACGGCACTGAAAGATGAAAAGTTATTACAGAAGACCTAATTAGTGAAGGGGTGATTATCCCCACTGCTTCTTCATGTAACATCCCAGTTTGGCCTGTTCTTAAACCTGGAAAGAATGAATGGTGCGTCACAGTAAGTAACTGCACATCAATGCTCTGGCCCCATCCATTAAGACCCCCATATCCAAAACTGACTACTGGAATGACTGACTCCATCTACTGGGAAATATTTTGCTATTACAGATTTGAATAATATATTCTGTTCAGTGTCTATTTCAACAGTCTCTCAACTGCTGTTTGCCTTCACCTCTGAAAGGACACAATACACCTTTACCAGGCTATCCATGGGGTACTTCAGCAGCCTTGCAATTACACACAGTCTTTGCCAGCAAGATCCTAACTGCATCCACCTTTCTCTAGAAACACAGACATAACATTACATTGATGACATCCTCCTCCAAGGAGATTCATTTGACATGTTTACTAACAACATACAAATACTCATAAAGGCCCTCAGAAAAAGGGGACAGACCATTGCCACACATAGTGCAAGGCCCCACCATCTCTGTTGCATTCCTGAAAATTCTTTAGTAAACTGAGGGTTAGTCCATCTCTGACAGTTAAGAAAATACCTGTTGATCCTTTCAGCACCCACAATGTTAATACAAGTCCAACATCTTCTAAGATTTTGGGGGGGAGTTCTGAAGATACCATAGTCTTCATTTACAAGTTTTACTTAATCTCATTAATGATGTTTCTTGCAAATTGGCCCACCTTGAATGGATCTCCAACAAAAAGCTCCAGAATCTGTCCAAACTGAAATCAAGCACTCTTATTAGTGTCCTCAAACACTCCTTCATGCATCCTTTCATGCCTCCTGGAATCTCTAGACAACCTATGATGACCATAAGTGGTCCATAGGCTTCTAATATAAGAAATCGCCCTTCATTGCCCTGCACTATACTATTAGGGCAGCAACTTGCTGGCCACAGAAATCTTCTGAAAATCAAGGCTCTCACAGTCCCTTAGCTTGTGACCTCTACACCCAGCTGCCCATTATGCTTTGGGTCATGGGAGCAGCACTCCACAAGCACATCACAGCTACTGAGACTTCCCTGTTACTAGATGGAGCCAAACCTGAGCCCTCCAGTAGATCCCACCTACAGGAGGCTGGCCTTCTCTATCCTCAGTCACTTGCCAGATGCCATGATGCTAGAAGAAGTCAAATCTCTCCCAAACCCTTGGCTACCTAGGGACCCTTTAGGATCAACTGAGTGACCAGTAATGGGAGTTCATACATTTTATGGATGGCATTGCACCGTCATACATGATGGAGTTCAGTAGAATGTTTTCATCCCTTAACCAGAGAACCCCTGAAAAGGATGGCACCCAAGAGTCAGCACAACTGACCATACTTCAGGTAGTCATTTTAACATTGGATACCTGGCCAACAAATAGTATCATTTACACATTTAAAAAATTATTTATTTATTTGAGAGAGAGCGAGAGCACAAGCAGGGGGAGGAGGGCAGAGGAAGAGGAAGAAGCAGACTCCTCACTGAGCAGGCAGCCTGATGTAGGACTCGGTCCCAGGACCTGCAGGAGCTCCATCCCAGGACCCTGGAATCATGACCTGAGTTGAAGGCAGAAGCTTAACCGACTAAACCACCCAGGTGCCCCTCATTTGCACATTTTTACAAACCCTTGGGCCACTGCCTAAGAGTTGCCCCTTTCAGAGTAAAGAACTCTGGGAATCCCTTCCCTCACATATATTCAAAATATAAATGAAGCCCACATGTCTCTACATATGCTAAGGCCACACACAATACAAGGCTTTACCAGGATGTTCCTTATCACCTTTGGAGTTACATTACCATTAGTGACAAGGGCACTCATTTCATTTCACAGAATATACAATGCTGGCTTTTAAAGAAGGCATTCGGTGGAATTTCCCCTATAGGACTCAGGAAGTTGGTTTAATCGAAAGGCATAATGGGCCCCTCAGATAACTTTGATTTAAGTTACAAAGTGGCAAACGGACCCCCCCCCCCACTGGGTGTCACTATTGCCATAGGCATTGATTAGTCTAAATTCATGGCCTCTGGGGACATGCACTCCTTGCACCAATGCCACATGGGTCCCTCAAATGCCTTTTTGGGACATAAAGGGGGACACCTCTAAAGTTCATGGTTTTTGACCATCATTTCACCACATGGCCCTCTTCCTCCTGGTCAAATACTTACTTCACTTCCTAGGGAGGCCCTTCTACTCCCTAAAAATCTCAGTCACAACAAAGATTGAAAGTGAAGACGTTCAAAGGGTCAGGTGTGATGTCAGTCTGAAAATTAATATTCTGTGCTGCCCAGACAGCTGGTAAAATCAGGAGAGCCTCAAAGAGACCAACCACAAGTTCACCTCCCCACTCTGCTCCCATGGATAAGGTCCCATAGCCAAAAAAACAAAACAAAACAAAAAAGCTTCTTATCATGGGGAACCTGGCACAGTTCTTGCTTATCCCTGAGTAGCAGGCGTCGGTTCCTTGTTGGCCCATGGAATTATTCAAACAAGTGGATCACATCCTTTGTGGGAACCAAGGGTCACCTCACCCCCTTGATACTAGAAGGTCTGCCTCCCACCGACCTTGTTCGTTCACTCTGTTCTCAAGTGCAAACCCCTTGTGTCCTTGCATGGCAGGCAGTGTCCTCTTCCCCTGGACTGTGAGTATATGTGATTAATAAACTGTCAGTCTCATCTACCTACTGTCAGGTGTCATGACACTGGGGACTCCATTCTTCATTGATGGGATGAAGAAGAGGCGATTAAAACAAGGAGTTATAAAGAAAAAAACCACACTTATATTGTCTTTTATATTTACCTATGTAACGAAGTTTTATCAGTTGTGGATTCAAGTTACTATCTAGGGTTCTTTCACTCAGCCTGAGAATCTCCCTTTAGTGTTTCTTATAGGTCAGGGCTGCCAGCAATAAATTCCATTAGTTTTTGTTTATCTGGGAATGTCTTGGTTTCTCCCTTATTTTTCTTTTTTTTTTTAAGATTTTATTTATTTATTTGACAGAGAGAGAAACACAGCGAGAGAGGGAACACAAGCAGGGGGAGTGGGAGAGGGAGAAGCAGGCTTCCTGCCGAGCAGGGAGCCCGATGCGGGGCTCGATCCCCAGACCCCGGGATCATGACCTGAGCCGAAGGCAGACGCTTAACGACTGAGCCACCCAGGCACCCCCTCCCTTATTTTTCAAGAAAACTTTTGCTGGATATAGAATTCTTAGTTGACAGTTTTTTTCTTTCAGCACTTTTATTTTTTTTTTATAATGAAAGGGGTTTTTTATTTTTTAAAAGATTTTATTTATTTATTTGACGAGAGAGACACAGCGAGAGAGGGAATACAAGCAGGGGGAGTAGGAGAGGGAGAAGCAGGCCCCCCGCCGAGCAGGGAGCCCAGTGTGGCTCGATCCCAGGACGCTGGGATCATGACCTGAGCTGAAGGCAAACGCTTAACGACTGAGCCACCCAGGCGCCCCACTTTCAGCACTTTTAATGAGTCATCTTACTGCCTTCTGAAACCCATGGTTTCTGATGAACAATTAGCTGTTAACCTTGTTGAGCAACCCTTGTATCTAATGAGTCACTTCTTTCTTGCTGCTTTCAAGATGATCTGTTTTTCGGGCGCCTGGGTGGCTCAGTTATTAAGTGTCTGCCTTCGGCTCAGGTCATGATCCCAGGGTCCTGGGATCGAGTCCCACATCGGGCTCCCTGTTCGGCGGGAAGCCTGCTTCTCCCTCTCTCACTCCCCCTGCTTGTGTTCCTGCTCTCACTATCTCTCTCTCTGTCAAATAAATAAATAAAATCTTAAAAAAAAAAAAAGATCTGTTTTTCTTTGTCTTTTGACAGTTTGATATGATGTGTCTAAGGTCTGGATCTTTTTGAGATTTTCCTACTTGGAAAATCTACTTTGTTTAGTTTCTTGGCTGTGTACATTTATGTTTTCTTTTTTAATGAAATTTGGGAAGTTTTCTGACATTATTCTTTCAAATATACTTTTTGCTCCATTCTCTCTCTCCTCTCCTTCTGGGTGTCCCATTGTGTGTATGCTTGGTTGTGTCCAACAGGTCTCTGAGACTCTGTTCATTTTTTTTTCTGCCCCTCAGATTCAAAAATTTCAATTGACCTATTTTCAAATTCACGGATTCTTTCTTCTCCCTGCTCTACTCTGTTGGCAAGTCCTTTTGTTGAATTTTTCATTTTCTTATTGTACTTTTTACTTTTGTACATTCTATTTCATTCATGTTATAATTTCTATGTCTTTATTGATAATCACTATTTCGTGAGACATCATTTTCTCATACTTTGCTTTAGTTCTGTAGACTTCAGTTCCCTTATTTTAGCATATTTAAAACATCTCATTAGAAGTGTTTATCTGGGGTGTCTGGCTGGCTCAGTCAGTAGAGCACACAACTCTTGATCTTGAGGTCATGAATTCAAGCCCCACGTTGGGCATGGAGCCTACTTTAAAAAAATAAAGTGTTTGTCTATTAATTCCAATGTCTGGACTTTCTCAGGGACAGTTCCTATTGACTGCCTTATTTCCCATGTGTATGAGTCTATCTTTCTTTTTCCTTTGCATGTCTCTGGGCAGTACAGAAACCCCAAATGGAATACAAACAGAAACAAATGAATATAACATATTTCAAATAAATAACATAACCACTTTAGGGGTTGGGGTGGAGGGAGAACTAACCCAAAAAACTTTTGAACACAATTTTTTGACTATATACCCTCAAACAAAATAATTGTAAACAAATAGTACACTCTAGTTAGTATGTATGGCTTTTTTTTTTTTTCAGTTGTATGGGTTAAAAATTCTCAAGTTACAAAATGGAAAGGAAGAAAGCTAGAATGAACTCTCTGGTGTTGAATGTCAATCAGAACTATCAGTATGAACTCATGGTTCATAATATATTTCACTTGCATATTTTCTGGCTCTGTCAACTGATAAGGCCAAGTAGTAATAATGTTCTAATGACAATGAACACACCTAATGCCCAGAGCCTGGTATCTAAATACTCTTCCTTAGTAAAAAGAACCAGGGCTACTTGGAGAAATGGCTGATTCCAAGGCTAGGACAGCAGAAATATCTTGTGGTGCCAGAAAATAAAGAGGTACTCAAAGAATGAAGTTAGCTTGAAATGACTTCTAATAGCCCAATATGGGATAATTTGACAAACAAAATAATGATAGTAGTGAAATGTAACCCATAAGATACATTTAAAAAAATTTTTATTGTTGTAGGAGTAAATTTTTTTTAAGTAAGACCAATCTTGTAGGCAATATTTCAATGTAGTCTTTAATGTGTTTGTTACAAATGAGAACTAAAGGACTAGAATTTACTTCCAAAACTAGGGCAATGGTAAATTTCCAAAGCTAAAGGAAGGTAAACCACTGTGTAAAGCGTCCTTCTATCATGTACATTATGAACCTACTGAGTGATTTCCCATCGAGTTTCAAAATTAGTCCAAGGGAGTGTCAAGGGGAAAATAAAGCCATATCTTGTTTGCTTCTTTCAAATTCATCAGACAATACTGTGTGCCCAGAGAGCATACAGAGCATACTCCTCTAGACACTATCTACGACAACAGACCTTTCTAGAATACTAAACTACTTCTAATGTCTGTAGACTGCCCCAACCAGATTTAAACTACCTGTGAGATATAAACTTCTAGTCACATATCCTAAATGCATACATTCAAAACTACCATTTTAAAATAAATTGGAAAGTAGGGAAACCTTAAAAAAAGGATACATTCTGCTATAATACACACACTATTATAAACATTATAAGTGTGTGTGTGGATATATATATAGAAAGAGCAGATAATCAAGATTTAAATAAGATGGTTAAAAAAAAAAGAAATGTAGATTTTACCAAAGGAACTATAATAACTGCCCCAAGCTACAACTATAAACAGATTCGCTACTATGGTAATTTGTCTAGGTTCTGGAAAAAAATAACTAAAACAAAAAAACACAACCCAACCAATCAAAACAAAACAAAAACAAATAAAAAACAAATAAAAAACAAACCCACAATAAAACCCACCCTAGAATAAAACAAACATTGATGAGTCTATACTGATACAAACAAACAAACAGAAAGGAAAAGCCCTGTCCTACAGCAGAATTCCAATTAATAAATGTAGAAGGAATGATGGAACTAGAAAATCACCATTTGGCAACCGCCATAATAATACTTGTTTCATGCAAGAATCACCAATGGATGCTAAGACCAGTGGGTGAGAATATAATCAGGAAAAAAGATATCTACATAGTATTGAAGCATCTTTCCGTAAGATACGTATTAATTACCAAGAGTAAAATGTAACTTTACAGTGGAGGAGCCTGTTAGGGATCACCTTAATCAAATGGTTGCAGTTAATAAACATTATGAACAAAAGCACAAAGCAATATCATGTATCTCTAATGTGATGCACTATAAAAGACAGAACATCACTCTCTGGTACTCCTGCCAAAAATGTATAACCTAAATCTAATAATGAGGGATCACCAGAAAAATCCAAATTGGGGGATATTCTATAAGATAACTGGCCTGTACTCTCTAAAAAGTCAAGGTCCAGACAAAGAATGAGGAACTAAGCAAGATTAAAAGGAGTCTAAAAAGACAATTAAATGCAGTGTGTGATTCTAGATTGTATCCTGGACCAGATGTTTTTCCTTTTGCCCTAAAGACAACCAGTGTGACAACAGGTGAAATTTAAATTTAAGATTAGTACATTTCATAAGAGTATGATATCAGTGTTAATTTTTAATTTTGATCATTGTTCTGTAGTTATATATGAGAAGTTCTGTTTATAAGAAATATCTACTTAGAGGTAAAGGAACACCAAGTCTGCAACTAAATTTTAAATGTTTCAGAAAAATATATGGGGGAAGAGAAAGCAAATGTGGTAAATTGTTAACATTTGGGCAATTGGTATATGTGAAAGGTATAGAGTACACCCTTGAAAATTTTCTGTAAGTCTGATATTATTTCAAAATAAAAAGTTTTAAAAAATTCTAGGAACAGAGTCACCTAGGTGGCTTAGTCGGTTAAGCATCTACCTTGAGCTCAGGTCATGATCTCAGGGTACTGGGATGGCTCCATGCTCAGTGGGGAGTCTGCTTCTCCCTCTCCCTCTGCCTCTCCCCCTGCTCGTGTTCTCTCTCTCTCTCCCTCTGTCCCTCCCCACAGCTCATGCTCTCTTTTACTCTCAAATAAATAAATAAATAAATAAAATATTTTTTAAAATCCTAGGAATAAACCCAATAAAATGTGTGCAAGACCTCTATGTGGAAAACTATAATGCTTTACTGAGAGACAGTGAAGATCTATATAGAAGAGATATACATTATTCATAAATTAGAAGACTCATATTGTAAAGAGGTCAATTCCCTCAAATACAGATTCAATGAAATTGCAATCACCCCCCCGAATGTTTTGTGCGCACACACGCGCGTGTGTGTGTGTGTGAGAGAGAGAGACAGACAGACAGAGACACAGAGAGACTTAAAGCTAAATTTTAAGTGTATCTAAAATTACAAGAGGTATTGTAGACACTTTTAAAGAAGCAGAAGCAGAAGTGAGAGGACGCTACCAAATATCAGACATATTATAAAGTCGTAGTAAACAGGATGATATAATATTGACACAGATAGACAAAAGAGAGCCCTAAAACAATCCCTATATATGGAAACTTGTTATATGACAGAGATGCTACTGCAGAGAAATGGAGAGAGAATGGTGCGTCATTTTAAGAACTCTGATAAACAGATGCTGAAATGGAGTTAGAAATGCAAGAGGTTTATTGGGAATGGGGTGAGTATCACCTGTGAAAGATAAAAGAGAAGGAAGCAGGATTGTGCAGCAAGAGCCTCAAACTGTGATACATACCTGATCAATTTTTGGCCAATCCAACAGGGAGCTCTAGAGCAAAGATTACCAGTTAGAGGGGTCCCACAGTGGACAGAATTGCCAGGATGGAGTACGCCCTCCATGTTGAATGGCAAGTTCTTTCTCATTGGGAGATCCTCCGTGGCTGCCACAATACATCCCTTATGCTGAGCAGATCAATTTCTCCATACACGTTTGGGGACAAGTTTTTGTAGTTTTCCCATAGGCCTCTCTTCCTGAGCAAAACTTAGAAAAGGGAAGTTAGTGGAAAAAATCCACAGCCCCCCTTGCTACAGTTGGTCCCAGAACTACAGCTGGAATCCATTGTCTCCTCCCTCACTATCCATCCTCAATTCCTCTCACCCTCCGCTATCGCCTCTGCTACTCCCGGTGGCTTACGTGGTCAAGTGAGTAAAACACTCATTACTGAGAAACTTGAACACCAGTAACCATACACACCTCAATTTGGGGTTACGGCACTTGCCTATTCGCAATTAAAATGGAGCAAGGCAAAGGAGTATCAAGAGTTGTCCAAATGGATTACATAAGTTCCATTCCTATTTCGCCATGTCCTTGTTTTGTGACTGCAGCCCACTGGGACTTGCCAGAAACTCCACAATGCGTGTCTTCTCACGCCTTACTCTTCCCACTCCCTAGGGTCTGCTGGATCATATGAGTTAAGCAGCCGGGCTGCTTTTACGTCCCAGAGTTCCTGCTCTGTGACTTGGTCGGAAGTGGTAGACTTCAATGGCCCTGGGTATATAGAGTGGCTTGGTATTCCCAGGTATGGAATGACTTGCACTAAAATCCAAATGGTCCTTCCTGGTGCTGTGCTTTTTTTCTTTGTGGTAGGGATTACCAGATGCCACAATTTGTCTTTTGCTTTGGCGGGGATTTCCCTGCATGCTCCTGACCACTGGATTCTTAAAAACTTCATTAAATCTTTATCTCCTGCAATCTGGAGCACATGTGTCTTACCAAAGCCTCCAGAGTGCTAGTCTTCTCTTGCTCATCCTGCTCAATCAGCACAATGAGATTATTGATGTAATGGATCAATGTGTTGTTCTGCAGATGTCCAGGGAGGCCAGATCTCTTTGAACTATGTTATGACAGAAGGCAGGAGAAATAACACATCCCTGGACAAAACTATAAATGAATATTGTTATACATTCCGCATGAATGTGAGCTCTTTCTGATTCTCGCTCTTGATTGGGATAGTAAAGAATGCATTTGCCAAATCAATGGCCATCTGTCATGTACCTGAAGCCAAATTAATTTGCTCTAGCAAAGGTACCATGACTATCACAGAAGCTGTGATTGGCTTCCACTTTCTTGAGCTTACTGTCATCTCTAGTCATCTTTCAAGTCCTATTCAGTTTCTGCAGGGTCAATACTGGTGTATCAAAAGTGGAACACCATCCCTTCATCATTGAGATCCTTAAGGGTGGCCCAATCTATGCCATATTCCATCCCGGGGCAAGGGATGGAATTCTGATTTTGATTTACTATCTCAGCTATGGGCTGCATTTTCAGAGCTTTTGACTTGGCCTCTCTACTACTGTAGTTCTTATGCCACAGGACAAAGACCTAATGCAGAGGTTACTCCAGCTGCTAAGTATGTCAATCCCACTGAAGACTCAGTGACCAAGGAAATGACCACCTGGTAGGTCTACAGGCCCAGCGGACCAGGGTATTAATGTCCAATAGTCCTCTAAATGTCTCTCCTTTCTCCAGCGTACAGTCACCCACATAAATGGCCATAGGTCCCTTTGGGGAAGAACTGGGGCTAGTATTATTGTATATAATTGTCATGGTGATTTAGGGTCCTTCCTTCTGGGGACCCAACCACCTCTTCAGTCAATGGGTTCCAAAAACTGACTCATATCCAGAGACTCAGCCAAAGATCATAGTTTGCCCAAACTCCTGCATCTATCTATCTATCTATCTATCTATCTATCTATCTATCATCTATCTATATATATATATATATCCTTGTTGGCTGTCCATCTATTTGGCCCTAGAGACCATACTGTATTAATCTTGTTGACTCCCTGAGTCAGGGAAGGAGTGGGGCACTTGTGCAGGTTATAAGGGTGCAGAGGCAGAGGGCCTAAGGTTGGGGCATAGATAATTAGAGGGATGCCCAGTGAAATTAGAATTTCAGATAAATAAATTTTTAGTATAAGTATGTCCCATGAGACTTTTTTTATTTGTAATTTTTAAAAAGATTTTATTTATTTATTTGAGAGAGAGAGAGAGAGGGTGACCACGCACAAGGGGGAGGGGCAGAGGGAGAAGCAGGCCCCCCGCTGAGCAGGGAGCCTGATGCCGGGCTCAATCCCAGGACCCGGGGATCATGACCTGAGCCGAAAGCAGACGCTTAACTGACTGAGCCACCCAAGAGCCTCTTTATTTGTAATTTTTATTTGCTAAATCTGGCAATGCTTGTTTGGAGAGCTGCTGTGGTCTGAGTGTTTATGTCCCCCAAGCCCCAAATTCATATGTTGAAATCCTAATGCCCAGCGTGATGATATTAGAAGGTGGGGCTGTTGGGGGGTGATGAGGCTGTGAGAGTGGAGCCCTCATGATGGGGTTGGTGCTCTTATGAAAGAGACCCCACAGAGCTCCCTAGCCCCTTCCTCCATGTGAGGACACAGCTAGAAATCTGCCACCCGGACGAGGGCCCTCCACCTGACCATGCTGGCGGCCTGATCTCAAAATTCCAGCCTCCAGAACTGTGAGCAATAAATTTCTGTTTTTTATAAGTCACCCAATCTGTGGTATTTTGTTATAGTAGCACAAACAGGCTAAGATAGGAGCCAGAATGTTCAGGGTCATCCACCCACATGTGTCCCCAGTTTTCCCAACCAAGGCTCTGATTTTAGCATAACAGACCCGTCTCTACCGAGCATTCAATCATCCTTGAAGCTTCTCTATTATTTAACACCCCCGGTTTGGTCTTCATATTTTTTTTCTGCTCCTTTACTGCACAAGATAAGAGCTTTGGTGTAAGCTACCAAAAAGGTACTCTGGATTTTGCAGTTAGATTTCAACTGTTCATGAATAGCCCTGACCTTTTCATTACCCTTCTGTAGGGCATCAGTGGAGCCAGATAACAGCTGGTAAACTTCATTGTCTTTGTATGATTCCCTCTTCTCCCGAACGCATTTCCCCAAACCCTGAATCATTGCACTGACCACGCTGCTCCCCTCCATGGAACATTTCCTCGAGACGCTAACTGTGAAAGTGTTAGCAAGGGTGCCGCCATCTGTGCCTGGGACAATCCATACCCCACATACCACCGGGGATGGGGGCCACACTGACAGCCTGGTGGTGGGTGATGCCCTCTTCCTAACTCCCATCTTACTGCCTGATTTCTCAGATCAGATGCTACATCTCCTTGTGTGTTAGTTTAGGCCCTCTGGTGGGGAGATTCTGAGGTGGAGTTGCAAGTACAAGAGGCTTCTTAGAGGGTAACATCTGTGAAAGGTAGAACCTGAGAACCTCAGACTGAGAGTTTGGGCACCCGGGAGAGCCCATTAGAGAAACTGCTCAGCAGGCCAAAGGGATGGGGCCCGAGTACATCTGCCACGCTCAGTCAGTGGCCAGAGGCTGCCGGGAAAGAGCCTGGCTCCTGCTTAAATGCTTCAGCAGATCTCCGAGGGACCACAGCTTGAGGCCGACCGCTAACTGCACTCTCAGCTGCTGGATGGCAAGTTCTTCCTCAAAGAACAGCCAAACGGCACAGATGGTTCTTTTCAAAAATGGTGCTGGGATGATTGGGTACCCATATGGAAAAACGGAAAGAAAAAAACGGAAAGAAATTGGGCCCTTACTTCAGTGAATGAGCCCAAATGAGTTACAAGTAGATTATACATCTAAATTTAAAGGGCCAAATTATGCTTTTAAAATGTACATGATTATGGTCACAACTTTGGGGTAGTGACGAACTTCTTAGACAGTACACAAAACTGCTAACTTACATAAATGAATAAAATGGATGACTTTGACCACAATAAAATTAAGCAGTTCATAGAAAAGACACCATGAAGAGAATGAAAAACCAAGCCATACAGTAGCAGAAGATATTTGCAATATATGTGTAGCAAATAAAGTTCTAGGACATATACAGAATTGTTGGAAAGTGATAAGAAAATAAGAAAAATGGGCGAGAAGTCATAAACAGTTACTCCACGGAAGTGAAAATCCAAATGGCCGATAAGCATACAAAAAAGTTCTCAATTTTATCAGAGAAATGCAAATTAAAACCATTGTGCAATATTACCACACATTCACTAGAATGGCTAAATTTTATTTTTTTTAAGATTTTATTTATTTATTTGAGAGAGAGAGAGTGAGCAAGTGTGAGAGAGCGAGAGGGCAGGAGCGGAGGGGCAGAGGAGAAGCAGGCTCCCCGCTAAGCAAGAAGTCCCACTGGGGGCTCGATCCCAGGACCCCAGGATCATGACCTGAGCTGAAGGCAGACGCTTAACCAACTGAGCCACCCAGGCGCCCCTAGAATGGCTAAATTTTTTTAAAAATTCCTTTTAAAGTGAAGACAAATTTTTTAAAAAGATTTTATTTATTAGAGAGAGAGAACATGAGCGGGGATGGGGGTGGGGGAAGGGGCAGAGGGAGAGGAAGAAGGAGACTCCCCGCTGAGCAGGGAGGCAGACACGGGGCTGGATCCCAGGACCCTGAGATCATGACCTGAGCCAAAGGCAGACGCTTAACCAACTGAGCCACCCAGGCGCCCCCCCCCACATATTTTTTAACAGCTTTATTGAGATATAATTAACATCCCATACAATTTACCCATTTTTAGTGTACCACTGGTGGTTTTTAGTCTGATCAGACACATGTAGCCATCACCATATTCAATTTTAGAACATTTTCATCACCTGGGAAATAAACTCCATACTTTGAGCTATTAAGTCCCTGTCCCTCCAACTTCCCAGCCCTAAGCAAGCACTAATATATTTTCTGTCTCTGTAGCTTTGCCTATTTTGGACATTTCATATAAATGGAATCATATAATATGTGGTTTTTTGCAATTAGCTTCTTTCACTTAAAGCAATGTTTTCAAGGTTCATATATGTTGTACCGTGCATCAGTCCTTGTATTAGCCTGTTTGGTGTGCCATAACAAAATACCACGCACTGGGTGGCTTAAACAACAGGCATTTGTTTCTTCACAGTTCTGGAGACTGGAAGTCCAAGATCAAGGTGCTAGCAGGGTTGGTTTCTGGTGAGGCCTCTCTCCTTAGCTTGCAAATGGTCGCATTTCCGCTGGGTCCTCACATGGCCTCTACTCTGTGTACCTGCAGGGAGAGAGAGGGGTATCTCTGGTATCTCCTCCTCTTCTTTTTTTTTTTTAATTTTATTTATTTGACAGAGAGAGAGAGAGCACGCACGAGCCGGGGGTGGGGGGGGGCAGAGGCAGAAGGAGAAGCAGACTCCCCACTGAGCAGGGAGCCCGATGCGGGGCTCAATCCCAGGACTCTGGGATTATGATCTGAGCCGAAGGTAGACGCTTAACTGACTGGGCCACCCAGGCGCCCCTGTTTCCACCTTTTATCTATTATGAATACTGCCGCTATAAACAGTCGTGTACAAGTTTTTGTGTGGACATGTGTGTTCATTTCTCTTGGGTTATATCCCTGGGAGTTGAAAGGCTGGGTCATGTGGTAACTCTGTGTTTAACCATTTGAGGACTTGCCAGCCTGTTTTCTGAAATGATTGCACCAGCTTATACTCCCACCAGCAACATATGTGTGTTTCAATTTCACCAACTCTTTGACAAAAATTGTTATTATCTATTATACTCATCTTCATGTTTGTGAGTGGCATCTCATTGTGGTTTTGATTTGTATTTCTTTGATCACTCACGACGTCAAGCATCTTTTTTATTGTGCTTATTGGCTATTTGCATTTCTTCTTTGGAGAAATATTTATTTAAATCCTTTGCCTAATTTTTAATTGGGTTATTTGTCTTTGTATTATTGACCTGTAAGAGTTCTTTATATATTCCTTGTTTTGTATTTCTTTCATTTCCTGCTCTGGTCTCATTTTGTGTTTCCTCAGAGCTTATTGACATTCCTGGAAGCATAAATAAATGTTTGTCAATAAATTTGTGAAGTTTTCAGCCATTATTTCTTCAAAAGATTTTTCTGCTCCTTCTTATCTTTCTTCTGCTTCTACTAATCCCACTGCATATATGTTGCCTTACTTAATGATGTACCACATTTCTCTAAAGGTCTTTGCATTTTTCATCATTCTTTTTTCTCTGTTTTTTGGATTGGATAAACTACTGGTCTATCTTTAAGTTCACTAATTCTTTCTTCTGCCATTTCAAATCCACTGTTGAGTCCCTTTGGTGAAATTCTTTTCAGTTATTATACTTTTCAACTTCAGAATTTATATTTCACTCTTTTTTAAAAAAAGATTTTATTTTTAGGGGCTCCTGGGTGGCTCAGCTGATTAAGCATCTAGACGTGGCCACATTATTCTGTGTCCTCACATGGGGTGGCAGCAGTGGGGGTAAGTGGGTAAGTGGAGAACACTTATACGAACACTAATCCCATGATGGTGGCCCCACTTTCATGACCTCTTCTAAAACTAATTACCTTCCGAAGGCCACACCTCCAAATACCATCACACTGGGGGTTAGGGCTTCAGCATATGAATGGGGGGGGGACAAAAACGTTCAGTCGACAACAGTGTCAAGAGAGTTTCTATTGCTTGCTTTTTTTTTTTTTTACTTCCTGATTACTTTGGATGTTTCATAATTTTTGTGTTGGAAACTGGATATTTTAGATAATATATTATAGCAACTCTGGGTACTGGTTTCCCCTCTAGGGCTGGTTATTTGAATTTGTTTGTTTGTTTTATTTGTTTAGTGACCATCTGGATTAGTTAAGTGAAGTCTGTCCCCCACCCACCACTACCACAGTGTGAAGGCTCTGATGTTGCTCCTCAAGGGGGTGCAGCTTTAGGTATTCCAACAGTCACCCTGGGATGACAGTGGTTTTCACAGAGTTCTTATCTCTTTCCCTAACCACGTCTAGCTGTTAAACTCTACTCATTGTCAGCGGACTCTCCTACTGTTTTCAACAATGCCCAGGGCCATAAACTTCTCCATAGACTGATCCAATCAAATTCAGAAAGAACAATCCCCAAGGAAAGTGCTTTGACCTTTGTTCTGACCCCAGAAGGGCTCCTCCCAGCTGTCTCTTTCCTAGGTTCTCTCCAGCAAACTAGTGTGTCCACAGTTAGTTATCCTAAATATCTCCAATGAATTTACTAGTTTCCTGCCAATTGCCTTTCACCATAACCTCCACTATTTTTGAGAGCTCCTTTAAACTAGAACTTCTCCACACTGTTGCAATGAAGTTGGTTCCTTTGGGAAGACATTCAGAGCCCTCTGTTTATGGCTTGCTGCTCCCCCAAAGCCAAATCTCTGAGCCATGGTGGAGATAATGGTGCACTTCTCTCTGAGTGGCACCCCCACTCTAGCTACTTAGTGCTCAGTAGGACAGGGAGCAGCAGCTTCAAGTTTTCTAGGCTTGCTTCTCCCAGCACAGAACCACCACCTTACAAGGCAGGGCAAGGGTGATTGGGATCCCCATTTTCTCAGCGGTGCCATGCCCAAGGTAGACGCCTCCATCCACAAGTGGGGACTAGGTGGAAGAAGGAAGCCTGCACCTTTTCACAGTCACTGGGTCTTAGACCCAGCAACAGGTAGCTAAGGGCCAGACGAGAAATTCTCACCTCCTGCTCCTCCTGAGAAATAGTGCTCCAACTGGGATCTAGGAAAAGGTGGAGCCCTGGGTTCTTGGCTGCACTAATCTGGAGTGGAGTCTCCTCCTCACAGAGTTAAGAAAGGGGGTCACGAGGGAATGGGTCTTGGTTCAAATGCCATAGACACTCTGTGTTCTCACCAAATTTTAGTAGATTTTCTTGAATAGATGTCTCTTAATTTGCTGTATGTCCTTAGGATCATTTCTAGAGACTTTTAATGATTGTATGTATTTTTCCATAATTTTCACCAGTTTCATCAGAAGGCTGGTCTACAGAGCTCCTCACACTGTCATGCTGGAAGTAGAACTCCTTTATATATATATATTTGTTGAGCCATCTCAAAATAAGTTGCCGACATCAGGAAACTTTATCCCTAAATACCTCAGCATGCATCTTCCCCAAATAAGGACATTTTCCTACATAATGACAATACTATTATCATTCTTGAATAAATTAGCATAATTCTATAGTTTCTAATAAGCATTCCATATTCAAATTTCTCTAAGAATGTCTTTTATTCAACTTTTTTGAGGGGGGTTAGGGACAAAAACAAAATAAGATTCACACATTGCATTTTGTTGCTTTGTCTCTTTAGATTTCCTTAATTTAAAACAAACCTTCCAACCTTTCTTTTCATGTTATTGATATTTTGAAGAGTCCAGACCAGTTGTCTTTTAGAAGTTCCCCACATGGGGAGAAGGTTATTTCTTGAGGGTCATCTATCTTCTATTTCTTGACCTGAGTAGTGGTTTCCCTATGGTATTAGCTTTTTAAAATTTTTCATTAGGCTGCACAATAATATTCTATGTGTCAAATTTGTTTGTAACCAGTACTAAAAAGAAATGAGCTCTCAAACCATGAAAAGACATGGAGGAAACTTAAATGAATATACTGAGTGAGAGAAGCCAATCTGAAAAGGTTATATACTGTATGATTCCAAGTATATAACATTCTAGAAAATGAAAAACTATGGAAACAGTGAAAAGGTCAGTGATTGCCAAGGGTTAGGGAGGGGGGATAAATAGATGGAGCACAGAGGATTTTTTAGGGCATTGAAATTATTCTGCACAATACTCTAATGGTGGGTGCATACCGTTATACATTTGTCAAAATGCACAGGATATCTGACACCAAAAGTGAACCCTAATGTAAACTACGGACTTTGGGTGATAATGATGTGTCCGTGTGGGTTCACCGACTGTAACAAATGTACCACTGTGGTGTGGGATGTTGATAGTGGGGGAGTGGGGGGGGAATATATGGGAACTCTCTGTATTTTCCATTCAATGTTGCTGGGAACCTAAAAATGACTTAAAAAATAAAGTCTATTTAAAAATCTGTAAGTAGGGATGCCTGGGTGGCTCAGTCGGTTGGGCATCTGCCTTTGGCTTGGGTCATGCTCTCCATCCCTCATCGGGCTCCTTGCTCAGCAGGGAGGCCTGCTTCTCCCTCTGCCTGCTGCTCCCCCTGCTTGTGCTCTTTCTCTTCCTCTCTCCCGCTGACAAATAAATAAATAAATAAATCTTAAAAAAATAAAAAAATAAAAATCTGTAAGTATATTTCACAACTTTTACAAATAGAGAAGTATCTAGAAAGAAGTGATTACAGTTCCAGTGCTCTAAGTTTCTCACAGTTTTTAGGAGGTTAATTTTAGACCTTACTTAAGTACACTGGACTGTCAAAGTCCAAAGTCTATGCTTTTCCCATCACACCTTCCTTCCTCTCTAGAATCAAGTTAGGGTTTACTGACCCTTCTTGGGAGGGTCTCCTGGCTGCCACGTTTGAAAGTTCCCTCCAATCTCATTCTCTCCCAAGAGTTGCTTTGTTCCCTGGGCCGCCATGTTGCAATAGCTGAGAGGTAATGTCCTCCTCCTTCCTGCCCTCCCCTGAAGTTAATCGCCATTTGCCCCCTGCCCTAGGGAGGAACAGTGACAGAAGACTTGGCATAACACTTGGAAAGGTCTCTGAATCATGATCAAGGGGATTAGACGAAGAAAGAGGCCGAGCTAATGATTAAAATGAGAGGGAGGGATAATGTTTCTTTGCTTCTATTCCTAGCAGTAGGGCACTAGCACAGGATTGGTTCAAATTAGCACCTGACTTTCTATCTGTGAAACTAGGGAGACCAATTTGGGCTTGCAAAATACTTGGGGGAAAATATTTTTGTTGATACCCTAGGAGTGACTGACCAGAGAAGTCTGAGAATTTTTGTAAATAAAATAGCCATGAATCTGCTGGTAAGCACCACGCCATTCCACAGTATCATTCCTTTTTTTTTTTTTAGCTAGGTATGTATGTATGTATGTATGTATGTATGTATTTATAGAACAGATTGTTTATGTCCCTGAACAGATGCAGGCTCTGCTGGGAAGGCAAGGCGTGGAAGTGAGTTCTAAGTGTCAGGTACGGCCCCTGCCTTCAAGGTTCTTACAATCCTATTGGAGAGAAAAAATATTCAGCCAGGATGAGGAAGGGTGGTAGCAAACCAGTGAAATGTCTCACTGGTTTGGAGTGTGTGATCATCTCTTTACCTGCCAGGGGTGAGGCTGACCTTTGAAGAGAGGGAAGGAGGTTTTGTAGCTAATTAATCGTGAAAAATGAGGGCACTCTGTAGGTTGCTGAAGAGTGAAAGCTAACAGATGAGCTAACAAACTCTCCTTTGTCTTAAAGATGGCTCTGCTAATGTCAACCGGGATCTGTTCTTTCAGGTCCTCAGCAGATTCTGGAAGCCTCATTTCCCTGACCCTCCTTCCTTTCTATTACCAGTGTCTCTGCCTGTCTTGGAAAGTAATAGGACTCCACTCCTTGGACAGTGTTCTACATCCTAGCTGGTCCACAAGTTTAGATTGACCTTTCACCTAGTTAGGGCCCAGGAGTGAAGTGTGACTCCATCAAGGAAAAGTGGTTAAGAGATATGATCCTATGTGGACAGTGTCTCTCAGTGAGGCAGTGCAGATTGAAAGAGGGAAATGGGGATAATCTTCTCTTCCATATGTTATGTTCTCCTGGTGACCAATAATTTTTTCTTTGTTTAATGTCCATCTCCCCATCTAAAGGGCAAACTGTATGAGGGTAGTGACTATGTCTTTTTCATTCTCTGCTGTATCCGTGGCCCCTAGCACAGTATCTGACACACGGTCAGTGTCCTATAAATATTTGTCAAATGAATGAAGAATTAATTAATGAACTGAGTGGGACTTAAGTCCTGACAGGATGTGGATGGAGACGAGCAGATGAGCGAGAAAAAGTGGTAAGAAAGAAACAGAGGTCTTCACTGGCATCCCCAGGACGGCTGCAGGAACGGGACAAGAAGTGGGAGACAGCAGGACCTTCTAGTAGTCTCGATGGCAAAGGGAAACTAACATCTGCAGAGCATCTTCCGGGTGTCTGGTGCTTTAACATGTATGAGCTCATTTACCCATCACCACTGCAAGGAGGAGGCACCATTACGATCTGCATTTTACAGATGAAAACAAATGAGCCACAGAGAGGTTAGAACTTGCTCATGATCACGAGTGTGAGACCATTCCCCAGGGATCTCTCGTGTTTCTGCACATCTTCTGAGCCGATACTGGTCCAGACTTTTTTTTTTTCCTGAAGATATTTGTAGAGTGAACAGCTTTGGAAGATATGGTGTCTCCCTCTGGATCAAAGGAAAGGCATTCTCACTGGCTGTCCTAGAAGATTCGGCTTCCCGAAGCTCAGTGTCACTCTCCTGCCACACAACCCACAGCAGGTATAGGGGTCGCCAGGCACCTTCGGAGGAGCTCCTGGAAAGTCTGGAGACAAGGGGAAGTGACACAAGAAAATCTTTATACTCTGGCTTCTACGCTTGCTGTGAGAAATCAAGCCCCCTTTATCTCTGACCCAGGAGCCGGGCAGAATCATACTGATGGACAAGGATTTCCAGAAGGCACAACAACTGGAGCACCTTAGATACTTCATAAATCACCAGCTAGCTTGAGCTCTTTGGGGGTTACTGGCCAACTCTAAATCAAAGGCACCTAGGTGGTGGTTCGGGAGGTGTACGATGCTGAGATCCCAGTATCACACTCTCTTTATTTCTAACCCCCTCCCCCAATATTGTATCAAGTGGTATCAGTAGAGATTTCTCATCTCAGGAGTCTCCAGTATCCCTTTTGTTTATATAGGTTTTTTGGTCTCATTATTTACAGACTCTTTTTATCTTCAGTGTTGTTGTGATGTTAGGCCATCACTCTCTGTTCGGCGAAGCTAGAGCAATAGGGGCCAGCTCAAGGTGGCCAAGAGGAGAAACGGGAGGCTGCAGAGGAGCGAGGCCGTTCCCACTTACCATGTCCCCAGAGGACTGAGCTTCCAGAAGGCCTGATGATATGTCTAGCACTTCCACTGAAAGTGATTCCAGGCTCTCCTCATAATAGCCCTTCGAGAAAGCTGAGGTCTTCAGTGACCATTCCAGCAGCATACTGTGCATGTCTAACAGGTCTGGGGCTGGAATTCATCTCCCTAGCCTGGAAACGTAGCAAGTTCGGAGGACAGCACCCCGGGGCCAGGAGGAAGAAGAGCAGGAACGTTAGGACGAGGGTTCTTCTTTTTGACAGCTTCTGGTTATCCTGCCTGGAAGACAGAACCTCAGGAGACCAAGGGCAGGGCAAAGTCAATGCCAAGCCATGTCGGGGTTCCTTCCACAAAGGCGGGGTGGAAGAGCGGTGTAAGGGCTGGTGTCCGGCAAGGAGCTGGGGACAGACTGTCCCAGGGTCTGACTGGACCATGACTTTGTCCTTTGTGTCCCTGCATTCAAAATCTACAACGTGTAGGTGACCCCAGGCCTGAGATGGTTAGTCTCTCCCTCCTGGAGTCCAGGCAGATGGCCCCCACCACCGCCGCCCCACCCTGGCCAAACCGCCCACGGGCAGAGTTGCCGTGGAAATAACCTTCCCACAGCCTTCAGCTATCCCCCCACCCCCCCACCCCCCAGCAGCTGTTGTTCTCGTCTGAACAGAGGATGATTGTTTCACTTCTTGACTTCTGGGCATAAATTTACCAAGCTGAGGTCCACTTGCATTGGAGCCAGAGGTGGTGGGAAGAAACCAGTTCATAAAAGACCTACGCAAGTTGGGGTTGCCACCACCCTGAACCAAGCAAGGAGGACTAGGGATAGGAAAGGGAGGCCCTTGGGACCCAGGCATCCATAAGGGAGAAAGGGTCTCAAGAGGGGCGCCTGGGTGGCTCAGTCGGTTAAGCATCTGCCTTCAGCTCAGGTCATGATTCCAGGGTCCTGGGATCGAGTCCCGCATCCAGCTCTTCCTTCAGCGGGAAGCCTGCTTCTCCCTCTGTCCCTGCAGCTCCCCCTGCTTGTGCGCGCTCTCTCGCTCTCTCTGTCAAATAAATAAATAAAATCTTTAAAAAAAGAAGAAAGGGTCTCAAGATAGTGGGCTCCCGGTTTCTTAATGCGCGGGTGTTTGCTTGAAGAGACAAGAGACAAGGAACCGATTAGCTTATTTCTGTCCCGCTCGCTCCTCAGATGAGCAGCAACATGCCCTAAAGACACTTTTTTTTTCAGTGTGGACATGAGGCATTCTCTAGGAACTGGGAACCTCCTAGAAGGTGCATTCATCTAACCCTTTTATCATAGATAGCATCAATCCACTTAGGATACCTCAAGAGAAGAAAGATTATGGTGAGGATACACATAGCCTGGGAAACAACTAGATTACAAAGCAGCTCCAGTCATCAGCATCTTGTTCTCCTCTTGTATACTGTCCCTGCTTAACACTGGCAATCTGCGCTCTTCTCCTCTTACCTGACTGGAAAATTCTCCCCATAGTCTATAGGAACAGTTCCACAGAGTGCTAGTCTGATCACCTTAGCTTATTACTATCAATCCATTTGGGCAGAGCCCTTTGTCCCTGGCTACCTTATCTGTCACCAAACTGTGGGACCCATTGCTGGCACAGTTATGGTCACCTCTGTGCCAACACTGGCTGGATCTGCCTTCCTGAGCAGGAGGCAGTGAGCACAGCCCTGGACGGGGCAGGCACCATGACTAACGGGTCTAGTACAGAGGGCTTTCCTCTGAAGGTTTGCCTCAGCCTTGGTGACAATGCACTTGTGACAGATTCAGCTGACCAGGAGAGAGACGGGGCCAGTTCCCTGTGTAAGTGAAATAGGCAACTGCTCATGTCAGCGTTTCCAAGTCCTGGTCCTCAAACCCCTGCATCAGATTCATCTTAGTGCTTTTCAAACCTTCAAATTTCTGGCCTACTTCAGACCTATAGAACCAGAATTTGGGAGTTGGGTAATCTGCATAAGCTCCTCATATAATTCTGTGCATACTAAAGGTGAGGACATTTGCTCTATGTTCTTTGAGCTTTACTTGAGCTGTGACTTCTTTCTGGAAAATTCTTTCTCTGCTACCTTTGCCTAGCAAAATCCTGTCCCCTCCTTGGAGGCCAAGTTCAGATGAGGCTGCTTTCATGAAGCTTTCCCTGATTTCATGACTCCTTAACTCCCACTATCTTCTGTTGCTATGGAATAGGGCACATTAAGCATATAAGAATTGGGGTACAAGGAAGTGTTGGGGATGAAGGCACATCTGGGATGGAGCTATAGGAAGGGATTTACGTTTTACCCCCAACTTTTCATTTGGAATAATTTGAAAGTAAACTATGATGAATCCTAGTATAGCCTTCACCTAGAAATTGTTAACATTTTAGATTTGCACATATATTCTCTCTCCATATACGCATATGTAGTACACATATGTATGTATTTGGCGACACATTTGAAATTGAATTGCAGGCATTGTGCCACTTTATACCTAACTGCCACTTTAGCATATATCTCCTAAGAATAAGAACATTCTCTCATCCTCTGGAATAATCATCATACCATTATCACATCCAAGAAGTGTTATGTTGACAGAATAATATTATCCAATATCAAATCCATATTGAAATTTCTCAAATGATCTCCAAAACATCCTAGATGTTTATGTTGATGCAGGATTCAATCAAGAATCATGGATTTCCAGGGGCACCTGGGTGGCTCAGTTGGTTGAGCAACTGCCTTCGGCTCAGGTCATGATCCTGGAGTCCCGGGATCGAGTCCCGCATTGGGCTCCCTGCTCAGCAGGGAGTCTGCTTCTCCCTCTGACCCTCCCCCTTCTCATGTGCTCTCTCTCTCATTCTCTCTCTCTCAAATAAATAAAATCTTTAAAAAAAAAAAGAATCATGGATTTTGGGGCGCCTGGGTGGCTCAGTCGATTAAGCGTCTGCCTTCGGCTCAGGTCATGATCTTGGAGTCCTGGGATGGAGCCCTGAGACCCATGTCAGACTCCCTGCTCAGCGAGGAATCTCCTTCTCCCTCTCCCTCTGCCCCTACCCTTACCTATGCTCTGTCCCTCAAATAAAAAAAATCTTAAAGAATCATGGATTTCACTTAATTGTCTTTTTTTTTTTTTAACTCTCCTTTAATCTAGATTCTAGAACAGTACCTTTGGCTATTTTTCCTAACGATACCAATATTTTTGAAAAGTCCAGGTCAGTTGTCTTATTTGTAATCTGGATCTGATTGTTTCTTCATGATTAGATTCACATTCAACCCCTTTGGCAAGAAAACTATAGGAGTAATATTGCTTACTTCCCATTGCGTCACACGGGGGGGTCCACGTGCCGTTGCCCTGTTACTGGTAATGCTAAATTCAATCACTTATATAAGGGGTGTCTTCTAGAACTCTTTATTGTAAAGGTACGTTTTTTTCTTTGAAGTTAGTAAGTGGATCTGTGGATTAATTAGGAGTGTGCATGTTTAACAAGCTCTTACGGTGATTTTTGAGTGCCCTAAAGTTTGAACCACTGTTTTGCACGTTGTGATGTGAAGGAAGGTCCACAAAGGCCTTGTCTACCTCCTGAATACAGACTCACCTGGGGCTGAGTGCATCTGTCTTCACCGTTCACCTCCGGCTCCACCTCCAAATGCCCCCTCTGTCTTGGCTGGCCCCAAATCCCTAGCACAGGAGACACTAGTAGGCCAGATGGGGACATTGCCTCCAACATGAGGGAGCTCGCTCCCTTTACCAGTAAGGTCATTGGCCTTGTGAGGAAGAGCCCTTAAAAAGGATCCTTACATTAACCCAATGAGTGCACATATGGGAACATTGAGGTTCAGAGAGGTGGAGTAACTTCCCCAACCTCTTCAGGGTGGGCACTGGATTCGAATCCAGTTTCAACTGTAGAGCCCATGCTTTTAAGCACTATGCTGTACTCCCTACGGAGTGCTCATTCCACCTGACTTCAGAATTCTCTCACCGTTTTCTTCTGAAGCCCTCCGGGCCCACGGCATTCCTGAGAGTAAGGAAGCAGGAGCCCTGGACTTACTCTCTTTTAAGGTGGGGAGACGGCGCGACACAGAAATCAATTGGCATTCCTGTGGCCTTACGGCAAGCGAGTAGCTGAGCCGGGCTGCTGATGGAGAGACCGTAAGCTCTTGCTTATGAACTTGATTTAAAAGGCAGCTGAGAGCCATTGTGATTTCTGACTGGTGCTTGCTGAATCCAGAGTGGGTTCGGTTGGATTAATATCACTGTCCTTTGTGCGGGGAAATGCTGTTCCTTGGTAATAAACAGGTTTACAGGGTTTGGCAGAAAAGGCCAATGTTGCCCAACAGCCCCTTCTGTGCTCGGCACATGTGATTGACTGCCATTCGGCTTCGGGCTTTCTGTCCAGCGTGTCACTGGGAAAAATGCAACCTCCTAGATTCTAGTCAGCTCCAGAAAACCTCTCGCCCCCACCTCCCGCCGTCCTTTCCCAATAAACAGAAAACGAGCCTTGTGGAGGGGCTCCACATTTGTGTAGCCCACATTTTTCCCTGATCTCTCAATTCTTCCGTGAGAATGCCCGGCCAAACGCTGCAGTGACATGAAAACGACATGACAAACAAACCCACAAAAAACAAGACCGTCCCCTACTAGCAAGCCACTGGTAATTTGGAGGTTTACTGCCCAGTTTAATCTTTAGTTTCAGGTTGCCCATTTTCTGGTGACAGAGGTGTCAGGAAAACATCCCTGCACCTGTTGCAAAGTCTCAGCTACAGCTGGAGATAGACACAGACAAACACATCTAGAGTATCATCCCAATTTTAGCATACGTGCCATTGAAGCCAGCACATGTACATAGAAAGTATCATCCAAGTTTAGTATGCCCTGATAAATTAAACAGCATCGCATATAGACACAGAAGATGTCAAAGTTGGAGGACTCCCAAGAGGTCACCCGGCAAAGCCCTCCATCCTACTCGTCACCCCCTGGCCGAGAGACCAAAGTTGGGGCAGCTCCAGTGACAAGTTGCTCACTGGCTTTCAGAGGCAGTTGGTATCCATGACCAGCTTCTTTTCAACAAAGGTCTTTACTAAAACAAGGGGAAATCCATCCTCCCGGTACCTGCTAGCCACTGGGGGCTTCTGCCTTCCTCAGAACAAGGCATCTCCTTGGGCACCCAGGCCCCACCCCCAACCCTAGAGGGACTGAAATTTCTAGCACTATAGTTCCCGAGCCAGAACCCTACGTCCCCTCCGACTGCTCCCTCTGATGGATTGTGTCCCTGAGCTCTGGTTCCCCGGGGGTGGGGGGTGTCGGTCGGTTGGGGCAGCCCCTCCTCTATCGTTCCTCTCTCTCCCTGCCCACCCAGCGAGCGCAAAGCTCCTGGGAATTGGGGCCTCTGTGGGCCCACTGCAGTGCCATGACTCTGCTTGCCAAAAGCCATTTGATGCAGCAGGTAAGCAGGCAGTTAGAGAGGTGCATTGGGTTTCTGAGAGGCACCAGTCTAGCTAAGGCAGAAATAGGCTCTAACTTAATAATCTGCTCATCACACACAGTAAGAGACACCCTGACTTATTCAAAGACACCGTGGGCGGTGCAGAGGATGAATAAGCATGATTCACTGCCACTCTGGCACCCGGGGCACGAAGAATAATAAAACCCAAAGAATTGTAGCCGCCTGAGTAGTAAATTAAGAGATCCGGGGCTCAGCTAGACTCTAGACATCAATGTTACCATGGTGATAAAGGGCCCTGGCGTTCAGCAGCTATTAGAGAGCAGGCATCTAATAGGCTAGTCTATGTCACAGCCAAAGCCCAAGGGGCTAGCAAAGAAGACCAATTAGCATATCCATTCATTAGGGGCCTCTGCACACTTCTTCTCTTAATTCCAATTAGTTGTTTGTTTGAAACGACGTCTCTTGCCTGCATTATGCTCATTAGTGCCTTTTAGCCACTGGAAATAGGCTTGAATCTCCACAAGGACCTCACAATTTCCCAAGCCTTCATTTTTTCCCCCTAGGGGTCTAGGCTTATACAGTCACCAACCCATAGCCCTCAGTCCCTCGAAATGAAAGCATCTCTCACTGTACAACTGTACTCGACAGATGGAAACTCTGCTCAGGAATGTGATGCGCTAAGGGTTCTTCTTGGAACCCAGCGAAGTAGGGATCTGGGGCCATTATCTGGACCATTCAGGTCAAGGAAACCCTCTGGCCTCAGCCAGTGAGCCTGCTGGCCACTACTCAGAGGCTAGCTGTGCGGGCGGGGGAGCTTCGGGCACCGGGGACCATACTGGCATCAGCAAAGTCAGGCAGTAGCTGTTCCAGCTTGAAGGACTGCCCTTCAAGGTCCAACCCAAACCCCGCCTATTCCGGGAAGCCTTCCCTGATCTCTGCAGCCCCAAATAAGTTCCCCCTCCTGCAAGCACTTTGAAGATGACACCTGATGCTGGGCAGTATTCACGGGCAGCCTCAGGCCTCGGCTGGCCTGGAGCTTCGGCACCCATGACTTCAGAGTCCACAGGTCACTAATGCTGGAAGTGTCTGGGGTTCTAGAGAGTGCCCAGCACTGGCCCCACTGTCTCCAATGGCAAAGAACTCTTAAGCCCCACTGCACGTGACCTCCCAGAGACTCCCTGAAGATTTAAGGAAAGCACACAACTACACAACTGCTCTTTGGTGGCTCCGGGACACACTCCACCCTCCCCCAGCCAACACACACACACACAATTGTGGAAGTGACCCAAAAGAACAGATGTCAGAAACTAGCCCATCTCACGGTGGAGGCAAAGATTCTCTGAAGAGTGCTACCAACTCTTTCTTCCTCTGGGAACAGGAGGACCCAGTCCATAGCTTTCTGTTTCCCATCAGCAACTTGGCAACCATGTGGTTTGACCAGAGCAGGCCCCCAGGAGAGGCGGCTTCTAGAAGCAGCTGCGAACACCTGCATCCAAGGACTGGGCATATACAGTTTGAGAGACTGGAGTCATTTGCCGTTGGATCTGCTGTCAAAGCCTCTCCTTGCCTCTCTTGCCTCCGTGGCCACGGTTCATTTGCAGCTCTGCAGGCCACTTCCGGCTCCAGCCTGCTGCACTGTGCAGCAGATTGCTCCCCCCGCCTCGCCCCCCCCCCCCACCATGGCAGGAATGGTTTCTCCTGTAGCTACTTTTTTGAGTGTGAACTCATACAGATTTCTGTCTTTGAGGTCCCATGGGATTTTGTTCTTTTACCCCACCCAAGAGCTGGCATTCCAGAAGGCAGCCTGAGCTATAGTCAAAATACACCGCAAATATATTAAGTGTATAGCAAACCCCAAGTGACCCAGAAGGCTCGGGCGTGGGAGATTCTGGAGAATGGAATATTTTGTTACCTGAGGTCACATTGCTCCAAATCTCCTTTTGTCTTCCCCCTCTTGGGTTTTTTCCCCAGCTTTATTGAGATGTATTGACATATAACATTGTATAAGTTTAGGTGTACAAGGTGGTTTGACTCACTTATATATTGCAAAATCATGGTCACCGTAGTGTTAGCTAACAAAACCTTCATCATGTCACTTAAGTGCCATTTCTTTTTTATGGTGAGGACACTTAAAATCGACTCTCTTAGCAACTTTCAAGTAATAATACAGTGTTATTAACTACAGTCACATGCTGTACATTAGATCCCCAGAACTTATTCACCTTATAACTGGAAGTTTGTACCCTTTGACCAACATCTCCCCAATTCCCCCACCCCAGCCCCTGCTAACCACCATTCTACTGTTTCTATGAGTGTGGCTTTTTTAGAGTCCACATATAAGTGGGAGCATACAGTATTTGCCTTTTGTTGTCTGACTTACTTCACTTGGCATAATGCCCTCAAGGTCCATCCATGTTGTTGCTAATGGCAGGATTTCCTTCTTTCTCACAGCTAAACGATATTCCTCTGTGTGTGTCTGTGTATGACGCTTTCCTTATCCATTCATCCACTGACACTTAGGTTGCTTCCAGACCTTGCCTATTGTGAATAATTCTGCCCCCCAACTCTTGATTTTTGAAATCTTGCTTACACGATTGTGCTCTTTTCTGCGTTAGGAAGACAAGACCAGTTAACCTATCCTCTGGTTTCTGAGGCTTGCAAAGGGCTTCGAGATTCTCATACTTAACATTAGGAGTCACACAAAAGGCTTGATTGGAGAAAGTGTGAGAGAGCCCAGTATCTACTGAGATCAGATTAACCCCTGGAATGTATTTTGCTTTTATTAAAGTCCAAAAAGAGGAATGAGTTTCTCTTTTTTTGTCAGTGGCCTCTTTCTCATCAAATAAGGGTATGGAGCGGGGAGGGACTCTGTTAAGGAAGAGTCCTAATTAGTAGCGTTCTAGTAAATGGAGTCTTTATTTTAAATTAATCACTATTGAAGCTGTCTTCATCCGAATAGCCTAGGCTTGGAATTATGAATAAGTCAATCTATCTAAGCAATTGTGCTGGTTTTCTTGGTTATGTATATGCCCAGAATCTCATTATCTGCAACATTCTCAGTCACCTGGGTATAACGGGGTGATTTGTGAAAGAAGAATCACAAATTCTACCCAAGCCTTTTAGTCACCCAGGCTCTGGTGGGGTGGACCGAACAGACCAAAAATGCTATACAATGTTTTGGCTCTTTCTACTGATTTTTCTTTTGTTGGATCCCACATTGGCTTCAGGAGTTATATATGTCTGGGAAACTGACACTGCAAAGTTCTGGCCTGTTCCCTGCCCTGATGCTAAGGGATAAATATAGATCTCAACCACTACAGAAATGTGGCCAGGATTCCAAGGGGTGTGTGCGTGAGGGGCAGTGACTGATGGCGCCATTCTGACATGTGGGCTAGAAAAAGGCTTCTTTATGTCCAAGACCCTCTTTGGGGAGGGGAGGGGTAAAGCAGGAGCCTGGCCTCTAAAATCGGAATGCATAATCCACATTTCAAGGGGCTCATGGGTTGACACAAATAAGGAATATTGTAGGTGGCTTGGTGTGTGGGGGGGGCGGGTGGGGAGAGCGAAGGGAATCTTTCCTGACACCCTAGATCCTTTTGCATGAGATCAGTCTTATGAAAAAAGAAAGATATTCTTGGCCATGTCCCCTCACCCCCAACTCCCACCCACGCCCCACCTCCTGCACACACTGATACTCAGCTCTCAATTGAGAAGAACACAACTTAAGATTTCCATTGGGCCCATAGTACCTCGGGCGCTAGAGAAGGACAGAGGGCGGGTAGAGACGTGAGGTGAGGGGGGTGGTGAGTCGCTCATCCTCGTGACCCAGAATATCTCCCCCCTCCCTGTGATGATGAGCTTGCTTTTCCATAAGGGCTTTCCTTTGATTCAGGGAATGGGCCAACCAATGAGAGAGGGGCATGTTAGATTATTTTGGGGAAGGGCTCATGCCAGGAGGGTTCACTTTTACTAGGCGCCAAGTGTCCCCAGCAACCAGTGTCTCCTGTACCAGCAGAAGCTCCAGAACTCTCACCCCCTGGCCTGCCTCTGCCCCGTCTGTGCCCACGGAACAGCCATGAGAAGGCAGCTCCGGTCCAGAAGGGCTCCGGCCTCTCCTTACGCTTATCGCTACAGACTTGTGAGTCCCGGGGAGCAGAATATTTTGCCCGCCCTTTTGAGGGGGGTGGGCTGGGGGTTGCATAGATCTTGGCTTATAGCTGCCTCTCCTCAGCATGGGCAGGAACAGTGAGGTATAAGGAAGCCTATAGTTTCAAGATCCAGCAGTAACTCCTGGCACCCCATTGTGCCCTAAATTGCTGCATTGAAGGAGGAAGCCCCTCTTCCTGGGGAACAAAAGACAAGGGGAGGGGAAGATGCCAAAGAATAGTGGCCTTCTAAAATTGGGGCGGGGGGAGTCTAGAATTTAAACAAACAGAGCTTTTGGAGTCTGGGAGTAGAGGTTTTGGTCCCATAGCAGGAATTTTAGCCAGGAGAGAGAGGAAGGGGAAGAGGAAGGGAAAGACACAGCCCACCCAGCTGTCTTCAGTCCCCTGGGGCGGGAGCGCCTGAGGAACCCAGCTGCTCCTTTTCTAAAGCAGAAATTCCAAACTCTCGGGAAAAATCAGAGAATCGTAGATAGAAGCCGGGCGTAATCTTAGACATCATCTCTCCAGAACCCCTCATTATGTAAAGGAGGCTGCTGGGGCTCAGAGCACAGGAGTGACTTGCAAGTTAGTGAGAGAGCTAGAGAGAACGCCAAGTTTCCTCACTTCTAATCTTGGGCTCTTTCTATTAGATGTGCAGTAGGCAACTCCCTAGCCCTCTGATCCTCCCCCACCCGTTGCCAGCCTGCCTGCCACCCTACCCCACCCCGCCCAGCGCACACACACACACACACACACACACACACACAAACACACTCACGTGCGCGCGCACGCGCCTGCTGTCGCCATTTATCTCCATCCAGGGTGCATCACAGATTTCTTTGAACCCACGGTTTCTTTGCATTTTCTTTGCTAGAAATCATTAATATATGCCACACGCAGTACTATTTGGGGGGGGGGACAGTGTAGTCTGAAATCTCCCCCAGAGAGGGCTGTGATCTGAGCCCCAGGAGGAAACAAAGCTTAATCCACTTTTCTTTGGGAAATGGCCCCTTATATAACCAGGGAGTTAAGTAAAGACTGTCAACAGCCCGCAGAGGAAAACACGAATCCTTCCAAGTCCATGTCAACCTACAGAGGGCTTCCCTTCTCAGCCACACTGTGCAGAATCTTTCTTTTCGCATTTCCAGAGTCCCTCCCAGCTTTCAGAGCACTCACAGCCTGTAGGGCACCTAGAACTCTTCCTTCCTTGGCTTCTTTTCTCCATAATGTTGCTAAAGCGTTGTGTATCGGTTCAGTTATTTGTCAAGTGCACCAGAGGAGCTTGCTCTTTATAGGAAATGCTTGATTTTAAAGGCATCAGGGGATCTTGCCCTTTAGAGGGAATACTTGATCAAATTTAAAAAGAAACTATTTAATGCAGTGGTTAATCATATGCTAATTTCTCTTTAAAATCAACCAACCATTCAAACGTTTACAGGGTGTTACTCAATGCAGGGCACAAATTTATCCTTTGGGTCACACTGTTTGTTTGTTTATGTGTTTATATGTTTATATATTTAGAGTGCTCAAAATGGAGCCACCCTCTGCCCTTCAGACTCTTCCCTTTTAGGGCAACATGATGGCCCCGGCACACACCCACTACTATATTCCAGCACATTCACACACACTATCACATGAGGGCACTGCCACTTTAGGCAACGGACAAACACAGACCCTCTCATTACCAAAGGATTCCCTACAGGATTCTGTTAAATAGTTAGTTGCACAAAAGTGCCTCCCTTGCACAATGTGAGGTTCTCCTGTCCCGGGAAGCAGAGGAGAGCAAAAAAGACATTTGAGATTCCTGAAACTCAGGCAGTGTGAGAGCCGTGGGGATATTAGCTCGGAGAAGGTTAATTCTTCCCGGGAGGGTAAAGCTTTAAATGACAAGCTATCTTTAATGGGATTATCATGAAAGCTCATATCTACAAATAAGATCAGGCTGAGGCCCAGGCCAGCTGCCTCCTCTGTGGAGCAGAGGTGGAGGGCAGGCCTCCCCCCACCTGCCCCGGGCAAGAGGGAGAGAAAAGGAAGTTGTTAAGAAAACATAAAGGGGACTATAAATCCTTCCGCAGTGAACGGTTCCACCTCAAATTCTCGGAGATTCCCAGGTGCGGTAGATTCTTGGGGGGCCATGAGGACTACCCACCACAGTCCACAAGGCTGCTGGGGTTTAGGACGACAAGCTCTGTGAGAGCAATTTCCCCAGAGTCCAGGCTCAGGTTTTAAGCCTGGTAGTTACCACTGGCGCTCGTTTTGTCCCCACCGGCTCCTGAGCTGTGGGCCCCACACGGGGGGAGGGCCATCAAGGAGTTGGAAAATATCCACTCTGCCCCTTGGGTGCTCAGAATGTAGTTGGGGAGGTCAAATGCGTCCGTGTGTTCACACACAAGGGAAAGAGATTTAAGAACATTTATTAGTCCATTCAATGCTGAATGATGGGGTCTTTTCTGAGCCTTGTACCGTGAGTCCACGTCAGAGCCAGAAATCCTTGATTATGAGCACCTACAATCTCTTGGGAGCACCGAATCCGACACACCTATGGTGGCTCCATCATTCTGTTATCGGCGTCTGGGCGCTTGCGCTCAGTGCGCGAGGGGAGGGACCTCAACTATCCCGGGTAACAAGAGACGCAGGTTCTGTCAACCTGATCACAAACTCGCTGTGTGGCTACAGCTATGTCCTGCTCCCTCTCTGGGCCTCCGAAGGACAAGGGACTCTTCAGGGTCCCAGTCAGTTCTAGGATGGTGTGTGATAGAAGGCTGTACATTGGAACAAACTCGAGAGCCATTCAGAAGTGCTTACGATCCAGAGCTAGACAGCGCTGGCCAGACTGAACGCTGAGAGGAGAGCCTTGTCATTCTCTGTCCCTTTTAGTGATTCTGAACAATCCAATTTTCTGAGCCCCCCCCCCCCACAATGGCAGCATTTTTAGCTGAGTGTCCTCTAAACGGCCTTTGAGGAATCAGGCAGGGAGGGGGCAGCACGGAGCCCCTGGCCTCTATCATTTGACACATCCAACCCCAACAGGTGCACAGGCCCCGCCACCCTTCAGATTTGGACAGCAGAGAGAAGGGAGGGTGGCCTCATTTTCTGCTGCTGCAGTGAGCCTTGGCAGACCCCCAAAGAGCAAAGATCCAACTCTCCTGCCTATGGCTAGGAGGCATGTGAAATACCGTTGGTGAAGTCTGGGTTTCTCTTTTTTTGTTTAATTTCCTTAGAACCACTCAGAGAAGATTATAGTTTCAGATCTCAATGACTGCAATCAGTCAATCAACAGATATGTGCTGAGCACTCACTACATGCCCAGATTTTTGCCTAGGGTATGGGGTGGGGGGGGATGGGGGGAGACTAAGGAAGTATCAGTTGAGGTTCCAGACCTTAGGGAGTCTGTTCGACCAGCGGAGGTGCCAGCCCAGGCAACAGTCAGAGAAGCAGCAAACAGACCCCTGTGTTTTGTTTTTGCTAGGGAGGGAGTCTAAGTTTTGAGGAGGGGTCCAGCCGCTGGCCTTTCCTCCTGCGGTCTGTCCCAAGCTACTTTCAGGTACAACGTGGATGATCAGGTTGAGCACCTGCCAGCTACAGGACCAACGGTAAAGCTGGTTTGGACTTAGAATTTGCCAGGGTGGACTCAAGTGTCTAAAATGAATCTGTTCTCCGGTGTTGAGCTCAGCTCCGTCCTAACAGGTCAGACAAAGCGAGGCCCAGGCCCCAGGACGGCGGAGTGACATAAGCAGAAGTCCTGGGAGGAAGAGCCCAAGGGCCTGCAGCTGAGAATAAAACTTACACCTCTGTGGAAAGAATATTGGGTCAAAATGGGTCAAAGAAAGGATATTTCCTCCAAAAGAGCAGAGAGAGAGAGAACATGTGCCTCTTGTAACGAGGGGGAGGCGTCTCTGAATATTGAGTCGTTTTCCATTCCTTTTGGCTGGTGGGTTGTGCCCTGGGGAATTTTTTGTCAAAAACAGGACTGTGTTTTGTCACCATTCCAGGACGATCAGGATGAAGTGAACCAGAACTACTTAGCAGATGAAGAGGAAGAAGCTGAAGAAGAGGCTCGGGTGATGGTGGTACCCGATTTGGAGGAGGAGGAGGAAGAAGAGGAGGAGGAGGAAGAGGAGGAGATAGAAGAGGAGGAAAAGGAGGAGGAAAAGGGTCAAGGTCAGCCAGCAGGCAATGCTTGGTGGCAGAGATGGCAGATCGTGAGCGAATACCTGTGGGATCCGGAGAAAAGGATGTCTCTGGCCCGAACAGGTCAGAGTTGGAGTAAGTCCCAGTCGTCCCAATGCCCCAGTTGGGTGTCCTTTGCTTTTGGCTTGGTGTCCAGGACTCCTTTACCATACGTTGGATGGGCTTGTCTGCAAATTTCCCTTAGATTTCGTGTGAAGGGCTGGATGCCTAGGGAAATGCCTGGACTGTGGGCAGATCCCACTGGAAGAAACTCCAAGTAGGTAAACACACTAGGTTGTGGAGCTGAAAGCCGCTGGGCTCAACTTCAATTTGCGATGCAACGAGACAGTAAGAATGAGTTGAGAAAGCACAGATTTTTTTGTTGTTCTTGTTGTTTAAGTCCCGGCCCCATCACTTCCTATCTGTGTGACCTTGGGCTCATCCTTTACCCTCTCTGAGCCTCGTTCTTCCTCACCTGCCAAATGAGAGAAACAATCCCTACCGTGTTTCTCCCACAGGATCAGCCTGAGGCTCCCGTCAGATGCTCCAGTTGTAAACTTGAAAGCACAGTTGACCCTTGAACAACACAGATTTGAATGGCACTGCCCCACACAGGTGCTGTGTTTTCCCCCATAAATACAGCGTAGTGCTGTAAATGTATTTTCTCTTCCACAAGATTGCCTTTTCTGTAGCTTACTTTATCGTAAGCAGACAGCATATCCTACATGTAATGTACCAAATACGCGTGAATTGACTCTTCCTGGCTTCTGGTTAACAGTAGGCTGTTAGGAGTTACGTTTGGGGAAGTCAAGACTTAGACACAGATTTTCGACCACACGGGGGTTAGCACGCCTAAGCCCCGCACTGTTCAAGGGTCAACTGTACTATGCAGGAGACTGTTACTAGGATATAAGACCCCAGTCCCTGCTAACTTGACCGCAGATTTATAAAATCTCATCGTTTCACCCAGTAATGTCAGAAAAGGAAAGCCAGGAGGCCTGCCCTCAGCCCCGGCTTGTGGGTGCTTTAGGCTCCCACGGTGTACACAGAGAAATTCGGTTTAAAGGGGTCATTTCTGGCAATTATGGCCGAGCCCCCGTCATGCTCGATCAGTGGCAGAATGGCATTCCTCAGCCACGGCTTTGACTTCACGACCTCTCCAGCACCCCTCTCCCAGGGTCCTACTCACCTCTTGAACTATTCATGCTGTGCCTTCTCAGGAGATTTAGCCTGTGGTAAAATTCACACTTGCCACACTCTCTGCACAGCCCAGAAAAAGAGTAGCTGCTGGCTTGGCACTCAGTTAACCCAGGAGAAGAACAAAATAGATGACTCTGCAGATGAAATCAGAGTCCCCCTGGGCCCAGGGTCTAGGTTGCTGAAGTTGACGGTCATGCCTTCTAAAGGCCGCTTTGGCTGAGAATTCTCTCCCCACCTAGTTTGTGTTTCTAATTCAGCTCCGTCAGGGTGAGACGGCCAGCCCTCCTTCCTGGAATTAGGAATAGCAGGTGTGGGGCTCTGAGCAATGCCCACCTCCCTTCACCCCTCCCCAGTTCCCAGCCCCACCCCTGCCGATCCCTCAAACTCTCAACTGGAACAAATGTACCATTCAAGGAACATTCCAACATTCTGGAAGCTGCGGACAAATGCCGGACACTCACTGGGGCTCCTAAGGGGGCACAGCTGTTTCTCCCTTGCCTAAAGAAGACTGGGAAAATAGGCCTTGTGAAATGCAAGTGTGATTCTGGGAGAGGGAGCTGTACTTTAACCCCTAAACAGCCAGCCATTGGAATTTCACCAGATGAGCTGATCCATGTGGCTCCTGGGGAGAATAATCCACAGGCCAAAAGAGAGTGATGGGGGAGAAAGTTTCAAGTGCCCAGGGAAGACATGGCAGTGGGGACACCACATGGTAGGCCATATCCAGGCCTCTGGATGGCAGGTCTGAGGAGAGTCCAGGAACTCAGGCTTATGCTGTTGGGCTATGCCTGGGCAAGGGGCACGTGGTGATGTTAATGCCTAGGCCACCAAGCATATGCTTTGCTGCCCTCTTTGCTGCCCTCTTGCTTGAAAACTAGGTGCCCACTTGAGCATTTACTAACCCTATCATAGCCTGCACATCGACATGACCAACATTATTCACCCAGCCTATGATTATATTATTCTGGGTTTTTCCTTTGGTAGCTGGGCAACTTCTATTTTTAGGAACTATCTGTTATTTTATTGGATACTGACAAGAACCATATGAGGTAGTAATATTATTATCCCCATTTTACAGATGCAGAAACTGAGGCTTAGAGAGGGTAAGTAACTTATCTAAAGTCACACAGTTATTAAGCGGCAGCACTGGGATTCAAGCCCAGGTCAGATGAACACTGGGGTTCATCCTCTTGCTGGAACACCACATTGTCTTTATGAAGTGTAGTGATGAGCAAGGCCTTGATGGGTAGGGTCTCAGGACCTGATGGGATGTTTTGGTGGGAGGAAGGAAGAATTTAGATCATGGGGCCCAGGCTTGGGTAAGGCATTCAGAAGAGACCCCTGGATTACCTAGAGGAGTAGCCCAAGTAAAACCTGGACATCCAGGGCAGAAAAAGTTGGAGGGCTCAGTGGGTTCCGACGGGTATGGTGCTTGGTCTTCCTTGGTGGGGATGGCGGGGGGAAGCTGTGTTAGCCCATCACAGACTTCAGGGCATAGCTCAGGGGTAAGGCTCAGGGGACTCACCACTAGTGCCATTCTCCCTCTACACTTCCTAGCCACACATCCTACACAAGGCAGAAGACATCTCCAAGGGAATGTACCTGTATCCCATTGCTTTCCTTTCATCCATGAGACTGAGTCTTCTAGTCCTCCAGGATGGCTCCAGCCATTGACCCCTTCCCAGGACTGGGGATGGGGGTTGAGGAAGAGGGGAGGAGGCACAGGGCACATCCCATCAAGGCAGCCAGCGGGCAGGAGCCAAGTACCACAGGCGCACGGGCGCTGCTGTTTCTTCTCTAGGGATTCCAGCAGAATCGATGTGTCCCTACCCCAGTTCTGCCTCAGTTCACCTTATGAAACATCAAGGTTCCATTTCCAGTTGGATGCCTGAGGATCTTTTTTCTCCCTTCCTCTGCTCCTCCCTCCCCCCCCCCCTTTCTGGTTAATTTTATTTGGTTCATGGTTCAATTTAAAAATTAATATTTGGATTCAGTTTTGGGTACAGCAGAGTTACGTGGTTTGTTCCGGTTTCTGGTTTGCGATTCAGTTCAAATCTGTCCCGACATCATGTCACTGCTGTGAGTGGAGCCAGATATTGTTGCCGGAGAGGGCCCCAAGGAAGACTTGAAAAGAGCTTCTCAGCAGCCATCTCAGGCTCATTCACCTCACTCGGTTCTGCCTCATCCTGGGGCAAACCTAATCCCAAAACAGCCCACGGAGGAGGCATTCACACAAACGTGCTTTGGGTCCTACAGCAATAAGCACATGAATAATAATGGTGAGGACCTGCCGTGTAAAGAGTACTTGGTATCTGCCAGGCTCTGTGCTATGCTATTTATATGCATCGTCCCACGCCAAAAGGAAGTCCTATTATTGTCCTCATTGTACAGATGAGGAAATTGAGGTCCAGAGAGGCGAGCAGCATGTCCAAGATGAAACAGCGAGGAAATGGTAAGGTCAGGAAAGGACACGAAGAGAAGCGGAATTTCAGATATTGTTAGGGTTGTAGATCAGTATATGAGGTGAAGTGCTAAGCTTGTTCCCATTTTACCTGTGAGGAATTGGGGGCACAGAGAGGTTCTGGAACTTGCCCAAGCTCACAGGTAGAGCAAGTGTCGATAATTAAGTACAGTTTCTTCTTCCTTTCTTCCCCATCGCGTGTTCTTTTGGAAAAGCAGAGCCACTTAAACTTTTGCTAAAGATGAATAAGATTTGAAATAAGTAGGGTGAGGCCTCACTTTGCCTTGATTAGAGTAGAGGCAAGTCCAGCGGAAATTAATCAAAAGTTTGAATTATAGGCTATGTGAAAAGAAATGTTTTCATCTCTTGCAAATACATATAATCACTGGAGCCAAGCCGCTAGGACTCTTCAGGGCACCTGCTTTAATGAGGGCTCCCAAGCAATTTGCCCTCTGCAGTACTCTCAACTCCACGCCCCTGTAATCTTGCTCATGGCCATCATCTGCTCAACAAGCCCTTCCATCGGAGATGCTGTAAAGGTACACTGCAATCAGACCTCCGGCACAGTTCTCATAAATTCCAAATTGGTGAAATCTGAATAAGCAAGGACATACTGAATCTGGGGAATGTGGAAAAATAAATAAATAAATAAATAAATAAATAAATAAATAAATAAAAGCCATCTCACGTGTTGGGGTTGGTTCTGGCTCATGAGTTCAAGTGAGGAGGCAGGAGGGCTAGTTGGCAAGCACTGACCACTCTCATCTCTGATCCTTCTGCAGGCCTGATCTTAGTCATTTACTTCTTCTTCTATGCCTCCCTGGCTGCTGTCATCACCCTCTGCATGTACACGCTATTTCTGACCATCAGTCCCTACATGCCGACCTTCACTGAGAGGGTGAAGCCTCCTGGTGAGTGCCCAGATGCCCTGTACTGTCAGCACTCGCTGGACAGAAATCTGCTTGGACAGCATGTTCAGCCTCAATTAACTTTGGCTCTTCCTGGTAATGACTTAGGGATTCAATTATTAAGAGTAAAAGTAAAATGGTACTTGGCAAATTATGGTCCTTTTTGTTTTGATTGCCTGGGGGGTAATGATTTCATGGGAATCAATACAAAAAAATTATCCCAAGAATGGGTTAATATATCCAAGACCTGTTTTCGTTGCCAGGAGTTATGATTAGACCCTTCGCCCATAGCCTTAACTTCAACTTCAACGTTTCTGAACCTGACACTTGGCAGCATTATGTCATTAGCCTAAATGGCTTTCTCCAGGGTAAGTAAGTGTCTCTGAATGGGGGAAATCTCTGTGGAAAGGTGATGGGTTGGGGGTGGGGGATTCGAAATTCACAATGCACCAGAAATCCCACCCTTACTAACCCCAGCCCATCCTGGTCTTTCCTTACCTTGCATCCCCCTCAGCACCTGTATATACAATCAAGACTGTTCTAGTTTGTGACTGTATGTTGTCTTGAAAGCATATAAGCCAAGTCTCCAGCAAGATGCTAAGTTCACTGGGGGGCAGAGAATTTGTTTTCTTAAACATTCTAGGGCACCTAGTTATGTCCTGGGCACATCCAGATGGCTCAATAATGACCATTTATAAAAGATCATTCCAGGGGGTGGGTAGTGGTGAGAAAAGAAGAGTGTTCTCCAGAATGGGAAGATTCCTGCCTCCTATACTTTCTCAAGGTAAGAGAATTCCTTTCTTGGAGATGGGCCATCTTGAAGGAAGAGAGCAAGGGTCTTGATTTAAGAGCATCCTGGCAGGGAGTTAGAGAAAGAATCTCTGGGTGACAGTCACTCCAACATTTTGATAGGAAATGTTTGCAAGATGCCTATCTCTATAGCGTCATCAGATACACTTTCAGGGACCGAGTGGCTTTTTGAGAAGCCCTTCCATGGACTGAAAGCTGAGGTAGCAGTTTGGTTAAGGTCCGACACAGAGCATGCAGGCTCTAAGCTCCAGTGGGTTGCACAAATTAGTTGTGGAAAAAAGCCAGTTTCATTGCTTTGGTTGTCCCTGCCTGGCTGAAATGGAGGGATAGGGAGCAGTAGAATGTGCACTGAAAGAGAAAAACAATCTCTTATGTGATGGGAAGGGTTATGTAAATGCATAAATTTTGTCATTTAACTTTAACCCTGCATAGAAGCTACTGTCGGGGCACCTGGGTGGCTCAGTCGTCAGTTAAGTGTCCAACTCCTGATCTCAGCTCAGGTTTCGATCTTAGGGTTGTGAGTTTGAGCCCTGCATTGGGGCTACATAAAGAATCTACCATCTCCATTCTACAAATGGGGCAACTGAGGCTCAGAAAGGGGAAGTAATGTGATAAAAGTCTCCCAGCAGCCGAACCAGCGTTTAAAACCACATCCATGGTTGTGACACCTTTGCTACTGGAAGTGTGGTCCAGGACCCGTAGCATCAGCATCCCCTGGGAGTTTGTTAGAAGGGCAGGCTCTCAGGCCCCACCCCAGACCTGTTGAATCAGGATCGGCACTTGAACAAAATCCACAGGTGATCTCTATAAACTTTAAAGCTTGAGAAATACTGCTTTTTGTAATTCTTTGTTGTTGCCATATGACCGGGAGTTAGAAACTCAGCTTTGTAACAGTCATGCTCAGTGTCATTTTGGGGAAGTCTGAGTTTCAGATTCCTCATCTGTAAAATGAGGGGGACTGGGTCCCTTCTGAATCCATGTAGTTTTTTGAGCTCAAAAACAAAAACAAAAACGTTTTGGGACGCCTGGGTGGCTCAGTCGTTAAGCGTCTGCCTTCGGCTCAGGTCATGATCCCGGGGTCCTGGGATCGAGTCCCACATCGGGCTCCTTGCTCAGCAGGGAGTCTGCTTCTCCCTCTCTCTCCCTCTGCTTGTGCTCTCTCTGTCAGATAAATAAAATCTTTAAAAAACAAAAACAAAAACGTTTTGGGCATCAGAGCCAGCACAGTCTCGTCTTTTCTTTCAAACTGTTTGTGAGCTATTGCAAGTGTGTTGTCAGAATCTCTGCTGAGGAAATCCCTCCGAGAAGCTAGTAGTAGATAGAGAAATGCCAATTCTGACCTGACGACAGAGATGGAGAACATTAGGGAAAGCATTGGGTTTTTAGTTCCTAAGGGTAGATAACATGCCCTATTTAAAAGGAACACATCTCTGAAATAGACATCCCAGAGTATCAATTTCATTCCCACGAGGACTGGGATTTTGCAATAAGGGTCATGCCCATGTCACATTATTTTTAATGGAACTACCTCAAGAGAAACAATGAGCACGTGATTAGAGCTTCTATTTAGAAACTTATTTGAACATAGTTCTTGTTCTAAAAAAAAAAAAAAAGATTAAAACGAAAACTTGAGTCGAATGTAGCTTTGTCAAAGGAAAAATAAAGGCTTAACCGTAATTGGAATAGATTTAAAATTCCCAGTTGCTCCTTAATAATATTAAACCCAAGTCACAATCTGTCTAGATGACAACCCAGCAGTACATTTGGAATTTTACCCCCAGTAGATCATAGGTGCACAGACTCCTCTGAAAAACTAAGCTACTGGGAACATGAGTGCATGGGGGCTGGACCTAACAGGACTAACTGGACTCCATCATTTAAAACCAAATTGGAAATAATGCAGTCATTTCCAAAGGCCAGTTCAGTGGCATCTGGTAGTCCAAAGAGTGAGCTCACAGACAGCCCCTTTTCAGCTCTCTCTCGGTGATATGTATACCTTGGACACATGCTCCTTTCCATCCGATGTAAAGGGACATGAACCCTGAGTGCCTCGGGTCTCGGTAGACAAGATCTCACCCTCTCACGTTCTCGGGGGAGACCCTACAGCTTGTCGTTGGTTTCTGTCTTTCAACCTAAGCTTCTATTTTGTGGTGCTAACTTTGATCTGTAAAGGATGAGAAGCTGGTTTATCTCCTCTTCCTCCCTCTTTCTCCTCTCCCCCTCTCCTGTCCCACAACACACACTTCTCATTTTCTTGTGTCTGGTGTCTCTCATGGACCTCCAAGGGAGACGTTTCCTAGACTGAACTTAAAAAGATTTAGCCCAAGAGGTTCGCCTCCTTATATAAGCCAGGCCGTGACATGATTCAGTCCCTCTTCCAGAATCTACTGTGCCTCTTCCTCTTCCAGAAGTAGAAGGGGCAGCCCTCCCCAGTTTACAGTTTGCCATCGCTGAAAAGAAATAATGGAAAATGGAAGTTATACAGTGACCAACACATGACCCAGAGATAGCTATTCCAAAGTTTGGAGGGAAGGAGAAGCAATCAAAGTGGGCCCAGGGGATGAGCCCGAAAGGCTTCCGGGAGAGGCTGATGGGGGGGCGTTGGACACCGACGCCAGGTCACAGAGCCTAGGCCAGGCTGAGTGGGCTCTCAGAGGAGCACCAGAATGCTGCAGAAAGGAAACTACGGAGGAGGACTACTGAAAACGTGGCCCTCCCCTGTAGCACCTGTCTAACATGCCCCCCTCCCCCCCCCCCACACGCTTTAGGTTACAACGACAGTCTTCAAGAGGAGATGAATGTAGATTGTCCCCCGGGGCAGTACTTCATCCAAGATGGCGATGAGGATGAAGACAAGAAGGCCTGCCAATTTAAGCGCTCCTTCCTGAAGAACTGCTCGGGCTTGGAGGACCCTACTTTTGGCTACTCTACTGGACAGCCGTGCATCCTTCTAAAGATGAACCGGGTATATTGGCCCTTGATACTCTGGTGATAATAAGTGGAGGAGCTGGGTGGGAACGCTCTGGCCCCTCCGTTTGTCTTGGGCTCTGTCTTTGCACCCTGCAAGTCTGGCCACTCTTACTGACAGCATCAGTAATACGAACAACTGGACAAACCTATCAAGCAATAATCCCTTTTTCTCCCTGAATACTTCCTATTTCCACCCTCCTCTCCCGCCCCTAACCTTTGATGCCCTCTGTCAGTAACGAGGTCCTGAGCTGTTTGGAACAGGGGACTGACATGATGGGAGGGGCAATTCTTACATCACAAGAGATACATTTTCCTCCTCTCCTGCCATGCCTTAGGTGTGGTAGAGCCTTACCAGGCACATCCCTCTTAAAACCAGAAAGTTCTTTACATCTTCAGGGTTCTCTTGCTGCCGTTACCATTGTACGAACATCGGGCACAAATACAACAAGGAGTAAGCTGAGCTGCACAGCTCTGGAGATAGTTTTGCATTTTTTGTAACATTTCTGAGAGGGCAAAATAGGTTAAGTTTATGCCTAAGGAAGGGATGGCTTAAGGGGGGCGGTTAGAAAAGCCCCATTTTTACTGTCCAATCCGTTTTGTGTTTTGATGTTCAACAACAACGACAATGCTGGTTTTCTTTTGATAGATTGTAGGCTTTCGTCCTGAGCTTGGGGATCCTGTGAAGGTGTCCTGCAAAGTTCAGGTAAAGTGCCTTTTTGAGTAAGTATTGCTAGCGCATCTTTTTTATGTAAGAAGACGGTTCATCCCTTCCAAGGGTTTCACCATGGATGCCTGGCTATGGGTTAGGGAAAGGGTTAGTATTTTCATAACTACGCCTCCCTCTAGTACCTTCTGGCCTCCCTCTTGCCAGAAAGCATTCAATTCACGTGTGTGTGTCGTGCGGCTGTGTGCGTCCTCGCTGGTTTATACCTGTGAAAGCCAAAGAACAACCTGCTAAGGGCCGCAGCAGGGACCGACAATGTACCACGTCATTAACTGGAATTCTGTTTACACTTTTGCTTTTAGCTCTAATTACTTGTTTCTTTGAACTAAACAACCAGCTTTCGTTAGAGTCATTAGTCCCTGCTTTCAGAACCAGAATTTCACTTTTTGCAGCAATGACCAGTGGCACTGCGTGTTGCAATAACAAAGGACTACCAGGGAAGTATAAACAGAACTCTATTAATATGCTAATTAACTGTCATTCGAGGGACCATTAACTCCTATCTCATCTGCACCAATTAGCTCCTTTGTAGGAAGAAGCCCTAGATCGTGGGTTTGCTTCTCAAACCGGAAGCAGTAGCTCCCTCCGGTTTCCTAACATGCACTGCACCCCCAGCCCTGGACTGCTGCCTCGCTAATGTCCTCAGGGCTAGAAATACAGCTCAGACCTCCAGCCTTGAGGGTGGTGGGTCAGAAAGCAGAAAGAGGCAGCATTTATTGATCCCTTAGGCTACGCCAGGTACTTTGCTAGGTGTTAGGGGTGCTGAGATAGCTATGAGTCGGTCTCTGAAATCGGGGCAACCACGTATTACAGCTGCTGTGAAAGGTGCAGCGGGGGACACTGAAGATGAGGGTTGAAAGGTCAGGCCGTGGTCTGCCCTGTGAACAAGGTAGGAAGGACATCCATTCTGTCCACATGGACATGAGTGTGCGTAAATATACACATGCTCGAGATGTGAAGACAAACTAGTGGCACTGATTCCACACACTATTCACAGACGTGAACGGCGTTGCTTTCTAGAAGAAAATGTAAGTAAATCATAGGGACCGACTCAGTCTTAAACTAGCATACTAATTGGCTTGAGTCCTGCTTATAGTTCCCTAGTGGAAGCCATTCGTTTTTCCGCTTACACAGAACCTTGCTGAGAACCGTCCTTTAAAAAGAAAACAAGAAATAGTCAGTCGTCATACGTTCCGTAATAATCAGTTGGTCAAAATCCACATCCACTTGTGGAAATCAAGCAGGACAAGGTCATCACTAGAATAAGAGTATACCCTGAACGATTACACTATATTGACAGAAGCAATCCCATGACCCCAGTGAGTGATCCACTAGTAGTGAGCACTGTTTGTCCCTTGTTAACCCCCAGACCTCTGCTATATAGGGCAAGCCTAATGCATAGGCAGAATGGTCAGTCCTCTACCTGACATGATATGATGAGGGCACACTTATTTATTTCATCTTTGCAGCGCTGGTTCCCTCTTGCTTATCCTCCTGAGTTCACCTCCTGCAATTAAGCACTACAGAGAAGGTGGTCAGACACATGAGTTTTGGTGGGCCAAACTATAGGCTGTGTCCCTAGGCAGCAGATCCCTATGCACCTGGTCTACCTTCCAACAGAACTGAGCCCACGGTGTGCAAGTTGTCGTGGCGTGGGATTTACTCAATATGTTCTAACTTCTACCTGCCTCAACGTCCAAGACTGGGTGCCAGGCCCAGGATGATTTTTTTTTTTTGGAGAGGGGCTGGCGTGGTAGGCCCTCTTGCTAGAGCAGCACCAGCCTTCCGGAGCCCTTCTGTCTGGGTCCCCTAGGAGCCAGTACAGAACTATATCAAGCACATTCGGCCTCCTCAGTCCAGGCCTTCCATTCAATATTCTTTCAACTGAAAACTGAGGCACAGTCTCTCCCTGGAAATGCTCTGGGGATAGGTGTGGGGTAAGCTATGCCCCATTCTGCTTTCATGGGTCTTCCTGGGACAGTTGGTTATGGGTCACATCGTGATTTCACCTGGGGCACAGGCCCCTTGAGCTCAGGCTTCAACCCACCAGGGGACCCAACATCCCACATATACCTGCTTTTACTTCCAGAGAGGCGATGAAAATGACATCCGATCCATCAATTACTACCCAGAGTCGGCTTCTTTTGACCTTCGCTACTACCCTTACTACGGCAAACTGACTCATGTAAGCCTGTATCCTTTTCAGTCTTTGCTGTCAGAAAGGGCTCAGAGACAGAGGCAGGGCTGTCCTCTGTCTGAGAATTAGGGAGCAGCATATAGTAACAGTGGGGTGAACAGTCGCTGGCCAAGACCAGGAGCTCCCTCTACCAATTCCTAGTACAACCACTCCTTTCCGTATCTGAAGATATTTCAGCTCTGGTCTGGTCTAACTCCTTCAGTTTACAGATGGAGAAATTCGAGTTCAGAGAGAGAAAGAGACTTGCCCGACACGCATAGCTAATTAGTGGCAGAGCCAGGAGCAGACAGATCACTGTCATTGCACCCCACGATACCCAAATAATCACACCTGCCTGTTTCTCCCAGGTGAAGCCTTGGGGCAGTGGTGGTGGGTCATAGGGCGAGGCTTCACCTTTAGCATAGACATTTGAAAGATACTAGTTCTGGTTTCATTCATGGTCTGATAGCCAGAAAATCCTATCACACAGAGTTAGAACTGGTTTTCCCCAGAGGGTGGTCAGACATCTGACAGTGACTTATGCAAGAAGCGTGTCATTTCCCCACCATCCCAGGGCAGAGAGCGTGTCAGTTGCTTTAGCCATTCGTGACTTGGCATTATGGGATTTGCTCAGTTCCCTGTGTGAGGGTTATCCCATCCTGCACTGAATATCTGCTCACTTGCATCCTGTTACCCACCCCCATGCCCTGCGCTCCTTGCACTTAGGATTCATTGTTCTTCCGCCTACAGGTTAACTACACCTCCCCGCTGGTGGCAATGCACTTTACAGATGTGGTGAAGAACCAAGCGGTGCCCGTCCAGTGCCAGCTGAAGGGCAAGGGCATCATAAATGATGTCATCAATGATCGTTTTGTGGGTAGGGTGATCTTTACTCTGAACATAGAAACCTAAGAACTTTGCAGGGCGCTCCCACTAGTTTTGTTTCTGTTTTATTTCATGTACCCCCTGGTAGTACCTGAATTCTTTTTCTTCGCTCAGGACACAGCCAGATGGACACCTAAGACAGCAGATCATCTTTCCTTGCCTTTGACATATGTATAAAATGACATTGTGGGATTGATTTTTTAAAGGTAGTCTCTCCTGATGACAAATAGATGACGTTAATTTCCTTTCCCCCTACTTAAAACTAAAACCCATTCTTGCTGCTAGAAGTCTCACCATAGTGTAAACATAGTGTCTGATAAAATTCACAAGAGCCATGAAGGAGAATATCTATGATGATTTTAAATTCATCGTGTTTTGTAAAATTTTGTTGTTTTTAGAGGTGAGATTCCTCCCAACCAGGCTGATAACCTTTTTAAAAAAAAAAAAAAATTTTTTTTTCCCTTAACCTGCCTGACAAGTTCCTTCCCTGGGAATCACCAATCAGACCAACTCAGAATACACCTAGGGCTACCATACCTAGAGAACTCTATATCCAAGGGTGCTTGAAGAACTGGCTGCCTCAAAAGGGCGACTAAATAATACTGATTTGAAGACTAGGTTATCTTCAGCTGGGACAGAAAGCAGTGCTAACTGGATATCGTTCTGGAATAGAAATGAACACCTTTCCTATGACTTTTTTGGGGAGGTGGGGTCCATAGCAACTGGGGAGAATACTTACCATGTGGATGTGATTGGCGTTTGATTCCTTGCTCTGTGGTGTGATCATCCAAAGGCAAACATTCCTACACACGGGTTTGTCTCAGCTTCAGGCAAAGGAGAAAACAAGGATGATCTCCACCAGCTAATTATTCTAGGGCTATATGCTTGACAGTAGTATAATGTTCTTCGAGACCATCCGGGATGGGCATGTTGAACCCCAGCTACAGCTCTAGGGATTGAAATCACGGTCTGCCAACGATACATAGTAAGACAGAAAGCTCCCGCCAGGCCACCCAAAATCCAAGGCCCATTGCCAGCGTTTCATTTGCCTAGAAAACGATGTGGGGCAGATGTTTATCCAGGTTGTGGATCAGCCAGGCTGCTTTGTCTTATCTTTGGCCATGTGACCATTCCACTGCTTCTTAACACCTCCACCAGGGGGAGGGCTGGGACAAGGAGAAAAAGTGAGCATTAGAGAATTACATAGTGTCTCGGGGTCCAAAGTTAAGCTTCAGTGCCACCTAGAAGCACCCAGAGTCTGAATCTCCTCTGTAATGTTTATCTTCTCCCGAAACAGGGAACTGGCAGTCTGGTAGTGAAGACAAACAAGCAAAGAAGTAACTATGAACTAGTATGACGACTTACACAACTAGTATGTGGAAATGGGAACATGAGGAGAAGTAACTAACTTGAGCTGAGAAAGTAGCAGAGGAAATTTCACATGCAAAGTCACAATCACGAAAATGCACGGTGTGTTTGGGTAACTGGGAGCAGTTCGTGTAACTGGAATGTAAGGGGCTCAGAGGAATGGCCGGAAGTGGCAGGGGATTGGGCTAGAGAGGTATAGAGGTACCGAAAGAGGGCTTTGAGTTTAATCCAGGAGGTGAAAAGGAGTCATTAAAGTATTTTAAGCAGGGAAGCTCTGTGATCATATTTGCACTTTAGAAAGAGCACTTTGGCAGCTACATTGTGAAGGGTGGGTTGGAGAGGGCAACTGGGCAATGAGGGAGAAGGAGGAGTCAAGAATGGCTCCAAAGTTTTGAACTTGGCTAGAACCAGCGTGATGGTGATATTGTTGATCGAGGCTGGGAATCCAAGAGAGAAGCAAGATTGGAGAGCAAGATGTGATCAATTTAAAGCTTGTGATTCCTATTGGTCAGACACCGATGTCGAGATGTCAACACAAGTGGGGTTGGGGAGAAGGAACTCTGAGAACAAAAGCAACATTTGCTTAAGTGAACCCTCTTAAGAAATTCTAAGCTATTTAATCTGGGAAACTCGAGCCAGTTACATAAACACACCACACCAGTCTAGTCTCTCGGAGAGTGTTTTTCTCTTGCGCTCGGGGCCCAAAGCACTGCGGCTGCTCTTTGGCATCTCCTTGCTGCTTTCCAACTCTTGTCAACAGAGTAGAGGGAAGCCGACCTCTGCTAACAAGTGATAGAAGATATTCGACAACAGATCTGTGGAAAATACAAAAAAAAAAAAAAAAAAAAACCAATGAAACTGTCTCCTCCCAACCCCTGTCCTTACCAAATTCCGTTTCCAAAACTAATCAAGAATGAGATACCTGAAGATGGTAACTTTAAAACCATTTCAAGATTACCTCAAATAATCAAACTCTCAAAATTCAGTAGTAAAAGATAATAGAACATTAGATCTGGAAAGGATACTAGAGTGTTTAGAGAAAACAACCTGCATTGCATCTGACTCCAGGTCCAGTGCTCTTTCTACTCTGAGCTGCTGCTTACCAGGAAGTACCATCTTTTTAAAAATCAATGGATGATACCCCAAACATTTTGAAACATATGTCAAATTTGAGTTAGAATAGTTAACATTTCACAGGAATTCAACTACTGGTGCTATATTTTATACATAATACATTATCCTGTTAAATACGTTGACTATTACACAGACAAGGAATTATGACTCTTTTGTCATACAGTATTTCTCATTCAGTGGAATCCATTGTATCCACAGTTTCCAAGCAGTATTGAATAGTACTAGGATGGTTTGGGTTGTCAGATGGGACATGACAAAACAGCTTTATCACACCGAACTGGATATTATAATATATACTCACTAAAATGGAATTCTAACAGTTCAATAAACTTCCAGTGGATTAATCTAAATCTTCCCCCATACTGTTTCATACCGGGATTTGATTTGTATACCATCTGTTGCAATGCACTTGGTTTTACTTGATTGTCAATGAGAATTACTACTTCCAAATGCCTTCGTGGTCTTGTCCATGCTAGATTTATGATTTCTCACCCCTCTGAAATCACTATCCTAAAGTAACTTTTCTTAGGCATATATCTGCTGGGACTCTTCATGTAGAAAACATTATTATTGTATTGATTTGTTGACAACAATAAATTGAAATAAAAAAGGAGTGTATGGTTTCCTCCTTCTAGACGGTACCACTGATTTTCCCACAGGAATACTGGGCAGCCATGTGGGTGGAAAACTTGACAACTGACAGCCTATTAGCTTAAAACTTTTTTCTTCTTCTTCCCCCCACCTTTTTTTTTTTTTTTTTTTTGACTCTTGGGGTTTAACCACAGGAGGATGAAACTAAAAGTTGTTTCATTTCTGAGCATTTTTCCTTTTTAGTCTCTATGCTCTGGTTTCTCAGAAGACTACTTTGTCAGAGCAAACTTCCTTTCTTCATCGAGTACTGGTATAAATTGTTCCATTTGTTTGTGTAGGAAAGGAACACCAAGAGAAACTTTGAGGTGGGGAGAAGGAACCAAAATCCAAAGAGAAGCTGCAATTGCTTGACGAAAGCCTGGCTAAGTGACTTTAGGGCACATCTGGCCACAAATGGTCTCCCAGAGCAAATCTCTAATGGTAATTGCAATTAAAGACAGAAATATTTCCACTCCCTTGTTTGACTCAGAGGTTAAGCTGCTGTAGGAATCCCTTCTTTCCTTGGAAGCTGCCCTGGCCTAAGGTCTATTAGGCTTATATGGTTTGATTGGGGTGAAGCCTGTGATCCCAATACATTTCCCCTATCTAGGTTCTTCGTTAGAGTCATTTTCCTTACTGATTTCCTCTTAAAAGACTCAGACATGATAAAGTAATTTAGCCAAGTCATGCAGAAGTGTGATTTACACTGTGATTTTATCTAGGCAGGAAACAGAGGTTTGGATGTATGTGGTGGTGGGGAGGAAGGACAGGATGGCTGGAGGCAAAGGGCGAGGAAAAAGGAGTTGAAAGCCTGAATAGCCCTGCTTACTTCACAAAGTTATTTAGTCGCAGGCTAGAAGGGGCGAAACGCTTATAGAAAGATCTAAAAGGCTTAAGGAGGATATGATAGCCTCCCAGTCTGGCAGCTTAGTCTCCAGGATGTAGTTTTGTGCAGGCTCCTGTATGGCCATAACATCAGTCAGGGTTCCAACAATAAATAGCACACTTGACAAAATGGAATAATTGGAAGGTGGGTATTTCCAAAGAGATTACTTATAAATGTGTAGATGCAGGGAACCACAGAGAATAGCACAATAACCCAGGCTAGTATAAGCTAAACTCTTACCTTCCTAGGCCCCAAGGGACAGGCATAGGAAGTGATTCCCACAACCCAGAAGGACTGAATCATGTACAACTGACTGCCTTGAGAGGAGAGGTGACCTTGTTGAAGGACTAAGCTAGCCCAAGGTGATCTTGTAGGGAGGTAATCCTACACTTATTTATGGTTGTATCTGAACTTTTGAAACTAAAATCTTTTCAAAATTTTAACATTAAGATCTCCAAAGAATAGTCCTTTCACTCTACCCTAGCATTTTGTTGACATCTTTCACTTGAAAGAAAGGGAGGGTGAAGAGAGAAAGAAGGCACCTTGATTTATTCTGCTTTATCTTTACCAAAAAAACATTGTATAATTCAACTCTGTATTAAATGTCTGGTTGCATGAAACATTTTCTTTCCAGAACAGAATGATACAACCTTCATAATACAGCTAACTTGAGTCAGAAAAGTATTTGTCTTCCATTAAGGACAAACATGTTCATAAACGAGAATCAGGATAAAGGTGACATCCTTTCCCTCTCCAATCCTCCAGCTGATGATATCATCTTGTGTATAGAAAATCTTAAGGAACTACTAAAAGACTATCACAGCTAAAAAAAAAAGTTCACCAACAGTGCAAGATAAAAGATCAGTATACAAACATCGGTTATCTTTCTATACACTAGCAGTGAACAATTAAAAAAAAAAGAAATTAACAAAACAGTTCCATTTACAATTGCATAAAAAATAAAATACTTAGGAAAAGAGTAACAAAAGAAATGCAAGACTTGTGCACTGAAAACTACATAGCATTGTTGAAATAAAAGAGCTAAATAAATGGAAAGAACTATGTTCATGGATTAGAAGATTAATATTGCTAAAATGGCAATACTTTCCAAATTGATCTACATATTCAATACAATCCTTTCAAAATCCAACTTCCTTTTTTCCCCCAGACATTGATATGGTTATCCAAAAATTCATTTGGAAATGTAAGGGACCCAGGAAAAGTCAAAATAATTTTGAAAAAGAAGAACAAATCTGGAAGACTCATACATCCCAATTTCAAAATTTACTATAATGCTAGAGTAATTAAAACAGTGTGGTACTGTCATAAGGATAGACATATAGAACTGAGAGTCCAAAAATAAACCCATACATCTGTACCAGTTGATTTTTGAAAACAGGGCTACATCCATTCAATAGTCAAAGAATAGTCTCTTCAACAAATGGTGCTGGGACAATCCATATGCAAAAATGTTAATTTGGACCCTTACCTCATACCATATACAAAAATTAACCCTGAATGGATCAAAGATCTAAATGTAAGAGCTAAAATTATAAAACTCTTAGAAGAAATATAGACAGAAATCTTTGTGACCTTGGATTAAACAATGGTTTCTTAAATACAAAAATGCACAAAGAGTCTAAATATTTCTCCAAAAGAGATATACAAATGACCAATAAGCATATGAAAAGATGGTAAACATTCTTAGTCATTAGGGAAGTGCAAATCAAATCAAAACCACAGTGAGATACCACTTCACAGCCACTACAATGGCTATTAAGAGAAAAGACAGTAACAAGTGTTGTTGAGGATGTGGAGAAATTAGAACCCTCATAAACTGCTGGAGAAAATGTAAAATGGTGAAGCCACTTTGGAAAACCGGTGTGGCAATTCTTCAAAAGGTTAAACCTAGAGTTTACCATATGACCCAGAAATGCCACTCCCAGATATACACCAAAGATCATTGAAAACATAACTCCACCCAAAAGCATGTACTTGAATGTTCATAGCGGCATTATTCATAATAACCAAAAAGTGGAAATAACCCCATGTCCATCAACTGATGAATGAATAAACAAAGTGTGGCATATCCATATAATGGAATATTATTCAGCTATAAAAGCTATGAAATACGGATCCATGCTATAGCATGGATGAACCTCAAAACATTATGCTAAGTGAAAGAAGCCAGAAACAAAAGGCCACATATATAATCCCATTTATATGACATGTCCAGAATAGGCAAATCCATAAAGACACAAAACAGATCAGTGGTTGTCAGGAAGGGGCTAGAGGGGGATGGAATAGAGAGGGATTGCTAATGGGATAGAGAATATCTATCTATCTGTCTATCTATCATCTATCATCTATCATCTATCCATCCATCCATCCGTCTATCCACCTATCTATCCATCTATAGACAGAGGGAGAGAAATTTCTGGGTCATATGGCAACTTCTTGTTTAACTTTTAGGGGAACTGCCCGGCTGTTTTCCAAAGCGGCTGCACCATTTTACAGTCCCACCAGCAATATATGAGAGTTCCAATTTCTCTATATCCTTGCCTACACTTGTTACTGTCCATTTTTTAAATTACAGTCATCCCACTGCGTGTGCAGTGGCATCTCATTGTGGTTTTGATTTGCATTTTGCATTTCCCTGATGACTGATGATGTTGAGTGTTTTTTTCATGTGATCATTGACCATTTGTATATTTTCTTTGGAGAGAGATCTATTCAGATTCTGTGCTCATTTTTAGTTTGGTTGTCTTTTTACTATTTTTGTTAGAGCTATTTATGGTCTGGATATTAGACCCTTATCAAGTGTAAGATTTACATAAATTTTCACCCATTTTATGGGTTGTCTTTTCAAGTTCTTGATAGAATCCTTTCAGTAAAAAAGTTTTTAATTTGGGTGAAGTCCAATTTATATATTTTTTCTTTGGTTACTTGTGCTTTTGGTCTCATATCTAAGAAACTCTTTCCTAACTCAAGGTCATGAAGTTTGCTCCTATGTTTTCTTCTAGGTGTTTTAGAGCTTCTGCTGGTACATTTAGATCTATGACCATTTTGAGTTACCACACTCTTTTTTTAAAGATTTTATTTATATATTTGACAGAGAGAGCAAGAGAGCACAAGCAGGGGGAGCAGCAGAGGGAGAGGGAGAAGCAGGCTCCCCGCTGAGTGGGGAGACACAGGGCTCAATCCCAGGACCCTGGGATCATGACCTGAGCTGAAGGCAGACACTTAACTGACTGAGCCACCCAGGTGCCCCTTGAGTTACCCCACTCTTTTAATTACTGTAGCTTTGTAGCAAGTTGTGATTGGGAAGTATGAATCTTCCAACTCTGTTCTTCTTTTTAAAGACCTTTTTTGGATTTTCTGCATCCTTTTAACTTCTATTTAAATTTTTGGATCCGCTTGTTAATTTCTGCAAGAAAGGTTCTATTTCAATGGTTGCTTTAGGGTTTATAGCAGGTTTTTCTCAGCATTGTTGACATTTGGGGCCAGGTAATTGTTTTGGGGACTGTCCTATGCATTTTGCAGCATCCCTGGCCTCTATCCAATAAATATCAGTTTTGGAAACCAAACATGTCTCCAGGCATTGTTGAATATCCTCCAGGGGCCAAAATCACCCCTGACTGAGAACCACTGGTTTAGAGTTTATATCTTTAACATCACAACCTACCTTCAAGTTATATTATACGATTTCATGTATTGTATATGAACCTTACCATAGTATACTTCCATATTCCCCATCCAGACCTTTTGGCTCCTGTTATCATACATTTTACTTATTCATATGTCATAAATCCCACAACACTCTGTTACTATTTTTATTTAAACAATTGTTTTTTTAAAAGAGATTTAAATAATAAGAAAAAGAATCTTATATATTTAATCATGTAGTTACCACTTCCTAAGGCTCTTTATTCCTTTGTGTCCTAGGACCCTGGGATCATGACCTGAGCCAAAGGCAGATGCTTAACCGACTGAGCCACCCAAGGCGTCCCTTCCCCTCACTGTTGGTAAGATTTTATCTTTATCACTATTTCTTTTTTCAATATTTTATTTATTTATTTGATAGAGAGAGACACAGCGAGAGAGGGAACACAAGCAGGGAGAGTGGGAGAGGGAGGAGCAGGCTTCCCGCTGAGCAGGGAGCCTGACGCGGGGCTCAATCCCAGGACCCTGAGATCATGACCTGAGCCGAAGGCAGACGCTTAATGACTGAGCCACCCAGGCGCCCCTCTTTATCACTATTTCTAAGCAATTTGATATTCTGTGTTTGGCAGTTTTCATGCTCCTTGTGCTGGGAGTTCATTGATCTTCTTGGATCTGTGGGCTTCCTAAAATTTGGAAATAACTCAGCCATTATTTCTTCTTCAATTATTCTTTCAGCTACCATTCCCACCTCATCCTCTCCTTCAGGGACTCTGAATACATATATATATTGCGTTGCTTGAAATTTTCCCATAATTCATTGATACACTGATCTTGTTTCATTCATTTTCTATCTGCATTTCATTTCGACTATTTCTATTGTTGTATCTTTAAATACACTAATATTTTCCTCTACAACTGGTAATCTATCTTTAATCAAAAATACAGTGCTTATTTCATCTCAGATATTGTAGTTTTCATTTCCACAAGTTTGATTTGGGTCCTTTTTATATTTCCCATGTCTCTACCTATTATGTTCAATCTTTCTGTACTTTATTGAGGATGTTAAATACATTTATAATGACCTTTTAAAATATTTATTCATTTATTTATTTGAGAGACAGAGTGTGGGGTGAGGGGCAGAGGAAGAGGGAAAAAGAGACTCTCAAGTAGACTCTGCGTCGAGCACGGAGCCCTACTGGTTCCATAACATATGACACCCCCCAGAAAGCTGATATCCTGACAAAGTAATGGAATTGCCTGCTGAGGAACAGCTGAAGCACCAACTCAAAGTAAATACTTTGTGAGGACAGAATGCTGTTCTCCAGAATACATTAAATTCATTGAATCAAACATTTTTACATGGTGCGTATCCTCAATTAGGATACATGGGTTCAGGAGCCAAGGAGTGGAAGCAGGAATAGCCACACTTATCATCACTTCCAATGACACATTTGGGGGACTTTATGTTTGCCATCCCTGCAATTCTGAACTTTCTAAGGTCAGAGGTGCTAGCCCTGAAGGGAGCTCACTCTAGCCCAGGGTTTCTCAACCTTGCCACTAACGACACTTGGGGCTAGATAATTCTTTGTTTGCAGGGGCTGTCCTGTACATTATAGGATATTTAACAGCATCCCTGGCTAGACGCCAGTAGCACACTCTTCCCAGCTATGATGAATAAAAATGTCTCCAGATATTTCCAAATGTTCTCTGGGAGACTGAAGTGCCCCAAGTTGAGAATCACTGCTCTATCCAACAGAGGGGGGAAAAAGGTTCATATTGAACTATAATTTGTGGCTGCCACCTCGGCATTTTGATCTCCTTGTGTCCAGGGTCCAGCAGGCAAGAAGAGGAGTCACCATTTTAACTTGGTCAATTGACCCTGACTATCAGGAGATAGGGCTACTACTGTACAATGGGAATAGGGAAGAATGATTGGAGGATCAAGTAGTTCCTAAGCAGAAGCAGCCGCTAGGTTGGATTACCATTCTGTCAGAGATCTGTCCAGTAAGGAGAAAAGCCCAAATAGATACACACACTTGGTTACTTACATAGATAGCATAAGCAAGATCAGCACAGTGTCAGCTCCCCACATCCCTAATCTCACAGGATGACACCTGAACCACAGGGGTCAGATAACAGATTGATAGAGCACTCTGTTGTGGAGGAACCAATTCTAGACTGCAGCTAAGAAGTGTTAGAGCCTTTATCTATATGCTAAGGAAGCCAAGGTAGATAGTCCATGCCTCACCGGAACCAGGGAGGTAGATAAGAACCTGATCTGTGGCATCCTCCTGCAAGATAGGGAAGCTTACGAGAAATAGCCTTGCGACAGCTCCTCAGAAGATTGCTATCTTGCCATGTTCCTGGGAGGATCACAGGGTGTTCTGCCAAGACTTAGGTCAAAACAATTGAGCCTTGCCTATGCGGCCTACACAGATATATGAAGGTTGCCAGGGTGCCATCGTTCATCCATTTCCCTACAGGTACGTGTGTGGAACCCAGGTGATTCACTTGACTATTTCTAGGTACTACCTTTCCCAGTTATGACTATAAATGGACAGGTACAGCAACTTTGAACTAAGAAGGACGTGGTGAGGAGATTGAGGCCACTCAAGGACAAAGGTCTGGGTCACACCCCTAGGTAAGCCACTGAGAAAAGAGAGGTGGTAACTGGGGGTGAATGGAATTTAAAATGGATAGTAGAGGAAGGAGATTATGACTATCAGTTGTGAACCCAAGACCAACGTCTCTAGTGCTGCCTGTGTTTGTAACACTGACCTCCCTCTTCTGAGTTTCCCCTCAGGAAGAAAGACCTTATAGAGTCCTGTAGAATCTGCCCCCCAAATATATAGAAAGAAATGTATCCCAGTGGCACAAGTAGTATATTGTGGTAGACAAAGACATATACTACCTAGCTGCCTCTTTGAGGAAAAAGTTGCTGCTCAGCTCTGGGAAGGGCAGTCAGCAGACCCTAGGTAGCTGTCAGCATTTTCAGGGTGTGCCTCAGCTGCAGTCTCTCTTTGTCCAAGTCATACTCTTCCTGTGGCAGCCCACATCTAGTAACTGAGTGAATTTGACATGGGGCCATGCTGATTGGCAATATTCATTCCAAAGTCCTTTGCTGGATCACCAAAGTCTTTGTTTGGGCTATATCACATTTCAGTTTCTCCACTGGCCCAATCCTACTTCATCCGCCTTTCGTGGGTGTTGATCCCTGACAAACACCTAACTCCATTTCAGCATCTGTTTCTGGAGAACCCAAACTGGAACACCAATGATGATGTTTAGATCCAGGTTTAGAAGAAACAATATATCTTGATATGTCAAAATATACTCTGTATTGACATTTTTCTGGCATAAAGTTGTTCATAATATTTCCTTATAAGCCTTTTAATGTCTGTATGAATCTAGTGATGCACTGTCTCTCATTCCTTATATTGGTAATTTGTGTCTTTTCACTTTTTTCCCCCTAATGAGTCGGCCTGGAGGTTCATCAATTTCATTGATTTCCTTAAAGACCAGCTTTAGATTTCACTGATTTTCCTCTATTGTTTTACTGTTTTCTACCTCATTGATACATGTTCTGATTTTTAAAAATTATTTTGCATTTAATTAGCTCTTATATTTTTGGTTCTTAAAGTGGAAACTCAGGTCATTGAATTGGACCTTTCTTCTTTTCTAATATAAGATTTAGTTCTATAAATTTCCAAGTATGTTTAGATCTAAACAATACATTTAAAGATGTTTAAATTTTCCTCTAAGTGAGCTTATGCTTTAGCTACACCTCGATAATTCTGATATATTATGCTTTTATTTTATTTTAAAGATTTTATTTGTTTATTTGATAGAGAGACAAAGAGAGCGCACAAGTAGGCAGAGCGGCAGGCAGAGGGAGGAGGAGAAGCAGACTCCCCCTGAGCAGGGAGCCCGATGCAGGGCTTGATCCCAGGACACGGGGATCATGACCTGAGCCAAAGGCAGCTGCTTAACCAACGGAGCCATTCAGGTTGCCCCTATTGTGCTTTTATTTTAATTCCCTTCAAAACACTTTGTAATTTCCCATTTTATTTCTTCTTTAGCTCATGAAATATTTAGAAGTAATATTATTTAGTTTCCAAATATTTGGGGATTTACAGATATCTTTCTGTTATTGATTTCTAATTTAATTTTCCATTGAGGTAATACAACATACTTCATATCATCTAAATGATTCTAAATATATCGACTTGTTTTATAAGTCAGAATATTGTTTATCTTGGTAAATGATCACCTGAAATATGTATTCTGATGTTTGTGGGAATAGTGTTCTATAAATATCAATTAAGTCAAGTTGATTGACCATATTTTTTTTAATTGATCATTCCTTTCAAGTCTTGTGTTTGCTGTTCTGCTATCTACTTTGTTTGAAATTAAAGCCACCATTTCAGCTTTATTTCCATTAGTATTAGCAGGATGTATTTTTTTTCTATTCTTATACTTTAGCCTATTTGTGTCTTTATAACTAAGGTGCGTTTATTGTAGACCACACATATTTGGGTCTTGGGTTTTTTCTTATCCTGACAATCTCTACCATTTACTTGAGTTGTTTAGACTGTTTATAAATAACATTATTGATATGAGTTGTATTTAGATCTACCCTCTTGCTCTTCGTTTTCTGTTGGTCTTGTTTGTTCATTGTTCCCCTTTCTTCTTCTTTTCTGCCTTCTATTTGAATTAATTGGGTTTTAAAAATGATTCCACTTTATCCCCTTTGATTTATTAGCTATATTGCTTGGTTTATTTGGGGTTTTAAGACCTTGCTTTAGGGTTCATAGTAGATATTTTTAATATATCATTGTCTACCTTGAAGTCATATTATACCACTTCTTATATAGTATAGGAAATTTACAATATACTTCCATTTTCATCTTTGTGCTATCATCATACATTTTTCTTCTACATATATTATAAACACCACACTACATTGCTACTGTTAGCCTTAACCAATTACCTTTCTTTTTTGCAACATGATTTTTAATAACCAAATAGTATCATGTACTAATCATAGTATGATGCATCAAAATGTATTTAACCAATTCCAAATTGTGTATTCAAACTGTTACCACAGCCTCGGTTGGCCTCGGATAGCCGGTCCTCCGCCGTCCCCGCTGGCGTGCCCCGCCGCGCGTGGGGACCGGGGTCCGGTGCGGAGAGCCCCTCGTCCCGGGAAACAGGGCGCGGCCGGAAAAGGGGCCGCCCCCTCACCCGTCACGCAACGCACGTTCGTGGGGAACCTGGTGCCAAACCATTCGTAGACGACCTGCTTCTGGGTCAGGGTTTCGTATGTAGCAGAGCAGCTCCCTCGTTGCGATCTGTTGAAAGTCAGCCCTTGACACAAGGGTTTGTAATTATGAAAAAATTAAAAATAATAATAAAGTTGTTACCACACAAATTATATAGCAATAAACAGTCTTGCGCAAAAATCTCTTTGCACATTTCTGATTATTTCTTTAGGATAGTTTTTTATTGTGGTAAAAAAATACACATAACATAAAATTTACATCTTAACCATTTTTGGGGTCGCCTGGGTGGCTCAGTCAGTTAAGCATTTGCCTTGGCTCAGGTCAGGATCCCAGGGTTCTGGGATCGAGCCCCATGTCAGGCTCTCTGCTCAGTGCAGAGCCTGCTTCTCCCTCTCCCTCTGCCTGCCACTCCCCCTGCTTGTGCTCTCTCTCTCAAATAAATAAATAAATAATCTTAAAAAAACCATCCTAACCATTTTTAAGTGTATAGTTCAGTATACTTCCAGCTCTGTCTGTGTTCCAATCCTTTTGTGTGGTTAATTCCTTAGCCTTGGGTAGTTTCCTCAGATGTACGTGCATATTAGTACTAGGGGGAACCCTCTGTAGGTCTGTGGAGTCCTCTGTCTATACACCTTTCCTATCTAGTACTCTGTCTTGCAAACTCTAGCTGCCATAGTCTCCCTAGATTCTCCACTCCACCTTCTCAGTTTTTCAGGTTCCACCTGGGTTCCCTCTCCTTATGCCATGGCCTGGAAACTCACTCCAGACCATATGCTACACAAACATGGGGTTCACCTCATTTCTCAGGGATCACTGTCCTTTATTACTTAATGGCCAATGACTTTAAAACTGTTATTTCATATCTTTGTTCATTTATTAAAGTTCTTTTTTCTGGTGGGAGAGTAAATCCAGTCCCTATTATGTCATCTTGGCCAGTAGTGGAAATCTACCTCCTTTTTTGTTAAATTTTACTTCAAAGTGTGTCAGTCAGGCTTCAGTCAAAGTAGTAGAACTACTGTGTGTGTGTGCGTGCGAGAGAGAGTGTGCGTGCACGCAGGTGCACATAGGTGTATGCATGTAATTTATAAGGGATTTGCTACAGAGATTTTCCTTATACAATTGTGGGAACTGGTTAAGGAATCTCTGTAAAGCTGTTATCTTTACATCTGATGCTGAAACTTGAAGTCCACAGTGTAGGAAATCAGGAAGGCAAGAAGGACATAAATGTAAAGTGGGAGAGAACACAACCACAAGCATGAGCTGACACCCCCAAGGATAGACCGAAACCTTTGTCAGTTCTTATTTCTTCTGACCTTGGAATGGGTATCCTGCAGAGGCCAAGACACTTCATCACAGAACTAAATTCACACACCTGGCCCAGGAGTCAAGGAGCCAAAGGAGGATCCAGCAGGAGGTAGAGAATTTCCAAGCCCAGCTGCTGCCTTGTGTCAATAAGGTGAATCAACAAAAAAAAGCCACAATGTGTTCAAGCTACAAAATGGCCACCACTTCACTTTTGTCCTCCAAATCATCCACAATAAACTCACTTGTGTCCCACCCTAACTGCAAACATAAAGGAAAGTGAGTTCCCCCAATGTTTATAGCAGCAATGTCCACAATAATCAAAATATGGAAAGAGCCCAAATAGATGTCCATTGACAGATGAATGGATAAAGAAGATGTGGTATACATATACAATGGAATATTACCCAGCCATCAAAAAGAATGAAATCTTGCCATTTGCAATGACATAGATGGAACTAGAGGGTATTATGCTAAGTGAAATAAATCAGTCATAGAAAGACAAATATATGATTTCACTCATGTGGAATTTAAGAAAAAAAAACAGAGGATCATAGGGGAAGGGAAGGAAAAATAAAATAAGACAAAATCAGAGAGGGAGACAAACCATAAGAGACTCTTAATCTCAGGAAACAAACTGAGGGTTGCTGGAGGGGAGGTGGGTAGGGGGATGGGGTAAGTGGGTGATGGACATTAAGGAGGGCACTTGATGTAATGAGCACTGGGTGTTATATGCAACTGATGAATCACTAAACTCTACCCCTGAAACTAATAATACACTACATGTTAATTAAATTGAATTTTAAATAAAAATTTTCTTATATTTTTTCTTTTATTTTTTTATTATTATGTTCAATTAGCCAGCATATAGTACATCATTAGTTTTTGATGTAGTGTTCAACAATTCATTAGTTGAAAAAAAATTTTTTAAGTAAAAAAAGAGAGTTCTGGGAAATGTAACTGAAAAGATGGAAGGAAGGAAGAAAGGAAGAAAGGAAGGAAGGAAGGAAGGAAGGAAACCAGGAAGGAAGGAAGGAAACCAGGAAGGAAGGAAGGAAGAGAGGGAGGGAGGAATCGGACACAGGGGAGGAAACAAAACAATGAAACAGAGGTCCACAGTTTGACCCAATTGAAGATCCAAACTTTACTAAAAGAATTTATAAAACAAAAAGATAAAAGTGTGCTGATTTGCTTTTGCACCTCTACAACATAGCTTCTGAATTAACTTTAGTATCTGCTGAAATGCATCAACTGGCAAAACTTGATGGCCTTAATACTTGGGCTCAAATTATAGTGATACCTGAGGATCCATCTAAATTTGAACTCAACTCCTATAACCATAGGGAAGTTACTGTAACATAAAATAGAGGGCAGTTATGCCTCATCTTAACTATCAGGACAATAGCCTTGCCTAAATTCCCTGGGATGGTAGCACCCATTGCCCTAAAATATCCCGTAATAAGGACACAGATGCTCTAACCCAATGGGTAATAAATTAAGATTATATCTTTGGCACTTACAAATTGGCTTTAAAAAATGAGACCACATGGACCTTCTCCCCTCCACATACCTGTTAAAAAGCTAATAAGGTCCAATGTAAATTTAAATAGGGCCTTCAAGGATTGAAACCCATTATACAACACCTCTTTAGAGAAAGAGTGATTGTTAACCACTACTCCTCCCTTTAACAATTCAATTTGACCTGTTCTTAAACTTGGAAAGAACAAATGCTGCCCCACAGTAGATTACTGCAGCCTTGGTGCTGTGGTCCCATTCATTAAGGGCCCCCATACTCAAAATTATTGAAATTACTGACTCTATCTGATCAGCAACTGGTAAATACTTTTCCATAATAGATTTGGCTCATATGTTCTGTTTAGTGTCTATTCTACCAGCAGTTTTCCTTTACCTCCTAATGGACATGATACCCCTTTATCTGGTTATCTGTGGAGTACCACAATAGCCTGGCCATCGCACACAGTCTTTGCAGACATAATCTTAACTGCATCTAGAATTTCCCAGGGGCACATGTATAGCATTATATTCATGACACCCTCCCCTGAGGATATTCATTTGGCACACTTATTCAGGGCATACGAATACTCATAAGGAAGCTCGGCAAAGTGGATGGGCCATTGCCTCACACATAGTGCAAGGCCCTGCCACCTCTGTAAATTGCTGAAAATTATTTGGTAAACCAAGGGCCCCTCTATCCTCACACTGTCAAGAAACAGCTATTGACTCAACTCCCACAATATTAAAACAAGCCTGGGCCCCTGGGTGGCTCAGTCGGTTAAGCATCTGCCTTCGGCTCAGGTCATGATCCCAGAGTCCCTCATCAGGCACCCTGCTCAGCGGGGAGTCTGCTTCTCCCTCTGCCCCTCCCCCCCCGACCCCCGCTCTCATGCGTGTGCACGTGTGCGCACATGCAAAAATAAAAATAAATAAAATCTTAAAAAAAAACAAGCCCAACATCTTTTAGGCCTTTTGGGTTCTGTAGGCAACATATTCCTCACTTACAAATTTTCCTTAAGCCCATTTCTGCAGTTATTTGTAAATCAGTCCACCTTGAATGGACCCCCTTCCAACAAGAGGCTCTAGATTCTATCAAAATTGCATTACAACACCCACTCTCATTAATGCCCCTCCACCAGACTCCTTTCATGGTAGAAGCTTTAGCAACCTTCTCTCATGCCTCTTGGAATCTCTGGACCACCCATACTGGCCATAAGTTACCTATGGGCTTCTGGTGCAAAAAACTGTCCTCTGCAGCCCTATAGGATGCTATAGGAGAGGTAATTGCCAGCCACAATACTGGGCTTTCCTGGAAACAGAAGTCCCACAGGCTCTGAGCCCATGATCCTCTGTACCCAGCCACCCACTATGCATTGGGTCATGGAAGCAGCACCCATAAGTTTGCCATGACCACAAAGGCCTCCTTTGCTACAGGACAGAGCCAAACCAAGGGGGCACCTGGGTGGCTCAGTCGGTTAAGCATCTGCTTTCGGCTCAGGTCATGATCTCAGGGTCTTGGGGTCGAGTCCCATATCGGGCTCCCTGCTCAGCGGGGAGTCTGCTTCTCCCTTTCACTCTCCCTCTGTATTCTCTCTCTCTCTCTCAAATAAATAAATAAATAAGATCTTTTATTTATTTGAGAGAGAGAGACACAGTGAGAGAGGGAACACAAGCAGGGGGAGTGGGAGAGGGAGAAGCAGGCTTCCCGCAGAACACGGAGCCTGATACGGGACTCGATCCCAGGATCCTGGGATCATGACCCGAGCCAAAGGCAGACGCTTAACGACTGAGCCACCCAGGCGCCCCATAAATAAATAAAATCTTAAAAAAAAAAAGAAAGAAAGAAAGAACCAAACCTAGGCCCCCTGGCATATCCCATTTACAGGAGGGGTGGCCTTCCCTGTCCTCAGTTTTTTGCCAGATGGCATGGGGCTGGAAGAAGCCACCCCTCTACCAGACCCCTTGGCTACCTGGGAAGCCCCTTGGGATCAACTGAGTGAACAGTGGGAGCTTGTACATTTTACAAATGATAATGTCCATCACATGTGAGAGAAGTTCACTGGAGAGCTATTGTTTTCATCCCTTAACAAGGACATTCCTGATAAAGGATAAGACAGAAGAGTCAACACAATTGCCCAAATTTCAAGTCTGCATCTCAGAACTATTTTCCCTGGCCAAGAATCAGCCCCATCTGCACCATTTTATAAACTCGTAGACTGTTGCCAATGGTCTGGCTCTCTGGTCCAGCCAATGGCAGCAACAATAATTCTTTGCTGGAGTTTCCCCCCTTGGGGTAAAGAACTCTTGCCTCACAGATACCCCACATAAAATCAAGGTCACATATGCCTGTACATATACTGAAACCATAATATAAGGCCTTACCAAGACACTCTTTATCCCCTTTGGAGTTCCAAACATTACTGATAGTGACCAAGGCACTCATTTTGTTTCTCAGAATATAAAATACTGGGCTCTTGAACAAGATATTCAGTGAAACTTTCACTTTCCTTACAGGCTATAGGCTTCAGGCCTCATAGAGTGCCATAATGGCTTATTTAAACAAGTTCCGATTTGATTAAATGAAGCATGGTACATTTTTGTCATCACTCAAACATCCCGGGTGAATTATAATGAAGAGCCTGACTCCATTTTTTTGATGTTTGACTGCTGACAGCTTTTAAGCCTCAACCCTCACTCTCTCCCTGGGTCCCACATCTGGACAAGTTAATAAGAAAGCCTAAGTTCTTCCTCCTTTGGTGCTGACAGGAGTTTCAAACCACACAAGCCCCTGCCCCATCCAGGAACTATCTCCCCAGCCCTAACCTGAACCACCATTAAAATCCCAAACCAGTCTCCTTTCCTTACTGTCTTAAGCCATTTGTGGAGGCCTGGCTGCTCTCCCCAGACAGTCCCATTAGGTAAGTAATAAACATGTTCACACCCTCTTAGTGTGTATGTGGTGTCATCAGTCTTGACATCTGAACCAAATTTGGGGTGGGGATTCACCTTGTTTCTGCATGATGGTCACAACATATGTCTGCCATGTATCTCCTCATGGTCTCAAGGTCTAACAACAACACATCCTCATACCAGCATCCCAAGGATTGAGGGCTTGTGGTAAGGTTTTCACTTCATTGATCCTTTATCACAAAGGAGTATCTTTCGCTGAAACCACCAGCAAATTTTTTGTGTCTCCCTGACCAGCACAAGGTAACATACCCACTCCTAAACCAATCACTGACAAATGGAAACAAGATGGCTGAGACCAATCATGAGACATTGCCCATATCTCAACACATCACTGTCTAAGCAATGTAGAGGTTCTGTTAGCAGGTAAGAGAGTATGGCTTGCTGTTGGTTATTAACCAGCAATATCTGGCACAGGAATGTTGATACAGTCCTTTTTCAGATATTTAATGTAGAATTTTTACAGATGGGCCAGTATATTTTATACTATATTATTTTCTACACTATTTTTTCTGATTGGCTATTAAATTTTCTTGGCTTCACAAAATGAACTGGGGAGCTGTCCATCTTTTTCTATGATGTGGAATATACATCTTTAGCTTACAATACCCATCTTTAGCTTATCATAATATACCTTTAAGAGTTATTATACGCCTTCATAAATAATGCAAGAATCTCAAAACAGGAAATTGCTCTTGGATATTAACCAAAAGTAACACAGAAATGTTGGTACAATCTCTTTGCAGCTATATTTACAAATGAGATGGGTCAGTAGCACTCTTTTTGAGGTAATATATTTTTCTCATTGGATATTATATTATAATGGCTATACAAAATGATCTAGGGAGCTTTTCATATTTTTCTATGGCTGAAATGGCATATGTCATAATCATCTGATTTTAAAGGCTAAACAGGAATTAGCATGGAATCATGTTTTGTGCTTTTAAAAACTGACTACACTCAAACCATGCTTCTATAGGTTGGAATGCTCCAGGACTCGGTCCTCTGTTTTCTACTCATCTCTTTCCCTAGGGGATCTCATTCAAGTCCATGGTTGTTAAATACCATCAATTCACTGTTTTTTTCCCCAAATTTATATATCCAATCCAATTTCTCCCCTCTGCTCCAGATCTGTATATCCCAGAAGGTCTACTTGATATCTCTACCCTAGTCACGAACAGACATCATAAACCACATCTCTGAAAAAGTACTCTTGTTTTTTCCCTTCTTCCCCTGTTCTTCTCCATTTTGGAAGTGGTACCATCATCCACCCACTTGCTCAAGCCTAAAAACTAGGGGTCATCCTTATCTCCTTTCTTTCTCTCAATCTTTACAACGCCCATACAATCTAAAACTACCTGTCAATTTTACTTTTTTTAAAAAAAGATTTTATTTATCTGACAGAAAGAGAACACAAGCAGGGGGAGTGGCAGAGGGAGAGGGAAAAGCAGGCTCCCCGCTGAGCAGGGAGCCTGACGCGGTGCTAGATCCCAGGACCCTGGGATCATGACCTGAGCTGAAGGCAGACGCCCAACCGACTGAGCCACCCAGGCACTCCTCAATTTTACTTTAAAAATACATTCTCTCTTCCTGTGTCCATATCCATTAACAATACTTTAGACTAAGCCAAATCATGATTATTTCTTGCTTAATCCACTGCAACAGCTTCCAAACTGTTGTCCCTGTTTATATAATTTCATATAATGTCTATTCTGTAACATCCAGAGTGAAACTTTTTAGACCTGACAACACTACCACAGGAAATACTACAACATTGCTCCTTCATACTTAGAATAAAATCCAATCTTCTTAATATTGCTTCCAAGGCCATTGCAAGATGGCCCTTTTGTTTATGTTTCTAACATCATCTTATTCCACTCCCTCCCTAACTTACCAGGCTCTTGCCACACTTGGATCTCTTCTACTCCTTGAAGATTTGAAAATTTTCTGCACCAAGACTTCTGCCACTGGAATTCTGGGTCTCGGTTCAAATGTCCCCTTCTCATAGAGACCATCCCTAAACTCCTTATTCATAGGGGACAGTCTCAAACCCCTGTATAGTCTCTATCTCTCACATCAACTTATATATTAACTTGATAGCACATACCACAATTTACAATTCCTTTGCTTTATTTATTTACTTTCTTCATTTATTATTCCACCAGTGGGACATAAATAGCAGGAGGGCTGGGAATTTTTCAGTATTTTTCAGTTTTTGTCCAATGAGCCTATGTGTTTAATAATTATCTGTCAAAGGAAGAAAAATGTATGGATCTGATGATGAAAAGTCTAAGTTGGAAATACAGAGTTGTGATTTGAAGTAGTGTTTAAAATTATGGGAATGGATAAGCTCACCCGAAGAGGAGGAGTCTGAAGACAAAATTGGGAAAACACCAACTATGGGGCTGTGTGCTGAAGAACTGGCAGTTCAATGAAAGATAAGCGAGAGAGCTAAGAGGAACATCCGTAGAATTTGATATCACAGAAACCAAGACAGTATGGTGTCAAGGAGGGGAATGGTCAACAGAATTAAACACTGCTGAAAAATCATGTGAAAACTAACTTTCGGGGCACCTGGGTGGCTCAGTCGGTTAAGCGTCTGCCTTCAGCTCAGGTCACGATCCCGGGGTCCTGGGATGGAGCCCCGCCTCCTGCTTCCCGCTGAGCAGGGGGTCCGCTTCCCCCTCTCCCTCTGCTCCTCCCACTGCTCCTGCGTTCGCGCATGCGCAGGCGGTCTCTCTCTCGCACATAAATAATTTTTTTTTAAACTGACTTTCAAAGTATCCACTTGCTTTTGTGCTGAGGTAGGGACTGCTGGTGACCTTAATAGAGAATTTTCGCTGAGGTTTTGGGAGGTAAGAACCAATGTGCCGCAGGCTGGATGGTGAAAGCACGATGAAGTGGACAAGAGTGTGGACTATTCTCTAAGAGTCTAATAGGAGGAGAGAAAGGGTAGGATATAGGGTAGAGGGAGGAAATTATTCGAAGCACAGAGAGAACTTGAACAGGTTTACTGTACGGGAGAAAAAGATCCAGTAGCACAGGAGATGCTGGGAAATACGGGGGGCAGGGATAAGACGTACTGAAGTGTTTGGGGAAGTGGAACAGGAGCAACTAGAGTCTGGGGCAGGAAGACAGGGTTTAGCAAGGAAAGCTGACGGACTTCAGGGCTCAGTCACTTGATTTTCTCGATGACAGGAACTCCAAGGTCATCTTCTTAGGACGAGGAGGGAAGAGGGCGGACGGCTTGGGAATATAGGAAAGTTTGATATCGCACCCGAGAGTGATGGGAGAGGGCGCTAAACCATAAAGAGCCCCCCCACCCCCACACGCACTCACCGACCCCCAGGTCAGGAATTCATTCCACGCGCCTCTGGGTGCTGTCCTTCAGAAGCTCTCGGGAACGAGAGGCGCCTCGGGGCTCCCTGCAATTTCCAGCACAGTCACCTACCCCGCCCGCCCTGTAGGAGGTGTTTGCCAAGGAAAGGGAGCAGAGCCCAGGGGAGCCGCCAACCTGCCAGCCAAGCAGGGGGCTCTCTCCCGTGTGAGGCCGGTCCCAAGAGGCCTTGCGGCCGTGACTCAGAGCCTATATCTCTGACGCGCTCCTCCGTCGCCCCGAACGAGGTTGGTGTGTGAGTCGGCTTCACGCTTTGTCGAGAGAGCGAGTGGGTAAGAGAGGAAGCCGGCGGAAGGGGAGGCCGGGACTGGGCGAGGACTGACTGGACTGAGGCGGGGACGGCGGGGTGGGAGCTGGGGGCTGGGGGTGGTGGGGGGTGGCGGTTGGTGTGCGGGGCAGATCCGTAGGCCGCCATTGTTTTCGAGCAGCAGGGCGGCCGGGGAGGCTGACTAGGCCGCAGCCGCCATGGCCGTAGATTCCAGCGACCCCAACTGGGCGAGGACTGACTGGACTGAGGCGGGGACGGCGGGGTGGGAGCTGGGGGCTGGGGGTGGTGGGGGGTGGCGGTTGGTGTGCGGGGCAGATCCGTAGGCCGCCATTGTTTTCGAGCAGCAGGGCGGCCGGGGAGGCTGACTAGGCCGCAGCCGCCATGGCCGTAGATTCCAGCGACCCCAACTGGGCGAGGACTGACTGGACTGAGGCGGGGACGGCGGGGTGGGGGCTGGGGGCTGGGGGGTGGTGGGGGGTGGCGGTTGGTGTGCGGGGCAGATCCGTAGGCCGCCATTGTTTTCGAGCAGCAGGGCGGCCGGGGAGGCTGACTAGGCCGCAGCCGCCATGGCCGTAGATTCCAGCGACCCCAGGAGCGGCTTCCGCCACAACGAGGTGGTGGTGTTCATCAACGAAGAGGTGCTCAGTAACGGCGGCGGTCCCGACTTCTACCTGACCTTTTGCTCGAAGCCCTGGAACGAGATCGAGGACGAGCTGCTGTCCGTCGTGGCCGACCCTCAGGTGCCGCGCGCCCTCAAGAGGGCCTACTTCTGGAGCGCGCTGGCCTTGAGCGTGCGCGCGGCCGCGAGGCAGCAGGAGCATCAGGCCCACCGCGTGCGGCGGCTGCAGGAGCAGCTGCAAGCGCGAGAGACCACCACTTGGGCTCTGGCCTCCCAGCTGCAGCGGCTGCGCCAGGAGCATGAGCAGGTGGTCTCGCAGTTGCAAGGCATGCAGCACGACCTGCAGCGGGTGCTGGACGAGCGCGAGGCGCTGCGTGGCCAGCTGCTCCAGGCCCAGAGGCAGCCCCAGCAGGCCGGGTCTCGAGCACAGTGGCGGGCGACCGACGTGTGGCCCCTGAATGCAGTGGAGCACAACGAGGTGCTGGCCGCCACCGGGTCGCAGCGGGATGTGGAGAGCCAGAGAGAGGAGGCCCAGATGGCCTCCGCGACAACAGGTGTGCTGTACGGGTCAGGACCGCCGCCAACGCCGAGTCCCTGGGCCCAGGTTGTTCAACCCTCTCTGCCAGTGCCGTTCCCCATGCCATTCCAGGTGGCGTTCCCCTACCCACCACCTCCCCAACCCAGAGTAGTGGCAGAAGCAGCAGCCGGAGCAGCATTCCCACCCCAGATGCCTACTGGGGCCACCTACCCACCTGGCACGGGGCCTCTGTTGGGGTCCCAGGAGGGGATGGTCCCGCGGTGGGACCAGAGGAGCCAAGGCCAAGAGGAAGGTCCTGCAAGGCCCCCCTTTGGTGTAAACCCCTCAGGGCACAGCTGGAGCCAGGGAGAGGAGATGAAGCAACAGCCGCAGGGAGAGATGCCCAGGCAACCAAATGGTAAGAAAGCCTTTGAATCCCAGCAAAAGGACAAACCTGCCTCCGACCTGAGGAGGACGGGATTGGGACTGCCTGTGGTGTAGAGCATGATTAATTTTTCTGGACACTTGGCTTGTGATAAATGCAAAGAAAACAAAAAACAAAAACTACATGCTAACTTTGACCCCAAACAAGCTTCTCAGTGAATTTAGGCATGTAGAAAAGAATGGGGACAAATTCCAAAAAGAAATCAATTTCTGGAGGCCCTCTTCTGATCAAAAGCTCACTCTTTTATTTACAGCAGAGAAAAATCGAAAATGCCCCAAATTTTCAGTATCCTACCATCAGGCAATAACCATTTTTGGCACATTAATATAGCTATTTCCACAGGTGGATCTCTTTCCCCAGTTTCGTATCATACATGTTTATGTGTGTGTGTAATGTGTATTGCTTTAAAGAAAGATGAGACTGTAGCGAATATGTTAATGAATCGTTTAAAGGAAAATTTTTCCAACTGTGTTTAAGGTCACAGGTGGTGGACTCTGGATGGCTGCTACCAATTGGTTGACACCCTGGAGAGGCTGACATGATGAAACATTCTTTTTCTCTTTTCTGTATTCTCATTAACTTCTCTTCCACAATAGCAGGTCTTTGGCTAAGAAGAATCATGCTTTTAGAACATATGCACATTGTGTTCTAGGAACACCACTTTTCCTTGAGAATGCTATTGTTATGCTATAAACTGCAGCAGTGTTCATTTTGTTTCTTGATTTATTTTTACAAAATTCATAGCTAAGGGCCTGTTCTTTGTGTCTCTAAGCTCCAGGAACTTTGTATGAAGCTGAAGAAACTCCAGCTCCCAGTGCGGAATGAATCCTCACAAAATACCCTCTGGCTCTCAGCAGGCTTCACCTCAGTGAGACCTCAACTGTCTGGAGCTAGTAGAAGTGTGAAGAAATCAAGGAAAAGGAGACATTCTGGCACACATCCTGAAACAGGGGAAAGTAGACAGATTTTGTTGGAATTTGATCCTTCTGTTAGGGAAAAGGGATTGACAGCAGATTTCAAAGGGTGGATGGGAGGGTAGTATTAAATGTTAGAGGTTATAGCAAGTTTGTTGAATTTCGTTCATTAATTCATTGAACAAATAGTTATTGATTGCCCAGTATGTGTTAGGAACTACAGTTATATGTTATTATCTGGTGCATACATTATAGCCCAATTGGATGAGTTTGGTTAGATGACAGAAGAACCTAATTTGGGATACAGTGTACACCAGGGGTGTCTTTGCTTAGCAAGTAGTATGGCTTTCGGGTGAACCCAATTGAAATAACATCAAGACCCATTTCTGTGATTCTGGAGGCACCTTCATGCTTGAATGACTGAACTGCTCAGCACAGCAGTCCCAACGGAGACAAACAGGCAGTGGCAAAGATGGGGGAAAATCGCCTCACAAGAGTCAGGCGGGACTTTTCTGAGACTCCTGCTGATTTCCTCCCTTGAAAAGGACTGCTATTTTCCTGGTTGTCTGAAAGGCCACTGGGTTGTCTTGAAGAAGGAGAGTGTTGGCTACACACTCGAGCCCTCAGCTTTGGACCACCACCATCCCAAGCTCCTTTCCAGTCAAGATGGATGAAGAACAAAATGGATTCCAAGGGCGAACACCATGTTGTGGATGGTGCTTCTCTTGGGAAGACTAACTGGATTAAAAAGAGAACTGGACTGAGAGAAGCCCTTTTGGGAATGCCCCGGGCCCCTTCTCTCCCATTTGGTGTGTTCTCTGCAGGCTCTCTGCTCCCCCGAGACAGGTGGAGCCCAGGGGCTGGGAAGTTAGATGGTCTCCAGTCTGAATGAAAGGTGTTCTCAAGTTCCCCCATGAAATCCCAGCTCACCAAGCTCAGCCTCTGTCAGAGGTTTCCTGATTCTAGTAATAAAGAGTGTGCACTTGCCTGCTGTGTCTTCTGTGTGGTGTGCATCTCGGGGCAGGTTTGCTCCAGGGCGGCAGTTTAAACCCACATCTTCCCACCATCCCACTGAGGTGAAGGAAAGTTCGAGCTCATTCACTGAATAGAGGCCCTCTAATGAGGGCCTCTCCTCTTCCAGCAAGTTACCCAAGATGGGGAGGGGGAGGAGCTTCTATGGGGCCTTCAATCCACTGTGACTGTCCCTGCTCCCCTCACTGTCTGAGTCCACACGGTCCCTTGAAGGTGGGCACCTCCCCTGCTCTTAGGCCCATGGGGCACGAGAGGTGAGGTGGGGACGGGGCTTCTGTCTAGCCTGGGAACCCGGATGCCTGGTGTCCAGCCTCCCTATGTGCACCAAGAAGCCATTTCCCTGAGGCCCTGTCTCCCAGAGTCCCAGCAGAAATTTCCCTTCTGCATTTCTGCCCTGCAATGCACGGTCCCCTCCCTCCTATGCATAATCTCATGAAGGTGCTCAGCGTTCTGGGAAACAGGCAGGTTTAGACGGCCTGTTAGTAAGACAAATGTTCCCTGAGGCAAAGGGGGGGGTGGAACCTGGCTGCCTGCTCGGTGTAGGGAGAGGGGACGGGGCAGAGAACTGACCCTACCCCACCGGCTTTCTCCCTCTCCTCAGTCCCGGTAACCGGGAGGCCTTGCTTACTAGAGAGGAGCACTGGGGACGAAGAGGACCATCAGGGACATCGGCCTAAAGCTAGGTTTTCTGGGTCAGGGGCTGGTTTTGTGATACTCCTATGTGTGCCGATAGCTCCCTGGAATTTTGAGAGAATGGGGCACAGATGCGACTCGGGAATGTTATAGGATATTTTTATCTGATGGTTCTCAGCGTGGTTTCGGGACCAGCAGCATCAGGATCACCTGGGAACTTGTTACGAATGCAAATCCTCAGACCTGACTCCAGAAGTCCAGGGAGTGGAGCCTAACAGGTGTTTCTGATGCCCGCTGAAGTTCAAGAACGTTTGTTTGTAATCCATAGTGCAATGTGAACAAATCACCCAGGATTTCATTATGGTTGGTTCATTTAGGGTTTCACAACTCACTCTGATGTCCACTGGAATGTCCTTAGGGCTGTATGAAAGCAGACTCATCCCCGGGCATAGCTCTTCCACAGCCCAGTGTGATTACCCAATATTGCAAGGCTGACTTTTTTGATAAAAACCTTCATAAATCTTTGACCAGATTACTGAGGCTGGCTCTCAATTATCTCTTCATTCTGGGCTGGGCACATGGATGTAAAGCCAGTAAGTTTAGTTTAAGGGAAGAGCCTGGGCTTTGGAGCCAGAGAGACCTCGGTTCATAGATAACCTGTTCTGCCATTCACCAGCTGTGTGACCTTGAACAAACTCCTGGATTTCTCAGATCCCCAAAAAGTGTTGGCTCCCTTCTCCTACCCTTATCACTCTGCTCTGTGATGATGGGGTAATGGGCATAAAGGATACCCGCTGAGTGCCTACCACATGACACTTTGGCCATTATCCCACTGGTGACTGCCACAGCTCTGTGAAGTATAATAGAGTCCTCTATTAATAGTTCTTCAAGGAGGATATTGTACTCCCATTTTACAGCTGTGGCAACTCAATAACTTACCCCAAGTCATTCAGCTGGGTGTTGATGAAGCCTCGGTTCTCACCCCAATCTCCCCAGCACCAAATTCCATGCTCTTTCTACTGTAATGCCACAGTGCCTCAAACTTCTTTTTTTTTAAAGGTTCCAGTAGTCTCTTTTTTTTTTTTTAGATTTTATTTATTTATTTGAGAAAGCGAGAATGAGAGAGAGAGAGAGAGCACATGAGAGGGGGGAGGGTCAGAGGGAGGAGCAGACTCCCTGCTGAGCAGGGAGCCTGATGCGGGACTCAATCCCGGGACTCCAGGATCATGACCTGAGCCAAAGGCAGTTGCCAAACCAACTGAGCCACCCAGGCGCCCAGTGCCTCAAACTTCTACCCTTCCCCATTAATAGCAGTTAACAGGGTCTGTCAATGCCTTGACTGATAGAATTGACTCTAATGAAAGGACTCGAAGTCACAGAGGCAGTCTGGTGGGGAAGGAAGTGGGTGGAGATGGCAAGAGTCCAGCTTTCGTGGCCGGGGAGTGTTGGTGATAGAAGAGAAGGTACTGGAAGAAGAGGACCGCGGACATACCTCCTAGAGGCGTCAGGCTGATGGAACCTGCAGAGACCGAGGTACGGAAGATGGAGCAGCATGCAGTGGGGGACTCGTTCCCAACCCCACCTGCACGGAGCCCCTGGCCAGCTACACTTCTCCTCGCATTCACCTCCGCTGCAGAAGGAATGGCTCCAATCCCAGCCTTTCCTGTGGGGGCTTCTGCAGGCAGCATGTGGAAACGTGTAGAGATGGGGAGAAGCAGTTCTCGGATGGCACAGGAGGCAATGACAGGCCCGCGAGAAACGTGCCTCTGCATCACTCTGGGGGGTGGCAGAGCTGTGTACAGAGTATGGTTAAAGGCCAGGTGCCTGGACTAAGGAACAGTGTAAAATAAATGCATTTTTCTTTGAATTAAACATGCTTTAAGGGGCACCTGGGTGGCTCAGTCGGTGAAGCGTCTGCCTTCGGCTCAGGTCATGATCCTGGGGTCCTGGGATCGAGCCCTGCATCGGGCTCCTTGCTCAGTGGCGAGTCTGCTTCTCCCTCTCTCTCTGCCTCTCTCCCTGCTTGTGCTCTCTCCCTCTGACAAATAAATAAATAAAATCTTAAAAAAAAAAAAAAAACGTGCTTTAAATGAGGGGAAAGTCCTGGTAGGAGTGGAGGCTTTGTCCTCTCACAGAGCTAGCGCTCACCTCGGAGCAGACCGCCAGAGAGCACCACGGAGATTCCAGACCCACCCTCTGCGGGAATTACCTTCCTGAGGACCTTTCTGGTTATCAAAGCAAACTGGATTGGCCCAAACAGAAACATCAAAAGCCGTTAAAACCGCCCACAATCCCCAAACCTGGAGGTGACTGCTGGTTATACTTTCATGTATTTGTTTTATACCCATACAGGCATATGTACATGTCTGCACAAACAGATCTACCAAACAGGATAGGGTACATGCTTTTTTCTGCAGCCTCCTTGACTGCAGAAGTACTGGTTCCAATCCGGTCCCCTCTTGCGGGGGATTCTGCACCCAGTGTGGGGGAAGGTGGAAGAAAAGGGAGAAGCACGTCTTGGGGGGCAGAGGAGCAGTGATAAATACAGAGAGATAGATGTTTATTTACCAAAACAGAATCGTGGTACATCTTTCTTTCCAACATTTGTTTTTCACTTAACAACAGTAAGACATGAGCTGTCTCATATTCATATTGAGAATGTGATTTTAAATGGCCGTGTAACATTCTGTCACATCAATGTTTCAATGGACTTAACCGGTTCTGTCTTACTGGGCATTTACATTATTTTCAAATTTTTATTTTCACATTCAACATTAAATCAGTGTGCACAATTTTCTGTACCATGGCCAAGAGTGAATGCCACCATTAAAAATATCCTAAGCGGTTTGAAAGAGCTCCTGTTTTAATTTCTATTTCTTTGCCTACCTGGACGATGGAACCTTTTTTTGAAGTTACTTACTCAGTTTGTATTTCTTCTATCATGATTTAGCTGTTCATGTCCTTATTCAAGTTCACTCGTGGAATATTTATGTTATCTTGTTTTGTATTTGATAGTAAGGATATTAACCCAACCCTTTGTCATACTTAAGATTGCGAGTATTTTCCCTTGTTTGTAGTCTTTCTTTAAATTTGTGCCTGGTGGCATTTTGATGATCAGAAATATTACATTTTTATATACTGAGATTGTTTCCACTGGCATTTCTTTTTTTTTTTTTCCTTTATTCTTAAGAAGGTCTTCTTTACTGGGGCGCCTGGGTGGCTTAGTTGTTATGCATCTGCCTTCAGCTCAGGTCAGGGTCCCAGGGTCCTGGGACCGAGCCCCGCATCGGGCTCCCTGCTCAGCCAGGAGCCTGCTTCTCCCTCTCCCACTCCCCCTGCTTGTGTTCCCTCTCTCGCTGTGTCTCTCTCTCTGTGTCAAATAAATAAATAAAACCTTTAAAAAAAAAAGGTCTTCTTTATTTTGAGGTAAGATCTACAGCCATCTATACTTGATTCTATATCTTTTATAGTTTTCCAAAAATTTAAGTCTTTAATCAACCTTGAATTTATTTTGGTACCTATTGTGAGGTAGGTGTCTAAATGTAATTAACCCCGTGTCTCAGCTTCAATGTTTACTTTCCCCACTGATCTGAAAAGAACATCTTTATCAAACACACACACACACACACACACACACACACACACACACACACACACACACTGATGTTTGTATGTATGTTGCCTGTTAAAACTGCTGGTCTATTCTTATTCCCACCTAACATTTGATTCTGGCTTTATAACACATTTTAATAAATGCAGTGAAAGTTATCATTCATCTTTTTCTAAACTTTCCAGGGAGTCATCACCTGTATATTCTCTCAGTGGAAGCTTCATAGTTTAACGCTCTGTTCCTTTGAGTCCCGGATGTACTTCCTTCATTTAGACTGTGAGACTTACCCTATAACTTCATAATTCACTCCTTTTTAAACCTAGTTTGAGTGAATTTCCATTCCTAAGGTTTTATCTCAGCCCTAATCTCTCTTTACTTCCTGTGTCTGTGATCTTCTCTAAACATTCGACATCTATCATCTTTAGAAAGAAGATCTTGCTCTGTATCATTAAAAAAGCCCACGTTTATTGCCTTACTATGTATTTGGTGGCATTATGCTATTTAGTTTTCTTTAAAACCCTGCAAGAATGGGGGGTGCCTGGGTGGCTCGGTCAGTTAAGCGACCCCACGGTCCTGGGATGGAGCCCCATGTCAAGCTCTCTGCTCAGCGGGGAGCCTGCTTCTCCCTTTCCCTCTGCATGTTGCTCCACCTGCTTATGCTCTCTCTCTCTCTGTCAAATAAATAAATAAAATCTTAAAAAAAAACCCTACAAGATGGGTAACAGCATCATCTCCATTTTACACATGGAGAAACCTTGGCTTAGAGGTTAAGTCCAAGGTCATATCACCACTGTGTGGTAAGAGCCAGGATTCAAATTCTGTTCTCACACACCTGCCATGCTCTACCATACAGCATTTAAAAGAAAGGAAAGTGAAGGCTAAATATTGTTTGCTTTAAAAGTGAAAATTATAGCAACCAGAGAGACAGACTTCTGTTTTGGGAACTGAAAATGACACAAGAACCAGTACCAAAGGGAGGCTGCTATGGCAGAGCACTGCTTGGGTCTGAATCCCAGATGCGTTCAATGGATGGAAGGTAGATGGTCGAATCCACGTCCAGCACTCTCCCCAATGCCTGGCACATAGCAATTCTCAGATGTACATTTTTCATTTTTATACCTTTGAAACCAATGGGGTTCTCACAACCAGTTTAATTTTTTTTATTTTTTTCAAGATTTTTATTTATTTGAGAGAGAGAGCATGAGAGAGAGAGAATGGGAGAGAGAGAGAGCGCGAGAGAGAGAGAGAGAGAGAGAGAGCGCACAAGCAGGGGGAGGGACAGAGGGAGAAGCAGACTCCCCACTGAGCTGGGAACCTGATGCAGGGCTCGATCCCAGGACCCCGGGATCATGACCTGAGCTGAAGGCAGGCGCTTAACAACTGAGCCACTCAGGCAACCCCCCTCCAAGATGCCACTGGCATCTTAGAATTGAATAAATAAAGTATTAAGCGCTTAATAAATGTTTAGCTACGGCCCAAGATGACCACTCGTACACTCAGGAACTATTTATTCCGTGTGGACTATGTGCCAGGCACCATTCTCGGGACTGGGACAGAGTAGTAAACACAGCAAAAATTCCTGCTCTCAGGAAGTTTCCCTTGTAGGGGGAGCCATACATGAAACATAGATTCATAAGTAAAATGTGTGGTTTGTCAGATGGTGAGAGGAGATAAGCAGTAAGTTGAAGCAGAAGAAGGGGAGCGAAAAGCAGGGGTGGGAGTGGGGGTGCTATTTTAAAGACGGTGGTCAGGGAAGGCTGCACTGCCTGGGGGACATTTGAAAAGAGAACTGAGTGGGATGGCAGGGTGAGCCTTGACGAGAGCTAGGGGCAGATCTTTCCAGGTTAAGGCAGAGCAGGCATGGCGGCCTCGAGCACCCTCAGGGGCTTTGAGGAATAGCTGGAGGGCCAGTCTGGCTGGAGTGGCATGAGTACAGAAGAGCAGTGGATGAGGTAAGGGCTAGCATTGCAGATGCGGCTGGAAACTTTAAGTATATGGGTACAGATTTCCTGAAATCCTCTCAAAAAGGCTCTAGATCTGAGAGTAGGAATGGCATATCGGAGCTCAGAACCACCTAGCAAGGACCGCCGTGTGTCATGGCTACACTACACTTAGAGCTGGAAGAGGGCTCGGGGGAAGGATGGCATTAATTTAGGCAAAGTGAGGAGAGAGACAGTTCCATTTAGTCTCTTAAACACACTAATGCACAATCAAAATGATTCAGAACAGTGAGGGCAGAAATGATAACGATACGTGACCAGAATAACTAGATGAGGCTCTTCTGAAAAAAGTGACATTCAGGGCTTCCCATTACTGATGAGGCACAGCACAAACTGGCCTTGGCTTGATCTTTCAAAAGGCGTGTTGCCACAGAATCCGTCCGCCCCTCGAGTGGGCTGGACAGAACTCACGCTATTTTAAGAATATTGAAGAACATTTCGAGGATGACCACGCACAGGATAGAAGAGGAGAGAAGCCAGATTTCTGTAACCATTTAATATAAGGTATATGTGTGGGTCTTTTTTGTTGTTGTTGTTGTTGTTGTTAAATCTATTGTTTCTTAGAAACCAGAGTGCAGAGTGGTTAAGAGCATGGTCTTTGAAGGCAGACAGAGCTGAGCTCAAATGTCAGTTTCATCACTGACTTCCTGCGTGACTCTGGTTAAGTAGCCAAGCTAGACATGTCATCTGTGACCTGGGAACCATACCACACCACCTCGGAGAGAATGAAATGAAATAACATGTGTCAAGTGCACGGCTCTGTAACTGCTCACAGCCACTACAGCTGCTTTTTCCTACTAAAGATGCATCGTGTTGCACAAGGTCTCCTGTTTCTGATGCAGATCTCTTGAAACAAAGGGGCTCGAGTCTACGCTGCCATCAAAATACACACAGAGAGTAAGAGCAAAAAGAAGACATTTCCTCAGAGTTTGAAAGGCTGTTCTAGCATCCAGAGTAGACACACTGAGCGTAAAAAGATGAACCTCCACGTTGACTTTTTTTTTCCAAGTGGACTTTTTAGATACTTTTTAGCCCTCCCCGCCACGTGTAGAGAACCACTCTTCTCGCTGTCAGTCATGTTGAAGTGTTTGCTTCTTTTCAAGGCCCCTTGAGGTGCAGAATTGTGAAATATAGTTAGTGAAGAAGCTGAGACAAGAATGATGGCTTCTACTGGGAACCCCCTTGCCAGTCCCTCAAATGCAAGTAAGGCCTTTTTTTTTTTTTTAACTTAATTAACAGCCATTAAACGTCTAACAATCAGAAGGTGAAGTCCTATTACTCAGGAGCTATAGAGAGGGCCAATGTTCAATGCCATGTGCCACCCACAATGAGCCCTACATAAAAAGGAGTGTGTTGTCATTTGATCCAATGATAGAACATGTGAGCATTAGACTGGGTTATAAGGAATTTAAAGGAATCTGCAGAAAATGGGTTAGGCTCCTTCTCCGCCCCTGCCATATCCCTGAGGTATATCTTGCTCGGAATGGAATGAACTTCGACAATGAGTACAGTTCATCAAGGAAAAGCAGACACGTGCTGAAAGTCCATTTATTCAGAAGCTCTTACATTTGTTAGATTTCCATATTTTCTTTTCAGTGTTTTCTTGGAATTTTCACAACCACATAGGCCCCCACATTTGAATTGTCTGTACTAAAGATTCCTAATGCCTTCTTCCCAGTGGCACATGGTTAATTTGCAGAGCTATGAAATCACAGGATTCCTACTGACAACTCAAGAGACTAGAATTTGAGGAACTTAAATTATACAAATCAATCCAAGCTCTTAAGGCTGAGCACATGGAATAAAAATGAAGTTATCCATAGTGATACGGACTGTATAATCTTTATTATCTTTGAATCCACTGGTCTAAAAATCACACATATCAGATTAAACAGGAATACCACAGTATGTTTTATTTTGCAGGTATTGATTAGTTCACTAAATTGTTATGTCCAAAACTTTAGGTCGCAGCAAGCATCAGTTCTTCCAAAGAAGCTTAGGTGAAAAACAATCCTTTGTATCTGTGAGTTCAAAGTCCTACTGTCTGATCCACTGTTGTACTGACAGAAAAATGAACTCAGTGAGCAAAGCTAATTGAATCCTCAGTTCCTAGATTTGGGGCTTCCCATTCTTTATTGGAATTAAAGCAGCTTTTGTTTTAACCCTCCACAAATATTTTGTATTTTAATCTTCATTCTCAAACAAGAATTAAACACATCTGCTAATTATCTAAGATAAAGCCATGATACCTAATGATGAATTAGTGCTATTAGTCTCCTGCCCGGAAGGTAGAAAACTTCTAAGTGAAGCCTTAATTCTGAATGTATCTGAATTTCCAGTTCATATGCTTAGCAAGGTCACAAGCTGATTTACATCATCTGGCTTTCCAGACAATCATCTCAAAAATATTCATCGAAATTAAGCCACTGTTCGTTATGGTGTCATCATTTTGACTGAATAACAAAGAAGCAATTGTTTTCACAGGAGAACATTTTAAAAGAAAACTTTCTTTCTGTACTTAGCAAATAGAGGAGAGCTTGAATCTGCAAGTCAGAGCTAGAGAGTTCTAAGGGAGATGTAATTGAGCAATCTGACTCTATGCCACATTGGAATAGATGCTTTCGAGACGAACATATAGATAAGATAGTAAAGAAAGATCTTGATGAAGTCTCTTCCTTTTTAACAAAATTGTCTAATACCAGTTATTGGCAAAGAGTTCTGGCCTCAGTTAAAGGCAACAACACAGCTGCATTGTGCTAAGAGGTAGACTGGGACTTAATCCTTGGATTTAATAGCAAACTAACTTTATTTAAGGTTTAGGCTTCATTTTTTAATCCATGGAACACTTCTGAAGCGAAGGCAGATCTTTGGAGACTTTTGTTTTTAGTTAGAAAGAAAATAGCTTGGTAAAATAAACACCTGCCTTATGCTCATACCAGGTATGCAAAGTAGCCATTTGGGCCCTAGAGAAATACAACACTGTGCTTCCAAATCAAAGGGCAATTCAACAGCCTAGCCAACCAAGCAGGCCCTGGGATGAATGGTCTCTAGTACCTTACTCCAGAAGCCAGAGCCATGAGAGGTCCCTACAGGGATAGAAGTCTCTATCAAGATCAACAAATTTACAGTATAATCCCAGTACAGCTTTGGCTAGGCAGCCACCTGACTGATGATACTTCAGGGCCCACTAGCCTCTAGAGTTAGCACTTGCTGCTGCAAGAAAAAAGAAATCGATACATTAAAAAATGTCAATTAGAACTTATTCATGTAGGGAGTGGGAGAGTGCAGGAGGCCCACAAAGTATAGAAGTGGTTTTGGGCGTTTTTTTTGGTGGAGGATGAATTCACTTTCTGGACAAGTTAAGGCTCTAAGGAAAAAAAAAATTCTAAATTATAACCCTAAAAAACCATAACCCATCCTATATCAACACTTAAAAAAAAAGCTGAAGATCTTAATTCATTCTTCAGCATAAATATCAAGTCTGAGATAATCAATATATTCCAAATTCCAGGAGGCAAAAAGAAAAAAGACATCCTTATTAAAATACAGTTGCCACTAATGGTAATGAAGAAAACAGGCAGACTTTTGCTATTAAGCACATATTGTGAAGCCATTTCTTTCTCTCTTTTTTTTTTTTAACAGAAAAATACTAAACAGATTTAGATAATCCTGATCAGGAGGTGAGGAAAGGAAGTCTTATTATGAACCAAATTTTATGCTTGCCACCAATGAAAAGGAATTCATTGTTCTTGAATTTATTTCCCCAAGCAAGTTAAATTCTCTAACAGCTTTGATTTTGTAAATACTGTCAACCAAAGTAGCAAAATACAAGTAGCTGCAACATATAAAATTATTCTTTAGTAGAAATGCTTTCATAATTGAATCCAGAGGCTTAAAATCATTATTTAATAAAAACCATATTCTAAGCCACAATTTTTCTTCCAATTACACTTTAACAAAGGAAGAAAAAAAACAGAAAAAAAATTGGTCCTAATACATTGTTGTTTTTTTTTTTTTTAAATAAGAGCTATTCATGCCTAAGTTAGCCAGCAATTCACTGAGGTTAGTCTGCATATCTTAAACAGCATTTCCTGGCATCTAGCCAATGGAAATGTAACTTCTGATGGCAAAAAAAAAAGCACTAGATTTAATTGGTTACACAGACTGATAACCAGTACGACTTTTCCTTCTTCCAATCATATAGGAGATAAAGACAACAATTATAAGGAAGCCCAAGGCCACACCCACTGCAACAGGAATAAGAAAGTTGAGGTCAGAGTCAGCAGAACATTCTTCAGCTGTTAGAAAAGAAGAGACAGAGCAAGGAAATTAGTCAGGAAGGCAATTAAGCAGAAACAAGCCAACAAGAAACAAGCATTTCGAAAGTGAACATAGATTAGTCTTTAATAGCGTTACCTCTATGACCCTATTTTCTTGATATCCACCCAAATATTTCTAAGGAACCGATCCTCCAATATCTCCCATTATTATTTCATCTCAAATCACACCTAATTTCCTCAGTACAAAAAGCAGAAGTTAAGGGACGAACAAGAAAAGATTTGTGCTCACCTAACACAGGAAGATTTTATGTTTAATTGTCTAATGGCACCGGGGAAAAGAGCGATCAACTACACTTAACAGCCCGCCTGCGTGTTTTCCCGCTCCCTTTCTCCCTTGCCACAACTATCATCAACATATAAATAAGAATTCTGTAGGACTGATAAAATTTAAGTTAAAAAGGACTTAGGATCAAGAAAATGCAGTATAATATTTTTTTTTCCCACACAGGCATCAGGTTGTCAGGTTACACGTGATTACTTGTAGCTGAGCAGTGGCCTGGAAGAATAATAGAATCCAGTATATGGTAGTCCGTTCCAGGACTACCAGGAAGGCGGTGTGTATGTAGATTTTGAGCTTTGGACTCAGACAGAACTGACTTTGAATCTTGACTACTTCCCTAACTAGCTAAACGACTTTGGTCAAGTTATTTAAACCGGGCCACACGTTCCTCACCTGTAAAGGGGGGATAATCGTGCCCGTACTTAAGGTATTTGAGGACTAAATACAATTCTATTTCTAAAGCATCTGACATACATCAGGTGGTCAACAAGTGTTCATTCCCTTCTTTCCTGCCATGTCTGTGATCCCATGCAAGGGTCAGGTTTTGAAGTAGCAAATAGAGATCAAAAGTCAATATTCAGTACTTTCAAAAAAAATACTTAAAGTTGGCATCGAGTGTTAGTTATTGAAAGTAGTTAATACAGAAGCTCAAAGTGCCCCCTTCTGATCCCATAATTTCATGTTTAAACTAGTTTTACTAGTAAGTGATTAGATTTCCTTGGGACAATTGCTATCAAAATGCTAATAATGGTGTTACTGCCCACTAGATAGGTAACCTCAGCGAAGTCACTCCCTTTTCTGTGAAATTATAGGGTTAGAGTCAATAATCTTCAATGCCCTTTCCAGTATAAGCCCAATGCGATGAACAAGATGTGATATTTGGTGTGATTTATGATTGAGTGATAACTTGCACTTTTTCCTCTAATTTTATCTTTTGTTCCTTCTGCACTTTTGTCATTCATTAAAAACACAACACAACACAAAACAGAGTTGCTAAGGTTCCAAGTACATGGATTTCAGTAATGACCAGAGCCTTTATTGGAAGGATTCACCATATTTCACGGAAAGCCTTCAGAGACAGATAGCTGGGTACCAAGATACTGTAATCAGTGAGTTACAGAAATTCTGAACAAGCCAATATATACACAGAATGAATTAATGTAAGAATCACTTGGATGTGAATGTCTGCTCCAGTCCATTGATTAAGCTTCCTTCTTATTTGTCTATACATTCAATATCTGAGCTGCACATATGACAAGGAGTATGCTTCAATAGGGGCTGATTATCTAGCTCATTTTCATGCCAACAGCTTCTCTCTACCCGCCCCCCCCAATCTATGCTCTGCCCCACGGGGGCCTTCTTGAAGAAGCAAGAGCCTAGTTGCTATGCTTCACTGCCTCCCTTCTGAGATCGCTGTTAGCTTACATTTCATAAGTACCAGTCTGATGACAACACTAAATAGATTTTAATGCTCTAGAGATCAACAAGATGAGGTAGAGAAACACAACACAATCTGTCCTAATTAGTTCATAGAATATTTCTATCTTTCAATGCTAATCAGGCATCCAAAGAAGAGAAAAACACACGGGGAAAAAATAGGCAAGTGGTTAAATGTGCTTGAATCTTCTCAGTCTCTACTGCTGAAAAAGAAATAATTTTTCTAAAACTCTAATTCTGAAGCCAGTTTAAGTTCTCTTGTGGCCTCTTGGGGCTGTTTTTTACCTAGGGAAAAATCACAAGCCTGAGATACTGACTTCATCCTTAAATCGAACTCAAAGAAAACAGCAAAACCTAAAAAATCTTGATGGTCCTGAGGACATTCAACTGAAAACCAAGTCTGAGCGTATCTGATGGGCATTTATGTCACATCAATATGTATTAAATGAACTATACACAAAAGTACTGTGATGAGTTTAAATCAGAATAGTTCTTATACATTAAAACAGAACACTTGTAGTGAAATAATATTTATTAATTCCATTAAGAGACAACTGCATATTTTATTCTTGTAATGGCCATGTTAGTAAGTTTAAGGCATCTTAGGTTAGGGTCAAAATTTGGCCAAGGCCTCTAAGGATAGACCTCAACACACTGCAGCATACCGATGTGTTTTTAACCAGTTTGTCTTCAGGACCAGTGAATACAGTATTTAATTTTCAGACAAAAAAAGAGAACAGTTTTTATTCATAGAGACTTATCTCAAAATGCTGGGACTGATTCAAGAATTAACGTTTCGACATATCAATCTTAGCAACGTATTTCAAAATGGAGAGGCAAGAAAATCTCATGTGCGTGTATTTTTATATCATCGATCAGATTGCAGGTTCTAAAATTGCTCATATCCAGCGTGATGGCGCTTGAGACCAATAAAGTAAGCCAGCAAAACTAGAATAAGTACTCCTGCCAAGGCTGCTCCCACCACAATGGGCACAAGGAAGTTGTCGTCATCTGCACTGCAGTCTTGAGCTAGATGTGGAGAAAGGACAATTGAGAACAGAAACAATGACACAATTTCCAAGCCGCAAATATTAATACCCAGCCTTGCCTCTGACACCGTGGTCACCAGGCATTGGCATTCCTTACCAGCAAATGAGAGGTTCCACAAAAGTGATCCTCCAAGGAACCAAACCATACACTTTTAGGTACCCCGCCCCCCTCACCCCCACAAAACAAAGTCATTTTGGCTGAGAGAGAGATTAGCAACTGAACACCTACTTCCCAGATTTCTTAAACAGAAGATAATGGATAAATATAACGAATCTTCCCTTGATGATCAGGCTATGGGCTTTTGGGGGCAAACCGTTATCATGTAGAAGCAGGCACAGTGCCCAGAAGTATTAACAAAATGAACCGAACGGACAATGACATGAAGCGGATGCGCGAACTCCATGCAAGACACTCTGGGGTCCTTCGGTGGCAAAAAGAGAAAAGCCGGCATGGATGGCATGACTGTTGGCATCTAGCGTGAGTCAGACAAGAAAAGCAGTGGTTCTAATTTCGAAAGGTGCTGTCACAGGGGCGGGCAACGTGCAAAGTGTCACGGAAGCGTTCCAGAGACACACTCAACTCAGCCTTGTTACACAAGACGTACTTTGAAAGAGGTGACACTGGAGCTGAGTTGTTACGGATGAGCAGGAATTAACCGTGCAGGTGATGGGGGAAGGGCATTCCAGGCATAGGACACTGCACAGACCAAACTGTCTGGAGGGCAACCGAACACAGCACATGAGGGGAAATGCAGGCGGGCTGGCAGAGCGGGGACAGATCATAGCTGGAAAAGAGGCAGGAAGAATGTACTAGGGCCAGCGCACAAAGGCATCGTAGGCTCTAGGTGCTTCTGCCTTACACTGATGGAAGGAAAAAAAGAGTACGGTGGGATTTTAGGCAGGATATTTGTTGTAGAAGTCATGCCAACCGGAGACTGGCAGCGAGGAGGTGCCTCTACTGCTAGAGGCCAGAAGACCAATAATATGGTCCTGACCTGGGTGAACGAAGCACAGATGCAGAAAGGGACAGACTAGAGATCCAACGAGAAGGCAGAATTGACCTGATGGATATTGGGGGCGTGGTGGGAGGTAATAAAATGGCTTCCAATTCCCCGCTTGAGTGATTATGTAGATGCCGGTGCCATTCATCCCGACAGGGAATACAGGAGGGAGAATGTATGCATTCAGTTTTGTTGGTAGTTATTTGTGCGCACGCGCGCGTGTGTGTGTGTGTGTGTGATGGGTGGGGAGGGATTCATGGAAGAGGGAGACGTTCAGTTTTGGATCTTCTGGGTTTCAGATGCCTGTGTCCCAACCAAGTGGTAGTACAAAATGATGAACCTGAGTGGTAGTAAAAACCAAGGACACGTTTGTTTCTCAGCAAGGGGAAATAGAACCTAAAAAGGATCAGAGACAAAACCTTGGGAACACTCATATTTGAGGAATAAAGGAGCAAGAAAAAGAAAAAGGCAAGTAGACAACGGCGCCACAGAAGCCAAGGAAGGAACCAGTTTCGATTAGCATGGGAGAAGAGTGAGAACTATTAGAGAAGCCTATCGGATCCAGTGATATGGAGGGTGTTGGCTGTGAGGCAAATCGCTGCTGGTTTAGGAGCAAATGGGAAGTGATCGGTTAGGAGATCAAAAACTTGGGATGGGGAACATTCAGTGGTCATTCCAAGAAGTTTAGAAGAAGAGAGGGCATGAGGGAGGGAGTCAGAAGGCCAACAACAGGGTCAAGAAAGGGTATCTTCGGGGTAGAACAGACTTAAATGCGTTTGTAGAATGACGGCAAGAGCTGCGAACAATGGCCTGAAGCCAACAGTACGAGGTCTCCCGGGAGGTAGGTGAAATAGGATTCCAGAAGCCCGGACACAGAAAGGCAAAAGCCAGGGAGAGTGGAGTGGAGGAAGGGATGGTGCCTGCAGATGGAGGTCCATTTGCAGAGGGAAGGCAGCTGGGATGTTGAACCACCACTTCTGTTTCCCATTTCCTTGCCTCTTATTGCCCTAGTTCTCCTCCTAGCTCGCAATCTACCAGGGATGGAAAAATCAGATAATTAACACTTATTAGAATTATGTCAAAGTAAGAATGAATAGGCTGCCAGGCAATTCTGATTGTGCCCGCATTTAAGAAATGTGCCAGGCTTTTGCTAGCCTCTGGGGCAATAAATGGGAACAAGATGCAATCCTGGAGCTTATGGACTTTATGATATCGGCTTTGGCTGCCAGCTCAGTGAGCTTTTTTACTTGCTTCCTGGTTCTGTTAGAAATCCAGATAGCTGAGATTGCTAGATGTGACTTGGGAATACTTGGTGTTAAGAGCACCCAGTTAACTGACTCCTCCCCTTCAAGTTTCCCAAATTACCACCTGCCACATCAACTATTAGGTGACACGAACCATAAAGTATTATGCCTTGGATTTAATATAACTTGGTTTTTAAAAAATTCATTAGTAGATTAATTTCTTATTCTGGCAACAGATTCACAGTCCTCTCTTCCCCAAACTGGGTATTTGACCTAGTACTGAAACGACTTTCATAAATACTGCCAATAAGGCTTTCATGTAAGACAAATATTCCCAGAGTAGATCAAAAAGGCAATTCCACTAATACAAAGATCTTTCTAGATGCTGTCACTTACTTAAAATGCTCTCAATTAGTATGTGAAGTATTAATTTATAATAACTATTGATTTTATGAATTCAACCTTTAAAAATTCTTTAGGTAATGGAAAGACATTTTGGAAAACAGTAATTTTAATAGGATCACATCCTGAGGAAAAGAAAATCTCATTCTGTAAGTCATTTCGACCAGATTTATTTGCATAATGTACACTGGAAACCACACTGAAAATATTTGGGGGGAAGGAACAGTGTATTTGTGGAAGAACTTAATGATTAATTACAGAAGCAGTGAAGATTTTTTAAGATAAAAAGTTTCGTGGCCATTGAAATTTCAATGAAAAGTTCCATGTAAATTAAAAATACTGTTAATCCTCATTTTTCTGATAGCTCAGAAATTTTCCAGATACAATTTTCAGTGTGAGTTGGAAAGCTGAGATATACAGTTGTAATAAGAATTCATCTTAAAAACCAATTGTGTCAAAATTTCTCTCTGGAAGAATCACCATTAAGAATCATAGTCTTGGGGCGCCTGGGTGGCTCGGTTGTTAAGCGTCTGCCTTCAGCTCAGGTCATGGTCCCAGGGTCCTGGGATTGAGCCTCGCATCGGGCTCCCTGCTCAGCGGGAAGCCTCCTTCTCCCTCTCCCTCTGCCTCTCCCCTCTGCTTGGGCTCTCTTTCCCTCTCTCTCAAATGAATAAAATCTTAAAGAAAAAAATCATAGTCTTACGTGACATCTTATTGTCACGTAACTGATCTACCTTTTAGATGTACAAACTGAAGTGTATCATTTGAATCTGAAGATACACGAAACTACTCAGTATTACCCAAACATGTCTCTACTAGTTTCAAAAACAAGGTATGGTAATTACTGATGAAGAAAGTTAGTTCCCAGAGTAAAAGAGATGGGTGGGAGAGAGATGAGCCCAAGACAATATAACCTCATCTACTTAAAGACATAAGGATGAAATGCTACAATCTTAAAAATATCTGAGTCTTACAAGAATTCCTCCTGAAACATGCAAGAAACTTCAGCTGACACACTTTATACTGTATATAAAGTATATGTTCTTGACTGTAATGAGTAGCTTATCAGAGTCCTTCTAAAAATACTCAAATTGTCATTGAAATAGAAACTATCACTCACAGAAATTAAGAGGAACAGGATTTTAAAGCCCTCGGCCCCCAGATGAAGAAACCGAGACCCCAGAAGTAAGCAGCCTGGCCAAAGTCACATGGCAGCTAGCTGCAGAGCTGAGAGTTGTGATGATTAACTGGCGGTCACGTAGCTTAAGTAGGTAAGCCAGAGAAAAGTTACTAGCCAGGTTGCCAAGTTTCTGTGTGTGGGAAGCTATGGGAAAATTGGAAGGTTCGAGGATTTTAGGGTGATCTGACAGAGTGACTGCACACAATCCTATTTTGGTTCAGATCAATAGCTGGGTATGGCTGCAATGTACAGTTGCCATGGGTACCTATTAAGTTAACGATCAGCCTCAACTTAGAGGGGTTGAGAAAAAAGTGAACAGAGATAGTCTCAAGCTTTCCTATGAAATACAGATTGTAGATCACTGGTTCCCTGACTGGCTACGTACCAGATCCCACTGGGGAGTTTACACACCCACACACTCGCAGGCACAAGCGTGCACGCACACACACGCCCAGACCTGCTAAGTGAAATCCTCTAGGAATGGGGCCCCACATGTGGATTCTTCTAACAAGCTTCCCAGGTGATTCTTACTCTGTAGCCAGCCCAGCATCAGTACAGATCTATCTATGTATGGGACCACTCTTCCAGATGGTAATACACAGAATATTCTGGAAATAATTTAGTTTCACTTCTAAGCTTTTCTGAAGTTCTCCCTTTTGGAAGAAATTGTCATTATGCAGCATACAGAATTTTGACTTTAACCAACGGGAAGAAATGTGAGCAAATTTCCTTAAGAAATAAAAGAATCTTTATTGTTTGTTTTAGAAGCAATATGTTGAGCAAATGGACAGGCAAATATCTAAAGAGAAACACCATACATCGACTAGTGGTTTAAACATTTGAAAAAAAGAAAACACATGAAAAGTATTTACATGGACCAGTTTCTTTATACAAATGCTAAAACATGAAAAACACCCAGAACCAAATAGCAATGTTAGACCATCAAAGTGTAAACCCAGTAAAACGAACAAAACTACAAAAGGTACAAAGAACATGTGGCTATAGGAAATAATAGTGTAAATAGGAGTTTATAAACTGGCCCATGTAAAATACAAAAATATTCAATGAAGTCAGATTTTCTATAAAACAGTGCTAATTAGAGGTATTTTAATAGGAATTAGGTATATAATCTAAATGTAAAAACTTTTAGAAACATTAACAGCATTAAGCTCGTGCCACCCACTTGTGCTTCCAATTTTTATTTTCCAAATAAAAAAAGCTGCTTTGTTTTGACTCACGAGAAGTATCTAATGTCTATTTTCTTATAAGCATTATCCATTCATGTAAGGTTAACAATCCTACACTAGAACACTATTTAAGTAAAAAATAAGTTTTAAAAATCAGATTTATATTTAGTCCTCAAAAAGTGCCTTAAGCTGGCAATGCAGCTCAATGCAGCTTTAAGGGAGAGGCTGGTCAAGAATCTGATTCTGAGCCAGTAAGAGTTTCAGGCTACTCTAAGCAGAGGGCAAATTTAAGTGGGAGAAAATATTTACCACTCCAGTATAACTCGAAAGATACTTCAGACATACACATGCTAACAGGCAATTGCCTCAGCGTGTGCGTGGTGTGTAGAGCTAGACTACCAAATTAGTTCAACATCAATAATAGTTGGAACCCAGATGTCCCATTTTCTAGTGAATATGGGGGCACGTCTTCTCCCACCCCAAAAACACAAGAAGCTTCCATATATGGCTGCATACTAACAACTCTTTAATATTTACTCAGCCATTCCAATACCAAAAAAAAAAAAAGAAAAAAAGATCTGGAAGCAGCGAGAAATACTTGACGTGTTAACTATCAAGCTGAAATGTTTTGCTTTCTCATATAAACATTAGGTGGTGCACGGTAAATGGACAATTGGTGCATCTCCCCAGAGCACAAAACCGAACACAAAGTACATGAATTAATAATGATTCTAGCATAATGAACAATAATAACGTTAAGTTTTGATTAGCACAGAACTATTTAAATGTGAAAGCCAAATTAGTAAATGTTGTAAATATCAATGCAAGCCGGAAACAAAGAACAACTTTTTAATGGACTAAGAGAAGACCAAGACTTTTGGGTTAGGTGCAAGTTACTTGCCAAGTCTAAGTGCACTTCTTTACCTAGGTTCTAGGACATCCTGGCATTTCTTAAGAAAGAGAAAAGGAAAGGAGAGAAAAGGAAGAGAAAGGAAAGGAAAGGAAAGGAAAAAGAAAGAAGAAAAAGAAAAAAAAAAACACAAGAAAAGAACATAACATACTACCACCAACAAGGATACTGCAAGGCTAAAGAGAACCTACATTCATTTTAGCAGTGTACGTAGAGGCCAATTTACAGGTACAAAGGACTAATGCCCCAAATTGGCACGGCCTAGCAATTATCTCTAAAGCACCTAGAAAATGGATTGAAATGCCCAGTTGGAATAGTCTTGTGTCTTGCCATTTAAAAGACTGAAAAATCCAGTTTTTTTTAAAAAAAGGATTAAACAAGAAGATTAACACCTATTCCAAAATGTATACAGCTTTTGTACCTTTTGTCATTACAGCCACATTAAATACAAGTATATTCAAAAGGCATTAGAAAAGCATTCATTGCTAAGAACATACTACTAGACTCTGTTCAAATCTGCTGGCATATCTCTCATAGTTCAAATATGCAGCAATGCCAAAGTAGCTAAGTTAACCTGCAAACAAAAATCACAAAAAAAGTACAAAAGGAGCAAGTACAAATCCACTGTAGGATGCACGGTCTCAATTTTGACTACATGCAGGAAAAAAAAAAAAGCTCTTTTTGAAAACTGTTTTTCCTAAACTGTATTATTTCTAGTCAGAACACATAAAGTGAAAACACTGAAATACTAAATTCAAGATAATAGAATAGAACCAATAATCAGGTGATTTTACACATGCTTTTTGCCGTAGAAATAACAGTTTTAAATTCCTTGGTTGGGGAAACCAAAATCATGTGACTAATTTGTAGTTTATAGTTTTTAGAGTGTTTTTATTTATGTAAGTTTGAAATCCCCCACACCATCCACTCTAAAATCAGAATTACAACTAAATATACCTGAAATTGAACAGTATTGCATGTTGGAACTTGTACTTGCTTTATTATTTTATAACAGAGATCACGTATGGATTTAGTATTACAGAGTCTGATATCCGGCATAGCTTTTTCTTCTGCCAATTACGTAAGCAATCACTATAACGATAATCAAGCCTGAAAGACCAGCACCAACTATAATTGGTATTAGAATGGTGTCATCATCCAGCGAACACTCCTGGGCTGTAGGTGAGAAAAAGTGTGTAACAAATAATGAGTATAATCAAAAATGAATGTCCAAAAGTAAAAGATGTTGATTCAAAAGTCAGAAATGCTCTTACAAAATCAACTTTAAGTAATAAAGACAGGTATATTTTAGTGATAAAGCTACAGAAAACTATGGATTGCTCTAGAATTAAAATCCTAAAACTTATTTGCCTTTTCTTTTGTGTGTGTATGTATATTCACATGTATGAATACATACTCATTTATATCTATGAGTAAACACATATATATGTGTATGTGTTTCATATTTCAAGTCCTTTCTAAAATAGAGGAGTGAAGAGGGCCACCTGGGTGGCTCAGTCAGTTAAGCATCTAACTCTTGGTTTTGGCTCCAGTCATGTCTCAGGGTCCTGAGATGGAGCCCTGCGCTGGGCTCCACGCTCAGCACAGAGTCTGCTTGAGATTCTCTCTTTCTCCCTCTGCCCCTCCCCCAGCTTACATGCACACTCTCTCTCTCTCTCAAATATTTTATTTATTTATTTGAGAGAGACCAAGATAGCGACAGAGAGCACAAGGTGAGGAGGAGAGGGAGAAGCAGGCTCCCAGCTGTGCAGGGAGCCCAATCTGGGGCTCGATCCCAGGATTATGACCTGAGCCGAGGCAGACACTTAACCAACTGAGCCACCCAGGCGCCCCAATAAATAAATAAAATCTTTTTTTAAAAAAAGAAAAGAAATGAAGAGAGCTAATTCTAACCCATCTCTACATAGCCAGATTAGCCTCTTAGTGCTAGAGTGAATGTCTTTTGGGAAACTGAGAACAGATCAGAAAGGTTTAATCATGGGATTAGAACCACTGCTGGCTCTGGAATCTTTCAGTGCAGAGAGCAAACTATAGCCTGGAGGCCAAATCTGGCCCAAGAGCTAAAACTGGCTTTTCCACATTTTTAAATGGCAAAAAAAAACCCCAAAAAACAACAGAAATTTTGTGACACATGAGCATTATATGAAATTCAAATCTCAGTATCCATAAATAAAGTTCTATTGGAACCCAGCCACACTCATTTATTTATTGCCCATGGTTGTTTTCATGCTACAACAGGAGAGCTGAATAGTGGTGACAGAGCCCATATGGTCTCCAAACCTAAAACACTTACTGCCCGTGCCTTACAAACAAACTCTGCGCATCCCCGACCTAGAGTATATGATCCTAGTGGCTACAGAAGTCAAGAAGCTGGGACCTCTTACTGATGTGCGTGTGTTTACTACATTTATTAACCTGCCCAGGGCTGGCAGCCCACAGGGGGCTAGCTTTTCTATTTCCAGAGAGTAGTCTGATCCAGTAAAATCCATTCAACACTTTTTGACCTGACTGCAAGCCTACTTCCTCCTCCTGCACAGTCAAGTATTAGCAGTGTGTTGTATCTACAGGTACCCACAGTCAAGAACCTAGCTCCACAAACAGATTACACGTTCATTGCCAGTATTCAGTGTTGTGTATTCCTTTGGGTACCATTTTTAATTCAACATACACAAAAACCAAAGTTTCAAATTTGGGAAAGAATGCAGCTCATCGCTATTACAGCTGACTAGATAGAAAAACAGACTCGAGCTGGTATCACGCCGCAAATGATTTTCAATTCTAAACACCAATCTGGACCTAAAATTAGGGTAATAATGGAGGGGAGCTAGATAAAGACTCAAAAATAAAACTATGAAAGGATCAAAATAATTGTAGTACATAAGCAAAACTGACAAAAGGGAAAACGAATTCTTGAGAATAATTTCTAAGTGTGATTAACCTTTCTAGGCATGAGAATGGTAGGGTGAAGATCCCAACTTATTCTGGCCTAACCAAGTCAGGCTGGTGATCCAGCACCACTGCAAAAGCAGCTGAGTGGTTCAGGGCATATTCGCTTTTAAACACAGCTGCCACATTTCCTTCTAAACCACAGAATTAACTGTTAAAAAGGATGTGGATGGTTTGAATAGCTCTGCTCAGCAGAGCTGTGATCCACAAACCCCCAATTTTAAGTAATCAGTTTTAAAGGACAAGTCAATTAGGGAATTTTATGGACTTTTTTTTGCCTCCGTGCAAATTTTAACCTTGTAATGCCAAATGCATCTTTCACATTCATATAAACGCACTGCCATGAGCCCTCCACAAAAGGTTTCATTAAAAATCTGATAAATACCACCATGAGCCCCGAGCAGATCTTCCAAAAAGCCTCATGCACACTGGCATATGCTTTTAAAACGCTCCAAATCACTTCAGCTGGCCAAAACACTGTCCATGGTATTTGAGGCTTTGCCTAACCGTAATCTTCTGTCTTAACAAAATAAGACCAAACTGCTTTTATTTGTGTATGAAAATATTTCCAACGAGAAGATGGCCCCAAGAGAACAGATCCCAGATGCTCAAAGCTGCCATCCTTCCCACAAACTAAAACCTAGCAGGGACTGTCTATACCTTAAGCAAAGCTCACTGAATGCTTCCATCAGTTTTGAGTTTTAAGAACTTGGCTGCAAGTGGGTTTCAGATCCACACACAAAGAAATCTACTTTGAGCAAAATGATGGGCCAAATACAGAGTTCACAGAACTTGCTCAAGGCCATGCGAACTCTCCAACAGAGTCACAAGAGGTGAATTCATATTTCTCTATTTCAGTGCTTAAATTTCCATGAGTCAAAGGAAAAGCCACCTATTAGTCAACATAAGAACATAAATTATTGATAAAACTTGCTCGGTTCTTACCTGTAGAATATTTTCCTTCCATCACATTGAAAGGCTGAACCCTTAGATCAAAGGTATTTATCTGAAATGCTCCAGACACTGAAACAGTCTGCTCTTTGTTGCACATGTAAGAACTTCCCAGGGGGGCATCCCAGTAGCTCAGATTGTTATTTGCGATGCTAAAAACTTCAAAGAAAACAAACATGTTAGGAGCTTTTTTTTTTTTTTCCAAGTAGGCTCTACACCCAACATGGGGCTCGAACTTTCAACCCAGAGATCAAGAGTCGCATGTTCTACCGACTGAGCCAGCCAGGGGCCCCTGTTAGTAACTTCTTATTCTATCAACATAAGAAATGGGACAGTCCTCAGAATTTTTCAGTGAAGTAAGGGACCCTGGGGTACAGGGTCTACCAAAAAAAAAAAAGCAATTCTTAGGATCACTAAGTTTCCTATCTTCCTATAGATGTTTCTGTGGTCTAAAAATCAGTCACATCCTTAACTATTATCCACCCTACTTGAAAACGAGGGAGACTGAAAAGATAAAAACACTATAGTTCTCAATTACTGATTTTCAGTTGTGGTCAAGGTATAATTTTCACACAGATTCTTCTGTTCCATTAAATAAAAGGCACTATTTGGTAACAAAACAACTGTGGTTTCTATTCCTTCAGTGTAACCCACTCTTTTCCCCAAGGCCAATGCTTTGCTTACCGGAGCCATTAACCAAGTACATGCTGACATTCACTTCCTTCAGATAGAATCGGTTTTCATTTTTCTGTTAGAAAAAGAGCTTCCAGTTAATCAACACACCACACCTGTCTAAAGGTACAGTTAATATCTACAGATGAAAAGCAATCTAATCCTATTACCCAGAAGATAAAACCATGGATTAGACCCGGACCAACAGAATAAACTGCAGCTAAGGAAAATGTGACAGAATCCTTTCTCCTCCGCATTTTGTTTCCAATTTTTGGACCAACGGTGTAGTCACGTGGTTCTTCAACACTCAACAATTCATTCCCTCATTTTATTCCTCCTGTCACTTGCTAAGCCCCCACCTCCTCTAGCTTGGATCATGACAGTCTCTTAACTGGGCTCCCTCCCCGCCTTTCAGCCTCTCCAGCTGGGAGCTTTCCTTTGCCACGATTATCTTTGTGAAGCATGCATCTATCAGCCAGTCATTCTAATTATGTTAGTGCTTAGCATGTACAAGGCAACATATCTAAGTGCTCCAGGGAGCTAGCCAAATGAACCGGGCTTGGATCCTGCCCCCACCGTGTTTGCAATCTGCCAGGGAAGATAAGATAAATACATAAAGAAATAACCATACTGCAAAAAAGACAGCGATAAATTATAAAAATTAAAAGGAGATAGACGACTTCTAAGTAGGGGAGAAGCAGAGTGATACGAGCTTAGGGATGCGCCATTTGAACTGGGTCGAATTCAATGAGGAAACAAGCAGAAAAGGGTATTCAGGAAGGCAAGTGCATGAATAAAGGTAGCCAGAAAATAAGCACCATCACAAGTACGCCAGCATTTGAAAACTTAGTGCCAAGTGACATTCTTAAAACTTCACATGCGAGGGTGCCTGGGTGGCTCAGTTGGTGAAGCATCTGCCTTCGGCTCAGGTCATGATCCCAGGGTTCTGGGATCGAGCCCCGCATCGGGCTCCCTGCTCAGTGGGGAGTCTGCTTCTCACTCTCCCTCTGCCTGCCTCTCTGTGTCAAATAAATAAATAAAATCTTAAACATTTTTTTACAGGTGAGGTGTCATTGAATAATCGTAACACCCCATTCTGGGATGGGGTGCTCGAGGTATGGCGATGTTAAGTGATTTTCCCCAAGGCCATATGGTTAGTGGTCAGTGAGGCAGGATTAGAACCCTGGAAGTCTGGCTGCAGAGCCGAGGCGCTGGTTGCTACTGCGCTCTCCTACCTCACAGAACACAGGCTTCATGAGAAGGGAAAGGAGGAGACACAAAGCCAGATATGCAGGTTACGCAGGTTCCATTGCATGGCAGGGGCGGGGGGCAGTGTGGGGGAGAGACTTAAACTACCCTGCCATGGAAGTTAGAGGTTACCTTGTTGGTAAAACAGAACCGCTGAAGCTTTCTGAGGAGGAGCTGTGCTTCCAGGAGATTAAGCGGATGCAGAAGAACACCGAGGGAGGAGAGGAAGAAGGACTAGTTGGGAGGCTGGGAGGTAAGAGGTCATGCAGGCTGGACTCAGGGCAGAGGCCGTGGGGAACAAAAACGGAGGGGACAGATGCAGAGAAATGTCAGGAGGAAGCACAAAGGAGGACTTGACCACCTCATTACACCTCTCCTCGCCTTAGGCTGTCTCGCCTTGGCATTCAAGGCTCCCCACAATTTGTCCCAACTACTTTCCCATGCCTGTCTTTCCCTCAACATGCCACGTGCCTCATTCTCCAGCTGGTCTTGATTGCGTTCCTTTTTCCAGAAATAACGTGTACTTTTCCGCTTACTCCCCTTATCTCCACGTGTACAAACCTGACCCACCCTTGAAGGTCCAGCTCAAATGTCATCTCTTCCATGAAACCTTGCTGAGTCTCCTCCACCCAGAATTAACCACTGCCTCCTCCATACTCTCACAGACTTTGTATTTTCTCCTGGCCTATCACTCATCCCACCTGGAATGCACCTTCCAATGGTGCTCTAATTGCCCACAGAATCCAGTTCAAAAGCCTTAGTGTAGTATTCAAGGCCTTCCACAAAAACGGTCATTTGTCTATTTTTATCTTTACCACTAAACTGTGGGCTCCTTCTTAGTAGAGGTCTTCTTCTTTGAATCCCACCATGGCACCCTGTACTCAACACACTCGAATTCAATAAATTCTCCTTCGAAGCGTCTATCATGACAGGGTTGAAGATGGGCCCCAGTGAAGTCTGGTGGTATTACAGGTGTTTCTTGATTTTTCGAAGTGCCTATAGCATGGTTAAAATGTCACTATTTTTTTTATTTTTTTTTTAAAAGATTTTATTTATTTGAGAGAGAGAGGCAGAGATAGAGAGAGAGAGCACAAGCGGGAAACAGAGTCATGATCTCAGGGTCCTAGGATCGTGCGCCACATTGCATCGGGCTCCCTGCTCAGTGGGGAGCTTGCTTCTCCTTCTCCCTCTGCCTGCCACTCCCCCTGCTTGTGCTCTCTCTCTGTCAAATAAGTAAATAAAATCTTAAAAAAAAAAAAGTCTGTTGGGCTAATCAGATATTATAATTATTAAATATTTCCCCGTAAGAGTTAGAAGAAATCATGTTCCTTTTAGGACCCGACCACAGCTAGAAAGATCAAAACTCAATCACTCCAAAGGGAAGGAACCTAAAATATTACTTTATTCATTCTTACTGATAGTATAATCCCTAGGAGATACCTTTAAAAGAATATGTCTGGGGAGGCCTGCTTTACCGCATCGAAGAGGACCAGCCTGACCAGACCTTTTTAATACTAATCCTCTGGTCATATGTGTACTGTAACAGAGGAATGATTTCAATGCTGGTAAAGGGAAGATTTTTATAAACCTCTCTAAGATATAATTGCCTGATATAATCCTCAATTACTCTGCGTACATTCCATAGAGAAAAAGGGCTTTAGACTAAAGATACCAAGTTCGGACTTGAAACAAACACCACACATCTAATTTTTTTATGTATCAGATGTTGAGAGTATTTCGCCATCCCTAGATATTGTAATCTTATTTAAAAGCAGAACTGGTTTTTAACCTACCTATACAATAACCCTTAGTTTGAGAACTGCTGGTGGCTTAACATTTTCCCTCATTGATGGCTGTCCCCTCTTTCCCATTCCCATTTGCCAGAACACACACACACACACACACACACACACACACACACACACACACACACACACACACACACACACCCCAAAAATTATGAGGGTAATAACTGCTTCTGAGAAGGTAGAAATAAAAGTCCTCGGAACACACACACACACACACACACACACACACACACACACACACACACACACACACACACACACACACACACACACACACACACCCCAAAAATTATGAGGGTAATAACTGCTTCTGAGAAGGTAGAAATAAAAGTCCTCGGTGATGAATTTACACCAGCAAGAAGCAGAGCATGTATGCTTAACCTGGAACCTTCTCTTTGGGGTTCAGCCCTTCATACAAGCATGAACAACAAAAATCCGAATGCTACCATTATACGCTATCTTGATTTAATGAGTTTATGCATGTTAAGTACTTACACAGTCTTGTAGATGGCAAGTACTCGATAAATGTTAGCTATTATTATTACTGATACTATGACAAACAGTATAGCCTCCCAAAAACCTAAAATATTAGAGTAAACAAACACGAGTTTTCCAACCAGTAATAGAGAAACATATTATGGAAATTACTTTTTATCTTTTGCAATATATAATATATAAATATATATACTTTATTATTAAATATTTCTGTATCGGTTAGATTAGAGAGGTTTTGTTTTTGTTTTTGTTTTTTTTTGATGTGCGTTAATTCTTGCCCCTACCGTGAAGTCTATATAATGGCCGAATACTCGCTTTTGGTGAACATGAATATTAAGAATCCAGCCCACAGATCACTGAGGTGACTCTGAGGGATTAAGAGGGGCCGATGGACTACACTTTATAACTCAGTAGTGCTGAAATGGAAAACAGAGCTAAATCCACCCCTCTACACACACACATAGCTATTTAGCCTTTCAGATGTGTTTCTAAGAAAACGAACTTAATCTTAGAGAAATCTGTTACTCACCACAGCGAAGACAAAGTCAAGATACTTGATGTTGCTGCAGTTCAGCCTAAGCAGGGCAGTCTGAGGCTGACAGCTCCCGGTGAAGTCAGTCGTATTGGGGTTGATGTTAATAACTGAAACAACCTGTAGGGGAAGAACAGAGAGAAAGGTACAGCTTAACCATACGCGTCCACAGCAAAAACCTTATACTCTAATGAGCAACTTCAGTGGAGAACAAAAAATCCTTTTGTCTGCATACTTAAGGTTATGGTGTCTTACTTTCAAAGTTGGCCCAGGCCCTCAAGCTATGACTCAGACAACTTAAAAAAAAAAAAAGAAAAAGAAAATGAAAAGAAAAACAAGAGGGAAGCTTCCTCAGTAATAAGCCAAATGAAAAGACACATTTTGGGCGCCTGGGTGGCTCAGTCGTGAAGCGTCTGCCTTCAGCTCAGGTCATGATTTCTGGGTCCTAGGATCGAGCCCCGCATCGGGCTCCCTGCTCGGCGGGAAGCCTGCTTCTCCCTCTCCCACTCCCACTCCCCCTGCTTGTGTTCCCTCTCTCGCTGTGTCTCTCTCTGTCAAATAAATAAATAAAATCTTAAAAAAAAAAAAGACACATTTTATGGAGCACAAGAGCCATCTGTCTAGCTTATTGAAGTCGCAAGACTCTGGAAGTGGGATCTGCCCATCGGCACGCCCCCTGGAGGCTCAGAGGAACACTGCAACCACAACTGGCGCCAAGTACTGGAGCCCTGAGCACATCGCTACCATCGGAGTCATTGTGGAGAAACAGTGGCACGTTCCCAAACATCAACCTACACTGTGTTTCAGATACAAATGTGAAGGAGTTATATTTTAAACTGACTGAAATAAAAATCACCTGTGTGTACTCTGATCTACTGATGGTAAATAGAATCTAAACCTCAAAGAGTCCCTGAAACGGCTAGGTTTCCTGCTGGCCAAGACAACCCCTTGACACAGACATTAACTCTTCGTGGTTACAGTAACTCCAAATTTATCAGACCTCAACAAGTGAACATCAAATCTCCATTCAAAAGGGGCACCTGGGTGGCCGCTCAGTCGGTGAAGCGTCTGCCTTCTGCCTTCCGCTCAGGTCATGATCCTGGGGGTGCTGGGATCGAGCCCCACGTCAGCTCCCTGCTCAGCGGGGAGCCTGCTTCTCCCTCTGCCTCTCCCCCTGCTCGTGCTCTCTCTCTCTCTCTCAAATAAATAAATTTTTAAAAAATCTTTAAAACAGAGGCGCCTGGGTGGCTCAGTTGTTAAACGTCTGCCTTCGGCTCAGGTCATGGTCCCAGGGTCCTGGGATCGAGCCCCGCATCGGGCTCCCTGCTCGGCGGGAAGCCTGCTTCTTCCTCTCCCACTTCCCCTGCTTGTGTTCCCTCTCTCACTGTGTCTCTCTCTGCCAAATAAATAAATAAAATATTTTTTAAAAAATTTCTTTAAAACAGAACCAGTCTAGCAACACTACTCTTGGGCCAGAGATAGGATATACCATATTTGAAAGGAGATACGAGAAGAACGTATCAATAAAAACAGAGAACTATACCTTATCGTGAGTGAAGTTCAGCTGCAGCCCCATGGTAGCCAGAAGGCAAGTACCATTGCTATTATTAACCGAGTAGGATCCCACCTCTGGTTTTTCCTTTGGAGTGGGTGTTGTAGTAGGGGGTGGTGCAGTGGTGGGGGTGATGGGCACCACAGTGGTTATAGTTTTATCTTTTTCACACAGAAACTCTAAAGAAACAAACAAAGGACAAAATAAATTCAAGTGGCCTTTTTCTTAATACATTAAGGCCAGGAAAGAACCAAATATTTCTCACAATGGAAGTCCAAAGGGTTATATTAGGGGAATTGGGCAGAGGGGTTCCCAAACTGCTGCTTCGGATGCCGACAATCTCTAACAGTTATGACCCACCAGACACATACCAACGCTTTCTCTACTTCATACTTTATCTACCACACACTCATCTTTTTAGACCCTGAAGTCCCTTTATTCCCAAAGAATGTCACCTGCCTCTGATGTGAAAATGAAAGATTTAAGTTTGAAAACATTTCACTCCTGCCCTCTTCTTTCCCACATACAACCACTAGAAGGAAGGACAGTGTTAACCAGGAAAAACGTTCAGAAATCATTAAAGGGTTTAAATACAAATGAACCTTTTATTTGTACCATTATTTGTATCACCCCTTCAAAAAATCAGAGGCATTTCAACCTCTCCTTAGGAAGGGCTGGTAGGTTTTCAGAGCTGGTGAATGAGAAATTTTGACATTTCCATAAAGTCATATATGTTACAAAAGCAGTTTGTAAAATTCAAGATTCAAACACAAAAATCTCATTCCTAAGCTAAAGAGCTGATGATCAAGCTATTTGAGGATCTGTTCAAACAAAGATTAGGTTTGATCAACTGAAAACCCTACAGGTCAAGCATTTGTAAAAAGCCATCGTACAACGTGTACCTCATCAACTTGAAATCACAAGTTCCACAAGAACAAGAATTGTGGTTATTTACAAAAACTTTATAGTCCAGTGTAAGCTACGAACAAGGCTTAGTATAGAAATGCTTCCAGATAACAACGTCAATGAAAGCCAGCTGGTATACTCTAATCTTAAATTAGGATCCAAGTATATACACTGGAAGAACTCACCTTTTGTGCTCACTGTGCCATTCTGGACAAAAGCCTGTACGTGAACATCCCAGTAGGACTGGACGACACCATTCTTCTCTAAAGTTGATAAACTATTGCATCTGAAGATGTTGTTCAAAGGAATTCTGAATCCCACAGCGTCATGGACGGTCAAAATTCCTACAAAACAAGATTAACACTAGCTGTTCCCGAAAAGGTAGTTCTCAAAGTGATCACATAAATTTATCTGTAGACTTTCTTCTCCTTCTGCTCGCCTGCCTCATCCCATCCTCAGGTGACAGAACACATGGCACGTTCAAGAAATGACAAATTCACTGGGACTGAAACACAGGGAGTAAGAGGAAAGACATGATGGCAGTTAGGAGGGACAGACGAGTCGCAAGTGGCCATGCACCGATGGAACCTGGAGGAGGGCAGGTTAGGTTTTTATTCTGTATAGCAGCGGAAGGTTAGTCTCAGTTTTTAAAGCTGGAAATAAGTAACACACATTTAGTTTATTCTAAGGGAGATGGCAAAATTGTGGGGGCTAGGCAGGGGAAAAAAACTTTTAAGGGAAGTCATTTAAGAGGGAAAGTAGTTAGAAGGCTATCGCTCTGGCTGAGGCAAAAGGGGAGGGGGTTGCCTAAATGAAGATGGTGAGAGGCAGTCGAAAGAGAGCAGAGACCAAACTGAAAACACAGCTCAGGTACGATCAACAGGGCTTTGTAACCAAAGAAGGAAGGAAGATGGAGCCATCAAGGACTTTAGAGTAAATCCTTATTTTTGTGCTACTATCCCAAAGTATAAAATGAGCTTTTGGAACCTCTTCCTGGATAACATTTCAAGACTATTCCATCTTAAGAAATCTTCAGAATGTGAAAAGAGTAAGTTACAGTCAGTCTGTACGGAGTTTTTATTACCATGCCTATGGTGAAACCTCAAAAGACTATGATCACAATTATCCACCCAAATGGCTTAGTTTCTTTCGGAGAAGCAGCAAGGAAGGAAGGGATACAAGGTCCTTAATAGGGGCTGCCTTCGGGGCCTCTCCATCATGTAGCAAGGCAGCCAATTAATGCTGTCTTGGCACCCCCTAATGGCCAGAGGGAAAAAAAAAATTTAAACCAAAGAACCAGAACATTTTTCCACAAAACGGTTTCTCACTGTTAACATAAGTGAATCGGTATTTGAACTGTCTTATAGAGAAAGACCTCAGAAACAATCTATAGACATACTGGAGCTCTACTATGAAATGATAATTTTTTAAACTATATTATTTATGAATGTGTACAGATTAGTCAAATATAAACACACCGATAAGAAGGCTCCACCCCAAATTCCTAAGAGTGGCTGCCTCTTGGGAGGCAGAAAGGGAAGCTCTGGGGAGTGAGTACAGAGGAAACCTCAAATGTATCTGTAAGGTTTTATTTATTTTTTTTAAGATTTTATTTATTTATTTGACAGAGAGAGACACAGCGAGAGAGGAAACACAAGCAGGGGAAGTGGGAGGGGGAGAAGCAGGCTTCCCGCCGAGCAGGGAGCCTGACGCGGGGCTCTCATGACCTGAGCCGAAGGCAGACGCTTAACGACTGAGCCACCCAGGCGCCCCTATTTCTTTAAATAAATAAAAAGATGAGGCAAGGGCGCCTGGGTGGCTCAGTCGGTTAAGCGACTGCCTTTGGCTCAGGTCATGATCCCGGAGTCCCGGGATCGAGTCCCACATCAGGCTCCCTCCTCGGCGGAGGAGTCTGCTTCTCCCTCTGACCCTCTTCCCTCTCATGCTCTGTCTCTCATTAAAATAAAAAAAGAAAAAAGAAAAAAAAAGATGAGGCAAATATGAAAAAAAATGGCACTTATAAATTCCAGGTAACAGATACATGTAGGTCTATTATATTATTCTCTGGACTTTTCTGTATTTTAATCATGAAAAAAAACTTTTAAAAGAAAATAGCAGCTTTCAAAGTTACTTCGATTAACAGATGGCTAAAAATAAAACACTAAATTATTTCAAAAACAACAGTCCATTTAAGGAAGCCATTTTAAATTCCAAATAGTTTCACGTAACTTCTTACATAGACGCTAGTAATAAAAAAAAACTGCATCCGCCCCTCGTTTAAAATAAAAAGGAGAGTGAGATGTTAATGTTAGAGTCCATAGTTTTTCCATTCAAATCTGTCAGATTTGTCCTTTTACCCGCCACCCCCTTGGTCTAGGCACGCGCTGCATCATCCCTTGGTTACTCTAATAGCCTCTTAAAGCTGCCAGATCTCTGCCTGCAGTCTCTTCACTTCCAAATTAATCCTGCAGAACATTCTTTATGAACTACTGTCTCTGCTTTTGTTATGTCATTCTCCTGCTTAAAAACCTAAAATGGTTCCCCAGTGTCTACCCCATCAAGCTAAATGCCTTTCCTTGGCTTCCAAGGCCCCCTATCATTTAGACCCGCTGCACCCAGCCCCCTTGATTTTCCTTCTGCTACACACACGGCCTCTATTTTCATCAGGCAGCTCTCCAGCTACCGCTGCACATACTATGCTTCCCCCTGCTGGAAATCCTCTGCTCAATCTCTCCGCCTGACTCAAGCTCCATTAGCCACTCCACCATTCAGCTCAGGTCCCTCCCTACACCAAGATTTCTCACTCCTCCAACGCCCGCTGACCTCTCCTTTCTCTCTGCTCCCAAGCAGACCACCGGTGAGGACACACTCAGACCAGCACTCACAGACGGGCTCAGGAAGTATATGCCATCCGCAACGTTTACTCTGCACCCTGAGAGAGACGGTCGACAGGCTTCCCCACCAAACAAAACCCCGGAACAACAACAACAAATCACACTGATCTCCAGCACTTTCTACTTTTGCCATCTAACTTGGAAAAACAATTTTGCTTTGTCTCCCCAACTTGTTTTAGAACTCCTTGAAGGTGAGGGGCAAATCGTAGACTAGTTCTAGATGACAATGCAGGGCACAAAGCTAAATATATCAAGTAAACCAATAACAGTCTTGCTTTAGCCATCCTCTCAAACGAAGAGATTAGGAAAGAGAAAATTAGGATTGATTTCCAAGTCTCTGCCCGTGTTACCGCCCAGGTTTTGCATGAACGAATTCATCTCTGGGTCCCGAAAATAGGATCTTTCGATATCCATACCTCCAAATTAGTCATTCATCCCCAGGGCTTGCAACTGAAGCCTATCTGCCTGTGTTTCTGGGGTCGGAACGAAATACTATCTGTGAAAAATGCTAAGCTACTTACAGACACCATGTTAACCCAAACCTCAATAGAAGGGCAAGAAAGGAGAGTTATAGCCCTGACAAAATTGAAATCTTCACTATCCATGCCTTCAAAATATTTAGTACATAAAAAAAAAAAATCTAGTATGCATTTCGGTTCTAAGAGGGACAAGAACGCCTTATTGCCAGCCAATGGTTTTCCAAGTTCGTTTTGACCTGAAATTGTCTCAAAATAGCAACAAATGTTGACTTCAGTCATTTTGCCTTTAATCATTTACTTTCCAGTTCAAACCCTATCTAAATGGTAAAAAGATCTGAAGATGAAGCATTTCTGCCGAGCTCAGGTTACTGAACTTGTGCAGATTTAAAATAGCTATCAGTAAAGGATTTTCTCATTCATCCAGCATTTGCTGACTACCCACTAATTGAATGAAATAAAAAATAATAGTGAAGTGCATGAACTCTGTAAGCTTAACAGACTTGAGTTCAAACACCAGCTCACCCACTGACGAGCTGTGTGACCTCCAGGGAAGTCATTTATTGCATCAAGCCTCATTCCCTTTACCTATAAAGCTGGGATAGTATCTACTTCCCTATTATGGACTGAGATGCAGCTAGTCACACACTCAGGGTACTCTGTGGTACAAAGTAAAGCACTCAAACAATGACTGCAAATACTACCACCGTGTCGAACACTGCTGTACGTGGGGGGTGAGGATACAAAGAATGAACTTTCTGTTCTAGTTAGGAAGACAGACATGCATGCAGATGATTTCTCACATTATTTACATTTATATCAATATAAAGCAAGAGAAGGGTGCCTGGGTGGTGCAGTCGGTTAAGTGTCCCACTACTGGTTTCAGCTCACGTTGTGATCTCAGGGTCATGAGATCGAGCCCCCGCGTGGGAGCAGGGAGTCTGCTTGGGTTTCTCTCTCTCTCCCTCTGCCCCTCCCCCTGTGCGCACGCGCTGTCTCTCTCTTTCAAATTAATAGATAAAATCTTTAAAAAAAAAGAGCAAGAGAACATAACACAAATCTAATTTGTAAGCTTACCTTTATCTTTAGCATCAGGAAATGTCGTGTTATCGCTAATGTTGTAGGAAAACGAGATGCCATCAATTGAGTAAGTAGACGACGCCTCCTTCGTAAAATTCACAGTCCAGGAAAAACCAGATCCAAACTGCACCGCTATTTTGGGATTGTTCTGGCCATCCCCACAAATGCTTCCATTATATGTTGCAGTGCTAAAGTTTGAAATGGTTACAGTTTTCTAAAAGAAAAAGAAGTTCGGGGGTAAGGAGCAAACAGGGAGTAATGAGCACCAAGCATTTGCAGAGGATGTGCCAATTCAGTCTCTGTCACACCCCCTCCCCCATAGCCAGGTTGCCCTTGGCCTGGCCCGTTGTGTAAACCAGTCTCAGATTCTTTACCTACACACCAGTCCTCTGGACAAATTCATGTATGTCGAAAAGGAAAAGGAAAATTGGCCTGAACTTCTATTCTTGATTAAAAAAAAAAATCAGGTTATAAGGAGGCAGGACCTTAACTAAAAGAAAACAAGAAGGCAAAAGGGTTGGGAGGATACCACCCCAAGGATATTTTAACAGCAAACTATTAAAAATGGGAAAGCTTTGATGTGCACATGTTAAAGCATTACAGATGTAGTCAGACCTAAACGCCACAGTCTTCGGATCATTTGCCCTTAATCAACTGCAAGAACTCCAAAGAACCCATGAAATAAGATATTCCTTCCAACACTAAACAAAATACCTTCAAGTATGTATGTTTTTGGAAACCCACAGAATTTAAGTGTTAAGTCAGTTAACATATGAAATCTTATTTACATAAATGTATACAAAGGATAAAGGGTAGAACTGAGTTCCTACTGTAAAACTCAAGGAAAAAGAAAAGCACTTACGTAAGTTTTGCTTGTGGTCTCATAGCGTATTGTGAAATTCATCTGCCATTTTGCATAAAGGCAAGTGGCTTTTTCTGAGTCTGTCACATTAAGTTCCAAGGCATAAGATGAGACCGCTCCTAGATTAGAAAGAGTAAGACTGTAAAATTGTACCACAAAAACATATCTGAAACAAAAAGCTCTATCCACCACTGAAATTCAACCAGCTCTAAAATGAAACAAAATACTTTGAAAATATATGGTATCTTGGCGATGGTTTTTCTTTGTATTTTTAGCGGAGTCCTATTGATAAAATTAGCATCACCCCTTCTAGAAGGAATGGTTACTTGACCTAGGGTGCTTAGGTAAGGGCACAGACCGGTGACATTTGCCTTTTGCCTCCTAATAGCCATACCCACATTCATCTGTGCCTTGCTAGTTTTGCCTGTCAGGACTTTTGTTAAGGTAAATGAGCTTACGGGAAGCTTGGGGGGGGGGGGTGTTAAACTGTCTCTCTCATTTGCAACAAGGATGGAACTAGAGGGTATTATGAGAAGTAATGTAAGTCAGAGAAAGACAAATACCATATGATCTCACTCATGTGTGGAATTTAAGAAACAAAACAGATGAACATAGGGGAAGGGAGGAAAAAATAAAATAAGATGAAATCAGAGAGGGAGACAAACCATAAGAGACTCTTCACTGTAGGAAACAAACTGAGGGTGGCTGGAGGGGAGGGGGGTGGGGGGATGGGGTGACTGGGTGATGGGCGTGAAGGAGGGCACGTGATGGAATGAGCACTGGGTGTGAGACGCAACTGATGAATCACTAAATTCTACCCCTGAAACTAATAATACACTGTATGTTAATTAACTGATTTTAAATAAAAAAACAAAAACAACAACAAAAAACCCTGTCTCCCTCAAACCAGCTGGTGGAACTTTCTCTGTCAAAATAATGATAGATCGGATGTTCTATGGTCTTGCTTTCAATCCTGTCACAAGCTATGTGACCCATGACACATGGATGTCTTGGCAAACTATTTTATTCTGATATGAAGGTGTGGGATAGCTCTTTGTAAGCATGTGTACCATGTGACCAAAAGAACAGTTTCAAAGGCTGTTAGGTCTAAAAGCAAAAGGTTAATTTTTTATAAATGTAACATTCATCACTTTGGTTTATTTTAAAAATCCAATCGATTAGGAAGGCTGATGAATCTTCTGACATGGACTCAAAGTCACTTCCTATGTTCTGAACCTGCTACCTCTTTAGGCAGAGAAACCTTACAGGGACAGAAAAGCCTTGGGACTTTTGAGCTAACTTGGCTCTGATCTACACAGGGACATCACCTATTAAACTGAGGAGCCCAAGGACTCCAAATACTATGTGCCAGCAAACACACCAGCAGTATAAATGACTGACAACCATTTAAGATGGTTGTCTTTTCTTCACCGTCTCACACATTACCCAAGGGGTGAGCTGTTTCCTGTTAAGACAGATGCGTATCCTTTAATGATACTTGAGCAACCCAGCGTCATCTACAAGTAGGGACATGCTATTGACTGTACAGCACAAAGCCCTAAGAGGAATACCAAGGAGGCGTGCCTCAGCAATAGCTTTCAAGTTGTACACGGACGCCGACCGTCGTGATGCTCCAGAGACCAAGCTGCCTCACAGGCCTGAATATTCTGCTGAAGCTTGTGGTTACTGAGTACTCAATGTATTGGTTAAGGCTTGAAAAGACCTCGTGAGGCCTAAGTAGATTTCATAGCCGTTCTTTTCTAAGTACAATATGGAATGGAGGAGCTTGTCATCCCTGACCCAAGGCTACCCTGTAGTGGTGCTGGGGACTCTGTCTTCTAATGTTTCCAATCGACTGGAGGCCTGCTTTTTATATTTAAAGTCCCTAGCTTTAACATAACCTCCTTGTATTCAAAGGCTTCAAAACAGCTGGAAATAACCAAGAAAAGCTTCACATGAATTAATCATTTACTTTCCAAAGATACTAAAGTAACAGAAAAAAAAATGGCAAAAGATGGTAACAGCCCCGACGTGCCCACGTGGGAGACCTCAAACGTCATGCAGCAGAAGGCACAAGTTGTGGTTCAAATTTACCACTACGGTAAATTCAAGATAGTCTAGCTGCCGACCTGAAAATGAGAACTGAGAAATGCCCTGAGGGCTCCAGCCCTTTCTGTTCTGGTGCCTTCACCACCTTTCTCCCAGTGAGAGCTGTTCTTTTCACAGAGCTTCCCCGCTTCCTTCCTCTCTACCTCTCCCAACTGCACCGGAAACCACTTTCACTCAATCGCTATCAACCTCACACTCAACAATTCCAAAACGAAAATTCACTCTAAACTGGTCCCCTTCTCGGCCTCTCTAGCTCTCAAGGAGAGGTGGGACCCAGTACAGTCACTCAGGCTCACAAGTTTGGGAATTAGCTTCTACTTCATTCCCTTCGTGAAGTCCTACTGGGTTTTTTCCCCCCGTCAAATCCTCTCTTAAATCCAATCTTGGCCTTTTATTTCTATTCCCAATCCACTGTCCCACCCCTAAATTACTACAGATGCCTCCTAGCTGTCCCTCAGAAATGCTCCCTGTTTAATGGTCCTTAAATACCTCTTCCTCTCTGGACCTAGCTCCAAAACTCCCTTATTAAATTTAAGTTCCTCCACCTGACTTTCAAAGTAATCCTTAATCTCATCCCACCCTCTTCCTTCAACTTCTCTCAAACCATTTTCCCAGAACACACCCTTTAATCCGGTTAAACTTGTTCCACTGGACCCAAATGCCATGCTCTATACTCAATTTCTACCCCTAGGCTTCACTGTCCCTAACAATTGAAATTCACGGTTTTTCCACTGACCTCAGTGTTCACCTCAGGAAGGATCTCCCTCTCTGTCTGGCAGCTGCCCCCAAATCTAAAACACCCCCCCCCCGCCGCCGACTCTGCCTCTTCCTAATAATTTCTGGCCTATCTCCACCCACTGTAAAAGCTGAAAACGTCAGACATCTGCTGTCCGGACCTCCCTGGCAGCAGGGATGGGCACCTGTGCTTGGCTCCGCCGGACAGAGGCATCCACCCCAGATTTCAGATAGGAGGGCAACGGAATGGAGCCGTGAACGGAAGCTGCTGCAGGCAGGGTCAAGGTCCCAGGCAACAAGCCCTGCCAAGCTGGTGGCAGGGGCCCGGAGCAGGCAGACTGAAGTGTCACGCTTGGCGCTGTTAGTGCGGCTCAGGGGCGTGATTTCGGAAACACAACCAGGCTTCGAGATACACAGCCAGGAGCTCTGGTAATTCTGAGTTACCGGATACACATTTTTTCATAAAGTAAAATTGTATTGATGTGCAACACACATACAGAAGAGTGCACACTATAACACACGAAAGGGAAAAGCGCACGTAACGTGAAGCAGACAGTTCAAAGAATTTCCACAAGCTGAGTCCACTTGCGTCAAGAAACAGTACATTCCAAGTTCCCCTGAAGCCCCCGCTATTCCCCGTTCCAGATACCTTTTTCCCCTCCCAAGGGCAACCCCTATCCTGACTTCTAACTGTATAGATTAATTTTGCCTGATTTTCAACTTGATACCAATGGAATCACTCACTATGTTCTTTTGTGTCTGGCTTCTTGCACCGCAGGTTATGTTTGTGAGGTTCACCCAGGATGGTGTGTGTAACTGCAGTTTGTCCGAACTCACTCTGTATGTGTAGCTTTCTGTTATTGCGTAAACACTCCACTACTGATCTATGGTAGATCGTAGATGGCATATGGACAGTTTCCAGTTTGGTCCTACTATGCATGGACACACTGGCGAACACACGTGGATGTGTACCTGTTGGGTATATACCTAGGAATGAAATGGTGGGATCGAAGCCTACGCATATGCCCTGATATCTTTTTAATAAATTCCTTTTCTGCTTAAAATCGATCAGATTTTACTTCAGGTGCTTACAATTAAGAACCTGGACTGGGGGGCACCTGGGTGGCTCAGCTGGTTAAGTGTCTGCCTTCGGCTCAGGTCATGATCCCGGGGTCCTGGGATGGAGCCCTGCACTGGGCACTCTGTTCAGCAGGGAGTCTGGTTCTCCCTCTGACCCTCCTCCCTCTCATGCTCTCTCTCAAATAAATAAAATCTTAAAAAAAAAAAAAAAAAGAACCTGGGGGCACCTGGGTGGCTCAGCTGGTTGGGCATCTACCTTCGGCTTGGGTCATGATCCCAGGGTCCTGGGATCGGGTCCTGGGATCGAGCCCCGCGTCGGGCTCCCTGCTCAGTGGGGAGCCTGCTTCTCCCTCTCCCTCTGCCTGCCACTCTGCCTACTTATGCTCTGTCAAGTAAACAAATAAAATCTTAAAAAAAAAAAAAAAAGAACCTGGACTGATAAGCTACCCATTTTTCAACAGCCAAGTATCTCTACCAAGGTCTCCTTAACTGTTAAAAGCCTCGAGGAGCTGTCACACATGGCCCTTACCCCCACCTTTCTGTATATTGTATACTATCCTGAATTATTCAGTTATTTTATGCCTGTAAATCCTGACTCCTATGTTGTCACAAGCTCTGAAACAGCAGTTTTCAACTGTAACTTCACAACAAACTGATGTGTCATGGTAAATTATAGTATACAGCAGGTAATTTGTTAACTAATAAAAAAAGGACCTGAGTCTGTGAATGAATGATATATATGGATTCAAGATTCCCCTTTGATAATGTCTCTGCCACTCATTTGAATTCCAATATTCTCCCTTACCAACAGATGATCCAATCTATGCCGCAGCCCCTAGGAGGGTGCCTCTTATATGAACGTCATCCATCACGGGTGCCATGGTTGGGGAGACCATGTCTATTACTTTCCCTCCATCTCCTATCATTCCTAATAGTGTGGAAACTCCTGGCTGATCATATCAAGGTAAAAATACCCTGCAATAAGGACCTGAAATATAGTTTAATTACAAAAAGACCAGTTTTTTAGCTCTTCCCAATCATGAACCTAACCTATCTGGCTTCTAGATACTCCCTGAACCCCCAAGTCAGTTTTCACCTCAATAAATTTTGACATGAATTTCAAGCTAGGAATAATGTATTTTCCATAAGGCAAGTTGACAGTTGAAACATTTACACTTTGCTAAAAAAGTCTCCGGCAAACCATTTCCATCCTTATTGCTGTATTTGATTTTAGCATAGCTAAACCATTTTTGTTTGAAAGTCTTTATGACATTAAAAACAAAAACCCACAGCTGTGTCAACTATACTCAAATTTAAAAAAAATAATTAAGTTTAGTTAAATAATGTTTTTCAAGAGAAACCCCACACAGCTGAATATATCCTAGTGTGTGTAATTATAGAGCTGAGAGTTTATTCTCCAAAGAAAAAGGCACGCCTCAAAATCTACTTTTTCAAATTTAAATATCCTCTCAATCTTATTTCCAAAAAGTTCATTTACAGGTTCTTTTAGAACTCACAACTTAGTTCACCAAGCATGACATGCCGCAAAAAGTGGCTAGGTTTTTACAAGTCTATCTGACCTGAAGTGTAGTAGAAAAATATACATTTGCAGGGGCGCCTGGGTGGCTCAGTCGTTAGGTGTCTGCCTTCCACTGAGGTCATGATCCCAGGATCCTGGGATCGAGCCCCGCATCAGGCTCCTTGCTCCGCGGGAAGCCTGCTTCTCCCTCTCCCACTCCCCCTGCTTGTGTTCCCTCTCTCTCTGTCAAATAAATAAATAAAATCTTTAAATATATATGTACATTTGCAAACAAAAGGAGGGTGGGGTGGGAACATAATAGTAGTGGTAAAACAAAACCAATAAAAAACAATGATCTAAGAGGCAATATAATGAGGCGATTAAGAGCCCCATCCCTGGCACTGAAAAGCTAGAATTCAAATCAAGTCAGCCCAATTTACTAGCTGTGAGACTCTAGGCAAGTTATCCTCAACTAAGAATTGAAGTACTTCTCCAACAGGTTCTTCGAAAGCTTGCAAGCCCTTCAGAGCTAAGAGAAATTTGCCAAGCAAATTGGATATTCCAGCTTACAAGTTTCCCTTCTAGTAAATCGAGCACCTAAAGGAATCCTTCCTAAATTTTAATTCTATGTTTACTTTCATCATGTTAAGTTATAAACTCCTGAACTCAAACTCGTCAGTTCAGAATGATGTTGGGCAAAGGGTCTTAAAAAAAACAACAACAACAAAAACACGACATAGGCATACAGTACCTATTTATTCTTTCTTTGCTGTTCATAGGTTTAATAAATCAGATTAACTGTTCCTCACTTATTAAGTCCTCATTTATGCTTCCTAATATAGGTACAACCACCCATTCAGTTGCTGATACTCTCAATTTCTGGTAAATCTCTTTTAAAAAGAAAAGTAATAAAATGATTTTAAGCTACAAAATAATTTAAGATCAGGCAGTGGGTAAGGAAGTGAGCTTCAACACTATTCAACTAATGGAAAATGCTTATTGCTGAGTGAGTGGTGTTTGGCAGACCTCCAGAATTCTTTTGCAACGCACAGCAAGATAACAACAAGCACTTACAGGGTACACTTTTGGATCTGAGGCGATCTCTGATCACTTTAATAAGAAATTATGATCGGAATGCTTTTGTCACTACAGGAGGAAGAGCAGGCTTCCTGCACCAAGTGATCACTTAAGTCAGCTACACTGCTATGAAATCATTGTCAATCGCAAATTCCACTCAAGGATATGGAAGAAAGCTGCGCTCCTGGGAAATATTTGAATATCTATAATCCTATCAGATGTGATAACCAATGACTAATGGACAAATAATAAGCCTGTCCTTTCAAGTATCTCTACTATAGCTAAAAATAATTTTAGCAGAACCTTGAAATCAAAGTTATCAGCTTAACGAATGTGGTTAAGGTTACAGAGAGATCTCCTGCTCTCTCTTTCAGATCACCTCCAAAGGGAGGGAGATTGGTTCTTTGTGAAAACCTTATTCTCCTTCCCACCGAGGCCTTCCTAGTTCTCCATGTTAACCCTGCCTACTATGGAGGTATATCTGAAGGGGTACGAGTGAGATACTAGCATTATGATATGGGATTGTACATCAGTAAAATGGTTTATAATTATCTGCACTGCTTAGCACTGATCTTGAAGTTCTCAATACAAAGACACAAAAAACACCTCTTGCGAAACATAATTTAAGGTTCACGGAAGAAAAAGGAGACCAAGTTGGTCTAATTTACAGTCATATCCCCAGTGCCCACCAATGAATACCCTCAACAAAAATCTCAGGGTTAACCATGTACCAGGTGCTGTGCTAAGTAGGCAATTAGAAATAACAGTGCATAAGATAGTCTTGGCTCTCAGAGACTAATGCCTTAGGGGAGATCTGACTGGCAATGGGATTTTTTTTTTTTTTAAGGATTTATTTATTCGACAGAGAGAGACACAGCCAGAGAGCGAACGCAAGCAGGGGGAGTGGGAGAGGGAGAAGCAGGCTTCCTGCCGAAGAGGGAGCCCGATGCGGGGCTCAATCCCAGGACCCTGGGATCATGACCTGAGCCGAAGGCAGTCATCCAACGACTGAGCCACCCAGGTGCCCCTGGCAATGGGATTTTTAAAAAGAGTGGAAAATAGGCTAGCCTAATAAGCTAAGAGTTTGGGAATGACAAGATTTACTCCTATTCCTCCAGATGGTCACCTGGCTGGCCTCCCTGCAACACTCAGGTCTCCACTCACCGGGTAATCGATAGATAACCATTTGTGGGAGGGGGCCTCCTACCAGTGAAGCACACTCAGGATATTTATATGAGGTTTCTCCCACCCAGAAAAGCACCAAGAAGTCAAACTAGTTGTAAAAAAAATCTATGACAACAGAAGATTTCTGAAATCTATGACATCACAAAGAAAAAACACTTACGCAACGATGCTAGGAAATGATTTTTAGCCACTACTCTCTTTATAATGCATCTATATAGCTTTTCTTCAGAAAACTCACAGAGCTTTTCTTCAGAAAGTTCTCTAGTCAGTTATAATTCATTCAAATAAAGAGCATAACTTAATCTCTGTGAAAAGGACCAATAATAATACATAACCCCTAAGAACTCTCCTCTATACTTGCTCTAAAGCAGCTATTTTTAAAAAGTTTCTGGGGAGCCAGAATAGTTATAAAGTTCCAAAGTGAAACTGGCACAGCTTGAGCCCTCGAGCTAATGAGACTATAAATTCAGGACAGATCCCCCTTCAGTGGTACCCCGGAAGAGCACGATTCACAGCAGCTCCTTTACAAATACTTACGGAGTTCTTAAAAACCTTATTCCTGGTATCCACTGTGATGTATGCAAAACCCACCAAGCAACTCAAGATGGGCTCAAGTCTTAAGAGAGAAAGCCGCATGGAAGGAGTCTGAGCTCCACCCTGAACATGCAGTTGCCAGAAAAAGCTGTATCAAAGAGATGATTTCTATTTCACCCTGACATCGTCTGAAAAATCTAGTCTAGGTACATTATGAACTTCTACTCCTCCAAATCCTGTTCTAAACCTGGAAGTGGAGGAAATCGACCTTGGAAATCTTCCAAGAAGATGAATCTAGTTAGTCCCGATCAATAAATTTAGGCAAACTAGCAGATGAGCTGACGGGTTCTTTTATGTGCTTCTTTTTGCCTGTTTATTTTCTGCAATGAGCAAGCATTGCTTTTGTAAAAACAAAACAAAAAAGCTTTCATTAAAAAAAAAAATCTAATGACACGAAAGCCAACAAGCAGGACAGCTATTATTTTTTTTTCACTTTCTCTAAACAATAACCGTGTTGTGTTTGTGCAGATTCAATTGGCAGTGCACTACTGATTAACAGATGCCTCAGTCAGATGTGTTCTAGCCACTGATAAGGTGCTTTTCGTTGTAAACAATCCTCTCCTAGGGTCACCGGCTCCTCAGTAAGTGCTTCACAGCAGTGTTAGAGCTTCGAATTGTGTTTGAGCAGTCTCCAAGGCCCCCTCTCAGAAGGGCTATGGAGGCGTCTCCTGCCTATTTGGAGAGCTGCACTAGTTCGGGGAGTCCGAAACGTTTGGTATCAGGACCCCTTACTCTCTTACCCACTGAGGACTTCAAAGAGCTTTGGTTTACGTGCGTTCTATCTATTGGTATTTGCAATGCTCGAAATTAAAAATGAGAAGTGAATAAAACACAACATCAGAGCCATCAGAGTGGTGATGTCATCACACAGGATGAAGCCTCTGGAAAACTCCACTGTACACTGGTGAGAGTGCGAGTGAAAAAGACAAAATAACTTCTTGGTATTCTTTTAGAAATAAGTTTTATCTGACAGGCACCCCCTCAAAAAGATCCTTGAGAATCACTAGATCAGATCATCAAGAACCCTTCCAGCGCTATCACTCTGGAGCAAGACTGCTCAACTTCGGCACTACTGACATTTTGAGGTGGATAATTCTTTGTTGGGGGGACACTATTTTGTGTACTGTAGGATATTTAGCAGAATCCCCAGCCTCTACCCACCAGATGCCGAACGCAATCCCCTGTTGCGACAACCAAAAATGTCTCCAGATATTGCCAAATGCCCCTTTTTTGAGAATCCACTATTTTAGGGTGCTGATTTTATGCTACTGAAATGTGAATTACAGCATGTGCACCTCTCACTGCCTTCTCGGACCCCTATTATCTCTATTTACTCGCCACTCCCATCTGGGTCTGTTCCTTCTGGGTTTTTTCTTTCTTTTTTTTTTTTTTTTTTTTTGGTCACAAACAGCAAGTCGGTGGATAGCAACAAGCACAGGATGAATGAGGTCAGGAAGAGACCTTCTGGTCAAAGTTCACCTTTCAGACATTACAGCCCTCGGGGACCCAGTGATCTTTGGGGGAGGGGGTATAAAACAGTCAGCCAACATTCATCCAGCCATTCTTATGACTTGGTAACAACCCAGTCTTTAACAAGTTACCTATCTTTCTCCTCCAAAAATGAAAAAAATGGCCAGCTGTGCCACTGAGAAGGAGCTTCTGAAGGCAGAGAGGCAGCGTACACGACTCCGACCACCACCCCCAAAACCTCACATCTGGGAGGCCCTCCCAACCGAAATACCTGGAGGTTGTTTTTAAGTCTTTTTAAACGGACATCCTACTACGCCTGGGTGGCTCAGTTGGTTAAACGACTGCCTTTGGCTCAGGTCATGATCGTGGAGTCCTGAGATTGAGCCCCGCATTGGGCTCCCTGCTCAGCAGGGAGTCTGCTTCTCCCTCTGACCCTCCCCCCTCTCATGTGCTCTCTCATTCTCTCTCTTAAATAAATAAATAAAATCTTAAAAAAGAAAAGGAAACCGACATCCTCAACACCTCCAAGTCAGATCTTCACTCCCCACCAAAGTTCCCCCTCTTCCTTTTAGTCTCCAGAGATTAGGTCTGAGTTTTCTCGCCTGGAAATTGCCCCGGGCCACCTTAGGTCCCTACCCCTCAAAACTCCAACTACCAAACTCAAATCCAGCATCATTCCTCATCTCTTTACTCACCCTTCCTCCTGGGCCTCAAATTCCCACCCACAAACCGCCCCCCTAGCCTCCTCGCTGTGCCCCAGACTCTACGGTCATATCTGCCCCTACCCCCCACCCTTCCCCCAAGCTTCTTCACGCAGGCGACAGTCTCTTCCCTCCCCAATTTTCGCTCTCATCCCATAATTTTCCACCATCTTCAAAACTCTTCCCTGATCCTAAGAAACCAGGACTCTAATTGTCTCTGCCACCCCAGAATCGCACGTACGTCCCTCCTACGACTCACTCCTCAGTATCTTCCCCAAGTTACTCTTCCTACCCAGATCGGCTCCACTCCTCACTCTTCCCCACCTACTCCCTCGGCGCCACCCCCCCCCCCGCGCTTACTTGCCCCTTCTCACTCCCACGGGCCCTTCTTCCCCGCCATCCCTCGGTCAGGCCTTCTCTAGGTCACGGCTCGCCTCCCCGGGCCAAGCGCCGCCGCCCAGTGTCAGCCGCTCAGCCTCTCAACCCACCCCCCCCCTTCTCCCGGACCAGTCTTTCAGGTTGTGGCCTTTGAACTGGGCTCCCCGGGCCCAGGCTGAGGGACAGAGCAGGAGGGCCCGACAACTCACCCAGGACAAGGCAGAGCAGAACGAGCCCCGAGCCCGGAACCGGGGAGAGGCGGAAGCACACCATGATTCCGCAAAGCAGGCGGCGGCGGCGGCTGCTCGGGGTGGAGGTGGCGGCGACGGTGGCAACGGCAGCAGCAACACCAGCGAAAAGGCTTTGAGGAACCGGGCCAAGAGGAGCGCGGACCACCGACCACAGCCCCGCAAACGCCAAGATTCGGCGCTTCTGTGCGGGTCATAAGACTAGGGGCGGGGCTCGTTCTTGCCTTTAGCCAATCTCCGCGCTTGAAAGCGGCGCGAGGGGTGGTGATGTAGGAGCCGGTGGGCGGGGCGACCACGCCCTGGCTTTTTGGTTCACAATCATTCTTATGAGCCTAAGAGCTCTGTGCGGTCGGCTTTTTCTAAGGCTTAAAAGAGAGGATTCAAGTTTCCGGGGTGTACGTAGTAGAGTTCATTTCAGTTCCAACTCCTTGAGGAGGAAGAGAATAATTTTGTTGAATTAAAAAGGTTGCTAAGCATCACAACGTAATATATATAAAAATAATACACAATTGTTCTAGGAACACTGTTGTTACCCCTGCTGTTCACGTGACTGATAATGGATAAGGGAGCTAGGGGGTAATATGGTGTCGCGGATCGCCAGAGCAAGACGTGGCCTTGAAGTTCGCCTAGTTACAATACCCTGTTTTTCGGATGGAGGAATTGAACTCAGAAAGAGGAAGAATCTTCTTTAAATACAGAAAGAAAGAAAATAGGAAAGAGAAAAATAAAATAGGAAGATAAAGGGGGAAAAATAAAGCTCATCCATATTCCCACTACCCAGAGACAGATGGTTATCTAGCTATCCTTCCAGTTGCTTTTCCTATGCATATCCACATGTGAATATTCTTTAATGAATTCATACTAAACATACTATTTGGTATACTTAACAATTGAACAGATGAAACCTAAAATAGTCAACAGAGGAAAGCATTCAAAAACTATAAAAAAATCTCAAGTTGGGATAAAGCACTAATTCTCAAATGTTAGTGTCAGAAAGGATCATCTAGGGAGTTTTAATATCATACAGACTCCTATACCTCATTCGCAGAGATTCTGAAACAGTAGGTCTCTGGCTGCCCTTGGAGTCCGCTTTTTGAACAAACACCCCAGGTGATTCCGATTTCTGTGGTTCCCGGACTACACTTTGGAGAAACATTAAAAAATAGAGCTCCAAAGGCGTCTAGCCCCAGAGATCTTAATCTGGTGTCAATGGATGAACTTGCTGGGGGTGGGCGAGGGTGGAGGGGACTGTCTGTGAATCTCCAGGAATTACTTGCAACGTTTATGTATGTGTATTTTTCAGGGGGTGAGGGGCTGTAGCTTTTACCTGTTCTCAAATGGGACCTGTGAGTCCTCATCCTACAACCACCCCTGCTCAAAAATTAGGAGTCATTGGTATATCCTGTCATTTGCTTTAATATGATTAATTCCTGAAAGTGAGAACACTTATTCATGACTTCTTCATAGGTGCAACTGAGTCACGAGCAGCTGACTTGCTCTATGAGGAACTAATATACGCTATAGTATTAGACAATGCTTTTAGCAAAAGAAGGTCATTTGACTGTCCTACCACCAATACGACTTGAAAGGAGCCATGTCCTGGAGAATCCTTGATTGAGTTGAGTCCTTACAAGTTTCCCCACCCATCCTTACTGATGGACTCTGTCCCTTCTCCCTCAACTGTAAATCACCTAACTATAATGTTCAGCGAAACCCTAAGTTCTAGAAGAAGACGCAAAAAGAGCATAGTGGAAAGAACATTGGATGGGCAGTCAGAAAAGTTAGATACCGTTTATTGGCAGCGTGACCTTGGGCAAAATCACTTCAACTCTTTTAGTATATGTGCTGCCAAAGTGGGTGCAAGTCACTTCATCTCTTTAACTTCTGTATTTTTATCCATAAAATAAAAGGAGACCAGAGCAGTTTCTCAATCCTGGCTGCACTGGAATAACTGGTGGGACCTTAAAACTGGCATTGTGGGCGCCTGGGTGGCTCAGTCGGTTGGGCAGCTGCCTTCGGCTCAGGTCATGATCCTGGGGTCCTGGGATCAAGCCCCACGTCCGGCTCCCTGCTTGGCGGGGAGCCTGCTTCTCCCTCTCCCTCTGCCTGCCACTCTGCCTACTTGTGCTATCTCTCTGTCAAATAAATAAATAAAATATAAAAAAAAAACTAACATTACCCCTTGGTCCCAGCCCTTGAGGTTCTGGTTCAGCTGGTAGGGAGTGGGGCCTGGGCATTATATTTTTCTCTAAACTCCCCAAGACAATGTTAACAGGCCAGCGATGATCTCTAAGGTGGTCCCCAGCTAGGATTCTATAAGAATAAATGTTCATTTATTGAAAATATAAGGAAACAGCATCACAGTTAGTGAAATGTCCAGCTTAATACATTGTTGCCCTTAACTTTCTGCAGGTATCATCAAATAAAAAAAATGGAAGACAGTAAGATATAAACAGATTGGTAAGCTAAATCTCCCTATCACAACCTTTTCCCCTGACCAAAAACAAACACTAGCTCCCTGACTGGGACGGGAACCTCAGGAGACAGAATGTTTTTGAAGCGGTAAGTAAATGGTGGGTGTGTTGTTAGAATGAATCGATTAAACATTCTCAAATCTTTGTTTGGTCTGAGCTTCCATACTCACCACCATTTCGTGAGAACCAGTCCCTTTGGCAGGCAGTGTCCCATGACCCCAGCACGGTCAAAGGAGCTTAGCACAAGCTCTTCTGTATTGGAGGCAGATGTGTACGTGTGGGACCAGCATCCATGTTTGAGAAACTCTGTGGGATCCCCTCCCCTCTGAGCTTCACATCCGGTGTCTTGATGGTTGCTGCTGCTGCATCCAGAGTGCTTTTAAGTGCACCTCCTCTCTCCTAGCACACCACCTACCTCCCCGGTGTGCAGAAGTCCTCAGCACACCCCGTCCCCACCCTCTACCCCCATAGGTAGTTTATGACTTTTTTTTAAAGTTTTTATTTATTTATTCATTTAAGCAAGCTTTACATCCAACGGGGGGCTCGAACTCACGACCCTGAAATCAAGAGCTGCACGCTCAACCGAGCCAGCCAGCATCCCCTGTTTATGACTCTTTAAAAAAAAAAATTTTTTTTTTAAGTAATCTCTACACCCAATGTGGGGCTCGAACCCACAACTCCGAGATCAAGAGTCTCACACTCCACTGACTGAGCCAGCCAGGGGCCCCTGTGACTCTTTTGAGCGGCTTTGCGAGCTCATGACTTTTTGGCCAGGGAGCGGGAAATTGCTGGCAAACACATCCCTAAATGTGAACACTCTGAATGGCGTGAGAAATAATGGTCCTATCAGATTTGGTAAATGAAAGACAATGAAATGTGTGGGTCAGAGGGGGGAAAGGGACATAAAGATACAGAGATTTAGAATGAGAACGTGATAATGCTTACGAAACATAAGGGGTACAGTTGATGGTATTGTAATCATGTTGTACTGTGACGGATGGTAGCTATGCTCGTGGTGAGTGTAGCATAACATATAGATTTGTCCAGTTGCTACGTTGTACACCGGAAACCAATGTAAATTGTGTGTCAACTATACCTCAGTTTAAAAAAAGAAAAGTTTTGGGGCGCCTGGGTGGCTCAGTCGGTTGGGCAGCTGCCTTCGGCTCAGGTCATGATCCTGGGATCGAGCTTTTCTCACTTAGTGGCATATCTTGAAGATATTTCTTAAAAGCCATATAGCTTTACCTCATCCTTTCAAATGGCTGCTTAATATTTAATTGTGTAGCTATATCATAATTCGTAAAAACACAAATATCCTTAAACCACTCCTTTCAAACAAATCCCTAGATCTGTCTGCAGCACCACCTTGTGGTGCACATAGAAATTTCATCACAGAACAGCATCACTATAAAGGAATTTTAAAAAACCATTTAGAGTGAAGTCGCTGGTTTGAAAATTGGGCGCTTAGCACAGGATAAACTTTGCTGGCGTGGCCAGAGCAAAGTGGGGTCCAGAAGTTGTGATGCTGAAATGGGTTTTTGGAACGCATTCAGCCATCAGATTATCATGCAACCTTCGGAAAATCACTTCATGCTTTGTGCATCTGATATCCCTCTCCACGCCCAAATGAAGACTCTCCCCTCTTCCCCCCTCCCCAAGCCCGACTTGGAGGAGACAGAAGCATAGTCAGCTGACTGCAAGAAGTTGCTTCTTAGAAGAGGGGGAAGTTAAAACACTAGTTCGTCTCCTGTGCGTATCGCTTTAGTCTCTTACAGAGGGGTCCCACAGCCTAGTAGGGAAGAGCCCAAGCTCGGGCCTCAGACTGCCTCTATTTGATTCCCATTTCTTCCACTTCCTAATTGTGTGACTTCTGGGCCTCTGTTTCCTCATCTGTAAAATGGAGGTGATAACAGTAGTATCTATCATGTAGGATTATTGTAAGGATTAAGTGAGGTACGTGGAAAGTGCTCACATATAGAAAGAAATTAACAAATATTTCCAATGCTGTGATCGGTCGTGGTCATTATAGTGTCCCCTTTGCCCTCTGTCAGCATGTCACAGACCTAAGGAAGTTCTCATTGGTGCTCACTGATTAAGGGAGGGCCGTTGTTAACCTTTAAATTCTAAAATTCCTTCTATATTAATGTAATATATTTCCAGTGAAGAATATTTGTAAAACACTGCTAAGCACAAAGAAAAAAAATTTTAAAGCCCGTAGTCCTCCTTCTGCCTAGACCTTTCCTTCTTTTCCACCTCCTCCAACAGCAGGCTGGCTTCTGCTTCTCCAGGTGACATGATTTTCTCAGAAGAAACCTTCTTTAACCAGCCAAGGCTGAATTAGGGGGGGTTTCACCAACGGGTTCCCCCCAATACCCTGGACTTCCCTCATCATGGCATTCATCACACTGTAATTGTCTGTTCACTGGCCCAGACCCCAGAGTAGCCTGTGAGCTTCCTTAGGGCAGAGGACGTGGCCATTTTTTTTTTTTTTTTTTTTTACCAATCTCTTCTCATAGTAAGTGCTCGGTAAATGTATATTGGATTAATGAATGAATAACAGATCTAAGAATAGGATCTGGCTTTTGGAGACTATATGACCTAAGTGCTGAGCTGGAAGAATGGTCTCCCCAGCAGAATATTTCCCCAGTTTTTTCCATCTGAGTCACATCAGGGAAAGTGGCAGACTATATGCCTTCTTTCCACTGGACCAACCAGCTGACCATTGACAAACATCTGCCTTCCACCTCTACCACTTTCTCCTCGTCTCTTCGTCTCTCTCTCTCTCTCTCTCTCTTTCTGAGTCTCATTCTCTCTCTGTCTCTCTCTCTCTCTCGGTCTCTCTCTCTCTCTCTCTCTCTCTCTCTCTCTCTCACACACACACACACACACACACACACACACACACACACTTGCATGCCAACCTTACTTATACCTCCCCCATGACCCCCACATTCTCTTTCAACACAACAGATTATGCGGGAGAATGATCCCAGGACAGTACGACCCACAAACTGTGAAATAATGTCCCATTTCCCTTCCTTTGCAGTAGGGGTTTGGAGGAGAGGGTTCACCTTCAGAAATCCTTAACCCCACCTGGTGACGGTATTCATGATGACGATAACCTGACTCGGCAGATACAACTGAGAAGGCCGCAGCCAGCTCTTTGGCACAAGATGGTGGCCCCTTGTTGCAGACCCTTGATTTGAAGCGATGGACATGTTCAAATCAGAAGAGCCCTTGTCCGCTTCAACCTCTCCATTTTGCCCAGGGAGCTCAACTTACTTGCCCAAGTGGGCAGGCAAACGGAGACTAGAATTCTCATCTCTGTACTTCTCGTCTAGTGCTCTATTCTTGGTTAGCTCCAAGCCTGGGCTCTAAAAGGCCCCACTCATCAAAGTGTCCTGTCAGTGAGAGAGGCCGGGAAAACCCCGAGGGCGCTGTTCAGCGCTGGTGCAGAACTGATCAGGCGCAGACCTTAGCACTCTTAGGAACTGAACTGTGGGAGTTTCCTAGCAACATCCCTCTTCCGGATGTTATTTCCTCCCTTTGGCAGCTGACTGTTCACCTAAGCACTTGGTGGCTCTACTTCGGGCTTTAAGGAAGGACAGCCCATCGGCCAACCACTTTATTAGGGATTTAACAGAAGTTGAGAAAAACAAGTCCACATCCTTTGATGCCATCCCTTTCTTTCCATGGGCGTCTCTCCATCCTTTCTCCCCAGACACAGCCAGGGTGGCCCCCCCGGGGGTAGGCACGTCTACCTGAAGACCTGTAAAGCAGGATGAAGACAACAACCCTCCAGGTAAAACCTAAATGATGGGCTTGGCAGGGCCTCTCGGAGGTTTGGCCATAATGCCCCATCTAGCCCCCTGCTCCCACCGCACATTCGCTCACTCTCCTCAGCTTACAAACCAGGGAAGCTGCTTTCTGATCCCGGTTTGGCCACTACTCACTCTGTGGCCTCTTTAGGCTGCTTCATCTCTTTGGCCACTTAATCACACTTTACCGTCTAAGTAAGTGTTTGAACTCCCGTCAGTGTTTCTCAAAGTATGTTCCATGGGTCCTTGGGGTCAGGGGAGGTATCTCAGAGCGAGTAAAGAAGACAATGGCTCCAGTTTTCTTTGTTTTAGAGCATAAGTTTTCGTGGCTCTGTCGCTAAAAAAAAAAGTACAAGAAACATTGGACGAGAAAATCGCCATGTTCACTTTTAGCTGTACTAATCTAAAACCCTAGGTTTTTTCTCAGTGCCCAAGATAGGCCTGTTTTATGATGAAAGATTCTGGTGGATTTTGTTCTAAAAATAGAAACTCAAATGAGAACACTCAAAGAGCATATCCATGGCAGTCCTCTAGAACCATCTCTAAGCTGGTAACACCCGAAAAGGCGTAATGGCTATAACAGGTCCTATATGCCAGGGACTGGTGTAAGCCTTTTCCACGTACTATCTCGTGGGATTCTCGAGACAGCCCTATATGGCAGACACTGTTCTCTCTGTTTTACAGATGAGGAAACTGAAGCACAGAAAGTTTAAATAACGTGCCCATCTTTGTCAGTTTGAAATGCTATAATGACTTATCCTAAGTTTTTAGTCATTTACTACAAATGCTCAGTACGTCTGTGGCAGAAACGGCTTGTTGCCTACCAAAGAGTCATTCCCCCTACTTCCTTAGTGACACAACCTTGATTATGTTACAGGTGACAATGTGTTCAGCTCCAAGAGATGAAATCACAATTGCTTTAAGCCAGCCATTCAAGCCTTTGCTAGTGATGGATATAAAGGTGACCAAGTGACCTAATTCTGACTGATGAGACAGGAGGAGGACCCCGAGGGAGCTCTCAAAGAGACGTTTCTTCTCTGAAAAAGAGACGAATGTGAGAAAGGCCTGCATCCACCTATTGTTGGGATACTAGAGTCAGGATGCAATGTTTGGTGCTGTGGCAGCCATCTTGGAACCATGAGGGAAGACATCATTTTGGTACTGAGGATGTCAGAGCAAAAAAGACAAAAATATTTTTAATAGCGCTGAGTTGCTGCTATGTCCCCCCTGGGACTGCCCACCTCCCAACGTCTTGTTAAGTGGGATAATACATGTCCATATAAACTTAAGTCCCTCTTAGTTGGGGAACTTTATTGCCCGACTTGAAGTCATCTGAACTAGTATCCTTCATCCAGGAAGCTGTCCATCTGTTTCACCATCAATTCAATCTTGAAATGTTTCCAAGACGCACCTTAAACCCTACCTGCAGACCTCACCCACCTCTTTCTCTGTTGAGATTCTGAACTAGTGTTTACCGCGTGTCCTATAGTTCAATATTTCGTTATGAGGGGGTTTTGTATGACTTTTCACTCTAGGTTCTCCTGGGTTCATTTGGACTCTCCAACTAGACTAAGTTCCTTGAGGAACATGCCTTCTAGTAGCTTATTTACCTCCGGCATTGCCAGCAGTACGTAACGCTGTCCCACACATATGGTGGTCATCAACCTTCCTTGTCGGAATAAAAATGATGGTAATTACTGTTGACGTTTTTAGTGCTAAGAGGCACCTCATGTCTCTCCTCACAAGAAGTTCATTTTTACCCCAGGATAGGTAACTCGAGGTCCAAAGTAAACAGGTGACATTTTATGAGCTCAAAGGGTTTTCTTGAGGTCTGACAAGTTGTTAAAGGTTATTTGACCCTCAAATCTATACTGGAGAACATAAAAGGCAATGTTTCTCAGTAATGGCTACACATTAGAATCACCTGGGGAACTTTTTTAAACCTACAGATACCAGGGTCCCACCCCCAGAGAGTCTGACTTAATAGGAGGTGTGGTCTGGGCATGAGAGGTGTGAGGAGTTGAGACCCGCTGCTGTAGATCGCTGTGTGGAAGTCCTAAAGAAGGGTGCTTAAACTCTAGAGTCCATAAGAATGACCTGTGGTTTAATGTCAAATGATGACTCCTGGGCCTCACTACTGGAGAATCTGAGTCTGATTTGGGCCCAGGGGTCTGCATTTTTAGAAAATAGCCAGGTGGGTCAGATGTATGTGGTCTGTGGGCTACATTTTATAACGAGAAAATTCTGTGGTGCATTTTTTACTTGCTTAAAAATACACTTTTAACAGAAAACTAACAGAAGAAAGTAGCTGTTATAAATCAGAAAGGGGAAGGGGTGCCTGGGTGGCCCAGTCAGTTGAGCATCCAACCCTTGATTTCGGCTCAGGTCATGATCTCAGGGTCCTGGGATTGAGCCCCGTGTCGGGCTCCTTGCTCAGCTCGTGCTCTCTCGCTCTCCCGCTCAAATAAAATAACCTTTAAAAGAAAGAAAGCAAGCTGAAGTCAAAGAAGGTGCTATCCCAGTGGATTCTGCCCTAGAGTCATATATTCAGTTCTGGGTACCACAGTTTCAGGGCACTAAACTAGAGAGCCTCCAGAAAAGGGAGACCAGGGTGGAGAGGAACTGGAAAATCTCCCCATGGGCACATGGTCAGGCTGGACAACAGGTCTTAGTGGAGGTAGCGGTCTTCAAATACCTACCTACAGGGCAAACACGGGGAAGAGAAAGACTCTTCTCTGGAGCTCCGGAGAGGAAATGGGAAGGTTCGTTTGGAGTTACAAGGAGGCAGGATTCAGTTCATTAGGAAGACTGTCTAACAGTAAGACCTTAACAAGTACTAACTCATAGTGGCTTGTTTTGAGTTTCCACAAGTGTTTAAAAGAGAAGTCGAATGAGCATTTGTCCAGAAAAGTGTAGAATGAGTTTCAGCACCGGTAGAAAAGTTAGATCAGATGACCTCTAAGTGCTCTATCAACTTGGATCCCGCAGCTTTCTGAAATTCCTTGTGCCTCAGAAGTTGTTAGAGGAGGGAATTTACAATAAATGAAAATACAAAGGACGGCGATACCATGAAAGGAAAGGGACCACAAGAAAAGGAATGGGGGCAGCCTATATAATGTAGAAAAGGTAGGAAAACAGATTCTCCCATTCTCCCCCAGAGCCTCCAGGGGGAATGCAATCCTGCTGACACTTTGATTTTAGGACTTTTGGCCTCCAGAACTATAAGATCATAAATACGTGTGGTTTTAAGCCACCAAGTTTGTGGTGAGCTGTCAAAAGCAGCCAACAGAAAACTAATAAAACAACCCCGGTAGGAAAGACTCGCAGATTTTAGGGAAGGGGAGGTGGGTCCCTGAGTATTTTGCCCCTGAAGCTGGCCTTTATAAGATTTTGGTGGAAAATGTAGTTTGTTGTTTTGGGGTTTGGGTCGGTTTATTTGCTTCCTTTGCCACTTAGAAGTCCCAGAATAAGAGCAAATGCCAGTTTTCGATGGTCTTCAGACAGGTTTCTCATCTAGCCTTCTAGAAACCTGCGAGTCTTGGCAACAGTTGTGGGGCAGTTTGAGGCCATGGCTCCGTTTTATATGCCCTGTCTGCCCTCCCCACACTTTCCACCCCTCAAGTCCCAGGAAGCCTACCCAGAACCTCCATCTGGTAACTTCTTTCCAACTCAGCAGCGGTTCAAGCCTTCATACCTTCGATCTGCCCTGTGGGTAGGGTTGTTTTCATCCTTGCTAACACCTTGCTTTGTAATCGGGTATCTAGCCATTCACTCCTGTAAGCAATACACTTTGCCCCTCCCCATGTGTGTTAGCTGCTTTGCTGTTCCGGTGCAGTTCCACTCCAGGGCTCTACCCTGGCTGTTTTCTCTGGAACATTCTTTCTTCAGATATCCGGATGATGAACTCTCTCGTTTCTCCTCCAAGTCTTTGCTTACCTGCCTCTTTCTTACTGAAGCCAACCCTGACTACCCTTTTTAATACACACAACGCACGCACACACACACACATACGCACGCACATACACACTTTCAAACTCCCTTTTCTTGCCTCTTTTTCCCCAGCACTTGTCTCCTCCTAACATAAAATATAATTTCTTTATCATTATGTTTATTGTTTAGGGTCTGTCTTCCTGCATTAAAATGCTAAGGACACCAAGTGCAGGAATCTGTGTCTTTATCTGACAATGTCTTTTATAAGACCTTGTGTGACTCACAATCGGCCTGCCCAATGTGGCACACAAGGTGGATTTCACTCCGACCAGCTGGGCCGTTAACACTTGGGGGCACGTCTCCTGGTGCTCAGCCCAGCTCTCCCCTCCTCAGCACTGACTGCCATCCCCATGGTTGCCCATTCTCTCCACGTCTCTGTCCTGGACTCAGTGGACAGGAATGAGTGAGAAAGGAGTTAAACCACTCCTTCCACTGATCTAGGTGCTTATGGATGTATTGAAGTGCTTTGGGAAAAACACAGAAGATGGTTAGAACAACAGTTTCAGGGGTTGTCCAACATACACTTGTAGGAAAACCTCAAACAACTGCCAAACTTAAGCAAAAGTTCAGGTGTGTTTTGCCTTACATAAACCCAATAAATGAGAACTCAAAAATTTAGGGAGGGGAACAGAACACAATATCCCAACGTGTGTCCCTTGGGCATGTGGAATGGTTTGAGCTGAAGGCAATTAAAAGCCAGCAAACTCAGGAAAAGCTTTTTACCTCCCCCCTTAACCACTTAAATGAATTTAGATAGGGTGCCTGTACCTGGAAGACAGCTGTTACCAGAGATAACTTTTTTTTTTTTTGAGAGGAGGAAAGAGGTGGGGAGGAGCCGAGGGAGGGGGAGGGAGAGAATCTTAAGCGCGCGAGCCCGATGTGGGGCTGGATCTCACAACCCTGAGATCATGACCTGAGCCGAAATCAAGAGTTGGACGCCCTTGGGGCACCTGGGTGTCTCAGTTGGTTAAGCGACTGCCTTCGCCTCAGGTCATGATCCTGGAGTCCCGGGATCGAGTCCCGCATCGGGCTCCCTGCTCAGTGGGGAGTCTGCTTCTCCCTCTGACCCTACCCCCTCTCATGTACACACTCGCTCATTCTTGCTCTCTCAAGTAAATAAATAAATAAATCTTTAAAAAAAAAAAAGAGTCGGACGCCCAACTGACTGAGCCCCCCAGGCGCCCCCAGAGATAACTTTTTATATCAGAAAGATGTATGGCATGGCAAATATTTGTTTACCCATCATTTGCTCTTCTCACCTTCCTGTGAAGTGTCCTCCTCCCCTTTGAAGCCCCAGGCTGCTACCCACTTCTCCTCAGCCAAGGATGATACTCTAGGACCTGACTGCCTGGGGTCCTGGAATTTTTATTTGTTCGTTTTTCTCCTGTTAATCTGTCTTATGTCAATTTGATTATTAGGCCAGGCACAGAATCATAGAAGGGAAAAAGGGAAAAGTTTTTCACCCCTCCGCTTGTAAAAATAGATTGGATCTGAGAGTGTTCATTTGCATTTCAAAGGATGCTTCACTTCACAGAAAGAATTTACCTCCGGGTTATTTTAAAGGGTTGGCTCAATTGAAAATTTTGAACCTGAATGTCACAAAATGGAGGATTAAATGATGCACGTTACATTAATACAGTGGACTATTAAACGGTTATTAAAAGTTGTGTTCTTAATGTAATGGGAAGATGCTAATGTTGTCATGAGGGGGGACAGTTGGAAAACAAATTGTATAATTATGTAAGGGAGGAATATTTGCCACCCCAAAACGTGTCTCTTTGGCATGTGGGTTATTTTAAGCTGATTATATTTAAAGAAATGGAAGACTCAAGAAGTTTTTCTTTTCTTTTCTCCCCTCTCTAACTGCCTAAAAGAATTTAGACAGAGGGCCCGCTCCAGGAAGGGAACAGTCCCCTTAGATACCTACATTATAATATGAAGTAGGGGTGGTGGGCACGGAGGAAGTTAGCAAAATCTGTTTGTTGAAATTCTTCTCTATGTCCCATTGTTTCTGTATGACCCAGCAAACATTTGTTCACCAAATATTTACTCTTTTTCATCTTCCTAGGAATTGTCTTCTTCCCTTTGAAGATCCAGAACCCTAATCCCTTCTCTTTAACACTAGATGGCATATAAACCTCAATTGCCTAACTGCCTGGGGTCTCATACTCTTGTGGAGTCCCCTCCTGTTAACCTGTCTCACATTAATCTGTCTGATGTCTCACTTTTTTCTGTTCAATCTGTCTCTTGTCAATTTAATTCTTAGACCAGCCAGAAGATCCTTGAATGGTAGAGAAGAATTTTTCTTTCCAACAATTAAAATGTTTTTTTTTAATTCCATAATAAAAGAGACTGGAAAGACACCAAATTATTAAGAGGGATTGTTCCCGAGCATTGAGATTGTAAATAATAGGCTTTTTGTCTTTTGAATTGTCTGATTGTCCACATTTTCTATAATGAGTATTATTTTCATTATAAAGATTAAAATAAGGGGCCCCTGGCTGGCTCAGTCGGAGAAGCATTCAACTCTTGATACCCGCGTTGTGAGTTCGAGCCCCACATTGGGTGTAGAGGTGACTAATGTAAATAAATAAACTTAAAACAAAATAAAACAATAAAAAATAAAGATTAAAAGAAAACATTTAAAAACAAAAACCAAGCTTTGTATTCTAAAAATTCAATTTGCCCAAAACTTATCTGAATTGTCGTTATTGGGGTGTATCTCTGGGGGAGGGAGAGAAAGTTCCGGGACAACTGTTTATTAAGTCTTCATCTAATTCTCGCTTTTACTTAAGAATGGATCTATAATAATCCAGAAGTAAGGTAGAAGAGTGAAAAAACAAAACAAACCCCGATGATCCTTTTAAGAAAACGTGTGGCAGTTGCTTCCGTGGGGAACGAGGGAATCACTTAGGCGATTATTTAAAACCGCTATCTTCTCATTTTGCGAGCGCGAAACGAACTGGCTAAATGAATCGAACAGCTAATTGATTTGTTCGTTGTATCGAATGGGAGAATGCCGCTTAAATGTCCGAAATTGGTAGGTAGGACTGTACGAGAAAAGGTGAAGGCGGTGATGACAAACCAATAAATTAAAGGAGGCTCTTTGGAGAAATCGCTGAGTCAAGAGTCGGACAATCACGTGAAGTTTTTAATAAAAACGAAACTAAACCAGAAGTGGTGAGCTTTGCCTCCTCTACCCCCCCCCCCCCCGCCGCTTCTTGGTATTGTTACAGGCGCGGGGGCGTCGGTTGAATCTATCCTTCGGCTCCCCCACCGGGCCGGAGCCAGAGGGGTGGTGGAAGGATCGGGATTCGGGCCGGCAGGCGCGCCTTTGCCCTTGCGGGTCAGCCTTTCGGGAACAGCAGCGCAGCGAGCCGGACGAGACATTGGCCTTGGGTGTCTCCTGCTTTTGGTACCTTTGGAGGGCCGGCTGCAGCCGTGGCAGGCTGCGCTCGCGGCCAGCGGTCAAGGAGACCTTGCTCGGCAAAGCGACTATTGTACTTTGAGCTCGTGACTCCGCAGGCTTTGCCGCTTTCTAGGCACGTCTCCAGGAGCTTTCTCCCCCTGCAGGCCTAGCTTCTAAATGCAGTTTGTTTTTGCTGTGTGATGCTGTTTTATTCTTAGCTTTGGCGCCAAGAGTGGAATGCAATCCTTACCAGTTAATTACGGCCTCTTGGAGGAAAGAACAATAAAGTGCTGTCTTTTACGTCTAAAGCTGGTTACTTCTGAGTTCAATGGCAGTAGTTGCTTTGAAGTCTTTACCCGGCGTGCTTACTCACCTGGTGTCCTTTACGAGCGCAAGAACCTGCACGAAAGCCTAGTGCTCTCTTGGGTTGGCTCTTGCCAGCTTCGACATAAAGAGATTGTGTCGCGTATATACATATGTCAAAACTCATCAAATTGTACACTTGAAATATGTATAGTGTATTGAATGTCAATAATACCTCAACAAAGCTTTTTAAAAGGAACACATGCAGAGAAGTAATAAATGGTAATCAAAATTAAGGAACTGATAAAATGCAAAAATATATTTCTTTTATCTATGTCACTGAGTAGTAAAAAAAAAAGTTATCTCCTGCCTTTTCTTGGTGAGTTAACTGTTATTTATTTTAAAGCCTTAAATTTCTGTAAATATAGGCACATGGTTTTACCTGCAAAGTTTTTCCTAAATGAGGACATTTCATTAGTACTTTATTTACTATGGTTGTGACACCTAAGAAAACACAGTGCCACCGGGCCTCAAAAACAGGAAAGAGGGGCCCCTGGGTGGCTCAGTCAGTTAAGCGTGTGCCTTCAGCTCAGGTCATGGTCCCAGGGTCCTGCTCAGCACGGAGCCTGCTTCTCCCTCTCCCTCTGCCCCTCCCACCCCACTGCTTGTGCTCTTCCTCTCTCTCAAATAAATAAAATCTTAAAAAAAAAAAACAAAACAGAAAAGAAACATCACTGCCCAGGGGCACCTGGGTGGCTCATTCGGTTAAGTGTCTGCCTTCGGCTCCGGTCAGGATCCCAGGGTCCTGGGATCGAGCCCCGCATCGGGCTCCCTGCTCAGCGGGGAGTCTGCGTCTCCCTCTGCCTCTGCCCCTCCCCCTGCTTGTGCTCCCTTGTGCTCTCTCTCTCTAAAATGAATAAATAAAATCATCTAAAAGAAAGAAAGAAAGAAACATCACTATCCAGTAGAGGTAACACATCACCAGTGTCAAGAAACAGGCTAAGAAGTCAGGCTGGCCTAGGTCTGAGCTCAAACTCTTGCCACTCAGCTGTGGGAGCAGAACTAAGTCCCTTATTTTCTCTGAGCCTCAGCTTCCTCACAGGGTCCTGAGTATATCAGGGTCAGCAGAGGAGGAACAGAAAGAGAGATCATTTGGCCTCTATCCTGGTGGGGAGGGGGGGCGCTCAAATCTGGGCTGCTGCATGGAGGTACTCTTGTGGAATTGCTGGTAGAATGCTTATCACAAATGTTAATCCTAAGTGAAGTCCATGGAACCCTGGTACTAGAGGGTGGGAGCTGGTGTATGTCTCCAAAATCTGAAGGCTTCCCAGGCCTTGTGGACCCTTAAGGAATAAATGAGATAATAATGAGTGTGAAGGCTCAGAAGTGTACCCTATAGATAGTAAGTACTGCATTCAATCATTGGACTTATTTTTATTTTGTTATTGGTGGTGGTGGAGCCACATACCCCACAGTGTCGTTGTGAGCAGAGCATTGGTGAAATAAACAAGTTCCTAGCAGATAGCCTGAGACATAAGAGGTAAACTGGGTGGGTCTTAGTTTTCTTCCCCCTTCTCTCTCCTTACTTTGAAACGTTCACCTCAAATTCAGCCCACTCTATGAGGCTTTCCCTGCGTTGTGTCCCCCAGCTCAAAAACAGGGCCTTTCCTGGGGCTCTGGGGCAGGATATAGGTGTTGTCGGGGTGGATTTTCTTCTACCCTTCAGAGTTCTTCTGGCTGGTCTAAGAATTAAATTGACATGAGACAGATTAATAGGAGAAAATAAAATTTGATTATGTAAGTACGGGGAACATACATACACATGAGATTCCAGATAGTTGGGCAAAATGAGGTATATATGTTGTCCTGAGCTAAGGAGAAGGGGGCAGGAGTCTGGGACTACAAAGGGAAGGAAAGCAACTCACAGGAAGATGAAAAAGTAAATGTTCGGTAGACAAATGTTTGCTGGGCCATCTAGAAACAATGGGACACAGAGAGGAATCTTAACAAAGGGACTTTTCTAAATTCTTTTCTGTCTGCTGCCCCTAATTCATAATACACTGTAGTTATCTATGGTGGTCACTCTTTTCCTGGAGAAGGTCCCCTATCCCAACTCTTTTAGGCAGTTAGGCAGGGAGGTCAGTGTTTCTTCTCAAGTCTTTTGAGCCTTGTTTTCGGCTCAGAATAATCTGCCTGCCAAAGTAGCACATCTTGGGGAAGCACAGGGTGGGAGAGCTAGGTTGGGTCCCCTGCATGGAGGTCAGTGCGAGTGTCTCAGTTTGCACCAAAGTGTTGCCCCACACTTTGGGGACTTAGGTTGTAATTGCTCTAAGGGCGGGAAGTGGGGTGTGACAGATTGGGTTTTCCAGAAGAAGACGCTGAAGCAAGACGTTCAGAGATCAGTATCTGTGCAAGAAATGGGTGGAAGGCGGGACTGGGCAGAGGGAAAAGTTGAACAGGGGTGCCAGCCTAACAAAGCCTTGTGCGACCCACAGGGAGGTATGGAACAAGTCTTGCCCACCAGAGTATCCCACAACAGGCCTTTATACCCTCCTCTCTTTCAGTCACGGGATGCCGGCTGTCCCGGGAAGAGCATGACCTCACCACCGGAAGTGGATACAGACCCTCAGGGGCGGACAGCTGGTGTCTGAGCACGCATCCCACAGCCGGGCAGCAGGCCCTTCCTCGAATGGTGATCAGGACCGTATATTCCCTGTGTCCACCACACTGGGGGGTAAAGCAACACTGTAGTAACACATATCAAGGAGATGTGGTAAAGAAAGGACAATCCAAACGGGATCCTAAGTTACAGAAATAAATATAGGTATACTAGGTTTTCTCCTAGTCAGCGTCCTAAACTCCCTGACTCTAAAGTCAGGAGTCCTTAACCTAGGGTCCATAGACGGAGTTCAGAGGGGCTCATGAACTGGGGTAGGAAAAAACAGCAGCTTTATCTGAACCAGTCTTTCACGAAATTGAGGATTTCTTTAAATCATGGATATAGGCAACAACCCACAGTAAATTTAGCAATACCTATGACTTAGTCAACCAATGGAAATCGTGGCTGTGTTTTATATCACATGACTAGTATTGTCAGTATCTGCACACGTAGTTTATGCTCATCAGTACTTCAGCGTTGTTACTTTTTACATCTCTAGATCTTGCTATTTAATGTGTTAAGAGAGAAGCACATATTACATCCCATATTATTAAATATTTTAATAATTGTATTTTGATATAATTGGTTTCCTTTGTAATCTTATATATACTATTTTATGCATTTAAAACATTATTCTATGTCAGGGTCCATAACCTTCATCAAATTCTTAAAGAGGTGCATGGCACAAAACACGTTAAGAAGTCCTGTAGTAGAAAAGGCTATATAGCTAGTGGTGACTTACATTAGGTAATGGATACAAAAACTATCCTCCAACCCCATACAACACAACTACTCCCAACATTGCTCCCCATTATTTCCCAAATATAACACATTAGAAAGAAGGAGGGACAGAAAACTCTGCTTCAGGACCTTTAAGTTGGGTCATGCAGTTATTTCATTCACTCATTCATTCATTCATTTATTCATTCCAACAAATATTTATTGAGCACCTATTAAGAGCCAGGCACTAACTGTGGTGGGTACTGAAGATACAGTGATGAATAAGACAAATATTGTCTCTTTCCTCAAGAAGTTTACATTCTAGGGGCACCTGGGTGGCTCAGTTGTTAAGTGTCTCCCTTCAGCTCAGGTCATGGTCCTGGGGTCCTGGGATCGAGCCCCGCATCGGGCTCCCTGCTCCGCGGGAAGCCTGCTTCTCCCTCTCCCACTCCCCCTGCTTGTGTTCCCTCTCTCGCTGTGTCTCTCTCTGTCAAACAAATAAAATCTTAAAAAAAAAAAGTTTACATTCTAGTAGGGAAGACTAGTGAGAATCGAGTAAACATACAAAATAATTTCAAGTTCTATTGCTTTATGAAAAAAAGAAACGGGGATAGAGGTAATAAGAGCCAACATTTATTGAGTGGAATGTTTAATATGTGCCAAATATTGTTCTAAGCTTTACATTGACTAACAAAACTCTACAAGGTCCCCAGAGGTTTAATATTCCCATTTTAGGGGCTCCTGGGTGGCTTAGTCATTAAGCGTCTGCCTTCGGCTCAGGTCATGATCCCAGGGTCCTGGGATCGAGCCCCGCATCGGGCTGCCTGCTCAGCGGGAAGCCTGCTTCTCCCTCTCCCACTCCCCCTGCTTGTGTTCCCGCTCTCGCTGTCTCTCTCTCTGTCAAATAAATAAATAAAATCTTTAAAGAAATTCCCATTTTAGAAATAAGGAAATTAAGTCACATAAAAGCAACCAACAATACATAGCTAGTAAGTTTCAGAGTCAAGATGCAAACCCAGGCTACAGTTCCTTTTTAGACATGTTCATTTTGAAATGAATCTAAAACATCCAAGTGGATATGTTGAATAGGCAAGTGAGGATATGATTCTGGGTATAAGGGAAAAGCCTAAGCTGCGGATATAGATTCAGGAGCAATTAGCATGGTTTTTAAAGCCATGGACCTAGATGAAGATTCCCTAGGAAGAGAGTGCAGATAGAGAAGAGAGGCACCCATTGTCCTGCATTTCATCCAATTTAGCATTTGTCTCATACTTTAAACAATTTTCATTTTAAATTGAAGTATAGTTGACATACAATATTATATTAGTTTCAGGTATACAGCATAGTGATTTGACAATTCTAGACATTACAAAATGCTCCCCACAATAAGTCTAGTTACCCTGCCACCACACAAAGTTATTACAGTATGATTGACTATATTCCCTATGCTGTACTTTTCATCCCTGTGACTGATTTATTTTATAACTGGAAGTTTGTACGTCCTAATTCCTTTCACCTATTTGCCCATCCACCTCTACCTCTCCTACCCTCTGGCAACCACCAGTTTGTTCCCTGTATTTATATGTGCTTCTGGTTTTTTGTTCATTTGTTTTGTTTTCTGGTTTCCACGTATAAGAGAAATCATATGGTATTTGTCTTTCTCTGTCTGATTTATTTCACTTAGCATAATACCCTCTAGGTCCATCCATGTTGTCAAGAATAGCAAGATTTCAGTCTTTTTTATGGCTGAGTAATAGTCCATTGTGTGTGTGTGTGTGTGTGTGTGTGTGTGTGTGTGTGTGTGTGTGTGTGTGTGTCTCACATCTTCTTTATCCATTCATCAATTGATGGACACTTAGGTTGCTTCCATGTCTTGGCTAGTGTAAATAATGCTGCAATAAACATAGGGGTGTGGGGCCGCCTGGCTGGCTCACTTGGTAGAGCATGCAACTCTTGATCTTAGGGTTGTGGGTTCAAGCCCCATGTTGGGTGTAGAGATTACTTAAAAATAAAATCTTTAGAAGACAAAAACAAAATCATAGAGGTGCATATATCTTTTCGAATTAGTGTTTTCATTTTCCTCAAGTAAATACCCAGAAGTGGAATTACTGGATTCCATGGCATTTCTATTTTTAAGCTTTCGAGGACCCTCCATCCTGTTTCCCACAGTGGCTGCACCAGTTTACTTTCCCACCACCAGTGCACGAGGCTTCCCTTTTGCCCACACCCCCGCCAGCCCTTGTTGTTTCTTGTCTTTTTTAGTCTAGCCATTCTGACGTGTGTGAGGTTTGTCTCACACTTTTCAGCTTTGAACCGGGTATTATAATTAATAGCTATGCCAAAATAATTTCGTTTGGGTTTAATAGATTTCCATTTTGAACTTCCAGTTTCTATAGAGTTTTACTTTGGTTCTCACATGATTAAATCTGATAGACAACCAGTGATAATGCATCTCTTTCCTCACCATCTTCCTTTTTTTTTTAAAGATTTATTTATTTATTTATTTGAGAGAGCGAGAATGAGAGAGAGAGAAAGAGAGAGTACATGAGAGGGGGAAGGGTCAGAGGGAGAGGCAGGCTCGCCGCTGAGCAGGGAGCCCGATGTGGGGCTCGATCCCAGGATCCTGAGATCATGACCTGAGCCGATGACAAGAGTCGCTTAACTGACTGAGCCACCCAGGCGCCCCTCCTCACCATCTTTCTTAACGTCCCCATCAGGAAAAGCAGGCAGGGAGCTCACTGATGAAAGAAAATGTGCCCAGGAAACAGCAGCTAGGGACACCTAACAACCTCAGGTCGCAGGTAGCGGTGGAGGAAGCATTTGACACCACCCGGCTGCCTGTCCCTTGGTGTACTAGCCAGTGGTTCCTTGGCCCGTGAGTTCCAGATGTCAGCTGCACAAGCTATCGGCTCACCAGGTGGCAGGGTCAGTGGGAGATGTGGGAAATTACAGGTTAGGTGTACATGAAATATGTGTAGGGAATAGAGGCTAAGCAGCCCTGCCATATAACATATAGAGAGAGCGGTCTGAACGTTCTTGCAACAGTGGTTACATAATTCAGGCATGGTATAAATCCATAACTGTTTATTTTACTGACTGATAATGCTTCTCTATTTTGCAATAAATCCTCTTCGCACTAATGAGCACAAATGAACACGCCTGTTTATGAAAATTTAGGTACTGAATTTAACGATTTACATGTAACTCACACAAAATGTCTGCTGACATCCGCCACCCATATGGGCCACAGTGATATAACTGGTCACACAAAAACCAGAAGACACCTATCTGCCGACGAAACATCAGCATCTACCTCAGAAGTCAGTAGTTAATTCACAGTGGAATATTATTCAGCCATTAAAAAGAAGAAAATCTTGCCATTTGCAATGACATGGATGGGGCTAGAGAGTACAATGCTAAGAACAGTCAGTCAGAGAAAGACAAATACCATATGATTTCATTCATTGTAGAATTTAAGAAACAAACAAAAAAAATGAGCAAAGGAAAAAAATAAGAGAGAGAGAGAAAACAGACTCTTAATTCTAGAGAACACACTGATGGTTACCAGAGGGGAGGAGGGTCAGGGGAATGCGGGAAATAGGGGATGCGGATTAAGGAGGGCACTTGTGATGAGCACTGGGTGACATATGGAACTGTTGAATCACTAAATTGTACACCTGAAATTAACATAACACTATATGTTAACTATACTGGAATTAAAATAAAAAAGAAGTTGGTAGTTATTTTAATAACGTGCTTAAGGATCACATGCAGATACAGAAGATTTACATATAATACTGTAAAGCATAACTTTTCAAGATCAAATGGTTGTTCTTCTAAATTCATTTTGCTTATTTTTTATTCTAAATTTCCTTGTGTATGTATGAAAAATGAAGTGGTAGCTGCTAAAGTGTTGGCTGAATTTGGCAAACAAATGGTTCCATGCACCAACTTTACATCAGTGTGTTTGGGTGCTTCAAATACAAGTTAAATTAATAATAGTTCAATTATCCCATGCAATGTGTCGGATCAAATAATAATTTTGGAAGTTAATAAATTTGGGTTTTTTTTTTTCAGTGATAATATGAACATAAATTCTAGCAGAGGAAAATTTTGTGGTAAAAATAACATTTTTACTCAATGAAGAAATCTATAGCACAGGAACATTATTGAGATTGGTTATAGTACACATATAATTGATAACTGCATCCAAACAAACTGCAATATTGTTTCAAAGATTTATTTATTTATTTGAGAGAGAATGCGTGCAAGAGAGCGAGTGGGGTAGGGGCAGAGGAAGAGACTCTTGAAGCAGACTCCCTGCTGAGTGCGGAGCCTGCAGGCAATCTCAGGACCTCTGAGATCATGACCTGAGCCAAAATGAAGAGTTGGAGGCTGAACTGCCTGAGCCACCCAGGCGCCCCCAAACAAACTGCGATATTATACCAATGGACAAAGCTGTAGTGTCATATTTACAAATGTATTTTTTCTATAGACACAATTAGTGTCTGAACATTTTTTGTATGTGACAAAGTTCATGTTGACTTCCCCCAAAATAAGAAAAAATTAACATGGCAGCATCAGATTTTAGAAGCATTTGAGCTTCTGAAGAACTACTTTGTTACTGCACCTAAGTCTCCTACAATGGCACTGGATTTTTTTAAAAAGAGAGTTCTCTAAATTTCGGGTTAATTTGTTCACCATCACTTGGAAATATTTAATCAAAATATTCAACACATAGAGTGCTAAAAAAAAAAATCCCTTTGGCTTTTGAAGCTTTTAGCGAATTGCAGTTAATGCAAACAGGAAGGCATTAAAATGTTTCCCAAAAAAGGACTGGAACAAATTACAGTGAACAACAAATAGGACTGAATTGTGAAATTCTATAATTGTGCTTTAGGATATCTTGACTTGTGAAAAGACACTTGACATTTTGATAGAGCTCTTATTTCTTAATTGGATAAAATTTTAATTGGGTACGTTTATATTCTGTATCTGAACAAAACAAATTTGAGAAGGCCTATGACTTTCAGTATCCAAATTTGGTAAAATTTCCAAAAGAAACATAGAGATGACTTTTTTTAAGATTTTATTTATTTATTTGACAGAGAGAGAGACAGTGAGGGAGGGAACACAAGCAGGGGGAGTGGGAGAGGGAGAAGCAGGCTTCCCGCTGAGCAGGGAGCCCGATGCAGGGTCCCCCCCCCCCATCCGAGGACCCTGGGATCATGACCTGAGCCGAAGACAGACACCCAATGACTGAGCCACACAGGTGCCCCTAGAGACAACTTTTTAAATGAGTTTTGTCTTGTGAAAACATTTGTTGAAGAATGATACTTTGAATAGACTGTTTTTGTGAGATTTGGGATTATTTACACATTTCAATATTTTAAAAAATGTAATTGTGAATAATCTCTAGTAGAACCTAGTGAGTTGCAGGGCACCTCAGCACCTGCAGACACAGTATTTTCTCAATTAAAAATTATGCTTTACAGATATGAGCCAGTTGAAGGTGTGAACAATTTCAAACTTCTTAGCCATAAAATGCAAGTTTGAAAATTACTGCAATTTTATTTTTAAAAATTTTAAATAATAAAACCATACTGAAAAAATATATTCTTCACAAAAATACCAATGATGCATTATAAGAAGCTGATCAAATCATGTGAATATGTACTACTAATAATTATTCTACTTGTGCTATTTAAAAATATTCAGATAGGGGCTCCTGGGCGGCTCAGTTGGTTAAGCGTCTGCCTTCGGCTCAGACCATGATCCCAGGGTCCTGGGACTGAGTCCCACATCGGGCCCTTTGCTCAGTGCAGAGCCTGCTTTTCTCTCTGTCCCTCTCCCTGGTCATATGTGCGAGCTCTCTGGCAAATAAATAAATAAAATCTTTTAAAAAATTCAGATAATCAATATAAATAATTTACATCTTGCTTTAATATACACAGATTTTATTTTCATTTTGTTAACAAAGGAGTTTACTTTTGACTGTGGTTTTTGCACACCAATGAAATTAATTTTGGTGAAAAAAATAAATATTTCAAAAATTATATAGTGATTTTTAGAGTCACCTTCACTCTCAAAAGTGTCTCAGTTTGGGTAAGTAGCTATAGTATCACTCTAACTATAGCATACATAGCATATTCGCTTTGTCAGCAGTCAGCCAGGGCTTCAATCCCAGTTTTGCAATTTAGTAGCTTTGAGACCTAAAGTTATTTAATCTCTCTGCAACTCAAGTATTCTCATCTTTAAAAAGAGGATAATAATCGGGACACCTGGCTGGCTCAGGCAGGAGAGCATGCGACTCTTGATCTCCAGGTTGTGGGTTCAAGCCCCACATTGGGTGTAGAGATTACTTTTTGTAAAAATTAAATCTTTTTTTTAGAAGATAACCAGCTTTCATTTTTTAAAAGGGTTTTATTTATTTGAGAGAGAGCGAGAGAGAGAGAGAGCACAAGCTGGTGGGGGGGAAGGGACAGAGGGAGAGGGAGAAGCAGGCTCCCTGCTGAGCAGGGAACTCCATGAGGGGCTCGATTATGGGATTATGACCTGAGCCGAAGGCAGATGCTTAACCAACTGAGCCACCCAGGTGCCCCTAAAAACAAAATTAAATAAAAAATTTTTAGGGGCACCTGGGTGGCTCAGTCAGTTGAACATCTGACTCGATTTTGGCTCAGGTTATGACCTCAGGGGTGTGAGATGGAGCCCCAAGTCAGGCTCCACACTAGGCATGGAGCCTGCTTAAGATTCTCTCTCTCCCTCTCCCTCTGCCCCCCGCCCTCCCTGCTCTGTCTCTCAAAATAATAATGATAATAAATTCACTTTAAAAAAATTTTTAATGGGGATGATAACAGAAACTCATTGGGTTATTGTAAGGATGAAATGAGGTAACATGCATAACACACTTAGCACAGTGCTTGGCATATAGAGCACTCGATAAACATGAACTATTACTATTATTGTTTTTGTTACTATTATTAAAAGGCTGTGTTCTTGATTGCTGCAAATTATCTTTATCACTGACTTGGTGTCCTAACATTAGCAGATTGGTTGCCTGACCTTGTCTTAACCTAGCAAAGGAACCCAGTGATCAGGAAGATTCACCAAATTAAATCATAGCATAGACCAGCGTTTTCAAGAATGTTTTCTTTAGAATTTTGGCACTGCAGGATGCTCTGCCAGCAAAAGTTTCTGCAATCGACTGCCATTAGGAAGCTCTAGGCATGTTCTTGCAAATTTGTAATACTGTGTTAGCCCTGTAAAAAAATCTGAGAAGTCTTGCAGTAAAGAAACCCTTCAATTTTGTTTAGCCCTCATTTTCCCTATTTATTTGTAGCCTCTCCTCATCTCTCTTGTTTGTATGTGATCCCTCAAAATTAAGAGGGTATTCTAAAAAACATATTTCATGAAACATGGATCTAGCCTTTCTCATTTTAAAAATGGAAGGCCCAATTGGGAGGACTTTCCCAAGGCCACACAGTAATAGTGGATTCATAGGCCTTGATCCTAGGTCTCTAAATCCTTGGGACTTTTCTTCTAGGAAAGGCATTTTGTATGTTATCATCTTTGTGCCATGGATATATTCACGTGGGCTATATATTAATTAGTAGCTGTATGATACCTTTGAAAGGACAAGGACAAGAATATTTTATAATAGCCAGAGGTTTTCTATTGTAAAATCTATAGCTTTAACAGCCTCCATGCTCTCTGGGACTAAGGGTCTCTCTGCTCACAGGCAGTAGACAGGGACCTTAGACCACAGTTAATGGGACATTGTCTCTGGACCTGACACAACATGAAGGCCAGAGGGCGCACTTTCCTAAGGATATCAATTTAGATTCACAGAGCCAGAAGGCATAGAAGCAGCGAGAACACTGAGGAAGACAGAAGACGCTATCACTGAGGAGGCATGATGATGTTTAAGATATTAAAGCCGTGGAAGACTAATTAGAAAAGAAAAGGAATCAAAATAGCGCTATATCAATGTGTAAAACTTCTGTTTCATAATCAACAAAACTAAGGTAAAAATGTAATGTGAAAAAATGTGTATATATATGTATATACATACGCACTACATACATATATCCTGTCTGAGTCTATGACACCAAGTCTTCAACAACCAAAATATGTCAACTTCATATTAGAAGAAATAATATAGAAATAATTGCTAATGGAGTGCCTGGGTGGCTCCATCAGTTAAGCGTCTGCCTTCGGCTCAGGTCATGATCCTGGGGTCCTGGGATTGAGCCCCGAGTCAGGCTCCCTGCTTATCAGGGAGTCTGCTTCTCCCTCTCCCTCTGCCTCTCCCCCTGCTTGTGCTCTCTCTCTCTCCCAAATAAATAAGCAAAATCTTTAAAAAAAATAATTGCTAATATTTACTGAACACATGCTATTGAACACATCTTATGTGCACTATCTCATTAACACTTAAATAAGCCTATGAGGTAGATATTATTTGAATACTATCCTCATTTTACACATGAGGAAACTGAGGCTTAAAATCTTAAATAACTTGTTCAAATTCACACTACTAAGTAGAATAGACAGCTGAGCCTCCAAGTGTCTCCCTCGGGAGCACCCAACTATTCCCTCCCTCCCCATGACTTAGGAGGAGGCCCTAGGTGGCCTGGATTTCACTTACCTCTCCAGCCTTCTTCAACACAATTTGTATCCAGCAAGACAGAAGTACTTTCAGGTCCCTGAACAGGCCACATTCCCTACATAGGACCCTCTTCCCTTCATCTTTACCTGACTGAATCTTACTCATCCTTTTGGTCTCAGCTTAGACATCACTTCCTCCAGAAGTCTCTGCTCTCCAAGTCTGGGTTAGGTGACCTTCCTCTGTGCTTCTATAGTTCCCCCTCATTTCACCACATTGTATGACAATTGCCCATCTCCTGATCTGTCCCCTCTGCTAGACTGAGAATTTGGGAAGAGCAGAGACTAGGTGTGTCTTGCTCCCCTCTGCATTCCCAGCTCCTGATGCAATGCCTGGCATATAGTAAGTTCCCTATCCACAGAAACTTCTCTACTTGAGACATTTCTCAGAGTCACAAAGTTGTACGGAGAGCAAACATCACCAACTCTGTCACTAGCAGATAGTTATTGATCATCATTTTGGTCTCTGGCATTGGTGTTCATCAGGCATGTTTGCTGTGGTTTTGCTTAAGTTTGAGCAGTTTAATGAACATTATTAACATATATCTGATACATACAAAAGCAGTGGGAGTGTTGAAAGTTCCAATAAGAAGTGATGTAGGATTACAATAGAAATGAAACTAGAATATGAAAGTTATCAGGGTTGCACAAAAATGTACATAAAGAGTAGTGAATATCCCTTTTTTTTTTTTTTTTAAGTAGGCTCCACACCCAGCTTGGAGCTCAACGTGGGGTTTGAACCCACGGCCCTGAGATCAAGACCCAAGCCGGTATCAAGTCAGATGTTCAACCGACTGAGCCACCCAGGCACCCTGAGTAGCGAACATTCTGATGGGCAAATACAAGATCATGCAACATGTGAAGTATGCTGTGCTTATGAAGAACCTCCACCCCCCAAAATTAAGAAGAATCACCTATCTCAACTGAGGAAGTAAGTGTCCTAGGCTAATTCCCAGAGCACCTTATCTTGGGATGTGGGTAGAGCTAGAGGTCTTTGCCCACCTTCCAAAAGTCTTTTTTCAATCCTTTTATGACACATTACCATCCTGAGCTTCTCTGAAAACTATTATTAGGAAATCTTGAATTTAAAGATGTTATAGCAAAAAGCCAGGATAATCAATCTTTATAAAGAAGGGTCCCATTGTCTTAAAAAATAAAAAAAGGCAGTGAATCCCTCCCATTGTGTATCCCCTTGCTCCATCTATATGGGATTTTACAAAATATTATCATCTAGATTTTGTAATATATTACCATTTTTTGAGTGCCCATTAGAGGTCAGGCACTTCTTAACATTATCTCATTTAATCCTCACAATGTCCCTGTGAGACAGATATTATTATCTCCTTCTAGGTTAGGAAACTGGACTCTGAAAGGTTAAGTAGCTTCCCCAAAGTCACACAACTATGAAGTGTTTATACTGGAATTGGAAACATTATTTTGTTGGATCCAACATGCTCTTTACACTACACCAGCCTGCCTCCCCTAAGTTCATCCTTACAATCATGTAAATGAAGGAAAGAAAATTATTTCCCCCCTACTTGAATGAAAACAGGGAAGTCCAGAAATGCTTAAGGTTCTACTACTAGGTGGTGGTAGGGATAGAAGTAAACTCAGATCTTCTGTCTCAGATCACCATACTTTTACTTCACTGATTGGTAAAAGGCTAATGGTCAGAACCTTTACAAGGAGAGACACCCGGGTGGCTCAGTAGGTTGTCTGCCTTCGGCTCAGGTCATGATCCCGGGGTCCTGGGATCCAGCCCCGCACTGGGCTCCCTGCTCGGCGGGGAGCCTGCTTCTCCCTCCCCCTCTGCTCCTCCTCCCCGCTTGTGCTGTCTCTCTCTGCCTCAGGTAAATAAATAAAATCTTTAAAAAAAATTTACAAGGGCTGGACTTTCTCAATGACCAAGGAGTATGTGCCTGGGGAGAGGGCAGCGGGGGCAGGCTTGCTCTGTTGGTGGGAGGGGAAGGGAACCAGCAGCAGTGGCTCTAGCTCTTGGATTGTGCTCCCCAGCTGCTAAGCACTTGCTCGGACCTGGCTTTTTGGCGACATTCCTAATCTGCTCAGTGGAAACTGCCCATTGCTGACTTTGACCCTTCAAATGCAATCCTGGCCAGACTGTGTGGGGCATGATAGGTTTTGTGTGTCCTTTCAAAACACTATGTTCTGGATTAGGCTTTTGGACAATTGGTTTGGACAAACTGGTCTTGTATGACTAATTGCATCTTGTCCCATGAACCTTTAGGGAAGTTGAACAGAATGACCCATTTGAGGATCAACTCTTCTTGTGCTATCCTGGAACCCAGGGCTGGCTGGGACGGGCCAGGGTGCTAAGGGCAGATATTAAAAACCTAAGGACAGATTCCAGTCAGATTTCCTGAAATGATTTCCCTGGGAGTTATAGGTTTTAAATTTTAATAAGATTGGACCCCCTTTCTGATGTGTATGTGTGTCTATCCCTGTGGATTCCAAATATTGCTATTGAGTTTAGCTTGCCATTAATCCAATATTAAACATTTTCTAAAGCAGTTGCATAACAGTGATGTCAGCACACAAGATAAATGTATGAAAATGTAGAGGACTTCTGCCTCCAGCCAAGAGGCAGTAAGTAACAAGGACTGGATTAACCCTTTGCCTGAAACAACAACAACAAAAACCCATAGAAAATGCATGAAACAATAGTTTTCAGGACACATCAGGCAATGTAGGAAAAGTAATCCCTGAAATATGGTTAAAAAGGTGAACCTTCCAACCCAGGCTGGATACAAAAACTGTGTGGCTCAGTACAAAATAAAAAAAAGTAGGGGCCTGGGACACCAGGGTGGCTCAGTCAGTTAGGCGCCTGCCTTCAGCTCGGGTCATGATCCCGGGGTCCTGGGATCGAGCCCCACATCAGGCTCTCTGCTCAGCGGGGAGCCTGCTTCTCCCTCTCCTGCTCCCCCTGCTTGTGCTCTCTCTCTCTGACAAATAAATAAAAGTCTAAAAAAAAAAAAAAAGTAGGGGCCCTTTACTCAAAAGGCAGGAAAAAAGTTTTCCTTTCTTCCAGTCCCTCAAGCTGTCATGGTGATTTTTATGTGCTATTGAATGTTGCATTCCTTCAAGCATGAGACGCTTTCAGGGCAAATGCAGACTGTCAGACATGTCCAGAAGCTGTGCCCTCTGACAGGCACGCACACACATGCTTACCGCACACCGGCTGCTGGCTTCTCCCTCACACCAGCTGCTGTATGGATGCCCCGAGGAAGAGGAGCAAGGAATCGGCACTTCCCATAAATCTGACCCTCCCAGCGACGGTGGATGAGAAGCCCCCTGGGGTACTGAAAACTCTGGGCCAGGATGATTTGGTACCTGGATAAATGTAGGCAAGAGGCCCATCCCTGCGCAATCTTCCGCTGAATGTACTGTGGGCTGCCGGCCTGCGACAGGGATGGTTGGCACCGTGCCCTGCCCTCATACACCACAGGGACAGACATCTGATTCTGATTCTCCCTGTGCCCAGGCCCAAGTCCCACTGAAGACAAGAAGGTGGCACTAGTTGCTGGGCAAGGGAAGAGAGGGGGAGGCTGAGGGGCCAGAGGGTGAGGGAACCTATCCCAGAGAAGCAGTGAGACAGAGGAGGAAAGGGGCATGTGCGAACCCCGGTCCCAAGCCTTTAGTGCATGCTCTGCAGTCCCATGGGACTTTACTTACAAAACACACAAAGATAAAATTATTAGGAATTTCAAGATGGTGACCACAGAGCAGTAAATCCAAACCTGGGCCCTTTGGAGTTTGGGGCCCTGTGCTACTTGCTGCAGCTACCAGTCCGTGAAGCTGTTCCTATTTACCAGGGAGGGGGACCAAGGCAGCCTGGCAGACTTCCTGAATTAAGGAGACATGGCTGAGCATCTGGAGACACCCAGGCAGCTAGGGCACATAAGAAAGAACAGCAGAGAGGGGAGAACACAGATCTGCAGATGGTGCCCCTCAAATACTCAGCAGAGTACTAAGCAGTGCATTCAGGTGAGAAGGCTACCCGAGACAGGAAAAGAACCATCTGAAAGAATTAGAGGACAAAGTGCCTGGTGCACACGTAAGACCAGAAACAGTGCCTGATCCCACCAGCCAGAATGGAAAACCTCATGAGTTACAGGGCATCAAGTAGAGAACAGATAGGTCTTGCCTGAGTAGTGCAGAATAATACTAAGAAGCTCAAGAAGATTTACAGAAATACAAAAAGATTCAAGATCCAACATAATGAAATTGACAGTGCCTGGTATCCAGTCAAAATCATAAAAGAGGCAAGGAAATACAACCCATAATGAGAATAATCAATTGTCAAAAAGCAGAAATGTTAGGATTAGCAAAGAATATTAAACCAGTTAATTGTATTCCATATGTTTAAAAAATTAAGTAGAAACATGGAAGATAGGCAAAGGCAAGAAAATAAAAGATAAACAAGTGGGGCCACATGGAACTAAAAAGCTTCTGCCCAGCAAAGGAAACCATCAGCAAAATGAAAAGGCAACCTATAAAATGGGAGAAAATATTTGCAAACCATACATCTAATAAGGGGTTAATATATCCAAAATATATAAAAACTCATACAACTCAATAAGCAAAAGGCAAAACTAAACAATCCAATTAAAAAATGGGTAGAGAAACTGAATAGACATTTTTCCTTTTTTTAAAAAATTTTTTCCAAGATTTTATTTATTTGAGACAGAGAGCGCACAAGGAAGGGGGAGGGGCAAAGGAAGAGGGAGAAGCAGGCTTCTCACTGAGCAGGGAGCCCGATGCAGGACTCGATCGCAGGACCCTGGGATCATGACCCGAGCCGAAGGCAGATGCTTAACCGACTGAGCCACCCAGGTGCCCCTGAATAGACATTTTCCCAAAGAAGACATACAAATGGCCAACAGACACATGAAAAGGTGCTCAACATCACCAATCATCAGGGAAATGAAAATCAAAACCACAATGAGGTATCACTGCATATTTATTAGGGCTATCATCAAAAAGACAAGTGATAAGTGTTGGGGAGGATGTGGAGAAAAAATAATGCATGCATTATTGGTGGGAATGTAAATTTGTGCAGCCAATATAGAAAACAGTATGGAGGTTCCTCAAAAATTTAAGAACAGAACTACAGTAGCTTCCCCCCTCAGATAAGTCAGATCATCTGTAAACAAATAAAAATGAGGCTAGCAGTAAATTCTCTAGCACAATAGAAGATGGAAGACAGTGCAGTATCTTCCAAGAGCTGAGAAAAAAATAACAGGCAACCAAGAAATGTGCGGCTAGAAAAATATTTCAAGGCAAAAACATTTTAGTTAAGGAAAAACAAACTTACACACAATAGACTTACATCAAATTTATGAAAGATGTACGTCAGAAGGAAAAGAACTAACAACTCTGAGATGCCAAAAGGAATGAAGAAAAAAAATTGGAAAATATGTAAACTATATTGTATAAAATAATTCGTATATATACATAAGTATAAAATATATATTATATATATTGTATATAAAAAGAATATATTTTATACATTGTATAAAATAATTTGTTCATTTGTTCAGCAAGTATGTATCACCTACTATAGTAGACTGAATGTCTACCCAAGATAACAGATCCTAATCCCTAGAACCTATAAAATGTCACCTTATGTAGAAAAAGGGTTTTTGCATATATGATTAAGGATTTTGCAATGAGATTATTTTGAATTATCTGAGTGGTTCCAAAATGCCATCACAAGTGTCCCTATAGGAGAGAGGCAGAGGGAGATTACAGGGAAGAGAGCCATATGATAGAAGCAGAGTCCAAGAAGATGCCATGCTGCTAGCTTTGAAGATGGAGGAAGGGGACAAGAGCCAAGGAATGCAAGGAATGCAACTCTAGGTATTGGCAAAGCCAAGGAAACTGATTTTCCCTTAGAGCCTCTAGGGGGTGTGTGGCCTTGCCAACACTTTGATTTCAGCCCAGTGAAGCTTTTTTCCAACTTCTGGCCTCTATAACCGTGAGAGAATTAATTTCTATGAATTTCAGTCACCAAATTTGTGGTCATTTGTTACAGCAGCCACAGGAAACAAATGCACCTAAGTGTTTGGGATAATCAAGGGACAAAACAAAGCTCTCCGCCCTGATGGAGCTTAAACTCTGCTCTAAGGAGTAAACAGACAATATACCATAAGGATATTCAACAAGTAAATTGATATTTTAAATACAGTGGCTATGGTAAGCCTCATTGAGAAAGTGGTGACTGAGCAGACTTTTAATTTGTGGTGTTTATTTTTAAAAAGAGGACAAAACTAAAATACTGGATACTACCGTGTAAGTTGGGGAAGAGGTGATCAGTATCTGAAGTGTTCTAACATCCATATATTATCTGGAAGAATTGATATTAACTCAAGACTTTGTTAAGCATACATGCTAACATATCAAGGGTAACCAATGAAAGAACAGACACAGAATATATAATTTCCAAATTAAGTAGTGGGGGAAAATGGAATAAGAAAATAAACAAAATTCAATTTTTTTAAGCTGAGAAAGGAGAAAAAGCAAAGGAAATTAGAACAGATAGGCAGCAACCAGTAAGATGTTAGAAACAAATACAAATAAATGTGACCACAGAGATGCAAATGGATATTATCTGCCAGTTAAAAGCCATTGTCAAATAAGGGGCAGAAAGCGAAAATCCACCTAAAATGGAAAGACACCCCTAAAACATAAGAACACAGAAAGGCTGACAGTTAAGTAATGAAGAAACATACCAAGCAAATACTAGCCAAAAGCCAGAGTAGTTATATTAATGTAAGTCAAAACAGAATTTAAAACGCATTGTTTGCGACCTCATGAGAGGGTCACTACAGCAAGATAAAAGGTGCTACATTGTAATGCTCCTTTCTCAATTTTTGATAGGTTAAAACTAAAGACAAAATATTGATAACAATACAGAATATTCAAGAACCTAGTTAACAAACTTGGTTGGAAACTGCTATGAATATTCACGTGCAAATCTTCTCATGCACACGGAGCAAGTTTCTCCAGTGTGAGGGTGGAACCACTTGACCATAGGGTTTGTACATTTTCATAAAACACTACAGACAGAATTCAAGTTCTGTGTACCCCTCTTCCTTATTCCCCCTCATTCTCCCCCAAGAGATTACCACAGTCCTCGATGTGGTCTTTATCATTCTAACGCATATTTAAAATTTACTAGTTCAAATGTTTATGTGTAGCCCTTAAACATTATGAAGTATTATTTATACTTTTAAAATTTTAAATAAGGAATTTTAATTATTTACTTTTTATAAGTTATTTAAAATTTACATAAATGGGTGGGCACCTGGCTGTCTCAGTCAGAAGAGCATGTGACTCTTGATCTCAGGGTTGTGAGTTCAATCCCATGCTGGGTGGAGAGATTACTAAAAAAAATAAACTTAAAAAAAATAAAACTTATGTGAATGGTATCATACTGGATGTGTATTCCACCTTGCATTTTCCACCACTGTTTTAGAGATTTATCTGTGGATATAGTACTAATTCATTCAACTGTTATATAACATTTATTATAAATCTTATACATCTGTATGTTTTATAAATTCAAAGTTTAAATGTTATATACTTTAAAATGTATCACAATTTATCCATTGTGTTGTTGAACAGTCTGTTCCAATTTTTTTACTAATTAGATGATATAGCAATATTCTTGTGTAGTTCTTTGTACATGATGTGAGAATTCCTCTAGGATATATATCTTGGATTAGAACTGCTCAGTTTTAAGATGTGGGCACCTTTGACTTTACAAAACATCACCAAATTGCTTTTCAAAATAGTTGTACCAATTTATATCACCACCATTGAGTTTACATTGCTGATCATAACTGTCATCTAGTGCTGAGACTTTTCCATTTTTGCCAATCTGATACATGTGAAATTGTACCTGTTTTATTTTGCATCCCCATGATTAGATTGATCTTATAAATTCAATGGCCATTGGGGTTTCCTCTTCTGTGAAATGCCTATTCATATTGTTTGCTCACTCTTGAGTATCCTGTTTTTCTGACTTATAAAGCTTGTAATTTACGCACAGTAAAATTCATTTTGGTGTATACCTCCCAAGTTTTAACAAATGCCAAGTGTAACTCCACAATTAAGATACAAAATGGTTCCATTGCCTCCTGAGATTCCCTCTTGCTATCCCCTTTGTGGTCAAGTGCCTCTCCCCACACCAACCCATGCTAATCATTAATCTGTTTTCTACTCCTAGTTTTGCCTATTGCACAATGTAATGTAAATGAATTATGCCATATGCAGCCTTTTGAGTCTAGCTTTTTCATTTAACGTAACGCATAGAAGAGACACATTGTTGAATGTATCAATAGCGTGTTCCTTTTATTTTTTATTTTTAAAGATTTTATTTATTTGACAGAGAGAGACACAGCAAGAGAGGGAACACATGCAGGGGGAGTGGGAGAGGGAGAAGCAGGCTTCCCGCGGAGCAGGGAGCCCGATGCGGGGCTCGATCCCAGGACCCTGGGATCATGACCTGAGCCGAAGGCAGACGCTTAACAACTGAGCCACCCTTTTTTTTTTTTTTTAAGTTCTCTACCTAACATGGGACTTGAACTCTCAACCCTGAGATCAAGAATCATATGCTCTACCGACAGCCTGAGCCAACCAGGTCCCCCAGTAATTTGCTCCTCTAAATTGCCAAGCAGTGGGGCGCCTGGGTGGCTCAGTTGGTTAAGCGTCTGCCTTTGGCTCAGGTCATGATCCTGGGGTCCTGGGACCGAGCCCCGCATAGGGCTCCCTCTTCAGCGGGAAGCCTGCTTCTCCCTCTCCCGCTTCCCCCTGCATGTGTTTCTGCTCTCGCTATCTCTGTGAAATAAATAAAATCTTTAAAATAAATAAATTGCCAAGCAGTATTAGTATTCCACTGCATGTATGTACCAACCAGTTGTTTATTCACCAGCTGTTTTAAGTTATTGGGAGTTATAAATAAAACTACTGCATTTACATACAGGCTTTTGTGTGAATATAAGTTTTCATTCCTCTTGGGTAAATTAGGAGTGGGATTTCTAGGCATCTTTAATTTTAATATGCATACTTAAGAGTCCAAAGTTAGTATCTTTGTCCTTCTTCTGAACAGAGGCCTGACTACATTTAGATTCCAAACTCTTTCCATCTTCTCTTATTAGTGCCAATCTTTTTACCTTCCCCAACAAAATTAGTCATTTTACTTTCAGTCCATCTTTATTTGAATATATGAACATTTCAACAATTAATATGATCACCATGGCTACTTGCATCCCACTCATTTCTCCTAAAAAGCACATTTTAATGATCTGCTTTGGAATGATAAACTGGAAGTGAACAGAATGTTCTAGTATTATGATAGGACCTGCTCTCCCCAAAATACATATTCTTGGATGATAGAACCTGATCACCTGTTTTATGTAAGATGCTGCACACTGGTCCGGAACAACTGACTTCTCTAGTCCACTTCAGCTGTGAAGGAAATGACCTTCTGTTTATTACTGCCTACATTAGAGTCGAGGGAGAAGGCTAGCAGAGGCCCCCATGGGCCTCACTTCAAGATCCTGAGGCTTTTATGCTACTCTTGTCTATTGTTAAAACATTTGACCCGTGTATATGTAACTTCCTCTTAATCAAATGCAAAACCGTGTTAAGCAGAATAGTTAATATTCCTAAACATTTTATGAATTATAAAGTATTTTAAGAATACTTATGAAAGTCAGACAAAAGGCAGAAATGTTTGTGCAGTACCTTTCTACATCATAATCAAAGCTCCTTAACTCAGAGTAATTAGAAACAAATCTTTGAAAAATGCCAACTCCACAGCCTGTATTGCAACCAGTGTTTTAGGACAGACATGTAGGTCTGATTCTAGGAAAATTGCCTTTGCTTTTTTTGTGTGTTATCTTTTTAAAATCTAGCAAATTCCATACTGCCCTTTTAGATATGTTAACCACTGTGAAGAATTTCCAATTATCTTTTTTCAATTATCTTTTAGAAATATTTTCACAAGATACTAACATACCAATGATTTAAATAAATCAACAATGAAATAGATGTACTTAATAAAAACTAGAAAATGTTTTGTTTTGGTATGTATGTATGTATGTATGTGTGTGTGTGTGTGTCTGTGTGTATGTATGTATTTATATTTATCTATTTATCTACTTACTGTATTTACTAATAGGCTCCACACCGAGTGTGGAGCCCAATGCGGGGCCTGAACTCACGACCCCAATATCAAGACCTTAGCTGAGATCAAGAGTCAGACATTTAACCAACTGAGCCATCCAGGGGCCCCTGGTAAATGTTTTAAAAAATAACTTCTGGGGCGCCTGGGTGGCTCAGTCGTTAAGCGTCTGCCTTCGGCTCAGGTCAGGATCCCAGGGTCCTGGGATCGAGCCCCGCATCGGGCTCTCTGCTCCGCGGGAAGCCTGCTTCTCCCTCTCCCACTCTCCCTGCTTGTGTCCCCTCTCTCGCTGTGTCTCTCTGTCAAATAAATAAATAAAATCTTTAAAAAAAAATAACTTCTGGGGGTGCCTGGGTAGTGCAGTCAGTTGAGTTTCCTACTCATGGTTTCCACACAGGCCATGATCTTGGGGTCGTGAGACTGAGCCCCACATTGGGCTCTGTGCTCAGCAGGGAGTCTGCTTGGGATTCTCTCCCTCTGCCTCTCCCCACATCCCCCCACGTGCAAGTGCTAATAATTAAATAAAATCTTAAAAAAAATAACTTCTGACATAGAGGAAGAAAATACCTTTATGCACAGCAAGGACTTTTAATCAACACAAAACAGTTAAATACCCGAAAACAACTCACTCTTTGATAATTATTCTCAACTTAATACCTCACTAGCTACTTAAGACTGATTTAGGAAACATAAAAAAGACATTACCTCTATGTTAATGGGCATACAATGTATAAAGACATAATTTGTGACAATAACTACACAAAGGAGGAGGGCAGAGTTGTATAGGAACAGTTTCTGTATACTACTACAGCTAAGTTGGTTACTAATTCATACTAGTTTGTTGTAAATTTAAGATGTCAATTGCAATCCCCTAACCACCAAGAAAATAACTAAAAGGAGAGAGAAAAAAGGAATGAGAAGGGAATCGATACGGTGTATTACAAAAAAAAAAAAACATTCAAACACTAAAGATAGTAATAAAGGTGCTGAGAAACAAAAGATGTAAGATATATAGCAAACAAAATACAAAATGGCAGTTTTATCAGTCAGTATTTTAAATGCAAATGGCTTAAACTCTCCAATCAAAAAAGGCAGAGACTGAAAGAACGGATTAAAAAAACATTAACTATAGGCTGTCTGTAAGAGACTCACTTTAGATCCCAAACACAAATAGGCTGAAAGAGAAAGAAGGTATAAAGATATTGAATGCAAACAGTAACCAAAAGAAAGCTAGAGTGGCTCTGTTACTATCAGACAAAATGAACTTTTAAGTAAAAACCTGTACAAGAGACAGAGAGCAATAATATATATTAAGGGTCAACCCATCCAAAAGCTAGAACAATCTATACGTATAAACACCTAACAGAGTCCCAAAATACAAGAAGCAGAAATTTACAGAATTAAAGGGAGAAACAGACAGTTCTACAAAACAGGTGAACACTTCAATATCCCAATTTCAATAATGAATAGAACAAGAAGAAAGTCAATAAGGGAACAGGACTTAAACACTAGGCACATTCTTAAGTCCACAAGGAGTATTCATTCTCCTGGAAAAATCTATGTTAGGCCACAAAACAAGTCTCAATGAATTAAAAAAAGACTCAATCATACACAGGATCTTCTGTGACTACAATGAAAAAACTAGAAATAACAGAAAAGTGAACAGTTCACAATACGTAAAAGTTATACAATACACTCTTAAATTATGAATATATAAAAAAGAAACAACAATGGAAATTAGAAAGTGCTGAGATAAACAAAAATACTGTACTAAAACTTCACGAGATGCAGCAAAAAATAGCACCAACAGGGGAATGTATAACTGTAAATGCCTACACTAAAAAAAATTCAAATCAATAAGCTAACTTTTACACCTTAAAGAACCAGAAAAGAGGAGCAAACTAAATTCAGAGCTAGCAGAGGGAAGTGAATAATATAGATTAGAGTGGAAATAACCGGAGAACAGAAAAACAAGAGAAAAGCAACAAAGCCAAAAGTTAGCTCTTTGAAAAGATCAACAAAATGGATAAGCTTTTAGCTAGACTAAGAAAAAGAGAGTAAACTCAAATTACTAAAATTAGAAATGAAGTTAGGACATTACTACCAATCTTACAGAAAAGGATGAAAAAAAAGCTGCTATGAACAATTATACACCAATTAATTGGATAACCAAGATAAAATGAACAAATTCCTAGAAACAAAATACTAAAACTGACTCAAGAAGAAACAGAAAACCTGAACAGATCTATAAGCAAAGAGACTGAATGAATAATTAAAAACTTCCCCATAGAAAAAAGCTCAGGACCAGATGGCTCCACTGGTGAATTCTATTAAATATGTAAGAATTAATACCAACCCTTCTCAAAGTCTTCCAAAAAATAGAAGAGGAAAAAACACTTTGTAACTCCTTCTATTGAGAGAAAAGCCAAAGACACAAGACTATTACAGACCAGTCAATATCCCTTATGAGTATATAATGCAAAAATCCTCATCAATGGGCACCTGGGTGGCTCAGTTGGTTAAGTGTCTGCCTTTGGCTCAGGTCATAATCCCAGGGTCCTGGGATCAAGCCCTGCATCGGGCTCCCTGCTCAGCAGGGAACCTGTTTCTCCCTCTCCCTCTGCCACTCTCCCTGCTTGTGCTCTCTGTCAAATAAATAAATAAAATCTTCAAAAAAAATCCTCATCAAAATACTAGCACACCAAATTAAGCAACATATTAAAAGGATTATACACCATGATCAAGTAGGATTTATGTCAGGAATGCAAGGGTGGTTCAACACATGAAAACCAATAAATGTAATACGCCAATTTAATAGAACAAAGGAAAAAAGCCACAATTGTCTGAATTGATGCAGGAAAAGCATTTGACAAAATAGAGCATTCTTTAATGATAGTCAGAAAACTATGAATAGAAGGAAAACTCATCAACATGATAAAGGGTATTTGTGAAACCCCCACAGCTAATACCATTCTCAATGGTGGAAGACTGAACGCTTTCCCCTGATAAAGGGTATTTGTGAAACCCCCACAGCTAATACCATTCTCAATGGTGGAAGACTGAACGCTTTCCCCCTAAGATGAGGAACAAGGCAAGGATGCCTGCTTTAGCCACTTCTATTCGACATTATAGTGGAAGCTCCAGACAGTGAAATTAGGCAAGAAAAAGAAATAAAACACACCCAAATTGGAAAGGAAAAAGTAAAACTATCTCTTCGTAGGCAACAAAGACGCTATATATAGAAAATCCTTAAAAATTCACAAAAATATATTAAAGCTGGTAAACAAATTCAGCAAAGTTGTAGGGTATAAGATCAACACACAAAAACTGTATATGGGGAGCCTGCCTGGCTCAGTCAGTAGAGCATGTGACTCTCGATCTCAGGGTTGTGGGTTCAGTCCCATGTTGGGTGTAGAGATTATTTAAAAATAAAATCTCTTAAAAAATTGTATATGCTAGGGGCACCTGGGTGGGTCGTCAGTTAAGCATCTGCCTTTGGCTGAGGTCATGATCCCAGAGTCCCGGGACTGAGCCCCGTGTCAAGCCCTGTGTCGGGCTCCCTGTTCAGCAGGGAGTCTGCTTCTCCTTGTCCCTTTGCCCCTCCCCCTGCTTCTCTCTCTTGCTCACTCTCTCAAATAAATAAATAAAATCTTCCAAAAAATTGTATATGCTAGCAATGAACAATCTGAAAAGTAAATTAAGAAAACAATTCAATTTATAAAAGCACCGAAAAGAACTAACTACATAGGAATATATTTAACCAGGCTGATATAAAAGACTTGTATAGCAAAAAGTACAAAATATTACTGAAAGGAATTTTTTTGAAGATTCATTCATTGTAGAGAGAGAAAGCATGTGCGCACATGAGTGGGGGGAGGGGCAAAGGGAGAGAATCATCAAGCACACTCCCCGCTGAGCACAGAATCCCACACAGGGCTCATCCCACAACCCACGAGATCATGACTTGAGCCGAAACCAAGAGTTGGACACCCAACCGAGCCACCCAGGCGTCCCTACTGAAAGAAATTTCTTAAAGACCTAAAACAAGTGGTTTAAAAATGTAAGGACATCGGGGCTCCTGGGTGGCTCAGTCAGTTAAGCATCTGACTCTTGACTTCAGCTTAGGTCATGATCTTGGGGTTGAGATCAAGCCCCATGTTGGGCTCTGCACCGCGTGTGGAGCCTGCTTAGGATTTTCTCTCCCTGGGGCGCCTGGGTGGCTTAGTCAGTTAAGCATCTGCCTTTGGCTCAGGTCATGATCCCAGGGTCCTAGGATTGAGCCCCACATCGGACTCCCTGCTCGGCAGAGAGCCTGCTTCTCCCGCTCCCTCTGCTGCTCCCTCTGCTTGTTCTGTCAAGTAAATAAATAAAATCTTAAAAAAAAAAAAAAAGATTCTCTCTCCCTCTCTCCACCCCTCCCTCCCGCCCCTACTCACATGCTTGTTCTTAAAAAAAAATTTAAAGACATCTTAGGTTCGGGTGCCTGGGTGGCTCAGTTGGTTAAGCGACTGCCTTCGGCTCAGGTCATGATCCTGGAGTCGCGGGATCGAGTCCCACATCGGGCTTCCTGCTCAGCAGGGAGTTTGCTTCTCCCTCTGACCCTCTTCCCTCTCGTGCTTTCTATCTCTCATTCTCTCTCTCAAATAAATAAAATGTTTAAAAAAAAAGACATCTTAGGTTCATGGTCTAAACTAAGACTTAATACTATTAAGATGGCAATACTCCCAAAGAGATCTATGCATTTAATGGAATCCTTATGAAAATCCCAATGGCCTTTTTTGCAGAAATGGAAAAGCTGATCTTAAAATTCACATGGAATAGCAAGAGACCTGAGTAACTAAAACAATCTTGAAAAAGAAGTATGATTCACACTTCCTAATTTCAACTTATTAAAAAGCTTTCCAGAGGCTGGATGGAGAAGGAATGGGGATTGACTACTTGATGAGTACAGGGTTTCCTTTTGAGATGATGAAAATGTTCTGGAACTAGAGAACTAGATGGTTGCACAAAAGGGTGAATGTACTAAATGTCACTGAACTGTACACTTTAAAATGGTTAAAATGGGGATGCCTGGGTGGCTTAGTCAGTTAAACAGCTGCCTTCGGCTCAGGTCATGATCCCAGGGTCTTGGGATCAAGTCCTGCATCAGGCTCCTTGCTCAGCGGGGAGCCTGCTTCTCCCTCTACCCCTCCCCCTGCTCGTGCTCTCCCTCTGACAAAATTTTAAAAGTGGTTAAAATGGAAAATGTTGTGTGATTTACAAATTTAATTAAAGACAAGGTTTTATTTTTTAATTTTTTAAAAAGATTTTATTTATATTTGACAGAGAGATAGAGAGCACAAGTAGGCAGACAGGAAGGCAGAGGGAGAGCCTGCTTCTCCCTCTCCCTCTGCTCTTCCCCCTGCTCGTTCCTCTCTCTCTCAAATAAAATCTTTTAAGAAAAAAAGGTTCTACAAAATAAAGGTTAGATTTTTTTTTTTTTTTTTTTTTTTTTTACTATGCTAGACATAAATTCTAGGGATTGGGGCTTTTTTTGTACTATATTAAAAAAAATTTTTTTTTAAGCAGGTTCCATACCCAATGTGGGGCTTGAACTCATGACCCTGAGATCAAGAGTTGCATGCTCTACTGACTGAGCCAGGCAGGGGCCCCTAGGGATTGTTAAATATAGAAGTATACTATGTGTCTGTTCCAAAAAAGAAATACCTATTTTATAATAGCGAGGAAAATAATTGAACAAAATGTTATATTTGAACCAAGTGTTTCCCAGATGAACAAATCTCATCATTATTCAAATGTAAAGCAAATTTTTGTAGGAAACTTAAAAATACTGATTAATGAAGCATTCCAAAGATAGCATATAAAGCATAATTATGCAAATTCCCATTAGTACTGCTCTTTTCTTTTTAATGAACAATATGTTCTGGCAAATTTATGTAGATGACAGAACAGAACATGTTTATAACACTTCCCGCCTTTCACAGCATTAAACAGAATGGTCATTAAAACAAACAAAAAAACAGCTAATGTAAAAAAAGATTTATGGATACTAAGATTAAAAAAGAAACTTCTGAAAATCCTGAGACCCAGATGCCTAAATAGAATAAAACTGATTTCCTGAACTGTACACACATGTACCGGGTAAGAATTTTCAAGAGTATGGCTAGACATCATGTTAAGACTGTTCAACAGACTCAGGAAGTGGGTTAAAAAAGCTTCTTGATTCCTGGCTTGGTAAGGTCCTTGATGTGCATCTTACAGTGAGAGTGTATCGCCCAGAAGTCATATTAATAGAAAAGGAAAATCAAGTGCCATTACAAAAGTATTTAATCTTTTATTCTTCCCTCAATGTAAACTACTTTTTTTTAAAGATTTTATTTATTCATTTGAGAAAGAGAGAATAAGAGAGAGAGAGCACGAGAGGGAAGAGGGTCAGAGGGAGAAGCAGACTCCCTGCTGAACAGGGGGCCTGATGCGGGACTCGATCCCAGGACTCCAGGATCATGACCTGAGCCGAAGGCAGTCGCTTAACCAACTGAGCCACCCAGGCGCCCTCAATGTAAACTACTTTCACGTTAACTTTATGAAACTATTTGACTTTTGAGAATTCAAATGAAACAGTATTTATACTTGCACTTGATTTTTCTAAAATATGACATTTAAGAATGAATACTCACCTTGAGAATTCCTGGGAATTTTACTCACCCTTTACCAATACCCTCCTCCACATTCCTATAGCATTATCACCAAACCACCACAAAAATAAAAAAGAGAAATTTTTAAAATAACAGAATTGACAGATATGGATTCATTAAATCATTAGGAAAGATTTAAAATTCTGTGGTTTCATAACTTTCTTAAAATGCTTGAATTTTAAAGATCTTCTCCAGAAACTTTTTTTAAATAAAAGTTTTATTGGAGAAAAATAGAACCACCACGTACACAGGGAAAAGAGCACAAAAATTTAACTGATACAGAACAACTGAAAGTCACAATTACCCAATGTTGTTTGCAATTACTTTTCAATGTCTTAAACAGCTCCCCTCAACTTGTTTTTTAATATTCTTGCCAATTTTTCAGTTGAAACAGCATCAAGTTTTCAAAAAATTAAGAGCCTCAAGGAAGGGACCAGCTTTCAAGATAACAAAAGTGACACCAAGAGTCTCCTCCTAACAGGGACCAATTCTACCTAAAAATTCCTTAAGAGTAACTATTGAGACTTGTGGAATAGTCTATATATCTCAGAGACCATCAGGGATGAGTTAGGACACGACATAATGGTCCAGTGTGGAGAGAGGTCAAACAGAATAGCTGCATTTCCTTGTCAGATGAGCTCATGCAAGGAAACCAGGGAGAAGCTGAGAAAATATAGGCAATGGCTGCTCAAAAAGATTTAGGAAGACATTCTAAATACCACATATTATTAACAGTGTGCAAGTTGATGCAATTAGAAACAGGCAACTTTTTTATAGTAGCTGGTCACAGGTCTTGAGAATTCAAGAAAATAATCAATAGTAGATACAAGAGCCAAAAGTCTCCTCAGTTCATGGTTAGGACCTAGGTATTCTTCCTAATGGCTCCAAATAGTCAAGAAAATACACTATTGCCAAAAGCATCAAAGCAATTCTGTTTAAAAAATCTAAACAAAATTTTCTGCTTCTCCTCCAGGATCGATTCCCTTCAAGGAAATACAAGGAAGCAAAAAACAAAAAACAACAAAAAAAAACCCAACAAAACCAAACAACCCAACCACCAAACCCACAAAAACAAACAAACCAAACAACCAACCAACCCCCCACTGATGCTAAAGAGAAGCCTTTTTACTCACATTATCAATTTGAGTAACAATACTTTTGCTATTTTCTATGTATGAACAATCCTAGGACATTCCCCTGAAAGGAAGATGTCCAGTGGCTATGAGAACTCTTCAAGAAATTTTGGAAAGGAATTAAGATCAGCATGACACAGATTTTGAAATTCCCAACTAGGGGGCATATGGGGAAAATAAAGGAAGATCTTTATATCTAGGTCTTTAGGAAGTTAGGAGGATGAAAGGTTTATTTAGCAAAATGGAAAGTTGGGGTGCTTCCCAAAAAAACTTTGGTAGAGAAAACAGGAATGCTAAATCCTAGGAAGCCTGTAACAATCTAACAATTGGTCCAAGTTGAAGACAAAACTGTCCAAACAACAATAAAGTCTAAAGGAAGTTGAAAACTAGTTGATTGAATTTTTGCTCTTGTAAAAAATTACAAAACACGGGGATTTTGGTCTCTTTTGCAATGTTCATATTGTATTCATTTTTAATATGAAGAGTTGGATTTTTCTCTCCCACCATGTTCTTCCAGTACAGCTGATCAGCAATTTTCTTTTTCAGCTATTATTATAAGTACCTGTTAATCAGAACAGTAAACTCAGGGCTAAGCCATATACACACATCCCATGGTCATAAATAGAACATCTAGGATGTGTATACAAGAGATTATGTAAGCAACTGTCCCTCTACTTGAAAACTTGTTTCCAAATAAGTTTTTTTAAAACATCCCTTTCAGTGTAACAGAACATTACTTAGTAAAATATCAATAGCTATGACAACTTATTTTTCTTTTCAAGGGAAATCACAAAACAGGTGAACAACCAAGTCCAGGGTGGTTTTTCTATTTGATAAATACATCCAGAACTCTGTACAGTAAATAAAGTTTGCATGCAGTTTAAGTATCTTTAAATGACATTTTAAGCAAATAAACCCTTTGCTTCATAATTAATGGTGTATAAGAACCCCCCCCTCCTTTTTTAATAGCCATAGGACCTCTTCCCCAGTTCCAAAGAGGAATCATGAAGACCAGGTACTTTCTTAAGAATTTTCTGCACATCATACTAAATAACATGCAAAGAGTTCAACAACATTCTTCTTAAAGGTTAAGTATTAACTCTTTAAATGGGCATGTTAACCACTGAAAAAGTCAACTCAACTATTTCCATTACACTGCTTCATTTGGTCATTGGTAGTATAAAAGAAGTCAAATAATATAGGATCAACAGGTTAGTTTATCCACTGGCTACTGCATATGATACCAAATACTCGGAGGCCAAGGTTTTATGCAATGTAATTGTATTGGTTTGGATTTTCTTTATCTCTTTCCATGTAATCCCGATCAATTAAGGATTCTATTCTCTTCTTAAGATCAGCAGGCTGTAAGAGAAGGCAAGTTTTCAGTGCAAACCTTATAATCATTGGCTCAAGCCCATGTACCAATACCCCATTAAAAAAAAAAGTTTTGGCTCACTGATTTAATGTATTTAATCTCCTAATTTTTTTAAAAAGAAAAAGTATAATGAAAATAAAACCAGATTAAGAAATGTTTTTATACTATACATATACTGTTACATCTTGTCATACCATTACACAATACTTTGTTACTTTTCTATCTTAAAGAGGTCTTTTGAGAACCAGCTATTCTCTGCACAAATACAAAAGACTAACTTATCATAACTTCACACAAGGAATACATTATAGTTTAAGAAAACAGAATTTCTATTTAGCTTTGTCAAGAGAGTTTGAGAAGATAAGTAGACCGTAAATTTGGGCAAAAGCTAGTTTTCAAGTCAGGTTGCATTTTTATAAAATAAGATTAAAAATGTACTACAGAAAACACTATTTACAAGAATGCTACAACAAATGGTCTGATAAGTGAATTACCTCATAATTCAGTCTCTGTATTTCAGGTTTAATGTAAGATTTACCTGTTACCTACCATAAACAATTTAGATTTTTGAATCCTACTTGTGGTTGAAAAATTGAGAAAGCTTCTAACTTGTTCTCATGATTGCATTCTTAGCTCTGAGATGACAAAATTTCACTGTCTTTTGTATCTAGCCTATGAAAAGAATATAATCTTGCTAATAGAGTTTTTCAGATAGTGTAAAATGGCCACTTGATTTGAGAAGAGTAAAGAGCAAAAGTAGTTTGATGGGGCAGACAAAAACCAATTATTTATTATAGTGATCCTTTAACTGCCTCAGTGACCTCTTTGGCTGGAGGTGACATGGTTGTAAGGCAGAGCATAAGGGTAAGAGTGTGGTAATGAGAAGGCAGTATTAGGTCTGGAGAAGAGAGAAAGCCTGACTTATTAGCATTCATAGCTAACAAGCACTTATTATGCCAGGCCCAGTGCTAAGTTTTGTCCATAGATCATAGCTCTTTTAAGCCTCACAATGAACCTATGAGTTAAGTACTATTATCATCCCCATTTTACAAAACAAGGTGAAGTGATGTACCTAAGCCCAAAGCTCCTGAGAACCTCAAGAGCCAAGAGTCTACCCAAACTCTACAAGGTGTTTATCATCACAAAGGTTTGGGAACCTTCTAAAAAAAAAAAAAAAACAAAACTTGGAAAACAGGCTAATAAAACACCACACTGTCTAAGCCTCTTTATTACTGGACATTTACACTGGAGCATGTCCATTTAAATGACCAGTTTCAGCTTGCCAGAACAATTGCTCAACTTTTCAAAAAGATGCCTGATGGCTAATTATCTGTATAGAGTTTTTAATGGACACTTAGATAAGCTAACTAAACAGAAGATTAAAATAACCAAATCCGTCAAAATACCAAGGTATTTCAAAAAGAAAAAAAACATAACAAAAATAACAAAGCTCAAAGGAAATACTGTGAATGAACCTGAAAATTTCACACTCATTTAAGCAGCTAAACTTTCAGGTACAAGAGCCCTTACAGTTTTCCCCTTTGTCACAGTTATCCACATATGCTAACAACAGGGTTTTTTCGGGGGAGATCATATACATGAGCATGAGAAATGAAAAGTTTTGTCCCTCCAAATGGTCTTGAGGCTTTAATCTATGTTTTTAAGATCTGTGTCTCAAAATGTAACGTGTTCTCTTCTATATATACAAACTCAATTAAAAAACACAGAAGTACCTACCTTTACTGGAAATTTCAGCTGGTTGTACACTTCTGAAACAAGAAGATTGTGGCTAAGTGTCTTTCTCATCTTCATAATTCGAACAATCGCAGCATCAATTTGATACTGTCTGTCTTGAAATACTCTTTCTGTAGTGCTTGCTTGTTCCTCAACCTAACAAAAAGGTTTTTAAACTTAGCAATTGTACCTGAAGTGAAACTTGCTTGCTTACACGAACTGTACATTTTAGGGACATGACACACTATTAACGATTTAAATATACTGAATTATTTAAAGAAACCTTATAAATACAGATGATGACAGAAAAAAACCTACAAACAATTCCTTTCTGTCCTAATTATGTTGTCCTGTACCAATGAAGTAATGCCAATATTAGTTAATAGAAAAATACCACTTAAAAGTTGTCTTTTTAGAAGTAGAGATGGCTGATAATTTGGGAGGCGGAGCAAGATGGCGGAGGAGTAGGAGACCCGGATTTCGTCTGGTCTCAGGAATTCAGCTGGATAGAAGTAGAGATGGCTGATGGAGCATTTACCACTTTCTTTTACTTTGTCCTCAAAATCTTCTAAATGGGTCACAAGGGGTTACTGACCAGATTTCTGTAGGACATTAGCTTATCTGCAAAACACACTGACTCTGACCTCTTAAAGTATGGTACTAGTTAAGCTAACTAGAGTCAAACTTTTTAAAAATTAATTTTTATTTTATAATACATAAATCAGAAATGCAGTGTTAGCGATTATATTTGTTCAAGACTAACAGAAATTTAGGTGTTTAGGAGACAGTTTATCAATTTTAATGCTGAAGCAAAAATGTCCATCTTTAGCAACTAAATTAAGAATAGTTTGGGTTTTTTGTAGTCAATTTCTTTCTGATACAGCATCAATTTTTTTTTTTTAAAAGAACACAGTACTCTTCTAAGGGAGTATCACACCTTTGATGTGAATGCGAATAAGACAGAACTTGTCTCTGAGATACTGATCTCTATCCCACATTAAAGCTTTTCCTCAAGTACTGCATTAAACCTTGGAATTGAAACCAAATGGTTTCAGGAAATGCTGCAGTTGTTTGTTTCTGTAATAAAAGTCTCTTGCAAAAACAAACAAAAACTTCACTGTTAATCAAAGAAATACTAACTAAATCACTGAGTTTTCACTCAGCAAGTTGGCAAAGATTTAAAAAAGAAAATATAATCTTTAGTGCTGGTGAGGGCACCATTAGGACAGGCATTCACACTGCTAGACAGAGTGTAAATTGGTCCAGAATTTCTGGAACATAATACGACATCATTTTTACAACTCTTATAATGTTCATATTCTTTAACCCCAAAGACGTACTTCCATGAATTTATCACGAAGTGTCAGAGAGATTAAGATTTAGGTACAAAGATGTTTCTTGCAGTTTTATTGACAACACTAAGAAATTATAAATTTAATTGCCCAACAGGCATTGGTTGAATAAATTATAATGGCCATGTAAAAGAACACTGTGGGGCCATCTGCCATTTTATGAAGATATTTAATGGCATGGAAAATTCTAAAGATTTAATGTTAAGCAAAAAAAGCAGGATATAAAACTATCTTGAGTATCCGGCCCAACTGTGTGCACTTCAAAAAACTTCCAAGATCAAGTACTGAAATATACTGAGCTAGATAAAGGCACAGAAAATGTTAGTGACTGTAGTATAGGCATAAAATCTTCTTTATAAGTTTTTATTATGAACACGTATAATTACAGTGCATCAGAACAAGGAGAATGCAAAAAGAGATACCGTTTCTTTCATCTGGATTTGATTGATCTTTATCCTGAAAAGTTTGTGTTTGAAGTCATCATTACAAATGAACTTATCACCATCTTCAATATCTTTGCCCTTTGGATTTTTTGCCAGAACTCTAGCTTTGCCACAGGCCAATGACTGCAGTGTTCTCCGTAATTCTCCATCCTCTGAAGAAGAAATAGTGGATTAGTTATTTGTTACTAGTTCATCAACACAAACCACTACATTCACCTCAATCTACTTCTACCTCATCCCTCTATTAAAATGGTTTCCTTTTTCTCCCCAAGGTCATCAATGACTTCCTCTTTGTCCTAACCAATGCCTTTCTTCCTATGGTCCTCTAAAGGCTTCAATATTCCATGTGGATAACTACCAAATCTTCAGAAATGACATCTCACTTGCTTCTAATCCCACATTCAAAAGACACCTCCAAGGAGGCCTTGGGTGGCTCAGTCGCTTAAGGATCTGCCTTTGGCTCAGGTCATATCCCAGAGTCCCGGGATCAAGTCCCGCATCGGGCTCCTTGCTCAGCGGGGAGCCTGCTTCTTCCTCTGCCTCTGCTGCTCCCCCCTGCTTCTGCTCTGACAGATAAATAAAATTTTTTTAAAAAAATCTTACAAAAGACACCTCCACCTGACTGTTTTACTATCATCAACTTCAATATGTCCAAAGTTTAATTCATAATCTTCCCCATAAAACTGTGTCCTCTTTCCAACTGTCAGCCCTGAAACTACCAATCTACCCTGGTGAGAAACCCTGGAATCATCTTTTAACTACTCCTTCCCCTTCATCCTTCATGTACCTAGTAGTTAACTTCCTTAGAGTTAGATGCCTCCTCTCCGTTCTCACTGGCCTCATTCTAAACTAAAGCCCTTATCACTTCATGCCTGAATTACCCCCACTAGTTTCTGGACTGGCATCTCTTCAACCTCCAAGCTACCCTATTGTCTATTGATTCCAGGTCAGTTGTCCAAATAAGCCACTTCTATTATGTCTCACACTTGAGACCCTACAAAGCAGGTTTCATCCGCTAGATTTGCAAGGCTTTCCATGATCAGGCTCTGTTCACCTTACCTATCTAGCTTTGTATCTCACTATTTGACGCTGCAGTTAAGTACTTCGTGACTCCTGCCCACACTGTGCTCATTCTTAGCGCTAAGCCTTTTCTCACAGTACCTCCCCTGGCAGCTTACGCCATCTCCCTAACTAAAACTTGAAGGCCCACCTCAAATATCACCTCCTTCGTGAAGGATTTCCCAATTATGCCAGCCCACAGACATCTCCTGCTTCACTGAACTCCTAACACATTCCTAGTAGGCACCACAGATTGGTAACTTACTGGTTGTGAAATTATTACAAATGTCATGTCCCCCTTTCTCCATGATTATGAGTGCTGAGGAGAGGGATTATTCCTTTGTATGCCCCCAGAGCTCTTAACCTAGTGGAATGCATATAGCAGACATTGAACAATGCTTGCTAATTGACTGATTCAACACAAACCTATTCCGGTAGCCTGCTTGATCTCTTCTAAACTGAACTCCTCTCCCTCATTAAACATTAGCAGCACCAGGGTTTGGAAAAGAGAGACCTGGAGTTCTTTTTTACCCTGTTGGAGAAACAGCAGTGTTCAGCCATCATTCTTTTTTTAAAAAAATACATGAAAATTAATCAAATAACTAATCTTTAACAGGAAAAACATTTTTCAATTAGTGCATTCAGAAACACGGATTAACATTATCCAGAAAAGCCAGTATGTTCAGTGTAGGATTTAGGTGTGATCCCACCTAAAACAGGAAGAAGGACTGGGTGACCTTTCTACAGGTCTTTTTTTTAATTTGTATAATTAAAACAGAACAACAAAGTAATGAAAATTAATAACTCAGCCTTATGTGCCATTACAGATTATTTTTCACATGCAGCAAGAAATCACTATTTCAAATGCATTTTCAACTTGTTGGATTCAAATTAGTCATGAAAAGCTGCAGGGATTTTTTTTGAAATTAGATATGGGAACTGTTCTCCTTTACACCCACTCTATTCTCTAGCTCCCAGCAACAAGAAGTTTCCTGTCAAGAAGCAGCAATGAGAATTCTGCATCCACAGGTGGGAAAGGATAGCAAAAAAAGGGTTACCGGTTTTTGGTTTTGCAGCAGGGCCAATTCAACCATGAAGATCACATTCTTATAATACACACAAAAGCTGTGACAAGCAGTCACTCTGTCATGTATTTAGGATAAACTTTAAAACAGCTTAAACCTTCAAGTTAAGAGGAATGACCTCTTGGTGAACATAGCATAATGTATAGAGAAGTTGAATCACTATGTTGTACACGTGAAACTAATGTAACAGTGTATGTCAACTTTACTCAAATAAAAAAATTTTTTAAGGAAAAAAAGAAGGATGACCTCAACATCAAAGACAAAGATGAAAACTAGGTTTGGGGAACATCTACTTACCTCTTTAAATTCTGCCTTTAGCACACAGTGGCCTAGGGTTGACTGCCACTGAAGTTTCCTGCCACTATGTTTGCCTAAGTAAAAGGTCTTGAAAATCTCCTGAAGTTTCACCATCTACAATAAATAAAATACAGCTTTATTTAAGCTCTGTATCCAGTTATCACTTTCACCATTCTTTATATTTACCTCATGTGGAATAATTTCTGGAAGTTTTTAATATCAGTTTTCATACCCAGTAGCTCCACCGATCACTCTGATGTAAGGTAACTTGTCTCCCAACTACCAAATCTAATGGCATTTATCAGTTTTTATACTCTTTGATCTCTCGGCAACATTTAAACATCCCCTCTTTTGAAACATTCACCTCCAGGGACTTTTGTGCCTCCAAACCATACTGGTTCCTTTATCTCACTATTGCTTCTTCGCTGGCTTCCTTAACAGGTTCCTCTTCCTACCATCTGCCAAATGTGAACCTTTTCCAAAGTTCTGTCTCAGCCCTTTTCTTCCTATTTCTACATTCTTCCTCTTAATGAGGGAGATCTCTACCCCCTTGGCTTCCATGATTATCTCCACGAAGGAGTCTCAATATCTATCTCTAGCCTTAACCCCCTTTCTAAGCTTCAGTCCTGAGTCTAAGATCCCAAAAGTTAGGATGCATTTACTCAAGCCCACTCACTCAGCAATCCAACCCCCAGGTGATACGTGAGCAAAAATTTCTGAGAGCTGGGCAGAATGATGGTTACAATCTGGGGAACTAAAAGAAGAGTCAGAGAAGTTGGCCCTGAACCCAGAAACTTGACATCATTAACTACACTCTATGATATAAGTACGAGAGTCACATAAAAAGGAGAGCAAAATGTTAAAACAGCTGGCATAAACTTTTAGAAAGTATTTATTTTTCAAAGACAAGCAAAACAGAAGCTTTATGTATTTCTATGCTTATAACTCAAGTCCTGAACAGCAAGTCTTACCTCTGGTGGTAAATGGACTTCCATAGGCACATATGTTGGCCAATAACCCATTGTCAGGATATTCACAGTTAATTCAATATTCCCAGGTACATTCTGGTTCTGCATATACTACAATAAGATCAACACATACACTAAGATCTTAAAAATAAAGGTGCATACATTTCATGTCATAATAACAACCCATTCAAGAAGTTCCCCATTATAAAATTACATGCAAACACTGACCATCTTTAAAATAAAAGGCAACTGTTATAAAAGGACTATGAATGAAGCCTACATTAAATGTACTAGTTAGTATTTTATTACAATGGCACACAAGGATCACGTGACCTTGTTAGAGGCATCAGTGACTTAAATAATTTCTCACTTATGGCTGGGCTATTATAGGTAGAATCTCATTCTCCATTTTTTTTTTTAAGATTTTATTTATTTATTTGAGAGAGAAAAAGTGAGCGAGAGAGAGGACTGGAGAGCAGGGAGGGCCAGAGGGAGAAGCAGGCTCCCCGCTGGACAGGGATCATGACCTGAGCCGAAGGCAGTCGCTTAACCAACTGCGCCACCCAGGCGTCCCTCATTCTCCATTCTTTTCCCCCTACCACCTGCAGTCCCCACCTTTGGAGACCCCTATGTGGCTTGGAAGTCCCTGTAGCAAACCCCATGCCTCACCCCACCAGCCAGCCCAAGTCTCCGGCTTTTCACTTGCTGCACTGCCTGTGTGCAGGGGATGATCTGAAGTGGGGCAGGAAGAAGAAGGGGAGAGGGCAAAGAACATAAGCCCTATTCTGTCACTACTACAGGACCATGGTCCTCTTGGTCTTTCTCTTGTGTTGCCCGCCCTCAGTCCGCACCGGGGCAACACAGTGGTAAAGAAGTCACCACTAAAAGACTCAGAGCAGAATCTAATTTGCTCTCACTGTTACCCATGCTCTTAAATATTTCAAAACCACCTTCTACCAATATCTGCAAAACTGTGGAGCTAGCTTTTCATTCCCAATGTTCCCAGAGGCCTTATACAACCGTTCTATCACCTCCCCCCGCTCCCCACTGCCAGCTTTGAACATACATATCACCAACAGTGATTAGATGCTAGTGAAAGCCCTGTTCTCACGATCTAGCTACAGTTTTTCTTGTCCTGACTTCAGTCAATACATTTGATTCGGGGTTTTTTGTTACCTTGGGTATATATATATCTGGAATAAATGCTGAAGTAGGTCAAATGTATTTTGTTGGTGGTTTTTTCCCTCTAATGTGAATATCATCTAAGCTGCTATGATATATTTACAACAAATATAGGTTTCTATTTATCCTCTTCAGGGCAAATCACAGGAAGAAGATAACTAAATATACTTAAGTTTGAGAAATTAAGTAAGAGTTTAACTCACTTTTACCTGTTTGAACTGAATCATGATGTCTTTTGAAAGTTCCATGTCTTTAAACATTCCTTCAAGTTTGCTGGTGAAAGCAGCTCCACATTCTATTAAAGATGTTTATACATTTATGATATTTTAAAGTGAAAACAAAGAATTGAAAATTGAAAACATGAAATATAAAACTTACTTTAGCACGAAATATGATCTTTAACTATTCACAAGAATGAAAAAATCCTTACCCCAAACTGTATGCCCCATTAATTCACAGTCAAACTCTTTAATCCTGTAGTAACCTTATCTACTATTTAGGCATAAAATAAATGGAAAATATCTATACAAATAACAAAAACAAGAGCAATGCTTTATTTTTTAAAAAACTGCAACAGCTCTGGATATGTACAACAGCTTGGAAACCTCATAAGCTTATTTAATTTTCATCATATGAACAATGATTAATCAAAGAGGCAATTAAAGAGTAAAAATTAAGCTAACATTTTCCCTCAGAAATCAAAGAAAAGGAACAGAAAGAATGACAATCATACCATGTTTAAGTTTGGACAGCATTGATTTTTCAGCATCTACAGATGCACTCTTCCCAACCAACAGGCGCTTGGCTAAATCTTTCTTATAGAAGGCCTCAAAAACATCCTTACCTATGTTAAATAATAAAACACAACTCAAAGGAGTCCAATAAAAAGTTTTGACAAAATTGCTCCAAAGTGCTTAATAAATCACACCATTACTTCAAGTTATTTAATGTATACATTTACCCAAGTTCATTAAATACAACAGACATTAGAGGTAGATATTTATGCCGGATATTTCTAAAGTTCTTTGCTATAAAGAATTAAGCCTGCATTAACTTAAAAAAAAAAAAAAAACTTGAGTCAACTGGTGGCTTTAGCATCAATAGAAATTAAAACAAGTAGCAAAAATCCAGGCTCTTAATAAGTGGAAAAGTCAAAGCACAAGGCAATGAGGTAATATTCCTCAAGTACCCTAATGAATTAAATGCAACAAGTATAATACAATTTTAAATATCTAACTCCCAAATAAATACTCCCTTCTGGTTAATTATACTTGACAGTTTCTCTGCTGAGTGCTCTGTTTGAAAAGAAAAATTTTAAAACAAAAACACTTACCATAGATAAATCTAAATATGATCATAATTTTATCCAACATTTTTTCAAGTTCTTCATCTGTAGCTTCTTTGTTGCCTGCGCGAAGCTTTGAATCTACATACTTAGCTAAAATGGGGGGAAAGTTCATTGTTTAGTGATTATATTTAGTGACCATGGGTATCCGTAAGGTACTAGGCACTAGATATACCCAAACAGGAGTATGATATACTGAGTTTTTCAAGGTTTCAGAGGTATACATGCATTTTTTAAAGTCTCCAAAGTCAAGGTTAGCAAATGACTTATTCAATCTCACAGAGCTAATAAATACCAGAGCCTGAACTCAAACCCAAGTCTTCCGGCTCCTGATCAAATGTACTTTCCACTTCCACTATCCTGATGATTAAAATGGGGTAGCGTCGGGGAGGTAGTGTATACAGAACCATGCTGGAGTCATCAAAGCCACTGAGGATGGGAGGGAGGGCCAAGATGGCAGAATAGGAAGAGCCCGAACACACCTCCTCCCATGAACACACTCCCAGCTACAGCTACATGGAGCATTTCCTTTTGAAAAACATCTGAAAACTAGATGAACTCTTCTCCTCAACAAAGGATGAAAGGATCACATCAAGATGCGTAGCAGAGGCAGAGACAACAGAGGTATAACAACACACAACAGGGAAAAATTTCACCAGACAGGTGCTTCTCTTGGAGGAAGAAGGGGTTAGTGCCTTACTTCAGGCACCCTGGCCCCAGTGATCTGCACTACAGAGATGAGCCCCTGAAATGTCAGACTTAAAAAACAAACATAACTGATTTCCAGGGATCCCAAAGTGCTGTAGGAAATGGAGATTCCACTCTTGGGGGACTCTCTTGTGGCGTGGCTCACCCCAAGACCCAGTGAAAAAACAGCAGTTTGAAAAGCACCTAGACTGTATGTGAAAGATACATTTGCTGACTTGGGGGCATATCAGCCGGAGGGGCGGGATATAGCTCATATGCTCCCTAGAGATCAAGGTGATGGCAGACACCATCACTGCACTTTCCACATAGCCTGCTAGCGTAGGGAGGGGGCTTGGACATGGTAACTGAAGTCGACAATACACTAAAAGGGTCTTACACCATGATCAAGTGGGATTTACTTCAGGGATGAAAGGATGGTTCAACATCCACAAATCAATCAACAGGATACACCACATTAACAAAATGAAAGATAAAAATCATATGATCATCAACAGATAGAGAAAAAGCATTTGACAAAATTCAACATCCACTTATGTTAAAAACTCTCAAGAAAGTGGGTATAGCAGGACCATACTTCAACAAAATAAAGGCCATATATGACATACTCACAGCTAATATCATACTCAACAGTGAAAAGCTTTCCTCCAAGATCAGGAACAAGACAAGGATACCCACTATACCCACTCTTATTCAACACTGTATTGGAAGTCTAGGCACAGCAATTAGGCAAGGAAAAGAAATAAAAGGCATACAAAGTGGAAAGGAAGAAGTAAAACTGTCACTATTTGTACATGACATGACACTAGACATTGAAAACCCAAAAGACCACCGAGGAACTATTAGAATAAATGAATTCAGTAAAGTTGCAGAACACAAAATATACAAAAGTCTGTTGTGTTTCTATACACTAATAACAAACTATCAGGAAGAGAACTCAAGAAAACAATCCCATTTACAACTGCATCAAAAAGAATAAAATACCGGGGCACCTAGGTGGCACAGTCGGTTAAGCATCCAACTCTTGGTTTCAGCTCAGGTTGTGATCTCAGGGTTGCAAAATGGAACACCATATGGAGTCTGCTTGAGACTCCCTCTCCCTCTCCTTTTGCCCCTACCCCACTCTCTCTCTCAAATAAATAAATCTTAAAAAAATAAATAATAAAATACCTAAAAGTAAATTTTTAAAAAAGATTTTATCTATTTATTTGAGAGAGAGACAAGGCACAAGCAGGGGAAGGGGCAGAGGGAGTAATCTACAGATTCAATGCAATCCCTATCAAAATCCCAATGGCATTTTCCACAAAACTATAACAAGTAACTTAAAAATATGTATAGAACCACAAAAGATCCCAAATAGCTAATCTTGAGAAAGAAGAACAAAGCCAGAGGTATCATGCTCCCTGATTTCAAACTATACTACAAAACTTTAGTAATCATTGCTCATTTTGGCAGCACGTATGACTAAAATTGGAAGGATACAGAGATTAGCATGGCCCCTCCAAGGATGACATGCAAATTCATGAAGCATTCCATATTTCAAAAAAACAAACCAAATAAACCCCTGTAGTAGTAATCAAAACGGTATGGTATTAACATATAAAGAGACATACATATCAATGGAACAGCATAGAGAGCCCAGAAATAAACCCATGCTTATATGGTCAATTAATCTATGCCAAAGGAGGCAAGAATATATGATGGGAAAAAAGACAGTCTCTTTAATAAATGGTACTGGGGAAAACTGGACAGCCACATGCAAAAGAATGAAACTGGACCATGATCTTACACCATACAGAAAAATTAACTCAAAATGGATTAGAGACTTGACTGTCTTTTTAATGGATGGATGAAGACCTGAAACCATAAACTCCTAGAAGAAAACATAGGCTGGGGGCACCTGGGTGGCTCAGTCGTTAAGCGTCTGCCTTCGGCTCAGGTCATGATCCCAGGGTCCTGGGACCGAGCCCCGCATCGGGCTCCCTGCTCAGCGGGAAGCCTGCTTCTCCCTCTCCCACTCCCCCTGCTTGTGTTCCCTCTCTCGCTGTGTCTCTCTGTCAAATAAATAAATAAAATCTTAAAAAAAAAAAAAAGAAAAGAAAACATAAGCTGTAGGCTCCTGGACACAGGTCTTAGCAATTTTTTTTTCTGAGTATGACTCCAAATGCAAGGGAAACGAATGCAAAAATACACAAATAGGACTTCAACTAAAAAGCTTCTGCAGAGAGAAGGAAATCATCAACAAAATGAAAAGGCGACCTTTTTGGGAAAAGATGGAATGAAGATATTTGCAAATCATATATCCAATAAGGGGTTAATACCCAACATAGATAAAGAACCCATACAACTCAGTAACAAAAAAATCCAATTAAGAAATTGGCAGAGGATCTGAATGTCTTTTTCCAAAGACATACAGATGGCCAACAAGCACATGAAAAGATGCTCAATATCACTAATCAACAGGGAAATGCAAATCAAAATCATAATGGGATAGCACCTCACATCTGTCAGAATAGCTAGGACTGAAAAGACAAAAAAAATGTTTGGTGAAAATGTGGATAAAAGGGAACCCTCGTGCAGTGTTGGTGGGGATGCAAACTGGTGCAGCCACCATGGAAAACAGTATGGACGGTCCTCAAAAAATTAACAGTGCTACCATATGATCCAGCAATTCCACTACAAAGATAATGCAAACACTAAGACATACACACCCCCATGTTCACTGTAGCATTATTTACAATATCCAAGATAGGGAAACAACCTAAGTGTTCATCAGTGGATGAATGGATAAGAAAGGGTATGTGTGGGTGTGTGTGTAATGGAATACTACTCAGTCATAAAAAGAATGAAATCTTGCCTTCTGCGATAACATGGATCTTAAGGGTTTTATGCTAAGTGAAATGAAGACAGAGAAATAAGACAAATACCATGTGGTTTCACTTATATGTGGAATCTAAAAAACAAAAAATTCAGACTCAAACACAGAGAACAGACTGGTGGTTGCCAGAGGGAAGGGGGGCTGGGGTGCCAAAATGGGTGGAGGGGATAAAGAAGTACAAATTCAGTGATAAAATAAGTAAGTCATGGGGACGTAATGTACAGCATAGGGAATACAGTCCATAAATATTGTATTAACTCTGTAAGGGGACAGATGGTAACTAGACTTATTGTGGTGATCATTTCACAATGTATACAAACACTGAATCACTATGTTGTACATCTGAAACTCAGATAATACTGTATGTCAAGTACATCTCAAAAAAAAAAAAAAGCCACTGAAAGACCTGGCACATCTCCTGGGGTGTCCATTTTACACTGATGTTAAGGAACCTTAAAGACTACTTACTAAAACAAACCAGACACATCACAGAGTAAAAGGCAAAATTTGCCAAAAAATTAAAGGATAAGTAATAGACCAACGAAATTTTATCCTTCTGGTAGAAGAGCCTAGACCTTCATCACAGGGTACCTCTCCTTCTGACATTAAAGGGAAGTTTGGTAGGGAAATCCAAGAAACACTGCTGTATACCACAGCCTTACACTAAATGGGCCCAGATTATTAAGCTTATTTTTGTCCTGGACATTTTTCCTTTCTCGCTAGCAACGGTAATTTCTTGCTACCCTCTCCTGTAGCACTAAGTGCGGGCCTCTAGAAGTAGCACCCTGCCCTACCTCTAAATTGCTATAGGCTTAGAAATCAGATATCCAGCTTCGTATAGATAAGAGTAAACAGGGTTCAATGTACTATCTTACAAAGAAAGAACATTATGTTTGGCATGTGAACTTGAGACGTTCTCTACCTTGAGATGTTCTTTACTTATTCCTTATGTCTAGATTCTTAGAAACTAGCACCTAAGCAACCCCAAATAAATGTGTTAATAAACTACACAACCTTGTCAAAATTTCAAATTGACTAAAATTTTATGAATAAAAGAACATTAAATAGCCGGGGGAAAAAAGACTGGAAAAATACCTATAAGTTCAGCAGGTTTGTTTGGTCTTTTGTTAATGAATGTTTCGAATGCTTCTTTCATGGCATTGATAAATTTTTCATTTTTCAGAAAGCAAATATCAATTATATGGTCAACCTTATCTTTAAAATCCAGCAATTCTTGAACCATGGTTTTATCTTTTTCAGGATTAATTACAATAGTGCTGCCAAATGCCTAAAAAACAAAAATGACCACTTTTTAAAATTGAATTATCTCTGATGAAAACAATTCCCAAATCATATTTTAAGTAGGTACACATTTTTAAATTACAAGATATTAAAATAAAATAAAGCTGTTTTTGAAGTCAGGAAAAGAAAAATAAAGTGATAGAACATCCAGACTGATGACCATTCATCTATAATCACAAAATAAGGAATGACCCACTGGGTATACAGTATCATAATAGGGCATTATTATAAGCCTCTAGGCTTTTGTCCCTAACTTTTAAGGAAGTGAGGTATGAATTTTTTTTTAAATGGCAATCTGGCTTCAGTATAAAACTGAAGAAAGGAAAGAAATTTTGGACCCCAAAAAAGTCCTCTTTTTTTTCCCCATATTCACTATTCTCAATATTGGAGCTAGAAATCCCATCAGATATCAAGAAGATAACTTTTATTGCTGATCTGTTACACAGATCATTCTCAGGCTGACTGCCCTCAAAACTCACATTACTTAAAAAAACCCGGGTCTAACAATTAAGAAATGCTTGCTGATATGTACTCTGATTTTAAGACATAAGAGAAAAAACGCCACAGGTTAATTGTTAATACCTTAATGTATTCAATCCACTGCTGCAAGAGAACCTGAACTCCACCTCGAACTCTACTGAAGAGCTGATACAGGAGAGACAAATCTTGAATTCGGTTTTCATCAAGGAGGTTATTTAAACCTGAATTTTCAAACATTTTGGCATTAAAAATAGTGAACAAAAATGCCAGACATTTTAATGAAAATTAAGTTAAATTATTATTGTGATACTGGTCTAAACTATTACTAGTCTATGAATTTTAATATAAAGATTTGTTTTTTTTTAAATCCAAACAGATACATCACCTTTCCAAATGCAAACTAAATACAAGGAGCTTTAGTTTATATAAACACAAAAACAATTCTGTAATGGTTTGTGCTATTTAGCATGGTAGATCAGATGTATAAACCAATTCGTAAAAATTGATTTACTTAAATACACATTATAAATAACTCACTCATATGTGCAGTAGCCATCCTACATCTGGCACTAATTAGTATACACAACTGTATTTCAGAGTATTGGATATGGTCTGCGGTATTTCAAAAACCGTGCACTAATAGGCCAAGTTTGAACAAGATTCTAATGCATTCCATTTTCAGAATGAACTAATAGTGTAACTGCATTAAACTTCTAAAATATAACCATTTTATATAAAAGAAAAGATGGTTGGAGAGAAAGGTAAGGCTTTTGTCTATTTCTGGCATTGTCCAAGTAAAATTCAGGGTTTACCCTTAAGATCATTTGGGATTAGAAGTGCTTGGTTTTATATGCTATGAACATATACACTTTAGTGTAAGAAAAAATTCTTTCCCCTACCATAGTCTTACAAATTAAGTCAAGAATTCCCATATTCCCACTGTTGCTTTTTGTTTTTACTGATGTTAGTGGACCCCTCTCATTCTCAGTTCCTGTATCTTTAAATTAAGCCAAGAAGCACCTCCTCAAAGTTTACCATGATAAATAGGGAAAAGGGATTATGTCCATTCTCAGAAAAGCAGCCACAAAGTATCGAACTTCTTAAAAGGGTAATCCTTAAGAATTTTTTTTTACTTATTTGCTGCTACCATTTTAAAAGTGATCTCTTTATAAACTGGTCAATTACCTTTCTGAAGAATTGCTGTTAAGTGTTCACCTAGAAGTTGTTTTTCTACAGTAGCAATTAATGACTTCCTATAAGGAAAAAAAGTTTAGAATTACTGACATTTGACTTTGCTGAAAATTTAAAGCCTTTCCAGAGGTCAGTGGGAACAAATAGCTTGCTGCCTTTTTTTTTTTTTTAAAGAGAGAGCAATGGGATGCCTGGGTGGCTCAGTCAGTTAGGTGTCTGACTCTTGATTTCGGCTCAGGTCATGATCTCGGGCTTGTGGAATCGAGCCCCACATCGGGCTCCACACTCAGAGGGGAGTATGCTTGGGATTTGCTCTCTCCCTCTCCCCCAGCTCTCTGTCTAAAATGGATAAGTAAATCCTTAAAAAAAAAAATAGAATAGAGAGATGGCGGGGAGAGGGAGAAAAAGAATCCTAAGCAGGCTCCACACCCAGTGCCTGAGCCCAACTCAGGGTTCCATCTCACGACTCTGAGATCATGCATGACCTGAGCCAAAATCAGGAGTTGGGATGCTTAACCAACTGAGCCACCCAAGCACCCCTCAAATAGCCTGTTTTATGTTAATTTCAATATCCCTAGCCTATGTTTAAATGTATCGGTGCTCAGAGTTACTCTACACCATAAGAAGGAAAAGTGCAGTATTTCAGAATTTGATTTACATCACTGAATCAATTATTTCCATGGTATTGCTATGGCTGGCTTTTTCCAAGTTTCTCTGCTTTTATTAGGAAGGTAGTTATCTATGCTGCTTACAGGAACTCCCTGGTTGGTAATATTTAGGAAAGCACAGAAACAGTTTCTCCTCCAAACATCTACTGAATTTTAATCAGCCTTAAGATTTCGAAGATCACATCTGTTTCTGACACATTTTTTTCTTTCATTTTTTACAAAAGTAAGCTCTACACCCAGTGTGGGGCTTGAACTCATGACCCTGAGATCAAGAGTCACATGCTCTACCGACTGAACCAGTCAGGCAACCCCTCTAATAATACTATTTTTAAATTGCTTAAACACATACACATTAGACCTAACTGATTAAATCTAATTAGCTGGGGGGAAATGAAGTTTACATCAAGAAAACAACTGTTAAAAATCTCAAATCAGGGCCTCCTGGGTGGCTCAGTCAGTTAAGTGTCTGCCTTCGGCTCAGGTCATGATCCCAGGGTCGTGGGATCGAGCCCTGCATGGGGCTCTCTGCTCAGCAGGGAGCCTGCTTCTCCCTCTCCCTCCACTGCTCCCCCTTCTTGTGCTCTCTCTCTGTCAAATAAATAAACAAAATCTTAAAAAAAAAAAATCTCAAATCACACCTGAAAATAGGTACTAATGCGTTTGGGGACGCTGAAAGTGCCTTAAGTGATTCAACAACACTGGTTAAAGTCTATTAGGTTGAGCGTATAATACTTACTGGGTGGTCTGATCTAAGTAAGTAATAAGTCTGTCTGCTTCTTCTTCTAGACGTTTGTTAACATGATGAAGATATTCAGGAACCTACAAAGATAGTTTTTTATATTATTGTTTTCCTCCCCATAAATCATTCAGAAAATGTCAAGTCCAAAAAATCCCGGGAACAGCCCTGTCAAATGTGACAGGGTTGAATCATATGTAAAATTATAGGTAGTTTATGATCCAGAATTCTGGCCTTTAAGAAGAGAGAAAAGAAAGGAGCACCTAAGTGAGGAAAAAAGCATCACAATGTTGGGAAGATAAACGCAAAGGGCAGCTTATGTTCTAGAGTGCAAGGTCTACTGTGAGACACAGTGGATTTATTAATCATGATTTTTAAATACCTCTCTTTCCTGCATTAATTTTTGGCCTTCAGCTGCATAGAGCCGGTTAGTTTCTTCCAAAAATCGTTGCTCAAAAGAATCCTGATAAATCTGGGAGGAGGGATCAAAATAAAAGAGTTCATTTATTCAGTAAATATTTATTAAACATCCTCTACGTGAACAGCACTATGAATTTGGTTTTTAAATATCAATCTAGGAGTAGCAATCAGCTCTGTAAGTTAACTTACTTGCAAATCAGACAGCATGCTTAAAAGGCTTCGGAGTAAACTTCTATCAATTGCTTCACCATTCCTTTCCCTCTCAATCAAGAGAAGAATGCCATCAATTGTCTTATTCTGGACTTTCTGATCACTTATAATATGAGCCCTAAATAACTCCAGTCCCATGTCCCTAAAATAAAAAATACATAGAATCAAAATTAATTGACAACAATAAATACCACTTCTAGAGAGGCCTGCTTAACTTCTCACCACATGTTAATTAGGGTTCCAGATTTGAAGCAGCAATTGTAAAAAGATAAAATCCACACATTTAATTTTACACAACATTATTAGAGTTAAAGCATACAGGAAACTCATTTAGGCTTTAATGAGAACTGAAGCTAAATTCCTGTCTTCCTCCATAACTAAGTTTTCTTGTATTATTTCCTTTGGTGGATTTCTTCCTTGGTCAAATCAAGAGACAAAATTAGTTCAAAGACAAAACGGCTTTCACTGTACTGGTAATGAAGGCTTAATTGGCCATTTGTCATCTGGCTTCAGTACTCAAAAATCAGTAAACTCTCCGATAATTACTGTAGGTAGATGCTAGGCACAAGGTGGGGGAAAGAGCTCATTATAATATTCTATTTTCGTGTATACGTGGAATTTTCCATAGCAATGTTAACAGATAATGAACAAACTCTTGATAAGCAACAGAATAATGCACACTCCTAGACAGTCCAGAGCAAACTTTAATTCCCTTAGCTAACAAAAAAAACTTCTTAAGTTATTATATGCTCAGGGAATGTTAGCTATCTATCTCTAGTATTAGAATAGGCAAACCATAATTAAGAAGGTAAAACTGCTATAAATACAAGTCTAGAAGCCAAATTTGCGTTTTTAGGAGAATATTCACAGTATCACTTACTCTCTTTCCATTAGTGTAACTAAGATTTGACTATGACTTGTAACAAATTTTTTCGTATTTTTTTTCTGGCATCCTTACCAAATGGAGGGTAGCATTGAATTCTGTAGCACGTAAGTTCTATCCAGAAACAGAAAAATGCTCCTGATCATGATCTGCCAACAAAAAAGAAATTGATTTTTATATTTTGTTAAGCTGAAACATTTGCTCTTGATAAAACAAGAATAAAATTGCAGGATTCACTTTTATATATATCCTGGACTACTACATAAAGAAATCTACCTGAGAATATGCCTATACTATTTTTATTAAACTATTCTATTGTCTTAATCCTTGCTGTAGTTTCTAGAAAAGGGACACTTAAAATGGTCCTATGACTTCTCTGCAACTTGAGATGTAACTGAAAATAAAAACAGGGAATTAAGGGGACACACATACAATTCCTCCTCAGTAACAGCTCATTCAGGGTGAAGCTGCCCTAAATTGTACATGTGTGGTTTTGGGTAGGGGGATTTTAAGATTTTGAGTTTGCAGAATATAAGGTAGAAAATAAATACCAGATTAGGGAGAAAGGAAAAGGTGGTGATCTGAATGAACTAAAATGCAGGACCATGAGGCATCTTCACAGGCAATCAAGTAGGTGGGTGGGACAGCCATCAAGACTAACAGACAAAAATGTAACTTTTTAAAAATGAGATACCTTTTCGTTAAGTGTGACAAAAATAAAAATGATCCTAAGGTGCAAGTCATTCCAAAATGGTGGTTTCCCTATAACTTGCAGTTTTAAAATAGAAAACTTAACCAAAATTAGTGTTCAGTTCAGAATAAGAGCAGATATTGAGGCAATTCCCCCCCCCACTGCAAAGCTTTTAAAACTAACATCCGTGTATTTGAAGAAATCTATTTAACTACAATACTTAGCTGAAACAATACTTTTTCCAGCTTACCATTTGTCTGCAATGATTTTGCCAGCATCTATCAATTTTCTTTAGAAAAAGAACACTATCCAATGAATCCATGAGATATGTCAAGGATACTTTTAAGTGCTTAGTACAAGTAATGTAAGCAATGCAAGAGCATATTTGTCTTAAATATGGAGTATTACACACTAAATAAAAATAGGGACACCTGGGTGGCTCAGTCAGTCAGGTGCCTGCCTTCAGCTCAGGTCACGATCCCAGGCCCTGGGATCGAGTCCGGCATCAGCTCCTTGCTCAGCAGGGAGCCTGCTTCTCCCTCTGCCTGCCACTCCCCCTGCTTGTGCTCTCTCTCTGGCAAATAAATAAATAAAATCTTAAAAAAAAACAACAACAAATGAAATAGCACTTAATTATAGAACAAAATGTTATTTTTTAAACTGCAAAAAAGTTTTAGGTCCCATTAAATACCTTTTAGAACAAATCTTACGCTAAGTGAGTATTATGTTGTTTATGACTTCCCTTATTTGTCCTTAAATGGAAATTTGTTAGGACAAAAAGGGTAAGGACATAAGGACATCTTATTTGCACTAACATCACAATGCAGACTTGGAACCTAATTAAAGTTGAAAAGTCAAAAACTCATTTCTTCTTTCTCCAGAAATGTAAGAAACAGTAACAAATCTACAAAACACAGGCATTCCATTTCAAGTTGGGTTAAATAGTGAGGGATAAGAAAGGAGGGAACAGACAAAAATACAGTATTTTTGGTTTAAAAGGATATTCTCTGAACTGATGAATTTGTGCTTTGATGTGATCTTCACAAATCTGTCTCAGCTGTTTGTACAAGTTTGCAGAAATCTTGTAGGAACAGAGATTTTCTACAGCCTGCAAGATTAAACACATACTTGCTTAAGGAGAAAACAGGGTTATTGATTATTTACATCAAATTCTTACTATTTTAATATTTTACATCATTTTATTAAAAGGCATTATTTATCCATTTAAAACACAAAGTAAAGTAACAAAATATGAATGTGAATGAACTTTTTCATAACCAATGTACCAAAAAGAAACCCCACTAATATATTTATTACGGCTGTTCAGGTTAAGGATGGAGGGAATCAAGTCAAGTTCTACCCTGGGGAGACATCCGATTTGTAAGAATGACTACATATCAGTGCTGTCTTGTTCTTAAAAATGTTAATTGTCTTCATAAGCAGCATTCCATTTTGAGTTTAAAAAACAGTTTCACGAATTGGTTACCAGATGGATTGGGCAGTCTGACCACCATTGAATTAAAACTTACACTTTGGTTTTCCTGAACAGAACAATGAATTATTGCTAGCAGTATTATAATGGGTATGATGTAAACACCAAATATTTTTCTCCAATATTTCAGTTTATGAATATTTAAATATAGAGGTTTTTAAATTTGCACAATTAAGTAAACATTAATTACAACAGAAATGACTACTTTTACTTCATTCTAATAGTTGAATTGGTCTTCTTTCATACCCAGATCCCAAAAAGACAAACTTCAGATTTCTGTGAGTTTCTTGTTATGTGTATCAAAGACTTTCACATTTAAAACAACAGGCCTGGTAAAACTCTTTGGATGAACTCCGATATAATCTACAGTTCCAACTAGTAATGACTTAAGTATAACACCAGGATTCCTTCCTCATCACAACAAAAGGCAGAAAATCCATTAAAACTGAGTCTAAGGAAGGATCCAAGTTCCGTAGGTTGGAGTGGAATTTTATAAATAAGTACGTGGAAGTCACAGTCCCAGCATGCAGGTCCAATAAATAAATTAGCAAATGAAAAGAAAGCTTAAAGAAAACCACTTATATCATTGCAGGAAAGTCACTACACCTCACTAGGAAACAGCAGGCCAATTAGACCTTGTAGCTAAGGAGGAATAAGAAAGCTGATTCTCCTCCGGCCACTTTCCATGGGGCCTTGGGTTAGGCCACAAGTACCTAAAGAGTGTATTGATGCTTATTTCATGAGCCGTTCTGTTCACATTGGTTCTCTATGGACTCTTCCCCTTCCTTCTTTAGTATTCTTCTCGTTGTAGCTCACGTTCCTCTTGACTGACTCATTTTCTCAGCATCTCTCATTTCCCGGCTTGGATTCCGTCTTTGTACTTCATCTTACCCACATGTCCCACCTCCAGTACTTCGCCAAGTCCTCCTTCTCCCATTCCCTTCTGCTGTGGTTTTTCTCTTCTCACCCAAGATACCATAGTCTCTTACTATTCGGCTAGGTCCCACCCCTGCCAATATTCGGCTAGGTCCCACCCCCGCCAATATTCGGCTAGGTCCCACCCCCGCCAATATTCGGCTAGGTCCCACCCCCGCCAATATTCGCCTAGGTCCCACCCCCGCCAATATTCGCCTAGGTCCCACCCCCGCCAATATTCGCCTAGGTCCCACCCCCGCCAATATTCGCCTAGGTCCCACCCCCGCCAATATTCGCCTAGGTCCCACCTCTTCCAATATTCGCCTAGGTCCCACCCCTGCCAATATTCGGCTAGGTCCCACCCCTTCCAGTAAGCTTTCATTAACTGCCTTAGCTGGCACTGTCACCAGTCAGAACACACTGATTTGGCACTGAGTCAATACTATGTCTTTTTTAAAATCCTGTCTCTATTTGTGTATATCCCATCCCCCAATTCTCCTTAATGAGAAAAAGAGACTATGTGCTTGTTCATGTATCTGTATATTCTTTTAATGCTTTTGGGGGTTTAAACCAGGCAATATGGTAAATATTCAAAAAATTAATGTACTTACAACTAGCAATGTGTCCTGCACATAGAAGGGGCTTATAGTGTAAGGAGAAAACTGACCGGAAAACACGGACTTACAAAACACTGTATTAGGTGCTATGATGAGGATAAGCATAGAGGCAAAGGCCCTAACCCAGTCTCTTTAGGACTGGAGCAAGTCAGGAAAAGCTTCCTGAGCAGAGGTATTACAGGTGGAATCCCAGAGACCAGAGGAAAACGAAGAGCTAGTGGGAATAATGAGAAATAGAGAATTAAGCTGGGCTTTCTATGCTTACAATCTCCTCCATGTTTAGCTGGAGAGTTACTTAAGATGTTAGAGGCAAGAAAAACAGGAAAGGGAGCATTTAAGATGAGTCCTGAAGGTCAAATTGGAATAGAACACTCTGCTTCTCTAGTTAGCCTCGACTGCTTCTTAACATATATAGACCAGACCCAGTAATTTCCCTTCCTTAACAACCTCTCATCAAGCTCCTCAGGTACTGTTATAGAGAAATTCTATAATAGGTATAAAAAAATACAAAGGACTGGGGCACCTGACTGGCTCAGTCAGTGGAGCATGCGACTCTCGATCTTGGGGTTGTGGGTTCAAGCCATGCGTTGGGTGTTGTAATTACTCAAAAATAAATTCTTTTTTTTTTTTAAGATTTTATTTATTTATTTGACAGAGAGAGAAAGCACAAGCAGGGGCGGTGGCAGGCAGAGGGAGAGGGAGAAGCAGGCTTCCTGCCGAGCAGGGAGCCCGACGCGGGACTCAATCCCAGGACCCCCGGGATCATGACCTGAGCCGAAGGCAGACGCTTAACTGACTGAGCCAGCCAGACACTCTTCAAAAATAAATTCTTAAAAAAAAAAATCTGTTAAAACATACAAAGGACTGAACCATGTGGTGCATGGTCTAGTATCATTTATGTAAAAAAGCCAAAATAAATCAAAACACACACAGTTGTTCTTACATACATAAAACACTGCTGGAAAAGATACTCCCCAAACTAATAATGTTTGTGGATTGAGGAACTAGCTGTGGGGAGGAGGGTAGAGGACAGGGTGGAAGTGAAACTTTTCACTACATGCTCTGTAATACTTTTTGGGCTTTGAACCAGATGAATATATATTAAGTACTCAAAAAACTTAAAATATTCACCTCACCCAATAAACCTTTTCTATCTTCCCCACCACCACACTTTTCAGCACGGCATTCAAGCCTCAATCTTACCATTTTAGTAGTCTCATGTCTGTTTATAATCTTCCACATACACCATGATCTAAACACTCTACTTTCCTTACTTTTTTAAGCAAGGTTTGTTTGGAGCAGTCATGTGTGCCTAAAACGGGGGCTTCCAAAAATTTTTGACAAGCCACAGCAAGAAATACATTTTATGTCACAATCCATTGTATGTAAAATAAATTTAGGTAATTGAGGGGCGCCTGGGTGGCTCAGTCGTTAGGCATCTGCCTCCGGCTCGGGTCATGATCCTGGGGTCCTGGGATCAAGCCCCGCATCGGACTCCCTGCTCGGCGGGAATCCTGCTTCTCCCTCTCCCACTCCCCCTGCGCGTGTTCCCTCTCTCACTGTGTCTCTCTCTGTCAAATAAATAAATAAATAAATAAATCTTTAAAAATAAATTTATGTAATTGAAACAAAATCTTCATGAAAGTACACGTATCGTTACTATGTACAATGTTCTCCAATTTTTTTCTATTTTGTCTTTTAAAAAATGCTGCTCATTAGGGTGTCTGGGTGGCTCAGTTGGACTCCCTGCTCAGTGAGGAACCTGATTCTCCCTCTCTCTCTGCACCTCCCCCTGCTTGTGTGCTCTGTCAAATAAATAAAATCTTAAAAAAAAAATTAAAAAATGCTCGTCACACACTACAATTTCATGAACCTACTAGAATATAAGCACCTCAGGGGCAAGGCCTAAGTGATCTTCCCAGGGCATCTGTCCAGCTTTGCACACAGGAAGCAGTAACTGACTCAGCAGCGACTGTTTACTAAGTAAGTACTCTGTACCCTGTAAGGTGCTGGGATAGAAACATGAATAGGAAGGTGTTAAATCAATACTTAAAGTTTGGGATAAGCTCTATTTTATTCCAGATCTTTGAAATGCACTATTAGACATGTATTAAGTATTATTTTCTCTCATTTCACATGCAACTATTTGTATCAAACAGACTGTACATAGTTTTATAAGTCTCTTAAATAAAACTTTTTTTCTATGCAAGCTCCCAATCATTACTGGTAAAATATGGGACCTTAAATCCTTTTTGAAGGTAATCAGATACAAAATAGAAACATTCTAGGGGCGCCTGGGTGGCTCAGATGGTTAAGCGTCTGCCTTCAGCTCAGGTCATGATCCCAGGAGGATTGAGCCCCACATCAGGCTCCTGGCTCAGCGAGGAACCTGCTTCTCCCTCTCCCTCTGCCTCTCTCCCTGCTCATGCTCTCTCTCTCTCTCTGTGTCTCAAATGAATAAATAAAATCTTTAAAAAAAATAAAATAAATAAAATAAAATAGAAACATTCTAGCAAGGTTCTAACCATTATTCCTCTAAATCCCAGCCCCTTACCCGCCAAAATCCATACATGTCACATCAACAAACATGTCTGCAAAAAGAAAAAAAAAAAACATGTTTGTCTGATACAAACAAAACCATACACTCCAAAGAAATGTAAACACGTAGCAAATGAAATGTAAAACTATAGTTCCTGAGATTTGATGCTTTGGGGAATACAGGATTTAAGAAACTGCAAAGGCACAAAAGATTGCATCTGGGACAAGGGAATAGAAACGAGAGGGTGAGCAGTAAGCCTAGAATAAAAAATGAAGAGGATTAAAATAAGAATAAAAAACACAAAGACTACAAACATAATTAAACACGATAAGGGAGGAAATCTAGAAACTCTTCTGACTTAACAACAATAGACACCCAGAAAGATACTAAATTCCCATCAGGGTTCTGAACTCCGGCCACTGGCCTAATGGGTTGGGTCTTATTTTTCAAACCACATGTTTAAAGAAAGGAAGGCACACCACAAAGTTTTCAAGAACTGAGACAGCAATAAAATCTAAATTATCTTTTCACATTTAGTAAAAATGGCTGAAATAAGATACTTGAAATACATCAAAAACTAAGAACTTGCAGAAAGGAAGCCAGACATGAATTTACATCTAGTAAAAAGGTTAGTTTAAGTAAGACTACCAAGGACTAAGAATTTGTAGTTGCACACTTTTTAAATTGCTGGGATAATATTGAGTACTAACTCAATAAAGAGAGAAGCACTACATAATGTGATAGACTAAACTTAAAAAACATCAAGAGTGACAACAATTAAAAATAACCTTACATAGAACACAACTAGCTACTTATCAATATAGAATACAAAAGGGATGCTCAGTTGGTTGAGTGTCTGCCTTCGGCTCAGGTCATGGTCCAGGGGTCCAGGGGTCCTGGGATCAAGCCCCGCACGAAGTCCCTCATGGAGCCCCTCATGGAGCCCCACATTGGGCTCCCTGCTCAGCGGGGAGTCTGCTTCTCCCTCTGCCTCTCCTCCCTGGCTTGTGCTCTCACTTATGCTCTCTCAAATAAATAAATAAAAAATCTTTAAAAAATATATAGAATACAAAAGCTAATCATCTCTGCTAAGAATCTAACTGCTCTTCTGTAACCTCTGACTGCTTAAACAACCAGATTTTACAATGGGTAATAACCTGTACTGAGATGGACACACTATTTGCTTCCAGTCTTACAGTCATCTACTTGATAAATGAAGCATTACTAGAAAAGGCCATTATTAAAGATTTATTTCACAAAAAGCTAACCAAACAAGAGTTCCTATTATTAACAATAAATAAAATTATTTCCATCAGAATTGAAGTATGGACTAGGCTTGCCTTCAAAGAAAATAGCTATACTAAGAATAAATGTTATACTTTCATATATAAACAACCAGCCAGCTCCAGAAAAAAGTAGCTGATTTAAAAACACTACATAGCTACTTATACAAAGGCTGAGAACATGAGGAAAATGATCCCATTATTTAAAATACTCCAAATTCCAACGATTATAAGATGCCACATGTAAAAAACAAGACAGTCTTAAGAAGTAAAGGACACTGTTCCTAGAGAGTTCCTCTCTTTTTCTATTATTTTTTCAATTTGGCTAATGGTGTCTACTGACACATAATTGGAATGTAATCTATTTATCAGCCAGCTGTTCTGGCCCAGTGTGGATTTAGAATTTTAAAACATGTGTGTCTTTAGAGCTGTATAATAAAATATAATCTTAAAATTAAGGTATCTTTTCATTTTTTTTAAGATTTTATTTATTTGAAAGAGAGAGACAACGAGAGAGGGAACACAAACAGGGGGAGTGGGAGAGGGAGAAGCAGGCTTCCCTGCAGGGAGCCCGATGTGGGGCTCGATCCCAGGACCCTGGGACCATGACCTGAGCTAAAGGCAGATGCTTAATGACTAAGCCACCCGGGTGCCCCTAAAGGTATCTTTTTAAAAGACTCATTTATTATCGTCATCATCATCAATGACACCAATAAGTAGCAGACATTGTAATAAGTAGTTTTTGCAGTATTTTGTTTACAGCTCAACAACCCTGCCATATAGGTAATGTTGGTCTTCCCATTTTACAAATGAGGAAAACAAGGCTTAAGAGAAGTAACTTGCCCAAAATTATGAGTGGCAGATCTCTAACCTAAGGCAGGCTGATAACTCAAAAGTCAGTGCGCTTAACCATACTATCTGTAGTCAATCAAAAACATGCAAACAAACAAACAAAATCCCCCCAAAACAAAACAACATTAACCACTGCCTCATACTTAGGATTTCAAGGTTGTCGAGGAAAGATAATTTTAAAAACTCAAGTACAATTCTTATTTAAAATCACTTTTTTGGGGCGCCTGGGTGGCTCAGTTGGTTAAGCGACTGCCTTCAGCTCAGGTCATGATCCTGGAGTCCCAGGATCGAGCCCCACATCGGGCTCCCTGCTCGGCGGGAAGCCTGCTTCTCCCTCTCCCACTCCCCCTGCTTGTGTTCCCTCTCTCGCTGTGTCTCTCTCTCTCAAATAAATAAATAAATACCTTTAAAAAAATTTTTAAAAAAAAAGTGATTTTAGGGGAAAAAGAGAGAGAGGGAGAGGGAGAGAGAGAAACAGTCAAGAATCAGACTCTCAGGATGCCTGGGTGGCTCAGTCGTTAAGCATCTGCCTTCAGCTCAGGTCATGATCCCAGGGTCCTGGGATCGAGCCCCCCATCGTGCTCCCTGCTCCGCGGGGAAGCCGGCTTCTCCCTCTCCCACTCCCCCTGTTTGTGTTCCCTCTCTCACTGTCTGTCAAATAAATAAATAAAATCCTTTTTTAAAAATCACTTTTAAAAGACATTTGTTTCTTGCAAATACACTCAGAACCACATGTTCTTTTCTAGAAATTAAAAACTTAGGGAGGCAGTACATGCAATCCACACTAGGGACTTCCATGCTTAAGATTTAAAACATAACGGTTTTGCATGCACAGAAAAAAGTTCTGCATAGACATATGCCAAAAAAGCACTTACTTCAGAGACAGAAGGTAGGATGGGGGACCGAGGGTTCTGGTGAACTTTTGCTTGGTATACTACATACTTCTATAGTTTCAATTTTAGGAATTAGGAGAGTACTTTTTTTTTTGCCATTTCCCTCCCCTACCCCCTCTTTAGGAGAGTACTTTTCATTTACATTTCAACCAGTCAAAATTAAACAAGCACCTGAAATCCAGATGGTATGAAGTAATTTTACTCCCTTATCTTTTTATCCTTTTTTGAACCTGAACATCTCAAAATAAACTTTCTGAGAACAATCCAAAGGAGCATTTACAAAATTAAGGTCAAAAACAACAAAAGAGCTAGAAACAAATGCTTTTGTATTTATTATAGCTGAAACAGTAAAGTACTGTGAAAAGTGCAGAGAGTAAAAAGTTATAACACTGATGCTAGGCTAAAGAAATGCAACTGAACAACAGCAGGTGATAATTCTGAAGTAGAAGAAAATGAAAAACAAAAAATACAAGCTATGAACTCTTGAAACATAAAAGAATTTAACAGAATCAATTTATCAGGAAAATATTTTTGAACCCAAAAGCTCTAGAAAAATATTCAAGGTAAAGTAAATCGGGTTCATTAACAATCACAATCAATATGCTATAAATATAAAACATATAAAATAACATTATTGAAACTAAAGATGCTGTATACCACCATATCCAAATAAACACCATATACATGAAGGAAAAAAATTACCTTCGAGGACACTTCTTTTCCCTAAAGTGAAACTATTTGCCTCTAATGCCGCACTACAGAGGTATTCCAAGTGCTGTGGTGTATTCCTGAAGCAGCAGAGGAGCGAAAGTGCACTGGACTTAAAACTTGGGCATCTCAGTGTGACTCCGGGCACATTTATTTAACTTCCCTGAAACTCAGTTTCCTCATCATAGAGGAATAATAACTACCACCCTGTCTACTTCACAAAGGGTTTCTATAATGCTTAAAATAAAAAATAAACCTAATTTGTAGAGGACCACCTGCACTATATGAAGAATAGCTATTGGACTACATGATCTCTTAAGGCCTTTCCAACTCTAATTCCATAATTCTACTTTTATTACTGTACAACTCAGGAGCCACATATGTAATATACCAACATAGCCAAGTAAGTGGGCTTCTCCTTAATAGCTTAGTACTACCACTGACACAGTGTTACGACGACTATATTGTATAACATTACTACTACCTGTTGGGCATCGTTGTGAGTGTTTTGCATGCACTGACTCGTTCAATTCTCACAGCAACAGAAACTGGTGATCTTAATTGACTTATTACAAGTGAAAAAGCCACATTGTGACTTATGAAAGAGCTTTACTAGTGATAACATCATCTTATATTTCTGTAACATAGCGATTCAAGTTGTTTTTCACATCTTATTTGACTCTTAGAAGCAACCCCATGAGGTAGAGAGGACAAGTATTCTTTCCCCTGTTTGTTACAGAGGAGGAAACTGAAGCTGAGGGAGGTCTAGTTTCTTGCTCAAGATCAGAAGGGTAATAGCTGCCAAAAGAAAATCCCAAATCTGTCTTCGGACTGCTAATCCAGGGTTTGCCATTACCATACCACCTCTGCAACTAAAATGAATAGATAAAAACTACAAATTCTGATAAATCAAACCAACTTAATTTCTTACAAGGTATTTATCAATATGAAGAACACAAAAAGGGTGCCAGGGTGGCGCAGTCGGTTAAGCATCCAACTCTCCGTTTTGGCTCAGGTCATGATCTCGGGGTCGTGACGACCCCGAGTCGGGCTCCACACTCAGTTACAGTCTGCTTGAGATTCTCTCTCCCTCTGCCCTCCCCCCTGCTCAATAGCATATGCTGTCGCTCTCTAAAATAAATCTTTAAAAAAAAAAACACAAACTATTGGGACTCTGAAGCATTTTTTTTATATGAAACTGCTTATGCTATAATGGAAAATGACTTCTTGAAGTGGCTGTGTCAAAAATACAGTAGAGCAGGGGCCTCTGGGTAACTCAGTTAAGCGTCTGCCTTCGACTCAGGTCAAGATCTCAGGGTGCTGGGATGGAGCCCCACATTGGGCTCCCTGCGCAGCGGGGAGTCTGCTTCTCCCTCTGCCTCTGCTTCCCCCCCAATCCTCGCTCATGCGTGCACTCTCTCTCTAATAAATAAAATCTTTAAAACAATACAGTAGGGCAAAATATCATGGTAGTAAGCAGTCTAAATCAGTAATTGCCCTTAATAGTATATTTAAACTAAACACTTAAAGTATGGACCCATTTGTTAAGCAAAAGAAACAAACTGAACCTCAGACCAAGTCAATGGACTACAATCTGATGCTCATTTTTTGGCTAAGGACTGTCTTGTAGCCCAGAAAATAAAACAAACATAAAGAGCAAGAAAAAGAAATGGCAAAAGGCTACTAATAAAGGAGGAAGGATAAAGTATAGAGAATATTTGTATTTCTTGAAGCCTTTCCTATAGGCGAGTAACACCACTTAGCAAGAAGTACCGTAACAGAATGACATGTCACCAGAAATCATCTTTGGGATCCCGGCTGTAGGATTCCATTACAGGTAAAACCTTGATTATACCAAGATACTCCTCACTGTAAACCCTAATCAGAAGGGTCCAAGATAAACCCAATATATACCAATATGACTGTACTCATAGTTTGTCAGAATGTCAGAGTACGTCAGAATGTGTAGTCTGATTATAAAACATAGTGCATAAATTGATCAAGAAATTTTCACTAAAAGGAAACCAAAAGTCTACATAAGGACTCATTTCAAAGTAAAATCCGTCTACATACTACCTCAATTTATGCTAGCCAAATCTGGTTATCCACATTAATACATACCTGATAGAGTTCTTCTAAATTGTACTTAATCGAAGTACTATTCTGGATAGCTTCCACCGCTTCTTTCAGCTTCTGCCATGTTTCATCTGTGTAGTTCTCTGGTAATTTAGGCTTATCTAGATAATATGTACAATGTTGGTATCAGAATATGTAGCATATAGTAATGGAAGGATCCATTAAAGTACAATAATAGTATTACTGCTTTTTAAGGGTAAATTGTGATTTTTATAATTATTACATCTAAATATTAAAGTAGCTACTGTATTTAGGCTTAGCATAAAGAAAATTTGAAATGCCAGCATCCTGTTTAAGTCATTTTGACTCACCTATTAGAATTAAAGGTGAGGTTTCTTTTTTTCAATTGTATTGCTTCAAAAACTAAAAATTCAAGAATCACAGATAAAAAATAACAATCCTGATCTTATTCCATCACATGTAAAACCTAAGTCAGTCAACGTGAATTTTGCACCTGAGATTTAAAATACTAAATGTCTACTATGCACAAGGTACTTTCCAAACATCTTAATCTCCCTAACAATGCTCTAAGGAAGGTATTATTTATCCCTATCGTGCAACCGAGAAAACTGAGGCTAGAAGACTCATTTAGAAAGGCTTGCCCAAGGTCATCAAAGCTAATCAGTGGCAAAACTGAGAGTCTAATCCAAGTCTGTTTGACCCTCACATTTATGCACCATCTACAAATGGAGAGAAACATCTTTTAATTTAAACTAAATCAATGGGCAGAGTGAAATTTTAAAAAAATTTAAAACATCCAAATGACTCCAGAACCTATGTAGCATTTTCAGAATGGAAAGGACTATCTTAACCCAGGCTTTAAACTTCACTGACCAGCAATGAGTATTTTTTTTAATTAAAACATCCTAATACCTTAATGATATATTTTTAGTTTAAGAGGGAAAGAAAAAAACCCAAACAAAACCTCAGAAACCAGTATGCAAATGAAATTAGGATCATAGCTCATCCCTTTTAAAAATTCTTGGCTATTAAATTGATATACTTTGAGTGGAACAGTGAACACATTAGCCAATTACAATTCACATTTACTTTAGAAAGGTCTACTATTAAATCAGGAAGATTACAACACTCTTAAGAACCTGGGGATGGGAGAGGAGTGACAGGAAAAAAAAAAGAGGTTAAAAATAAACACCATAACCCTCTGCTTTAAACAAAACAGAGCATATTCCTGATTTCCACACTAATGTTGAAAACACAAGCATTGAGAATCTAATTTTCTCAATACTAATATTTAGCCTCAAGGCGCTTATCTGGTAAATATTACTTCAGTTCATTCATTTACTTCTCCATTTAACAAACATCTTAGCATCTATTACCTGCCAGTTTAGGATGCTGAAAAACTAAGTCAGAAAAACAGAAACACAGTCAACAGAAAAAAGTAATTCAGCTCAATTACGTTTTTAAAAAACTGTTGATTTTATATGCATCAATGCATTCATAATACTCTCAATCATGTATCTCAAACATAAAGTGAACAAATTTTCCCAAAAGCTGCAGGTCAGTACTTTAAAACCCATTTTAGTGAAAAAAAAAATAGATGTAGTAATTGTTCCTATCTTTAGACTAGTGGTACACAGAGTTACTACTTCTGTGTATACAGTATTTTTCACTTCCGAACCCTACCTTTGGAAAGAAATGCAGAGATCATATTTTCCTCCAAATACTGCTTCCACAATGAGTTTCAAGAATATAGTATCCAACATTATAAATCTAACTATAAATCATCATTGAGCATGAAAAGATCACCATTGCTACCTGCATTTCTAGGGACTAGAAAATGTGGCCTACTGAAGCATAAAAATAAAAATCCCAGCAGTGCCAAGGCTCACCATGCACCTGAAATAAACCTCTGTAGAATACAAATTTCTCACCTGTATAATCCAGATCAATCATACCGATTGTCAATGTTATAATGAGTAACAGATTAGATATAAACTGAGCCAGACATCAAAATACTGCACAGAAACACTCCGTGTATGCTTCAGCACAAGAATACTAACCACCCCCGGAAAATGAACCCTCCACCCAAAAAAGGACCTCCCTCCACCTCATTGATTATGCATAAAACATTAGGCCACCTCTATACTGTTTAATATATTAACATAAATAGAGCACGTGACCGCTCAAGTGTCAAATCCTTAGTAGGTGATTATGGATTTTGGCCTTGGTTACCTTTAAAGTTCTTGATCACTAACTTCTTAGCAGAGCCAGGCTTGCTGTTAGCAAAGCTAGAAGTGGTGGTAGAAGATTTGGCTAGGCCGTTTGCGTGATGCCCCGAAGCCACAGAAGAAATTAATATACTCTTATTTTTAAGTTGCTGCTGCTGAGAGGTTGCAGCAGTTGGTGAAGATGAGGAGGAAGAGGAGGAGGATTCCTCAGCCATCTTCGCATCAAACCCTACAAACTCCAGGGTGTCTTCAAAACGCAGCTTCTTCTGTATCGGTACGTGGCTGGAAGTAGCCACTGAAACCCCCAGGCAGAAGGACGAGGTTGAAGGGGATGCCGAATCCCTGGGTTGTAAAGGAGGAGTGGAAGAGGAGGAAGAGGTGGAATCAAAGTCTTCTCTCTCGTTACTACTGTTACTGCTGCTACTGCTGCTGCTGTTTAACTTTCTCTTCTTGGCAGAGGTGGGCGGAGTGGTGCTGGTATTACCATCAGTGGCAGATCTGACCTCCTGAGCAGCAGCAGCAGCTGAGGGATTGGGGGAAGAAAAACCTGTTGGAAACATGAAAATAGCGGGGTCAACAGGCAGAGGAGCATCAAAAACCTACGTTTATATGCCTGCGTGCGTGTAGGAGTGAAGGTGGCAATGCTAGAGGGGGAAGGGAAGAAAGAGAGGAGAAACACAGAGGACGAGAAGGAAAGTGAAGGGGGGGGCTACACCGGGGGAATGGGAGGGTTTGGGAAGGCGGATAGGCTGACACCAGGAGTGAGCCGAACGAGGGGGGGAGAGCGAGTGAGGAGGCAGACAGGTAAACGGCAGTGCCGTCCCCCTCCCCTGCTTTTCGGTCTCTCTCCCCCCTTTCTGCAGGAGCGACTCAGTGAGTCTGTGAGGCTGCAGCTCCTCCTCCTTTTCTCCCTCTCTCTGGGAGGGGAGATGCCGTGGTTGGGGGGAGGGGGAAGGGGGAGGGGGAGAGAACCAGGGCTTGTTATTGTCAATAGCACAGGAGGCTAAAGATGGCGCCACTTCCGGTCACGCGGCGGCGAGGGAGGGGCGGTGTCTGTCCTCGGGAGTGGGGGGTGGAGAGAAGCACTGCAGGCGCCCGGGGGGCGGGGGAGCTGGCTCCGGGAGAGGCGGCGGGAAAGCGGCGGCTAAGGAGCCCAAGACGCTCCTGCTCCTTCGCTCGCTCTCGCTGTCCTTCCCCCTCCCTCTCCCGCTCCCCTTCCCTGGCAGCACTGTCCTCCCCCGGCCCGCCGGTAACTCCCACCCCCTCCTTAACGGTCCCGCGGGGAGCTTCGCGCTGCAGCGCCCTTACCGGAAGTGACTGGGCAGACACTTTTCATAGCGCCCAGATCCCGAAGCCCCCAGGTCCGCAGGACTTGAGTTGGGGGGGGAGGGGGGAGGGAGAAAAGGGGGGGGAAAGAGAAGTGGACAGGGAGGAGGGGGCGGGCTTTCGAGACACCTCCCGAGCTCCTGATTGGCGCTTTCTGAACGCGAGGCGGGCCGGGTGGGGGGAAGGTGGCGGGAGAAGCAGCGGGAAGAAGCCTGAAGGGGAGGGAAGGTGGTGACGGTGAGGGGCGGGGTGAGCTAGCTGGGAAAAAAGAGGAGGAGGAGGAGGAAGAGAGGAAGGGAGGGAGTAAAAAGTTAGGGAACCGAGAATGGAAACTTTGAAAGAGATAAAGGAATAAGGAGGGGTTGCAAGGCAGGGGGAGTAACCCGAAATGGAGGAAAACATAATCATGGCATTATGCCTGGTGCTGAGAAGAAATGTCATGATGTTAAAATAGGAAAGGAAAAGAAAAAGATCTTAGATACAAAAAGAAAAGAAAATGAGTCTTTGCTTCGATTGAGCTATAAATTGTTTCTTTTGTGTCAAGGACACCCCTTGACCCAATATGATTAGGGCCTGAGTTTTGATACTTTTCTCAGTACTATGTAGCCGCAAATCTTTTTACCTTCCTAACAGGAGCATTTTCTAAGATGGCTGGCCAGAGTTAAGGGTGCATTCTAAGGCCCAAGAAATAGGAAGGTAACTAACACCTCCCCCCAACACATACACACACACAACACAGTTTCCAGTACCAAGCCCAACCCCGATCTCCTCCGTCATCAATCCAGCAATTTACAGCCTAAACATAGCCACTTTTACTAAATCTCAGTTCATATACTGTTTCAAAGAACACATTTTAGGAGAATGACATTGGCAAAAATCAATGTTTTCTACCAATGTATTCCACAAGCTCAAATTTCAAAATGGATTACTCATAAGAACAAACCTCTAAATTGGTTAAATTAGCAACAATAAACCTTGTAAATTTCCTGCTGGGAGTTTTTATTTAACCCCAGGGCATGGTGGGGGGCAGCACAATGTCAAATAAAACTAGGTCTGCCAACCTGTTGATTCTAACTGCAGAAACATTCAACAAGCTTGTACTGAAAGACTTTATGCCACACAGTATACCAGGTCCCTGCCATTGAGAAAGCCAGTAGGGGAAGACAATTTCAAAAAAACTAATTTCTGTAACAGTTCTATAACAAATGCACAAAGTGCTCTGGAAACAGGTGAATCAAGAGATTTGGAGGAATTTTGGGAATAGTCAGTTTCACAGAGGAATTGTTTATGCTGGGTCCCAAAGTGGGAATTGCCAAAAAGACAAGAGGGAAGAAGGTTAAAGGCATTCTGGGCAGTGGAAATGGGCAAAGCAGGGAGTTGTGAAAGGGCCTGGCCTGTTTATGGAAATATGGAAAGTGCAATGAAGCCAGAAAGTAAGATGTCTGGTTGGAAGTAAGGAAAATGAGGCTCAAAAATGTAACACAATGACCTACTGATTATTTTGAATTGAAGCTACTTAGGAAGCAACTGGTGCAAGGACAGGAAGACCCTCTGCTATCCCCCTGAAAGCAAGAAACAAATCTCCCATACGAAAAATATCCTCCCTGTACTAAGATGTAAAAAAAAAAATCTTTATTACCAGAGACAGAGACTTTAAAGCTGAGAAAGCTGCAGAAACATTTTTCTAATCTACCTCAATCTAAATTCTGCTTAGAATTCCCTACTAATTAAAGCTCCCAAACACCTGTTTTCTTTATCCTGTCAATTCCTCACAAGTTTGTTGTCTCATTGTCTAAAACGTATAAAAACTGCCTGTCTTAATCATTTCTTGGGGTCTCAGTGTCATTATTGGGCCTCTGTGCCGCATAATAAAACTTTGGGTTTTTTCTCCTATTAATCTGTCTCATGTAAATTTAATTCTTAATCCAGATGGAAGACCTTGAAGGGTAGAGGAAGAATTTTTCCTTCCCTCCTCTGGCACACAAAGCCAAAAATCTGGTCTACCCTGTAGCCTAGGGTAGACAGCAAGGAGAGGAGGGAGCAAGCTGGGCTTTTAAAAGCAGGGGAGTAACAGGATGGTGGGTGGTGTAAAAGCACTTTGTATTGTATAGTTTGAGATAGACAAATCAGAACTCTAAGAATAAATCCCTTTTCTAGCTGTTTATACAAGCCCACTTTTTATTTATGTATTTATTTTTAAAATTTTAGGTCTTCAGAGGTCTTTGGTTAAAATGTAAATCCTCCTAGAAAGAGGTACCCCCTTGAGCCACTATCAGCTTGGTGCCGTTTGATGACAATTGGCTGAGAGCAAGGCTCTAATGGAACTTGGGCCCTAGAGCCAGAGAACTGTGATAGAGGCTGAAGAGGGGGGAAGATGGACTCCTATCTTTTTTGAATGTACCGTTTCGTTCTTGCTGCCTAAAATGAGACTGTAAACTCTTAAAGCCAAGGAAGGTATCCTAAAACATTAAACCCTCCTTTATTGTCTCATATTTCGCACGATGCTGAAAAACTGTAAATGCAGTGTAAATACTTATTGAATATCTCATTGAATGAGACTAAAATAATGCCATGTCTTTACAGGGGAGGATTAACTGGCTAATTTTCCAGATTTAATGAACAAGGTTGCTCTGATTTGTATAGTTATATTTCTTAGAAGGGTGTATGGATGGGCCAGCTGATAATGGCTCAAATCGATACCTTTTCTAGAAGGATTGGCAATTTAACCAAAGACTTCTCAAGACCAAAAAAGTGGGGCTTGTTCTAATTCATGTAATTATATTTCTTAAAAGACAAAACGATGGAAAACTGCTTTTGCCCTTCAAAGATAAACTTTTATACTAACATAAAGCATAGCTGAGTCTTGTTAATATTCAACTACATTCTAATAATAATAGCTCCTAATCTGACATGATTATCTAAGCCCTTCAGTCTTCCAAGTTACATGTTGGCTGTAAAAGCACAGATCCTTGGCTCTTGAGCGCTAGCTCACTTTGAATGACCTGGTAGTCTAACTTACTATTTAAGTTTTCCATGAAATATCTTTAAATGAGTTTTGTGGGAAAACCATTTTCCTTTTTTATCTTGGTCACTAATAGTAATCTTCCTTTTGATATCCTAACAGCCTTATTTTGGTCAATCCTCACATATTTAGCACATCTTAATAGAGATATGTAATTTTAATAATGATTTTTAAATTTAACATTTAGATTTTGTGGCACAAACCAACTTAGATATTACTATGTGATGTGCAAGGGCCAGAACTTTGTGCCTTCTTGGACCCTTGGACCACTTTAAAAAGAAAAAGCTTCCATGTTTCTTTGTAAAACATATTTTAAATCAAGAATCAAGAATCAAATAATTGGGCTAATTAAAACATAAGCATATATATTCTATACACCTAAACATTTGCCAACCAACGTTAAACAAATTCTCAACATTAAAATACATTTCTCAAGGTTGAACTCACTGAAACCACAATAATCAAGACATGCAATGTAGGACACCATACAATTATGGCCATTATCAGACTAAACCAGATTGGGCACTTAACACATACTCCATATATAGAATCTTTCATCTTGTGAGTTCAACTCATACCTCAGAAACATTAATTAAACTTTACAGTGCTGCCAGATGAAGTATAGTTATTACTGGTATTCTTTCAATCAAGCAAATAAAATAAATCTGTAGCTATTTATAAAGGTAAATATACACATAAAGGAAGAAATACAAAGACACTAGTTTTTCTAATGTCCATTCCCCTATTTTAGCAGTCATGTCTCTAACAAAGAGTATGAACCTGTTTCCTTTTTTTGATCACAGAGATTCCCCAAAGTGCTTGATTCTGAGTCTTCTCCAGACATCTCAGAGCGGATAGACACTCATGAAATCCTTGTTATCCACGGGTGGGATTTTCCTTAAAAATAGGAGACACTGCTTGCTTAAGAGAACTCGTGGGTAAATGGTGGTCCATGTTCCCTATCTGCCTTTCTGAAAGACCATCTTTGAAGCAGGGAAATACAGAAAAGGCAAACCAAGCTGCGGTGAGGTAGCCAACATTACATCATAATAAGGGCTTTGTGATGCTATCGACAGCACGGGGCAGCTAGGGGACGACTGAGGAGGTCAAAGCTTAAGCAAAGATGATCCAGCTACACAATGTGAATTCACCCTTTGCCCATCCTAGAGTTTAAAGCAAGGAACTTGATAACAAATGCTAAACCCGTGGTGCTCAGTACAATGTAAATAAAGAACACAGACCTCATATTTTTAACAAAATCATTTATCTTCTACATAAAATATCAACTGAAGACTTACAGACTTGGGTACATCAAACATTTGAAGACTTAGCCCCTTAGCTCAGAGATTTTACCTACAGTCATAACCTGTGAACCATCTGGAAAGCAGATTTTAGGACTAACAGTTAGGGCCAGGCCGTTTTCCCTGGGGGTTTGGGGTGGAGGACTAGATCAGCCACAGATTACTTCCTTTGGTGCTGCCAAGCACTTGCTTATTGTGGAATTGCTGGGCCTATTTTTAACCTTCCCTTCACTTTATCAATGACTCTCACAGTCCCTCCCACCGTGCTTTAAGATTTGATCTTCCCAAGGCATTTGGCTTTTCTTTTTCTCAAGAGCAAGGCCGTTTTAGGCTTAAATCAGTGGCTCCCAACTCCAAATAAACAACAGAATTGCCTGGGGACTTTAAAAAGAAAAACAAAAAACCACCTTTGCCCAGGTTTTGAAACTAGTCCAACCGAATTAGAATCTCTGTGAGTAGGGCCTCAATTATCATTATTTCTAAGAAGCTTTCAGGGTGAACTACATACCTCCAAGATTGAGACCCCAGCTGTAGGTGAACTAAGTACCGTCATGATTTGAATGAGGCTGATAAGCCCTTGTACTCTTTAATGCCTGAAATTTCACAATTATTTATTCATTCCTTTTGATAAAAATAGTCTCCTTCTCTAGGACTCCTTTTTTCAAATGCAAATTAGCCAGGGAGACTCAGTCCTGACCCTTTAAGGTGAATGCTCCTTGAACAAAGGATAATACAAGAGTCCTAAGTGCCTGGGGGTAAAGAGAACTACGACTAGGCATTGCAATGGGGGTGAGGGGTGGGTAAAGCTACCATCAAGGAAGGAAAGATTTCTGAGAGTACATTTTGCTGATCTCACAGTATTGCCTGGGGCCAATCCTGCTTTGTGATGACTGCATATTTAAGATCTAGTCAAGTTTATCTCAGCTGCCAAAAGCTTATTCAAAGAAATTTAAATATTTTTTATAAGCAAAACAAAGACCAGACATTGGGAATGTAGATTTGGGGCTATGTATAAATGCCCAACTCTGAATTATTCACCATATGGATGTTTCTATTGCCAAGTGATCTGTTTTTCCTGATTCCATTAAATGTCCTTTATTCCCACCAATAGCATTATTTTTCTTGCCAATTCATTTGGTCATTCAACAAAAATGTATTGAGCAACTACTCTGGGCAAGGCATGGTGCTAGATGTCATAAGGGAATACAGAACTAATACAAAATTCCATTTGTGGTTGATTTTACGGTTTTTCAAAGCACTTTCACACACAATCTTATTTTATCCTCATAACCACACTATGAGATAGGTCAGGTGCCATCCCCATTTCACAGATGAGAAACAGGCTCAGGGAAGGAGGTTAAAATGACTTGCCAAAGACACGAAGCACACAGACTTAAACCAAACCCACTTTTTCTCAAAACCCAAATATGGTACTTCCCCAAATTTCCAGTTTAGTAAGGAGACATGCCATAAAATTGTCTCAAGTAATAGACAAGTTAGGAAAAGACGTTCAGAGCCCCACTCACCAGGAGGAAAAAAAGAAAAGAGGGATAAAAAAAATTACTCCTTTATTGAGATGAGCCAAATCATAGTGCCCAATAGGAGACCAAGCCTGGATTCAGTTCAGGCAGGACCCAGCGGCAAGCAATGCACATTCAAGGAGACAGTAGCAATTTGGTTCTAGAGATCAGAATCAGCCCATTTAGCTGGATGCTCAGCCAATGGCTGATTTCACCAGAGGTAGAAACCAGCTCCCTCTCCTAGCCAAATCCAGACAAACACTGAACAAGCCTTGCCTGAGGACCTGTTATGATCCAGTCACTGAGTATACAAAGACAACCCTTGCCCTCAAACAGTTCTCAATTGGCCTAGTGGGTGAGGCAGACGATTAGAGGACAGAGTGATAAAAGCTGCTGTAGGAACACAGAGACACCTGCACAGCCTAGGAAGATGGGGTAGGGTCGAGATAAGGTGGGGCTGGGGATTTACAAAATAATAGCTTCCTGAGAAAATAATAGCTTCCCGAGAAAGTAATTCAATTTAAATCTGTGGGGATAAGTGGGAATTAACCGGGCAAGAAGAGTGGGAGGGGCAGGGGGCACAAAGAAGGAAAACAGGGTACAGCTTTAAATCCTGAAGGTGAGAAAGACTAAGACATATTTAGGATCTGCAAGGAAACTAGTTCTCGGGGAATAATTTGTCCTAACCGAAACCCCTAGAGTGTTAAGGAGGGAGATCAAGGCAGCATCCCAGTCCCAAATCTGGTACAGTAATTCTTAGGCCTCTTATTAGCACCAGGCCTTATACCTATCCTGTACTTGCTGCTGGAGTTGTGGCTACTGGTTCAGGAACTGGGGCGGGCGGGGGGGAAGAGTGGGCATGGGGAGAGATAAGCATGGGAAATAAGGTAATGAGAAAGAAATGATAATACAGATGCACACATGACCACAATACTGGACAATGCTACAGGAATTCAGATGAACTAGAGCCAAGTTTGGGAAAGGATGGTCAGGGGAATGAACCCAGCCAGCTGCCTATTGTATAAAAAAAGTTTTATTGGAGGGGTGCCTGGGTGGCATAGTTGGTTTAGCATCTGACTCTTGGTTTCAGCTCAGGTCTGATCTCAGGGTAGTGAGATCAAGCCCCGCATCAGGCTGCACGCTCAGTGCAGTCTGCTTGAGTTCTCTCTCCCTCTCCCTCCGCCCCTTCCCCCTTCACTCTCTCTCACTGAAATAATGAAATCTTTTTTTTCTTTTTTTCTTTGACAGAGACACACAGCAAGAGAGGGAACACAAGCAGAGGGAGTGGGAGAGGGAGAAGCAGGCTTCCCGCCGAGCAGGGAGCCCGATGAGGGGCTTGATCCCAGGACCCTGAGATCATGACCTGGGCCGAAGGCAGATGCTTAACGACTGAGCCACCCAGGCGCCCTGAAATCTTTTTTTTTTTTTAAATAAGAAAGTTTTATTGGAATGCTGCCATACTTATTCATCTACATATTTTTTGTGGCTGATTTTGTGCTAAAACAACAGAGTTCAGTAGTTGGGACAGACCATATGGCCAGCTAAGAGCCTAAAATATTTCCTATCTAGTGCTTTACAGAAAAAAGAAATTGCTGACCTTTGCCCTTGAATATACAAAGTGCTAATAATAGATATATGGAGACTGTATAGTGGTGGCACAAGGGGGAAGTGATTAAAACATGCTAAGGATTATCTGTTCCTAGTCTGCATCACCTTTGATACAGACCTCAAAAAACAGCAAGAGAATATTCTTTGATAGAATGACTAAATAAATTGGGGTATATTCACACAATGAAATACTACATGACACTGAAAAATTAATTACAGCTACATGCATAAATCACAAAAATGTTACATGAAAAAAGCAATAATTATAGGATATATGCAATTGATAACTTTTTGTAAAGCTCAAAAATAAGGAAAACTTAAATGGGTAGAAAATATGGTAAAACCATTAAAATATAGAAGGGAAAAAATAAACACAAAATCCAGGATAGGGGCCTGCTCTGGGGGAAGCAAGGGGGAGAATTTAGGTAGATTCAAAAGCATTGGTAATGTTCTAGTTCTTAGGTTGATGATGGGTTCATGGGTGTTTGTTTTCTTATTATGCTCCATAAATTACATGTCACACATATTCTTCTGTATGTATTAAAATTATATAATAAAATTTTTTATTTTTATTGTTATTATTTTTTTAAGGAGGCTCTACACGGGGCTTGAACTCATGACTGAGATCAAGACCTGAGCTGAGATCAAGAGTCAGACACCTGGGGCGCCTGGGTAGCTCAGTCGTTAGGCATCTGCCTTCAGCTCGGGTCATGATCCCAGGGTCCTGGGATCGAGCCCCGCATCGAGCCCCGCATCGGGCTCCCTGCTCCACGGGAAACCTGCTTCTCCCTCTCCCACTCCCCCTGCTTGTGTTCCCTCTCTCGCTGTGTCTCTCTCTGTCAAATAAATAAAATCTTTAAAAAAAGTCAGACACCTAACCGACTAAGCCACCCAAGTGCCCCATAATAAGTTTTTTTTAAAAGTATAAGGACGAGGGTGCCTGGCTGGCTCAGTTGGTAGAGCATGCGACTCTGTGAGTTGAAGCCCCATGTTGGGCATAGAGATTTCTTTTTTTTTTTAAGTTTTTTTTTTTTAATTTATTTGAGAGCAAGAACAGGAGAGGTGTAGAGGGAGAGAATCTTCCAGCAGACTTCCTGCTGAGCACAGAGCCTGATACCGGGCTCGATCTCACTACCCATGAGATCATGACCTGAGCGGAAACCAAGAGTCAGACGGTTAACTGATTGAGCCACCCAAACGCCCCTGGGCATAGAGGAATCCTTTTTTTTTTTTTTTTAAAGGGAAACAAGGAGCTTTTAAAAATAATAATAATAGTAATAATAATAATAAAGTATAAAGACCAAGTAGTGACTTGTTGAACACTAGAGCATAGTAGTTTGGAGAAAGAATAGCTGGCAGAGATGGCAAATGACAACTAGGACTGATTTTTGGAACATTTAGGCATTTCTCATGGATTCCTTTGGGACCTGGGGGAATCCCCCTCCAACCTGGTGGAAGAATAGACTTTCCACGGTCCACAAGATGGGGACTTAATAGATTTTTTTAAGCGATAGGAATATGTGTATTCACATACAGTATACTATGCTGCCCTTAAAAGTGGGAAGGCAGATTTATGTATACTGACAAGGAAAGGTGTCCGTGATACAATAGTAAGCAAAAGAAAGTCACAGAACAATTCATATAAGTATGATCTATTTTTTTAAAGCAATAATTACGTTGCTAAATGTATAGAAAAAGACTTTAGGGACACCTAGGTGGCTCGGTTGCTTAAGCGTCTGCCTTCAACTCAGGTCATGATCCCGGGCTCCTGGGATCGAGCCCCGGGTCGGGCTCCCTGCTCAGCGGGGAGTCTGTTTCTCCCTCTCCCTCTGCCCCTACACCTGCTTATATTCTCTCTCTCTCTCAAATAAATGGATAAAATCTTTAAAAAAAGAAAAAGATATGTATCAGGTCACCTTTATTTGGGGGGGGGATTTTATTTATTTATTTGAGACAGAAATAGCCAGAGAGAGAGAGAGCGCGCACAAGCGGGGAGGAGAGGGAGAAAGAAGCAGGCTCCCCACAGAGCAGGGAGCCCATTTGCTTTTTAAACGTCATATACTGTGGGGGTCTCTCCATGACAGTACCTGAAATCTCACTCTTTTTAAGGGCTGCAAACTATTTCATAGTAAAGACATACCATGTTTATTTAACCACTCTCTTATTTTTGGATATTTGGTTATTTCCAGTTTTTTTCTAATACAAATATGCAGCATTGAACATCCTGTAATATAAATCTTTATGCATGTGGAAAAGTATTTCTGAGGATATATTTGAAGTAGAATCGAGGGAAATTTTGCTAGATTGCCATCTTACTCTTCAGAAATGTAGTACATACACTCTCACCTTCAGAATGACTGCAGATTGCCCACACCATTAGCAACGCTAAATATTATCAAACTTTCAATTTTTTGCCAAAATAAACGTGAATTCAATCTCACTGTAAAACAACCACAACAAAGCAGAAATGCCCTCTTTACCACTATCCTCTCTCCAGAAATTTATTTCCACCTTGCTATTAATTTTTCATATGAATGGTTTCATTATGCTTGATTTTCTTTCTTCCTTTTTTTGTCTTTTTAATTTAAGTGGGCTCCATCTGGAGCCCAAGGTGGGGAACTAACTCAGGAGCCTGAGATCAAGACCTGAGCTGAGATAAGAGTCCGAGGTTTAACTGACTGAGCCACCCAGGTGCCCAGATTCTTTTTTTTATTAAGTAAGCTCCATGCCCAAAGTAGGACCGGAACTCAACACCCTGAGATCAAGAGTTGCATGCTCTACAGACTGAACCAGCCAGGCGCTCCTTCCTAGATGTATTCTTACCAATTATTTGTATTTAACTCTGTATTTCACTTTTACTAGTTCATTTACGCACTATTACCTTCTGAGATGGCCGCATCATCACTCCCATTCTCTGATTCTGATGACTGTGACATAGTCTGTCTTTGAAAGGCTACTCACAATTTTGGCCGGCTAACCGCACCCTTATCCATCATCCCTTATGGTTACAGCTCTAATATTTAGTTTTCTTCTTTCATATAATGCTAACTTGGGGAGAAAAAGCGCAATTGTTAAGACTAACATCTTGAATTGGAAATCTGCCATGTCCTCCTAAATTACTATGGCTTGTGCCCCCCACTCACCGCCCCCTCCCGGGGGGGGGTTCAAGGCCAACAGACTCCCATCAAGGTGTCCTCCAGCTATTTCGGAGGGTCTCACTGATCTCACTGAGATCCGAACCAGGTCTCTATCTAATATATTGGCCTCTTCATCAGGCTACAGAGCCAAGGTTTTGGGGGTCCCTGCCCCATCGTGGTCACCACCTGGCCGAGAATTTTCTCTGCAGGTAACTATGGCTCTAACATGCTTTTCCGTAACTTCTCCATATCGCCGGTGAGTAAAGGCTCTAACTTCTATAGCAACATATCTCTTTTGAGTTTGCGCTTTTTCTCCCCAGTAACGAAAAGAAGTACAACAAAATAACTTAAAATAGCCAGAGATGAGCCTTGGCTTAGATAGAGTCTCTTGGCTCGAAGGCAGGCCTACAGCCAGTAAGCTCCTAAAGGATAGATACCCTCTCCGCTTTCCACGATCGCGAAGAACCTGTTTAACTCACCATCCCAGGATCAACAGGATTTGTTGTGGTTACTGGTGTTCCATCTATTAGGATCAGAACCCGACAGCTCCGAATAGGAACAATTGACCACCGACGACCGTTAGTCACGCTGGCAACTGGCGGGCTTTCTTCTAGCTAAGTCCTGCCCACCCAACCCGGAATTCTGGTGCAGTTAACGGTTTTCAAGGATGATTGATTGACAGCGGATCTGACCAATCCCTTCAGGGGAAACCCCACTCACCTAACAGGGGCCTGATAGGCGTCAGAAGCAAAAACAGAAAACTCACTTAACAGATTGAGCTACGGAGGCGGCCCTCTGATATTGATACATGTCTTAAAGTCCCGAGTTTCTCTGTCTTTAAAATACCACCTATGGAACATCAGTAAGTCAGCCAAGGTTTTTCTGTGCAAAACCTACCGTGACCGAAATCCTGACTCTCCACTGGGTCTCCTCTGACACCACCCCGCGGGGGGGGGGGGGAGAGAAGGGCGGTAGAGGGGCATCAGACTCCCCAGGTGGTCTCCCCTGAGGTGCGAGGGGTGGGGCAAGTGGGTGATGGGGTAAGGGTGGGAGCCTCATTATAACCTGCCAAGGGTGGAAGTCTAGACTCCCCGCCCTGCCCATTGCTGACGTGGGTGAGGGTGAAGCCATAGTTTCTTTCCATGGCATTTGGCTAGAGTAGCTCTATCTAAAATTTTCTGTCTTGCCGGGTCACTCCTTTCCTGGTCCTTTGTCTAGAAAAAGCAAGGCCAGGCTCAGTTGGTGGAGCCCCGGACTCTTGATCTTGGGGTTGTGGGTTGGAGCCCCAGGTTGGGTGTGGAGATTACTTAAAAATAAAGTTAAAAAAAAAGAAGAAAAGAAAAAGCAGAATTTTGTGGGGGCTTTATTTGTGCCAGTTGGTGTTTCACACATCTCTTTTTCTACTCTTCTGAATGGGTTAGGTTTTTTTCCCGTCTCTATTCCTGTTATTGTTAAAATAAAAGAAAGCTATTGGAATATAATAATAGAATGCTAAATCTAGGTGGTGGGTATATTGGTATTCACTATAAAATTCTTTAAACTTTCCTGTACATTTGAAAATTTTTATAATAAATGTTGGAAAATAAAGCAAGAGGGAATTATTTTATAATACTTTGAAAAGAAAAGAAAAGAAAAAACCAAAAGCTATGGGATTCAGTATATTTATCTTACATACCGCTTGTATTAGGATTCTTGTTTGCAAGTGGCAGAAACCCAAGTTGAATAAGCTTGAGGAAAATGGAGTTTATTGCCTTCTATAACTGGGAAGGACAGGACATATCTCAGACACACCAGGATCCAGAGACTCAAATGACCAGATTCTCAGTCATCTCTCCATCTCTCTTCTCTGCTTCTCTCTTCTCTGTATTGCCTCATTCTCTAAGACTCTTTCACATGGTAGAGACATGGGTACGATACCATCTACTTTGGGGTCACATCCTTACAGTTTAATAGCCAAAGAAAAGAGAAAGCTATTTCTTTACCTCTGATTTGGATTATTCCAAGGACGGTCTTATATCTCTGGCCTAGGACACATGCCTAACTGCTTGGAGCTGCCACTGTGTCCAGCAGAGTTTATTATGATTAGCCCATCCTGGGTTAGGTGCACAGCCATGTGTGCGGAGGGTGAATGGGACAGGGTACTATCATTACCTGTCCCACCAGGACTATGGTCGGTGAAGGAGGAACAGCTCTCCAAAGGAAGAGGAATGCTTTTACTAGAAGCAGGGAACAAAGAATGCTGGGCAAACCAAAGCAGCAGATGTCCACTATACAGGCTTCTTAGTTTTAATAGTTTTTAAACTGCATTTCTTGGATTCTCAATGCATGTAATCATATCATCTGTAAATAATTATTCTTTTTCTCTTTATTCCTTTTAGATTTATATGACTTATTTCATTTTCTTGGTTTATTATATTTTAGAACCTTCAAAACACCACAGAAGACATCTGAACCTTATTCCTGAATTTGATGGGAGATAACTTGATCATGATGTTTGCACATGGCTTTTTTTTTAAGATTTTATTTATTTGTTTGACAGACAGACAGAGACACAGCGAGAGAGGGAACACAAGCAGGGGGAGTGGGAGAGGGAGAACAGGCTTCCCGCGGAGCAGGGAGCCTGATGCAGGGCTCGATCCCAGGACCCTGGGATCGTGACCTGAGCCGAAGGCAGACGCTTAACCACTGAGCCACCCAGGCACCCCTGCACATGGCTTTTTGATACTCTTTCCTATGTTTAGAAAGTTCTCTTCTATTCTATTGTACTTAGAATTTTTAACAAGATTTTATTTATTTGACAGAGAGAGAGCACGAGAAGGGAGGGGGGACAGAGGGAGAAGGAGAAGCAGCCTCTCTGCTGATGTGGGGCTCAATCCCGGGACCCCAGGATCATGACCTGAGCCAAAGGCAGACACTTAACTGACTGAGCCACCCAGGCACCCCCTCTACTTAGAACTTTTATAAGGAACAGCTGCTGATTTTTATCTAGTACATTTTGGCTATCCATTGATGGACAAGACTACATAAAAAATAAAAATTTTGTAAGGAGTGAAGTACAGAAATCACCTGAAAACAGCAAGGAAAAAAAATCGGAATGTAGACTCCACCTTCCATGAAACTAAGAGATAAGTGTTACATGAAAGCATAACTTGTGAAAATGGGAAGTGGGTTGACAGGTAACTAAATGATGCAGAAGCACTCACAACATCGTATGGACTGTTCTAAGTGCTTCACATATGTTACCCAGCAAAGAGGTTTATTATTTGTAGAAACTGAACCAGAGAGAGATCTAGATGCTCATGATATGGCTGGTTCTGCTTGTGAAAGTTACCCAGGTTGGGTAAGTGGGTAGGTTGTGGGGGCAGGCGAGGGAGGGGGCACTCTAGTGTGGTCAATAGAAGCCTTGTCCCTAGTTCCCGGGGAGAACTCCTGGAGGGGTCTAGTGGTGGTTGATGGTCTCTGAGGGCTATTGGTGGCATTTGCATTAAAGACCTCTCCTCTTAAAGCTGACGGTGGATCTATGTCCAGTGAAGAGGGCCTAGTCTTTAAAACCAGAGTTCCCTGATTATTGGAGGCATGATCTCTGGCTTCTCTACAATGTTGGCTTTGCAAGGGCTTAGGGAAGTCAGAAGCCTGTCTCTTGGGGCAGAGGGTGGTGGGGAGCAGAGGTTGCTGTCACAGGAGGCCTACTTGAGCGAAGTCTCTCTGACCTTGACCTTGACCTCTCAGCCCTGTGCCAGCGGGTGGAATTGGGAGAAGCCCCAGAGGGTGGAGGCTTTGTCTCTGGTTGTTGTAATTGACATTAGCCGAGGCTACCATTTGCTATATACGTTTCTGCAGGATATGTCCCGCACAAGGGTGCACATTTGAAGGTGTATGTGGGAGGACGGTGACAGGAGCCTGGAGTCCGCCAGCCTTGTGCCCTCATGCAAGCATGCCGCTATGGGCAGAGAAAGGCAAGCTTTTTTACAATTGGCCTATCCAAAGGGGTGCCATTTTCTAATTAATTTACCCTGAGGGTCATTTTTGTGTGTGTGTGTGCAATTTTTCTACTCTGAGGGTTCTGACTGCTAGCGGCCAACTTGGCTCTCTCCAAAAGCACTGATATGCAGATACTAGTTTTCTAAATCCTAATGGGCCTTAATTTAGGCCTGAGTAATCAGAAGCCAGGGCTGCAAGTGGCCCTTTCCCCTTGCCTCTCAGGGTCCTAGCCACTCTCCTTGCCTTAGGCAAATTGATATAAGAAAATTACTTTGGCCAGATTAGATCAGGAGGACAGCCTTAAGCACTGGTAACTTCATCCCTATCTTCTCCTCCCCAAATCTTTTTAAAAGGACCAAGAGTGGTATAATTAAAGGAAAGTGTACCATCAGCAGTTCAGAAATTGTGAAGAATTCCTTGAGGATAGAAATCAGATATAATCCTATTGATAAGAGAGGAGGAGGAGCCCCATCTAAAAAATGCAAGAGAAAATTACTGGAGCAAATCCAGAGAAAGTCAAATCTCAGAATGAATAGAAAAAGCAATGGGGGGGGGGGTCCCTCCATTCAATTAAAAAATTGCATTCAGAAAAGAAGGATCAGCTCAGCCTCTCTGTGACCAGCTCTGCCCCTCCATCCCTCGACTCATTCCAAAGGTAAAGCTTAAACTTTCACACTGAGGTGAGCTATTGACTTCCCAAAGTTGGCTTGTGTGAGTGTAGGATTCTAGAAAACACAACGCGCACACACACACACACACACACACACACACACACACACACACAGCAGACCTTGGTATGTATAATCTAGACTTCCACAAAATATACGGAAAAACAAAAAAAGAGAAGCACCTCCAGCCACGAGAGAAATACACTCAAATCCTGTGCTGTCAAAGTAAAATTGTTTTGGTAATTTGCAGGGATTCAGAGGAACAGCCTTTCTGTCGCCTGCATACCCACCCACTTTAAAGTGAAGCCTCCAGGGATGCCTGGGTGGCTCAGTCAGTTAGCGTCTGACTCTTGATTTTGGCTCAGGTCACGATCTCAGGGTCCTGGTTTCCAGCCCTGTGTCAGGCTCCTGGCTTACTAGGGAGTTTGCCTGAGGACTCTCTCTCCTTCTCCCTCCGCCCCTCCCCCTGCTCGCGCGCACACACACACACACTCTCTCTCTTTAAAATATATATATTTTACAAATAAAATAAAGTGAAGCCTCCATACCCACCCACTTTAAAGCAACACATACAACTCTCCTGCTCAGAAGACAGGCCAGTTGGGAGACACAAAACTGCACAGGAAACCCAGGCAAGCTATCTTTGCTAAGGATTTGTCCCTTATTCACTAATATATATGATCAACAAAGGATTACCAACAATATTTGGAGAAAACCTACAACATGAGAGAAGAACCAAAATGGATAAATAGTACAACTGACCCTAAGTGGTGAAGGGGTGGGGGAGTGAAATAATATAGGGAACAAAACTCCAATTTTCAGATTCTAATTTTCAGGCATATTCAGAACACGTTGCAGACATATTCAGAACCTCTATGAATTACTCAGGTAGGTATTACAGAAAACTGGAAAATGAATCCCTAAAAGAGGAACATTGTGGAATATAAGAAATAGTAGTAAACAAAGAAATAGTAAAGCTTTGAGTTGTCCAAAGGCTAGCATAAAAAGAGCCCAATTTGAATCAGAGGGAAATATAATTCAGAGCTGAGAATATTAAAAGAGCCAAAGGGATATGTAATACTGATAAAAGGTACACACAAGGGGCCTGGCTGGCTCAGTTGGTGGAGCGTGCGACTCTTGATCTCAAGGTTGTGAGTTCAAGCCCCACGTTGAGTGTAGAGATTACTTAAAAATGAAATCTTAAAAAACATAGGTACACTCCACCAAGAACGTGTGACAATCGTGGACCTTAATGCATACAACAAATGAATTAAAGATATACAAAGCAAAGTGTGTTAGAAATACAAGGAGAGGGGCCTACCGCGGGAGCGTGAGGGACACCACGAATTCCGTTTGGAGGCATCTTTGAGCTCGCCGAGTAGACACCATGAGCAAAGCTCACCTTCCCAAGTTGAAAGAGTTTATGGACAATAAATTATCATTGAGATTAAATGGTGGCAGACATGTCCAAGGAATATTGTGGGGGTTCGATCCGTTTATGAATCTTGTGATAGATGAATGTGTGGAGATGGCAACTGGTGGGCAACAGAACAATATTGGAATGGTGGTAACACGAGGACATAGTATCATCATGTTAGAAGCCTTGGAGCGAGTATAAACAACGGGTGTGTTCATCGGAAGAAATCAACTGCTTCCACATGTCCCCTCCATAGTACCTGTTTCACTACTATATAAAAATCAGGTCGTGTGCATTTTCATATTGAACTTTTTTTGTTAAATAAACTTTTATAACAGTCCAAAATGCAAAAAAAAGAAATACAAGGAGAATGAAAATTTACAAATAACCAATCATAGGGGGAGAGTCCCCTCTCGCTCTCCCTTCCCTCCCTCCCTCCTTCTGTCCTCATCGCTTTCCTACCTTTCCCCTATTGTCTTCTAAAAATATATATTTATTTTATTTTTTCAAGATTTTGTTTATTTATTTGTCAGAGAGAGAGAGAGCACAAGCAGGGGGAGCGGCAGGCAGAGGGAGAAGGAGAAGCAGGCTTTCCGCGGAGCAGGGAGCCTGATGCGGGGCTCGATCCCAGGACCCTGGGATCATGACCTGAGCTGAAGGCAGCCGCCCAACCGACTGAGCCACCCAGGCGCCCTAAAATATATATATTTAGCACCTATTATGTGTCAGGTATTATGTTAGGTACTGTGAGCACAGTAGCAAGCAAAACAACCTTGGTGCCTGCCACTGAAGCTTACAGTCTAGTCAGAGAGACAAACATTATTCAAGTATTAATTCAAATACATGTAAAACTACAACTGTGATGAGTGCTCTGTAGGAGAGGCACACAGAGGTATGAGAGGTCAGGGAAGCTTCTCTGAGCAAGCGAAACCTCCCCAGAGATCTGTAAAATGCATGGAAATTAACTGGATGAGGAGGAAGAAAAGGCATTCCAAGCAGAGGGAAAGGCACGTGCAAAGGCCCTATGGCAGGAGGAAGCTTAATGCATATGAGGGACAAAAGAGAGCTGGTACAGCTGTAACTCAGTCAGCAAGTGGAGAATTTTATAAAATGACGCTGATGAGGGGCGCCTGAGTGGGTCAGTCATTAAGCATCTACCTTCGGCTCAGGTCATGGTCCCAGAATCCTGGAAATGAGCCCCATATCCCGCTCTCGGCTCAGCAAGGAGCCTGCTTCTCCCTCTCCCTCTTCCTCTGCCTGCCACTCCCCCTGCTTGTGCTCTCTCTCTCTCTCTGTCTCTCTGTGTCAAATAAATAAATGAATAAATAAACAAACAAATAAATAAATCTTTAAAAAAAATGATGCTGATGAGATAGATATTGGCCAGGCTGTGCAGGGCCTCAGAGGCTATGGTGATGATTTGTGTCTTTATCCTAAGCACAGTAGGGATTATTGAAAAGATTAAAAGTGAAAAAGACTATCCCGTCTATAAAAGTTATTAGATGAGGGGCAAACATGAAAGCAGGGAGCTCAATTAGAAGGCTACAACTACATTTCTGGTGAGAAAAGAAGATATCTTAATGGTGGGGAGAGTGGTAGACATCGAGAGAGAAGAGAGCTTTAACCGGTGCTCAGTAAGTAGGACGCCTGGGTGGCTCAGTCTGTTAAGCGTCTGCCCTCGGCTCAGGTCATGATCCCAGGGTCCTGGGATTGAGTCCCACATAGGACTCCTTGCCTAGTGGGGAGCCTGCTGCTCCCCCTGCTTGTGCTTTCCCTTTCCCTCTCACTCTCTCTGACAAATAAATAAATAAAATCTTAAAAAAAAAAAAAGGAAGGAAGGAAGGAAAAATCCCTAATGGGTAGCATTGGTAGCATTCTGTGGTCTAAATACATTAAAAAAAAAAAATCCCTAGTAGGCAAAATTGATAGGGCCTCAGGATGGGTTCTGCATGAAAATAAGAGAGAGAGGGAACATAGCAAGGATGACTCCCTGGTTTCTGGCTTTTGCAAATGGATGGATGCTAGTACCATTCACTGAGATAGGGAACACTGGCAAAGGACCAGATTATTGTTCTTGACTTTTAGGGGGAAGAGGAAGAGTTTGGTTTTGAATATGTTGAATTTGAAGTGCTTTTTTTTAAGTTTTTATTTATTTATTTGAGAGAGAGAGAATGAGAGATAGCACGAGAGGGAAGAGGGTCAGAAGGAGAAGCAGACTCCCTGGTCAGCAGGGAGCCCGATGTGGGACTCGATCCCGGGACTCCAGGATCATGACCTGAGCCGAAGGCAGTCGCTTAACCAACTGAGCCACCCAGGAGCCCTTGAAGTGCTTTTGAGACATCCAAGAGAAGACATATAGTAAGCATTTGGATAAAAATTTTTGGAGCTCAGAGAAAAGCTGGAGATACAAATTTATGAGACATATGAACAGCTGGTAATTGAAGTCCAAGATTTGGATGAGATTTTATTTTTATTTTTAAAATTATTTTATTTATTTGACACAGAGGGAGAGTACAAGCAGGGGGAGCGGCAGACGGAGAGGGAGAAGCAGGCTCCCCGCTGAGCAGGGAACCTGAAGCGGGGCTTGATCCCAGCACCCCAAGATTGTGACCTGAGCCCAAGGCAGACATTTAACCAACAGAGCCATCCAGGCGCCCTTTAATTATTTTTTAGGGAGGGGGGCAGAGTGAGAAGGAGAGAAAGAGAATCTTAAGCAGGCTGTATACTCAGCACAGAGCTGGACTCGATCCCACAACCCTGAGATCATAACCTGAGCCAAAATCAAGAGTTGGATGCCCAACTGACCAAGCCACCCGGGTAAGGTTTTAAAGTTTTTAAATTTAAGGCTTTTAAATCTAAAGATTTTAAATCTCACCCTGGATGAGATTTTAAAGTGAAAAGAGGGGCTAAACTGAGTTGAATCTTAGCATTTATGGTTGAAAAAAAAGGAGGATAAGGAGGACCCAAAGAGGTATGAGAAAAGTGGGGAGAGTGATGTGTCAGATAAACCAAGGAAAGGGAATATCTTAAAAAAAGGGAATGGCAGCATGGAGGTTCCTCAAAAAATTAAAAATAGAACTACTGTATGAGCCAGTAAATTCCATTTCTGGGTATTTACCCAAAGAAAAAGAAAAACACCAATTTGAAGAGATATATGCACTCCATGTTCATTGCAGCATTATTTTTTTAAAGATTTTGGTAAGTAATCTCTACACCCAACGTGGGGCTCAAATCCACAACCCCAAGATCAAGAGTCACACGCTCCACTGACTGAGCCAGGCAGGTGCCCCCGTTGTGGCATTATTTACAACAGCCAAGATACGGAAATGACCTAAGTGTCCACTGATAGATGAAAGGATAAAGAAGATGTGATATATATGTGTACACACACACACACACACACACACACACACACACACACACACACACACACTGGGATAATACTCAGCCATAAAAAAGAATGAGATCTTGTCATTTGCGACAGCATGGATGGACCTAGAGGGTATTAAGCTGACTGTAATAAGTCAGACAGAGAAAGACAAATACCATATGATTTCACTTCTATGTGGGTTCTAAAAAACAAAACAAACAAAACAAAACAGAAACAGACTCACAGATACAGGAAACAAACTGTTGGTTACCAGAGAGAGGAGGGGTTGGGGAATGGGTGAAATAGGGGAAGGGGATCAAAAGGTATAAACTTCTAGTTATAAAATAAATAAGTCATAGGGATATAAAGTATAGCATAGAGATTATATTCAATAATATTAAAATAACTTTGCATAGAGCTACCCTACGACCCAGTAGGGTACTACTGGGTATTTACCCCAAAGATACAAATGTAGTGATCCGAAGGGGTACGTGCACCCCAATGTTTATAGCAGAAATGTCCACAATAGCCAAACTATGGAAAGAGCCAAGATGTCTATCAACAGATGAATGGATAAAGAAGATGTGGTATATATATACAATGGAATATCATACAGCCATCAGAAAAACGAAATCTTGCCATTTGCAACGATGTGGATGGAACTAGAGGGTATTATGCTAAGCAAAATAAGTCAGTCAGAGAAAGACAAGTATCATATGATCTCACTGATATGAGGATTTTGAGAAACAAGACAGAGGATCATAGGGGAAGGGAGGAAAAAAATGAAACAAGATAAAACCAGAGAGGGAGACAAACCATAAGAGACTCTTAATTTCAGAAAACAGACTGAGGGTTGCTGGAGTCGTGGGGGGTGGGAGGGATGGGGTGGCTGGGTGATGGACATTGAGGAGGGTATGTGCTATGGTGAGCGCTGTGAATTGTGTAAGAGTGATGAATCACAGACCTGTACCTCTGAAACAAATAATACATTATATGTTAGAAGAAGAAGAAGAAGAAGAAGAAGAAGAAGAAGAAGAAGAAGAAGAAGAAGAAGAAGAAGAAGAAGAAGAAGAAAGAAGAAGAAGAAGAAGAAGAAGAAGAAGAAGAAGAAGAAGAAGAAGAAGAAGAAGAAGATAGTAGGAAGGGAAAAATGAAGGGGGGAAAACCAGAGGGGGAGATGGACCATGAGAGGCTATGGACTCTGAGAAACAAACTGAGGGTTCTAGAGGGGAGGGGGGTGGGGGGATGGGTTAGCCTGATGATGGGTATTAAGGAGGGCACGTATTGCATGGAGCACTGGGTGTTATATGCAAACAATGAATTATGGAACACTACATCAAAAACTAATGATGTAATGCATGGTGACTAACAAAATAAAATTTAAAAAAATAACTGCATGGTGACAGTAACTAGACTTAACGTGGGGATTGTTTCATAATGCATAAAAATATAGAATCACCATGATGTACACCTGAAACCAATAGGCTTTGGTGTGTTGATTATAGTTCAATTTAAAAAACAAGAGAGAATGGTTACCTGTGACAAGAGCTGCCTACAGGACAAATAAATGAGGATGAAAACATGTCTGTTACATTTAGCGACATGAAGGTCATTTTTGACTGCTCCAGTTACTCATTTCTGCATAACACACAATCCCAAAATTTAGTGGCTTAAAACAAAAATTTGGTTATTATTATATCTCATGATTATTTGCATCAAGAATTGAGACTAGGGACATCAGGGACAGTTCATTTCTGCTTACTGATGTCTGGGGCCTCAGCTGGGGTGACTTGGATAGTTAAGAGCTAGGATATTTGGGGGCAAGTTGGCATCTTTTTCTCTAGACAGCCTCCCCATGGTTAGCTTGAGTTTTCTCACAGAATGGCAGAGTCAGAGTAGGCAGACTTGTTACATGATGCCTCAAGAGTCCAAGGGTGAGTGTTCTTTTTTTTTTTTAAGATTTTATTTATTTATCTGTCAGAGAGAGATGGAGAGAGAGAGAGCACAAGCAGGGGGAGCTGCAGACAGAGGGAGAAGCAGGCTTCCTGCCGAGCAGGGAGCCCGATGCGGGACTCGATCCCAGGACCCTGGGATCATGACCTGAGCAGAAGGCAGACGCTAAACGACTGAGCCACCCAGGCGTCCCCAAGGGTGAATGTTCTACGAGGCCCAGGTAGAAGCTGCAAGGCTTCTTATGACCTAGCCCTATAAATCCCAGAACATCACTTCTGCTGCATTCTTTTGGTTGAGCAAGTCACTAAGACCAGTCCAGATTCAGGGAGAGGGGAATTAGACAAGAGAGGGAGGGAGGAGTGGGGGAGAGAGTGGGAGGGAGGGAAGCGGAAAAATCAAGAGAAAAGGGATAATTGATAAGGTAAGATTTCCGAGAAAGCAGAAAGGTATGTAATCCAAAAGACATGTGGAGAGATCACTCTCAGAAGGAGGAATAGCTCTTCCACTGCTGTAAGAATGAGAAAAGTTAAATGGAAAGGGATGGGGTAGATCGTTTTAAGTTCTGTTTGGAAACAGGAAGATGAGAGCAGCCCCATCTTCTTGTTGCTCATATTGATCCAGCTTTGGCTATTGGGAGCTTTCAGTTAGCTTCTGCATCTGTTTGACATACCTCTGTCATTGCAGGGTTTTGTTTTTGGTTTTGTTTTTTGTGTGGTTTTTTTTTTTTTTTTGGTCTGTATGTTTGTTCAGTTTTTGAAAATTTGAAAAATTTCTGACACCCCAGGCTCATCTTATATTTTCCCTGCTCCAGTCCTAGAGGCAACCATTTCTCCTTGGAGAATGGAGGAAATTTGGTAATATATCTTAAATTAAAAATCCATTTAAACTTCAACTTTGTAATTCTATTAGGCATGTAGCTTTCAAAATAGCATTATTTTGAAAGAGGTACGTGACAGCAATTTTTTGTGTGTAAACACTTTAAATGTATTATTGTATGTGTTAATAATTTATTTAACAAATACTTCTTGCATGCTTATCATGAGTTCAGCACTATTCTAGAGCTTGGGAATACAGCAGGGAATTAGACAAAGTCCCTACCCTCTTAGAGCTTACAATTTAGTGAGAGAAACAATCAACAAAACAAATATTGATAAATAATATTAATGTAAGGCAGTCCTGTCAGTCAGGATACTGGCAAAAAATAGACGGTACATTTGAACACAAGAATTGATGAGTTCAGGGCGCCTGGGTGGCTCAGTCGTTAAGCGTCTGCCTTCGGCTCAGGTCATGATCCTGGGGTCCTGGGATCGAGCCCCGCATCGGGCTCCCTGCTCGGCGGGAAGCCTGCTTCTCCCTCTCCCGCTCCCCCTGCTCGTGTTCCCTCTCTCGCAGTGTCTTTCTCTGCCAAATAAGTAAATAAAATCTTAAAAAAAAAAGAATTGATGAATTTAGGGGTGCCTGGGTGGCTCAGTTGGTTAACCATCTGACTCTTTGATCTCAGCTCAGGTCTTGATCTTCAGGGTCGTGAGTTCAAGCCTCATCTTGGGCTCCATGCCAGGAGTGGAGCCTGCTTAAAAAAAAAAAAAGAATTGATGAGTTTAATGAAAGAGTATTCACAAAATTGTGAACAATGTTAAGGGGGATAACAAGGAATAACTAGTCACCCAGGATGGGAGAGGGATAGGGAGGCATTGCCACAGCTTGGCATTAAGAGGCAAGGGGAGGGAGAAGTTAACTGGAACCTGGAGAGAAATACAGCAGTAGCAGAGACTCACTGGACAGGAATGTGGCAGGTCCTGAAAAAGTCATGGTAGGGAGGGAGCTGGGGAATCAATACCACAACTTCAGTCTCTCCTACCCTCCTATCTCTTGAGGGTATCTCTCCTACACAAAACCCAAAGGGAAGCCAGAAGGCAAGGAAGCCCGTTGTTGCAGGACTCAGAGCAGGGTGGAAAGGGGTAGAGTGGATCTGGACAGGCCAAGCGAGAATATTCAACATAGTAGTGATAAGTGCCATGGGCAAAGGAAGGGTGAAAGAGATAGAGTAAAATAGGGCACTATTTTAGATAGTATTAGGATGAGGTGGCATTTGAGTAATGGCATGGCTAAAGTGAGGGAGGAAAAAAATAAATAAAATAAAGTGAGGGGGGAAGTCATGTGGATATCTGAGAGAAGCACACTCTAGAGGGAACAAAGTGCAAAGGCCCTGAAGTGTTACTCAGATACACAATGAAATATTATGCAACAATCGAAATGAATGAACTGCAGCAACATGCAAATATACATGGATGAATCTTAGAAAATTAAATATTGAGAGGAAAAATTATGTTCTGAAAGAATACATATAGCCTAACAACCTTTTTATAAAGTTAAAGCAAATTATAATAAAAATATATACTTTTAAGAAATATATATCTATGTACACACACACACACACACACACACACTCACAAACACATATATATGTACAGTAGAATTGTATTAAACAGAGGGCCACAGAATGATGAACACCAGATTCAGGGTGATGGTTCTTTGCCAGGGTGGGGGGAACGGGAGAGGCAGGGGAATGAGATTGTGGGCCATGTAGTTAGATCTGGTTATTGGGGTCATTGATACTTACTAACTAAAAATGAGCTATATTTGGACTAATAATGAGAATGTGTCATTAATCAAGGACTATGATTAATTTAATTCTGTTCATCTGAGGACCAATGAAAAAAGGCTCTGAGAAGCCAGGGACCATGCTTGACATTCTTGTGGAATTGCAAGATGAAGTGGAGTGGTGGGTGAGGGCCAGATTGTGTAGGGTCTTTGGGTCATGGTGATACCCTTGGATTTTATTATAACTCAGATGGGAAGCCACTGGGGGTTTTGAGCAGGAGAGTTACGTGATCTGATTTATGCTTTATTTATTTATTTTTTTAAGCAGGCTCCACACCTAGCGTGGAGCCCAAAGCAGGTTTCGAACTCATGACCCTGAGATCAAGACCTGAGCTGAAACCAAGCACCAGACATTTAACCGACTGAGCCACTCAGGTGCCCCTACCTGACTTATGTTTTAAAAGGTTCACCCTACTTGCTGTAAAAAGTAGACTGTAGGGGCGCCTGGGTGGCTCAGTCGTTAAGCATCTGCCTTCGGCTCAGGTCATGATCCCAGGGTCCTGGAATCGAGCCCCGCATTGGGCTCCCTGCTCTGCGGGAAGCCTGCTTCTCCCTCTCCCACGCCCCCTGCTTGTGTTCCTGCTCTTGCTGTCTCTCTCTGTCAAATAAATAAATAAATAAATAAATAAATAAATAAAATCTTAAAAAAAATGTTTAAAAAAAAGTAGACTGAAAGGTGGGGACAGGCACATGAATGGAAGCCAGAAGGCAAATTAAGAGGCTAGTTTGGTAGTCAAGGTGAAAGATGATTGCAGATTTGACTAGGTCGCAGTGGTGGAGGTATGTGAAAAGTGATCAGATTTTGGATATGTATTTGAATTTTATATATATATATATACATATATATATATTAAAGTAAGCTCTAGGTGCAACATGGGGTTTGAAGTCACGACCCCGAGATCAGGAGTTGCATGCTCTACTGACTGGAACCAGCCGGGCTCCCCAGAGTTTGGATATATTTTGATAGTATTTGCTGATGGACTAGATGTAGGATGTGAGAGAGACGACATAGATGATTTTTAACCCAAGAAAATAAGTGGATGGAATTGCCATTTACTGAAATGGGAAGATAGCAGGTTGGGAGAAGGGGACGGAATGGGGGATGTACAGAGCCATAGAGATGAGAGTGGGTGAGATGAGGGGTGGTGACTAGAGAGTCTGGGGCTTCTTATGGGACCAACATAAATGGAGATAGATGTTCTAATGAAAGCAGTCCCTGATGGACTCAAGGTAGATTGTGATGATGAGATTGTAGGGAGCATTGCATGTCTGAACTCTTGTAGATAAAGGTGAGGAAGTTTGGGGAGGCTTGAAATTTGCCCCACTCTGGGCCCCCTCTTGGCCCCCTCTTGACTACTGTTGACAATGGATGAAAACCTCCAGGAGGGGTTGGTCCCAGTGTATTAGTTTGTTCTTGACTTCTGCCAGGGGCAGGGCTGTGTATGGGGTCCCCAGTGACCTCCTGTTGATACAGTGGTAGACTTCTGAGGTTAAGGTAAGTGTTAGAGCACAGGGCCCTGACCCCTGATGATGGGAGGCCAGTGGAAGGTCTGAGGAGCATTGGAGTTCTCTGGCTCCATCCTACCCTTCAGTCCTCTTGTAGGTGACGATCAGAAGGAGACTAGCTAAATAAGTTATGGTACACACTTACAGTGGAATGCTCTATAGCCATCAAAAGCAATGAAGCATATCTATCTGTCTGTCTCTCATGTATGATCTGACATAGAAAAGTCTCCAAGATGAAGTGGCGGCGCCGCCCCGGGGGTAGGAAGGAGCCAGGGAGGCAGTCCGAGTGGAGCGGCGGAGGAGCAGGTGGGGGGGGGGTCGCGGCGCCATACTGTGGCCGCTATCCCTCCGACCTCCCCTTCAAATTCCTGGTGGCTGGCAGTGTGGGAACTGGCAAATCATGTCTCCTTCATCAGTTCATTGAGAATAAATTCGAACAGGACTCCAAGCGCACAGTCGGCGAGGAGTTTGGATCCCGGGTGGTCAACGTGGGTGGGAAGACTGTGAAGCTCCCGATTAGGGACACAGCCGGCCAGGAGCTGTCTCGGGCAGTGACCCGGAGTTTGTTACCGAGGGCCGGCTGGAGCCCTGCATGTACGTCTCGTACAACTCGCTGGCCGCCCGCACGTTGGCTGGTCCCCACATCGTGGCTAGCCTCTGTGGCTTCAAGAAAGACCTGGACCCCGAGCGCAAGGTCACTTTCGTGGAGGCCTCCCACTTTGCCCAGGAGAATGAGCTAATGTTCCTGGACACTAGCGTCCTCATGGGTGAGGACGTGGAAGAGGCTTTCCTGAAGTGTGCTCGCACCTTCTGGAACAAGATCGATTCCGGCCAGCGGAAACCCCGAGAGGATGGGCTCAGGCCTTCAGTACCGGGGACGCTTCCCTCCGCCCAGCTGCCGCAGCCTCGGAGCGCCCAGGCGGTGGCTCCCCTCAGCCCTGTGGCTGCTGAGACGTGCGGAGCCAGCTCCCCTGTTCTCCAGAACCAGCCCTGCCCTTCTGGCTGGGGCCCAGACCCGGGCCCTGGGAGGTCGAGCCCCTCACCTGTCCTGGCCCCAGAGAAGCCACCCCACCACCTGTCCCCCTTCCCTGGCCTGGTAGGGCCTGGCTGAGGGGCGAGACTGAGCCACCGGGGAAGGGGGAATCCGTACCAGCTGTAGCTTCCAATGTCTTGGCTAACCCCTATCCCCCCTGAACCCCTAACCATACTCGAAGAGTTCCCAAAGCCTGAGACCAGGGCATTTGGCCCCAGCTCCCTGCCATTGCGAGTACGTTAATAACTAGTGATAGTTTTATGTGTATCCTTCCAGAAATTTTTTGGCGTATTTACATATACATTGTACATACATGCTTTTAAAAAAAATAGGTAGGGGGCGCCCGAGTGGCTCAGTCATTAAGCGTCTGCCTTCGGCTCAGGTCATGATCCCAGGGTCCTGGGATCGAGTCCCACATCGGGCTCCCTGCTCGGCAGGAAGCCGGCTTCTCCCTCTCCCACCCCCCGCCCCGCCGCCTGTGTTCCTGCCCTCGCCATCTCTCTCTCTGTCAAATAAATAAATAAAATCTTTAAATAAAAAATAAAAAACATAGGTAGGATCATACAATGCATGCAATTTTGCTTTTGCTTTTTTCACTTTATGGGTGAAATATATCTTGGGAGGGTTTGTTTGTTTTTTGTAAACAATGCTTTATGGGGGTGGAGTGGGGACTGGACAGACTGTGAACCAGATGCCAGCATCTTCAGTGAATGAGTAAAGGTGTTGAGGTATAACCAAATGGTATGAAACTTAGAGGAAGTATCGGGGTTTTTCACCTGAGGGTGAAGGAAGAATTATCTGGAAGTTGTAATGTGGCTGGAAGAGAATGCCCACCTCACCTCCTCACTCTGCAGTACATGCATGTATTGGTATAAATCACTTTCACTTGAAAGGTCTGCAAGGGAAGCTCCATCCTCACAGGAAAGCCATGAATATTCAGGGATGAATTGGAGGATGGTAGGAGAGTTTGTTAATCATGGAATGGTGTTTTAGAAGCCATAGCAGAAGCACCTGGAAGTTAAGGTAGAAATGACAGGTCAGGTGGGGGAAGAAGAAGCACGGAGGAATATGGGGAAAACAATAATAATATGGTAATTTAATCGGGGCACCTGGCTGGCTTAGTTGGTAGAGCATGGGACTCTTGATCTCAGGGTTGTGAGTTCAAGAAACACATTGAGGGTAGAGCTTACTTAAAAAAAATAACTAACAATGCTTTGCGTGGATTATCTCATTTAATCCTTATAGCAACCTCATAAAGTAGAGCCTTTATTGTATAGATGGGAAGACAGGCCCAGAATTCAAATCACTTGCCCAAGGTCACATAGCAAATAAGTTGAACTGGGTTTTTACATACTGGGCAGTAACAGAGGAAAACAAGGATGTGAATGAGAATGGTGAGTTTGACTTATCACAAGTTTGGCAGGGTGGTTAGTCCTAACAGTCTTCTGATGCACAAGAGGCTCTTAGCTTTCTCCAAATTTACCTGTATTTGGCACTGGAGGCAGGAGCTGCTGTTTTGTTGGTCTTCCTTATATGGCTCCGAATGGAAGGATTCAGGCATCTGCGAGGCCTAGTGCATTTTCTCACCTGTGCTCTGCGGAGTGATTGGTGGTGGGGGTAGTTGGTGTGATTCTTAGGTATGTCTTGCCCTTGTGGGGGATAGAAAGCCGGGCTGCAGAAGGCTCTAAGGTGTAAGGCCGAGAGGCAGTTTGTGGGAGAAGTGACCTTAATGGAAGACATCACGGACTGTAGATTCTGAGAGATGTGAGGCCCAGCAGGGGTCTGGCAGTGGCCCAATACTTTTGTGCAGTGAAAGCAGTTCCTCCAAGGTTCAAAGCTGTGGCCTAGCTCCTAAAGAAACCTCTCTTTACTGGGTGCTCAGGGGTTTTGGTGCCATGCTTATTGCTCAAGGAAGCTTATGAAGAAGAAAAGGCAGTCTTCCTGCAAATTCCCCTGGGCAGCATTTTAGAGCCTTGTGTCAAGATGACCCTAAAAAACCCTTTCAAAAGTTTAAGGAGGCAAATACAATTTGTGAACATTTAATGTTTAGTATAGCTAGGTTATTTATTTTAGTAAAATGTATGATAGACTTGGGTTTTCTGTGTACAATGCTGCATATACGTTGAAGAACCTTGTAAATTGCACAGAACATTTATGCACAAATTACAGTACAGAGAGCATGTATGTCTAAAACATGAAGGCCCTTCATAACTACTTATTGCATGAATAAATGAAGTTCATTATTTTAATTTTTCAAAGATTTCATTTATTTAGTTGAAAGAGAGAGATAGCCAGAGAGAGTACAAGCCGGGGGGAGGGGAAGTGGGAGAGGGAAAAGCATGCTCCCTGCTGAGCAGGGAGCCCCACACTGGGCTGGATCCCAGGACCCTGGGATCACGACCCGAGCTGAAGGCAGATGCCCAACTGACTGAGCCACCCAGGCACCCCATTATTTTAATTTTTAAAAAGACTTATTTATTTTAGAGAGAGAGAGAGAGCATGAGCAGGAGGGGCAGAGGGAAAGAGAATCTTCAAGCAGACTTGGCGCCCAACACAGGGCTCAATCCCATGACCCCGAGATCATGACCTGAGAGGAAACCGAGAATAGGATGCTTAACCAACTGCACCACCCAGGTGCCCCATTATTTAAATTTTTTTTCATTATTTTAATTTTTGAAGAGGTTTTGGTTGGGGTGTCTCTTCTTTTATGATATATTGTTTGTTATAGCAATGATTTATTTGAGGATGAGTCCTTTGTCAGGAGCAAACCCCCAATTATAACCTTGGAAAAACAAAATCCACTTTATGATGATACCATTTACAACACAAAACCAGAAACACGTTACAGTGAAAATCAGGCCCTGCTTATGTATTTGTGTAGGTGGCTTATGAATGAAGGTATTCATGCACACATACAGAAGTAAATACCTCATTAATACTAATGACCTAACTTGGCATTTGTCATAATTCAGATTCAGTTTCTGTGATCATCAGAGTGTATGAAAGTGGATTAAAATATGTATGTACAAGTTGCTATGTATCTATTCCCATGCATATGCGATTTGTCATAATTTGGATAGAGTATGCATGATTTTATTTTATTATTATTATTTTTAAAGAATTTATTTATTTGACAGAGAGAGACACAGCGAGAGAGGGAACACAAGCAGGGGGAGTGGGGGAGGGAGAAGCAGGCTTCCCGCTGAGCAGGGAGCCCGATGTGGGGCTCGATCCCAGGACCCTGGGATCATGACCTGAGCCGAAGGCAGACACTTAATGACTGAGCCACCCAGGCGCCCCATGCATGATTTTATAGAATTAAAAGTTAGCTATTATTTCTAGCACTGCCAATATTCAACTTTTTAATTATTAGGTTTCTCAAACAATTTCAAAAAGTAGAAAGTCCATCTAGGTGTTATTAATTCTGGGGTCTATCAGGTTACATTTTATTCACTAGTGGAATATATAGTTACTACTATGCTGTTAACATGTACGGATTCAATGGGGTCTTTTTTCCATTCATCTCAAGCTGCTTAATAACTGTTTATTGTTGTTATAATGTATTTATTGTTACATGGCAGGCTCCCACGGTGATGTGCCAGATGAAGAAAGCTGTTTGGCAAGAAGCCTGACAGTGTAGCACCAACCACAGCTTGGGGTCTGGGCTTCAGCTTTGCATGTTCATAAACTCAATATTCTAAACGTCACAGAGTTGATTGATGCTGGGAATGCGGATTCACACTAAGGACATTCACAAGAGACTGATGTATAAACCAGAATGACAATTTATTTACAAAGACAAACAATTGTTCATGAGGATTTGAATTGAAAATAGCAAATTTGGGGCACTTGGGTGGCTCAGCAGTTAAGCATCTGCCTTTGGCTCAGGTCATGATCTCAGGGTCCTGGGATCCAGCCCCCGCTTGGCTCCCGGCTCAGTGAGGAGCCTGCTTCTCCCTCTGCCCACTCCCCCTGGCTCATTTTCTCTCTCTCTCTCTCTCTCTCTCTCTCTCTCTCTCAAATAAGTAAATAGAATTTTAAAAAATGGCAAATTCTTGTCAGGGAGATCTTCATGGGAAACCAAATTATAATCAGAAGATTGTCCTTACTACAGAATCAAGGCAAGGTGAGTTAGTTGTACAATTCAAATACATAATAGCGTTTGTTATGATTGCTCCAAACACCCATCTCCCCAATATAGAGTATTTGCTCCCTGGAGAGAATGGTGTATTTGTTTTATAGGTGAGTGCTCATCCACTCCACTGCCTGGGTGGTGCCTGTTTAGTTAGGTTTTGTATTTTTCTATGGTTTCTTTGCCGATCAAAACTTTGGATTCACTCTTTTTAAAATTACACTAGTAAAACGTGTTTCTTTAGCTGTTATCTCTTCAATCAGATTGGTCTTGTATAGCTTGCCTAGAGGCCGTTCTATCGTCAGGGAAATTAGCTCCCTTGAGTTACAGCCCAACTTGTAGGTATGGTGAGGCAGGGGACAGCAACCTAGTGAATAATTCTATGGGGGCACCTCACTGTGGCTGGTGAATGTGGTTGTCAGATCAAAATACCGGATGCCCAATTACATTCAGATAACAAGGAAATTTTAAAAATATAAGCATGTCCCAAATATTGCATGAGGTGTAGTCATACTAAAAATATATATATTCATTGTTTATCTGAAATTCAGTTAACTGGATATCCTGTATTTTTGCTTGCTAAACCTGGCAAGCCCAGGAATACATTAACAAGATGCCATGAGGCTTGCCTGGGTTCACGGTGGTCGGTAAGCACCGACCCATTCGGTTGCGTCAGGGAACAAAAACCGTTCCCACCAAAAAACTGCTCAGGTTAATAAACAGGTAGCAACCAAACACGGAATAATCTTGACCCCTTGAGGAACCCGTAACTGACGCCGACTGCCATAAATGCTGCCTTGAATGATTACCCCACCCCTTCATTCTTCTCTTCCTGCAGCTGGAATGATTGCTCTATCTATCTCTTCTTCCTTCTCTAGTCCCGCCCTTCCAACTCTCCTCTCTGGAGGGGGAATCGGTCGCCCAAAAAGGGCCGGCAAAAGCGCCGACGTGTTCAGAGGAGCGGAAGTAGTCAAATTTCATTGAGAACCGTAAAGTGCGGCTGGCTGTCTCCCTTTCCGGATAACGACAGCAGCTCCGACTGTCAGTGCCGGCCTTCCTCGTGTTAAGAGGATCTGCCGGACCCTTGCTAATTCAAATTTTTTCCCATTCCGGGCCCTTCCCTATCGTCGCCCCCTTCACCTTGGATCATGTTCAAGAAGTAAGGACATGCTGTGGCCTCCATCGGCTGCTTACAAAGGTGGTGGGGGTGGGGGTGGGGAAGAGGGCGAGAGCAAAGATCCTCTTTCTCTCTCCCCCGCCCCTGCCAGCCTTACTCCGCAAGGTCTTCTATAGTACTATGCTCTCACTCGCAACTTGCAACACTGTAGCCTTTCCATCCCTAATCTTCAGTCGGGTTTTGATCCTCCCACCCTCATTTTCTTTTTCCTTACCCCTCTTTCTCTTTTGTCCCCTCTCCCAATCCTATCCCTATTCCTAGGGTTCTACCAATCACAATCTTGCACCGTGATTTAAGGGTATATATCCTCTTTAGCTGAGAGGAGAGCCCTGCACTCACTGCCATATGTTTATTAGTTATGAACTGAATAAGGGAAGGCTTGACTTCCTGGGTCATGGCAGTGAAGGAGTCTGGGTGACAGGAAGCAAGCGGCCTGTCATGCTTATTGCCTAGCTGCCAGATTAACCTTGTCTTGAAAATAGCGTTATTGCCCCCATAGGCTATTCAGTGTAAGGAAGACAAAAATTCTTTGGGAACCTACGTAGTGGGTTTACCTTCCAGACTTGCTAGACGCAAAAAGCAAAGGGGGAACATGGGCAAAGGAAGGTGGGTTTTGTGCATGACATTTTGAACAAAAATAAATAGAGATCTTAGAAATCATCGTCATCATCACTTTAAAAAAAAATCTCGGCAGATTACATAGCCTAGCAGGGGCCAGTTTTCTGTGTTATATTTGGGTTGGTCTTTTGTGTCTCAGCGCCCGAGGGTTTTTTGTTTTGTTTTGTTTTACTTTTGTTTTTTCACACAGGTTTTGTTAGAGGTGGGAATCTGTTTCTTCCTAGGTAGAATTGAGTAGGGTTTTCCAGGAAAGACATTTGTGTAGCTGATTACAGATTATAATATGAAATATGCCTCATATTCTACCCCTTCCCGCCCCCCCCCATTGTGTATACATGACAGTTTAATATTGTATTAAGACACTGGTTTTGTGCTGGACAGAATTGAAGGGAAATGGTATTTTAAAAAACTATTTCATAATTATTTTAGACATCTAAATACTTGGGAATAGTTGACTAATTAAAACAATACCTTTAGCTATTTTGATATGTCTGCTTAGAAATGCCTTTTTCCTTGCAAAAATCATTTGACAGATTTGATGAAAAAGAAAATGTGTCCAACTGCATCCAGTTGAAAACCTCAGTTATAAAGGGTATTAAGAACCAATTGATAGAACAATTTCCAGGTATTGAGCCATGGCTTAATCAAATCATGCCTAAGAAAGATCCTGTCAAAATAGTGCGATGGTAAGTCTTTATTTTTCTCTATATAGAGCTCAGAGTAGCTGAATATTGTATGATTAGATTGCACTCATAATAAATGGAATTATTTTCACATTAACCATCGGTAGATTGATTATAGGAGTAGAGAAACAGAATAACTAAAACATCAATATTTGTATTTTCAAGTGTTTCTCTATGTCCCTGAAAAATATGACTTTGTGTACTGATTGTTTTATTAAAGAGTTAAGTGTTTTTATTCAGGCTTTAATTTATTTCAGTTTGTACTCTAGATATTTGTTTTATTGAATTATCTAACAATGAAATTAAAATAATAAAATGAAATAAAATTGTAGTAGGTCATAATCGTCTTTTTTTTCTCTACTGGACTGGTATGGTAGGTGAAACAATTTAAACAATGCTTTTTTGCCTGGATATTTAATGAAGTTAAACAGAGGTTACTGTATCTTTGTATATATACGTTTCATATTTTTTGTTATTTAAAGGATGTTTGGCATATTCATTTTTGAAAGAAGATATCTAACTTGGTACTTTGTGACATTTGTCTTACAGCCATGAACATATAGAAATCCTTACAGTAAATGGAGAATTACTATTTTTTAGACAAAGAGAAGGGCCTTTTTATCCAACCCTAAGGTTACTTCACAAATGTAAGTCTTGTTAGAAAATATGTATTTGGGGATATGGAAAGATATAAAAGGAGTTGAAAGTGACTTCTGGTAGTTAACTTATTTATTAATACTAGGTAATATGGAATATAAAACTAAAATGAATCCCCATCTTGTGGTAAATCTGAAAAATGCAAATTTTCTTATTATGCATTCCAGAAAGGCCAAGAAAGAACATTCATTCATTCATTCAGCAAATATTTATTGAACTTACCATGTGTCAGGCACTGAGCTAGCTACTTGAGAATATGATGGGAAGCAAAGGCAGACATTGTTCCTGTCCCTATGAAGCTAACAGTCTAGTTGGAAGAATAGACAACAATTAGATAATTACACGGATATATATTCACAAACTGTGATAAGTGCTGTGAGCACTTCCTTCTTTTAAATTTGTATCTAGATTTGCCTTGTGGAGATAACTCTATATAAGGGAAAGCATTGGCTAATTGTGGGAGTCCCATTATTGTTAGTTAAGTGCCAAGGTCAGGTGTTATAAAACGAAATGTTTATTACATACTTATATTTGTATATTGTCAGATCGAGTACGTTACAAAAGAAAATCCAAAGGAGATACGATCCCCATGCACAAGAGGTTTTCAACTGTGAAGTTAAAATTTCTGCTTTTCAGGGCGCCTGGGTGGCTCAGTTGGTTAAGCCACTGCCTTCGGCTCAGGTCATGATCCTGGAGTCCCGGGATCGAGTCCCACATCGGGCTCCCTGCTCAGCAGGGAGTCTGCTTCTCCCTCTGACCCTCTTCCCTCTCATGTGCTCTCTATCTCTCATTCTCTCTCTCTCAAATAAATAAACAAAATCTTTAAAAAAAATTTCTCCTTTTCAAACCAGTGTATTTCTGGCATTCTAGCTAAGAGGCAGAAAGGAAGGGAGCAACTGGAGGGCTCTGTAGATGGTAGTGGTAACTAATGAGTTTGGTTTTTGGTAAGAAGAGATCAATTTTGAGTTACCTGGTGGAGTGGAGGTCTGGAGCAGTAAGGCAAGTCTTAAAAGAGGTGAAGCATTTTAATATTTAGAAAGGATTATTTACAATTACTTGATTAAGTATTGATTTCCTCAGGTTAAAAAAGTACAAGGGAGAGAAACTAAGTCCTGATGCAATGGGAAAAGTTTAAAATGAAAATATTTTGGTGACATTAGGACATTTTGATGACATTAATTCATACTTAACTAAAAGAGGACAAAGACAAAATATTCAAATGTATTGCATGAATCTAGATTGGATCCTGGTTTAAAAAACAAAATTCAAGGGGCGCCTGGGTGGCTCAGTCGGTTAAGCGGCTGCCTTCGGCTCAGGTCATGATCCTGGGGTCCTGGGATCGAGCCCCACATCCGGCTCCCTGCTCAGCGGGGAGCCTGCTTCTCCCTCTCCATCTGCCTGCCACTCTGCCTACTTGTGTTCTCTCTCTCTTTGTCAAATAAATAAATAAAATATTAAAAAAACAAAAACAAAAACAAAATTCAAGCCCTCCTCCCCTGCCTCAAAAGCTATAAAACACTTTCTTAGACTCTTGGGGGGAAATCTGAATATGGTTTGGGTATAAGACAATATTGTGGAACTACTGTTAAGTTTTTAGTATGATAATAGTGTTGTGGTTATGTAGGAGAATGACTTTATTTTTAGGTGATAGGTACTTATAGTAAAGCACTACATCTGAAATTTCAAATGGTGGAGGACAAAATGTGTGTGCATAAATAGACACAAAGCAAGTAGAGCAAAGGGTTAATGAACAGTTGTTCAATCTAAATGGATGGTGTCCAAGTGTTCATTGAACTATTCTTATGGTTTTCCTGTATGTTAAGCATTTGCATAATATGTTGGAAGAGAAAAATGTTCCTATTTAATAATATTTTGCCAGGAACCAGCCTTTTGGACATCCTAAAGTTATTGATGTGCAAGAAGCAGGGTAATATGGTAGTTAAAACCATACTTGGAGTTAGGTACACCTGGGTTCAATTCCCGGTGCCGGTCATTTTTGCCAAGCCATTTAAACAGGTCAAGTCACTTAACTTGCTTAAGCTTTATTGCCTTATCTTTATTTTTTTAAAAGATTTTATTTATTTGTCAGAGAAAGAGAGTGCATGAGTGCACAAGTAGGGGGAAGTGGCAGGCAGAGGGAGAAGCAGACTCACCACTGAGCAGGGAGCCCAATGCGGGACTCGATCCCAGGACCCTGAGATCACAACCTGAGCCGAAGGCAGACACTTAACCGACTGAGAAACCCAGGCGCCCCTGTTGCCTTATCTTTAAAAATGGATATATTGTCCCTGTGTCAGTCTCTGTGCTTAGCTCTGAGTCTCCTTGGAATCCTCTCTCTTTCTCCTCCTCCCCTGTGCACACTCACATTCTCTAGCTCTCTCAAATAAATAAATAAAATCTTTAATAAAAAGGATATATTGTATTATCTCCCAGGGTTGTGAGGATTAAATGAGACTGTGTATATAATGCATCTAACACAATGCTCAGAACACAGCAATGCCTCAAAATATGACAGCCATTGTAATGATGTACTAATTGTTCAAAAAATGTCTACTACTATTATGTATTACTGTCACCATCATCATTATTATTAAAGGGTAGGTATTAACGAGGATGGAGAAGTAGAAAACAAATTATGTATAAATGCATTCATTCAGGTTCCTTTTTTTCAGTAAGATGTTTAAATTTGGAGCCATGTTTAATTTGTAGTCTTGGTAGGGAGAAGACTTACTTGTTCTCTGACTAGTGGGAGGGCTAGTGGTAAGACATTGAAGTGGATAAATTTTACCGGTTATTATTATTCCCAGAAAGCTCTGAGAGGTCTAAAAAGTTTTGAATCCTTCAGGGATCCTTTACTTCTTAGATTAAGAACCGTTAGTAGACACACATACACACACAAAAATAAATTTTTTGAGATTACAAAAGGAATTTATGTTCATTCTAGAGAGTTGGAAAATAGAGAAATGAAATCATCTGTATTTCCCTGACCTAGAGATAACCATGGTTAGTATATCGGTGTATTTCTTTTTTTTTTTTAATTTATTTAAGAGAGGGAGAGAGAACACAAGCAGGGGGAGGGGCAGAGGGAGAAGCAGACTCCTCGCTGAGCAGGGAGCCCAATGCAGGGCTCGATCCCAGGACCCTGGGATCATGACCTGAGCTGAAGGCAGAAGCTTAACTGACTGAGCCACCCAGGTGCCCCTATTGGCGTATTTTCATCAAAATATTTCCTATGTTGTGTGTGTATAAATGTATATGTTTTTTCCTTTTTAAATTGGGCTCTCCATTAAATAGTTTTTAATTAATGGAGTTTCTTATTTAGGACAGTTGTAGGTTTACAGAAAAATGGGGCAGAAAGCACAGAGTTCCCATATACTTCCTACCCCCCCTTTCCTTGTTATTTTTTTTAAAGATTTTATTTATTTATTTGAGAGACAGAATGAGAGAGAGAGAGCACATGAGAGGGGGTAGGGTCAGAGGGAGAAGCAGACTCCCTGCTGAGTAGGGAGCCCGATGCGGGACTCGATCCCGGGACTCCAGGATCATGACCTGAGCCGACGGCAGTCACTTAACCAACTGAGCCACCCAGGCGCCCCCTTCCCTTGTTATTAACATCTTATATTGATGTAATGCATTTGTTATGATTGATGAACCAACGTTCATTCATTATTATTAACCAAAGTCTATAGTTTACATTAGGGTTCATTCTTTGCATTGTACATTCTGTGGGTTTTGCCAAATGCATAATGTTATGTATCCACTGTTACAGTATCACTATGTACTATCATAGTATCATAAAATAGTTTCACTGCCCTGAAAATCCTCTGCTCCACCTCTTTGTCCCTTCCTCCTCCCTCTCCCCCTCCCCTTCCCCTCAACCCCTAGCACCCACTGATCTCTTTGGTGGTTTTTTTTTTGTTGTTTTTTTTCTCTTAACATTATATTATGAACATTTACCAGGGTATTACATAGTCTCCAAAAGTATGGTTCTATTTTATGTATATTATAGACATACCTTAAGTCATTTATCTCTTTATTGTTGGACATTTAGGTTGATTCCAATTTATTCTATTATAAAGAGTAGTACGGCAATGAATATATTTCTACCTAAATATATTATATATCTCTAATTTTTTCATAGGATAAAGTCCTAGGAATAGAATTACTGAGTCAAGGGGTTTGAACGTTTTCAAGACTGTTGATACATGTTGCCAAGTAGTCCTAAAGAAAGATTGTACCCAATTATAAGCCTTCTAGCAGTATATAAGAATGCCAGTTTTCCTACATTAGCCCTGGGAATTACTTCTGTTGAAAATATTTACCAATGTGTGGACACCTGAGTGGCTCAGTCGGTTAAACGTCTGCCTTTGGCTCAGGTCATGATCCCAGGGTCCTGGGTTCGAGTCCTGCATTGGGCTCCTTGCTCAGAAGGGAGCCTGCTTCTCCCTCTGCCTGCCGCTCCCCCTGCTTGTGCTCAGCCTTTCTCTGTCTCTCTGTCTGACAAATAAATAAATAAAATCTTTAAAAGACATTTACCAATTTGATAAATGAAGGATGGTGTGTTTCAGTTTTATTTTGCATCTGTCAGAATACTGTAATTTGGGGAAATATTTTTTTTAAGATTTTATTTATGTGAGAGAGAGAGAGAGAGCACAGAGGGAGAGTGAGAGGTAGAAGCAGACTCCCTGCTGAGCAGGGAGCCCAATGTGGGGCTCGATCCCAGGACCCCAGGATCATGACCTGAGCCGAAGGCAGACGCTTAACTGACTGAGCCACCCAGGCTCCCTTGTAATTTGGGGAAATATTTGTTCACGTCCTTTGCTATTTTCTGTTGAGTCATTAGTCTCATTAATTTATGTAATGTATTTCTTTTCTTCTAGATCCTTTTATCCTGCCACACCAGCAAGTTGATAAAGGAGCCATCAAATTTGTACTCAGTGGAGCAAATATCATGTGTCCAGGTTTAACTTCTCCTGGAGCTAAACTTTACCCTGCTGCAGTAGATACGATTGTTGTATCCTTCCCAGGCTGTAACTGTTGAAAAATGTATTCACAGTATTTTTGTCATTACTGAAAGATCTTTTGTCCAAGAGAAGATTAGATGTACTTTTTGGAGGTTACTGTTACTGTTATACCTTTCTGGTTACATTTCAAAATGTGGGAAATAACATCATTTCTTTTCATTTATTTATTTATTTATTTATTTATTTTTTATTTATTAGAGAGCAAGAGAGAAACAGCATGAGAGGGGAGAGGGTCAGAGGGAGAAGCAGGCTCCCTGCTGAGCCGGGAGCCTGATGCGGGACTCGATCCCAGGACTCCGGGATCATGACCTGAGCCGAAGGCAGTCGCTTAACCAACTGAGCCACCCAGGTGCTCAGTAACATCATTTCTTGAGACTAAATTTTGTCCCATCTTAGAAGTTAAATGGGAACAAGGAATGAAAGAGTCCCAGCTGCATTTCAGCCCAGTTATAGCCCAGTGTTATCAGACTCAGGGCACAGTATAAAACTTGATTATTGGGGCACCTGGGTGGCTCAGTTGGTTAAGCGTCTGCCTTCGGCTCAGGTCATGATCCCGGGATCAAGCCCCGCATCGGGCTCCCTGCTCAGCGGGGAGTCTCCTTCTCCCTCTCCCTCTCCCTGCCCCCAACCCGGCTTGTGCTTTCTCTCTTGCTTATACACTCTCTCTCAAATAAATAAATAAAATCTTTAAAGAAAATAATAATAAAATTTGATTATTAATGGAGAGGATATGTATGATACGATTGTATCACTTCTTTGGACATCAGCTTGCTACTTTTACCATTGGCTTACCCATATACACTGAAGTAAAAGCACTCAAAAGGGAAAAGAGCTCAGGTACCAGGTAGAGTATTAGAAGTGGGTAGTGGGAAATATGGACAATTCCCAACTTTAATTTTAAAGTTCATTTTTAAGTTGGCTCTTTGGACCTCAGAACATATTTTCTCAAAGAGAAATGTTTAAGTTTCAGGTAGTCCTTAAAACTCATGATGTGGCTGAATAATTGTGCATTATTTTCATTTCTACAGCAGTGGTTTGCTATATTCTAGGTTAACTAGGTTTTTGTCAACTATCTGGACAGGAGATATCTTTTCTTTTGTCATACTTAAAGTGGCCATTTGCTTCAGGTTGAGAAAATACTTGGTAGGAGTAGGGAAATCACTGTGGAGTGGAGAGGCCATTGGAGTGGGTTTAAGAGTGTCCTGTACTTGAAAGGACAGTATCCTCTGTTGTGGCAGTTATATTTAAGGGGTAGTATAAAGTGTAGGTTTATATCTTAGGAACAGCTTATATTGACATACTGGTCACATCATAAGTGCTCAAATATTTTTGGAACATCGAATGTATGAACTGAAAGTACGATGGAGAAAATGGAGAATAGTATTCTGTAAGGACGGGTTTTGTTTATGTTTATGATTTTCCTAAGTGTTGTAGGTTAATAGTTCGGGAGTTTCCCTTAAATGGAAATTTTTCCTAGTACCTAGCATTTGCTTTTTAAGTAATTTTTATTTTGAAATAATTATAGACTTTTAGACAGTTGCAAAACTAGTGCAGAGAGATACTGTGTACCCTTGAACTTTTACTTTGTAAAATATGTACTGCAATGTTTAACATTTTATTTTTTTTAAGATTTTATTTATTAGAGAGAGAGAGAGAGCGTGCGCGTGAGAGAGCATAAGTGGGGGTAGAGGCAGAAGAAGAAGCAGATTCCACACTGAGCAGAGAGCCCCATGCAGGGCTTGATCCCAGGACCCTGAGCCGAAGGCAGACGTTTAACCGACTGAGGCACCCAGGCACCTCACAATGTTTAACATTCTAAATGCTTCAAGTGATAACCAAGAACATTTTGGTTGTTCTAGAAAGGTTGAAACTTACACTGAGTTCTTAAAGATAGATTGGGGTATAATTATTATTTTAAAGTGTCTATTACATAAAACCACCATTCAGTGATTAAAACATTAGAACACTTCATATGTATTTATTTCACAGTTTTTAATGCAAGAAATTTTATCTCCTTTTTTGCATGACTTATTTTGGTTTTGCTGGCATTGGGTTATAGTATCAGCATTTAACTTTTTTAAAAAAGATTTTATTTATTTGACAGAGAGAGAGACAGCGAGGGAGGGAACACAAGCAGGGGGAGTGGGAGAGGGAGAAGCAGGCTTCCCGCTGAGCAGAGAGCCCGATGCGGGGCTTGATCCCTGGACCCTGGGATCATGACCTGAGCCGAAGGCAGACGCTTAATGACTGAGCCACCCCGGTGCCCCGGTATTAGCACTTAACTTAAAAACTAAGAATGATAATTAGATTCATTCATTTAGCATTTATTGAATATTTACAATGTGCCTACAGACTCTGCTAGGTCCCTGTCCTCAAGGAGTGTTGATGGTCTGGGTGAGGATACAAGATGGGTTGAAAATGGCTTCACTAGTAATGTGATCATTGTCTGAACCCCCTCTCTAAGGCATTTTGATAAATAGTTTTCTTAGCTGTGTGTTTTCAGGCAATCATGGCAGAAGGAAAACAGCATGCTCTGTGTGTCGGAGTCATGAAGATGTCTGCAGAAGATATGTAAGTCTCATGTTAGTTCCCCTAAGCTTTTGAGGCATGGGTCACCTACTCAGAAAGCATCAGAATTACAGGTGAAATTTGCTCTCATTCATACCACATCCTACAAATATTTAAGCACAGAAGCTTCATTTCTGATTTTTTCTAACTCTTAGGAAGCCATTGAAACCTATTCTGTCTCTGGGATTGCATTCTTTCTTAAGCACTCTGAAAAGAACTGTGTGCCAACACAGCTGTTTTATATGTATGTATGTGATATTTTAGGAACTTCTTATTTAGTATGATTTAAATTGGGTGGGAGGAAAGATGTTTTGCTGTTAGTTTTTTTAATTTTTTAATTTTTATTTTTTTAAATGATTTTTTTTAAAGATTTTATTTATTTATTTGAGAGAGAGAATGAGATAGAGAGAGAGAGCATGAGACGGGGGAGGGTCAGAGGGAGAAGCAGACTCCCTGCTGAGCAGGGAGCCCGATGTGGGACTCGATCCTGGGACTCCAGGATCATGACCTGAGCCGAAGGCAGTCGCTTAACCAACTGAGCCACCCAGGCGCCCCTAATTTTTTAATTTTTAAAAAAGATTTCTTTTTTTTTTTTAGAGAGAGAGGGAGAGAAAGAGCAAGGGGAGGGACAGAGAGAGAGAGAGGTAGGGAGAGAATCCTTGAGCAGACTTCTCACTGAGCACGGAGCCTGACACGGGGCTCAATCCCAGGACCCTGAGATCATGACTTGAGCCAAAATCAAGAGTCGGCCGCTTAACTGAGCCACCCAGGCACCCTGCTGTTAGTTTTTAAAACAGTGACATAGTTCAGTACCACACAGTGTTTATCTTCTGTTTTGACCTGGTGGTATAGAATATTAAGGAAATATTAAAGATATATTACCAAAATATAGTCAATATACTGAAAAACTTTGGAACTCATTTGATTACCAAATTATTCCTGTTAATTTTGTTTCACGGTTAAGTGTAACACTTTGATGTTCTCCTGGTATGGTGACATCATTACTTTGTTTGTATAGACTAACTAGTTAGATCACTAGCATCACTTTAAGACAGGAACTGCCGCAGAGTAATGTAGTTTAATGTAGTCAATAATGTTAATGTAATATAAATAAATTCCCTACATGTGGCTCAATAATTGCAAAATAGCAATGCACTTTGAATTATATTTACCATAAGTAAGCCTATAAAAATTCATAACAATATGTTTATATGCTTTTTTCTTTCTACAGTGAGAAAGTCAACAAAGGAATTGGCATTGAAAATATCCATTATTTAAATGATGGGCTGTGGCATATGAAGACGTATAAATGAGCCTCGGAAGGAATGCACTTGGCTAAATATGGATATTGTGCTGTATCTGTGTTTGTGTCTGTGTGTGACAGCATGAAGACAATACCTCTGGTTATGCTGAATAAATTCAACAGATGCTAAAATTCTGTTGGCTTCAAAAATTATTTTAATTTTTCTTAAAGTCAAGTTAAGATTGGGTAGCAAACTTGGACATTAAGAGGTATTTGGTAAGTACTCAAACTCAGACAACTTGTTGTCCTTTCTTAGGCTAATGATGTAAAATGAAGGGCAGGACTTGGTAAATGAACTTGATAGTATATGGCTGACCCCCAGAGAATCTGACTACTTAATGGGGCTGGAACCTAGACTGGGAATTTTCTCCCATTACTCCCTGGAAATGCCCCTTCTCTTTTGTGTGTGTTTTTTGTTTGTTTGCTTGTTGTTGTTTTTAAACTTTCCATTATGGAAAATTCCAAACATATATGAAAATATGTGGGGAATAGTATAATGGATCTTTTCTGTATCCATCACCCAGTTTCAATTCATGGCAAATCTTACTTCATCTGTATCTCATTTACTCCTTCCCACCCCACTCCCCAGTAATTTTGAAGCAAATCCCAGATATATCATTTTATCCATACTTTAATATGTACTTTTAAAAGATAAGTGGGTTTTTTATTTTTATTTTTTTTAAAGATTTTATTTATTCACTTCAGACACAGAGAGAGAGAGAGAATGAGCAGGGAGAGAGGCAGAGGGAGAGGGAGAAGCAGGCTCCCAGCTGAGCCAGGAGCCTAATGTGGGGCTCGATCCCAGAACCCTGGGATCATGACCTGAGCTGAAGGCAGATGCTTAACCATCTGAGCCACCCAGGTGCCCGATAAGTGGGTTTTTTTAAAAAAAATCATCACACCTAAAAAATTTGACTGTTTCTTAATATGATCAAATATCCGGTTCAAATATGTGACAAGTGAACTTGATTTCCTCTTTGTTTATTTTTTAACCATCGGTTTGCTTGAAATTGGTCCCAGACAAAGTCCATATATTGCATTTGGTGGTTATTTGTTTAAGTCTCTTAAGTTAGAAGTTCTCCCTTTGTCTTTTCCCCTTTAAATTAATGATTGAAGAAATCTGGTTGTTTTGTCTTACAGAGTTTTCTCCCCCATTCTGGATTTTGTCAGTTGTATCACTGTAAAGTAGTTTAACTTGTTTTTGTGCCCCCTGTGTAACCCATAAACAGATAGGCTTGATGAGATTCAGGTTGAATTTATTTAGTGCCCTGTCCTGAAGCTGGGTAAACTCATACTACACAGATGCTCAGAACTTCCAGATTTGGGTCCTCACTGTATCCCCCAAAGAACATGTATCTCCTATCATAAGTGTTACATGAAGGCCATGGACTTATTTCAGTAAGAACAGTAAGCTGTTTCGGGAATTAAATGAGAATTAAATGGGAATTTATATAGTGACAGTAAGTCTTTCTTAATAACCTTGCTGTTCTAGTGTCTCAGTCATTTTCATTTGGTTGTTTACAAATATATGACATGTGATTTTATTTTTCAGATGGATACAGACATTTACAAGATTGTGGTGACCCATGTTACAGTTAGAAGGTGGTGAGAAAGGTGAGGGTGGATAGTAAAAAGAGAGAGACCATTTGGCTGGCTGTTGCAGCTGGACCCCCAAGATATAACATAGGTGAAGGTTATTGATCCAGGCTCTGACCCTCAGACTGAGAAACTATTTCCCACTAATGAAACTTGTAAGACTTGAGGAGTCCCACATTAGAATGTGAATGTGTTAATTTATAGTGGTAAGTCTGCTTAGGATACACAATTAGTAAACAGGAAGTTTCTTGGTGAACATGGATAAGAGTAAGGGAAGGTTGAAATTTGGGGGAATATTTCATCTGGGCTGGTGTAAGGCTTAGAGAATTTTTCTTACTTCATCATTAATTAGAATGCTTATGTCTGCCACAATCTTTCCTAGCCTGTAGAGGAACCCTGATATTTTACTTCCTATATTCTTTTTAAGTTCTATGTAGAATATTTTCCTTTGTCATGACAGTTATATTCTACAACTTAGTATATTGTTATATTTTACTATTTATTCCTGATGGATAAAAGTATAGTCTCATCAGTGACCCATTTATAAATCATCCTTCAGAGTAGGTTTCTTCAACAGTCTCATTTTGTGCTGACTTACCAGTTTCAAATTCAGATGTCTCTCCACTTGAGGGATGAGGCACCCTATTTGAGGCCTGTAGCACCTTACATTCTTAAAAAGAGACTATCTGAGTCATTGATGTCAAAACCAAACTTTGAACCTCTAGTTTTGGTACTAAGTTAATGTTAATCGACCAAGATTGCCTATGGAGTGTTAGCAATGACAAACAAAGCACATACATATTAGAGAAGTTAAAACCTTTAATTGCTTGGTTTCTGAAATAATTTATCCTTATTTCTAACCACTGTTAACAGTGGGTGTGGGGAACACTTTAAAAATATTTAACATCATCATCTGTGCTTGTTTTTCCTACTATGCTGAGGTATAGTGACTCTGTTGCCTTGGTGATGTGGACTAAATATGTATGTTTTCTCCTTCCCCTGGGTCTGAGGCCTCAGGTCATGGTGTTAGTCAGGGGTGTCACTCTACGCTGGGAGCCTGGTCAGTGTCTCAACATTAGGTCATGCAGGAAAGCCAATTCAAATAGGTTAAACTAGCATCTCAGCCTCTTGAGGTCTTATGCTTAAAGGAAACCTGGTCTACCCACATTCCTGAGACTAGGAATACAGGGAGAGCCTGTTTTCTCTAAGGCAATGTGTCTTCAGTTCATTTTTAGTTTCAGAATTAACTTTGTGTGAAGCCTGCCTATAATGTAGCCATTCTATGTATCTGACATACTCAGCCAAGGTCAGTTCAGCTCAGTGAACTTTTTTTTTTTAAAGATTTTAATTTATTTGTTTGACAGAAAGAGAGCACAAGTAGGGTGAGAGGCAGAGTCAGAGGGAGAGGGAGAAGCAGGCTCCCCGCTGAGTAGGAAGCCCGATGCAGGACTCGATCCCAGGACCCCGGGATCACGACCTGAGCCAGAGGCAGATGCTTCACTGACTGAGCCACCCAGGCGTCCCCTCAGTGAACATTTTTTGAATACCTGCTAGGTTCTAGGTGATGTGGCACAAAGATGAATAATACACAAGTGGCCCTTGCCCTTAAGGAACTTCCAGGCTAGTGAGTAAATTTACATTTTTTAAAAATCTGGGTAATGGTGACAGCCCAATACCGATTTATAAAGCCACTGGGAACTACTAATACTTTTACAATTTCGGTCACCAAACTTTGCAAATTACACATGAGCTAAATATAAAAATATTCCTTAGATTGTATCCAATGTGAGAAGGTTAAAAACATCCAGATGTCTTGGAGTTGCAATGATTCAGCATTCCAACTCAGATGGCTGACCCATTGTGCAGTAATAGAAAGGCCTGATCAGCCCTCTTCTAGCAGACTATTATAGTGGTTTGGTGGTGGTCTCTTGGCAGCTGCATTTTTCCTTTTCTTTTTTTCTAATGTTCTGGACCCAAAACAGACAGCTGGATTTATCCCAGGGGTAGTCATGAACATTTCCAATTCGAGGAATTTGATAGTCCCCAAACAGAAGGTCATATGCCATTTGTCAAACAATGATTATATCCAGCCAAGTTCCTCCTTTGGATACAAATCAGCTACTGAGGATACAGTATTTCTAAGCATAGTACTTCAAAAAATATAAGAATGGCAAATGACTCAATTTGCACAGGTATTTCATTACAATAAATATTTTACTTTTCTGTTGTTCATGAGAATATTAATAATGTAGCAGTCATATATTAATGGGAATATGAAATGAATGTATGCCCAAACAAAATGTGGTAAATATTTTAACTTTGTTTATCTAGGTTCCTTAATTTTGAGAATATATCTCTCAAGGCTCTTCACGAAACTCAAAATGTTCCAATTTCTAAAGGAGTATCCACTAGAACTGATTTATAATGAAAGGAAAAAAATGAAAATGTATGCATCCTATGTCAATATAACCATCACTTCTGAGGTCTCAAGCAATCAGAAACTTACTCAAGTAAGAATTAGGCCATTAAAATATATTTGGAAAGCCCTTCAGAACACTTATGTTTAGAATGTTACTAGTTGTGTTAAGGCAGTAAGAATTAGATTAAATATAATTGTTCTTAATATCCCAGTCTCTCAGCAATAGTTCCTAAAGAAATCATGGCTGTCAACATGGAGACTGATGCATGTAAATGTATACTTTGTATTATATGTTTTTATATTTTGTATGTATACTTTTTATAACAGGTAAAAGAATGAGTACATATAATGAACTATAACACCAATTTGTTTAATATTGTATTAAAACTAATTAAGTATTTGTAAAGGACTACAACTCCATCAGAACAGGAGTGAATAATGTGATTGAGAACCAGTTTTTAATCTGTGTTGAGACTATTAAGCATGCAGGTTGGTTCGTTGATTGGTTGGTTTGCTTAAGAGGCTGGCCTCCTGGAGAATATAATTTATGTATGGGAAAATATACAGGAGATGATTCACTGGAATTCTCCTAGTAATATCCTGTTCATCCAAACTACTTAGTACTATTAATTTTTGTCTCCTGGAGTGAAAAATGAAAGGACACCAAATTTTATCCATGAACACTTTGAGAAATAAAAGATCAATTAGTGAAGTAATTTCTAATTAAAATCCTAATTGTTAACAGAGAATGACATGCTTCATTATTGTTCAATTCTAATTAAATGGGTTATCTAACACATTTTAAAATCTCATTTTAAAAGTAAAACAAATTATGATTTCCACATCCTATTTTTTATTGCTCTTGTTCCATTCCTCAATTTTAAAGTACTTTAATTTCAGCTAATATGTGAGTAGAGGGAACTTTTAGGGTATAATCATTCACTCTCTTCAGGTTCATTGTAAGTGTTCCCAGAACTCTACCATAGGGGGAAATAACTCAATTTAAAATATGCAAAGATTAGTTTTCTCTCCTTCTAATTTTAATTTTGTATCACAGGACATGATTGTGAATGATAACTGTGAACTTTCATTTAATCTTCTGTGGTGAAATAAGTAATTTCTATTGATTTTCACAAGCATGTGAGCAAAAGACTGTTTTAATAAGCAATAAATCATGTAAGCACTTGCTTGGAGGAAGTGCCATTTCTCCAAACATATGCCTTGAAAACAAATTAAATTCAGTTCCCTTTTTGCCTTGGGGAAAGCCATATTGGGGAGACTTTTGAGGTCGGGCAATCTGTTTTTATTCTTCCCACTTTCTATTTCAAAAGGGGACACTCTCTCTCTTTGTCACCAAATGCTGGGGTTGTCCTTTTATGCTGATGCATGATGAAACCCTGAGGCTTGGAAACTTGCACACTAATGAGATGATTTTGTGATGAAACTGCATGTTGGATTGATACTGCCCGTGAATGAGCTTAAATTTGAGACAACTTTTAAAAGGAGCAGTGCACGTTCTTCTGGTTTTGCTTCCCTATCAGCAGGGCTTGAAATGTCTGTTTCTGCATACAGATGTCTTACCAATAATTTTTCTCATGATCTGAAAGATTTTGTATGTACTTCTTGGTCTGGATTCTGTTTTCATCAGGTCTAATGCTGATGAACTCATTTTGTAAAGCCAAAATTCACTGTTCCCATAAACATCTGGACTAGGTTGGGCAGGATGAGGAGGATGGGAGGAGAGTCCTTTTTGCCATGTAGGCTCTGGAAGGTTTCTTGGAGAGTTGACTTATGCGGGATTAGAAAAAAGTACGCTTTTGCCTGACTAAGGTATTTCTAAAAGTTGCTTGTGTGAGCATTTTAGATTTCAGAAAGTTCAACCTGAAATGTATGTGAATATAGAGTAGAAAGTTTCACTTAGTGGGATAACCACTGTCTGTAGCCCATCAAGTTAACGTGTCTCCTAAATGCTTTCCAAAAGTACAGGACTAGAAAACATTTTTCACGGGCAATGCTTTATTCTGTTTTAAAAATAGTAGGGGCTAAAGTCTAGTAAAAACTCGGACACTTATGCTGTACTGATTTTATATCGTGACTTACAAGGTACAAATTTTGTATTTTGTAAAATATTTTGAAAGAAGTCTGCAAAGTAATTCCCCTTTCTTGCTCCCAAATGTGGAAGTCTGAGAGAAGGCACATGGCCCCATGAGTTTCTGGGTGTTGTCAAACCCAATTCTCTCTCAACTACCAAATGCCCAGATACATTTACTGGGAATGCAGGAGTCTCATTTAAGCTGTGGTTTTTGCCTATGTAAAGAGAAACATCTTGATTAAAGTGTGAGGGGAGAGAAACCATACCGATTTGGGCAGTTTGGGCTCAATAATGTATAATTTGCTGTGAAAGGGGAACTTGCTCTAAGTTCATGTTCTTAAAAGCAACTTCTGAACTTCTCCTAAATAAGTATTTACTTTATACAAAAGCTGTTTGAGGAAGATTGCATGGCACAGATTAAATGTACAGATGTTATCTTAAAACTTAAGGAGTTCCCTTATGAATTTGAATATTCAATACCAGCTGTTAGTCACATCAACATTTTAATATTTTACCATCTAGGTATTTAATAAAAGGGATTGATGCATATTTAGCTGTGTAAAGTGTTAGTTAAACTTGTTCAGGTGGCTAAGAAGGAGAGGGAGAGAACATTCCCAGAGCACCTACTATATGCACAAGCTCTATTCCAGTATCTTGCTTCATCTTTAGTATGATTCCATGAGGTAAATTTTAGTTCTCATTTTACAAATGAGGAAACTAAGGCACCTGAGGGGTTATAGAACTTTCCTGAAGATACATACAGAATTGGGATGTGGACCTAGGTCTGCCTGACTGCAAACCCTGTTTTGCAGAAAGTCTGCCTTCACATTTCAAAAAATAACCTCGGCCCACAGTCGTATCGCCATCTTTATTTCTGGGTTATTGGAGAGGAGTCCAAGTTGGCCACGCCTCTGATCCACAGCAGGGAAACAGTAGGATTCGAATGTGGTTAAGAACGGGCTGCTTGCACAGGGTCTTATTTGTGCTTCTGAGGGAACCGCTGCCCTCTTCGTCGGTGGGGTATATGGAGAGAATCTTTTGAAACTGGACTTAGTCCTGAGGGCTGAACTTTTTCTATTAGTCACCTTCAGGCCAGGTGACTTGTGACCATTTAAAGGTTATGCCATTTAGAAGCCTTGGCTGATAACGCCATTTAGGAAAGGATACAAGGGGGAGAGTTAGTTAAATGGGGGAGATTATAGGGTATAATGTGCAAGGGCAGGATAGCAGCTGCTTTGTGACTATCAATATATCCAAAAGATAAATGGGGAAGAGTAGTGAATATTAAAATTAATGAGAGGAGCAGTTTGGTTCAGTTATAATCTAAGGAGAAAAGTTGAGGGGTCTAATCTATGTATTGTTCCAGATGCAGTGATTGAATTTTCAGAAAGAAGATCCAATGATTTAATTTTCAGAAGGAAGGTCTAGTGATTAGACTCATGCAAGGAGATGGCCTGGGGCCTGCTAAAAGTCAGGTTGCAATTTCCATAGCGTTCAAGACAACCAGAATAATAAATAGGACTTTCAGAAGGAACTTAAAGTTTTCTCCCATTTCACATATTAGCCTCGGGGTGGGGGGTGGGGGTCTTATCATTTCTGAAGTTGGTTAGACCTGTGCTGTAACTCCAAAATACATACTGGATTTCAAAGACTTAAATAAAAAAGTAATGTAAACTATGACATTATTTTTTTTCTGCTGATTACATGTTGAACTGACAATACTTTGGATATACTGGGTAAAATAAAATACTAAAAGTAATTACACCTGTGTCTTTACCTTTTTAATATGGCTACTAGAAGATTTAAAACAACACATGCGGCTCACCTATTTCTATTGCATGGCACTGGAGTGGAGAATGGGCAGTAGTCCCTGAAGCTTCCCTCTAGTGGCGAGTGCCTTAGAGTGGTCAATATGGAAAAGAAGATTCCCAGTGCCAGTATTCACTCTTCCATCAAGCTAGGACCAGCCTTTCCCTTTTCCCCTCAGATCATATGGGGCTGGTGTTTTGACTATTAGAACATCCCTGTTTATTCAACACTTTGAGTACCTATGTGGATATCGCCTAGTCACTAGATCAAAGCATTCCATTTTTTTTAAAAAATGCAAGCCCATCCCATTCAGGACATCTTTATTCCATCACTCCCATCCGTCCATGCATCCAGTGAAAATCTTGAGTCTTTAGTTTTAGGTCCTGCCCTTCCTGTTAAGGCTTTTGCCGAATTGCCCAAGCAACAGCCTAATCCAATGTGGCCGTTCTTGCATGGAATCAGTGAAAACAACCAGGGAAATGCGAATTATGTGGGTTAAAATATGTAGCATTTATCAAATTGAGGACTTTTAAGGCAAAAGGACCACTATATTCTAATAATAAACTATAGCTTGTTCTAGTGCTCATGCAGAGCTTACATGAAGTGATTGTTTGACTCCCTGTACGAATTGTACAGGGAGTTTGGGCTCCTTTTGCTTTCACAAAATACCAGGCCTAGTGTTGAGTTATACAAGGAATATTATAGTATACAGGTGCCACACGAACAAAGTTGGATTTATCTTTTTAAAAAAATTAAGTAATCTCCACACTCAACGTGGGGCTCAAACTCACGACCCCGAGATCGAGTCTCACGCTCCTCCTACTGGGCCAGCCAGGAACCCCAGAAGTGCATTTATCTTTCTTTTAAAAAAATTATGGTAGAGACTCCAGATATATACCATCATTTCATATTTTCCAAACAAGTAATTTTGCCATTGTGCTTTAAATATTTTATCCTTGATGATACTAGAATTATTGAGTGATTATTTTTTAATGAAACTTTGGGGGACTCCTTTGTGGGGAGGTTGGCAAACATTTCTGAATTTCTTTGTATGCCAAAAAAGCGCTAAACTTCTCCAAACACAATGCTCTTCACATAACCACTCAGACCTTCACTGAATTCATCATTCCAAGTCAGCTGGCACTAAAAGGAACACAATATTCTTAACAAATGAAGGGGAAATTAGTGGTACATCATCACTAGACTCTGTACTGTCAGTAAATTTCCTAATACAGGTGTGCCCTCCTTTAAGAAAGCTCAATAGATGGGTTTAAATGCATTACAGAAAAATCTGGGCATTATAAATCAGAATGGATACACAAGCAACCTTTTAGCTACATAAAAAAAAGCCAAGGGGTCTAATCTATATTTTCCTCCAAACCCAATGTTTTAATTTTGAGAAGGAAGATCTAGTGATTAAATTCACACAAGGAGATGGCCTAGGGCCTCTGAAAAGTCAGGTTGCAGTTTCCACTGCATTCAAGATATGCAGGAAAGTAAAAACAACTTTTAGAAGAAATCTTAAATTTTTTTTTAAAAATTATTTTAAAATTTATTTGAGAGAAAGATAGAGCTACAAGCTGGGGTGGGGGGGGAAGGCAGAGGGAGAGGGAGAAGCAGATTCCCCCTGAGCAGGGAGCCTGACGTGGGGCTCAATCCCAGGACCCTGAAATCATGACCTGAGCCAAAGGCAGCCGCTTAACTGAATGAGCCACCCAGGCACCCCTAAATTTTCTTTTACATCTCATCCGGTGGATCTCACACTTCTGGACCTGGTTAGACCTGTGTTGTCCAATGTGGGAGTCACTAGCCATTTGTGAAATATATTCACAACCATGATTAATTTCCATTAACCTCCACTCTTTGCAATTCTTTCCCCAGTGACAGAGTGAGGTTAGGGTTACAGTTTTTGGCTACTGAATGCACAGTGATCAAATCTGTAACCATGACCCCAATAGTATTATTTTCTGTATTACTGAATCAGATTTTATCTACAAGACTGGGTACAAATAAATTCAAAGAGACAGCATATTAAGACAAGTAACATTTTATAAAGGAATACTTGTGTATAAAAATACAACCAAGAGCATCAATTTGGTTTATTAAAAAATTTTTTAAAGACTTTATTGGGGCGCCTGGGTGGCTCAGTTGTTGGGCGAAGGCAGACGCCCAACGACTGAGCCACCCAGGCGCCCCAATAAATAAAATCTTAAAAATAAATAAAACATTTGAGAGAGCGTGAGCAGGGGGTGGGGGAGGGGCAGAGGGAGAGGAACAAGCAGACTCCCTGCTGAGTGGGGAGCCTGACAGAGGGCTAGATCCCAGGACCTCAGGGTTGAACCAGACGCTTAACTGACTGAGCCACCCAGCTGCCCCTTAAAAAAAATTTAATCTCTACACCCAATGTGGGACTCAAAGTCACAACTCCAAGATCAAGAGTTACTTGCTCTACCAACTGAGCCAGCCAGGCACCCCTGAAGAGCATCAATTTGGTTCAAAAAACAATTTTTTTTAAAGATTTTATTTATTTGAGAGAGAGAGTGAGAGAGCATGAGAGGGTAGAGGGTCAGAGGGAGAAGCAGGCTCCCTGCCGAGCTGGAAGCCTGATGTGGGACTCGATCCCGGGACTCCAGGATCATGACCTGAGCCGAAGGCAGTCGCTTAACCAACTGAGCCACCCAGGCACCCTAAAAAACAATTTTTACCTTAGAACCACCAGGAAATCAAACAATGGAATGTATTCTCTGCTATATTTATTACAATTATACCTCGATACACTAATGTAATTGAAAGTGATAAATGCATAATTCTTTGAAATATATTGTTGTTGGGGCAAGGTGACACTTATAAATTGGGTGTCACATTCAGGGAGATGCTGTTTATCATTGTACTTACACTGACCATGACCTGATCTGTATTAGTTGCATCTGAGACCACATATTAGAGTGCTTGATAAAAAGGTTTTATTATTTTTAAAAATTAATAATGCTTCATTTTAACCAAAAGCCCCACTAAGGAAAACCAGATAAATTTTTAAAAAAGCGCTTTATGCACTGATGATCAATAATTTGAAGCCTGAGGCCCTCTTGAGGAAATTCTCTTTTTGGTTTGCAAAAGCTGTGGGATGGGGCGCCTGGGTGGCTCAGATGGTTAAGCGTCTGCCTTTGGCTCAGGTCATGATCCCAGGGTCCTGGGATCGAGCCCCACATCGGGCTCCTGGCTCAGCAAGGAGCCTGCTTCTCTCTCTCCCTCTGCCTCTCTCCCTGCTCATGCTTTCTCTTCTCTATCTCTGTGTCTCAAATGAATAAATCCTTTAAAAAAAAAAAAAAAGCTGTGGGAGACCATTAACATCATGAGGCCAGTTACAGGAAATACTGATCTCTAAAATGTCATGGTCTCACACCCTATGGGGGGGGCTTATGGACCTGACTTAATATAGCATGTGCACACCCAATTATAGACAAATCAGCAGCAAGTATTTCACACATTTATAAGCACAAGAGCTATTGTATTCACTCCCGGATAAAGCTTCTGGGCAGGCGGTGAAATTAGGCAAATGGTATGGTAATCCAAGGTGAATGGTGAGGTTAAGGCCTCCACACCCCAAACCCTTGGATATGGTGCGAACTATGAATATGGGAAAAATCTCAGAATTTGAACAGGTAAACAAAGACCAGACTCCACTCAGGTAAGTGAAACTGCCAGACTATCAAAACAAGTTCTTGAAAGGAGACTTCCACAGAACTCATTTGCCTAGCAGAAGTAAAGAAATCTCAACTGACAGAGATTCTTAGTGACCACTCCAATTTCAGTGTCTGCACAGAGAAGTAGAGAGTTAGACAACTTGTGTATGCTGAGGAATGCCACTAAATTAGCTCCTGGGAGAATTATTAACTTTTATAGGTAATTTTCACTTTTTCTCTCAGGGACAGAATTCAACTTTCACTTTAACATTAGTTGGGAACTAATTTCCTCTGTTGTTTGGTTGTGTATTTTGAGAAAGCAAATCCATGGGCACTTGCAGAGGCTTAGAACATATACCAGCATTACAAGTAATGGAAACACATAACTAAAAGTTTTACTTTAATCACAAATTCACAACTAGAGATTTTATTTGCATGTCTTAGAAAGCTAAAAAGACATGTTAAATTTTTTAACTGATCAGCAAAAATATGTGCCACAGATTCATAATTTAGGATTTATCACATAAATATAATATTTATAAATATATCTTTTATTTGCAAAATTATCATTCTTAAAACATTTCTTTCCAACATGTTTGAAATTTTCACGTTTTAAGGAAAAAAAACCCACCCTCTTTAAAAATGTACCACTAAACTTTAACGTGCAACTAAACCAGTGCCACCAAACTAAAAAAGAAAAAGAAACATACTGTTGTGTTGGATATGTAGTTGTTACTACAAACAGTGACAATACCTGTCCCAGACGGTGATTGTACACATGCTTTTCTTTCACTTCTCAGTCATTGTCAGAACCATTCGGAGGTAAGAAAACCAATGCATCGTGGAAAATATGCCCAAATGCCCTAAGACGGTATACCCCATACATCATCACATGCATCTGATTAGGAGTCAGTCCATTAAAAGTAACAGCCATATCTGAACAGCATCCTTCAACCACAAGGTTGGGGTGATTAGTCATTGCCTCTTTAATAAAAAGCCCAACGGATTTGGTATTAAATACATCTTTTCCTTCAGAATCTTCTGCATTTTCTGCAAACACTCCAGCATATTTCAGGCAGACTGCTAGCTGCTTATCTTCAGATATCTTCCAAATCATCCCTCCCTGTTCAGGACACTTTTCAGGGATACCGAGGAGGCTGTTAAGTCTTTTCATTGATTCTATACTTAAGACGATGCCTCCTTCTACACTCACATATTCAAGGTCTCCAGATTTTATAGTGTGGCCTAGATAGAAAGGTTGTGATGGATCCTTTTTTAACAAAAAATACTTTAAGTTTTCAATAATAGCAAACGTAGTGGGGCGTGCAAGGAAGAACCAGTTGTATTGGTCTCTATATTTATCAAAGGCGTATTTGTAAGCTTTCCTCATCATTAGCCACATGTCATCTGTTTCCATGTTAATTGACTCAAACACTTTAACATTTTCAGAACTGAAGAACTCTGCTTTGTCACAGTGTTTGGTCCAAGTCTCCCTCACTGCAGCCCAAAGACTCACATCTTTGGGTTTTACAAGGATGATACAGTATACCCGAAAGCTCTTACTGAGCTCCATACGTTCATCTTCTGAAATTTTCAAGATATCTTCCTTATTAGGCGCTTGCAGGTGATGATGCTCATGCTGGTGCATTCTATTTCCATGACCAATCCTAACGTGTCCTAGCATAGTGATCAACGCACAGAAAATGCTTCCGAGCATCACACCCTTCAAAAATGAACTGCTTTCAGAAAGCATTTTTCCTATAAAAAAAGAAAAAGATCCTTAGGATACTTAATAGAAAAGGATTAGTCTAGCAATTTGATTTGGTATACCTTATATACTTACATTTTGCTCTTAACATTAAAATAAAGTTCCCAAGTTTGAAATCAAGTTAGTTGCATAGAGTACCAATACCAAGAGGTCTAAGGATCTTTAGCTTCCAATGGTATCTGATCACTGTTCTGTATAAACTGGAACTTTACAACACCTCTATGCACTAGAATTTTTTGGGAGGCCATTTTGCACTTCATCTATTAATTAAATAATAAATCAAAACATTAACCCTAGAAACCAATGTTACAGAGGTTGTCAGTCCATCATTCTCTGAAGGAATTTCATTTCAAAGCTTGCATTATCTAAATACTTCCGTAGATATAAATGGACTTTACATCAAACCCTTAAATTGAACAGATAAAACCACCTACAATTAGCAAATCACCAACGGTATCTGTGCTGGCATTTCTGTTCTCAACCTAGTGCTTTATTTAACTGATGGCTGCTGTCCTTAGGTGTTTGAGTACATCTACAGCAAATTTCTTGAGAATGATACCGTACATGTTAATATTACTCTTTCATTCCTAAGACTAAATGGTTTCCAATACAGTATCCCAACCAACTAATGTTAATAAAAGCCCATAATGAAAATAGTTAAATTCCTTGCGTGAGAACTGACTCAATATAGGCATATCCGGGGAACCATTAATGAACATTTTTAGTTCCTCCAAAGGCATTTTCTTATTCTTTGGGGAAAAGGGAAAAGTCTACACTTTGATTTCAATTAGAAATTAAAAGAAAAGCCAACCTTAAATACAACTGTTGAGATTTCCCAATCTCCTCTGTATCTCCGCAAGGAATGTTCTACTGAGCTACTTAGATTTTTCCCTTTGTCTCTTAAAGTTGGAAGAAACCTTAGAAGCTACCTAATATCATTTCTCTCATTTTACAGATAGGGAAAGAGAGGGTACACAGAGGTTGAGTAACTGACCCAAAGTCACACAGTCAGTGGTAGAACTGAACCAGAAATCAGATCTCTTGATATCAGTGTAATGCTTTTCCTATTACAGAATAATGATATGAAGAGTGCTTCTACTCATATTGTTGAAAATTTAATAGATGAGTTACCGAATAACCTTGTTTTCCTACAAATGAAAAAAAATGTGGGATCTGTTAATCATAATTGACATTCTGCACCCATCTTATCATCCTGCTATAAAGAAACCACCCCTTGGTCGTCTTCTAGAGGAAATGGACTTCAACTTCTATTAGAAAACTAAGGTGTGGAATAGCTTGACAGAGTAATTCCTGAGTGTGGGTGGAGTGGGCAAAGAGGCAGGATGGTTTTCCTGTGTCACTCACAGAACTTGGTCAATAAACAGCTCTACGAAGGAAAAGAGAACTGATAGGAAACAAGCTCTGTTTAATATCGGAATTACTAGATGCACTCTAAAAGTAATTTATATAGGACTTTATTTCTGACCCACACATGATAATTCACACGTGTCTCTTAGCTTGAGAATAGCATGTCAGAATTCTTCCTGATGGGGATACTACTCATGGATCACATGCATAAATTACTGTTTTTCCATGGGGGGGGCAAAAAATTGTAACACTGGAGTTGTACATGATAGGATATTTGGTGCAGAGGAGAGGGAAACTTAAAACTGCACATGGACACAAATGAGGCAAAAACTACCAGAGTGGTTTCTGCGATGGCATCTTTTTAGAAGGTGAAGGTAGTTAGGTGGCGTATGGAAGAGGAGAACGAAATGGAGAACAAAAATGAGGGAGGACGTGGTCACCTCAAAACCCCATTGAGGGACTAAGGCAGCGCCTCTACGCAGGCTACTCTCACTCTCCCCCACTAACTACCGCTCCCACTGCACCTGCCCGGGTACCCCGCGTGGAGCCTGCTGGGACTGGGCCAAAGCCCAGGCCTTCCCCCAGGAGAGGGGCGGGGCCGGTCCGCTCCCGGGTCCGCTCAGGGTGCGGGCCGACGCCCCAGCACTCACCCGCATCTAGAACGGCTCAGAGGCGGGAAAGCGCAGTCGCGCACGTTTTTCCTCTCACGTTCGCGCGCCACCCGGTTACGCTCCTGGTCGGGCTGCTCTAGATGCAGGGGGTGTCCTCTCGTTGGTTTCACTAAAGGCGGGGAGGGCCAGGAAGTGAACGCCGCGACCGCGCGGGCAGCGGGGAGGAGCCGTCGGCCCGTGCTGACGTCAGAAGGGCCCGCACGCACGCCGCGCCCCTTTATTCCCCGCCTCCTGCTGAGTTCAGAGAAGCGCGGCTTGCTGGCGTGACCCGCACGCTTGCCTGTACCCAATGGGAGGCGTGCGTGCGTACGACCCGCTGACACCTCCCACCTCTTCACCTTCTCTGCGTGGAAACCGCGAGAGCGAGGTAGAGCGTTACTGCTTGCCGCTCTTGTGTCACGTTTCCTGGTAGTTTCTCTAACATGCTAACATGCATCGTTGCATCCTCATATGGATGAGGAGGGTGCGCCACCCAGTATTCCTGGGCTGGGACCAAAATGCAAGCCACTGAAATATTCCTCGATTTATGAGGGCAAGGATTTTCTATGGTTGTTGGAATGGCATCTGAAGCCCCACTGACTGGAATCCAATCCTGTCTTCACCGCGTCCTTTGGTATGCTGGGAAAGTTACTTCACCTCGTTATGCCTCAGTTCCCTCCTTTGTAAAGTACAGAAAATACCACGGTAGTGCTCATAGGAGATAAATGAGAGTGCATAGGACTCCATTAGTAAAAGACCAAGCACAGAGTAAGCATTCATTAAATGTTGGCTGTCACTATTCATCCCTGTATCACTAGCACCTAGCCTAGTGCCAGCAAGCAGTAGACAGTACATGCTTTTGGAATTAATGTTAGAGCTACAGATGAGGACCCCAGGACCAGAAAGGAAAGGAACTTCTTAAAGGCCACACGGTAATTAATGTTGGAAGTGGGACTAGAATCCAGGTTTCCTAATTACAAGTGCAGAACTCTCTTAAACACGTGATCTTAAAAAAAATTTTTTTTGTGGTAGCGAGTTTTTTTTTTTTTGCTAAAAAATACAAATTTCCCCAAATATTTAAAAGGTACTGTCACTAGGTTCCATCCAAATAACACTGAGTAGTGACTTTCTTCAGGCCAGAATTCTTAAAGATGAATGTTTTGAGTATTGACAGTGACCCAGTTTAAGTAGACTGAAGGTTTCAGGAAGCACTGAAACAATGAACAAATAGATTTTAGCCAATTACTATCCTGGCAGCACTATGCTAAATTCTGGAGATAGAGGGGTGAGCAAAATTGGCCCCCTGCCTTCATGGAGTTCTCAGTCTAGCAGGGAAGAAAGACATTGAACAATTCATTACAAATAATGATAATGGTAGTATGTTCTCTGAAGGAATACAAAAATTTTAGAACTGGAAAGGAACTTAAGACTGTGGAGTATCTCCACTATATTTTGTTAAATACTAGATATTGTCATTGTCACATATATAAGTATATATGTATATATGTACATATATAGTTGAGTGAAACACGTTGCAGAACAATGTATAGTATGATATTTCGGTGTAAACAAAATTTTCTATATGTGATCTGTTTGAGCAAGGAAAGTTGTGGAAGACTCAGCAGGCTGTTAATATTGATTATATCAGGAGGTTGAGGTGGAGGTGATGAGATTTGTCTTTATACATCCTCATATTGAATTGTTTCACTGGTTCTAACAGGCATTTGTTACTTTTGAATTCGAAGAGGGATCTTCAAGATTAGAGGGACAAAAAGTAAAAGAGGAAAAGTTACTAATAAAAATACCTTTTGGGGGGGCACCTGGGTGGCTCAGTTGGTTAAGCATCGGACTCTTGGTTTCTGCTCAGGTCGTGATTTCAGGGTCGTGAGATCGAGTTCCTCCTCGGGGAGTCTGCTGGAGGTTCTCTCCTTCTCCCTCTGCCCCTCTTCACTGCACTCTCTCTAAAATAAATAAATCTTTTTAAAAAATACCTTTTTGTTTTATTATTTTATTTTTTAAGATTTTATTTGACAGAGAGCACAAGCAGGGGGAGCAGCAGAGGGAGAGGGAGAAGCAAGCTCTCCCCTGAGCAGGGAGCCCGACGGGGGGCTCGATCCCAGGACCCCGGGATCATGACCCAAGCCAAAGGCAGATGCTTAACTACTGAGCCATGTAGGCACCCCTAGGCACCTTTTTAAAGAGTGCAGAGAACCAGTCTCTCCTTGCAAAAAAGGACCAAGAAAGGACAGATTGAAATGGCACTCAGAATTCAGAGACTTGACAAGGTGACAATTTAAAATGCCACTTCCTGATACAGGAAGGACCAAACTGGAAGTACAGCTACAGGATGCTCTGAAACAGAATAAACCATGGGATTTCTAATACCAAGGCACTGTTAATCGGAGGTTGTTGGAGAACCCAGTTCTCTACTTAAAGCAGAGCTGAAATATACTTTACATTTGTAGTGAAGTTATTAAGATGATTGACTTGTAGTTAAATAATTTTAAAAATGCAATTACCTATTTATTTTAAACGAAGATTTATTTACTTAGAGAGAGAGAGAGAGCGTGCGCGAGCCAGCATGTGGCAGGGAGGGGCAGAGGGAGGAGGGTTTCATGCTCATTTCAAGCAGACACTGAGCATGAAACCCAATATGGGGCTTGATCTCAGGGCCCTGAGATCACAACCTGAGCAGAAACCAAGAATCAGATGCTTAACCAACCATGCCACCCAGGCACCCCAAGGTGATTGCATTTTTAGAACACCATTCCACATTGTAGCCCTAATTTAAAAATACATGCAATTAGTATCTATTAAAATTAAGAATATTTATACTCTTGGCCCAGCCAACCCACTTCTTATAATCTCTCCCAGAAATTAAAGCACCAGAATGTAAGGCTAAATGTAGAAGGGTAAATGCATTGTTGTCTATAATAGCAAAGGTGGGAAACATCCATCAATAAGAGAAATGGTTGAATTAATTATAACATATCCATATAGTGGGATATTAAGTATAAAATAAACAGCTTATTTCACGTACCTACACTAAACACTTCACTAAACACACTAGCCTGCACCTTGTGCAGGAGATTGCTTTTGAATTTGGTTGTCCTCATGTACCCAGCACTTGAGGCAAGACTGCATTTAAAATTGACAATACTGCATTTTTTATAAAGACCTCCTGTCAAGTGCATGCATTATTCAGCATGAGAAGTCATAAATTTCTAGTAATTGGTGATTTACTTGCATGTGAGCACTCAAATTGTCAAAATCTGTCCAAAAGCCTTTGGGAAATTAATATGGCTTTCCACAGCAGTTCACCGGAATAGTTAATATTGAAGAAAACCTAAGGTAGATTGTTTTCCGCATAACATCTTTTTGGAGGGTTAAAGATGTCTTATGTGTTTATCCAAATTAAGTACCTGTAATGTATGTACCTTTTCTGCCCAGACTTTCACAACTGTTCATCTTCAATAAACAAATTCCCTTGTCTGGGCAAATTCATTATTGTTTCCATTTGAGTATAGTTTGGTCCCTAAATGAATCTCATTTGTGTTTTCAGGCATATTCATGCTTATAATCTCATTTCCAGAATGTTTTTTCATTTGATGGCCATCTGAGAGCTTTCTTTAAAAAAAAAAATTGCCTGCCAGCAGATACAAATTAAGTATTTACAGTATGTCAGTCACTGTGCTAGGTATTGTTTCTTTTAAAAACTTTTATTATGGGAAATTTTAAGCACACACAGAAATAGAAGAGTATAATGAAATCACATGTACTTTTAAGGAAGCTTCAACATCATGAGTTCACAGCCAGTCTTGTTAAATTTATATCCCATCTACTTCCCTCCCTTCCAAATTATTGTGAAGGACCTTCAGGACATCATATAATTTCATCCACAAACATTTCAATGTATATCTATAAAAGATAAGAGCTTCTTAAAAAAAACCCCACAATACAGCTAGACAACTAAAAAGTTAATAATTTCTTAATATAATCAAACATCTAGTGAGTGTTCAGATTAGTACGTTTCTCAGTCCTTTGTGTTTCTTATAAATGGGTAGTTAGATCTAAAGTAGGATTGCCAGGGTGCCTGGGTGGCTCAGTCGGTTGAGCATCTGCCTTCGTCTGGGGTCATGTTCCCGGGGTCCTGGGATTGAGCCCTGCATCAGGCTCCCTGCTTAGCAGGGAGTCTGCTTTTCCTTCTCCCTCTGCCTCTCCCCCCTGCTCGTGCTCTCTCTCTCAAATAGGTAAATAAAATCTTTAAAAAACAATAAAGTAGGGGCGCCTGGGTGGCTCAGTTGGTTAAGCGACTGCCTTCGGCTCAGGTCATGATCCTGGAGTCCCGGGATGGAAGTCCCGCATCAGGCTCCCTGCTCAGCAGGGAGTCTGCTTCTCCCTCTGACCCTCCTCCCCCTCATGCTCTCTGTCTCTCATTCTCTCTCTCTCAAATAAGTAATAATCTAAAAAAAACCCAAAAAACAATAAAGTAGGATTGCCAGATTTAGCAAATAAAAATACAGGATACCCAGTTAAAATTGAATTTCAGATGAACAATGAATACTTTTTAGTAAAAGTATGTCCCAAATATAATGCATGGGACGTATTAAATATTGCATAGGACATGCTTATACTAAGAAAATTATTTGTTGTTTATCTGAAATGCAACTTTAATTGGGTTTCCTGAATTTTATCTGGCAACTGTAACCCTAATCTAAAAGCTTTGTTTGATTCAGGTTCGGTTTGGGGTGTGGTGGGACGCAAAATTAACTTCATAGATGGTGGATGTGTGCTTCATTCAGGAGCCATATAATGTCTGGTTGTCTCTGTGATGATAGCCGCATGGATGCTCAATGCCTAGATCTGTAATTCATTAGGGTTATAGTATGGTGATCTTCTAATTTTCCAAAGCATATTTTTTCCACTGTTTTTTATTTTTTTTTATTTTTTTTAAGCTCTAAGTCCAGTGTGGGGCTTGAACTCAGGATCAAGAGTTGCATGTTCCATGGACTGAGCCAGCCAGGTGCCCCTCAAGGCATACTTTTTTTTAAAGGACTAATTTCTTTTTTTTTTTTTTTAAGATTTTATTTATTTGTCAGAGAGAGCACAAGAAGGGTGAGCGGCTGGCAGAGGGAGAAGCAGGCTCCCCATTGAGCAAGGAGCCTGGTGCGGGACTCAATCCTAGGACCCTGGGATCATGACCTGAGCTGAAGGCAGACGCTTAACCGACTGAGCCACTCAGGCGTCCCTCAAGGCGTATTTTTAAAAAAAGATATTGTTGGGGCGCCTGGGTGGCTCAGTTGGTTAAGCGACTGCCTTCGGCTCAGGTCATGATCCTGGAGTCCTGGGATCGAGTCCCGCATCGGGCTCCCTGCTCGGCAGGGAGTCTGCTTCTCCCTCTGACCCTCTTCCCTCTCGTGCTCTCTATCTCTCATTCTCTCTCTCTCAAATAAATAAATAAAAAAAAATAAAAATAAAAATAAAAAAATAAAAAATAAATAAAAAAGATATTGTTTATTTATTGGGGGGAGGCACGAGTGGGGGGATGGGCAGAGGGAGAGGGAGAGAATCCCAAGCAGACTCCTGCTGAGTGTGGAGTCCAACACAGGACTCGATCTCACAACCCTGAGATCATGACCTGAGCTGAAATCAAGGGTCAGACAAACAAACTGAGCCACCCAAGTGCCCCTCAAGACATATTTTTAAGAGGAACTTTGGTGTAGTGATTAAGAGGTCAGGTTCGGGCATAGGAAAGACTTGGCTTGAGCTTTGGCTCACCTGTTTCCTAGCTGTGTGACCTGGGGCAAGTTCGTTCACTCCTCTCAGCTTCAGCTTCCTCATCTGTAAAACAAGGCTCATAATAGTACCTATCTAATGATTTTGAGGGCATCAAATGAGGTAAGGTATGTGGAGGATGTATTCTTTTAAAGATCTTATTTGTTTATTTGAGAAAGAGAGTGAACACAAGCAGGGGGAAGGGGCAGAGGCAGAGGGAGCAGCAGACTCCCTGCTGAGCAGGGAGCCCAACGTGGGACTCCATCCCAGGACCCTGGGATCATGACCTGAGCTGAAGGCAGACGCTTAACTGACTGAGCCACCCAGGCGCCCCTATGTGGAGGATTTAGAACAGTGCCCAGCAGACAATAGATGCTCATAAGAGCTAGCTAGTATGAGACTCTTGAAGAATCATGGCCTTTAAAATTCAGCATTTTTTTTAATATTAGAAACTTAACCCTCCATTCAACAGTTATGTTATTGTTTCACATTAATAAAAACAGTAAAGGTTTATTGAGTGAATAGCCTCTCATATTTGTCCAATACTTTGAAGTTAAAAAAGGCCTTCTTCACATGCATCCATTCTCATTTGATCCTTACACAGCCTTTTAATGGGAAGGACTGGTCTTATCTGTTTTTTACATCTGAAGAATGTTAGGTTTACAGATATGATTTGCTTAATGTGTAACATAGCTAGAAAGTTACACAGTAGAGCAGGGACTGAGTCTTAGCTCAAGACTCTTTTTTTTAAGATTTTATTTATTTATTTATTTGGCAGAGAGACAGAGCACACAAGTGGAGGAAATGGCAGAGGGAGCAGGGAGCCCGACTTGGGGCCTGATCCCAGAAGTCTGGGATCATGACCTGAGCCAAAGGCAGACACTTAACCATCTGAGCCACCTGGGTGCCCCAGCCCAAGACTTTTGTGATGGAAAACATTAAGTGAGCAAAATTGTGTGGTCCTCCCTCTGTGCAGTGCTTTCATTTCTTGGCTCCAATGACATCACTATCTTGTTTTCTTTCCCAACTTTTCACTTCTTTCTCAAACTACTCCCATCCTCATCCCAGGAGGCTCTTTCTTCTCTTCCCGAATGTAGTTGTTCCCCAAGGTTCTATCCTTGGGCCATTTTTATTGCTATATTCTCTTTCTATGGTATCTATTCAGTAGCTTCATTTGTTCAAATAGCTTCATCATTTCCTCTGGGAAGATGATTTCTAAATCTGTATTCCTGGCCTCTACCTCTTCATTGAGTTTTGGACCTGAAATTTCAGTTGCCTGCTTGGTATGTCTACATGGCAGTTTTAGACAGAATCTTACATTCATTGGGTCTGTTTAATCTGGATCCTGATTTTAACCAGTCAACTATAAACAAGGAGACCATTGAGGAAATTTGAATACTTACCGATGACATGTATTTGATGATTAATTTTTGGGGGGTAAGATAGTTGTATGTGGCTATGTTAAGAGTATCTTTTAGAAATACATACTGAAGTGTTTATGGATGGTATCATGTATCTGGGATTTATTTCAAAATAATCCAGTTGGGGAAAGGAGGAATAGGTCGGGTATTGATGAAACAAGATTGGCCATGAATTGATAATTGTTGAGCTAGGTAATGGGTACATGGGACTTCAATATCATATTTCCTCAGTTCTTCTCTATGTTTGAAAATTTGTATTATAAAAAATTTCAAGGGGCGCCTGGGTGGCTTCGTCAGTTGAGCGTCTGACTCTTGGTTTCAGCTCATCTCATGATCTCAGGATCCTGCGATCGAGCCCCATGTCAGGGCCCACACTCAGCTCAGAGTCTGTTTGAGATTCTTTCCCTCTCCCTCCCCCTTTGCCCCTCCTCCCACTCTCTCTCTTTCTTAAATAAATAAATAAAATCTTTAAAAAAATTTAAATATTAATTAGGTCCCAAACCAAATTGATCAACCTTGCCTACGTCCATCTCCTGACAATCATTTTCCTATTAATGTCCCCTATCTTCCCAGTCACTTATTATGAAAACCCAAAGCTCTCTTGGTTTCCTCCTCCCTGACGTCTGCACCCAATCAATTGGTAAGTTAGCCTGAAACTCCCCTCACAGTGAATCCTGTTTATTCTTTCCTTTCCATTCAAACTGCTACCATTCTACTAAGTCCTTCATTACTTTTTGCCTGAATTAGTGTCATAGCATTCATAAATTTCTCATTTCCAGTCCCTCCTCCTTTGGTATATGCAAAGCATCTAGCAAAGTGCTTGGTACTTAGCCCCTTCTCCCTTTTTCCTGAATCGTGAATTCATCTTCTTTACTGCTGCCGGCTTCACTCTGTGATAACATCTCCCTTCCCTGAGGAGACTGCTCCTCTCTCTTCTTTCAGCATTGCCTTTCTCGCTATCCCTCCTGGATCCTGCAACCTCACTGCTGCCCCCACTCCACCCCAGCTGCCATGCTTTGTGGAGGAAGCGTGTGTGTCTGAATAAAGACTGATTTCTCAGTTCCAAAGTTAGATATAAGAGCAGGATTTTTCCTAGCTGTAGGTGAGTGGGCCTTTACATACAGACAAAACAGGCATACTAAGTGTGAGTAAAAGAGAAGCAGGTTTTAAAAGCTGCCTCTTTTCCCCCCAACTCAGTGGGGGGAAGAAAAGGGCGGGTGTCCAGTCCAGAGGGATCAGCAGGGTCAGGTAAATGGTGATGGCAAGGAAGGAGCTGGGTGGGTAATATTGCAGCAAGCGGGGGGCTTCTTGAGGAAACACAGCTTGCCTAGTCTGGCCAAGGGAGGAAGAGCATGAACTGCCTCCATTGGATCTCAGAGGGGCAATGTCAACAGTGTGGATTGGGTGAAGGTCATGTGGCTCAGGCCTGTCTGAGGAAGGTGGCTATAGAACTCTTGCTTTTGGTAGCCTGCCTGGGTGTAGTTCTGTCTGTTTGGGTGAGCAGCAGTCAGGCATCCATCCAGGGGCTGGGCCGATCAAGCACAAGGGACTTTCATCCTTTAAAAAGAAAATGCTATAAGTCAATCACATTCTCACATTTTAAGCATAACGCTTGCAACTAAAACCAAACTGCCGTATTATAATCAAGATGCATCCGCCTATTTTATATTTAAGGCCCACAGGCTTCAACTAATTTAGGGGACCATCTGGTGAGAAAGAGAGAAAGTCTCATTACAAAGTGGCATTTGTTTGCAGGCTGAGGCCTCAAAGTAGATTGTCTTGGGGACCCTGACAAATGTCCTGTGTGAGTGCCCAGTGCTCCCAAGCCTACCGCTTAGGTAGAAAGAACACAGCTTTGGAGTCAGGTAAGATTGAATTCCTCCACCCAACATTCACAGACTGGGTGCCTGGAGCCACAGGACTTCTGAAGTTTGAGTTTCCTCAGTTTCCTCTTATGTAAAATGGGAATCCAATTGTACCTGAAGTTGTTGGGAAGATTAAAGGAGATCAAGTGTCAGAGGCAGCCCAGAACTATTGCTTCCTTTCCCATGACCCATAACTTAGTTCTCCATTTTACTCCCTCAGAGCCTTGCTCTTCTTGCCTTCTTTGCTTAATACCCACTTTCTCGTGCATAGACTTGGCATGCTTTTAAACAGATCTTTTTTTTTTTTTTAAGATTTTTTATTTTTTATTTGACAGAGAGAGAGAGAGTACAAGCAGAGGGAGCAGCAGGCAGAGGGAGAGGGAGAAGCAGGCTCCCTGCTGATGGGGGGCTCGATCCCAGGACCCTGGGATCATGACCTGAGCTGAAGGCAGTCGCTTAACCGTCTGAGCCACCCAGGCGCCCCAAGTGTAGTATCTGTTCTTATCAGTTTAAACAGATCTTAAAAAAAAAACAGATTTGTTTATTAGAGCACGCATGCATGTGTGCACAATTGGGGGAAGGGGCAGAGGGAGAGAATCTTCAAGCAGACTCCCTGCTGAGCACAGAGCCCAACAGGGGGGCTCCATCTCAGGACCCATGAGATCATGCCCTGAGCTGAAACCAAGAGTCGAAAGCTCAACCAACTGAACCACCTAGGTGCCCCTAAACAGATCTGTGAACAAAAGATGTAAAAAATAAATTTTGTTCTAATTCTGTTATTTGTTCACCTCCCCAGAAGGTAAAGAGGTGAAATGGAATTGCCCTGGGATGCACGGGTCAGACGGCAATTTTGCCTCTTCTGCAGCATGCTGAACAAATGTATTCTCAAAGCCTCCCTGTCCTATGTTCCCGTAGTTGAAAGGAGACAGGATTAGATCATTAGATCAGTTAGCTGGGACAAATGCCGGTTGCAGCTCAGGGGTGGGAGGAGGGGGAGTCGGGGAACGCGTTGGTTAGAGATGGGGAATCTGGGAATGGGGATGCTTTTAGATTCTAACTAGATAACCGCTACTGAGGTGGCAACTTTATTTCAAGTGAGACTATGAATTTGGCTGCATTCCTAGTGAGAACCCAATGCTCAAAATTTCCTCTAAATCAAGAAACAAAATTAAAAAGTGATGATTGAGATTGGCAGAATGTAATTGCTGAAGCTGAGTAATGGATACCTGGAACTTAATTGCATTGTTCTCTATACTTTCATGTATATTTGAAAACATCCAAAATTAGACGTTTTTTGTTTATGTGGCAACTATGGGACAACAGAGGTGACTCAAGAACTGGGAATTTTGACTGTCATGTCAGAAAAGCTAGTAGAAGATATTTGGACCAAAAGAATTCCTTAGAGGAGATGTGATTTCTATAACACTTATCTAGTTAACTGGATTTATTTGAAGGATTAAATAGCATGCAGATAAAATATTCGGTGGATGTAATATAAATTGACCTCATGAAACTTTTGATAAGAAGTCACAGCCACTGTTTTAAAGGGAATTGAGTCACTATAGGACTGTGACCCTCTTTCCTCTGAGTAGATACTGCCTTAGAAATAGGAAACAATGGTAGAGATAAAGGAGGTTAAGGATATTATTTTGACATTTCAAAAGCATGATTTCTTAGGGGTGGGGGGTAGCTAGTTTTTAAAAAAATAAATCTTTACAAAAGATCCAAAGGGAGGAATGCACAGTGAAATCTCCAAGTGGAAGATTATATGAAACTGTTTCTGACAGTGAAAAGCTTAGTTGATGGGAATAAACTCTAAGGAAATCTCATGGCCACGGTCATGGGCTTATTACTGAATGACCTGAAGACAATTTACATAGGTAATGTACACATATGTGTTTGACGCTAGAGTAGTTGCTGCCATTGATTGTGTTACTCAGGAGAACAGGCTTTTCCCCTGCCAGTATCGGCATTTTGGAAGGTATAGGCACGTATTGTGAGGGACACCAATAATCCATCCTGTTGGGGGCTGGGAGAGAGTGTAAAGCTAAAATCTAATAGGGAAGAAAAACAGTCGGTCCTCAGAGGCTTTCCTCCCTCTTCCAGGGAGAGGGTTGATCAGCCTGCTGACAGTGGAAAAAATGAGTCCAAAGCCTCCTTGTCGAGAGGTTTTCCTTTCTGCGTGAAGGAAGGAAAATGAAAACAGCAAGTTCTCACAGTGGTGGCAGTTGCAGACAACACATTTCAGGATGACAGCTGAAGAGGCAAGGTATACTCCTGACAGGGCCAGCTACAGAATCTGCAGGACCCAGTGCAAACTGAAAATGTGGGGCCCCTTATTTGTGAAATATTCAAAATTGCAAAATCATGACAGTAGGGTATTAAACAAAGCAGGGGCTCCTGTAAGCCTGGGGCTCTGTGCACCACCACAGGTTATGTGCGCATCAAGCCCACCTACCCCTGCTGCTCAGGAGTGGTGATAGCAAACGTTCAGAAGGCAGTCGTGCGAAACCATAAGGCAGAAAATCAAGATCATCTAAAATCCCACCACCTGGAAACAACCGTTGTTATCATTTTGCTATATATCCCCAAGATTTTTAAAAAGATTTTATTTATTTATTAGAGAGAGAGAGAGAGAGAGAGGAGAGAGTGCGTGCACAAGGCGAGGGAGAAGCAGGCTGTCTGCTTAGCAGGGAGCCCGATGCGGGCTCAATCCCAGGACCCCGGGATCATGACCTGAGCCGAAGGCAGCTGCTTTTTTTTTTTTTAATTGAAGCATGGATTTTATTTTTATTTTTTTTAAGATTTTATTTATTTATTTCACAGAGAGAGAGAGAGAGAGATAGTGAGAGCAGGAACACAAGCAGGGAGAGTGGGAGAGGGAGAAACAGGCTTCCTGCTGAGAGGGAGCCTGATGTGGGGCTCGATCCCAGAACCCTGGGAACATGACCTGAGCCGGAGGCAGACACTTAACGACTGAGCCACCCAGGCGCCCCTCCCCAAGATTTTTCTATATACATATGTTGATAGATATTCATGCAATTTTTATACGATGGAAATGGAATATCGTACAGCATCTTCTGTAGCCTTAAAAAAACCCTCTATTTTAGAGAGCTTTTCATGTAGTAAATATAGATCATTTCAATCCTGGTGTATAGAGGTTCCATGATCCATTTAACCAAACCCTATTGTTGGGTGTCTGAGGAGTCTTGAGTTTTTCATTATTACAAATGATGCACATTGAATATCAATAAAGCTGAGTGAGAATTGAATAACTTAATCAGTGCAAAGCTCCTTACAAATGTTAGTGTTATTTTTATATTGTTAAATAGCCCTGTATAAGGGTGAACTAATACACATTCCCAACAGCAGGGTGAGGGGGCTTGGTTTCCCTAACTCCTTGCCAGTTGTTTCAGTATTTGCCTTTTCATATTTCTTTCTCTGTGAATGGCCTGTTCATGTTCTTTGCCAGTTTTCCTGTTGGATTTCTCATGCTTTAAGATTTTTAATTGATTTCTGTATTGCGGCTATCAATCCTTTGTAATATAATAACAGGTACTTTTTTCCCCTAGGTTTTTTTTTTAATGTTTGATTTTGTTTGCTGTAACCTCACAGATATTTTTAAGTTTAGTATGGCTAAATCTGTCCCATCTTTTCCTTTAGGATTTCTGTCTTTGCTGCCCTCCTTTAGGAAGTCTTTTGCCACAGAACGGGTTTAGAATTCAGTGGTGGGGAAGGCTTTCCTGCCACAGATTAGCTCCAGCAGGTTTCCTCTGAGGCGTTATTCTTCCGGGGCGTGGTTTTTCCAAATTCTGTCAATGGAATTCACAACACCAGACTACTTTAAACGTATATGGGAGGGGAATACTTTTATTAACTTTAAACCTACTTGTGAAGACACAAGATGTATTAAAAGTGAGTGTTGTCTATCTTCATCCAACCCAAAATATACTTTTGCTCCTTTTACATTTTCTGCCTTTGTTTGCTTTCTATGGAGAGTTCTGTTTTTACTGGAGCTATTCTTTTTTTTTTTAGAGATTTTTTTTTAAAGATTTTATTTTTTGACAGAGAGAACAGTGAGAGAGGGAACACAAGCAGGGGGAGTGGGAGAGGGAGAAGCAGGCTTCCTGCTGAGCAGGGAGCCTGATATATGGGGCTCGATCCCAGGACCCTGGGATCATGACCTGAGCCGAAGGCAGACACTTAACGACTGAGCCACCCAGGTGCCCCTTTTTAAATATTTTTATTTATTTGAGAGAGAGAGAAAGAAAGAGCAGGGAGGAGGGGCAGAGGGAGAGAGAGAGAGAAGTAGACTCCCTGGGGCTTGATCCCAGGATCTGGAGATCATGACCTGAGCCGAAGGCAAACGCTTAACTGACTGAGCCATCCAGGTGCCCCTTTACTGGAGCTATTCTTTTGGGGATCCAACCAAAGAGAAATTGGGTTACAGATACATTAATTATATTTATGTGGTTTGCTATCACTTCTGCATATAGTTAAGTTATGGGTGGCTGTACCAGTGTAGAAATGACTTGAGGGCCCTCAACACTTTTAAAGCAGTAAATCTAAACCTTATTTAGGAGTAGTCATTATGGGCGCCTGGGTGGCTTAGTTGGTTAAGCGACTGCCTTCGGCTCAGGTCATGATCCTGGAGTCCCGGGATCGAGTCCCGCATCGGGCTCCCTGCTCAGCAGGGAGTCTGCTTCTCCCTCTGACCCTCTTCCCTCCCGTGCTCTCTATCTCTCATTCTCTCTCTCTCAAATAAATAAATAAAATCTTAAAAAAAAGAGTAGTCATTACATAAAAAACTTGACATAGTCTAAAATCTTACAGCTTATATATACAAGAAATGATAGAGATTTGATAGAGGTTTTCCCAAATTTGACAACAACCCAGAATATATACATGACATTAATCAGTGATGGGTTGGGAAACCGAAAGAAACTTTTCTAAACTCTTAGGACAAAATTGTTTCCTGTTCTCTCTCTATAGACATTATAGTACAAAAGTGGTATTAGATGAAGAGGTGATCAAAAGATGCAGGCAAAAAATATAGAAAAGGTAGCAAGGAGTTGTACCAATTAATATAAGGAAAAATACTGTTGTTTTTAAAAAATTTTGTGATGTTTGTACATTTTGTCAGTTTTTAAAACTTGTAGTTTCTTGTCATTTATTGTATCATTCTAAATAGATATTCAGGATTGTACCTAATTTTATACTTTCAAAAAAAACTTACTTAACCCAAATGGTATAAGGTTCAGGCCCCACAAAAGCTGGATCTGCCACTGCCTGTGTACTAAATATTGATGGTCATTGGGAGTGTTTCATGCTACAGATAAGGACACTGGCTTGCCCAAGCCAGCATAGGTAGTGGGAGAGCCAGGATCCAGCCCTGAGTCTGTCTGGCTTCAGGGCTTTTTTCCCCCTCACTTTCCAAAACTGTCTTCTTTCAGATGAAAATGTACAGTAATCAACCCAAATTATAGTAATAATGATAATCTACTGGCCTCTTTAGGGCCATACTTACAGTTGCCACGGAGGGTCCATCGCATTAACACTAAAGCAGCTGTGCTCTTCCGTTGCTTTCACCAATCCTGCTTTTCTGGCAACACTACTACCTTTTCCAGCTTATTTTGTTGATGTCAAATGTGGTTGTCAGCACCTGGACTGCCATGGTACCTTTTTCTTCAAGAAGGGTAGACCCCAGGGCATATACCTGGACCATTGCCAGTTCTTCCCTCACTTCTCAGCTTGGAGGAGAACAGGGACCTCCAGGTCACAGCCTTTCCACATTCCAGTATGAGATTTTAGCCTGCAGATCTCAGTAGGGCAGGCGGAGGCTGAAATAAGCATTTTGAGGGCCTGTGAAAAAATGTGAGACAGCTCGCCTTCTCAAGTTAGAGCTTACTTTGACTCCAAGCAAGCTTAGGGAAACCATTTTGCAGGTGTCTTCTCAATCCTAGAGACTGAGCCTGTACTTGACTCCTTCCTCCCCACTCTCCGTACTCACTCTGAACAATAGTTCAGCTCTCCACCATAAAGGAGATGCTTTTCCAGGGCGCCTGCGTGGCTCAGATGGTTAAGCATCTGCCTTCGGCTCAGGTCATGATCTCAGGGTCCTGGGATCGAGCCCCATGTCAGCCTCCCTGCTCAGCTGGGAGTCTGCTTCTCTGTCCTCACTTCTGCTCTCTCTCTCTCAAATAAATAAAATCTTAAAAAAAAAAAAAAAAAAGGAGATGCCCTTTCCTCAAACAGTCAGTCCAGGCCTGCCTTCAGCTCCAAGGCTCTGCTTTCCAGGACATCAAGTACCTGAAGGTGTTGTCTGTAATTGTCCACTTTGTGCTACAAACTCAATTTTTAAAAACTGGATCCCAAGTCTCACCAGCTGACAGACCTCACTTGGCAAATGCAGTGGTTATCCTCACCTCTGTGTTTTTATGACATAGCACAGATCTCCAGTCTTTAAAACTGCCGTCAATTTATAAAAGGCCATGGCAGTGGAGGACAACACATGCTAAAACAGATCCCTGAGCCAGGCAGCCGGCCAGTCTCCAAAAGCGCAAGAGGAAGGGTGCACGAGAGCAGTTTGCCTGGGGGAAAACTGCTTTGTTTGCTTTGGGGCATCCCCCCCCCCCCCCCCCGCAAGGACGGCTTTATTTTCATATGCAACATAGTTGTGCCCCACGTACAAGTCTTCCTAACTGCCAGGCCTGGTATTTTGACCTGCCTCTCCTCCTTCTTCAACTCATGTGTGTTCTGATTCTGATCTGATCACCCTGAGCTAACTCATTGAGGTGTTCTGCAATCTTTGAACAGTCCTTCAGCCAGCTCCTGTGGTGTCTGCTGAATCCCCTTCATGTTTTAAAATTTCGGGGCCTGACCAGTCAGTGATATTTCCAGAGTCTACCCAGCTCCTGTTGTGATTTTATACATCCAACATATTTAATTGAGGTCTAGCAGGCCTGGCATTTGTCAACGGACAGTTTTCGGCTATTTCCCAGGTGATCCAGTAATATAAGGAGCCATTGTTCGCCAAAGCTCCGCCAAACATAATTATGCCATCTAAACAAATAAGCACCTCTAGTTAATTCGTATCACCAAATGCTTTTTCCGTCAAACTCTTGAAGGTGTCTCTGGCTTCAAAGATGTGTGGAGCAGCCTTTCAAATAGGTAAAACCTAACAAAGCAGATGCAAGCTGTCTTGTTTGGCCCAGTCAGACATAGGGATTCAATAATAGCACTTCTCAAACACAGTGCTGGAAATCACTGATTCCCTACCATGCAGGCTAGAGGTTAATCTGGACGCGGAAAACTCTGTAAGGTGGAGAAAAATAGTAGAACATCAATACCCCTGCCCCGTCCCCCATCTCCTTGCTGTCTTGAGTCTGCTCTCTTATATCATGAACTTTCCTTCTTCCCCTTTCCATATTTGTTTATCCAGCTAAATAGTAGTTCTTAACCCTGACTGCTTATTATAATCTATGGAGTTTGTTATAAAACATGTATCCTTGGGCCCCACCCTCCCCTAGAGATCCTAACATTTTCTTTTAAGATTTTATTTATTTATTTGAGAGAGAAAGCGAGAATGAGAGAGAGCACAAGCAGGGGGGAGGGGCAGAGGAGGGAGGGAGAAGCAGACTCCCTGCTGAGCAGGGAGCCCAATATGGGACTCCATCCCAGGACCTTGGGATCATGACTTGAGCCAAAGGCAGACGCTTAACCAACTGAGCCACCCAGGTGCCCAAGATCCTAACATCTTCTAAATACCTATTCTATGTTAGGCCCTATGCCCTGCCCTAGGAGTAGAGGCAATATAGTCATGGTCCCTGCCGCCAGATAGTTCATGTTCAAGGGGCAGAGACAAATACATTAAAAAGTATAATTCACAGAATAAATATGGTATAACTGCATGTTTTTTTCTTAATCTTGCTTGTTTCTCATAAAACCGTGCCAGTATTAGTAAGGTAAACATAGATTAGTTCAACAATTTCTAGTATATAGGAGGAGGCAGCTTTCTTGGGTTCTTGGGTGACAAGTTAAGAATTTAAAAAAAATAGTAAAGTGTGAATGTCCATAGAAAATTTTTTTTTAAAGATTTTATTTATTTATTTGAGAGAGAGAGAATGAGAGACAGAGAGCACGAGAGGGAAGAGGGTCGGAGGGAGAAGCAGACTCCCTGCTGAGCGGGGAGCCCGATGTGGGACTCGATCCCGGGACTCCAGGATCATGACCTGAGCCGAAGGCAGTCGCTTAACCAACTGAGCCACCCAGGCGCCCCATAGAAAATTTTTTTAAGTAATAAAAATTTATTGAGAATTCCCGAGATGGTGGTTATCACCTCCTGACCTGGAGGGAGGAACCAACACTGTAGGAAATCACTTAGAAATCACACTGTCCCAACACCTCTGGCCAACACAGGGAGGAGCAAAATCATTCCCCCCAAAACTGGTCAGGCTTTGTTCATTCAAGAAGGTTGGGAGGACAGATGCAGGAGGGACCATCACATGATGCTGGGGGTGGGGTGGGGGTGTGGTTGGACCCCAAGCTGGCTCTTCCAAAAACCAGAGGAGAAACAGATCCACTTCTTCTCTGGGAGTGGAGTTCCTGGTCACCAGGCTCATTTCTTCCCTTTGATGAGGCTGTCACTGCCCCGGCAAAACTTTCATCCTGTAGATTCAGGACAAGGTCGTCAGCAGTGAGATAGATATGATTCTGTGATGTGGCAATCATCTTGGGGATTTTCCGGGCTGTCTGGATCTTACACAGTTTTTTTTTTTTTTTAAAGATTTTATTTATTTGACATAGAGAGAGAGAGAGACAAAGTGAGCACAAGCAGGGGGAGTGGCAGGCAGAGGCAGAGGGAGAAGCAGGTTCCCCACAGAGAAGGGGGAGCCCGATGTGGGACTCGATCCCAGGACTCTGGGACCATGACCTGAGCCGAAGGCAGTCTCCCAACCAACTGAGCCACCCAGGCGCCCTGGATCTTACCCAGTTTGATATAGCCAGGGTTCTTACTCAGGGCTTCTTCAAGGTGAGCAGGTTGGGGTTAAGGGTTCACGCAAGGCCCGGTCACAACCCCTGGCCCCATCCTTACTATTCCAACCCTTCTCTAGGCTGTCAGATCAGATAACTCATACCTAGTCCCACTTTGGTCCTTTCCTGTCCATAGAAATTTTATTTGTAATAGCCAAAAACTGGAAATAGCCCAGATGTCCTTCAATGAATGAATGGTTACACAAACTGGTATATCCATACCTTGGAATACTACTTAGCAAGAAAAAGGAAAAAACTCTTGACACCTGTGACAACCTGGATGAATCTCTAGATAGTTATTTTGAGTGAAAAAGGCTAATCTCAAAAGGTTACATCTTGTGTGATTCCACTTACATAACATTCTTGAAATGACAATTATAGTGATGGAAGGATGTTCAGTGGTTGCTAAGGGTTGAAGAATTGGAGAGGGAGGTAGGTAAGTGTGGCTTGAAAGTGCAACATGGGGGAGCCTGGGTGGCTCAATGGGTTAAGCATCTGACTCTTGATTTCAGCTTAGGTCATGATCTCAGGGTCGTGGGATCGAGCCCCACATTGGACTCCACGCTCAGCGCGGAGTTTGCTTGTCCCGCTCTGTCTGCTCCTACCCCACTCATGTGCGTGTGCTCTCTCTCTCTCTCGCTGTGAAATAAATAAATAAAATCTTTAAAAAAAAGTGCAACATGAGGGATCCTTGTTGTGATGAAAATGTTCTAGATCTTGATTGTGGTGGTGGTTATGCAAGCCTATACATCTGATAGAATTATATAGAGCTAAACACCCACCCACACACAACACCCAGACAAAATGAGTTCATGTATAACTGGCGAAATCTGAATAAGCACTGAGGATTGTACCATTGTCAATTTCTTGGTTTTGATATTGCGCTATAGTTGTATAAGATGCTAACATTGGGGGCTACTGAGGAAACAGTGCAGGGGACTTCCCTATACATTTCTTGCAACCTTTGTTGAATGTATAATTATTTCAAAAAAATAATAGGAGAAGTTACTAACCAGAAGCCAAAAGGATTAAAAATGTTAAACACATTTACAAATGCAAAACTATAAATGGCCACATTAGGAGAAGCTGGGAACATAGTTACTCTTTGAAGTTATGAGGAAGACAAATAGTCCTTCTCAGGGAATATTACATTTAAAAAATAGAAAGTTTCATTGTTTTGTTCCCAATTAAAAAAGAATGTTTCTTGTGGAAATTTTAGAACAGGTAGCTCAAAAAAGGTCATTAATAATCCTATCATTTTGAGATAAACATGTTTTTCAACATTTAAGGTAAATCTTTTCAGTCTTTCTATGCATTAAATTAAAACAAAAATTTTCACAATCAGCAATAGATTTTTCCTGTCTTTAAAGAGTCTTGCATTAATAGGACTTTAATGTACATACAATATTCTATCATATGGATAAAGAATAAATTATTTACCTAGCCCTCTATTTTGGATATTTAGGTTGTTTCAGTATCATAAATAATGCTGCAATACACATCATTGCACTTGCATCTTTGTATGTATCTCTGATTACTTCTTTAGTATAAATTCTTAGGAGTAAAATTACAGGTCAAAGATTATGTGAATTTTTAAAGCTTTTTCTACGTTTGGCTAAAAAGCCTGCCAGAAAGGTTGTATGAATGTTCCATCTCGGTTTTTTCTTTTCTTTTTTTTTAAAGACTTTATTTGAGAGCGAGAGAGGCGCGCGCGCGCACACACACACACACACACACACACACACACGCAGGGGGAGAAGCAGACTCCCCCGTTGAGCAAGGAGCCTGCCATGGGAATTGATCCCAGGACCCTGAGATCATGACCTGAGCCAAAGGCAAACGTTTAACCAACTGAGCCACCCAGGTGCCCCATCACTGTTTTTTCCGGAGCGTGTTCTTTGTTGATAATATTAGCAACTGGGTAGTAGGCTGGATAAATCCACTGTGACAGTTTTCTTTTTTTATAAAGTATTTTTTAAAAGATTTTATTTATTGGAAAGAGAGTGCATGTGTGCCAAGTGTGTGAGCAGGGGGAGGGGCAGAGGGAGAGAGAAGTAGACTCTGCAGTGCATGGAGTCTGGTGCGGGGTTCAGTCTCACAACCCTCAGACCACCACCTGAGCCAAAATCAAGAGTTGGATGCTTAACTGACTGAGCCACCCAGGCACCCCAGTGGCAGTTTTTCTGTTCCTTAATATACTGCTGTAGGATCTAGCCCAGTGCTGGGTTCACACTAGGCCCCTAAGAAATTTGCTGATTTAATATTCATCATAATACATTCCTTGAAACTCTTATGTGGGGCATGTAGGAAACAAAATCATCAAAATATTAGTGTGCCTGAACCCTGAATTATATCACCGACATCTAGTAAAGAGTATGGCCTTGAGGGAATAGACAGGTACATTTCGTTTTTTGGTTTTTTTTTTAAAGATTTTATTTATTCATTTGACAGACAGCGAGAAGAGGGAACACAAGCAGGGGGAGTGGGAGAGGGAGAAGCAGGCTTCCCGCCGAGCAGGGAGCCTGATGCGGGGCTCGATCCCAGGACGCTGGGATCATGACCTGAGCCGAAGGCAAACGCTTAACAACTGAGCCACCCAGGTGCCCTAGACAGGTACATTTTGACTGGGAGGAAGGACTTGGGAGAGGCTTTAAAGTGGGAAGTGTGAAGATAAAGGAAACCTCATTTAAAATGGAGTCAGCCGGGTGCCTGGGTGTTCAGTCGGTTAAGCATCCCACTCTTGATTTCAGCTCAGGTCCTGATCTCAGGGTTGTGAGATTAAACCCTGCGTTGGGCTCCGTGCTCAGTGGGGAGTCTCCTTGAGATTCTCTCCCTCTCCCTCTGCCCCTACCACCATGTGTGCTCACTCTCCCTCTCTCTTGCTCTTTTTTTTTAAATTTTTTATTGTTATGTTAATCACCATATATTACATCATTTGTTTTGGTCTCTTGCTCTTGCTCTCAAATAAATACAAAAATAAATCTTTTAAAAAAATTTAAAAATTGAGTCAAGAAGCCCTGAAGGGGGAGCTCTCATGTGTTACCACTTGCGTGTAAGAAGCATATTTCACATTCCCCAAGAGGAAGCAGCTTACCTTATAATGCCCCAGCAGGAGGAAGAATTTCTCCTGGCCCAGCAACAATCCAGCCAGGAAGAACTCAGCAAAACAGCCCCTCCCAGCTTCTTCCTTTCCCCTCCTAAAAGCAAGCCCCTCTCCTCTGTTTTCTGAACTTGCCTGTGGTTCACTGTAGTTTTCTTGTCTTAAGTTGCAGTTCCTCTCCATTACCTAATGAAGTTATTTTGCTGGTAAAATAACTGGCTCTTTTGCTTTTTAAGGTCACCATGTAATGTTGGGACCCAAAGGAGATGAACCCCTGAGGAACTAACGACCCCCAGAACCGTGTGAATTACCCACAGTTAGTGCCTTGTACTCTCTGCTTCTGTGAGTCATCTTCTTGCCTTTAGTTTGGTAAGTCTCCTCTCGGATCTGAGCTCCCTCCTGCTGGTTGAGCTCTCCGACTTTAATTTTTTTTTTCTTTATGAAAGTGTTGTCCTTCCTGGTGAGTACTCTTCTGTTTCCTGAACCTCTGGTTTTGAGTAATGGGTTCTCAATCTGCTAAATTCTTTCAGGAGGGTCCTCCTTCTGGGCCCCCAGCCAGTTTTATGTTTAAAAACTATGGTCCTGGGCGCCTGGGTGGCTCGGCTGGTTAAGCGACTGCCTTCGGCTCAGGTCATGATCCTGGAGTCCCAGGATCGAGTCCCGCATCGGGCTCCCTGTCAGCGGGGAGTCTGCTTCTCCCTCTGACCCTCTTCCCTCTCATGTGCTCTCTATCTCTCATTCTCTCTCTCTCAAATAAAGAAATAAAAATCTTTAAACAAAACAAGAAAACCATGGTCCCTCCTCATGTGCATTTTTAATTGGACCAACTTAACCAAAAATAGCTTAGGACTCCAGTGGCTGTTATCGGGAACTTTTGGTCTTCTCAAGCTTGCTTTTCTTAGAACCAAATGAGAAACTCTAAAATAAAATGAACTGAATGGGATAGCTATTTCAATTAATATCTTGAAGCTTCCAAGAGTATCCGATTCTAAAATCATCTCTTTAGAAAATACTACTTTAAATGAACCAAGGTGAACAAACAATTGAAAGAATGCAGAAAACCCTTTTCAGGCCTTTTTCTTCCTCCCCTGTCCTCTTTGTCTTCGTCCCCACATCTTTTATACCCTCTGCTTCCTCATTCTGGTTCTCTCAGTGAGAGAGAATTTCTCTCACTGTCTCCCTCATTCCCTTTTTCTCTGAACCTCTCCCCTCTCCCTTCTCTGAACCCATTAGAACCTGCCCCTTTAAAGTTAGACTCTTAGAGGATCCTGATGCTAAGCTCCTAATTTCCCATGTCCCCCGGACTAAGGCTGAACTATGAGTCATAGTCAAAGATTTTCCTGGAGTTACTGAAGATCCTCATAGCTTTGGCCAGGATTTTAATACAGTCATTCAGACCTGCCAACCAGGTTCCTCAGATTTGTATCAGCTAGTTCACATGCTTATTGAAGGCCAAGCCCAGCACTGGTTGAAAACAGCTAATTGGGATGATCCTGAAAAATCTTTAGAACTTTATTTTGTTTTAAGATTTTATTTATTTGTCAGAGAGAGAGCGTGAGCACACAAGCAGGGGGGCAGCAGGCAAAGGGAGAAGCAGGCCTCCCGCCGAGCAGGGAGCCCGATGCGGGGCTCGATCCCAGGACCCTGGGACCGTGACCTGAGCCGAAGGCAGACGCTTCACCGACTGAGCCCCCCAGGCGCCCCAGCTTTAGAACTTTAAATGAGAGACCAACCCCGTGCCTTTTTATATAATCAGGCTGGGCAATTGCTGAACAACGTCACCTCGCAGTCCCTAGGGCTTTCCCAAAACCTGTTGATTGGAATAAGATTGAAGCTTGCACTCAGAAACCCAGTGAACCTGTGCGCGACTATTACAGTCACCTCCAAATCGTTTTTAAGGAAAATTCTGGCCTCCCTCTGGATGCTAAATCCACTCAGGTAGCCTTCAATTCCGTGTCCGTTAAAGGGCTGAACCGGGATTTTTCCCTTGTAGTTACAAGGACAAGGATGGAACGGGAAACTGTCCACTTCAGGTTCAGTTAATTTAGCAAAGTGGCCTACCCACATCCCAGAGAATTCAGCTACAGGAAAGACCACTAAAATCTTTAATTGTCAACTCCAACAAGTGGAAGCCCCTAAAACAAAACCAACCCCCTCCTGGTCTCTGCCATTATTGCAAAAAACCATTATGGAAGAAAGATTTTTCCAAACGCAAGCGTTCTAGGTGCCTTCAGCCCTCCAGCCAGCCTTTCCAGGGTCCTCCTAACTCCCAACTACAGGACTCCGAAGAACTACAGGGGCTTTTCCCAGTCCTTCCTCTTTACCAGCTTGGAGAAAAAACTCTCCAGATTGGGGATGAATCTCTTTGTGTCCTTATCGACACCAGAGCTACACTTTCAGTGCGTGACCCTACTGTTACTAAACAGCCCCTGCTCAAAGTACTGAAATGGTTCAAGTAGTGGGGGTCTCTAATAAACCTCAAGAGGTTCCTATCTTTAAACCAATTCCTTCTTGTTTCCTTTAAGAGATACCCATTCTTTTCTTCTTAGTTCCTCTGCCCCTATTCATTTTTTGGGCTGAGATTTCTTAGAAAAATAACATTGGAATTTTTTTTCTCCTGAAAGGGGGAGATAATTCTAGAATTTGATAGCAACAACCAAAATTGCCTACTAGGTGAATCAGATGACCCTTCAACATCTTTTATTTGTGCCATCTGATTTTTCGCTGTGATTGATTTCTCTGTGGATAAGGTCAGTCAATTCCCTCTTTGCCTTTTGGGGAAGAAAAGCAGTGTACCTGGACAGTAATGCCCCAGAGTTTTGCTGAAAGTCCTTCCTACTTCTCCCAAAACTTAAAAGTGGATTTAGAAGATAGAAAGTTACCTGGAAGTTTGTGCTGTTCTCCCACACTTTAAAAGTGGATTTAGAAGATAGAAAGTTACCTGGAAGTTCTGCTTTATTAATACATAGGCGACTTGCTTCTCTGATCCCCTTCTCAGGTGTCTTTGCAGGGACAGAATCCAGCCATTTAGGCTGTTAGCCTTAAAGGGACACAGAGTTTCCACGGAGAGACTGCAGTTTGCTCAGACTCGGGTTTGATATTTGCGGCACCTGAGTTCAGAACAAAGGCTACACCTAGATCCAAATAGGCTTCATGGCATCCTGAACTTCCCCCAACTAAGCCAATTGTAAGGTTTTCTTAGGCTAGCTGGCTACTGTGCAAAACTGGATTCCAAACTCTTTGGCTGTAATCTTAACCCTGCCACCATTCTTCCTTCTCTGTGGACAATACTCTTCGTGACTGTCGGACTCCCCATGATGGCTTATAGAAAACTCCTTTGGATAAAGCAGACTTTTTGGTGGTTTATCAGTAGTTCTTATTTAAAAGGCGGAAATGGTAAATATTATGTTGGGTATGCTATTACAATTGTTTTTGAAGTCATTAAGGCAGCACCTTTGCCCTCAGCTATTGTGGCCCAACAGGCTGAATTATATGTTCTTGCTTGGACCCGCGTTTTAGCCAAGGGCAAAACTGCAAATATCTATACTGATGGTAGGTTGGCCTTTGGAGTAGCTCATGACTTTGGAATGCTATAGAAACAGTGAGGCTTCCTCACTTCTAGTGGGGACAAAATTAAAAATGGCCTTTATGTTCAGGAATTACTAGATGCCATACTCTTGCCAGATGCTTTGGCCAGTATCAGGGTCCCTGCGCATTCCAAACTGGATTTCTTGGAGGCCAGAGGAAACTACCTCGTTCCACAATGAATGCTGTTCTCAAAGGAACCAACAACCAAGCCTCTGTCATGGTCCAAAGGGATGTTCCCCTCCCCAAATGATAATCTAGAAAAAATGATAGTGATGCCCAACAATCAGCCACAGAAAAGGAAAAACAATGTTGAAAACCTAATGACTGTTGGTTTGATTAAAAAAAAGAAAACTCTGGGCTGGGCCAAATAATAATCCAGTGCTGCCGGAGACTCTAAAATTCCCATTACTGACTACTGTACATGTATCTAGTCTTTAGTCTGCTGATAAAATGAAAACCTTTGAGCCAATACTGGTGGGTAAATGTAAATAAGACCACAGAGTGCCTACTTTGCTTGCCCCACCTGCCTTTAAATATAATTCGGGAAAACCTGTCTGCACTGCTCCTGGACACTTTAAGTTGCCCAGTGGATCAAAGTTTGGCAGATGGATTTTATTCACCTTCCTCCATCTCAGGCATATAAATATGTCTTGGTAATGGTTTGTATGTTTTCTCACTGGACTGCTATTTTTGTGGCTAAAATCCTACTAGAAAAGATCATGCCTACCTGGGGAATCCCCCTCAAACTTCATAGTGACCAGGGAACTTGCTTCAGCAAGTTTGTGCTGTTTGGCTACTGTTACAACACTTCCACTGTGCTTACTACCCTTAATCCTCAGGGCAAGTCAAACACACTAATGGCATTGTTAAGCAAAATTTGTAGAGGCCCTTCAAATACTCCCGGCCAAAAGCACTGCCATTAGTTTTCCTACATATTAGATCTACCTCTTTGGAACCTATAAACTCTCACCCTGTGAGATAATCACAGGATGGCCAACGTTCTTGGCTTCTGCTTCTTTCGATCCACAAATGGTAAAAAGAGATATGCTTAAATATTGCAAAGGCCTAATTGCTTCTGTTGAGAATAACCATGCTTTAGTAGAACAGTCTTTCCACAGTGTGTTCCTGGGAGATAAAGATCTTAAGCATCATACCTTGCAGTCCAGAGATTTCATCTATTGGAAAAGACATCTACAGAAAGACTCTCTTCAACCCTGTTGGAAAGGCCCCTGTCAGGTACTGTTAACCAGCCCTTGTGCGGCCAAACTTCAAGGAATGACTCTTGGATCCATATGTCACATCTTTTTTTTTTTAAGATTTAATTTTTTAATCTCTCCACCCAACGTGGGGCTCGAACTCACAACCCCGAGATCAAGAGTTGCACACTCCTCCTACTGAGCCAACCAGGCATTCCCCCCATGTGTCACCTCTACAGAAATTACCAAACCCTGATTAGATCTGCACACCAATTGAGTACCTGGAAATAAAGATTTCTAGGAATTGAAGCAGACGACAGCTGAAGGAGACAGATTTCCCAAGATGACTGGACCAGACCTGTATACCTTTTTCTTGCTGTTACTTCTTACCTTATTTCATCCCTTTCTTTCATGGTGTAATCTATTGCAAAAGGGGAACCTTTCTGACCATTGGATCTGACACCAGAAACTTAGATTTGTTCTTCCCTATTTATTATATGTTACTCTGCATCCAAGGGAAATACAAATGAGCTAAATCCTCTTTGAAAGGCTTTTTTAAAAAAATATTTTTATTTATTTGAGAGAGAGTGTGTGCAAAAGTGAGCGAGCAGGGAGGGGCAGAGGGGGAGGGAAAAAGAATCTGGAGCAGACTCCACACTGAGTGTGGAGCTCGACTCGGGGCTCGATCCCATGACAGCAAGATCATGACCTGAGCCAAAAAAACCAAGAGTCTGACACTCAACTGACTGAGCCACACAGGTGCCCCTGCAAGGCTTTTAGAAAAGACCCCTTTAGCCTTGCAGAAGTTCTGCTCATCTTATTCTATATGATCACTTTTTAAAAGATTGTATTTTTTAGTAATCTCTACACCCAACATGGGGTTCAAACTTATAACACTGAGATCAGGAGTTGCAAGCTCTACTGACTGAGCCAGCCAGGCACCTCCTCTGTGTAATTATTTTTTTTAAGTAGGCTCCATGGGAATGGAGCCCAACGCGGGTCTTGAACTCATGACCCTGAGATCAAGACCTGAGCTGAGAGCAAGAGTCGGACACTTAACTGACTGAGCCACCCAGGTGCCCCTTTATAATCATTTTTAAGCTTTATACCTGTTGCCTCTCAAACCTTCATAGAAACGACGTGCCTGATAGGGTGATGCTAGCTCAGCACTTCGAGATGATCTTCAACGTTTATCTCAGATGGGAAATGCCTGACCGTTCTCCCTCCTACCATTCCCTGTTACTCAGATGTGACCTCATCGGTTTCCAGTCTACGCACTTTCCCTCTGATGTGGGACATGACAACCAGGAGAGGTCCTTTCTGACACCAAGGGCACGAAACCACTAAATATGAAAACAACAACAACAACAACAACAACAACAGCAACCCAACACAACCCTGACTTTTGATTAACAATTCTTTTGAAAAGAGACTTTGATCAAAAGGGAGGGATGTGAAAATAAAGGAAACCTCATTTAAAATGGGGTCAGGAAGCCCTGAACGGGGAGCTCTCATGCATTACCACTTGCTGTAAGAAGCATATCTCACAATTCCCAGTAGGAAGCAGCTTGCTTTCCCTACCCCAGCCCGAGGAAGGAAGAATTTCTCCTTGCCCAGCAACAGCCCAGCCAGTGAGAACTCAATGAAACAGCCCCTCCCAACTTCCTCTTTTCCCCTGTGAAAGCAAGCCCCTCTGTTCTCCAGCTTCCTCTTTTCCCCTGTGAAAGCAAGCCCCTCTGTTCTCTGGGTTTACCTGTGGTTTGCCATAGTCTGGCTTGTCCTGAATTGCAATTCCTCTGCACTTCCTGAATAAATTCATTTTGCTGGTAAAATAACTGGCTCTTTTGTTTTTTAAGGTCAACAGAAGCAGAAATCACCTGAGGTTTCTGGGAACAGACTGACGGGGTCTGAAAAACTTGAGGTTTGCTGGGAAGGGAGGTGGTGTCTGGGGCATTAAGGGTAGTTGTTGGGGTGGGAGAGAGCAAAACTCTCGCCAGTTTACCCTCTTCCCACTACCCCACTCCTTTAAGCACTCAGGATGTTAATTCGCCTGGTGGTCTTTATGTAAAACATTAGTGTGCAAACTTCTCCCAGCAAAAATCTGGGCATAATTATACTGAATTGTGCTTTTATTTTTTTATTGGGGGGGGTACGAGTTTCATCTGAGTTTCCCCCTTTGTGTCCTCCATGTGGTATTACTAGTCAAGTGGGACCAGTGGCCAGAGGTCTGTGCTTCCGCTTCCCCTCATTGCTGCTCCATCCACCCTGTGCCTGAAATATAAGTAGGGTGGGTAACACCTCTCTAGGAGGAGCCTATCATGGTTTTAGAAAAGAACAGGCCATGGCTGCCTCGATTTAATTACCAGCTGTGATTAAATAATAAAAATATGTGAGCATTCAAATTATACCAGACTCTTCTTGGATGACTTTATGTCATCTCATTTAATCTTTCTAACAACCTGGTAAGATAGAGCCTTATTATCCCCATTTTACAGTTGAGGACATAGACTTAATTAACTTACCTGGGTCACCGGGCTTGTATGTTGCAGATCTTGGATTTGAAATTGGATTTGAAATCTCATCTATCTGATTCCAGACAGCTGCTCTTAACCAGTGTCTGATATAAAGCACACAGGGTGATGTGCTCTTCCTGAATCCATTTCCTGCATCGCACGTCTTATTTTCTTAGATTCTACCATTTGAGATTCAATCCTTTGGATCATGAAGGCTTTTCCTACCCTAAGGTCCCTTTTTTCAAGGTATCTATCCAAAGGAGCAGCAATGGCTTAAGCACATTAGATAACATTTGAGTGGAGGAAAATTGGTTATTAGCTAAGTTCCCCAAACAAAGGACACAGACAGTTGTTTTCTCGAGGTAATCAGTTTTGGCAAATCAGGGACCCAAAGGTCCAAAGAAGAATAGACAAGATCAAGTATGAGTGTTATTTCGGTATCCTCAGACATTTGCTACTGCTTAGGAAGCCAGCCCTTTGGGGCCTACTCCATTGTTTTTGCATTCCAGATGACTTACTATCACATAAGGTAAAGAGTACATTTTAATTCTCAGAGGCCCCCAGCTTCACCTTCTGAAGCCGTCCTTGCCTCCTTCAAAGTTCCCTTTATTTCTCAAGATTACAGGAAGATTGAGTCAGGTTCATATATCCTGAGGGAGCTTTTCCCCCAGCAGGCCGAGATAGCATGCTGTCACAGGTTCTTTGATATTCTACTTTCGGTGTACATTTTAATAGGTACTTGTGCAGATTTATCAACAATCTGTATGATGTAACAGTATGTTATCGAGTGCGTATTATATTCCAGACTAAGCACTTTCCCTGCATGATCTCACGAAAACCTCATGAGTCTGAGAACAAACTCTATCCCAGAAAGGCGAACTTGTTTGAAGTCACAAACATAGTAGCAGAATGAGGGTTTAGGCCGAGTCTGACCTCAGAGTCTCATAACCATGCCTGGTGGTAGCTATAGTTAGAATACAATAATTGAGCTAAATATAGAAATAGGGGCTCAGATAAAAGGTGGTAGGGTATTTACTGACCAACAACGTGGTCTGTGCTAACATTTTACTGGTTCCTGTAGGGATAATGATCAATGAAGTGGCACATTTATAATAATGAAATAATAATAAATAACAATTATTGTTAGTATTTTATTACTTGTAGCAGTAGCTAACACCTCCCTTATTCAGTGAATTGAGTGCTTCCTATATGTCAAAGATTAGGCAAGATTCTGGGGATACAAAAGTAAGCAAAAAGTACATGTTTCGTACTTTCTTATGCTTTTTAGTTTAGTGGCAGAAAGAGACATTAAACAATCGCTCTGATGACTATGTAATGACAAAGATAAGAGATCAGAAGAGAAAGAACATGGTTCTCAGTGGGCAAATAAGAAAAGAGCGTGAAATAGATGGTGGGTTGGGATCAGGAAAGGCTTCCCTGAAGAGAAGTAAAGGTGTAAGGGTGAGTTGGAATGAAGTAGGTGAGGGGCGGGTGGGAGTTGAGCTGAAAGGCACATCTCAGGGAGAGGAACCGCATTAGCATGTCTTAAGGATTTGGTCTCTATGCTAAGAACACTTAAGTCACTGGAAGGTTTTTAAACAAAGGCCTGCTGTGAGCCGATTTACATTTTAGTAAGATCACAGGAGTTGCTGCAGGGATAATGGTTGGGAGGGGAGCGAAAGTGGAGGTTGGGACCAGTTAGCAATAGTCCAGGCTAAAGATGATGACTTCGACCAGGGTGGTGGCAGTGGAGATGGAAACGTATTTGGGAGGTGACGGATTTCTTGGAGGTGGTGCTGATAGGACTTGGTGATAGATTCAGTAAGGAGGTGTGGGATGGGGGAGGGCAGTGATGCCCTTTAATCTTCACAGCTACCCTATGAGCGAGGTGTTACTATCCCTTCTTTTACGAAGAAGGAAACAACTTCTCATGGCTTTTAGCATAAACACCATAGGCTTCCTAGGACCCTCGGGACATTCTCTCAGCCAGGCTCTATTGACTTACATATCCTGGCCTCTGCCTTTATCCCCCTAGTTCTCCGTGCTCTAGCTACAGTTGCCTTTTAGTTATTTGCTCTGCCAAGCTCTTCTTAGTCTTAAAGCCTTTTCATATGCTGTTCACTTGACCCGAAATGGTTTTTTCCTTTTCTTTGCCTGGCTCATCTTTCCTTGGGGAAACCTCTGACCTATCAGACTGGGTTATGCCTTCAGGTATCTGCTCTCCTGACACTCTGTACTTTCGCACTGATTACACTTGTATCTAGTTTTTTGTGTGATTATTTTTGGACAGTCCCTCCTACAAAACTGTGAGCTCCGGAGAAGAGATCTTGTCTGTCTTGTTTATCTCCCTATCGCCAGTGACTAGCATAGGGCTCAACATAGAGTAAGGTGTTACATACATGTTTGTTGAATGAATGACTGAAGCTTATACAGTCTAAGCTAACTTGCCTACTGTTAAACAGTAAGTGACCGGTCCAAGACTTGGACTCAAGTCTACCCAACAGGAGAGCCCAAGCACCTAACCACTATGTAAGACTGTCCCTGTTCATGTTTGCAACTGAAATGTCAAAGCCATTACAGCAGTTGCTAAAGAAGTAATAATCCATTTTCTTTTTCCTCCTCTGCCCTCCTTTCTTCTTCCTTCATTCCTTCCTGTTTCCCTCCCTTCTTACCTTCCCACCTCCCTCCCTCCCTGCCTGCTTGCTTGCCTCCCAGTGTTTTTCTTTTATAAGATTTGGAAAGACTGTAAGAAGTCATCTTGTCCAACCTGCGCATTTTACAAATGATGAAACTGAAGCTAGACCAAATTGCCTGCCCAAAGGCCATAGTTATTGGCAGGCTCAATAGTATCTTTATCTTTTATGGTGGGCATCATTCTTGCAAAATCAATGGAGATCTAATTTATTTCAATCTTGTTTACCCAATATCCGTTTGTTATAACCAGGTTAGTCTCATCACTGACCTGGGCACATGTTTTGCTCATTTTTACTTCAGTAGCATGATCCACACTGGTCCCTTTGTTTGGGACTTAGTTTTTCTTTCTAACCTATTTATTCATCCTTCAAGCCCCAGCTCCGTTCTTATCCCCTCCATGCAGACTTTCCAGCTCCCTGTAGTCATACAGTAGTCTATATCGCTCATTTGGCCTCTAATCATACAGTAATGTGTATTTTCTTTTAAATGTTCTTAGGTGTGTTTTTTCTTCTTTGCAGACTTGCCCTCACCCCAAGCTTCTCAAGGGCAGGAACCATATCACATTGTTTGCCTCTTTTATAATCCTTTTGATCCCTAGAAAAGCACTCTACACATAGGAGACACTCAAAGAATAATTCTTGAATGAATGAATGAATAAATGATGTAAGCAAGAAAAAATGAAATGGTAAACTCTGCCATCTTGTGGCTATCAGTCTTCAGTGTTGCCATTTTCACTGTTTTTCATGTTGGAATTAGAAAAACGGCACATGGTAATAAACAAAGGTGATGGTGTTGAGGTGGGAAAGGTTTCTTTTCCTTTTGCCCAGTGTACCAACAGCATGGTTACTGAAGTATAAGAGAAAACAGAGGGAAACTAAAAACCAAACTAACCATGTACCTAAGGACTGAGGAATATTGATCTCATTTCCTCAGGTACAATTCCTGCTTTGAAAGGGACAGGTAAAAGAAATTGTCCCAACATGTCCAAAAGAGCTCTGATCAGATGACCAACCTACTCATCGAGGGGAATCTATTAATAGACCGTCTGTGAGTGTTATCTGGTGAAGAGAATCTTTGCCTTTGAGTTATTGGCCCTCAGATCCAGTCTTCGTTTTGCCGAACAACCTTGTGCGGATCCAACAACCTCTCTTGTCTCAGTTTTCTAACCTGTTAATTTTACTGCCCAGTTTACTTCCAGGGCTGTTGTAAGACTCTGTGAAACCATAGGCACGAAAATTCTTAGAAACGTTTTTAAAATGTGATATATACGTTTAACATTTTCATAAAAGAAAAAGAATGTTTCTACTTCCCATTTGTACAGCACCTGAATGTTTCCAAAGGGCCTGTAAGGCCATTACCTAGTTTTAGTCTCATGGCAACTTTAGGAGATAGGCAGGCAGGTAATATTACCTTCAGTTTACAGATGAAGCTTGGAGATTCATATTCAGAGTTAATGAACCTACACTGAGGACCTGCTACATGTCAGGCCAACTAATAGATACTTTCACATGTTAGAGAAGTTAAGTTAGTTGCCCAAGATCACCTGGCTGCTGAGTGATAGTGTCTGTAATCTGATCCAGGTCATTTGGCTTTGGAAGCCAGTGCTCAAATGCCACTGTATTTAGGTCAGTCAAATTCCTCTCCTGGGGCCATAGCATTTCTCTCTCTTTTGTAGAACGAAATATTTTGTTATCTGTTAAAAATAAGATCTGAAGAGCAGACCTGGGTGTAGGTTACAAGCCTGTACTCTGCTTAAGGCGGTGGTTCTTAGCCCTGGTTGTACATTAACATCACTTGGGGAGTTAAAAAAAAAATTACCCATGTCCTGGCCCCAGAACAGAGTAATTAAATCGGCCTCTGGGGGTGGAGCCCAGGAAAAAGGTTTTTGTTTTCTTTTTTAAAGCTAATTCCAAGGTGTAGCCAGGATTGAGAACCACACTGCTCTAGCAGAAAGGTCAGCAACCCAACATTCTGACAGTCGATCCAACTTTATCAGAGATTGGTCCTGGCAAACATTAAGAGCATTCAATGAGGAAGAGGGAAGAGGAGTAAAGTAACACCTTAGCAATGTAATTTGTTGGGTCTGCTTTTAGTAGTGCAAGCGAACTGAACGGCAGTGACAGAGGTAAATAATTAGAGCTAAAGAAGAACCGGGACAGAAGAGGACATGGAGCTCACTTGGAGGTGAGAGGGATGGCAGACACTTCCTTCTCCAAAAGAACAGACATTATAACCCCCTTTTCACCCGTCCATCCATCCATCCATCCATCCATTCATTCACTCATAAAATATTCACTCATAAAGTATTTCCTGAGCATCTACGGTGTGTCAAGCACTCTTCCGGGTACTAGAGATACAGCAGTGAACAAGCCAGATACAGACTTCAGTCTCATGGAACTTTCATTCTAGTTGTGGGTATAGGGGAATGGTTCTGCCATGATGTTCTAGTGACCTTGAACATCTCCCCAGAGGCCACATAGCCAAGGCTCAACCACGGTCTGACTCAAGTCTTGGAGGAATGCCCTGTAATCCTCTCTGGAATATGGCAAGATGAGCAATTGGAAGGAGCTGTTACAAAAGACCATTTCTTTTTAACGGGAGGCTGCCACGAGGCAGTTTCTCATCTGCCTCCCTGGTTCTGGTGAGGCATAGGGCTTTCCACCATCATGCACACAATCCCCTTCAGTATAGGGGCGGCATAAATGGCGTGGCTATAGTTTAGAGTTGGCTCCTCTACAACAGTGTCCCACTGGTCATGTCATCTGTCATCCGGCCCCTCCAAGTCAATGTCATCCTGTGGGACTAGGGACATGGGAGTGCTGACACCATGATGATCTTGCTTTGCTGCCTATGTAAGTAATAAGCTGTCTGTATGCATTTGGACTCATTTTCTTCTTGTTGGCTGAATCTATGGAAGTGTAGTAAGCCAGCCTAGCAGCTGCCAGTGCCCTGCTCTTTAGGGACTGCCTGACCGCTTGATAGTAGTTCCAGACTGTATAATTTGATTGGAAAAAACCTAGCAATTGGCAGAACCTTCACGTTGGTTGTTTGGCCAGTAGAGTAAGAGCTAATGTAGTAGGAAAGGCCAAATAGAAGCCTCAGAAACTCCTCACTCCCACCTACCAACATAATAACTAAATAAAAGTTAAAACCGTATTGCATCCCAGGGAGAATTGCAGAATTTAGTGCTCTCAGAGACTTATGCAGTGCATTCCCCCATCAGATAACCTATGAAATTCACTAGTGTGGCCCCCAAAAAGAAAAACTGATGAATCATGGTAGGTGACAATATGAAGTACCACAAATTTTACTAAGTAGTACCAACTGCTCTGTCAGGTGTGATATCTTCGCTAGAGCAGATTAACACAGCCATGTGTATGTGGCTGTCGATCTACCAAATGTGTTATTTTCCGTACCCATCAGAAGGCAGATCAGAAAGTTTATGTTCAGGGGCACCTGGGTGGCTCATCCGGTTGAGCGTCTGCCTTTGGCCCGGGTCGTGATCCCAGGGTCCTGGGATCGAGCCCCGCATCGGGCTCCCTGCTCAGCGGGGAGCCTGCTTCTCCCTCTCCCACTCCCCCTGCTTGTGTTCTTGCTATTGCGCTCTCTCTTTCTGTCAAATAAATAAATAAAATCTTAAAAAAATTATTTATTTATTTTTTATTTATTTAATTTATTTATTTGACAGAGAGAGCACAAGTAGGCAGAGCGGCAGGCAGAGGGAGAGGGAGAAGCAGGCTTCCCTGCTGAGCAGGGAGCCCAATGCGGGACTCGATCCCAGGACCCTGGGATCATGACCCAAGCTGAAGGCAGACGCTTAACCGACTAAGCCACCCAGGCGCCCAAAAAAAATTTTTTTAAAGGAAGTCTATGTTCATAGGGTATGGCCATCAGTGCATGTGGTGAATGCTGTAATGTGCCACCCAGATCGCCTTTCAGCAAGGAGGACATTATTCCTCCAGCTGCTGGGAGCACATCTAGATGGCCTTCAGGTGTGATCCCTCTTTATGAGATGCCTCAGCTAAAGAAAACTGCTTCACCTAAGATCATGCCTCCTTCCAAGGGAAGCCCACATCCAATGACTAATAAGTTCAGGGGTATAAAGGCCCAGCCCTTCTAACCCAGTTTGGGGCAACTAGATATTCTAGTTGTAGAGCCTACCATGGAGTTGGCTGAGGCCTTTGTTGGAACTGTATCATAGCTTCATTTCTCCCTCTGCCCAGTGCTTTTCCTCCACCTCTTTTCCACAAGTTTTGATCCCAAAGGCACTCCCTAATAAACATCCTGTGCACCGGTCTCCATCTCGAGGTCTGTTTCATGGGGAAGCCAGACCCTGTGACATTTGGTGCCAGGAGTGTGTGCGGTGATGGGACTTTGGACCTGGCCCACTCATTACCTGGCTGCCATTGAGAACCCCATACCGGTGGTAGGTGGAGCATGGATATTCCCTGACACAAGGCAGCAGTGCAGTTAAAACCTTCATTGGTGGGAGGAAATAAATTGGCTACTGGGATACATCAAACATTTGAGAAATATGGGGAGAATAGTAATCTTTAAGAGAATGGGACTTGGTGGCTATTCCTAAGTTTGATGGGCACTCTGGAAAAAGATGACAAAAAGCTGAAAGTGATTATCTGGCAATTTAAAGTTCAGTGGGTAAGTCACAGAACCTCCCTGGTAGCATCTGCAGAGGCTCACCTCCTGCAGCAGGATGATAAAGAAAGTGGATGACTGGGCCCAGGACTTGAATCATAAGAGTAGTCAGTCTCCAAGGGCGGTTAAAATCCCAACTAAGGCAGGTCTGCTATGCCAAGGTCAGGACTCTGGCTGGGAAGGAATGGGACTCTGACATGAGAGAGGGACTTCTAGGCCTTAAAAACCTTGAATTCCTCTCTGAGAAGTGGCTGGCCCATTCCTCCCTATTAAGAGCTAGCACACCCTGTTTGTTTGCACACAGTACAGAGGCCTCTCCCTTGCAAGGCAACATGTGCCTATCCCCTCTCCTACTGCTCTCAGACAGTAGGCCAATAACTAGGGTTAAATCACAGTGTCACCCAATGGGGGATGTGCTCGGCCTACAAAGAGAGGAAAGGGACAATACCCTGATAAAACTGCAGCGTCTAGTAAAAATGTCACAGCAGGAGCTGAGACAGTAGGTATGGGCAAGAATTTTGCTGAATCAAGGGAAGTAGAACACAAATTTGGAGAAAAGGTCATTTGTAAATATAGGAGTAGTCTCCCGGGGTACAGGATTTAACAGGCTGGCAGAGAACCGGAAAGATGGTGCAGACACACTGCTAGGATGGATCCTAGAAGCATGGAAAACAGGTTGGCTAAGTTGGGTTGAAATTACCTGAATTTTCATGACGGACCGTGGATTAGAAGGGTTAGGGTGGAGTCTGCTGAGTGGATCTGTTATGTGAGGCCAGAAGATGTATTGGAGGATCATCTTGCACAGAGGTGCTCCGGGAACACACCGTTCACCAAGGCCGTGAGGTTTGTGCTGGTGGGAGAGGCAGCAGCATGATTAAGAAGTTCATGTGCAGGGGCGCCTGGGTGGCTCAGTCGTTAAGCGTCTGCCTTCGGCTCAGGTCATGATCCCCGGGTCCTGGGATCGAGCCCCGCATCGGGCTCCCTGCTCAGCGGGAAGCCTGCTTCTCCCTCTCCCGCTCCCCCTGCTTGCGTTCCCTCTCTAGCTGTGTCTCTCTCTGTCAAATAAATAAATAAAATCTTTAAAAAAAAAAAGTTCATGTGCAGGCCACATGCAGGCCAGAGTGGACAGTAGGTGAAGCAATCACAGAGCTGAGCTCATCACTAGCAATGGGGATGACGGGGAAACTGAAGGAACAGAGGCCAGGTGGCTATGGTCAACTGCCAGACGCTAGGTGGATGCAAGAATCATAATCAGGAGCTGGGTCAGAGCGGCAGCCAAGGGGGCCTGATCGAGAGGGAGTTATGAAGGTTAATAGGATATAGCATCCCTAGGGGCAAGATAGATGGGCAGATGACAGGGACGCTGCTCAGTCTGCAAAATCAAAAGCAATCAAAGTTTGATCAGGAGTCTGAAGGTAGTTGCTCCAATTCCAAGTCATGGCCTCTTGCTGAGTTGTCGGACATAAGCCAGTTTTCAGTCTTGGAACCCATGGACTAAACGGGGTCCAAGTCCCCCAGGAGGGAGGACCCTGCAGTAGCACTGTGAGTATGTGTAGTCATGATTTCTTCAGTCCTTGCCCAGAGGGACTCATGGCCATTTACTTGGGTAACTGTGCACTGGAGAAAGGAACTCAAACATTTTGAGAACCATCTGACTGATGGACATGAGGGTACAAAAGGTTATTTCCTCAAGTTGGTGGGGGGAAGGTAATACTCCATAGTGCAGTTTATACTCCAGAGGATCTTCATGGAATCAGACTGAGGCTAGTCTCCAGCTAAGACCAAATTCTTGCCTACCTTTTCCCCCTGGCCCTATCCTGCTTGACTTAACTCCCTTCTCCTGAGAGCACCTCCCCAGTAAATCATGTGCACAGGAATCATTGTCTCAGGCTTCATTCTGGCAAACCCAACCTGAGACAAACTGTGTCCGTTCATACATGAAACATTCATAACAGTGTACAGTAGGATTTTGTCCTGGTACCTTTAACCATTCTCCGAGTGATGGACATTTGGGATTTATCTAGTCTTTTTCTATTACAAACAATGCTTCAGTGAATGTCCTTGCATCTGACTCTTTATGTCCCATATGTCCTCTAACCTCTTTATATAACTTGCCATCAGAAAAATTCATCTGGGGTTCCAGGTAGTCCCAAGAGGGCTATGAATATTAGTTTTGCGGGCTGTGGCTATATCCAAGGAAACTAATTACCTGAGGTAAATCATGAAAGAGTCCATGACTTCTGGGGCTACACAGAGGTATTTGTGAAAGGGTCACAAATTAGGGAAATGGAAAGGATGAAGGATGGTTGGAGAAATAAGTTGAGATAGAATAGTCCAGATAAGCTTTGAGGAAGTGGTTAAAGTAGCATTTAGGACTCTTTTCACTAGAGGGAAATTCGAATTTGAGGTGAGGTAGGATTAAATGGTAAACCCGGGTTCGAATGTTCTGGTTAATTAGGAGACTGACGAGATAAGGCAAGGGACTAAAGTGAGGATCTTAAAGTACAGTATTGGAAATTACAGTCAAAATGGCTAAAGTCAACAGGTGTACCTAGGAATGAACTAGTAATGAATATTAATGCCTAAGAATCATTTTTCTTGAACTCATTGCTTGTAGTGCTTTTCTGAAAGAACACCGTGATCCTTCCCAAGCTTATTTTCTCTGTTTTGATCATCATTCCCCCCTCACTTCCTGTCTTCGTTGCCAAAATCCAGGAGGCAAAGATAGGCAACAGAGCAGGTCATGGACTGTAGGTGGACAAGCTGTGTGACTCAAGAGGCCAAACAAAGGATGGGGCATGGCAACCTTGCTTTGGCTATGTTCCTATACAAAGGGGTCACCCGGCCTATTTTTTGTTAAGTGTATCCATTAATATGACAAGGTGCATTTTGTGATTGTTCCATTCCATGTGTTCCAATGGCATGCTGCTTTTTAAAAAAATGTTTTATTATGTTCAGTTAGCAAACATATAGTACATCATTAGTTTTTGATGTAGTGTTCAATGATTCATTAGTTGCGTATAACACCCAGTGCTCATCGCCACACATTATACCACTGTTTTCATTCTGACTTGCATTATTGTTCAACTATTTACTATTCTGAGCTCACAGAGTGGTGGCTTATGGGACACCTCCGGCCCATACATGTGCTTCATTAAGCTAACACATGTTCACATTTAAGAAAAATAGTTGCCAGTATTTCAAAAATAGGAGGGTTCATACAAAAATATGGATTCCTGACTTCTGAAAAAACAGAATCTGGCATACAGGGCCTCCATTTCCTCATGACAATAGAAACTGAGCAGTGGCTACTCTTTTTTTTTTTTAAGATTTTATTTATTTGTTAGAGAGAGAGCACGCACAAACAGGGGAAAGGGCAGGCAGAGCAGGCAGAGGGAGAAGCAGGCTCCCCACTGAGCAGGGAGCCCGATGCGGGACTCGATCCCAGGACACTGGGATCACAACCTGAGCCAAAGGCAGACACTTAACCGACTGAGCCACCCATGTGCCCTATGACTATGAAGGCTTTTATTAAAATTCTTTATTTGAGAAAGAGAGTGAACATGAGCAGGGGGAAGGGGCAGAGGTAGAGGGAGCCAGACGTGGGACTCGATCCCAGGACCCTGAGATCATGACCTGAGCCAAAGGCAGATGCTTAACCAACTGAGCCACCCAGGCATCCTGAGCAGTGGCTATTCTTGTTATTAACTTGACATTGAATCTGAAAGTCTGCTACCATTTTTCATGGACCAGGCATTGTTGTTCTTACAGTGACATTCAGAAGAAAGTGAAACGTTTTTCTATATCCAGTTTATATAAAATCTGGGAAAATGGGGTGCCTGGGTAGCTCAGTGGGTTAAGTGTCTGCCTTTGGCTCAGGTGGTCATGATCTCGGGGTCCTGGGATCGAGCCCTGAGTTGGGCTCCCTGCTTAGCGGGGGGCCTACTTCTCCCTCTCCTTCTGCTGCTCCCCCTTCTTGTGCTCTCTCTCTCTGTCAAATAAATAAATAAAATCTTAAAAAAAAAAAAAACCCTGGGAAAACCATAGCTAGGCTGAGAGGGGAGAAGACTATTGTGATTTAAGAATTAAAGGATGGAGGGGCGCCTGGGTGGCTCAGTCGTTTAAGCGTCCAACTTGGTTTCGGCTCAGGTCCTGATCTCAGGGTCATGAGATCGAGCCCTGTGTCTGGCTCCAGGATCCGCGCAGAGTCTGCTGGAGAGTCTTTCCCTCTCCCGCTCTGCTCTCCCTTGCCCCCCCCCCCCCGCAATGTGCACGTACTCGTTCCCCCTCTCTCTCAAATAAATAAATAAAATCTTAAAAAAAAAAAAGGATGGAGGTGGGGTGAAGACTGTTAGGCTAGCTTGGACAAAACTGCTGAGATGGCAGAGAGGGAGAAGGTAGAGGAGCTAGCTGAGGCACTTCTCTTACCAGGCTTTTCATGGGGGAAACCACACGTAGGACATATTGTACTGTTTCTCTGCCTTCCACTGCAATTTTCATTGTCTACACTGTGCCAGGCGCTGGGGATACGGAGATGAGCATAGGAGACGTAGCCCCCGCTCTCCTAGAGCTCACAGCTGAGTAGGGCAGCCAGACACTAATAAATACTACGAGGGAAGATAAGAGGACGTGAAGGAAACAAACACTGGAGAAATGCTTTTCTAATCTAGGGGATCAGGGCAGGCTTCCCTGGGGAAGTGACACTTAAATTGGGGCCTGACAAATAAATGGGAGTTAGTCAGGCAAAGAGGCAGGGATAGAGCTTTACAGACAGAGGGCAGAGCATGTGCAAATACCACAGACAGGCAGGAGTTTGGCACCACTGAAGACCTGACAGGAGGTCCGGTAGCTGCAGTTAGACAGGAGAGTGGCTGCGAATGAGGCTGGATCTTCTCTTCGGAGTGGCAAGAGTCACCAACAGGTTTTAAGCAAAATGCACCACGATGCGAATTTTAATTCTTACTTAGGCTACCCAGTAGCTAACATATGAGAGAGGGACTTCATTACTCCTTTAAAGGCCCTATCTCTAAATACAGATACATTCTGATATATCAGGGATTTGGGCTTCAATATATGAACGGGGGGGGGGGGGCGGTGCATAATTCAGCCCATAACAATGAACCATGTGAACTAGAAGCATCTCTGGTGCTGTAAAGAATGCGCCTGGGTGGCTCAGTCGTTAAGCGTCTGCCTTCGGCTCAGGTCATGATCCCGGGGTCCTGGGATCGAGCCCCACATCGGGCTCCCTGCTCCATGGGGGCCTGCTTCTCCCTCTCCCACTCGCCCTGCTTGTGTTCCCTCTCGCTGTCTCTCTCTGGCAAATAAATAAATAAAATCTTTAAAAAAAAATCTTGTGCTTCATCCCAGATCCACTGATTCAGAATCTACCTGTCATGAGTCTGAGGATACGTGGGTTGTTCAACTCCAGAAGCCCTCGAATTGGCAGGACTTCACACTCTCCTCCTCACCAAGAGTATAGACGTCTGAAGGGAAATCATGTTTCCCCCTTTTTTCCTGTCAATTCCAGGAGGGAAGAATTCCACTCCTTCGTTGTGCTCCTCTTAACCTCTTGGCACATGAGGCCCTGGTATGCGCATTACCTCTGCCTTGTAACCCTGGAAAGAACCCCCCGCCCAACTTCTGCAAGATCAGAAGGCATGTACTATTGTCTACTCTGTTTCAATTGCTTTAAATAGACCTCACATTGTTACATATGTAGGAATATCAACAATAATAGTAATAGTAATAGAAATACTGTCCAACATATACTGAATGATACTATGTTTCAGGAATTATGTTAAACGTTTTATATTATCTCATTTAATCTTTACAACAAAGCTATGGAGTTATAGTCATTTCCATTTTACAGAAGAGAAACAGGATCAGAGAGGTTGTTACTTAATGAAGGTAGCACAGCTAATAAATGGCAGACTCTGGACTCTAACCTAGGTCTATATATCTCTAAGTACATGTTTTTCCACCGTTTTCCACCGTGATGGGGATCTTGCCCCTAGGTTCATGAGAAATGCTGGTCTGTAATTTTCTTTTCTTATACTATTTTAGTCTGGTTTTGCTATCAGGGTAATGCTGGCCTCATGAAACAATGTTTGCCCCTCTACTGTTTTCTGATAGAGATTGTATAGAATTGATGTTATTTCTTTTTTAGATGTTTAGTGGTGAAACAGTCTGGGCCTAGATATTTCTTTTTCTGGAAGGTTTTTAAAATATGATTTCGGGGCACCTGGGTGGCTCAGTCATTAAGTAATTCTTACTTAGGCTACCCAGTAGCTAACATATGAGAGAGGGACTTCATTACTCCTTTAAAGGCCCTATCTCTAAATACAGATACATTCTGATATATCGGGGGTTTGGGCTTCAATATATGAACGGGGTCTGGGATCAAGCCGCATTGGGCTCCCTGCTCACCGGGAAGCCTGCTTCTCCCTCTCCCACTCCCCCTGCTTGTGTTCCCTCTCTTGCTGTGTCTCTCTCTGTCAAATAAATAAATAAAATCTTAAAAAATAAAATAAAATAAAATAAAATATGATTTCAATGTCTTTAATAGTTACAGCAATATGTAGGTTCTCTATTTCATCTTGGATGAGTTTTCATAGTTTGTGGTTTTCAAGGAATTAGTCCTTTACATGTAAGATTTCAAATTTCAAATACAGTTGTATGTAGCATTCCCTTATTTTCCTTTTAATGTCGAAGGCATTTCTGCTGATAGCCTCTCTTTCATTTCTGGTATTGGCAATTTGTATTATCTTCCTTCTTTTATAAGTCTTTGTCAGGTTTATTAATTTGATTGATTTTTTCAAATCATTAGTTTTTATTTTCATTTATCTTCTCTATTGTTTTCAGTTTTCAGTTTTATTAGTTTTTCCTCTTTATGATTTCCTTTCTTCTGCTTGCTTTGGGTTTATTTCATTCTTTTTTTCCTAGTTTCGTGAGGTGGCAGCTTAGATTATTGACTTGAGACTTCCCTCTTTTCTAATATAAGCATTTAATGCTATAAAATTCCCTCTCAGGATTGCTTTCACTGCTTCCCATAATTTTGATGTTTTACTTTCATTTTCAGTTTTATGATCTAATAACCCTTATTAATTTCTCTTTTTTCCCTCTGTATATAGTTTTGAATAAAATCTATTGCTATTTCTTCAAATATACTCATTTTTTCTTCTGCAATTATTTGCCTCTAATCCATCAAGTGTACTTTTGAGATGTAATTTTTCACCTCTAGAAGCTCCATTTGCATTTTTTTATATCTTCCATTTCTCATCTCATCATGCTCATGTTTTTCTCTGCCTTTTTGAACATATAAAGCATATTTACAATAGCTTTTTTTAATGTTCCTGTCTTCTATTTCCATCATTTTGGTCATATCTTGTTCTCTTTTTATTGACTTTTTTCCTTATTAGGAGTCATATTTTTTCCGCTTATTTGTGTGCCTACTAACTTTATATGGAATGTCAGACATTGTTAGGTTTTTGTTATTGGTTGCTGGATTTTACTATATTCCTTTAAGTACTGTTGTATTTATTTTTTCTTTTTATTTACTTATTTTTTTTAAAGATTTTATTTATTTATTTGACAGAGAGAGACACAGCGAGAGAGGGAACACAAGCAGGGGCAGTGGGAGAGGGAGAAGCAGGCTTCCCGCCGAGCAGGGAGCCCGATGTGGGGCTCGATCCCAGGACCCTGGGATCATGACCTGAGCCCAAGGCAGATGCTTAATGACTGAGCCACCCAGGCGCCCCTACTTATTTATTTTTAATTTGAATTCAGGTTAGTTAACATATAGTATAGTATTGGTTTCAGGAGTAGAATTTAGTGACTCATCACTTACATACAACACCCAGTGCTCATCCCAGCAAGTGTCCTCTTTATCGCCCATCATCCATTTAGAGCATCCCCCCCGCTTCAGCAACCCTCAGTTTGTTCTCTATAGTTAAGTCTCTTATGGTTTGCCTCCCTCTCTGTTTTTATTTTCCTTTCCTTCCCCTATGTTCCTCTGTTTTGTTTCATAAATTCCACATATGAGTGAAATTGTATATTTGTCTTTCTATGATTGACTTATTTTGCTTAGCATAATACACTCTAGTTCCATCCACGTTGTTGCAGATGGCAAGATTTCATTCTTTTTGATGGCCGAGTAATATTCCATTGTGTATATATACCACAATTTCTTTATCCATTCATCAGTCGATAGACATTTGGGCTCTTTCTGTAATTTGGCTACTGTTGATAGTGCTGCTATAAACATTGGGGTGCATGTGCCCCTTTGAATCAGCACTTTTGTATCCTTTAGATAAATACCTAGTAGTGCAATTGCTGGGTTACAGGGTAGTTTTATTCTTAAAATTCTGAGGAAACTTCATACTATTCTCCAGAGTGGCTGACCAGTTTGCATTCCCACCAACAGTGCAAGAGGGTTCTCCTTTCTCTACATCCTTGCCAACACCTGTTGTTTCTTGTGTTGTTAATTTTAGCCATCCTTAGAAGTGTGAGGTGGTATCTCATTGTGGTTTTGATTTGTATTTCCCTGATGATGAGTGATGTTGAGAATTTTTTCATGTGTCTGTTACCCATTTATATATCTTCTTTGGAGAAATGTCTGTTCATGTCTTCTGCCCATTTCTTTCTTTTTTTTTTTTTAAAGATTTTATTTATTTGAGAGAGAGAATGAGCTAGAGCATGAGAGGGGGGAGGGTCAGAGGGAAAAGCAGGGAGCCCGATGCAGGACTTGATCCTGGGACTCCAGGATCATGACCTGAGCTGAAGGTAGTCGCTTAACCAACTGAGCCACCAAGGCACCCGACTTCTGCCCATTTCTTAAATGGGTTATTTATTTTTGGCATATTGATTTTGATGAGTTCTTTTATAGATTCTGGATACTAGCCCTTTATCCAATATGTCATTTGTGAATATCTTCTCCCATTCCATTGTTTGCCTTTTAGTTTTGTTGATTCCTTTTCCTTTGCTTTGCAGAATCTTTTTGTCTTGATGAACTCCCAGTAGTTCATTTTTGCTTTTGTTTCCCTTGCCTCTGATGTGTCTAGTAGGAAGTTGCCGTGGCTGAGATCAAAGAGGTTGCTGCCTGTGTTCTCTTCTAGGATTTTGATGGTTTCCTGTCTCACATTTAGGTCTTTCATCCATTTTTTTTAAAAGATTTTATTTATTTATTTGACAGAGAGAGAGAGAGAGCACAGATAGTCAAAGTGGCAGGCAGAGGAAGAGGGAGAAACAGGCTCTCCGCTGAGCAGTGAGCCCGATGCGGGGCTTGATCCCAGGGCCCTGGGATCATGACCTGAGCTGAAGGCAGACGCCCAACTGACTGAGCCACTCAGGTGCCCCTTTCATCCATTTTGAATTTATTTTTGTGTATGGTGTAAGAAAGTGGTCCAGTTTCATTCTTCTGCATGTCACTGTCCAGTTTTCCCAACACCATTTGTTGAGGAGACTGTCTTTTTTCCATTGGACATTCTTTCCTGCTTTGTCAAAGATTGGTTGACCATGGAGTTGAGGGTCCATTTCTGGGTTCTCTATTCTGTTCCATTGATCTCTGTGTCTGTTTCTGTGCCAGTACCATACTGTCTTGATGATTACAGCTTAGTCATATAGCTTGAAGTCGGGATTGTGATGCCCCCCACTTTGCCTTTCTTTTTCAACATTACTTTGGCTATTCGGGGTCTTTTCTGGTTCCATACAAATTTTAGAATTCTTTGTTCTAGTTCTGTGAAAAATGCTCATGTTATTTTGATCAGGATTGCATTGACTCTTTAGGTAGCTTTGGGTAGTATAGACATTTTAACAATATTTGTTCTTCCAATCCATGAGCATGGAATGTTTTTCCATTTCTTTGTATCTTCTTCAATTTCTTTCATAAGTGTTCTATAGTTTTCAGCACACAGATCTTTTACCTCTTTGGTTAGGTTTATTCTTAGGTATCTTATGATTTTTGTGCAATTGTAGATGGGATCGATTCCTTGATTTCTCTTTCTACTGCTTCATTATTGGTATATAAAAATGCAGCGGATTTCTGTACATTGATTTTACATCCTGTGACTTTGCTGAATTCCTGTATCAGTTCCAGCAATTTTTTGGTGGAGTCTTTTGGGTTTTCTACATGGAGTATCATGTTGTCTGCAAAGAGTGAAAGTTTGACTTCTTCCTTGCTGATTTGGATACCTTTTATTTCTTTTTGTCATCTGATTAATGAGGTTAGGACTTCCAGTATTATGTTGAACAACAGTGGTGAGAGTGGACATCCGTGTTATGTTCCTGATATTAGGGGAAAAACTCTCAGTTTTTCACCATTGAGGATATTAGCTGTGGGTCTTTCGTATATGGCCTTTATGATGTTGAGGTATGTTCCTTCTGTCCCTACTTTCTTGAGGGTTTTTATCAAGAAAGGATGTTATATTTTTTCAAATGCCTTTTCTGCATCTATTGAAAGGATCACATGGTTCTTATCCTTTCTTTTATTAATGTGGTGTATCACATTGATTGATGTGTGGATGCTGAACCACCTCTGCAGCTCAGGAATAAATCCCACTTGATCATGGTGAATAATCCTTTTAATGTACTGTTGTATTCAATTAGCTAGTATCTTGTTGAGAATTTTTACATCCATGTTCATCAGGGATATTGGTCTGTAATTCTCCTTTTTAGTGGGGTCTTTGATTTTGGAATCAAGGTAATGCTGGCCTCATAGAATGAGTTTGAAAGTTTCCCTTCCATTTCTATTTTTTGGAACAGCTACAGAAGAATAGGAATTAAGTCTTTAAATGTTTGGTAGAATTCCCCTGGGAAGCCATCTGGCCCTGGACTCTTGTTTGTTGGGAGATTTTTGATTACTGATTCAATTTCTTTGCTGGTTATGGGTCTGTTCAAATTCTCTATTTCTTCCTGTTTCAGTTTTGGTAGTTCATATGTTTCTAGGAATTTATCCATTTCTTTCAGATTGCCCAATTTTTTGGCATATAATTGCTCATAATATTCTCTTATAATTGTTTGTATTTCTGTGGTGTTGGTTGTGATCTCTCCTCTTTCATTCATGATTTTATTTATTTGGGTCCTTTCTCTTTTCTTTTTGATAAGTCTGGCTAGAGATTTATCAATTTTGTTAATTTCAAAGAACCAGCTCCTAGTTTAGTTGATCTGCTCTACTGTTTTTTTTTCTATATCATTTATTTCTGCTCTAATCCTAATTATTTCCCTTCTGCTGGTTTTAAGCTTTATTTGCTGTTCTTTTTCCATCTCCTTTAGGTATAAGGTTAGGTTGTGTATTTTAGACTTTTCTTGCTTCTTGAGAAAGACCTGTATTGCTTTGGTCCTCTTAGGACCTCCTTTGCTGTGTTCCCAAAAGTTTTGGACTGTTGTGTTTTCATTTTCATTTGCTTCCATGTATTTTTTTTTTAATTTCTTCTTTAATTTCCTGGTTAACCCATTCATTCTTTAGTAGGATGTTCTTTAACCTCCATGTATTTGTGGTCTTTCCAAATTTTTTCTTGTGGTTGACTTCAAGTTTCATAGCGTTGTGGTCTGAAAATATGCATGGTATGCTCTCAGTCTTTTTGTACTGCTTGAGGACTGATTTGTGATCCAGTATGTGATCTATTCTGGAGAATGTTCCATGTGTACTCGAAAAGAATGTGTATTCTACTGCTTTAGGATGGAATGCTCTGAATATATCTGTTAAGTCTATCTGGTCCAGTGTGTCATTCAAAGCCATTGTTCCTTGTTTATCTTCTGCTTAGATGATCTGTCCATTGCTGTGAGTGGGGTGTTAAAGTCCTCTGCTATTATTTCATTGTTATCTATGAGTTTCTTTAAGTTTGTTATTAACTGATTTATATATTTGGGTGCTCCCAAGTTGGGGGCATAAATATTTACAATTGTTAGATCCTCTTGTTAGATAGACCCTTTTATTATGGTACAGTGCCCTTCTTCATCTCTTATTACACTTTTTGGTTTAAAATCTAGTTTGTCTGATATAAATATGGCTACTCCAGCTTTCTTGTGATGTCCATTAGCATGAAAGTTGGTTTTTCGCCCCCTCACTTTCAATCTGGAGGTATCTTTGGGTCCAAAATGAGTCTCTTGGGGTGCCTGGGTGGCTTAGTTGGTTAAACGTCCAACTCTTGATTTTGGTTCAGGTAATGATCTTAGGGTTGTGAGATCAAGCCCCATGTCAGGCTCTGTGTCGGTGGGGAGTTTGTTTGAGATTCTTTCCCTCTGCCCCTCCCCCTGCTCTCTCTCTCTCTCTCTCAAATAAATGAATCTTGAAATGAGTTTCTTGTAAGCAGCATATAGATGGGTCTTATTTTTTTTTAATCCATTCTGATACCCTGTGTCTTTTGATTGGAGCATTGAGTCCATTTACATTCAGAGTAATTATTGATAGATATGAATTTAGTGCCATTGTATTACATGTAAAGTTGCTGTTCTTTGCAGATTGTCTCTGTTCCTTTCTAGTCTTTGTTGCTTTTGGTCTCTTTTTTCCCCTCAAAGGGCCCCCTTTAATATTTCTTGCAGAGCTGGTTTAGTGTTCATGAACTCCTTTGGTTTTTGCTTGTCTTGGAAAGTCTTTATCTCTCCTTCTATTCTGAATGACAGCCCTGCTGGATAAAGTATTCTTGGCTGCATATTTTTCCCATTTAGCATGTTGAATATATCATGCCACATCTTTCTGGCCTGCCAAGTTTCAGTGGAGAAGTCTGCTGCTAACCTTAAGTGTCTACCCTAGTAGGTTAAGGACTTTTTTCCAACTAGCTTCTTTCAGAATTTTCTCTTTATCTTTGTATTTTGCAGGTTTCACTATGATACATCTTGGTGTTGACCTGTTTTTGTTGATTCTGAGGGGGGTTCTCTGTGCCTCTTGGACTTGAATGCCTGTTTCCTTCCCCAGATTAGGGAAGTGCACAGCTTTAATTGGTTCAAATAAATCTTCTGCCCCCTTTTTCCCACTCTTCTTCTTCTGGGACTCCTATGATACAGATATTATTGTGCTTTGTGGAATCGCTGAGTTCCCTAAGTCTATATTCATCAATTGAATAGTTTTCATTCCCTCTTTAGCTTCATTATTGTCCATAATTGTATCTTCTATATCACCTATTCGATCCTCTGCTTCTTCCATCCTTGTTGTGATTACATCCAGTCAGTTTTGCATCTCAGTTATAGCATTTTTTATTTCAGCCTGACTAGTTTTTAGGTCTTTTATCTCTGTAGCCAGGGTTTCTCTGGTATCTTCTATGCTTCTTTCAAGCCCAGCTAGTATTCTTATGACTGTTGTTCTACATTCTTGTTCTGATATATTGCTTATATCTGTTTTGAGCAAATCCCTGGCTGTGATTTTTTCTTGATCTTTCTTTTGGGGAGAATTCCTCCATCTCATCATTATGTCTAGGTTTCTGTCTTTTGTGTATTATGAAAGCTTGTTATGTTTTCTGCTCCTGAGAGTAATAGTGTATTAAGGAGGGGTCATACACTGTCTATGACCTGGTGCTTCAGGAGGTGTTTCTGGTGTATGCTGTGTGCACTCTGCTATTGTGTTTTGGCTGCTCTTTCCCACAGGTCAGTCCTCTACAGAGTTCTTCTTTGCTTGCAGTGGGGGGTGTTTGGACCTTCAACTAGGTGTGCTTTGATTTGTTTGTTAAGATAAGCCTGATTTTGGAAAAAAAAAAAAAAAAGCCTGATCCAAGAAAAGAGAAAAGGAAAAGGAACAAAAAAGCAGACAGAAAAACAAAAAACTATAAGCCTGATTTCAAAGAAAAAGGAAAAGAGAAGGAAAAAAGAAAAGAAAAAGGAAAAAAAAGAAGCCTGATTCAAAAAACAAGAAAAGGAAGCAAACAAGCCAACAAATGAACAAAAAACTATAAGCCTGATACCAGAAAAAAAGAAAAAGAAAATTAAAAAAATTAAAAATTAAAAAAGTTAAAGATAAATAAATAATTGGGGCACCTGGGTGGCTCAGTTGGTTGGGCATCTGCCTCTTGATTTTGGCTAGGTCATGGTCTCGGGGTTGTGGGATTAAGCCACATGTTGTGGTCTGTGCTTGGTGGGGAGTCTGCTTGGGATTCTCTTTCTTCCCCTCCCTCTGCCCTCTCCCCACCCTCTGCCCTCTCCCCACCCCCTGCTCTTTCTCTAAAATGAATGAATAAATCTTTTTAAAAAAAATAAATAAGAAGAAAGCCTGCTCCTGTTTCTACCAGAACTGAAGGTGATGCTTTCGAACACTCTGTAATCAATAGACTTGGTATATGCCGGGAGCTTGTGTTCGTCTTCTGAGAGGTCCGCTTTGCTTGCTCACAGTCAGACGTGTCTTTGCAAAAATGCCCCTGCTGGGTGCAGGGGGTTAGGGTTTGCTGTAAGCAACTCCAGCCTCCACTGGAGACTGTGTTTCTCTCTGAAGTCTGACAGTGTTGGTGGGCAGGAATGGATGATGGCGTCACATTGCCCTCTTGTCCCCGAGGAGGGGAACTCATGGCACCCACTGTTCAGGAGGCCCTCACAGTAAAGCAAACAATATCCCCTCTTGTGTCCCAGGTTTTCGCCAGATCCCTGCCCTCAACCTGTCTGTGCCTGGGCCATCGTCACACCTGGTGCCACAGCTCTTCTGTGTTTTATCTCTGGCCTGTGGCTGGGATTCAAAACTCCAAATCTTAAAGGACCCATCAAGTGTGGACTTGTTTCTCTTCCCCCGGAGGAGAGCCTTGCAGCGCACCTGGCACTGTCCTTTCCCAGAAAAGCAGTCACACAGTGTGTGCACAGTGGCTGAAGTCTATGGTGAAGCACTAACCAGGTTATCTGTCTTCTATGCAAGTGTCTGTCCCCTGCTGTTGAATGGCCATTCAACAGCTCCCGGCAAGGCTTTTGTCCTTGGAGAAGCAAAATACCCTTTTCCGAATGTAATCCAGGAAGGAGAACGTTCTCTCCCAGTGTGACGTAGGGGATTCCCCACCCTACTGCGTTCTGTGTGAACCCTACCTGCTGCTGTCTCTCCCCTCTCTCCCTCTCTCCCTGACTTCCCTTCCACAAAAAGGGCTCACTCCCCTGTGAGGCACTGTGGCTTTTCTCTCCCCCAATTCACATCTCCAAACCTCACACCTGCCATGTTCTTCCCCTCCAGGTGTGCAGATTGTTTTCTTAATCCTCAGATCGATTTCCAAGTTGTTTGAAATGATTTGATGTTGATCTAGCTGTGTTTGAGGGATGAGGCAAGCTCAGGGTCTCCCTACTACTCCGCCATCTTAAGTCCTCCCTTGGATTTATTTTTCTGATATGCAGTTAGACTTAGTTAAGACTTAGTTTGATCCTTTCAAGACTTGCTTTTAAACTTTGTTGGGACAAGTTCAGACCAACCTTTATTCTAGGGTTAATTTTGTTCCCCTATATCTTCTGAGGATGCCGCTGGATGATCTGTGTATTAGGATATTTTTCTACTGTGGCTGGTGAGGACATGAAGTATTACCAGCCTTATGTGAACTCCAAGTATTATTCTAGCTTCTTGCTTTTGTCTTTTTCTTTCTTTCTTTCTTTCTTCCTTTCTTTCTTTCTTTCTTTTTTTGAGTTTTTTTCCCTGGCTTTGGGTGTTTTCCTTTCACATCTGTGCATATCAGTGCTTAGCCAAAGACTTAAGAGGACCCTTCTGCATATCTCTGGAACTCTTTCTCTGTGTAGCTTCCTCCTCTCTGGTAGTCTGCCCCACAAATCATAACTGCTTTGGCCTCCCTGAACACCAGTCTCTGTCCCCTCAACTCAGTGAGTGCTCTTTTTGGGTTCCTTTTCCTTGAGCCTTATCCTGGAAACTGCCTCAAGGCAGTAACCTGGTACAATTTTAGGGCTTTCTTTGTTTATATATGTTTGAGGTTATAGGTCTTCCCTGCCCAACGTCTGAAAAATATTCCTTCATAAGTTTTGTACTGTTCTATGGTTTCTAAGGTGGAGGGATAAATCTAGTCCCTCTTACTCCATCTTGGCTGGAAGCAGTTCAATTAACTGAACTTTTACATTTAAATTTTAGCTTTGTTTTTCTTATCTTGCTATGCTTAGCTTTTAGTAGAAGGAGGCAAACAACACAAAACCAAGGCTGTGTCAGGGATTTATTTTAAAAAATCAATTTGTAGAGCATGTCCCAGGCTCAATCCACACTCAGCCAATCTGAGAACTATATGCCTTAGATGTCTAATTTTTTTGTAATTGATAATAATGACCCTTAGACTCTTAACCAGTAGAAAAATACTGTCTCACTTAGAGTCTGCTCACTAAGAAAGGATGAACTCAAATTTTATAAAATGGCTTTGCAAGGGTGGTGTGTGGTTGTGGGGAGTAATCCAAAGGGGTTTCTGCTTAACACTTAACTTGCTAGAGTGTTCTATTGCCTAAGAGAATTGCTCCCAACTTTCCAGGTAGTACGTGTTTTTCCTGTACTTGATATTTATTACCTAGTTTATCACCTCTACATATAGTTGCTTCTTACCCTCTTCTGTTCTTCCCCACCATCAGTGCTTCTTCCCCACCGACGCCATTTTCTTCCTGGCCCCTGCAGTGTGTCAGAAGCTGAGCTATGTCCCAACTCCTATGAGGCTTGATAGAACTCTAGCTGTACTTTCCACTGCACTCTGCCATGGTGCCTCTACAGGCTGGCTTCCTCACTGACTTTTGACTATGTTGTACTCATTTGGAATTTTAAGTTCATGCTCATGCTGTTACCACTGCCCGCAATGTCCCTTGCCACCACAAATCTTGGGCATCGTTCAAGGGTCAACACAAGTTGCATGCAGGGGTAAATGCTCAGAGTCTGAGAGTGCAAACAAACACTCCACTTCTGGCTCGGGGCTTAGTGGGTAGGGCAACCAAAACTTATGTGGCATAGAAGTAGGAAAGGGAATCAGAAATTGACCTCTGCAGGCGGAGAGCCAGGGAAGGAGGTAAGGACATGAACAGGAGCATTTTACATCGCTGAACTCACTTGGGAAACTGTGAGAGACCATTTTCAACTATGCTTGAGGAAGGAAGGCCAGATGGCTAATGGGCAATTCTGCAGGAAGGAGAAGGGGCAAACCTGGCTGGGAGGGGGCAGCAGCCAGTTCCTTTTTTAGCAGGGGGAGAAAACCAGAGCACCAGGTGTGGCTAGTGACCCTACAGTGACAGTATGAGTCTTTGCAGCTTAGAAATCACCTGTGTGCCCCCACCCGCTCCTCCTTCTGCTCATTGACTCTTGGTGTGGGTGCCAGTCTCTGGCCTGAGGAGATGGACAGCTCTGTGGCCCGGAGTCCTGGCCCTTCTTTTGTGTCTCTGGCATGGCTGGCAAAGGTAGCCTCTGTCTGGGACTCCTGGCTCTTGGGAGGGGGTGGGGGGACCTTTCCTTCCTGGTCAGCTGCTCAGTACTGCTGGCCTGACCTCACTCTCCTTTGGTGAGTGAGGCTAGAGACACAACATCTTCAACCTCTTTCTGGTTTCTCTTGAAGGCAGAGCCTCTATTTGAAGGGCTCCAATAAGGGAATTACTTCTCTTCCTTCTTCTCCTCTTCCTTTCCTACCTCCCTTCCCTTCTCCTTCCCCTTTTTCTTCTCTTTCTTCCCCTTTCTTCTTCTGAGTCTCTCAGGGACTCTTTTGTGGACTCAAGAATGAAAGATTCTGGCTCAGTGGCACCTCTGGTGGCCTGGGCTGTCTCATCTGTCCTATTCAGGGTGAGGAGACCACCCCCCTTTGCCTACAGATGTTAAATCTTTACTGCTTTTCAAGTGGCCATTCTCCTGTCCTTTGTCCTTGGCGGTGGGGTGGAGGACATGTTCACCTTGCCCGAGGATGCCTAAGAGCTCTGGATGCTCATCCTGAGGGTTTGTTGGAGGATACTCACAGTCTCCCCAGACCCACACCCCTGGTGGGAGTCTGGTGCTTAGCGGAGTGGATTACTGAAGGAGTAGAGTGTCAGGGGAGGAGCTGTGCCAGAATTTCTCATTTAATTCTTACAACAATGCTATGAGATAGATAACTATTGTTATCCCTTATACGAGGCTCATAAAACCAAGTCTCAGAGGAGTTTAGTAACAAGTTTAGTAACTTGTCCAAGGTCACACAGCTAGTAAGTGACTTAAATTAAAACCCATGTGCATTTCTAGAGCCTGTGTTCTTAACCAGGATAGGTTAGGCTACTTTGACGGCAAATCAGTAAACTGTGTGAATGCTGGTACTGGCAAATATGACTTTTCTTGCTGTTGACTGTGGGTGTAAGAAGATGTATTCTCTTCCCCTCTGAATTGTGTGCCTTTGTGGACAGAGGCTGGCCCCACCTACAGTTCAGATGTTTGGCAGATGTGACTGGGAGCTCTGAAGGGAATTGGAGTAGGTGTCAATTAGATGACCAAGTTCAAGTCACCATGTCCTGGTCAATAGAGCCATGGGAAGTGCTGAAGGAGGCACAACCATTAGTTGTGCTCATGGAGGAGAAATCCGCATTGAAGCAGAATTCTCCTCACTTGCCAGGTTTCTTACCAAAGGGTATCCTGATGAAACTCATTTGGACTTTGTTTTCTTGGGTGAGTCAGGTGGTTAGAATGCGGGCCTGCCAGCAGGGCCTGCAGCCCCCTATTGGAAGGTACTAGCTAGAGCGCTCCTGTGAGTGCCGTAATTACTGAGCCATTACTGAAATGGGCTTTGGAAGAAAACTTGTTTAAAGGGTTTTATATCCTGGGATTTTTTACTCCTCCAATGTTATTAAAACCCAGTTGCTGTTTTCTCGGTTAGGCAAATGTTAGAGGAAATGAAATATAAACAGATGAATTTCTTCCCTCTGACGTTTGATTTGCATTCCTTTTAAAAGCTCTGTTCTACAGCCTTAATGTATGTATTTTTTTTCTTTTGAGATTGACAGTGGACTTTAAAACTCATGTTTCTAAAAAAAACAGAGCTTTGATGTGACCTGCGTTTCTTTGCTGTATCCAAATGGTGTATTCTGGAATGTGTCTTTTTGGGCAGAAAATAGCCATCAAGTAGATCCCTCCACTCAGAGCTAGGCATAGTGTGAAGGAGGATGCAAAAGCTTCCATGGGTGGCTCCCCACTGCCTCAGCCATCTTTCTTCACCATCCCCTTTCTGCCTCCAGCCGACTTGCACCAGAGACTGCTCACTCTGCCCTCCCACCCACTGTAGTGTGCCCCCCCCTTTCCCTCTCTGTTTCAAGAACTTCACTCCCATCAAAATGTTCTCCCCCAGGACCTGTACTCTGCCCCCGGCTTTGCCTTACCATCCATTCTCTTTCTTCCATCCAAGACTAGGAACTGACTCCTCCTTACTCTTTCTCCTGGTCTGACTCCTACCTGACTCTGGTTTCAACCTTGCTATACTCCATGCTATGCCAGAGGCAACAATAAGTATTTGTTGAATGAATGAATAGGTAAGTGAATGAACTTAAGCAATTCTGATAATTTTTTAAAGATTTTATTTATTTGAGAGAAAGAGAGAGCATGAACAGGGGAAGGGGCAGAAGGAGAGGGAGAAGCAGACTCCGCCCTGAGCGGGACCCTGAGATCATGACCTGAGCTGAAGGCAGACACTTAACCGACTGAGCCACCCAGGTGCCCCAGTAATTCTGATAATTAAACAGCATGTCAGATCCTTTATTATTTCTAAATCGCTTCAGTATGAACAATTTCAAATATACAGAGAAGTAAAGGAGTAGTATAAAGAACCTGATGTGCTTGTCACCCAACTTCTATAGTTATCAACATGTAGCCACTCTGTTTTCATTTTTACCCCATCTACCTCTTGTCAGGCCCTTTAACTGAGTGCAGTTCAGGCAAGCAAGTGCATGCTGGGAACGCTTAAAAGGCCACTACAGTATCTGTCCTTAATCATCCGAATTCATTTAGATCTCCTGCTTGCTCCTCTGTTACTCTGTGTTTGGAACTTTCCTGGATTTTTGTTTTGGCTTCTGTTTTTCACTTCTGTCAGGGGTTCTTAATCCAGGTACACAAATTCCCAAAGAGTCCATGGATAAATCCGTCAATTATATCTCAATTTAAAAAAATCAAGGGGTCAGGGCACCTGGGTGGCTCAGTCAGTTGAGCGTCCGACTCTTGATTTTAGCTCAGGTCATAATCTGGGGTCCTGGGATCAAGCCCTGCATTGGGCTCTGCGCTCAGCAGGGAGTCTGCTTCTCTGCCTTTCTCTCCCTCTGCCCACCCCCTCCCTGTGCGCATGCTTGTGTGCGTTCATGCTCTCTCTCTCAAATGAATAAATTAATCTTTAAAAAAAATCACGGGGTCAATAAATTTGTATGGGGAAAACACAGCTTTGTTTTCACTGGCCTCTAACTGAAATTTAACATTTTCTTCTATCATGAGTATAAGCAACAAACCACAGTAGTATTCACAATACCTGCAACTTTGAAGCCAGTAGAAACGTTTTTAAAGATTTTATTTATTTGACAGAGAGAGCACAAGCAGAGGGAGAGAGAGGGAGAAGCAGGTTCCCTGCTGGGCAAGGAGCCCAATGTGGGACTCGATCCCAGGACCCTGGGATCATGACCTGGGCCGAAGTCAGCCGCTTAACCGACTGAGCCACCCAGGCGTCCCTAGTAGAAATGTTTTTAAATCAAATGACAGAAGTTGTAGAGATTTCAGAATACCTCTTATGCTCATCACTGCTTTGAAATTATGGTAGCTATTATATCCAGTACTAGATCTTATTATTTAATGTGTTAATAAAATAACACATATATTACTATATCATATAAAATAGTATATAATTGTATAGCATTTTATTTGGTTTCCTTTTTAATCCATTGTGTTTTATTTTATACATGTAAAAATATTACTCTCAAAAGAAATCCATAGGTTTCACCAAACTGTTAAAGGGGTCTGTGGCTCAAAAATGATCAGGAACCCCAGGTCTAGACACTTGGCTTGATAACATATTTGAACTCCCTATTCTAACTTTGATTTGCTCCCTCCCACCACCATTCCCCCATCCCTCTCCACCACACTGTTTATTGCTTGTTTTCTGCCTGATACACAGGAAGGAAGCACCTCTCTTTTAAATCCTGCCTGCAGGGCTGATTGCCCAGGGCCTGCTCCTTTTACTTTCTGCCAAAAGAAGAGCCTGAGCAACCTTGGCTGGCAACCCCAGAAAACGGATTCAGCCAATTATCATTTACTAGCAATAGGAGGGCCTGATGGATGACTTTAATATATTTTAGTTTTCTACTGCTCAAGTAATTCTCATAATTCATCTGGTTTCACATTATAATCTATTTTAGACCCTGACTGTTGGGTAAATATTTAATCCCTGACTCTTCCATGGTTTTGGCAGGCACCCCAGCCCTTAGAATTGTAAAAGAAGCAGGTTGGGTTGGGTGCCCCTCCACACTTTCTTTTACCAAGGCTTCCCCCACCTTTTCTGTTCCTTCTTGGCCTCCTTCCTTTTCACACTCCAAGACAGTTTCATTTCTTCTGGGCCCAGATCTCTACTAGGTGGGCCACAGGCAAATCTAGTGGGCCTCACAGTCTGATGGCCCCTGCACTGACTTTATAGGCCTGAATTGTAGGAGCATAGCTCAGGTTGAAAAGGGTGGCCATCCCAGCCTCTCTGCAGGGAGGCTTTGTCTCATTCTTTGCCTCAAGTCCACCCCACTGTCCCCATTTTCTCTACCTGCTATCACTCTTAGCCTTTAGGACAGTGACCAGACCTGGACAGCTACCACATGGGCTTGGTGCCTCTGGAGGCGGGGCTTCCAGAGCAGGTACTAACACCCCAGAAGCATCTATTTCCTGTAGTTTTTGATTTCCAATATCTACTATCCAGTTGTCGGGTAATAGATAATTACTGTCTCTTCCATTTCTGAAGTCCTTGTGCCTACAAGAAATTGTCCTCTAAGTTCTTTTTATTATGTCTGAGGGATGCTGCTATTTCTATAGATCATTTGCAGAGGAGAGAAGATTGACATGCCCTGATTCTTCCCTTCTTCTACTAACAGCTCCTGTCAATTTCCCAGGTAACTTTTCTCCTTAAAAGGGAATGTTCTTAAAAGAATCTAATACTGGTTTATAATGTCAAAACACCTTAAACTTACTGTTCTTTTCAGACCTTTAAATGCAAAATCAGGCATGAGAATCCTATAAAAATCTGAGGCAGACAGCTCAGGATTAATTCAGGCTCATCCTAATTCCCTTCATGTGTTAGCTAGCTTCCCTGCATCTCTCCAGTTTTTACTTTCATACGTTGGTTTTACATTTCTGCTAACCCCTCAGACTTGGGGAATCTATGTTTTGGGCTCTATACCAACTTGCGTCTTGGCGTCCTCAGGACTCTGCATTTGGAATGTGCTCCTTGGCTCCATCCATTGTAACCCTGGGCAACAAACACATTGGCTACACCCACCGTCCTTGGAACATCCTCTCCTCCTGCCTAACACAAATGCTGAGCTCATTCACTTTCCAGGCCCTCCAGAGATCTCTTGTATAGAGTCATGGATCACGCATCCCACCTTGCAGCTCAGCAAAACAGCATCGGATGAGAATGAGGCAAAAGTTGAACCAGCACGTTGAATTACCACCATCCTTGTGCAGAAACAAGATAGGAGTTGCTGGCACCGTTCTCTTGGGCCTTCTGTTAAGATGCCCTTGAGCTGCTTCTGCTTCTGTTGTGGCTTCTTACTTCAAATATGAGCATTAACACAAATAAAGCAATTGCTTTTTTCTGTTGTGCTAAAATACATATGATGTAAACTTGGCCATTTTAACCACGTTAAGTGTACAATTCACTGGCATCAATTATATTCACCATGTGGTGCAACCATCACCACCCTCCATTTCTGAAATTTACATCACCCCAAACGGAAACTCTGTATCCATGAAGCAGTAACTCCCCATTCTTCCCTCCTTCCCATCCCCAGTTCCCTGGTAACCTCTAATTTATTTTCTGTCCCTATGAATTTGCCTATTCAGGCTGTTTCGTATAAGTGGAATCCTATAACATTTGTTCTTTGTGCCCGGCTTATTTCGCTCAGCATCATATTTTCCAGGGCCATGCTGCTATAGCATCTGTCAGTATTTCATTCCTTTTTAAGGCAGAATAATATTCTCTTGTGTGGATGTACCACATGTTTTTATGCATTCATCTGTTGATGGACACCTGAGTTGTTTCTACATTTTGGCTATTGTGAATAATGCTGCTATGAACTTTGGTGTACAGATACCTGTTGGAGTCCTTACTTTCAGTTCTTTTGGGTGTATACCCAGCAGTAGAATTGCTGGATCATGTAGTAACCCTATTTTTGACTTTTTGGGGGAACTTCCAAACTGTTTTTCACAGTGACTGCATCATCTTAACATCCCCATCAGCAATGCATGAGGTTCCAGGTACACATCCTCACCAACACTTGTTATTTTCTGATTTTTAAAATATTATAGCCATTTTAGAAGTGAAGTGGTATATCTTTTTTTTTTTTAAGTTTTTATTTTATTTAAGTAATCTCTGTACCCAACGTGGGACTCAAACTCACAATCCCAAGATCAAGGGTCGCATGCTCTTCCCACTGAGCCAGCCAGGTGCCACAAAGTGGCATATCTTTGTGCTTTTGCTTCATACTTCCCTAATGTCTAATGATGTGAAGTATCTTTTCACGTGCTTTTTGACCATTTGCATGTCTTCTTTGGTGAAATGTCTTTGCCCCCTTTTAAATTGAGTTGTTTGTCCTTTTGTTGTTGAGTTGTAGGAGTTCTTTATATATTTTGGATATTAAACCCTTATCAGATGTGTGATTTGCAAGTATTTTCTCCTGTTTTATGGATTGTCTTTTTACTCTCTGAATAATGTCTCTCGATGCACACAATTTAAAAAATTTCAATGAAAAAACTTCAATTAAGTTTTTTCTTTTGTTGCCTGTGTTTGGTGTGATAATTAGGAAACCATGCCCAAATCCAAGGTCACGAAGATTCGCCCCTGTGTTTTCTTCTATGAGTTTTTATAGTTTTAGCTCTTAAATTTAGGTCTTTGATCCATTTTGAGTTAATTTTTGTATATGGCATAAATTCCAATTTACTGCTTTTGACAGTCTCGATTCCTAACTTCTGGCTCTTTCTCCAAATTTGGCTTCATACCATTGTTCTTACTATTTTTATTATTATCTTTTTTTAAAGATTTTATTTATTTATTTATCAGAGGGAGAGAGCTAGCACAAGCAGGGGGAGTGGCAGGCAGAGGGAGAAGCAGGCTCCCCGCTGAACAAGGAGCCCAATGTGGGGCTCGATCCCAGGACCCTGGGATCATGACCTGAGCCGAAGGCAGATGTTTAGCTGATTGAGCCACCCAGGTGTCCCAATTTTTATTATTATTTCTTAAATCTGCACCCTTGGACTGGCTATGCAGTTGGGATCTTGGGCTCATCAAGTCCCTGCAACCATGAGTTTGTGTCACTCTACCAGTATGTCAGGGAAAGATACCAGGCATAATCATAGAGTACCAGGCAGCTGGTCACCGATTCTAAGAGAAGGAGATTTTCTTACATTAGTATGCAGGAGAAACATGTGTCTACCACACACCTAATTGGAACCAGTATAAAAGGATATTGTAATAGAGAATTCAGAAGGGTTGAGGAATCATAGATTGTCCTCAAAAGAGCTATGAGAGCTGAGATCTCTCGCCACGTTAGTCATATGACACAGTCTCTGCTGCACGTTAATCCTTGATAGTAGAAAAATATCCTGACTCTTTAAAGAGTGAAGGCCCTGCCGAGAAGATAAGGCAAACGTGACAGGCCGCTTTGGGGAGTCACCTTGGACAGGAAGGAAGCACTCTTTTGTGCTGCTACGTGTTCACCACAACACGCTGCTGGCTCTTGACTGTGACAACACGGAAGGCCGAGGCCGTCTGGAGGGAGTAATGAATTTGCATCTAATGCGAGAGAAAGTGACCCTGGAATGAAAACCTTGCTGTGTCCCCACTCGTGCTGTAGAGGACAGCATCTCTCTCAGTTCCTCTACTGCCTAGGGTTGTGGCATCTGCCAAGAAAGGTTGAGAATCTCTTCTTCCTTCTCTTCTTGTGCAATTCAGTGAAATTTCATGGAGCAGTCTACTCTGGGCCAGGCCCTGCACTAGACTGGGGATTGATTGAAAGGTGGAAAAGACTTGGTTCTTATTCTTGGGAGAATTTCCCCCCAGTCTTATCTCATTGCTGCCTTACCCTATTACTTTGTGGAAACGTGAGTGCTTCAGTCTGTATTGGTTTCTGGGGATATGTGAAGGAGCATACTCAGGATTTTATGCTCAGGTTTCCATAGAGGAAATGAGCTTTGAGGGTGCACGTAAGAAAGGTATAGATTTGACTGAGGGAAATAGGGCATGCTCCTAGAAGAAAATCTTTCCTCTGCCAACCACTGTATAGTTGTATCTTAGGTTGTTGGGCTTTGATAATGTATTAATAATAATAATAATGATAAAAACAGTTAACAGCGGGCACTTACTTTTGGCAAGCACTGTACTTAGCATTTTATACGTATGAATTCATTAAATCTTTGCCTCAGTCTTATGAAGTGGGTGCTTTTATCATCCCTATTTTACAGATGAGGAAACAGAGGCACAGACTGATATGCTGGTTTTGCTGTCTGTAGATTTATATAAATAAAGCAGCACCCCCTGGAGATAGATGTTTCCCTTTTGGGCAGTGCCAGTCTAGTCAAGCTCTGCCTGAATTGAGGTTACACTGACTGCCTAAGAATGTCAGGCTACCATGTTGATCCTGTTGGCATGGATGGTATCCTGAAGGCTGTCTGAATCCTCTTAGGAAATCATGCTTCTTCTGCCTTTATCAGGAACTGCCTCTGCTTCTGGGGCAGTGTGACCAGACTGGTGAGGCTAATGTCAAGTCTTGGGAGAACCACTTGTTATAATTGACTTAACTTCATTTGAGAGATCTATGACATTAGCATTTTAAAGCCATGGGTACTAACTCTGTAAACCCTGATTAACCAAGCCAATTTCCCCCTAATTGTGCTTTGGAACTTTTTACCTGTCAGATTTCTCTGGCTAGTGATTTTGTTAACTGTTAATGTTGAGTGTTTTTTATGTAACCATTGGCCAAAGGATATCTTTTGAAAGCTTTTTTTTTTTTTTTTTTGGTTGGAGGGGGCTGAGTAACAAATCAAAACATTCCTGAAATAGAACATTCCCTATCTTCCTCCTTTCTATTCTCTCTCTTCTTTTTTCTTTCATACAAAAGCCCTCAGTCCCGTGCTTTCACCAAAATACACAATCTGCCTTTTAAGTGGATAGAAAGAAACTGTTTAGATAGCCCCCAGTCCCCTCTTCAGTTGTGATGAACAGTGAGATGAACAGTGAGCTAGTTTTGCAAATCGTGCCATATATATATATATATATATATATATATATATATATATATATATATATATATAAATCAGGTGAACTACTTTTAAAGAGGAACAGAAAAAATTTTATCAAATCCCTGGTGCTGGAAATATAGTAATGGTCAGTAAGTATGTATATTTCTCTCATTTGCAGAGCTGTCTGTGAAATGCTATCCTGTAGGAGATAAAAGAAGAATAAGACACAGTTTCTGCCTCCCACCAGAGGCTTAACCTCAGTCTCCCCTATTCTTCACAAAATCTCTTGAATTGCCTGTTCTGCTTCATTCTCACTGCCAAGGTGGTAGTGTGGGCTGCTGTACCACCAGAGCTGCTTTGCCGCCAACAGTCTCCCAGCCCACTTCCATCTCATTTCAGCCTCTCTTGTACACCATTGCCAGATTGATCTTCCTAAAGTCGTGTTTCCCAGATTGTGCTTTGGGGAATGTTAGCCCTGATACATGCTTCCTGTGCAAGAGAGGATTTTGTGCCAATGCAAGTTGAGGAACCAGGGAACATTCAGATCCCTCCTAAAGATTCACAGGGTACCTAGTTAGTATGTTAAAGGACCTGAGAAGTCCTGCAATAAAGAAACATCTTTTTAACTTTCTTTAAGCCAACTTAATTGACCACAGGACTTCTTTGTCATGTAATGTCAATTAATATTACATACACACTTTTGTCAGAAATGCTGCCTAAAGCATCATTTTAATCATGTCACTTTCCCAGTTTTAAAATCTCCAGTGCTTCCCCACTTTCCCATGGGAGAGGGCTATCCACCTTGTCAGTCTTATGTCTCAAGGACCTTTACAACGTGATCTTAGTTTAATCCAACTCAATTTCATCTCTTGCTGCTTCCCTACTTGGACCATTTTTTCCCCAATTAGACTGCTCTGCTCATCATTCTCTGCCGATCAACTCTTAATGTCCAGATGAGGAGTTAGGCCAAGAATGACTGGGGACAGAGATCTGAGGCTTTCAGCAGCAGTCATTTGTGAGTAGGTTATACTTGGAAGGCCGGGCAGCAGGAAGCTGGGAGTGGGACAATCTGAGTAAGAGGAAGTGGAGGTAGAGTCCAGGATGAGTAGGTGTGGGAATCCCCATAGCCGAAAATGGCTTATAACTTAAGATATAATCATGAGCATGCAGTGCAAGGGCAGATAGCCAGAGAAATGAACATCAGGACAGGGCAGATTTCAAAAGTAAGTGCCAAAAAAATGAAAAGAAGCAGTGGTGGGATCAAGTCAACTATTTTTCATGTGTAGAAACAGCTATGGTGCCTGCCAGGATGGGATCAAAAATGAAAGCATCCCGGGGGCCTGGGTGGCTCAGTCCATTAAGCGTCTGCCTTCGGCTCAGGTCGTGATCTCAGGGTCCTGGGATCGGCACCCCACCCCTCCCCGGGCTCTCTGTTCTGCGGGAAGCCTGCTTCTCCCTCTCCCTCTGCCCCCCCCCATTTGTGCACGCTCTCTCTCAAATAAATAAAATCTTTTTATAAAAATGAAAGCATCCCTAAAGACAGGGATGTGTGTGTGCGCGCGTGTGTACGTGCACCTTTGTTTAAGGCAGTGAATGGTTGATATTCTTTGAGAACCTGATGGACATTATGAGGCTTCTCTTCAGAAAGATGCACATACACAGAGAATTTTGCATAAAATTTTAGGGATAGACTCTGAAATCCATGGGCCCAAGTTTAAGAAAACCTTTTTATTTAATGTTTAAGGGAGAGAGAAGGTGAGAGAGTGAGAGAGAAAGAGAGAGAGAAAGGGAGAGGAAACTTCCCAAACAGAGATGCTAGCAGGCCAATCTCTTAGGTATATTTTTCTCCATTCTGTCTCCAAAGCAGTCCCAATTATAAAAGCTAGCAGCATGACATTAACCGAATTGTACTTCATTTCTGCTTATTGATTTACTCTGCTACCACTTCTAGAATTGATTCCGTGACCTGTTCTCTGTGACGCTTTTCCATGTCCCTGAGAAACCCATACTCTGTGACCTTTCGATCTGTGAAACACACACGTACGCACATACACATTCACACTCGCACAGAGTTGCTTAGATACCTTCATGTCTACAGCATCCCGGAGAGAAGGAGACACATGAAAGAAAACAAGGTGGTCTATGAATCAGGTCCCCAGGGGACTTTAAGGAGAGGGAGTGTTCTGTGTGGATAAGGACAGGGCAGGGTGTGAATGAAGTTGCTGTGCTAGGTGAGTGATTAGGGTGGTGAAACTTGCTTCAAGGAACAAGTGTATTTGAGTGGTGCTCACATTAAAGTGTGAGGCTTGAATTTCTTTTTTTTTTTAAGATTTTTTTAATTTATTATTTGAGAGAGTGAGAATGAGATAGAGAGAGCATGAGAGGGGGGAGGGTCTGAGGGAGAAGCGGACTCCCTGCTGAGCAGGGAGCCCGATGCGAGACTCGATCCCGGGACTCCAGGATCATGACCTGAGCCGAAGGCAGTCGTGCAACCAACTGAGCCACCCAGGCGCCCGAGGCTTGAATTTCTTATCACTCTTCTCCCAAAGCAATGGTTGTCAACCCTGGCTATGTATTAGAATCACTTGAAAAGCTTTAAAAATATGCCCATGCCCAGGCCCAAACCCCAAGGATTCTAATTTAATTGTTCTGAGGTGTAGTCTGAGCATAATTATATCTTATAAACCATAAAACATTTAACTTAAAAATGCTACTCTACATATATTAAAAATAGCTCGTACAAACACATGTAATGTATTCTGTAGCTACTGGTTTCCTTTGCTTAAAAATATTTTATCTATTATCTATCTATCTAATCATCTAAGGAAACTATAAGTCTTACCTATGGAAAAGCCTGTATTCTATCACAAACGTGTATGGCCAGATTCCTCAGACTTCCCCCCCCCCACTCCCTTTTTGGTAGATGTATTTTAGATTTTTATTATGATATAAAAGTAGACAGAACAGTATGAAGAACCCTTTTGTTCCCATCACTCAGTTTAAGTAATTACTAACCCTTGGCCAATCTTGTTATATCTGTATCCTTACTACTCCCTGTGCACTTGTGTCTTAGTCTGTTTGGGCTGCTATAACAAAAATCCCATAGAGTGGGTGGCTTAAACAGCAAACATTTGTTCTTTACAATTCTGGAGGCTGGGTAAGCCTGAGGTCAGGGTACTGGTAGGTTCTGTGTCTGGTGAGAGCCCCCTGGTTCATGGATGGCTGTCTTCTCCTTGTGGCTTCACATGACGGAAGGGACAAGGGAACTCTCTGTGGTCTCTCTTAGAAGAGAGGGCTCCGCCTTCATGACCTCATTACCTCCCAGAGGCCCTACCTTCACATACCATCACATTGGAGATTCAGTTTCAAGATATGAATTATGAATTTTGGGGGAGACACATTCAGTCTATAGCAACATATATATATGTATGTATATATATATTCCTTCAGTTCTGTTCTTTTTAAAAAAGATTTATTTATTTTTATTTTAGAGAGCAAGGGAGAGAGAGAGGGAGAGAGACAGAGGAGGGGCAGAGGGAGACAGAATCCTCAGGCAGACTCCCCGCTGAGTGTGGAGCCCGACACGGGGCTTGATCCCGGGACCCTGAGATTATGACCTGAGCCAAAATCAAGAGTCAGGTGCTTAACCGACTGAGCCACCCAGGTGCCCTTCAGTTCTATTCTTTTTAAAATAGGTTTATTGAGATATAATTTACCTTCTTTTACTGTAAGCATCTATTAAGTTTTGAAAAGCTAATACAGTTGTATAACCATCACTGTGATCAAGATATAGAACATTTGCATCACCCCAAAATGTTCCCTTATGCCCCTTTTTAGTAAGCAGTCACATGGTATGGGTGTACCACAGTTTGTCCATTCATCCACTGAAGGACTTTGGGGTTATTATCAAATTTGACTATTATGAATAAAGCTGATATGAACATTTGTGTATAGGTTTTTGTGGAAACATAAATTTTAATTTCTTTTTGGTAAATATCTAGAAGTGGGGGGCCCCCTGGCTGGCTCAGTTGGTAGAGCATGCGATTCTTGACATTGGGGTTGTGAGTTCATGCCCCACGTTGGGCATAGAGCTTACTTAAAAAAAAATATCTAAAAGTGGAATTTCTGGGTCACATGGAAGGTATTTAACTTTAAAAGAAATTGTTGTCCTTATAAGTACTTGATATTGTCAGAGTTTATTATTATTTTTATTGTAGCCATTCTAATAGGCGTGTGGTTTTAATTTGTATTTCTTTAATAACTAATTATTTTGAGCATCTTTTTTTAAAAAGATTGATTGATTGATTGATTGATTGATTGATTGATTTGTCAGAGAGAAAGAGCCAGAGTGAGAGAGCACAAGCAGGGGGAGCGGCAGGCTGAGGGAGAAGCAGGCTACCGTCTGAGCAAGGAGCCCGGTATGGGGCTTGATCCCAGGACCCTGGGATCATAACCTGAGCTGAGGGCAGACGCTTAACCGACCGAGTCACCCAGGCACCCCTGTTGAACATCTTTGATGTGCTTATTTGCCATCTGTACTGGGTTGAATAGTGTCCCCTCTGAATTCTTGTTCACCTGGAACCTGTGAATGTGACCTTACTTGGAAATAGGGTCTTTGCAGATGTAATCAAGTCAGGATAAGGTCATGCTGGATTAGGGTAGGCCCTTATCTAATGACTGATGCCTTTATAAGAAGGGAGAAATTTGGACACATACAGTAGTCTGCCCTTACCTGTGGGGGATATGTTCCAAGACCCCCTGGGGATGCCTGAGACCATGGATAGTACAAAACCCTCACATATGCTATATTTTTCCTATACGTACATACCTATGATAAAGTTTAATTTATAAATTAGGCACAGTAATTATTAGTATTATTATTAGTATTGTTGATTAACAACAACAATAATAAAATAGAGCAATTATAACAGTATACTGTGAAAAAAAGTTATGTGAATGTGTTCTCTCTCTCAAAATACCTTACTGTCCTGTACTCACCCTTCTTCTTGTGAGGATGTGAGATGATAAAATGCCTATGTGATGAGACGAAGTGAGGGGCATGATGTAGGCTTGTGACATAGCGTTAGGTTACTACTGACTTTTTGACACTGTGTCAGAAGGAGGATCATCTGCTTCTGGATTGTGGTTGGCCAGGGGTAACTGAGACCGTGGAAAGCAAAACCTCGGATAAGGGGGGACTATTGTACATACACAGAGGGAAGACAATCATGTAAAGATGGAGGCAGAGATTGGAGTTATGCTGCCACAAGCCAAGGTGAGCCAAGGACTGCTGGCAACCACCAGAAGCTCGGAAGAGGCAAGGAAGGATCCTTCCCTAGAGCCTTCTGAGAGAGCATGGACTGGCAGACATCTTGATTTTTGGACTACTAGCCTCAAAAATTATGAGAGAATAAATTTCTGTTATTTAAGCCACCAAGTTTGTGTTGCTTTGTTATGGCACCTCTGGAAAAGTAATAAACCATCTGTATATTCTCTGGTGAAATGTCTGTTCATGTCTTTTGGCCATTTAAAAATTGGATTGTTTGTTTTCTTATTGTTCATAGTTTTGTTCAACACTCTACTTTTGGATAGCAGGGAAACCTATATATCTAAATTAGTCTTTAATATAATCAAATATTCATTCACGTATAAGTTTCCAGTTATCTCATAAATGTCATATTTTTTTTCTGTTAGCTTGTTTGAATGCAAATAAGGTCCATACATGGTAATTTTTGATATGTCTCTTGTATTCTTTTAATTTATAGGTTCCTCTCATATCTTTTTTTAAAAAAGATTTTATTTATTTATTTGTCAGAGAGAGAGAGAGAGACAGAGCACAAGCAGGGGAAGCGGCAGGCAGGGGGAGAAGCAGGCTCCCCGCCAAGCAAGGAGCCCGATGCGGGACTCAATCCCAGGACCCTGGGATCATGACCTGAGCCAAAGGCCGATGCTTAACCGACTGAGCCACCCAGCCATCCCCCCGCTTTTTTTAAAGGTTTTATTTATTTGTCAGAGAGAGAGAGACAGACAGACAGACCTTTCATATCTTTTTATTCTTTGCAATTTATCTGTTGAAGAAACTGGGTTCTTTGTCCAGTAGAGTTTTCCACAGCCCAGATTCTGCTGAAAGCTTTCCCATGGTATTGTTTAACATGCTCCTCTGTCTTCTGTATTTCCTGTAAATTCATAGTTGGATCTAGATGCTAACTCAGGTGCAGGTTCATATATTTTTTAGCAACCTCAATTATGAAATACTCGTATCAAGCCATAAGCAATATAATTGCAAAACAGCCCTCTACACATTTCACATCTCATCAATTCTAGTATTGTAATTGCAACCCAACAACTCATGAATGTACAGAAACAGGCATCACGAGGAGCAAGAACTATCACCCATTGATTTTGTAGATGAGCAGTGTGCAACTCTTGAATGACAGTGCTCACTTCACTGAATCTGTGCACTTTTCATTCATCTTGTGTGAACGATGGGGTGACTTAAACTCAAATGCAGCATATAAACATTTTCTGGCCAAAAAAGCACAAGTTAAAAACAAAATATTTACATCATTTACTATTTAACACCATAAAAAATGGCCTTAACTAAGCTCTTTCTCACTATATTGAGCAGACTAATAGGGCATCTTAGGGCATGATAGAGACTCTCCTATCACAGATGACTCTCAGGTTAAACTCTTTAAATAAGACCACCACATATGCTTCACCAGCTTTCTGAAGTACACTATGGCTGCCCTCAGGAAGCTCAAATCTATTTTGAAATCCTGGATAATTTCCCTTACCAGATTCTGAAAAGAAAGCTTTTGGATTGGAAGCTCTATTGACTTCCAGCCTGTACAACAAGACTTTTAAGTCTCTGTCTGTCTTAGTGACCAGCTATTTTCATGGGGGTTTTCCAATCAGTGGATTTGTGAGCACAGTGCTTTGTGTCACCCATTTCCTTTAACCTAATACCAAAGTCTGTCTCTGCTGCTATGCCATTCATGTGCTCTAGTAACCAAGCTAAGAAAAAAAAAAGTTGCTTTTCAACCAATACCTAACCTTTCCACTCTCAGAATCATTGTCTTTTTAAAAAGTTTTTTATGTATTTATATGGGTATACACACATAAGTAGTGTGTGTGTATAAGTGTGTGCATATGTATGCACACAGATACATATGTAATTTAAATAACTTTTTAAAAACGAATAAGGAAGGACTTTTAAAATATAACTACAATGACGTTATCACTTCTAACAAAATGAACAATAATGTATTAATATGATCTAATACCCAGCCCATATTCAAATTTCCCTGGTTTTCTCAAAAATTGGTTATTTTGAGTCAAGTTCCAAACAAGAGCCACACAATTCATTTTATGGCCATGTTTCTTAAGTCTTTTTTATTCTACAACAATGTCCCCTCTTCCTTTTCTTCCCATGTATAATAGCCTGAATGTTTGTGTCCCCCCCCACAAAATTCATATGTTGAAATCCTAGCCCCCCGTGTGATGCTATGAGGAGGTGGGGCCTTTGGGAGGTGAGTAGGTCATGAAGTTGGAGCCCTAATGAATGGGATTAGTACCCTTATAAAAGGGACGTCAAAGAGCTCTCTCGCCCTTCCACTATGTGAGGACACTGCAAGAAGTTGGCTGCAAGAAGTTGGCTGTCTGCAACTAGGGGGCAGACCTTCACCAAGAACCCAATCGTGCTGATTCCTTGATCTTGGACTTCAGCCTCTAGAGCTATGACAAATAAGTTCCTGTTGTTTATAAGCCACCCATTCTATTATATTCTGTTAGAGCCGCCTGAACTGAGTAAGACACCATGCTATTGGAGAAATTGGGCCATTTGTTTCTCAAAGTGCCCCACTTTCTGTGTTTGGCTGATTACCTCCTTCTGGTACCATTTAACTTGTTCCCCTATCTCTTTTATTTCCTATACAGGTGTTTAGATCTAGACTAGAAGATTTATTTGTTTCAGGTTCACTGCTTTTGGCAAAAATGCTTTGTAAGTGGTGCTGTGTGCATTCTATTGCATCAATCAGAAGGCGCATCATATCTGGTTGTCTCACTTTTAGTGATGAGATTTATTTTGCGGTGAGATGGGCTTGGCCTGTTCCTTGTTAAACTTTTAGTTAATAGGTTTAGCATTCATTGATGCTTTTTTTTTTTTGTAAACTCTAGCACATTCTTATTGCTGTATTAATTTTGAAGACGAGCACATCCTACCCACAGCAGTGTTGTTCCAGGAAGCAGGGCAGGAATAGTGGTAAGTTAGAAAAGAGACTATGAATTGCACAAATACTATAAAAGTAAAAACATGTTTCAAAACTACAATAAGCCCGTATCCAAAGGAGTCGTCTAGGTCAGTGGCGTGCTGGGCTGTGAATCCCGCGGGCTCGCTCTGGCCTGCCGGCGCCCGTGAGGCCTGCCACCTGCCTGGCAGAGGGGGAATGCGCTACACAGAGCCAGGAGGGTTGCTACTGGGTGGGAGAATTCACAGACGTTCCAGGTGACTCATGTCAGGATCATTCCTTGTGCAAAGTCTGATGTAGATGAAGATAAAGTGGTTTCTTGGTCAATAACTGCAATTTCTTTCTTTTAAAGTCAGTGGGTTTCTTGTATAGTCTTATTACAATCGGCCCGGCTTTAATTTCATCCATCTCCATGAAAGCAAAGCACTTGGTGCTGGTGAACCTTTTTTTAGGCTTGCAGTGTTCGAATTCAAAGAAGATAGCTGCAGCTTTGGTTAATTTTTCAACATCCTTCTGGAGCTCAATGTCCACGTTAAAATGAACATATGTATCTTCTTTTCTTGAAGCCACAGGAGTATCTTGCACAGGAGTTAAATCTATGCCATTCAGATCCTTTACGCTAACTGTGATATAGGGATCGATGCACTGCCCCGCATCCTTCAGACCGATTTTCTCAATTCTGATGGTGAGTGGCGTCATTCCTGGCTCTGACAGCAGCCTGGGTAGTAAAGTGCCGTGAACTCTAGCAGGAAAGGAATCAGGAGACCCTGCTCCAGCACCACCCTCTTCTTCATCTTCTTCAAATTCCAAATTCTCTTCTTCACCAGGTGCTAAAATTCTTCTTAAGGGGACAGGCTGAACGTCAGATGGGAATTCCTTATTATACGTAAGAATATTCTTTAGGATTGGTTCTAGCTTCTTCAGGTCCTCCAGTTTAAATTCTTCTTGAGACTGTGTGGACTGTAAAGCTGCACTTCGTAATTCCAAACATGTTGCAATTTTGCCTATGGTTTTCTTTCGTTCTTCTGTGAATTCAGAATTATTGTGTTGAGCTTGGGCCTCTTTTTGTAGATGTCTTGCTAATATCTGATACTCGTCTATCGCCTCCACCAGCTGGCCCCAAGAGTCAAAGTCGGCGCCTCTCCTAAAACTGGCGCCCCAGCGCTGCAGCAGACTCCGGGTCACCTCCGACATGGCCGGTGCCCACCCCGTCCCCTCCCGCCCCTACCCCAGCGAGGCCGGGCTCTAGGGCGCCATCCTCCCCGGGCCTGGCCCCGACATTAACAGGGCCAGGAGGAACCGCTACGGCCACCACCGCCACCCACCGAGGACTCATTGATGCTTTTTGCCTAAATCCATTCGTTCATTAGGAGTTGCAAAGTGGTGACTTTATAATCCTCTCGTTCCTTTTGCATCGATTAGTGGAACTCTCTGTAATGAAGAACTTTTCTTATCAACCTTTTTAGTGACCCTGAAGTACTGTTTGACCAGGAAATGAAGAATCAGTGCTTAATTCTTTACCTTTGTTTATTTTTAATGTAACGAGTTGTTGCTCTAGAAACTTCCAGTGATGATCAATGAGTTTTTTTCTTGAGAGTCCTAATGAACTTACAGAATTTTATATATTTGATGTGTTTCAGTCAACCACAATCATTTTTTAAATGCTCAATTTGATAACCTTTGGCCAGGAGAAGCCCCTTTAAGTCAGCTCCTGGGTCTTGCTGTATCCTCAGTAGTCTTTGATAGTGTCCTTGCTTTTTGGTATGACAACATGCCTGAGGCTTATCTTGAATTCCCTACCCTACACCTGGAATCAGCCATTTCTCCAGGGAGCCATGGATCCTTTTAATGGGAAATGCAATGAACATAAGTAATTTTGTTTGTTTTTGAAATAGACTTTATTTGTTAGAGCAATTTGGGGTTTCCAGAAAAATTGAGCCAAAAGTATAGGGAATTCCCATATATCTCTTCTTCCCCTCTTCCACAGTTTCCCCGATTAACATATTGCATTAGTTGGGTACATTTGTAACAACTGAGAAACCAATATTGATACATATTATTACTAAAGTCCATAGTTTACATTAGGGCTTACTCTGTGTTGTATAGCTCTATGCATTTTGAAAAATGTATATTTCATGTGTACACCATTATAGTATCATACAGAATATTTTCACTGCCCTAAAAATGCCCTGTGCTCCACCTGTTCATCCCTTACCCCCCTCCCAGAACTCCTGGTAAGCACTGATGCTTTCACTACTGCCATAGTTTTGTCCACAAATATTTTCAAAAAGTTCTATCAGATGAAGGAAGTTCTTAAAAGACCAAAAGTGAGGATGAAATGTTACCCAGAGGAGACAACTGAAAGACCCAAGTCCCTGCAGAGGCAAGAGCAGATGGAGTCTAGAAGGGATTAGCTCTGACAGAAGCAGCTACAGGCAGAAGGAATGTGGATAAGAGTTAAGATCAGAGGACAACTGAGCCTGGGAGCTACTACCACCTCCACGTGTTGAGTGGGGCACAGATCCCAGATATTCTCAGAACCTGCCTCTTGCACCTTTGTGTACCCAGGCTCAGGGGACCTAGTCCTTCTCTCTTTTTCCCTCAGAGTCCTCTCCTTTCCGCCGCTCTTGGAGTCCCCGACTCTTAGACAGTCCAGTTCTACTACTTATCTCAAGGATAGCTGTGAAGCCTAAGTGAGATAATACGGATAACGTGCTTTACACACAGCAAACAATAATAATCAGTTGTCCTTGATGTTATTACTGAATTAAGGCCCCAGAACTTTCAGATCTTGAGGTCCTTCACCCTTTTATCTGCTCTCGGGTTTAATTAGTACCAGGACTTGTAGGATTTTAATCAGCATCAATCTGTGTGATCAGGCCTCACCCAACTCCCTTACTTATATTTATCTCTGTACAGTAGCCCATATTTGAGGACCCTTTCGCTTAGGGCCCAGGACAAACGACCACTGCCTTCCTCCTACCCTCCAGGTTTTGCAAAGGACCTTCAGAGTCCTGAATGCCTTGTCTATGGTGAGAGTGTAGGTGAAACTTCTCTTTTACAGGACGTAGGTCAATGAGGCAGCCAGGCTGGCCATGTCAGCTATAAAGCAGCCTCACAATTGGCTGAGTTGTATTTGAAAGGCTGTCCTTTGGGTATACATATGGACAAAGTTATGAGTATTCTTAAACCCACTGGAACTTCTCCATTCTAAATATATACTCCATCTCTCAAGATCATACAGCAGGCTGAAGATAAGGAAGTGTGGATACTTGTCCCTTCACCATCACTTATTTAGGCCTTGAGCAGTAGGGTAAAACTGGGGCAAAACTAGAATTTTCTGGGATTTTTTTCAGTCTCTGAGAAAGAGTAACTTGCTTTGAGGAGATCCAGGCCGATGGTACAATTTTAGCCCCTTGGGAAATGATGGCTGAACATCCAGTCTTGAGAGTTTACCCAAGAGGGAAGACATGGAAATATCAGACATCATGAGTCCAGATAGGGTTGGCTGTGCTGCTGCTGTTGCTACAGGCCACAGGCTGTGTGGACAGAAGTCAGCCAAGATAAAACCTACTGCTCTTCAGAGCTCCAGGTGCAGACCTAGAGCCAGACCTTTAGCAGGTACCGACATTGGAAATAAAGGATAGCTGTTCTGCCTGTTTCCCTACCTGGGTGCCTTAGATTTTCAAAGGCAAGGTCTAGGTCATTTGAGTCCCTGCCAGCAGTGAGGAGATACTCCTATGGAAGTACTGTGTGCAGACAATACCTCTGGGGCTGTTTCTGGAAGGGTGGGGCTTTGTGTCTACAGGGCCAAATTTTGCCAACCACTTAATAGGCTGATGCCATCAGCCAGAAGGTGGTAGCTTCCTCCCTGAGCTCCTATGATAACTAGGATTGGGAATGACAGAGTTGCTGTGAACTCCTCCAGGAGGTGCCTCTAGCACAAGTAGCTCATGGAATGATGTCTAGGTCTGGCCAGTGAAAGCTTGGGCAAGCTGGGTAGAAGGGCCATTTTGGAGGGAAGCATCTGAGTACAAGCATATTGAACTCCAGGTCAAGCTGGATGGGTAATGCCCAAAGTGTTAGTGAGGTGGCGATCCAAAGTTAGGACTCCATTACTGGCCTCAGTGTGATGAGCTTCTAGGTCTGTAAGCTCTCCAGATTAGAGACTTTGCTTTGCCCCAAACTAGAGAGGAGTTAGAGCTGAAGGCTGAGGGACAAGGCTACCAAGATTTAGAAATCTGCAGGGGAGGAAGCCAGGTAGGCTTGAACCTAGTCTCTTTGGGCATTCTTCCAAGAAGCATTTAAATGGCCCAACTGGCATCCTGAAATCTAGACCCCCTTCTGTTACCACCCCTCCTCCCTTCTCTGGGCAACGAGTTATTTAATAATTAACAATGGGTTAATTGCTTGGAAATGTTTATTTGAGCCAAGATTTAAACTTGTTTCCAGGTAAGTATCGGGAGGGTCAGAAGCCTACAAGGGGTAGTTGGTTGCAAAATGGGAATTAGATGGAGAAGGGATCCATCTTGATGATGATGATGATGATGATGATGATGGTGATGATGATTTTAGTAATTTCTACACCCAACATAGGGCTTGAACTCATGACCCCAGGATCAAGCGTCTCATGCTCCTCCAACTGAGCCAGTCAGATGCCCCAGGATCCATCTCTATTAATCTCCAATTAGGTAGACTTGTGAAGAGAGCTAAGAACTTCATTGTTCAGTGCCATCAGGAAGTCACTAATTTTATTCTCTCTTCGGTGGTTACCTATTAATTAAGTGGAAATAAAGAGGAGACTATTTGGAGATGGATTTGCTCAGACTGTCTTGTGCCTTGTAGAGTCAATATTCTTGGCTATTAATGAGATCTTGGATAAAAGGAAGTAGGTGCAAAGGGAGGCAACCAGCTAGAGGTATTGCCTGGCTAAGAGCAATACGACGGGCTAGATGGACTCAGAGTATTCTGCCTCTTCTCCTAACTTTTTCAGTGATCCTTTGCTCTGGGTTCTGCAACAGGAGTCTCAACCCTGGGGTTATTCCACCACTATAGACAGAACCCCATGATTTCATATATGATGATTAAGAGTATGGGTTTGGTGTCAGATCTGAGCTAGAATCCCAGCATGGCCATTTACCAGCTGTGTGACCTTGAACAAGTTACATAATCTCTCTGTTTCCTCAGCTGCAAAATGGTAGTAATAACAATACTTACCCCTTGATTGTTCAGAGAAATAGATGAATTTAATGCACATAAAGCACTTAGTGTAATGCCTGACAAATAAAAGGTACTTAACAATGAATACTTGTTTCTTTTCATGCTTTCTCATACCAGGAATCTACTGTGGTGGAAAATCCCAATTGCTCTGATGTTGGTTTTTTTTTTTTTTACGCATATTTCTTCTGATAAGGCTGCTACCAGTGGAGGCTTGATGAAGCCCTGGGCCCTACTTAGGGCGGTGGCCTGGCAGCCCCTCTGTCTTTGACAAGCTCATCTCTACTTTTTCCAATATGGTATAATAGTTTTGAGTATGGGCTCTGGAGTTAGATCTGGTCTGGAATCCCAGCTCAACTATTTCCTGGCTGTATAACTTTGGGCAAATCATTTAACCCTTCTATGTCTCAATTTCCTCATCTAAAAAAAAATAATAATATTAAGTTACCTCATAGGGATTGTTGGGGAGGACTCAATGAGCTGATGCATGTAAAGCACTCTGAACAATGTCTGGCACTGGATGCCTGGGTGGCTCAGTCGGTGAAGCATCTGCCCTCGGCTCAGGTCACGTTCCCCGGGTCCTGGGATCGAGTCCCACATCGGGCTCCTTGCTCAGCAGGGAGCCTGCTTCTCCCTCTGCCTGCTGCTCCCCCTGCTTGTGCTCGCTCACTCTCTCGGACAAATAAATGAATAAAATCTTTAAAAAAAATGTCTGGCACATGGTGAGTGCTCAAAAAGTGTAGCTGTATTGTTGTCTATATTATTATTATTTTTTTAAAGAAAGATGATTTTGGGGGCGCCTGGGTGGCTCAGTTGGTTAAGCCTCTGCCTTCAGCTCAGGTCATGATCCTAGGGTCCTGGGATCGAGTCCCACATCGGGCTCACTGCGCAGCGGGGAGTCTGTTTCTCCCTCTGCCTGCCACTCCCCCTGCTTGTGCTCTTGTGCTCTCTCTCTCTCTCTCTCTGTCAAATAAATAAAAAAATCTTAAAAAAGTAAAAAAAAATAAATAAAATAAAGATGATTTTTAAAAAGATTTTATTTATTTGACAGAGAGAGAGAGATTACAAGTAGGCAGACAGGCAGGCAGAGGCAGAGGAAGAAGCAGGCTCCCTGCTCAGCAGGGAGCCTGATGCGGGGCTTGATCCCAGGACCCCAGGATCATGACCTGAGCCGAAGGCAGACACTTAACAGACTGAGCCACCCAGGTGCCCCTGTATTATTTTCTTTATCCTCACTCCCATTCTCTCAGCGACCTGAGGGGTGTCGAGAATTCATCTGGCAAAATCATATAAGCAGACACTCAATGGTTTAAGTGCCCCCTCTTCCACTACCATGAAACCAAAGTCACCATTAACTAGTGACAGGTTATAAGTTCTGAGCTATGCCATTTTATTTTTATTTATTTCTAAAAGGATTTTATTTATTTATTTGAGATAGAGAGCGTGAGCAGGAGGAGCAGCAGAGGGAGAGGGATATAAGCAGACTCCCCGCTGAGCGGCAAGCCCGACATGGGGCTCAATCCCAGGACACTGAGATCATGACCTGAGCCAAAGGCAGACACTTAACTGACTGAGCCACCCAGGTGCCCCTAAGCTCTGCCATTTTAAAACATGGCTCTCACATTTTTGATACATCTCCCATTGAGAGGTGATGTCTAGTCCCCTCCCCTTGAATCTGGGCTCTGTGAATGCTTGGCTAATAGAATATGACAGAAGTAGCCCTGTGCCAGTTTCTGGGCCTATGCCTCAAGAAACTGGCAGCTTCTTCTTCCTGTCCCTAGGGGTGTTTATTCTTGGAATCCAGTCACTTGCTGTGAGGAGGCCAAACAGCCCATGGAGAGGCTCCTGTGGAGAGGAACTGGGGCTCCTGGCCCTCAGCTCTGGCTAAGCTCTCAGTTAACAGCCAGCACCAACTTGCCAGTCAATGTGAGTGAGCCATCTTGGACGTAGATCCTCCAGCTCCCAGCTGAGCTACCCTAGCTGATACCACATGAAGCAAAGATCAATCCACCTTGCCAAAGCTTGTCCATTGTTGTGACCAGTATGAATGTTGTTGTATTAAGCCACCAAGGTTGGGGTGGTTTGTTATATAGCAATAGATAATCAGAACACAGATTATGGGCAGCTGACCAATAGGTGGGAGAGATCTTTTGGGGCAGGCTGTTCCATGTATTGTGAGCTCTATCTTGCAAGTGGTAACTGGTTCTATCTATGTGTAGGGCTGGCCTTTGACTGAGTTATGGAATGGAATTGTCATGGATGTGGTTATTAAATTTAATGCTTCAGTCTTAAAGAATAAACAAACATAAAATGTTTTTACCAAAATTGTTGGACAGCATTGCACTAAATATTGACCTTCTCCCTGCCAAATCTATTCCTCCCCCATACTCCATATCTCAGACATGATATCATGTCCCATCCAGTTACTCAAGTAAAACACATAGGGGTCATCCATGAATCCTCTCTTTCCCTGACCCCTCAATCCAGTTCATTAGAGAGTGCTGTTAGTTCTATCCTCAAAATGTATCCTAAATCTGTTACTTTTCTCCATCCCCACCATCACAACTCTAGGCCAAATTATCCTTTTGTCTTACTTGGACTAACCTGTATAGGACACAAACTGCTGGTGCATCTTCTCAGATTCTTTTCCAAGGTTCTGCCCACTTTCCAAATTGTGCTGCGGCCATTCCATGTTTTGGCATCCCTCCTGAGCTTTCAGAGCTACAGGGTAGTCTAAATTGAAGCCCTGCACCTGCTTGACTCTCATGTCCTATACACTGAGCCTGTGAGTGCCAAGGTATCACATCATCTATGGGGATGGGGTCAGGCTTTGTGAGAAGCTGCCAAGGGACCAAATGATGAAACTCGGGAGGGGGAGTCAGCACCTTGCAGTATGAAACTTGACTAGTGGAAATGAGGAGGCATGAGGGTTCCCAGCAGATAAATGTCTCCGATTTCTCCCTTTCTGTCCCAACTCTGAAACATGTGCGCACCTTTTCTTTTCAACCATCTGGAGCAAACATACCCGGCAAGTGACCTGCAGTTGGTGACGCAATGTCCAGTGAGGTCATGCATTGCATCACATTGTTGTTCTACATCATTCCTTGCCTTACTTACCCTTTCCCCTTGCTTTAGGCTTGCATAACTCCCCAGTGGTTAGGGCTTGAATTCCTGGCTCAGGCTCCATTTTAGAAAAACCAGGCTAAGACATTTGGTGTTAGAAGTGGTTCTAGGAATCACAGACCTGTACCTCTGAAACAAATAATACATTATATGTTAAAAAAAAAAAAAAAAGAAGAAGATAGCAGGAAGGGAAGAATGAAGGGGGGAAATCGGAGGGGGAGACGAACCATGAGAGACTATGGACTCTGAGAGACAAACTGAGGGTTCTAGAGGGGAGGGGGTGGGGGGATGGGTTAGCCCGGTGATGGGTATTAAAGAGGGCACGTATTGCATGGAGCACTGGGTGTTATATGCAAACAATGAATCATGGAACACTACATCAAAAACTAATGATGTAATGTATGGTGATTAACATAACATAATAAAAAAAAGTGGTTCTAGGAAACAGACTATCAGGATGGGGTTTTAGAGTTGGATTGTTGACCCGTCTAAAAGCAAGAGGGACCCTGTGGGTGGTGTTAAGTGTATGGAAATAGCCCCTGACGCGAAGTGCCATTGCAATTACTCGAGCTTTCACCTGTGGTGTGTGGTATTTTATTGGTATAATGTGGAGGTGCAGGGCAAGATATGGGAGGTCAAGTGGCTGTGGCACTTAATCGATATACAATGTTATTTATAAGGATCTTGGAGTAGAATGGCTGCTTTTGACGGCAGTAGAAACTCTTGCCTCTATGCAACTTTAATGGAGATCCTTATGTCCCACAGCTGCAGGACAGATTGGACTGAAAATCAGGCTCAGGATCTGATAGTAAGGGTGGCAGAGATGCAAAAAAGACAAAATATGCAACCTTGTAGGGTCTGTTTTTTCAAAATCAGATAGGGAATGAGTTGAACCTAGAGATCCAGGATGGTTATTTGGGTGGGTGAATCCAAGTATTAATGAGCCCTTCAGTTTCCCCCTGGACTTCTCTTGGTGGCAGAAGCATCCCCCTTTTCCCTTGCCAGAGGAGAGTAACTTCCCTTTTCATGGAAGCCATGTCAGGATTTCACCTGAAGCAGTTGCCTTGTGAGATGACATTTTTTTCCAAGATGTGCCCCACCACCCTCATTACTTCCAGGTCATTAACCAGAATCATATCTCGGGACAGCTTGGATAGAGTACACATCCTGCTCTGGAAATTTTTTATACTCATTAATAGGGAGAATCAAAAGCAGTTCACAACCTCAAAAACATTATTTGCATGCAAGAAGCCAGATATACACAAAAATACAGACTGCATGGTTCTTTTTAAATGCCTTCCAAGAACAAACAATACAAATCTATGGAGAAAGAAATCAGAAAGTGGTTGCTTCTGGTTGGGCATCAGGGGATTAACTGAAAAGTAAAGGAGGAAACTTTCTGGGGTGATGGAAATGTTGCATATCTTGTTTTGAGTGGTGGATACATGGGTATGAACAACTGTCAAAACTAAGATCTCGGGGCACCTGGGTGGCTCAGTCGGTTAAACATCAACTCTTGATTCTGGCTCAGGTGGTGATCTCAGGGTTGTGAGATGGAGCCCTGCGTCGGGTTATGTGCTCAGCGTGGAGCCTGCTTAAGATCCTCCCTCTCTCCCTCTGCCCCTACCCTGCTCCCTCTCTGAAAAACACCCAACAACTAAGGTCTCTATTTTTTTGTATGTAAATTACGTCAATAAAAAATTAGTTTACCCTTATATGGCAAGGACACGCTCACTTGGGGCTATTTTAACTCTCATGCTTTTTTTTTTTAATGAAGATTTTGTTTATTTGTCAGAGAGAGAGCGAGCACAAGCAGGGGGAGTCGCAGGGAAAAGGAGAAGCAGGCTCCCCGCTGAGCAAGGAGCCCGATGTGGGACTTGGTCCCAGGGTGCTGGGATCGTGACCTGAGCCGAAGGCAGCCGCTTAACGACTGAGCCACCTAGGTGCCCCAACTCTCATGCTTTCTCTAATAATATTGCATATAGGAAACTTAAACATCCTCACACTCTGCAGAATATCACACTAGCCCACTTCATTGAAGAATATGTTTGCATCATGAATTTCTTTAGATTTGGGGGTCTGGGGCAGAATATCCTCTCTAAGATAAAGGACAAAATACTGTACTTTGCACTCCCTACCACTAAGAAGGTGGCACAGCACTAGTAGATCTTTGGGGATTTGGGATATAACACATGGGAACAGTGCTGTGACCCATTGTCGGATAACCTAGAAGGCTGCCAGTTTTAGGTGAGGTCCAGGACAAGAGAGGGCTCTGCAGCAGGTCTAGTCCACATTATAAGCTGATCTGCCTCCTGGGTGATGTGATTTCTCAGATCCAATGGTGCTAGATTAGTAAGTGTCTGGCCAACCCTTAGGAAAGTCACAGTGTAGATCTGTTTTGTTCTAGAGCAAGGCCATGGCCTTGGTGGCAGAGAACTGTTCTTTTAAAACCACCTCCCATCACCAGAGTATGAGCAATCAGGTTTACCCAGTTCCCCCATAAGCAGTTGATTAAGGAAACTTTCTCTGGAGAAATTGAACAGCTCAGTGATGTTAACACTTAAGGGAACCTACCAAAACATGCCAGAAGGCCACATGTTTGTTCTAACATGCAGCCCACCATTTGGCAAACTCTGCCTACACACAGAGATTCCATTCAGCATTTAGAAGTTCAATTTATTTTTTTAAAGTTTTTATGTAAATTGCAGTTAGCATACAGTGTAATATTAGTTTCAGGTATAAAATATGGTGATTCAACACTTCAATTTAAAATTAAATGAGCACCTGAGAAGCAAATAAAAAGAACAAGAGATAGTTCAAAAATGTAAGAAAGCTTCAAGGGACTTTGGAACTCATTCTGGAACACAATTTTGGTTTTTGTCTTCTAGTCATATGCACTGTGGTGGGAGGTAAGAGTGCAAAGTTGTGAACCTAAGTACCATACCGAAAAGAGGGGACGTGAGTGGCCAAAATGTGGACTGAATGTTATATGAAAATACATTCCTATATTTTCTCATATTATAAACAATCCATGTTGTTTCATTTTCTTTAAATTGTGTAAGAAAGAGTATAAATTTTCAGTCAGACATAGAGCTTAGGGCCTTCTCAGCTGTCTTTCTGAACATGCACCCAGTCCTGAGCATGAGTGTGGCCTAGAGTCCCAGGAGTACGTGGAAGCTTTTCAAAGCCCTTATCCTCCAAAGCATCTCATGGCCCAGCCTTTCCTGGGTTGGTCTGTTTTTTGCCCCAACTGTTATCCCTTGACCCAGGTGGTAGCAAATAATTTGTTTGTTCAGATGTTTTTGAGAATCACCCCCTAGGTCGTCTTAGTCTCAGCCCTGGGAGAGTTCTGAGTTAGGCTAAATAAAGGCAAACTTTCCAGGGCAGGGAGTCAGCAGGCAAGTCCAACAAACACACAATTCTTTGAGAATAGGTCTGTTCTGCTCCCTCCAGGACTGGGTACTGGCTACTGGTACCAGGAATGTGGGCTGTTGTCTTCAAGGTCGCTGCTGAGCTGGGGAGCAGGGTTTAGGTCCTGGGTAAGTTAAAATGCCACAGAGCCCTCTTACCAAGATCCAGCAGCTTTTTCTTGATTGAGCATACCCCTGTTTCCGCAAGCTTTTTGATTAGTATCCAGAGTTCTGAAAAAGTTCTTTTTTTTTCTTTTCTTTTTTTTTTTTAAAGATTTTATTTTTAAGTCATCTCTACATCCAACATGGGGCTCAAACCCACAACTCCAAAATCAAGAGTTGCTGCGTGATCCACCGACTGAGTCAGCCAGGTGCCCCTGAAAAAGTGAATTCTGATTTTTTTTTTTTTTGGCCAGTTTATTTGTTGCTTTTGTGGAGGGAGGGACTTTTGGCGTTCCTTACTCTACCATTTGCACAGATGTCACATGGAATATCTCCTTGTCTTTGATGGCCTTGACGGTTTTGGGGAATATTGGTCAAGTATTTTTTAGAGTGCCCCTCCATTAATATTGGCTCGTTTTCTCATAATTATACTGGGACTGTGGGACTTGGGAGGAACACCATAGAAGTAAAGTGCCATTCTCACCACCACATTATATCATAGGTATATACTCTCGACATGACTTGTTACGGTTAAGAAGAACAGAATTAAAGTGTAGTGGTTTAGGGGTTTGGGCTCTCAAGTCAAACACAATAGAATTCAAATCCTGGCTCCTCCAGTTGCTTGAATAAGTGATGGGACTTTTCTAAGCCTCAGTTTTGTCATATGTGAAACAGGAATGATAATAGTAGTTACTGCATAAGGTTACTGTGGAGAGTCAAATGAGAAAATGCATGTAATTAACATAATGTCTGGCACATAGTAAGTGCTCAATATATGTGAACTAGCGGGGTAAGAGGATGTGTGTATATATGGGTATACACAAGAAAAAAATTAAACATAGTATCAAGAGAATCTGAAGTGGTTTTTATGATATAAAAATGTGCCATAATTTCTCAGAAAGATTTGATGGGAAACCCAGCGTTCTGTGGAATTAGGTATGTTTGGATAAAACGGGAAATTTCATTCATGGGGCATTATTCCTAAGGGCAGGCCAGTTGACTACCTTGGCTGCAGCTCCTGGGTAGCCAGAAGCTATTGTAAAAAACCTGGCAGTTGTGGTCAGGGAGGGACCCTAGAAAGAAAGGAAGGGGTGAACACTATGTAGTAGTTAAAAGCACCTCTATTGGAATCATACAAACCAGGGATCAAATCCTGACTTTCCTTTCACGGGCTCTGTGATGTTGGGTACAGGGACTTAATTTCTGTCAGCTGAAGTTTCCTCATCTGTAAAATGGGCATGATAAATTGAGGATTAAAAGAAATAACCCATGTAAACAGCCAAGAACATTCCCTGTCACATAGTTAGTGCTCAGTCTTAGCTGGGTCTTTACTACCTAACAATGGTGACTCGGTCAGGTCGGGAGATACACCATAGTAGTCTTAAGTCTTTAAGTCAGGGAAGGCGTTTTGTGCCAAGAGGTGGCTTTAGGAAGCTTCGCCTTTCAATATGGAGGACGTTTTGGGCTCCTCCCCTTTCTAATGGTCTCAGTCTCTTGCTCAGGCCTGTTGCAAGCTGCCCCTAGGGGCAGGGTGCTTTTATGATATTTGTGGTGGCTAAAAATCTTAAAAAACAAAAGACTTTCCATGTACAATCAGAAAGAAAATGGAAACCATATGGAAAATTTAGGCCATTCCAATGTGTTCTTAGTCTCCCATTCTACATCCTGCTAGGCCCTCTTCTGCAGATGATGGCTGAGACTATCCTCTTTAGGGTAATAAATCACAGGAACATTAAATGCATCCTTGCAGCTGCACCACGGCTAGTTAGAGGCCTATTCAAGAAAAGGGCTTATGTAGAGGGGTTTTTTTCCCTCCTCCTTTTAAAAAGCCACCTGTACCATTTTTGTCTTGGTTTTTAAGTGGAAATGATTTTAAGATGTAATTTTCTTCCTCTACTTGTGTTTATGATGTACAAATAGTTCTTTGTTAATAGGAAAAGAAAAAAAAAAACCCAAATCCAAATGCCAAACCTAATTAAGGCTCTTTAGAGAAAGTGTGCCTCTTTAACTTTCCAACTTCCTTTCTGAGTTAGTAATTTAGGGACTGGACAAGATGCAGGTGGAAGGAATTGCTTCCTTGACAGCTGGCCCTGAATCTTTCAAATTCCTGGAAGTGTACCAGTTCAGGGGTACAGAGCTATCTGGGAGAACTAGGGCTAGTCTGGAAAGAACACATACTGTAATCTAAATCCTTTTCCTGTTGATTGGCAAAATCCCAAAAGTTCTTTGAGGCTAGGAGAGATAGCTTTGAGGAGAAAATTGGGACCAGATAATCTAATCCAGATGTCAAAAACCAGGCCTTGAGGGGGAAAAAACCTTTTTATTATAAACTAGGCCTTGAGGAAAAAAAAAAATCTCTTCTTTATAAACTAGACCTTGAGGAGGGAAAATCCTTTCATTATAATCATATCAATTCTAGTTAGATTCACATAATGAGGTTAGCCATGCAATTTGGTGAAGATGATGATCAGCCATGTAGAATGATTTAAAAGAGTTCCAGAAGGGCTCCTTCTGCACAATATAATCATCCTTACTCAGGTTCATAGTGCTTGATATTTCTTCATCAGTCGTTCTTAACCCTTTTTTGGTCAAGGACTTATTTCAGAATCTGGTGAAAGTTACTTACCTTTCCTCCAGAAAAATGAACATGTGTATTTACACACCAGTGTGCATTTTTATGGGGTTCACAGACTCCCGTGAACTGCCTCAGGGGAGGTTGGGTTGGATGGCCAGTGTTTTTCATAGTTGATTTTTAAGAGCTATGTAATGGACGCCCTGCCCACACATAGACCCTCATTGAGGTAAACTGAAAAGAAGCTCTACCACATTTTTATCACCATTACATTAAAATATTTAAAATATTATATTTAATAATAACTTCATATCAGGGAGAAGGATGGTATTTAGGGGCAATAGTTCACCACGGTATATGTCTACCTTGGTGATGCACAGCTTAATCACAGATCACCTTCCATTTTGAGTTGGTTTCTTTCCTATTTCTAGTAACTTTTAAACAATATCCAAACTTTAAAATACTTCAAAATACCCTGGGATGGAGGGGCCTGGCTGGTTCAGTCAGTAGAGCATGTGACTCTTGATCTTGCGGTCATGAGTTCAAGCCCCACGCTGGGCACAGGGCCTACACAAATGAATAAGTATGTAAGTAAGTAAGTAAATAAATAAATAAATAAATAACTCTAGGATAGATAAAATAAGAATGACAAAATTTGATAATTATTTGTCTTAGATCCGCCCCCCAAGCAGCGTCTGAAGCAAGGACTTGGGTGTAGTTAGTTATGTTTGGGGTGTTGCCCCAGGAAGCAGGAGTGAGGTAATAGGGAGAAGTAGACAAAGAGGAAAAGTCAATGCAAGGGTACAGCATGAGGTTGCTACATTGGGCAACAAAGGCTTGATTCTGGTCAGACTTCCTGAGAAGGATACAGAACATCTCCCAGAACTGTTCCCCTGATGGATGAGAGGCTCTCATCCACTGGTCCCTGTCTCCCACTGGTTGAAGGCTATCCCCCAAAGTATTACCATTCCCACACATCCCAGGCTGTGCTTTCATGTGGACTGGTTTGGGAGAAGGCCCTGGGGCAGAAGCAGAAGGAGAGAAGCTTGATCTCGAAGTAGTACGTTGTCAGTGTGATGTGAGTCGGAGCTTGCATGGAACTGTCCATCAGAGCTCTGGCTGAAATCTGAGGTGGACTGTTGGGCTGTGAGGTAGGGCACCAGAGGCATTTGCTACACTACTGAATCTGAGTAGTGGGTACATGGAGGTTCATTATCGTGTCCACTCTACTTTTGAGTATGTGTGAAAAATTTTCATAACAAAAAGTTAAAATTCCTAACTCGGAATTATAAGTCACTGGGAACTGTCTCAAGTATTTAGTGGCTTTATTATGTAGTTTTGGGTGTTTGGAGCAAATTACAATGACAGTTCCCTGATGACGCTTTGAAGCACTCTATCAGATGCCAAAGTCCTTGAGCAAATCACACTCAAAGGCTGGAAGGTTGAATAGTTCAACTTGGGAAGTAGATGGATGAGGATCCCTAATCACCTCTTTAGTTGCATTCAATTCTAGAAAGCATGGTGGCACCTTCTGAAAGACTGGGATGTGATGTTTTAAATATATTCAATAATACGTAGTCCATTTCTTTTTGTGAGAAGTGAAGAAATCTCCACATTGTTGGGGAAGAATCAAATTCTTAGTGATAAAGCTGCATCATAGTTTGGTCTTTTTAAAGAAACTCTGATTATTTTAACATTAAATACAGTGATTTTACCACTGAAGTTATTACTTGTAGCCTCTTCAAGACTCTGAATATATGGCTATGAAACACCTCTTGAGCAACACATTTAAAATCTGAGAAATGATCTTTAGTATCATTATCATTGTCATAAAGTCTTTGTTTCCCATCCCTTGTTTTGGTAACTTATGGGAAAGTGGTTCCTCTCAACACTCCTGCTTAGAGTGGAAAAGTGGAGTTTGGTTATTTGCTGCTTGTTTCTTTGTCCAGCATACTGTGAAGACATACCCTTAGGGGCCACAATTTCATTACATTCACAATTTTTCGTTTTCTTCAATACTGACTTGCGATCAGCAAACATATTGCTGATCATTGTCATCAGTGACTCAAGCAGCAAGTGGCTTGTCATTTGGGTGCAACCTCTATTATTTGCACAGCCGCCTATTTCTGGGCTGCGCTCATGGGTAGTTCTCCTCAGAGTTGATCCCAGTGCTCCCTTTGCGGTCTACTTTGTGATTCACAAAAAAACATGTTAAAAAAATTAAAAACCTTTCCTCTTATGGGGAGTAACTGGATCACTCCTACCTTGCTGGTGAAAATGTAGAATGGCATAGCCATTCTGGAAAATAGATGGACTTTTTTTTTTTTTTTTAAAGATTTATTTATTTTCGAGGGAGGGGGAGAGAGAGTCTTAAGCAGACTCTGCACTGAGTGCAGAGGCTGATGTGGGGTTTGATCCAATGACCCAGAGATCGGGACCTGAGCCAAAACCAAGAGTCAGGCGCCCAACAGACTGTGCCACCCAGGTGCCCCAATAGTTGGACTTTTTAAAAATTGAAGTATAAAATAAATAAATAAAAATTGAAGTATAGTTGACATGCAATATTAGATTAGTTTCAGGTATACAATGTAGTAACTTGACATTTAGGTACATTATGAAATGTTTACCATGATAAGTATAGTTACTCTCTGTCACCATATGAAGTTATATTCCTTATGCTGTACTTTACATCCCTGTGACTTATTTATTTTATAACTGGAAGTTTGTACCTCTTAACCCCTTCACCTATTTTGCCCATCCCCACCCCTTCCCCTCTGGCAACCACCAGTTTGTTCTCTATATCTGTCTGTTTCTGTTTTGTTTTGTTTGTACATTTGTTTTGTTTTTTAGGTTCCACATCTAAATGAAATCATACACTGTCTTTGATTTATTTCACTTGGCATAATACCCTCTAGGTCCATCCACGATGTTGCAAATGGCAAGATCTCATTCTTTTTTATGGCTATTTAATATTCCTCGGTGTGTGTGTGTGTGTGTGTGTGTGTGTGTGTGTGTGTGTGTGTGCGTGCGTGCGTGCTCTCCACATTTTCCTTATCCATTTCTACTGATGGACGCTTAGGTTGCTTCCATATCTTGGCTATTATTAATAATGCTGCAATAAACATAAGGGTACATAATCTTCGAATTAGTGTTTTTGTTTTCTTCAGTTAAGTACCCAGAAGAGGAATTACTGGACTGTATGGTAGTTCTACTTTTAATTTTTTGAGGAACCTCCATAGAGTTGGGCAGTTTCTTATAAAACTAAACATGCAACTACTATACAACCATCAGCTGCAGTCATGGGCATTTATCCCATTGAAATGAAAACTTACGGTTACACAAAAACCTCTGCACAAATGTTCCCAGCAGCTTTATTCATGATAGCCCCAAACTGGAAACAATTCAGATGTCCATCAACAGGTGAATGGTTAAATAAATTGTGATGCATACATATCGTGGAATACTATTCAGCAATATAAAGGAACAAATTGACGTATAGTTGATACACACAACATCTTAGGTAAACCTATAAAGAATCTATAAAGAATTATACTGAGTCAAAAAAAAAATAATGCCCGGGCACCTGGGTGGCTCAGTTGGTTAAGCGACTGCCTTCGGCTCAGGTCATGATCCTGGAGTCCCAGGATCGAGTCCCGCCTCGGGCTCCCTGCTCAGCAGGGAGTCGGCTTCTCCCTCTGACCCTACCCCCTCTCCTGTGCTCTCTCTCTCTCTCATTCTCTCTCTCAAATAAATAAAATCTTTAAAAAAAAAATGCCCAAAGGCTACATACTGTATGATTCCAAACATATAACGTTCTTGAAATGACAAAATTATGGAAATGGAGAACGATTAGTAGGTGTCAGGATTAGGGAGGGGGTGGAAGTGGGAGTGGTAGAGGTGTCTATAGGAGGACAACATGAGGGATTTTTAAAAATTTAATTTCAAGTTAGTTAGCATCCAGTGTAGCACTGGTTTCAGGCGCAGAATCCAATAATTCATCCCCCACATACACCACCCAGTGCTCATTCCCAACAACTGCCTTCCTTAATGCCCATCACCCATTTAACTCACCTCCCCTCTCTGCAGCCCCCCTCCCCTCCAACAACCCTCAGTTTGTTCTCTGTAGTTAAGAGTCTCTTATGGTTTGCCTTCCTCTCTGTTTTTATCTTATTTTATTTTTCCTTCCCTTCCCTTATGTTCATCTATTTTGTTTCTTAAATTCCACATATGAGTGAGATCATATGATATTTGTCTTTCTCTGACTGACTTATTTCGCTTAGCATTATACCCTCTGGTTCCATCCACGTTGTTGCAAATGGCAAGATTTCATTCTTTTTGATGGCCCAGTAATATTCCATTGTATATACATACCACATCTTTTTTCTCTATTCATCAGTTGATGGGCATTTTGGCTATTGTTGATAGTGCTGCTATAAACATTGGGGTGCAAGGACAACATGAGGGATTCTTGTGGTGATGGAAATGTTCTGCATCTTGACTGTATCAGTGTTAATATCCTGGTTGTGATATTGTACTATAGTTTCACAAGACACTATGACTGGGGAAACCGGGCAAATGGCACATGGTTTCTGTCTGTATTATTTCTTACAAGTACATGTAATTCCACAGTTATCTCAAAATTACAAGTTTAATTAAAAAAAAAAAGCCCTTTCCTTGCGGAACCTGTTTGGTTCAGTCAGTTATGTGTCTGACTCTTGATCTCAGGTTAGGTGTCAATCACATGGTTGTGAGTTCAAGCCCTGCATTGGGCTCCATGCTGGGTGTGGAGACTACTTAAACAAACAAACAAACAAACAAACAAAACCCCTTTTCCTCTTATGGCATGGGATTTCAGGGCCAAAAATGCAAAATAGCTGTGGAGCACTTCTCCCTTGTACATATAACACGCTTATGCCAAGATTTTGCGTATCAGTGGTTCTTTCTGACTCTAAAGTAAAATATCCGCTAGTGTCCACATGTGTTAGTAATTGTCCTTCTGCACTGTATGCTGTAGATTTTATGGATGACCAATGATGTTGTTTGTTACAGGAATTCTGCCAATAGCTTGTTCTGCTTTTTCTAAGTCATTTGTCATTAGTGTTGTGCTTGGTTTTACAAGCTTCTTGGCAATAAAGTGGCCTGTACCTGTTTTGCCAAGAGGTCTAACAACTTTGAAGACTTACTCCTATAGCTTTAGTATCTTTTCTCACAATATTCATCAATTTCACACAGCAAAGGATTACTTTATGCTTGTTCTTGAAAAATCCCATTGGTTTACCACAGAGTTCACTGTACTTTGTTTAATAATTATGTTAAAGCTTTGATGACTTCATGCTACAATTTTCAATATGTCTTATTACAGATAGCATGCTGGAGACTTGTGGCAAATGGGTGGCAGGTCTAATAAAGTCAGATTTTCATATATTTACCTTCTTACTTCATATTTGCATTTTTGGCTGCTTGTGTGATTTGTCACATGCACAAATTTATTTGTCCCAGCACATACAGATTCACATTCTGTATTTATACTGGAGTCCTGTTCACTATTTATGTACATGGTGTTGTAGCATTTAATTTACTATTTTTACTACTACTTTAATATTCAGTGAACCATTTTTGAGTGGCTGATTTGGTTGGGGGATATAATGGTACACAACAGTCATAACACAAAATACAAATTTAATAAGTATAAGCAATAACATGCAAAAGGCACAAATATATGTTAACAGAGATTAATTGTACCCTGATACGTGAGTGTTGACAGAGACAAACACAGTTCTTATTCATTCCCAGCCTTTGAGAATGTAAGGATTGATGGGGCGCCTCGGTGGCTCAGTTGGTTAAGCGACTGCCTTCGGCTCAGGTCATGATCCTGGAGTCCCAGGATCGAGTCCCGTGTCGGGCTCCCTGCTCAGCAGGGAGTCTGCTTCTCCCTCTGACCCTCTTCCCTCTCGTGCTCTCTCTCTCTCATTCTCTCTCTCTCAAATAAATAAATAAAATCTTAAAAAAAAAGAGAGAATGTAAGGATTGTTAAGAAGGTAATGCGATTGCTGTGGAAAATAATAATTAGCCCATTTCAAATAGGTGGAAAGCATGTGAAGAAATAATCTCATTACTTTTTCCTCTGCCACTTGCTAGGTTTCTAGGGGACAGTTGGTGGCCCTGGACCACCCAGGGTCCATGCATCACACTTTGAGAAACAATGCCTAAGGGAAAGGTCTATGCTGCACATTAAATATATTTATTCATACGTTAACTTTTGATTCTCTTTAGGTTTGTTGAACTTGATTAATTTGATTGTCAAGTTTCCACTCTGGGTAGGACATTGTGACAGAACATATGCTTTTTCCTGATAGGAAAGAGGTATGGCATCTTTCATAATAATAGAATTGTACCTGGGATGAGGCTGTCCTCCTGGGTACTACATTTCTCAGCCTCATTTGTGGTCAGGTGTAGCTAACGGCATGTGAGCGGAAGTGATGTGTGCTCATTCTAGGCCCAACCCTTTAAACTTCGCACATGTGCTCCTCTATGCTTTCTTCCTCTTTCTGCGTACAGAAATACAGATGGTCCTGAAACACAGCTTCAGTTGGGCAGATGAGACTGTCACCCTAGCGCAGAGTGGGGAAACATGATGGGATGGAATGAACCCAAGTCTGCTAATGACTGAATGGAGCCAAAAGGCCCACCTGTTCACCCTGGACTGTCAGATGGACAGAAACTTTTTTGTTCTAGACCCACTGTATTGTTGGGTCTTTATATTATAGTAGCTTGGCCCTTTAATTCTGATAAAGAAGGGGAAATCATGGAGGTCTGAAAGCCCTGGTTGGTAGGTTGTTGGAAGTGCGGTTCTTGGTAGCACAGTGCAGGCGGGAGGAAAAAGGGAATCAGGACTTGGCACAAGACTACCCACTATGGTAGGGGAGTATGGCAGGTGAGTGCCCACCTGAGTTTGAATGCTGATTCTGATAGTACTGCCAGGCAGGGGAGACAAGAAACAAGGGATAAGCTTGGTTGTAAGTTGTGCAGAAATGTAGCAGAAAAGAATGACTGACTTATGGGAACTAGTGACACTCAGAGTCACCCTGTTTAGGATTAGAAAGCAATAACACCAAGCGAGGCACATCAGGCCAGGTCATCCCTGGGCCATCTGTTGCTAGATCCAGTAGAGTGACAGTTCTAAGCTCCCTGAAGGGTGACTGGGAATCTTGATTTACTTTAGCCATGGTTGGTATAAGAACTGCTGTGGAACTGGGTCTACAGGTTGTGGTTTCATGGGTGGCTTCAGCTATAAAGATTTGGGGCTAGGAGCAATCAGAACAAAATCTCTTTTACCTTACAATTTGATCTACAGCTGATCTAATGCCTCAGCCACTGCTAGGGCACCTTTGAATAAACTAGAAAAAGTGCCCCTTTTTCTGGGCACATGGCCTAGGCAACACAGAATATATTAAATTAGGAAAAGAAAGCATGGCTTGCTGAGTGCAGTGCATTTTGGATTTTACATTTGGATTTTGCATCTGACTCCCATGACTGAGCATCTTTGTGCAGTAAACGACATGAACAACTGTACGTGGTGGCCTTGCCGGCCACCAGAAGTACAGTGAGAGTGGAGAGTGAAATTGCAGAGTGAAGGACCAATCCAAATGTGACTCCCTGCCCAGGAAAGGTAGTTTTGGAGATATAAAAAGTGAAGGGTGATTTTAAAAGCTTTAAACTGGGGGCACCTGGGTGGCTTAGTCGTTAGCCGCCTGCCTTTGGCTCAGGTCATGGTCCCAGGGTCCTGGGATCGAGCCCTACATCGGGCTCCCTGCTCCGCGGGAAGCCTGCTTCTCCCTCTCCCACTCCACCTGCTTGTGTTCCCTCTGTCGCTGTGTCTCTGTCTGTCAAATAAATAAATAAATAAATAAATAAATAAATAAATAAATGTTTAAAAATCTTAAAAAAAAAAAAGCTTTAAACTGCTTTGCAAAGCAGTTTATCCCCAAATACACAATATATTTTCTTGTATCAATACCTTTGCTCATGCTGTTTTCCATCTGAAGCATCCTCTCTGGTTATAAAATCCTTACACATGCTTCAAGGCTCAGCTCTAGACTTAATTCTCCAAAAAGTCTTCCATGACCTCTGTAGCCCACAGAGATCCCTCCCTCCCTCTTTCCGCTAGACCCTGCCCATAACACTTATTTCTGCCTCATATTTCGTGCTTAGGCTGGCCTGCTTTCCTTTTTGGCTGATGACCTCCTGTCTGAAGCCTTTCATGCCTTCTCTTGTGCCTCCTCTATACCTACAGGAGTTTATTACACTTATTTGTTTGCACGTCCATCTCTTCTTAGTGGATCCTAAGCTCTCTAAGGACAGGGACTGTGGTTTATTATCTCTGTCCCTACCTAGTACAGGGCTCAACAAATGTTTGCTGAATCAACAAATGGGTAATCCGTGCTCAAAAAATGTCTGTTTGAGTGACAGAGTCTGGAAGACTTCTTCTCTGGTCCCAAACAATGTTTATTTCTACTCGGGGAACCTCCAACGAGCTCTCCACAGCAAGGCACGGGGACCACTTGTGACCAATCAACTTAAAATCTTTCCCCGGTTCAGACCCTACTTTAACAAATTATTGTAGTGGCTGGGCTCTGGGCTTATCGCCTGGTTCTAGGCCAGTATTGCTGTAAACTAGCCACATGACTTTGAGCAAGTTGAATCAGCTCGCTGGCCAGCCTTAGTTCCCTGCCCTGTAAAATGAAGAAATAGCTCTAATAGTCTACCATGTTGTAAAGCAACACAATAAACAATGTGGTAATTGAGCTGAACGGAGAAGATATATTAATATCTATGGTAATACCTAACTTCTAGCTCAGCCTGAAGCAGTTTTTCTTTGGTGGTAAAAGGCCACAAGATTTTTCTATGTCCGATGATGAACAAACAGCTGTAGGAAACTTGGGGAAAATATAACTCTCCCGCTCAGCCTGTGTAATTTTACTTGTTGTTATAATGGGTTACCACCACCTCATCTCTCTCCTGCAGTAAGTTTATTTGTTCCTTCATCCATTCTACTTAGGGTTGACAGATTTATCAAATAAAAATACAAGATTCTTTCTTTTTTTAAAATTTTTAAAAAGATTTTATTTACTTGAGAGAGAGTGAGAGAGAGAGAGCACAGAGGGAGAGGCAGACTCCCTGCTGAGCAGGAAGCCCGATGCGGGGCTCGGTCCCAGGAACCTGGGATCATGACCTGAGCCAAAGGCAGAAGCTTAACCCACTGAGCCACCCAGGCGCCCCACAAGATTCTTTCATATTTGTTCAGTACTTCACGGGTTATGGAGGGGCATCGCAATGGACTAGAATGCACTAAGGCAGGAATAGCCTTGCTATCTGAAGTGTGTCCCCCCCAACTGGCAGCTTCAGGATTACCTGGGAACTTGTTAGAAATGCCAACTCTGGGCCCCACCCCAAACCTATTGAATTGGAATTTGCATTTTAACAAGGCCCCTAGGTGATAAATTGCACATTCCATTTAGCTTGGGGAGCCCTGGGCTATTTGCTAATCTCATCCACCATCTGCTCAACAGCTGTCCCCAAACTCTGGAGTGGGGAAAAGGGAGAAGGGTTGCCTAAAATATGAACTCTTCAGTTGGCCTCTGCATCACAGGGACTGTGTGGCAAATTCAGTGGTTTTGTAGGGCAGTGCCTACTAAATAGCAGGTAATGTTGAGTTTCCTGTCAGGGGGCCACGTGCTTAAAATGAAGTCAGAAACCACATTCCCAGGATGATGAGAGAGCCCTAGGCAGGGCTGGACCTGGCTCAAGCTGTAGTCTGCCTAGCCTGCTCTAGCTATGCCTGTGAGTACTCTTGAGCTCCCCCTTTTGGCTCCATTTTGTCACCTACAAAGCCCTGTCCCTTTTCCTCTCCGGTGCTTGGGTGTCCTCCCCAGCCAAAGTGAACACCGGGGAAGGGGGTGCTCTGGTGTAAAATTAAGCACATGTTTCTCCTCCCCGGGGCTCATTACATTCTCAGTTGGCTTCTTCTTTGCAAACCCCGTTTAAAATAAGGGACTTCAGTCCTCAGCTAGTATTGGAATAGGGTATTTGGGGAGGGGTGGGTCAGACACTCCTGAGAATAAGGACAGCTCTCCTTCTCGGCTCTCAGCCCCAGCCCTACCCATATTCCAGAATCTCTCCACTTGACTGGCCTCTCACGCAGTTGCCCCTCTTGCCTTCACAAGTCTCTCCCTCCTCCTGCCCCCTCCCAGTTTGGGCTTCGGTGGGCCATGGCTGAGGCTACACTGAGGATGGCTAGGCCCCAGAGACCAGGCAGGGACACAGAGACACTAAAGCAACTTGGGGATCCCCAGGAAACCAGAGTGTTTCAGTGCAAGAAGTTCAGTGAAGTAGGCATCCTGTGGTACCAGTGGGTCTAATAGGAGGGAACTGGGGATTGGGATTCCCAGGCAAGAAAGGCTGCAGATTTCAGGACATTTAGGGAGTTGGCCTCAGATCAGGGAACCTGACGTCTGACTAGGGATTCAGGGAACAGAGTCATGACTGGGCAACCAGTGATTAACAAGAAACCAGGGAGTGGACAGAGGTTCTGAGATCACAGAAAAGCCAGGGGTTGGGATGGATTTGGACCTATAAGTGGGGTTGGTGGCTCCAGGAGTGAAGAGTTGAGTCCTGTGCCAAAGCCCCACCATTAGCTTTATTTGTTTGAGTGACAGACCTGGGCATTACAGAGCCGGGATTAAGAAGGTGGGCTCTGGAGCCAGATGGCTGGGGATTAATTCCTGGCTTCACCCCTTACCAGGGGTGTCCTTTGGGTAAGACACTTAATCTTTCTGTGCCTCCGTTGCCATCCCCTGAGGGAGGCTGTGAGGATCAAGCAAGACAATACATAGCAAACCCTTAGCACAGTCCTGGCCCACAGTACCTCCCAGATAAATGCTACGCATTATTATGATTAACCCTCAGACTTCATGCCGCTATCTGCTGCCCCTCAGGCTCACCTATGGTCATTGGTACATGTTGCCTCTGCTTGGATGCCCTTTTCCATCAATTCCTTTTCATCCTTCAGGCCTTAGTTCAGGCATCATTTCGGTAGGAAAAATACACTGTTTTCCTCTATTCTCACACATATGGTACTTCAGACATCAGATGTGTGGGTTTTCCACACCAGGCAATTCTCCGACGTCAGCTGGCTGTCCTACAATTCAGTTCAATTCTAATGCTAACCAGAGTTATCACAGACCCCACAGGTTAAGGGCTCAGCCCCCACAGGACTGCCCGCGTCCACCCACCTCAGGTGGCAGTCAAAAGTCCAGTTTGTCATCTGTGCTTCTCACCAACTGTCTGTAAATAGGAGTTTCCCATGACCACCCCCCCCCCCCCGGGTTCTATCAGTTGCTGAAATAGCTCAAAGAACTCAGGGAAACACTTTACTGGTTGATTATATAATAAAGAATATGATCAAGGATACAGATGAATAGTCAGATGAAGACATATATAGGGTGAGGTCTGGGAGGGTCCTGAGCACAGGAGTTTCTGTCCCTGTGGAGCTGAGGTAAGCCACCCTCCTGGCATGCAGATATGTTCACCAACCCAAAAGCCCCCCAGACCACATTCTTTTGGGACTTCTATGGAGGTTTCATCCTGTAGGCATGATTGATCATTACCCCAGTCTCCATCTCCTCTCTCCCCTCTCTAGAGGATGGGGGCGGGGTGGGGCTGAAAGTTCCAAACTTCTAATCATGACTTGGTGTTTCTGGTCACCAGCCCCCATCTGGAAGCTATCCAGGAGTCCACCAAGACTAACCTCATTAGAACAAAAGATACTCCTATCACCCAGGAAATCCCAAGGGATTTAGGAGCTCTCTGTCGGGAACCAGGGTCAAAGGCCAATATTAGAACAAAAGATGTTCCTAGTCCTCTTATCACTTAGGAAATTACAAAGGTTTTAAGAGCTCTGTGCCAGGAACCAGAGCAGAGACGAATATGTATATGTTTTCCGTTACCTCAGAGGGTCCCTTCCCAGACCCTCTTGGAAAGGGTGAGGTGCTCTCCTTCACGCTCCGACGGCACTTGCAGTTCCAACATCATGCATTGTAATTGCTCATTTCCTTGTCTGCATCTCCCAGGAGACCCTCAGCTCCATGAGTTTTTGGATTGCATCAGTTTTTCCATTGCTGTATCAGCAGTGCTGACACACAGTAGAGATTCATTAAATGTTTGTTGATCAAATGAAAAAATGGTGAGAGACGCCAGGCTTAGGTCCTTTGGGGAGCCATAACCAGACAGGATTTCTCCGTTAAAGCTTAATCTCAGGGCAGCTAACAATTGTAGAGCCACAACCCCAAGGCCTAACGTCCCTTTCAGATGAAGTCCCTTTTAGGAGGTGGCAGTGAAACCCACCTGGGTACCACCTTACCTGTCTGCCTCCTGTGTGCCGTGTGGGCCACAGTAATGTTGGGCAGAGGAGCTTTCAATTCGAGAGTGCCCTACACACCCTCCAAGCTACAATGGCAGCCACCATCTTTCCCAATCTTGTGTGCGTAATGGCGCCTGAAGGCTAGCAAACAGAGAATAGTCCAATATCATTCAAAGCATTCTGGGAAGTACAGTAAGTATGCTCCTGCTTCTGGCACATGAATATGTCTTACTTCATCTGAGATGCTGCTTTTCTGAGTATTCATAAACTCTTGCTTTAAACTTAATTGTAATAGGCCTGTCAGTCTGTCTTTGTGAGCAAAACAATAGCCTCCATCAGCAGAACTACTAGAAGGCTGCAGGGGCCTGAAGAGACGGGCTTAGAAGTCACAGGGCAAAGGCTGGACAATAGGCCCCTTCTCCCTCTTCCTAAACTGTGTGATTCCCCCCAGGGAACAATCACAGAACATTCTCAGGGCCTCTGAGTGACTGACCATTGCCCACTGTCTCGTCACTTGTAGAGACATTCTACACATTTCTCTAAAACTGGCAGGTGGTAAGGTGCACCTGGGAAGAGTTCATTTTGTGTGAGAAAAGGGAACAGGTATCCCAGAGCAAGTGAGAATTGGAGCCAGGGAAGTCACCAGTTGCTCTCAACACGAGAAAACTAGCCTTGTGTATTTATTGCAGGGTTGGGGCACTGGGGTTAGGTCTGGAGAGTTTGGCCCTCATTAGATAATTTGGAAAAAACACACAAAAACTTTGGAGACCTTGATTGATTTCATACCCCATTTTCAAAGGACAATGCAGAGTCATATTGCTGCTGTAGGATCCCTGCGTAGAGTTTCTTCCAAATTTGCCAGATTTAGTGAATAAAAATAAGGGATGCCCAGTTAAACTTGAGTTTTAGAAAAATAACAGGTAACAAAAATATTTATATATTCGGGGCACCTGGGTGGTGCAGTCGGTTAAGCTTCTGACTCTTGATTTTGGCTCAGGTCATGATCTTAGGGTCATGAGATTGAGTCCTGCATCGGGCTCCATACTTGTCCCTCTCCCTCCGCTCCTCCCCCGGCTCGTGCTCTCTCTCTCTCTCAAATAAATAAATAAAATCTTTAAAAAATATTTATATATTCCAAATATTGCATCCTGTAATTTATCTGGTAACCCTGTTCTCAGGCCATTATCACTTGGGGCACCATGCTGTTGGTCCACTTCATAAGGCAAAATGCCTGAGAAACCTCCTGCTACTGGGGTGCCCTTAGCAGCTAGAGTCAGTTCACCTCCCCCAGCACTGCTGGAAGCTCTGAGAGTCTAGCAGAGCCCCTAATGAGTTGAATTGTGTGTGTGTGTGTGTGTGTGTGTGTGTGTCTGTGTGTTGTCTTAATTAAGCCTCTGCTGCTGGCGTATATAAAGATGGGGTTGGATGGAACAGCTGGTCTTTCAACAGCCCTGTTCCCTACTTCTCCTCTTTTCTCCTTGGGGTATGCCTTGAAAACCCTACTACTTCATTCTACTCTAAACCCCTTTCCCCAGCAGCCAACCCAAATCAGTCAAGGCTCTTGAAACTTTCAGCCTGAAGTCGACTTATCCTAATAAACAGAAACCACAGGATTCGGAAGGAAGCTACCGCATGTGCAGTAGTCAATAGGAGAAAGAACAAAAAGGGCCCTTGCTGAGAGTCCCCAGGTCTGTTCACATGGAAACCATCCAAATGTAGGAACCTGAGAGGACTACTGGTGCCTCCCCTGGACATTGAAATAAGAGAAATGATGCAGATTCAAGTGAAAGACAAATCCCACTGGAAGTGTTAGGCAGCAGTGGCTTGGGGACCAGTGAGCTGCAGGGAGGAGCTGTTTGCTTCCCTGCAGATGACTTGCAGGCTCCTTTAAGAAAAGAACTTTCCCTGTGTGTTCTTTGGAGTTGGGCCCGGGAGGGTTTATTGCTAAGTGACCTGTCCTAGCCTGTTCCCAGCACTAAAGGGCAGTTTGCCCCCCTTAAGACTGAGGCCCCTGGTAAGACTCAACCTACCCTCCATGGCCCTTAAGTCTTCTTTCCAAGGTCTTGAGCTCAGGTTGCTGTTTGAGAGACACAGACTCTTGGGTGGTTTTATGGGCAGGTGAAAAGAAGGGTGTGGGGTAGGGTGGGGATAATTTCTGCCCTTCACTTCTCAGCGCAGCCTGGGGTACAGTGATTCTGAGACGCTGTTAGGCTACCTGAGGTAGAGATAAGTTGTCTTCTCATCTCAGATGATGAGGGCTGGGTTGACAGAGAATGGTACATGTAAGGCTTAAGAAGAAAGGCCTGGTGGGGACTGAGCCAGACTGTCGGCCAGACTGGGGTTAAAGACTCGTCAGCACTGTCAGACCAGGACACTCTGACATGTGGCTAACCATCTGCATTTAGGGCTGGAGGATGCCTAGCTGGCATTTGGGCAGCACTTTATAAAGTGATTTTCCACGCGCAGCTATCAAATCAGCCCTGGGGTCCGGGGCAAGCCCTGGATCAGCTCTCATGGAGGCACTTCGCCCTGGCTGCCTTGTTCTCCAGGGCAGGACAACTCCAGCCTTTGAGGTGGGTCGCCCTAAGTTTTCAAGACGGAAGCCTTGGCCAAATCTGGGATAATTTGAGGACTGAAATAATTAAGTACACTAATGAATTATAAACCACTGGAAAAAACTGGAATCCCTGAGCCCATACTGACAGTAAAGAGATGAATAAACGGGGAGGAAGGGAGGTCTCTTGGTTACAAAATTAAGCAGAATACTCAGGGCCCAGTGACATGTAAAAGAGTGCTCAAGTTGGAAAATCATCATTTTGCAGCCATCATAGTAAATACCGGATCAGGTAACAATTATCAATGGATGCTAACTCTAGGGGAAATATTTTATGAGGAGCAGGATATTTGCATGTTCTTAAAGTGCTTATTACTTACAAAGGAGAAAAACTAAGTAATCACACAGTGGAGAAATTGGACAACACCTTGGCTGGATAATCAAAATTAATACAACCAGTGAAGGACAGATGCACATCATGTGTCTCCAGATGTGATACTGTTGAGAAAAACATAGCACTGCCTATGCAGTTTTCCAGTTGGGAATGCACAGTCTGAATCTAATCAGGGGGAAACATCAGACAAATCCCCAATGAGGAATGTTCTATTTTTTTTTTAAAGGGAAGGGACTGTATTTTTCAAAAATGCCAGTGTCCTAAAAGACAAAGAAAGGCTGCATCAACCAACAAATTTGAATACAGATGGTAGATTACATAAAATATCGTATCAATGTTGAACTTACTGAAGTTGATTATTATAGTTATATAAGAGAATATCCTTATTTTTAGGAATACACACTAAAGTATTTAGAGGGAAAGGGCTATGGTATATGTAACTTATTTTCAAATAGGTCAGAAAAAACTGTGTGTATGTGCATACACACACACACACACACACACACACAGACTGAGAATGATCACCTAATTAATATTAGGTGAATCTGGGTAAAGGCTAAAGAATATGTGAGTGTTCTTTGTTTTTTTTTTTTTATTCTTCCTACTTTTCTGTAAGTTTGAAATTATTTCCAAATAAAAAGTTAAAAGAAAGAAAGAAGAAGAAGATAGCAGGAGGGGAAGAATGAAGGGGGGGAAATTTGAGGGGGAGACAAACGATGAGAGATGATGGACTCTGAAAAACAAACTGAGGGTTCTAGAGTGGAGGGGGGTGGGGGGATGGGTTAGCCTGGTGATGGGTATTAAAGAGGGCACGTTCTGCGTGGAGCACTGGGTATTATGCACAAACAATGACTCATGGAACACTACATCAAAAACTAATGATGTAATGTATGGTGATTAACATAACAATAAAAATTTTTTTAAAAAGGAAGTAAAAAAAAAAGTTAAAAGAAAGAGTGGAGCCTGGAAGGTAGGTGTTGATCCCCATAGAAGGATCCATGAGTCTGCCCCTCAGGCCTGTGATTCATGGCAGTGCTACCTCCTTGGGGCAGTTTGGAGGCTAGAGGAGAAGGCTGGTTCCCCAGGAATTTGGCTCCTCTCTCTCTGACACCCAACTTGTCCTAGGCCAGAGAAGGGGGCTTGTATGGGGCCCTGACAGTCTCTCCCTCTTCTCTTTCCCTATGTTCCTTTTGTACTATCCTTAGCAATAGTGGTTAAGGGAGCAGGCTCTAAAGTCAGACTGTCCAGGTTTGAATGCTGGCTCTGCCACGGTGTGACTCGGAACCTATTTCTTAACCTCTCTGACTTTTAGCTTCCTCACTTGTAAAATGGTATTTATAGGGCTGGCATAAGGTTTAAATGAGATAATACATATATAACACTTAGAAAAATAAGTGTTCGATATACATAGCTATTGTTTCTTCCTCTTTCTTACAAAAGACCTCATGTAATGAGTTGGGGGAGGAAAGAAGGGTGAGGAGGAAAAGAGGATTTTTAGGGCATGAAACTGCTCTGTATGGTATGTAATGCCATCCATGTGAATACAATACATGTCATTATATATTCATCCAAATGCACAGGATGTCCGACACCAAGAGTGAACCCTAATGTAAACTATAGCTGTTGGGTGATGATGATGTGTCTGTGTAGATTCATCAGTTGTAACAAATGTACCACTCTGGTAGGGAACGTTGATAGTTGGGGAGGCTATGCACTCACTATAGGGGCAGGGGGTGTATGGAAAATCTCTGTATCTTCCCCTCAATATTGCTCTGAATCTAAAACTGCTTTTTTAAAAAAGTCCATCAAAAACAAACAAGAAAAAAACAAAGGGAAATCCTGTATAACCTTATTATTACTGTCCATAATCCAAAGGAGCACCTAAAAATAGGAATTTCATGCTCATAGGTCAGCAGAGGAAATGCCTGGCAGTAGAAGAGTCTCATGGAAGCTCCTCACTTGCCAATGGATAGAGTCGTATCTCCTACTCAAAGCAGTGTGGCACAGTGGTGGAGAAAGTCAGGATTTGGAGGCTGACAGGTCAGGGCCAAAATCCTACTGCCACTTCCCAGTGGCCTGGTCACAAGCAAGCTACTTGACCTTGCTGATTCATACTCTTCATCTGTAAAAAGAGATGATGATAGTACTTATCTCATAAGTGTTAGGAAGATTAGATGAGATACTGTATATAGAAACCTTAGCTCAGAGCCTTGTAGGTGGTAAGCACTCAGTGAGTGTTAGAAATGAGTAACGTGGGCCCAGCACTATGCTAAGCACACCCGTGCCCACTCAACATCAGCCAGCTGGTAAGTGGTAGAGCTAGCACTGGAACCCAGGTCCGTCTGACTTCAGAGATCAAGCTTGAAACCATGACCCCATCATTTCTCAGCCTTCAGTCTCTCAAATACCACCTTCAGGATTTTTGCCATATCATGCACTGTCTATACTGTTACTTCCTTGATAGTTTTGAGTCAACCCGCTTTTTTAGAGTTTGTTATTATTATTATTTTTAAGTAGGCTGTATGCCCAGCGTGGGGCTCAAACTCATGACCCCGAAATCAAGAGTTGCATGCTGTTACTGACTGAGCCAGCCGGGTGCTCCAATATTTTATTATTATTTTCTAAAGTCATCTGAGGGCGCCTGGGTGGCTCAGTGGGTTAAGCGTCTGCCTTCGGCTCAGGTCATGATCCCGGGGTCCTGGGATCGAGCCCCGCGTCGGGCTCCCTGCTCAGCGGGGAGTCTGCTTCTCCCTCTCCCTCTGCCTGCCATTCCCTCTACTTGTGCTCTCTCTGTGTCAAATAAACGAATAAAATATTAAAAAAAAAATCTGTACAGCCAACGTGGGGCTTGAACTTCCAACCCCAAGATCAAGAGTTACATGCTCTACCAATTGAGCCAGCCAGGCGCCCCTCGACTTGCTTTTTTTATATATAAATAAATTTTTGTTAAAAGGAAATGTTACTATCATAAAGTGAAATCCAGTATCAAGTGCCCTAAATAAAACTGTAATAATAGACCTGTAACTGTTAATTATAAAGGTTCATTTGGGTATGACTAACAATCGTCTCACATCTCACTGGTGGTTTGCCTAACATACTTTGGGCAATAGTATATTGTTCTAAATAATTTCTCCATCCTCAGGATTATAACACTCCTTGAGGGCCATTTACTGAACCTCCCTCCCCGATCCAGTCCTGAAATAGCCTACACAGTCTTTCAATTGATACTCTCCTGCCTCATCTTGAACGTCTCTTATGAGGAGATGGAAAACCTTTTGCTTCTGACCAGAAGCTGCCATCACACATTCTCCTGTGCCCTTTGAAGTTGACATAAGTATACAGCCTTTGAAGAACTCAGTACTAGTGGAAACCAGACATAAGGCCACGTGGGTGTCCCCACCTTTGCACTTCCTTCTTTCTCCCTTCCTTCTCTTTTAACTTAGCCCTTGCAGGGACAAGGAGAAAGGAGTTGCATAGGTGATGCTGGTGTATTGAGGAATATGCACAGGATTGGAGGTGGATTTATGTGCTTCACTCCAAATGAAAAACCAGGTACAGTGAGCTGGACCTAATAAGAAATCCTTCAGGGCGCCTGGGTGGCTCAGTTGTTAAGCGTCTGCCTTAGGCTCAGGTCATGAGCCCAGTGTCCTGGGATGGAGCCCCGCATTGGCGCCCCGCATCGAGCCCCGCATCACGGGAAGCCTGCTTCTCTCTCTGCCCCTCCTCCCGCTTGTGTTCCCTCTCTTGCCGTGTCTCTCTCTGTGTCAAATAAATAAATAAAATCTTAAAAAAAATAAGAAGTCCTTCGTCTTGGGAGGAAAGGGGACGTTCTGCATGCAGATGTGTGTGTCTCCTAGCCCAGCTGCCTTTCAAATTATTTCTGAATCTTTTGAGAAAAAGGAAATGGAGGAGAAGGGAGGAGTCGCTAAGGAGAACCCAACAAAACCTTAGTAGGACGTCAGCACATAAGCAAGCAAGCATGCTCGGTTTTCTGTAGCAAAGGGTATCACAAAGGGAAAAGGCATTCTCCTTCATCTACAGGAACCCTCGGCACGGCGGCTTTGGCATTTCAAGGGCCCCTGGGCCTCCAGTGTAGCAGCAGATGGTCGGGCCCGGCAGACACAGAGGGCCTTCGCGCCCCAACCAAAGATCGAAGCAGCAGCGGGCCCTGGTAGGGAGCAGATAGCCCTGATGCGCTAATAATATTCAGGCTACGTTCTGCATGAGAGGTCAAGGCAAGAGCTTGTAACATTTGGGAGCTGACTGGTAGTGTGACTTTTTATACCCCCACAGGCTGCCAAGGCCCGGGGAAGCTCAGGTTCCATGCGGCTCAGAGGAAATCTCAGTGCCAAGGCAGACTAAGCCAGCTCCAGACCTCACAGAACAAGAGGTACATGCCCTTATAATGAAGGTCTCTTTTGAAACTCTCAGAAAGGCCTTGAAAATATAATACATGGAAGCAGAGCCTGCAACACAGACATGAGGTGTCCGGCGCCATCATTATTGTGAATTAGCCACTTGATCACCAACCATCGCTCGAACACAGTGCATGCTGCGAATGGGTCCGAGTAATTGGAGGCCGGCTATTTGTTCGCTGGGGAGACAGAACTATCAGAGTGATGTCTGGGTGAGGTATTGACAGGGAGGGATGCATTCATGGAACAAAATGGGTCCTCAACATAGTTTCTCGTGTGATGGCTCCGAAAGAAACCCGGGACTTGGGCCCTTTACTGGCCGAATTACCATCTGCTAATGTCTGTTGCATCGCGGCTGGAGTGGGGTCTGTCAGTGAGCTTCGTGTTGACACAGGTGCTGGGGAGAGGCTGGAGAGGAGGAAATAGGCTGGAAAGGCTGCTGTCAGGAGCGGCACCAGGGTGGGGAGGAGCTGGGGGGGCGCAGCTGCTTTGGGGTGGTAGAAGCGGGAGGAGGGGTGCAGAGGCTTGCTGTGTTCTGTGTGTCCGCATCGACAGCGTTCACCAGCCCAGCTGGGCCCTGCGGGCCCTGGATAAGTCAGCCCTGGGCAGCAGCTGGGGGGAGACAGCTTTTGCAAAGCACAGCAAGAAGCCACTTTCTTTCCTCATCTTCATGGGGAGAAGGAAGGAGGAATAATAATGAAAATCCCTATTTGTTGACCTTTCCGTAAGCCAGGTAGTCACAACGATCTCGATAAGTAGGTATTAATGCTGGCCCTATTTTACAGATGAGGACAGCGAGGCTCATTTACCCCTGCTTATATTTTGCAGAACACCGATCACAATCTTGAATCCTCTTGTTTATTTGTACCCTTGTCTGTCCATCCCTGTAGAGCATATGTGCTGGGAGAGAGGACTTTTGTCTCTTTTGTTTTACTGCTGTATGTCCAATGCCTAAAAGTGTGTGTGGTACATCACAGCTTCTCAGGTCTTCTGTCAGGTCTGGGATTTGATTTTACCCTACTTACAAACTCATAATTTAGCCTGTTGCTGTTTCATGGGTGCTGGAAGAAAAGAGGAGACTCCTGGATCAGAGATAACAGACTGTATTGCTCGTAGCACAGCAAGTGGCATGGGCATTGGCCCATTTGTGACAGTTCCCCTTGTCACCAAATCCCACAGGGATAACACAGAGGGCCCCATATGCATGCTTTACACATAGTCGGTTTACATCACAGCTGCGGGGCACTGAGCGTAGGGAACCCAGCATTTTATAGCAAGCGGTAAGCCTGCCTCCTCTTTGTCTCCTTAACTCCTTCCACAAAATTGCCAACTGCAATACATAACCCTGAGAAATGTCCAGGTAAAGAGTGGTCAGGGCCTTGCCTGTTTGGCATAGCCGGCGAGAAATACAGGAACACAACAGACCCGTGGAGGAGTGTCTCCCAGCATCCTTTTCCTCCTTGGACTTCTGAACCACTTGTGGGCACTTGGCAGAACTACCTCGTATTCGTCTCTCTTTCACGCATAGGCCTCGTCCCCGTATCTGGTTCAGACTGTGAATGTACTGAGGACAGTCCCCCTGTGTACTTACCCTTTGTGGTCTTCAGAACTGCCTGCGTCATTTGCATACAGCAGCTCCTTAGGAAACAAGGACAATAACAGTAACAGCGTCAGGCCTTGGAGTCATAGACTCACGTCTGACTGTCAACTCTGATTCACATTCATTTTGTGACCTTGGGCAATTTGCTCCACTCCTCTGAACCTGTTTCCTCATCTGTAAAGTGGATAAAAGGTACTTAAGTCGGAGGGTTCCTGTAACTTAAATGAATTTATCCAAATTTGGGGAATGGACGAGTGCTTGGCATGTAGTAAGTATTTAATAAGTAGTAGTTATTTATTGTTGATATTATTATTGAGCCTCTATGTGCCAGGTGCTTTGATATTCAGGTTTTTAAAAGTATAATCCTTCTCATACTCAAGCACAAGAGGTGCTATCCCTTTTCTGTGCACAAAGAAATGGGCTCGGAAAGATGAAAGGACGTCTTACACAGAGTGGAAGAATGGAGTTTTGAGTCCTCTACGCTACTTGTGCTCCGTGAATTGGATGGTTTCATCTTTTCTGAAGGAGTGGAAGGGTGAGCTTCCCCACTTGGGCCATTTCTTTAATGAAATGCTTCAACCCTGAGCCACCAAGGATCTTACAACGTGCGTGCCCCCAGAAACCTGGCCTGGGGGAGTGGAGTCAAGGAGAAGCTGAGAGGAAGAGAGGGGGCTGGCTTTCTGGGGAGCTGAGGGTGAGAACAGTGTGTTGAGGGAGAGCCAAAGCAGAATTAAATCCAAATGCAGGTGATTTCACTGAGGCCAGGAAAGAAACAGCTTTCTGGCAGAGAAGAGAAACCCCGCCCACCAGAGGCCAGCAGGGCTGGTTCCTAGCAGCTGGGAAGACTTTTGCACTCCTTAAAGCAGCCAGTTCTCAGGGCTCCCATGTATGCTTCTCCCTCTGGGGACTTGTACAGAGAGAGCTGTAGGGAGGGGTGCAGAGCAAACAACCCAGATCAAGGCCAAACAGATGCTCTCTTCTTGAGGATGTTCAGGGTGACTCGATCTGCAACAGGGCCCCCTGTCACCCCTAATTTAGGGGCCCCACGTTGAAGGAGAGCGCATCCCCTTCTCCTGGGACGTGAGCCTGCTAGGATAGATGCTTCACCAAAAGACATGTGTGCACTTTGTCCCGGATCTGAGTTCCCTGTGAAGGGCCTTTGAACTCATCAAGCAACTCCAGGAAGTGGAAAAGGATCAAAGAGCGCAAGAGAATCATGCTTTAAGCTTCTTTTAAATTCTAACCTGGCTAGGCACTGAAGACGGAGGAGGCATCTTCCTTGCCCAAGGGCATTCACACACACAGGAGAGCTGTGAGTCCTCACAAAGGACCACTTGCCCCATAAGTACCCAGGCAGAGGGGAAGTGGGGCTTCTGACATGCAGATTGGGCTCCCCTTAGACCCTCCAGATCAGAATCTCAGGGGTTGGGGCCCAGCAGTTAGCATTGCATACAAGCTCCTCAGGTGATTCTCATGAACAAAAACATTTGGGGACAGCTGGGCTGAGGCATGGGCTTTAGAGGGGACCAATCCCACCTCTACTACTTACCAGCTGTGTGATCTTGGGCAACCTATTTAACCTCTCGGAGCCTTAGTTTCTTGCATATAGAAGGGAATAATAGTACCTTCCTCGCAGTGCTGGTGGGAGAATTAAATGAGGTAATATGTGCCTAACTAAAAATGGTAGTTAGTATTCAACTTCTTTCCCCCCCACCACCATGCTTTTTTTCCCCCTGCTTTCCCTTTTCAGTGGGAAATGCAAACTTATTTTTCTCCCTTTGATGCATCCCTGTTTCCTCTCACCACCAGGTATTTGGCACCTCTAAGCACTTGTTAAAAACAGGGTTAAAAGCTTAGGCAAAGCAGAGGCTCCCTATAGTGGCTCCAGATGCTTACCCATGGCATGCCTGTCTCTGAGAAGTGCCTACCTGAGCAGTGCCCCCTTTCAGATTGCCTTCTCTCCCCTTCCTTCCCCCTGAACTAAAACTCCTGCATCCAGTAAGTACTCCATCTCTGTATGGCCCTCCTCTCTGTCAGGGCTATGGCACCGTGAATTAGTCGTGTAGCTGCATAATAACGCAGCCTGTGTTATTAGTCTATTGTGAGTTTGGGAATGGGAGTTAATCCCTCATGAAGATCCCCTCTGAATGGGCTGACAAAATAGTTTGTTAATCTCTAAAACTGAAAGCTGGTTCGTGGACTCTAGTTGATTCCATGGAGGCACAGGTGCACATGGAGGTACGGTCTGTCTCACCTCTTAACCATGGCATACTCAAGGATTCCCCGCAACTCTGCCTTGACCATACTCCACTGACTGCCCCCTTTGGTTTTTTCCCCTTGGTGATCATTTGAACCTGATCCCATCCAGATTCTTTAATGAATACTTATTGGTTTCCTCTGCAGAGGGGTTGTCCCTGTTATTCATAAGATATTAAGGGCTATTTGACTTTTTGAACCAGGAGTTAATGCTGACTGCATATTAGGATCACCTGCTTAGCTTTTTAAAAAAAGGATTCTTGGGCCCTGCTCCCAGAGATTCAAATTTAATGGCTATCAGTAGGTTTTAAAAGCCCCCTACTCAAGTGATTCCAAATGTACAGCAAGAGCTGGGAACCACTGCTTGAAACTATGTGAATTTACTCATTCCACAAATACTGAGTGTTTATCACAGGCCAGACACTGTTATAGGCCCTGGGAACACAGCCATGAAGATAGCCAAGAGACAACATGAAACTGCGGCACCTGGGTGGCTCAGTCGGTTGGGCGTCTGACTGATCTCGGGGTCCTGGGATTGAGCCCCCCTCCCACTGCCCCCCCCCGCCTAGGGCTCTGCACTCAGTGGGGTGTCTGCTTGTCCCTCTGCCCCTCCCCCCTCGTGTTCTCTCTCAAATTAATAAAATCTTTAAAAAAAGACAACATGAAACTATTCTAACACTGTATATTAATTAAAAAAAAAAACAAACAGAGGGGTGCCTAGCTGGCTCAGTCAGTAGAGCATGTGACTCGATCTCAAGGTCATGAGTTTGAGCCCCACATTGGATGTAGAGTTTATTTAAAAAATAATAATAATAATAATTACAAAAAAGATAGCCAAGAGATGAAAATCCCTGCCATCATGAGGTTTATTTATTTTTTTAAAGATTTTTAAAAATGTATTTGACAGAGACACAGCGAGAGAGAGAGAGAGAGAGAGAGAGAGAGACAAGCAGGGGGAGTGGGAGAGGGAGAAGCAGGCTTCCTGCGGAGCAGGGAGCTGGATGCAGGGCTCAATCCAGGACCCTGGGATCATGACCTGAGCCAAAGGCAGATGCTTAACAACTGAGCCACCCAAGCGCCCCATGAGGTTTATTTTTTAATGGGAAAATTAGACAATAAGTAAGATAATTAAATATATATTATTTTGATATGATGATAAATACAATAGAAAAAAATAAAGTAAGGAAGAGGGGATAGGGGATGGCAGGGGTGTTATGTTATGCAGTTTCGATTGGGGTGGTTGTCTTAGTCCCTTTATGCTGCTATGAAAAAATACCATAGACTGGGTAGCTTAAATAACAAACATTTATTTCTCAAAGTTCTGGGAGGCTGGGAAGTCTAAGATCAAGGTGATGGTAGATTTGATGTCTGGTGAGGACCTGCTTCTTGGTTCATAGAGAGCTGTCATCCCACTTTATCCTCATGTGGCAAAAGGGGTGAGGGAACTCTCTGGGGTCTTATTTATATGGGCACTAATCCCATTCATGAGGGCCCCACGCTCATGACCTAAACCACCCCCAAAGGCCCTGCCTCCTCATACCATTGCATTGGGGGTTAGGATTTCAACATATACATTTTAGCCAGGGGACACAAACATTTAGTCCAAGAGAGGTCGAGGAAAACTTCACAGAGAAAGGGACAATTAATGAAGACCTGAAAGAGGTTGCTGGGGTGAACCATGCAGATGCATGGAAGAGTATTCTTGGCAGAAGGAATAGCCAATGCAGAGAGCTCAAGTCAGGAGTGAGCTTGGTGTTCTAGGTAAAACAAGGAGCCTAAGTGTGGCTGGAGGGAAGTGAAGGGGAAGCTGGTTGGGCGCGGGCAAGTTGCTTAGGGCCTTGCAGGCCATTGTAAGGACTAGGACTTGTCTTAAAAAGATTTTATTTACTTATTTGAGAGAGAGAGAGAGAGAGAGAGAGAGAGAGAGCACAAGCAGTGGGGAGGGGCAGAGGGAGAGGCAGAGGGAGAAGCACGCTCCCTGCTGAGCAGGGAGTCCGACCCAGGGCTCGATCCCAGGACCCTGGGATCATGACCTAAGCCGAAGGCAGACGCTTCACCGACTGAGCCACCCAGGTGCCCCAGGACTAGGACTTTTACTTTAATGAGATGAAAAGACACTGGATGGGTTTGAGCAGATGAGGGGCATCATCTGCTGCAGGGAAACAGACTAGATCAGGAGCCATTACGTGGAGGATAGACTACCGAGTGGCAAGGATGGAAGGAGGGAGGCTGTGTTGGGGGCTGGGGGAGTATTCAGATTGGCCTGCGCCTTCGTATCCTCTCTTATCCTCTCCCCTTGTGGGGCTGGGGCGTGGGGAAATTCGTGACCCCGGACTCTGCCACAAGGATAAAGGGAGAAATAAATCAGATGTGAGAGTGTGCCTAACGTGTACAGATGTGTTTTCTCTGGATTAAGAGCCAAACACACCGTGGCAACTTGAATCTCTTCCTCTTTTGTCTCTTACTCCACCTCAGATCCCCTTCCTCGTCTATTTCTTGAAGCTTCTTAGGCACATCCCTCCCCCACACCCCAGGAGTGACCTAGGTCTTTTGTCCTGTTTTACCTCCTGCTTTTGACAGAGAAGGAGATAAAAACTTCTGCGTTGATGTGAGTGGAGATCTTATTATAGCAGCCACCTGTGAAACAGCGGCGGGAGGTAGAGATGCTTAATGTGTAAAATGTTCATTGTCCTGGAAAAAATCAATACCACAAATGTGGACTTAATGGCACCCCTTGGGGAATGGGAGTTTGGGCAATGTAACATTCTAGTTAATTGAAAGGTAACCCACTCCTCACCCCTGCTTTTTTCCCTCCTTTTCTTCGCATTAGCTCTTGTGTCTGAGTAGAAAAATAATAGCTTTTACTGTGCACTTATAATGTGCCGGGCACTGTGCTAGGTGTTTTATAGACATTGTCTTATGTAATCCCTGTAACAACTGATGATGTAGACTTATCCTTGTCCCCGTTTTAAAGCTGAAGAAGGTGAGGCTCGGAGAAAGTAAATAACTCGCGTGAAGTGGCACAGCTAATAAATGGCCAAGCCAATGTGTCTGACACTGAGAGGATCAGCCTCAGTGATCAGAGTTTGTCTATCGTAGACTCTGTTGTGACTAGTTGTGGGGCTTTAGACAGGGCCTTGGCCTTACCACGTGGGCAGTCTGGGGAGACTGCTCAGGGTCAGCAATGCAGGCAGAGGGCAAGTCAGGAGCCTGGGCTGTGTGATGGAAGCTCTGGGAATGAGGTGCATTTATTATTATTATTTTTTAAAAAAGGTAAGGGCCCCAGGGCGCCTGGGTGGCATAGTCAGTTAAGCATCCGACTCTTGACTTCGGCTGACTTCTGCTCAGGTCGTGATCTCAGTGTCGTGAGATGGAGCCCCACATCAGGTATCCCGCTCAGCGCAGAGTCTGCTTGAGATTCTCTCTCCCTCTGCCTTTCTTGCTCATGCTCGCTCTCTCTTTCTCTCAGAATAAATAAATAGCTCTTAAAAAAAATAAAATAAAAGCAAGGGCCCCAACGTCAGCTCTTTTTCTTATCGTTATGCTCTTCCAGTGGACTGCAGACAAACAATTTCTCATTCATTGGTAACAGTGTTACGTTACTATAAGCATTAAACCTCCTTAATTTGGTATACCTAGTTTTTATTTGGGGGGGGGCTGCAAGGAAACCAACCTGAAATAGCTTTAAATCCAAAATACAGGCTATTTTCTTTTTCTTTTCTTTTTTTTTCCCAGGCTATTTTCAATCAATACAGTTCCATTCCTTTCAGTCACATTTACTAACATGAGCTAATGCTAACAAAGTGTCAAAGTGAGACCTATTTTAATAAATAGATAAGAAAAAATTTATCCATTGTCCTATGCAAATGGATTCTTTCATAGTTTAAAAATGTCTGAAAATGTTTACTTTCTTCCAAAGGATTAAAAGCTCTTTTTTTGCCATTTAGTTTATCCTGCTCATTTGGTTAACAAAGCCAATTTTCACAGTCCAACGAACAAGACCTTGATCTCTGCTCCTCTGAATTATTGCAAAATCTGAATGAGAAGTTCTGTGCTGGGGCACCTGGGTGGCTCAGTTGGTTGGGCGACTGCCTTCGGCTCAGGTCATGGTCCCGGAGTCCTGGGATCAAGTCCCGCATTGGGCTCCCGGCTCAGTGGGGAGCCTGCTTCTCCCTCTGACTCTCTCCCCTCTCATGCTGTTGTTTCTCCCTCACTCGATCTCTAGTAAATAAATAAAATCTTAAAAAAAAAAAGAGAAGTTCTGTGCTGGATAGCTTCCACCTGCTCCTTCAGATCTTCCCTCCATCCCTCTCCATCCCACACTCAGCCTCTGGAGGCTGTCCTGTAGGATTGACATCAAAGGCCTCTTGCCTAGATGATAAAGGCATCCCCATCTCCTGTTACTAGCCCTGGGTGCCCTGTCTGCACCTTTATCAATAATTTACTAACCCTCTCTCTCCAAAATACTCATTTTGAGTATGCCATTTAATTCCCGATGGGACGCTGACTCATACAGGTTTTGAATGATGTCTCTATCTTTACAGGTCTGAAACCGACTTCAGGGTGTTATGACCATCTACTAATTTGAATGTACAAGGCTCCATGCAAGTCCAGTGATTGACTGGGTAGTGTTAGGGAACACAGAGACAAAGGAACAAGCACAGTCCTGGCCATCAGATTCCTGGGACATGAGTTTCAGGAGTCTGGAATTAGATAGATCATGACTGGGAAAAAGGTAGAACCAGATCAAGGGGTAATGGTGACCTGCCTCTTTGTTTCTGGCCTATCAAGATCCTTCTGGCCAGGCTTTGGGTCTCAGGCCTGGGGTTAAGGCAGGAGACCCCTGTGGACTGGATTCAATGCCCACGATTGGTCTAAGGAATAGAGTAGAAACACCTGGGTTAAGGACAGGACTTGGGAAAGGAGTCTGGTCCAAGAATCAGACAGCAGACCCAGGAGGACACTGGATTGTAAACTAAGAGAAGACATTGACTGCCTTGCTCATTGCAACGAGCATTAGTACCTAGCCAGTAAACTGGCACATAGCAGGCATTCTATAAATACTTGAGTGAATGAATGAATACTGGAAGATAAAAGAACATGATGACATAGCTAATACTGGAAGATAAAAGAACATAATGCACAAAGAAGTTAGGGGGCTACCCTAGGGAGAATCCTAACCCAGGTATCAAGGTCAGGATTTGGGAATGAGTAGTAATTTGCCTTCCCTGGGTAGGAAAGCCCCAGCTGTGCACTGCACATAATCCTTTGGGCAAGTTAGACTACCAGAGCCAAGGAACAGAACCCATGGTCAGTTTGGCCACTGCTAGTTTTAAATAGAGAAGAGTTTGAGCAAATGGGGATCTGATTTGATGAAGGCCTTCTTGGGGCTTAAGTAGTTATTTGAAAAAGTAGGGAGGTTGTTTTGTTTTGTTTTTTTTTGTTTTTTTAACTGAAAACAAAATGTACCCATATGGTCTCTCTTTCTTTAAATTTTTTATTGTTATGTTAATCACCATACATTACATCATTAGTTTTTGATATAGTGTTCTGTGATTCATTGTTTGTGCATAACACCCAGTGCTCCACGCAGAATGTGCCCTCTTTAATACCCATCACCAGGCTAACCCATCCCCCCACCCCACCCCGTATGGTCTCTTTTACTAGAAACACGGGACATGTCATTTTCAGGGATTCTAGTCTAAAAGCACAAGATCACATAGAAGATCTAGTAGCGGATCCGTGCCTTATAGTTCTTTTGACACTTGTACTGGTATAGCTAATTGTTTTACTTAAGTGTATAATATAAAAAAGAGAGAGAATATGATGTGCAAGGGAAATGTTTTGGGGTTTTAAAAGTGAGTGTGTATGTGATTAGAGGGTCTCTTTGCTTTATCATTTCTTCTTAGGGCCTCTTGAGGACTTCTTCCTGGCAATGATTGGTGGGGAGGGGGACACTTAAAGTCACACTCTGTGCTTTAAATCAAGAAGGCAAATTATAGTACTGGAAGGCTGGATGTTTTGGATACATCAATTGATCAGAATCAGTTGGGAATCACCAACAAATTTAAACTTTGTATCAATTTGGACCAGCCTCCTTCCTTCCGAAGATCTGAAATGGAAAGTTATCCTGAATTCCAAGAAGCATGCAAAATGGTCTGGGAGAGGTCGGGTCAGTGAGGTTTTAGGCTCACCCAATGGTGACAAGTTATGGTGGTCCAAAGTGAATGATTCCACTCGACCCCTGAGTTTTTAACATTTCGGGTCAGCCTCGGTAGCTAGAGCTGGTGGGAGAGAGCACCTTCACAACCCTGCCGAGCACCCGCTGACAAAAAAAAAAAAAAAAAAAAAAAAAAAAAAAAATGAGGTCATGTCTTCCTTTTACACAATTTTAATGTAATCCTCACTAGCATTAGCGAAAATTGCTTTTTGGTGGCTGGAGGGAAGCAAAGAGCACTTGACTGTCTTAACATCCTCATCCCTGACAGCCTCTGTTAAAATGGAAAATTGTTGCATCGGGAAGATCAGCTTCAGAGACTCTGACAGGGGGCAGCAGGTTCAAATCAACTTTGATGAATCCATCTTCTTTGAGAATTGGTTGTGTAAAATGGTCAAGGTCATAAGGAGACACTTCAGTCCCCGGATCCTGTTCACAGAGTGATTGTTCTGTCTTGTTCATGTAGAACACTAAATGTGCCATAATTACGGTGGGGGGAAGGGATTCAGAAAAGGAAAAGGAAGGGACAGGAGGGAGGGAGAAGCATCTAGAGAGCAGGGATGAAAGTAAAAGAGAGAGGGGATGGAAAAAAAGGAAGGGGCGAGAAAAGAAACAAAAGGTGGGGGAAAGGCGGTTATAATTCAGCCCCAGCAGGGTACTGATCGAGCCACAAGGGCATGCTGGGAGCACGCACTAGGGAGCCGAGGAATAAAAGCTCGATTAGGAGGAAGGGGAAAATGGTATAAAATCCAGCTTGTTGGGGTCGGAGGGCGGAGCTGACAGTCCAAATATCAAGTCCCAACAGGAAGGGGACAGAGTTACTCTCATGGAGGCTATGGGGGCTCTGTACTTAGGGGAAGTGTGACAGGAGTGCATTTCGGGGGGTACAAGGCAAAAATGGTGACAATGCCCATTTCTATACCTGTCTGCCTAGGAGTTTGGTCAGAACAGGGCCAGTGTGGCCCAAAGAGGGCTGCAAAGAGGCTGTGTTTGGCCCTGGGCAAGCCGCGTGATTCCCAGTCCCGTGGCAGCTGTGTGGGCCTAACCAGTGCTTCTGCCTGGTCCTGCCATGGGACAGGGGTAGCTGGCAGACCACACCCAAATTTCAGGCTGCTTGTCTGGGCCTAGGACAGGATTGTACTTGGAGGAGAGTAAGTCTAAGAGAAGGAACAAGGTAGAGGAGAGGGGAGGCATGGAGAAGAAAGGCTGGAAGAAGGGGGGAAAAACGTGTAAAATGAAGTTGTAGAATCATAGATTTAGGAAACCGAAGAGAAGGAAAGATCCTTATGGCAAGAGAAGGAATGAGCAAAGAGTCCCTCCTTCCTTACCTCCCCAACTTTGAACCTGTTACTGATGTCTTGTTCTCTATGGATGATTTATGGGCAGAACTGTTCTATGTATTATGCGCTAACTTGACCCTGAGTAATTTCTTGTGTCTCAGTGGTGGCATACTGCATATTTTATTTCTTATTTTAAAAACAAGGTTTTATTTACTTATTTACTTGAGAGAGAGAGAGGAGCAGAGGGGGAGGGACAAGCAGACTTCACGCCCAGCACAGAGCCCGACCGTGGGGCTCCATCTCACGACCCTGAGATCATGACCTGAGCCCAAGTCAAGAGTTGGACGCTCAACCGACTGAGCCCCCCAGGCGCCCCGGTGACGTACTGCATATTCTAGTTCTAACTGTTCTAAAACTGTTGCTCAGATACCATCCCATGCCCTGCATCTCGGATTTTTCTGGATCTTGTGGTAAGGGCGATGGTACTCGAAGCGCTGAAGACCTCAGGTGAATGGTTTCCAGACCCTCTCCCTTTCACATCAATCAGTTTCAACATGATCAAAGGAAGTAGTCTGCCCAGCCAGCCTGGTCCTGCCTGAGTATTTGGGTCCCTTACTGCTCCACTAATTGGGATCCTTCTAAAAGATCTGGCTACTCAGTTACCCATTGTCTCGGGTGGTGAGGTGTGGCTGGCCCCTCTGGCCAGATGTGCTAGCTGCATCTTGTAGTGCCCCAGAGAGCCAGGTTTCAGGGGCCCTTTATTTGCTGTTTCTGAAAGGACTGAATATGTCTGTGTTCTGTGCTGCATGTGTTGCTTCTGGCTGCTTGCAGCAGGCTGAGTGAGCCAAGCACCGCAAATATTTGTTTAAGGTAGTTGTTATCCAGAATCTCTGATGTCAAGGGAAGTAAAATTAATGCTAAAAGCAGGAAGAGTCTCTCGTTGGCCTTTGGAATGCACGTGGCTGGACTTGATTCATTCCACATGTTTGGTAACCTTCCTGAGTTTACAGGAACACTTAATAACATTTTAAGCTCTTTCCTAGTAGAAGGAAGAGGTTACTGTCCTTCCCACTGGTAGTCAGCAAACATGTTTCTGGAACTCTGTGGCATATTGGAAAGAGGACTGGGTTGAGGGTCAGAGCACTAGTTCTATCAGATAGCAACTTGGTGAACTTGGACACCTGGGTCTCAGTGTTCTCATTTGTGAAATGGAATGTTGGAGTAGTGCAAGTGATTCGCAGACTTTCACGTGCATTGGATTCGCCCAGAGGGCTTGTTAAGTCACAGACAGCTGGGTCCATCCCTCAGAGTTTCTGATTCAGGTGGAGCCTGAGAATCTGCATTTCCATAAATTCCCAGGTGATGCTGAGGTGGCTGCTGTAGGGACTGCACTTTGAGAACCGTTGGACTAGATGATCTCCCCGAGGCTGTCTCTTTGTGAAATGACTCTGTAGAGCATGGAGCATGGTGGGGAATAGCCAGAGAATATAGAAGGCCGGCTCTGAGGCTGTCTTTTAACCAGAGTAAGAGGTAGCATCCAGCGTGTGATCCAAGGGGCACCGAAAATTAGTTCTTTTCCCAGCCTGCTATGAGCCTGGAACCTCTATCACAAGTCTCTTGGTTGGCTTCCAGTCCCTGTTAGAACCTAAGGGGTGGAATGGTGCTAGAAGCCAACCAGGTCATCTTTGAAGCAGGGTATATTGCAAGAATATAAATGCTGACAGTTATTGGCAAAGTAAACTGACACTGTTTCATAAAGGCTGGCATCGGTGCTTTCTTTACCCACTTTTATTATTTTTTAAAGATTTTATTTATTTGAGAGAGAGACAAGTGGGGGAGCAGCAGACAGAGGGAGAGGGAGAAGCAGGTTCCCTGCTGAGCAAGGAGCTCAACCCCAGGACCCTGGGATCATGACCTGAGCCGAAGGCAGACGCCTGACCAACTGAGCCACCCAGGCGCCCCTATCCACCCACTTTTATCAAAAACTCACTGTGTACTGGATACTCTACTAGGTGCCTCATGTGAGCCATTCTATATAATAGTCACAAAATTTATACAAAATAGTACTGACTTATGAGGAAACAGATTCAGAGTGGTCAAGTGGCTAGCTCATGGTCACATAGCTAGTAAGTAGCAGAGAACAGAGTTAGGATGAAAACCTCTAATACCAAAGGTAGAAACTTTAAAAATCGACTTTATTGAGTAATCATTTACATACAATAACCTGTACCTATTGAAAGGATACCACTGAATGAGTTTTGACACATGAATATACCTGTGAAACCTCCACCAGTGATCATAATACAGAGCACATCCATCACTTCCAAAAGTTTCCTCCTTCTGTGTGACAGTCTTTCCTTACCCCCTGCCCAGCCTCAGGCAACTACTGGTCTTATTCCTGGTGCTCCAGATTAGAATACATTTCCTAGAATTTTATATAAACGGAACTGTACATTATGTAGTAGTTTTTTGGTCTGTCTTCCTTCACTCAGAGCACTTTGAGATTCATCCATATTGTTGCATCTATTTCATTCCTTTTTATTGCTGAGTAGTATTTCATTGTAGGGTTATATCACAGTGTTCATTCATTCACTTGTTGATGGGAATTTTTTTCCCCTGGTTTTTGGTTGTCATGAATAAAGCTCTGTGAATATTTGTGTACAGGTCTTTGTGGGGACATATATTTTCATTCTCTTAGGGAAGTGACTTTCAGTTTCAGCTCTGACATGTAAGGAGATTGGAAGTCATTGCTCCCATCCTTACAGGAAAAACTGGGCGAGCTGGAAATCAATGACTTTTTTGCGACCCATCAGAGAACTAAGGTCAGAGGGCAACAGCCACCCCTAAATCTGCAGAGACAGGTACACATAGGGAGATACAGCATTTGCGATTTGCTTACATGGAGCAGAAGGCACTGGACTTCATAGATAGTAGGACCACTTACTTGACTAGTAATTTTGACAAATTGCTGGAGTCTATACGTGGGCCAGCATGAGAGTGAGAAAACTCCTGGGGGCCACAGTCGAAGGCAGACCCCCACAACTAGTATGATTGTTCCCTCTGGGAACTCCATCAGTCTCTCAAAGTGAGGACCTGGGAAAGGTGCCTTCCTGGCCCTGGCTGGCTGGGGAGATGAGGAGCCATTGCCACACACACTGGAAGTCTGCTCCATGACAAAGTCCTCCTTTCCAGGGAAAAACCTTTACCCCTGGGTGATATGGAAACTGTACCTCACCTGGGAGAAGGGCATTGCTCCCTACCCCCTTTCCAGCTGACTCCAGAATTCCTATCACACTTAAGAAGCAAGACAAGCAAAAACAAAAGCAATAAGACAGTCACAAGGGGACAGGATTTTAAGGAAATAGATTGGGAATGCTGCAGCTAGGGTGGGGACTGGGGGACAAAGCAGGGGAAGAAAAGCTATGGCCCTGGAGGAGGGACAGAAATACCTGTGAAGGCCACATCCCAGAGATGCTGGACCACTCAAGGACTGAGACTTACCAGAAGAGTATAGAATGCCCCCCACAACTCCTTCCACACCAACCAGCCTCTAGTATACTGACAGAGGGTTACAGCTGAAAGAGCTGCAGGACACAGATGCTCTCTAAGGAGGAATACTTGGGGAAGATCAAAATTAAGATGAGACAAAAACAAGGACACCAGAGCAGTTTGAGGCCTTTAATACCTATTAGTGACAACACACCTTAAACACAGTCTGCTTTCTACCCACATTAACATACACTACACCTATTTGCTTTTTTTCCTACTGACATAACACGTCTGGGGTTCAGCCCAAAATTACAAGGTATGCCAAAAGGCAATCAAGAGTAGTTTGAAGAAACAAAGTAATCAAAACCAGACTCAGACATGACACAGGATTTAAAGTATTTAATTTAAAGGAACTATGAGGATTTATGGGGTGCCTGGGTGGCTCAGTCGGTTGTGTCCAAGTCTTGATTTCAGCTCAGGTCATGATCTCAGGGTCGTGAGTTCAAACTCCATAATGGGCTCTGTGCTGGGTGTGGAGTCTGCCTAAGGTTCTCTCTCTCCCTCTCCCTTTGCCCCTCTCCCCCCAGCTCATGCTCTCTCTCACAAAAAATAAATAAACAAATAAAATAAAAAATAAAAAAATAAAGTAACTATGAGGATTTAAAATAACTGTGATAAAAATAGACTCAAAATGGTTGAAAGACCTAAATGTGAGACAGGAGTCCATCAAAATCCTAAAGGAGAACATAGACAGCAACCTCTTTGACCTCACCCACAGCAACTTCTTCCTAAAAACATCGACAAAGGCAAGGGAAGCAAGGGCAAAAATGAACTATTGGGACTTCATCAAGCTAAAAAGCTTTTGCACAGCAAAAGAAACAGTCAACAAAACCAAAAGACAACCGACAGAATGGGAGAAGATATTTGCAAATGACATATCAGATAAAGGGCTAGTATCCACAATCTATAAAGAACTTATCAAACTCAACATCAAAAGAACAAATGATCCAATCAAGAAATGGGCAGAAGACATGAACAGACATTTTTCCAAAGAAGACATCCAAATGGCCAACAGACACATGAAAAAGTGCTCAGCATCACTCGGCATCAGGGAAATCCAAATCAAAACCTCAATGAGATACCACCTCACACCAGTCAGAATGGCTAGAATTAACAAGTCAGGAAATGACAGATGTTGGCGGGGATGCGGAGAAAGGGGAACCCTCCTACACTGTTGGTGGGAATGCAAGCTGGTGCAGCCACTCTGGAAAACGGTATGGAGGTTCCTCAAAAAGTTGAAAATAGAGCTACCCTATGACCCAGCAATTGCACTACTGGGTATTTACCCCAAAGATACAAATGTAGGGATCCGAAGGGGTACATGCACCCCGATGTTTATAGCAGCAATGTCCAAAATAGCCAAACTCTGGAAAGAGCCAAGATGTCCATCAACAGATGAGTGGATAAAGAAGATGTGGTATACACACACACACACACACACACACACACACACACACACACACACACACACACAATGGAATATTACGCAGCCATCAAAAGGAATGAAATCTTGCCATTTGCAACGACGTGGATGGAACTGGAGGGTATTATGCTGAGCGAAATAAGTCAATCAGAGAAAGACATGTATCATATGATCTCACTGATATGAGGAATTCTTAATCTCAGGAAACAAACTGAGGGTTGCTGGAGTGGTGGGGGGTGGGAGGGATGGGGTGGCTGGGTGATAGACATTGGGGAGGGTATGTGCTATGGTGAGTGCTGTGAATTGTGTAAGACTTGAATCACAGACCTGTACCTTTGAAACAAATAATACATTTTATGTTAAAAAAAAAAGAAGATAGCAGGAAGGGAAGAATGAAGGGGGGGAAATCGGAGGGGGAGACGAACCATGAGAGACTATGGACTCTGAGGAACAAACTGAGGGTTCTTGAGGGGAAGGGGGTGGGGGGATGGGTTAGCCTGGTGATGGGTATTAAAGAGGGCACATACTGCATGGAGCACTGGGTGTTATATGCAAACAGTGAATCATGGAACACTACATCAAAAACTAATGATGTAATGTATGGTGATTAATGTAATAAAATAAAATAAAAAAATAAAGTAACTGTGATATGTTACTTTAGGACTCTAATGGAAAAAGTAGACAACATGCAGGAACAGATGGGTAATGTAATCACAGAGAGGAAGATTATAAGAAAGAGTCAAAAGAGGGATGCCTGGGTGACTCACTCAGTTAAGCGTCTGCCGTCTGCCATCTGCCTTCGGCTCAGGTCATGATCCTGGGGTCCTAGATCGAGTCCTGTGTAAGGCTCCTTGCTCAGCAGGGAACCTGCTTCTCCCTCTGCCTGCCACTCCCCCCTGCTTGTGCTCTCGCTCTCGCTCTGGCAAATAAATAAATAAAATATTTTTTAAAAAGAGTCAAAAGGAAATACTAGAAATAACACACAAAAAATGAAGAATACTTTTTTTTTTTTTGAGAGGGAGAGAGAGAGAGGCAGGGAAGGGGCAGAAGGAGAGGGAGAGAGAATCTCAAGCAGGCTCCTCACCCAGCATGGAGCCCCACATGGGGCAGGATCCCATGACCCTGAGATCATGACCCAAGCCGAAATCAAGAGTCAGAGGCTCAACCAACTGAGCCACCCAGGCGCCCCCCCCCCCCGCCGCCCCTTTTAGAAATGCTTTTGAGGGGCTCAGTGACAAACTTGACACAGCTGAGGAAAGAATCAGTGAATGTGAAGATAGGGCACTAGAAACTTACCAAACTGAAATGCAAAGAGAAAATAAGTAATGACATAATAATAATAACAGAACAGAAAATTTAAGAAATGTGGTACAATATTGAAAGGTATGACATTTCTCTTAGTTAAGTATCTATGGTAGGGGCGCCTGGGTGGCTCAGTCGTTGGGCATCTGCCTTTGGCTCAGGTCATGATCCCAGGGTCCTGGGATCTAGCCTCACATTGGGCTCCCTGCTCAGCGGGAAGCCTGCTTCTCCCTCTCCCACTCCCCTGCTTCTGTTCCCTTTCTCGCTGTCTCTCTCTCTGCCAAACAAATAAATAGAATCTTAAAAAAAATCGATTGTAGACAGAATTCTGAGATGGCCCCCAAGATTCCTGCTCCCTGGTCTATGCATCCTGTGTAATCTCTCCATTGAACGTGTGTGGGCCCTGTGAATATGACTAGAGATCACTCCTATGATTAGGTCCCATTATATGGCAAAGGTGAAAGGATTTTGCAGATGCAGTTAAAGTCCCTAATTGATTTGAGTTAATCAAATGGATATTATTCTGCGTAGGCCTGACTTAATCAGGCGAGCACTCTTAAAAGAGTGTCTAATAGTCTGAGAGGCCATCTTCTGGCTTGCAAGAAGTGAACTGCTGTGAATTATGCAACCCGTAAAGATATGAATTCTGTAGACAACCACATGATCTTGGAGGAGGACCCCAAACCTTAGATGAAATTGCAATTATGGTTGACACCTTGATTGCAGCCCTGTGAAACGCTGAATAGAGGACCAGTTAAGCCACACCCAGACTCCTGAACCATGAGAAATGTGAGATTATAAATTCGGGTTGTTTTAAACCACTAAGTTTGTAACAATTTATTATGCAGTGTAGAAAAATTAATGCCTTACCCATGGATTGAATTCTGGGGTCACAGGATAATGTGTATTTAACTTTTTAAGAAACTGCTAAACAGTTTTCCAAAGACTGTTTATCTTTCTACATCCCCACCAGCAATGTATGAGAGTTTCATTTGCCAGCAATTGATATTGTCTGTCTTCTTAATTGTAGCCATTCTAGAGGGATAGCTCATTATGGCTTTAATCTGCCTTTCTTTGTTGACGATCTTTTCACATGCTTATTGGCCATTCTTGTATCTTCTTTTGGGAAGTGTCTGTTCAAATATTTTGCCCATGTCTTAATTTATTTATTTTTCTTATTCTTTATATAGTCTGGATAAATGTTCTTTGCCAGATTTGTATATTGCAAATATTTTCTCTCATTCTGTGGCTTGAGTTTTCATTTTCTTAGTGGGGTCCCGAACCATGTGAGAGTAAGTTATTATATATCATCATGATCACAGCTTTTTAATATTTCAGCAGATATTTCCTAAGAATAAGGATATTCTCTTACATAACCACAGTATAATTAGCAACTTCAGCAAACTGAACACAGATACAGTATTTAATCTACTGACTCTGCCAATTTTTGCAATTGATTAAGTAGTGTTCTTCATTGCCTTATTTGCCCCTCCAGTATAGGATCCGATCTAAAGTCAGGGTGCTTTTAGTTGTCATGTCTCTTTTGCCTCTTTTAATCTGGAATGTTTCCACAGCCTGTCGTATTTTTTTTTTTTATGGCATTGACATTTTCGAAGAATAAAGTCCTTTTACAAAATAGAGCATTCCTCATTTTGGGTTTGTCTGTTGTTTCCTTGTGGTTAGATTCAGGTTATGCATCCCTAGCTGGAAAACTACCTAACTGGTGCTAGGTCCTTCTGAGGGCATCCCAGAGACTGGTGATACCCATCTGCCCCTGAGATTGGTAATGCTAATCTTCATCACCTTGTCAGAGTGTTATCCAATTTATTATATGCTTACAGCTTTCTTTTTCCCTCACAAATAATAAGCAATCCATGGAAATAGTGTTCCAGGCAAAGGATATAGCAAGTATAAAGGCCCTGAATCAGGCATACGCCTGTAGTGTTGGGAAAACAGCATGGGAGCAATATGGCCAAAGCAGAGTGAGTGAGAGTGAGACAGTCTAAGAGGCCACAGAGGTAGGAGGTGGCTGACCGTAAGGGCTGTAGAGGCTTTTGTACAGAATTTGGTTTCATACTGACCAGTTGAGGGAGCTACCAAAGGTCAGAAAGGAATGATCTATCATTTTTTTTTTGGTTACTGCTGTTTAAGGGCCCCAAGTTTGGAGGCCCTAGGTTTCAGTGAAACAATCCAGTTCCAGAACTGGGCAGCAAGTGGAGACTTGAATTAAGGGACAAGACAGAAGCTTAATGAAGTGCTGGGGCCCCAGGTCTTAGGTGGCCCAACAGGATGTGCTGGTGAACTCCTGAGCGCTGTTAGAGGGCCCCTTTGGTCTTTGCCACTGGTCTGCAGAAGAGTTAGAGTCTAAGTGGGGCTCAGCCTGTGGATGGGAGCAATGATCCCTTGGGGAGGAGATGGGGGCCGTGGGGATCCAGAGCCAGGCTGGTCCCAATCCCTAGCAGCCGACTCTGTTTTCCAAGGTGAGAACTCGACAAATTGGATTTGCTTATCGATCTTCATGGTAGAAGTCCAGTGGCCTCCTCTCTCATGCCAAGTATTAATTCCTACTTTTCACTCCCTCCCTCATTTGCCAAACATGTAGTAAGTACCACTTGTGTACCAGATGACACGTGTCTGTGGAGACAGGTCCTTGGGGGTAATGCCTTGCTGTTGTTAGCCAAACTGAAGAAGTGATTCAATGATACCAATTCCAGGGTCAACTAATAACTAGTGAGGGCATATATTTTTCAGTTGGGGAGGGGGTGAGAAGGGTGTAGGGAATGAGGAGTTTTCAGTAGATACAGTATAGGGTGGAGATTAAGAGTGTGGGCTCTAGGGGCGCCTGGGTGGCTCAGTTGTTAGGCGTCTGCCTTCGGCTTGGGTCATGATCCCGGGGTCCTGGGATTGAGCCCCGCATCGGGCTCCCTGCTCGTGGGAAGCCTGCTTCTCCCTCTCCCACTCCCCCTGCTTGTGTTCCCTCTTGTGTCTCTCTCTGTCAAATAAATAAATAAAATCTTAAAAAAAAAAAAGAGTGTGGGCTCTGGAGTTAGGCTGAGTTCAAATCCCAGCTCCGCCACCTACTTACTAGCTGTGTGATCTTGGGAAAGTCCCTTAACCATTTTGTTCCCGTGTTTCCTCATCTGTAAAATGTAGTTAATGATAATACCTACCTTATAAGGTTTTTGTGAGAGTTAAATGCATTACTATATGTAAAGTCCATAGAACAGAGCCTGACGTAGTTGTTACTTGTAAGTATTAGCTATTAGCGTTATCATAGTTAGTGCCCATCTTTGACGGAATGGTTCAGATGAAAGGGATCCACAGTTATTCCTTGTTTCTCCTTTTCTTCCATCCTTAGGAAGAATCCTGCGGCCCAAGAGCTGGTGGACTAAACTGGCGGGTTCCTCAGTTCCAAGTTGTGTGGAGCAGCTGGGGACATTAAGGGTGTGCAGGACTCAGGAAGCCTTGCCAAGGATGCAGACAAAAGATACGTCAGTGAAAGCATCCTTTGTAAATTACATCAGCTACAGATCCCTGGGTGAGTTCAAAGGGGGAAAAAAAAAGACTCCATCCATCCAACTGCTTTCTCAGCCTACTCAAATGCAGTCATCTCACTTCTCAGAACAATCACAGTGCATTTGTATCTCTTTATATCTCAGTCCTGATGGACTGGACTTGGCATCCCCAAAGTCCCAAAGACCTTCACATTCTTTTTTTTTTTTTTAAGATTTTATTTATTTATTTGACAGAGAGAGACACAGCGAGAGAGGGAACACAAGCAGTGGGAGTGGGAGAGGGTTCAGGAGCAGGCTTACCCCAGAGCGGGGCTCGATCCCAGGACCTGGAATCATGACCTGAGCCGAAGGCAGGCGCTTAACGACTGAGCCCCCCAAGCGCCCTGACCTTCACATTTTCAGACCCAAGGCCTTCTTCCCTCTGGCTACCCTTCCCGGGTGGAATAAAGATGGAAGAAGATATACTTTATTTTTTTGTTTAACTTGTTACCGTGGGAAATTGCAAACATGTACTGCAGCAGATGGTGCTCCCATAGCATCCCCCCTGCTAGCCATCTCTGATTTTAGCCACAGCTGGAATGGACAGTTCCATGCAAGCTCAGACCCGTCTCGCAGGGACAGTATCCTACCTTTAGTACATTACTCTTTTCTTTCTACTTTCTGCCCCAGGACCTTTTCCTATACTCTGGGTAGCCCCCAACCGATGGGGATAGGTGAATGTGTTTTACTCCCACACTTTAGGTAGTCAAATTTTGGGAGGCATTCTGTATGCCTCTCAGGTTGTCCTGGCATATGTGAGTCCCCACTGCCCACAGTGGTGACCTCAGTAACATTCTTACATTTTCCACCTTCTCTGTTGCCCTCGTCCAACTCCCTTAATCCTGCTCCCTGGAATTGAATCCCAGATAAACTACCAGCACCCACGTCTTTGTCTTAGGCTCTGCTTTTAGGGAATCTAAACTAAGAAATATGTAAAAGTAGATAGAACTGTATAATGAATCTCCTTGTACTCATCACCCAGCTCAACAATGATCAACTCATGGCTAATCTTGTTTTATCTCTACCTCACTCTTAACCCCTACCCCTAGATTATTTTTAAGCAGATCCAAGATACCATATAAAGATGCACTTTAAGCTTCCTTGAACCCCCTTTCCACTTGGGAGGGTGGCTTTCGGGGGTAATATGCTCAGATTAAGTCACAGTCTTGTGTTTGTTACTTAGTTTGCAGATACTGTATACCCAGATTTTATTCTTAGTATACAGTAATGATACCTGTCTCCTAGCTAAACATTCTGACAACATGAACTATTTCTAGTTGCTCCCCTGCACAATGGTTCCGGTGGTTCTCCCACTGCCCAAAGGTTAAAGCCCAAGAGCCTCAGCCCAGAGATACTCTGGTGTCATACAGCACTGAAATAGGAGGCAGAATGTCTCCGTTTCTAATCGGTAGTGTGTCTTCAAGCTCCTTATTTGATGGTTCAGAGAATCCACTTCTTCATCCATCTGCCCTGCCAACTTTATGTGGTGGTTGGAAGATCACATGAGATCAGTATTTGAAAGCCTATTAAATTGTAGGACACTCTAATAAATGTAAAGTTCCCTATTCTCAAAGCCCTTCATAGGTTGGCCCTACCCTCCCTTTCAAGTCTTACTTTCCAGTGTACTCCAATAGACACTTTTTATTCCATACTTGCTGGTGCATTCATTCAACAAACATTTACTGAGTGCCCAGGCACTGAGGTTATGGGCCTGAATTAGAAACAGTTCCTGGCTTAAAGGAGTATACTGGCTGGTAAGGGAGACAGACAGTGACAATATAGCGTATTAGTACACCGTGAGAAGAGTAAGCTGAAGATGCTGCAGAATACTGCTAACTCGGGGAAGCTGAGCTGGGAAATGGATCTGGGAAGGCTGCTTGGTGGAGGAGCTAGGTGAGCTAAGAATGAAAGAAAATGAGGAGTTCACCAAGCCGAACTGGGGAGGGAAGGCATTACAGGCAGAGGAAACAGTATGAGTGGAGGCCCAGAAGTGTGAAGCAGCTTGATGTATTCAGGGGAATTACAGCTGGTTTGGCAGAACTAAAGCATGGAGTGCTTGGGAATTGGAGTGGATGTCCAGTGATGTAGCTAGAAGAGTGAGCAAGGATCAGATGAGGGAGGTCCTTCTTGTCAAGGAATTTGCCCTGAAGGTGACTGGAAACCTTTGGAAGGCTTAACCCTCAGGATATTATCAGGGCCTATTGGACACAATTTTCTTTTTTTAAGTATCTGTTTTCAACAGTTCTAAATAATGGTGAGGATTGGTATTTCGTGACCCCCTTTTTTTTTTCTGAGAGGTTTCCAAAAGAGCAAAGAGAAACTTAGTTTTTTAAAGAGCAGAATGGAACTTATTCTGTCTTGCAATTACCATGTGAGCTCATTGAACCCTTTTATAAAGGTAAGATACATTGTGGTATCTTACTGATCTTATTTTTTTATATCTTGAAATGCTTTGCTATTTCAACATCTTGGGGATTATTTCATCATTACTCATCAATTATTCTCAACTATGGTAAAAAGACAAATAATAAGAAAATAAAAGAATCGTGGAATAGTCTGGAAGGATAATGCAATTCTAGAATAAATCATGACTATTACACCACCTTCCAGCTTTTTTTAATTGTGTTGTCCAAAGTCATTCATTGCCCTTCAAAAATATATAAAGAAGTTTGAAAACACATCTTTTTAGTTTTTTTATTATTATTATTTGACAGAGAGACAGAGAGAGAGAGAGTACAAGTAGGCAGAGTGGCAGGCAGAGGGAGTGGGAGAAGCAGGCTTCCAGCTGAGCAGGGAGCCTGATGCGGGGCTCGATCCCAGGACCCTAGGATCATGACCTGAGCCGAAGGCAGGCGCTCAACCCACTGAGCCACCCAGGTGCCCTTCTTTTTAGGTTTTTTAAGACTTTTATATACACAGTTGAAAATTCAGAAATTTTAATTTTACACCAAGAGAAGAAAATTGAGAGGATGATGTTTCCCAATTATTAGATAAATCAGAAGATGAATCCAAAGAGACAGCAGTACTCTAGACTAATGGGGATGGTGAAATTGATCATATAAATGAAATCTCAGGCTGTGGGCCTAGAGATGTCGATATCCTAAATACGATTTTCAAGGTCAAGAACATATGCGGGAACGGTATATATCCAAGGATGAAAAAGAAATACAGTATTCTTATCCAGCTAGTCACTCAATAGGAAGGACTTTATCAGGCCATGTTTCGTGACAGGAACCTGGACTATCCCGTTTTGCTAAGAGGTCATGTGACATTATTCTTTTCTCTTTCATAATGTTTCTGCACAAAAATTTACTTGAAATCGTTCATAAGTGGATACATGCTGAAAGCAGATGTACTTCCAAAGGTGAATGGATGGAAAAAGGTGATGCAGAAATGAAAAAGAAAACATCATTGAGAGGCGCCTGGGTGGCTCAGTCGGTTGAGCATCTGACTCTTGGTTTCAGCTCAGGTCATGATCTCAGGGTTGTGAGATTGAGCCCCGTGTTGGGCTTTGCACTCAGCAGGGAGTTTGCTTGAGATTCTCTCCCTTTCCCTCTCTAAAAAAGAACCACATCATTGAATTGATCATTCTAATCAGTATTTAGAATTCTAAAAATGAAAATGGCTTGCAATTATGGAGCAAAGAAGATGGCTGTCCTCTCTTCAGCAAAATTATGAGCCATCGAAGTTTTCAGAAGTATTGCATTTTGACATTTTAAGTGTATGAATGAGAACCAAAGGCAATGATAAACTGAAACCTGTTAGAGATGTATCTGAAATCTGAAATCAGTATTTACAAGATGGATACGTTCCAGATTTGTGCATGACAGTTAATGAGCAGTTACATTCAAAGGATGTTGCCCATTTGGGGTAGATAGAAACCAGGAAAACCTTCAAAACCGGGGAAATGTAGATTACATTTGATATACTATGTCTAAATTCTTATTAAAGTTCCTAATCAAATTGTTTTTCATTACCCCTTTATCCTTAGTTCTGTTAATTATTTGTAAAATTACTTAAAATATAAAACTCTAAAAAGGTCCATTGGACCCAGATGGTAAGTGGTTATGACTATTTTTCCTGGTATATTGAAAGTTAAGCAGGAGAATAATCTGGTTTCAAAGTTAGTAAATGACAGGGGTGCTTGGCTCGCTGTCAATGGAGCATGCGACTCTTGATCTTGGAGGCTGTAAGTTCAAGCCTTGCGTTGGGTATAGGGATTACTTAAAAATAAAATCTTTAGGGGAGTCTGGGTGGCTCAGTCGGTTGAGTGTCCAACTCTTGGTTTCCGCTCAGGTCATGATCTCATGGGTTGTGGGACTGAGCCTTGCACTGGGCTCCGCACTCAGCAGGTAGTCTGCTTGAAAGATTCTCTCCCTCTGCCCTTCCCCCCAACCAATCAATCTTAAAAAAGTAAAATCTTTAAAAAACAAACAACAAAAACAAAGTTAGTAAATGACATGCAGGGGGTTTAACTCAGATTTCACCAGTCTCTAGTTGCTATGTTATGATGTCTGACCAATCCTAAATTGCTTACAGTCCCTGTGAGCTGGGCATTTCCGATGATGGAGATGGATGGATAGACTCTTCAGGGCAGTAGGGTGGCACAGCAGTGGCTGTCAAATGGATGAGTTTGTCCCCAGACTTGGCATTTGGGAGCTGAGGACTGCTGGCCCTTTTCAGTCTTTATATGTAACTGTGTTGTGTGCCTGTGGTTCATCTTATCTCCCAATTGGGATGTAAGCCCCTAGAGAGCCTGGACAATAGTGTCAATTTCTTTTGAATTTTCCTCTGTCTCTAGCATGTAGCAAATATATCAGAAATCTTTTCTGAATGGACAACAGTAAAGCTGAGCAGAAAACAAAATCAAGTGTCTCATTGTGACGGAATGGGTAGAGGTCGGTTCAAGCACCATTCGTGGAGTCCTGGTTCTGTGCCAGGCCCGGTCTAAGAGACTAGGGGCGTGCTGCTTGTGTCTGTCCTCAGAGGGCTCTTGGTCTAGCAAATCAGGTAATCCAGGGAGAGCAACAGAAACCCCTGCTACCTTGCTGTCTGGAGATCTCACAGCACGAGGCTCTGTTATGCCGTGTGCTTCACACACAGCCGACCTTTGGTTCAGGGTCTGAGGCTAACTATGTGCTCCAATTTCAGAATTCCTTCTCAGGGAACTCCCATTTCTGGTCTTCTGGTTCTTCCTCCCGACTACAGATGATCCTTATAATATGTTGTTCACTCTCTAAGGTGCAAATATTGTCAAGGATCTCCGAATTAACAAAGGCTTGGAGGTCTGGCCTTAGACTCACCTGCACATCCTTGACCTAATACGTGACCAGAAAACAAAACAGACTGTTATCTGCATAGAGATCGGAATGAATGCACGAATAAATGAGCAAACGGACAGGCAGTATTTCTAGGTTTATCAGGTCCATCTCTCGCTCAGCGATTTATTATGATTTGGGTCTAAAGGCTTCAAGCCGTATAATAATATCCATCCATTGAAATGTAGTCAGGCTATCGAGGATTCAGCTCTGCTTTGCTTTAGGGCTCACGTGCGAAGAGAGAAGCACTAACTGCAAAGCATGAGCATTGACACTTCAGTCAGATCCAGGTTCAGATCTGTCGGTTATTGTGTGACCTTGAGCAGGTGTCTTTAATTTCTCTGGTCTGTCTCAGTTTCCACATTTGTAAGATGTAATAATTGCACCCACGTCAGGATGGTGAGGATAAAATGAGATCAGGTGTATAAAACACTTGGTACAATACCTGGCACAGGGTAAACTCTCAAATGATAGCTGCTGGGGCGCCTGGGTGGCTCAGTTGGTTCAGTGTCTGCCTTCGGCTCAGGCCATGATCCCGGGGTCCTAGGATCGAGCCCCGCTTCGGGCTCCCCGCTCAGAGGGAAGCCTGCCTCTCCCTCTCCATCTGCCTCTCCCCCAGCTCATGCTGTCTCTCGTTTTCTCTCTCAAATAAATACATAAAATCTTTTAAAAAAATGATAGGGGGCACCTGAGTGGCTCAGTTGATTAAACGGCTGTCTTTGGCTCAAGTCATGATCTCAGGGTCCTGGGATAGAGCCCCTGGGATACAGGCTCCCTGCTTCTCCCTCTCCTCCCCGCTTTTGCTCTCTCTCAAATAAATAAATAAAATCTTTAAAAAATAAAAATAAATGATAGCTGGTGCTATTAGTATTTGGATCAGCCTGACCCCTGACCCCTCCTCTGACGACCGGAGTGGCATGGTGTTGCAGGGCTCTTAGGGGGCTCCTCGCCAGTTCTGGCAGGATTTTTCCTCTTCACGTGTTCCCTCTGAGGTTGGTGGAAGCTGCGGGCTCAGAATCGGGGCAGGGGTGAGGTGGTGCTGTCCAGCGGCGTGTGCGTGCCCTCCGCTGTGCTGAGGGAGTCTGGGAGGAAACCGTGGGCATGGCAGAGGGGCTGCTAGGGCCAGAGGGGCTGAGGCACTCGGTATTCCTCTGGCTTTGACTCTTTCATATGGAGCACCAGCTGCCTGGCCAGAGGATGACGCGCCTCCTGCTCTGCCTCACGTGGGCCATCTGCCATCTGCCTGGCATTCGAAATACACTGGGGCTTTTTACGTAAGAATCCAAGGAATTTCTGTTTTCATTAGAAATTGTGTCCCTTTCTACATCCTTTGTGACTGAATATGAAAATAATAAAACCAGAGGCGGATGGCGTGCACAGATCACATCCACGCTCCCCATTTCCACTCTCCAGAGATAACCCCAGTTCAGTTTGGGACGTATTCCTCCAGATGTTCTGCCTACCAGTATTCGGGGCATGTGTGTTTTATGCAAGGTATGTGTTCCTGAGGATCCCATATCATTTGAAATTTGCATAATTCGAGACCAGGCTGAACAAAAGGCAGCCAGAATTTGTTTATTAGCTGAAGTGGCGCCACCATGTGGCAATAGTGTAAACATGGCTTTACAATTCATTTGGCCTTTGAAATGTGATTCTTGGTGACCTTTTAATTTGGGGAGATTTGCATTGTTTCAGGTGTTGCACATAAACTGGGACTAAAATATTCTTATAGCAAAGTATTTCAAAGTCTTATAGTTTCAATTTATTTAAAAATGTGACTACACTACGTTAACTTTAAAAAGGGGGTCATATTAAAAAAGCCGTTCTAAAACCTGCTTTTTAAAATTCAGATGACAACATCTTTGGACATTCTCTCATGCCAGCAAATATACTTTTACATGTTTTAAGGGCTGTAGATCATTCCAGGATAGTAGCATCTCTGAATGTATTAACCAGTCTTCTATATTGATGGCTATTTCTCCCCAGGGATAGGGATGAGGCCTCCCTCTCCTGCATTTCAGTCATCAGATTTATCCTTAGTACCAGGGACCTGGACACATCTAAGTAGATCTCAGTGCCAGTGTCTTGAAGCGAGAACAAATCAAATTTCTGCCTCTTGGAGATCACCAAGGACGTGGCAGCCCCGACCAAGGGCCCCGGAAGCCACTTATATTTTTCTATTCCAAGCACACTTGGCCTTGTCACTGAACTGGCCTGGTCTGGTGTCACGGGGTGGATTCTCTGGAAGCAGATGCTGAAACCGAGTTTGAGGTGCAAGTTATTTATCAGGGATTTAATAATACCTGTGAAATGAGAGGGGAGGAAGCAGCATTGGGCAGAGGAAGTCGAACTGTGAAACAGGCCAGTCACGGCTTTGGCCAATGTGGTAGGGAAGTGCCGGAGCAAGGCCTGTTCCTCAGAGCTATCCTGGGCTTGGCCTTTTTAGACCCCTGTGGTGCTCATTCGTAGGATTCAGGCTGTACCGGGAAGGACATGATCTCAGGCAAGGCAACTCTGCAGCCAAAGCCAACCCAAAAGGAGCTGACAACTGGAGACTGATGACTGACCCTGACTCCTGGGAGCTGGAGTAAGGCCTTCTTCGAAGCGGGATCTGGGCAGTCCATCTCTGTGACAATCACATCTGGCCTCCTGTCTCTCCCCAGGCACCTAAGAGGCCCCTCTGGACATTTGGCAGCCCTGGGCAAGTTACACGGGAGGTTCCGCTAGGGGTTTGGAAGTTTGCAAGCAGAAAGGCCTTGCTGCCACATAATGTAAGGGCGGCCAGGCCGAGTAGCAAGCAGTTCTCTCCCAGAGCACAGACACGAGGCTAGAGGGCTGGGTTTGGCGGCAGGTAGCTCTGTGCCCTGTGAGTATGACTGTCCAGTTGTGCGTGTGTGTGAGTGAGATATGGGGGTTATCCTATCTTCTCCTGCCTTCATGAGGCATGAGGTGGCACTCAAGGAATTTTACTTGTTGGTTGATTTGTTCATGGGATTGCAGATAGACTATCAGGGTTAGTTTCGGTCACTGTCCCTCCCAGATTTGCTTCTTCTGTAAATTGGATGAAGGTGCCCTCCGTATTTGCTAATGACCTGCCACATTTGCCTTTAAGCCCTGCTTTGAAAACAAGACATCAGGAAAGCATACTCTCAGGTTCTATCCACGGCATTAATAAGCCTCTCTCAGAGCGAATTGGAGCAGTACCTAGCCAGAGTCCCTGTGTCAGAGTCTCTGCAGATGTGGCTGGGGTACTTATATTTGAACAAGTTCCCAAGATGATTCTGATGAATGGCCAGAAGACTTGACCATTGGGTAGCACTTGTTGCTTTCATTGTTCCCTTGGCTCTTCTTGTGTGAGTTTTATTTCTCCAGTCAGATTGTTTGCTTCAGGAGTATTATGTGTTCTAATGCTAAGAGCTGGTGGACATGTAGTAGGGGCTTAGTTTGCTATGGGTTACTGTGTGTGTGTGTGTGTGTGTATGCACTGGACAGGAGAATCAACTATCAAGTATAGCAATGACATTTTTGCTGCCTTTTGATATGTATACAATTTCACACCCTGTTTCCATGCAGCTTGAAATTTCAAAGTAAATTAAATATGACTGAAAGCAAATAAAAGCAATTATAACAAGAATATGCTTTTTCATCTTCAACAAAGAAGGCAAGAATATGCAATGGGAAAAAGTCTCTTCAACAAATGGTGTTGGAAAAACTGGTCAGCTACATGCAAAAGAATGGAACTGGACCACTTTCTTACACTGTACACAAAAATAAACCCAAAATGGATTAAGGACCTAAATGTGAGACCTGAAACCATAAAACTCCTAGAAGAGAGGGGCACCTGGGCGGCTCAGTTGGTTAGGCATCCAGCTCTTGATTTCAGCTCAGGTCTTGATCTCAGGGTTGTGAGTTTAAGCCCTGCATTAGGCTCCACGCTGGGGAAAAAAAAGAAAGTCCTAGGGGAGCCTAGGTGTCTCAGTCGGTTAAGCATCTGACTTGATTTGCCTTAGGTCATGATCTCAGGGTCGTGAAATTGAACCCCACATTGGGCTCTATGCTCAGCCCCAAGTCTGCTTGTCCCTCTCCCTCAGTTCCTGCCCCCCCGCACTCACACTTGCTTTCTCTCTCTAAAATAAATAAATAAATAAAATCTTTTTAAAAAAGTCCTAGAAGAGAGCACAGCAGTAGTTTCTCTGACATTGGTCATAGCAACATCCTTCTGGATATGTCTCCTTAGGCAAGGGAAACAAAAGCAAAAACAAACTATTGGGACATCAAAATAAAAAACTTTTGCAGAGCAAAGGAAACAACCAAGAAAACTAAAGACAACCTACTGAATGGGAGAACATATTTGCAAATGACCTGTCTGGTAAAGGGTTAGTATCTAAAATATATGAAGAACTTACACAATTCAACACCAAAAAAACAAATAATCCAATTTAAAAATGGGCAGAAGACATGAACAGACATTTCTCCAAAGAAGACATCTAGATGTCCAACAGACACATGAAAAGATGCTCAACATCACTGATCATCAGGGAAATGTAAATCGAAACTATAATGAGATAGCACCTCACACCTGTCAGAACAGCTAAAATCAAACACAAGAGGGGCACCTGGCTGGCTCATTTGGCAGAGCATATGACTCTTGATCTCAGGGTTGTGAGTTCGAGCCCCACGTTGGGCATAGAGTTTACTTTAAAAAAATAAAAGAACTCACAAGAAACAATAAGCGTTGGTGAGGATGTGGAGAAAAAGGAAACTTTGGGCATTGCTGGTGGGAATGCAAACTGGTACAGCACTATACAAGACAGTATGGTGGTTGCTCAAAAAATTAAAAATAGAACTACCCTGGGGCGCCTGGGTGGCTCAGTCAGTGAAGCATCCGACTCTTAATTTTGGTTCAGGTCACGATCTCAGGGTCCTGAGATTGAGAACCAGGTCAGTCTCTGCATGGAGCCTGCTTGAGATTCTTTCTCTCTCTCTGCCCCTATCCCCTGCTCTCTCTCTCTCTCTCTCAAAAAAAAAAAAAAAAAAAAATAGAACTACCCTACAATCCAATAATGGCACTACTGGGTATTTACCCAAAGAATACAAAAACACTAAAAAACACTAATTCAAGGGGATATATGCACCCCTATGTTTATTGTAGCATTATTTACAATAGCCAAACTATGAAAGTAGCCCAAGTGTTCACTGATAGATGAATGAATAAAGAAGATGTGGTATATATATATACACACACAATGGAATATTATTCAGTCATAAAAATAATGAAATCTTGCCATTTTCAACAAGATGGATGGATCTAGAAAGTATAATGCTGAGTGAAATAAGCCAGTCAGGGGGCACCTGGCTGGCTTAGTTGGTAGAGCATGCGACTCTTGATCTCAGGGTTGTGAGTTCGAGCCCCATGTTGAGTATAGAGATTACTTAAAAATAAAGTCTTTTAAAAAATACAGTTTATTTTCTTAGGTGAAACATATCTCAAGATTTATTAGCTTTATAGCCTTGGGCAAGTTGCTTTATTTCTCTGAGACGTTGTCTTTCATCTTTAAAATGGGAATTGTAATAATACCTAATCTACAGGCTGATTATATAAACTAAATGTAATATGAAAATACAACAGTTAACATGATACCTGTTACATAATCATTGGCCAATAGATATTAAATGCTATTATTATGTATAATAATAGTGATGATGATGATGTTTGTATCCTTACTCACAACCCAATCTGTATAACCTGGAGCAAGTCACCTTACCTTTCTGAGCTCCAATTTCCTCATCTATAAAATAGGGACAACAAAACTTGTTATAGGGTGGTTATGAGGATAAAATGAGGTGTGTGTTGAGGGTGCTTTTTAAACTGGAGCTCGTGAAGCCCCACATCTAACTTACTTATACTGCTTATTTGCTTAATGAATTCTTCCAAAATAGCAATGATACAAACTTCGTTGCAGTTTAGGTCAAATCAGTATAAATTCTTGGGGTGCCTCAGTGGCTCAGTCAGTTAAGCATCTGCCTTCAGCTTAGGTTATGATCTCAGGGTCCTGGGATCGAGCCCCACGTTGGGCTCCCTGCTCAGCGGGGAGTCTGCTTCTCCCTCTCTCTCTGCCTCTCTCCCCTACTTGTGCTCTCTCACGCTCTCTCTCTCAAACAAATAAATAAATAAAATCTTTTGAAAAAAATCAGTATAGATTCTCAATGAATAAAGAGTTTAGAGGGAAGAAGAGAATTTTCAGAATGTTCAGTAGGGACATTATCGGGGCACCCTTGCTCTGTAGGCTGTAAGGAAGGTCTGCTCATATGCTAATCAAAATAACTTATCTCCATTGTTGAGCAAATATTCTGACAGGAAGGATAGATGCTGCGACCTTAAAATTTGAGAGTCACATCTATGGGAGAGCAGGTGATTTTCCGTATCAGGAGGAGATTAGCTTCTTGCTTTAGAAGGACTTGGGCTGGGTGGCCAGTGGGATTTGACCAAAAAAGTCATTCAACATGAAGATAACCTTCATGGTAAAACTCAGACAGCCCCCAAGAAGCCTGTGAATACAAATCCTCCTAGTTTTCTTTTCACATTTTGGGGTTCAGAGAGTTTCCTGTGGGAAATAAATGAAACTTTTGAGAGAGTAAGTGCATGACGGACAGCAATATTCACCCAACGATAACATGTCAGGCAATTAGTGCTTCAGAAGACATTAAACCGGGGTGTCTGAGTGGCTCAGTCAGTTAAGCAGCTGCCTTTGGCTCAGATTATGATCCCAGGGTTCTGAGATCGAGCCCCACATGGGCTCCCTGCTCAGCGGGGAGCCTGCTTCTCCCTTTCCCTCTGTCTCCTGGCTTGTGCTCTCACTCTCTCTCTGTCAAATAAATAAATAAAATCTTTAATAAAAGAAAAAAGAAGACATTAAACCTATAGATCAATCGGGGACATGTGCAGTCAAGTTGGCTCAATTTCATTATTTATTCATTTATTAAATATTTTTAGCAAAGCCTCCTTTAAACAAAATGCTCAAAGAATGGAATTTTCTGGCTAACTGCAGGCTGACCATGTATACCTGTAACAGAAAATGCAACTGTTAAAGTTGATTTTCAAATTAGAATCTTAAAGGCCTAAAGGAAGAGGCTATTTGCACAAAAATAGTCTTTTGAAGCTATGAAATAGTATTGCTAATATTCTTCTCCCTTTTCAGAGAAGCCCTGTGTTTAAAAAAAAAAATCCATGGCAAATGTAAACAGTAATAATGGCATGAATTCCTCAACTTGTAAAAATGATACATATGTCTTAAGTATTTTCATATTTTTCTGGAAATGTTTTAAATTAAGATTTTATTTGTTTATTTATTTAAGAGCGCACGCACGTGCATGCAGGGGGAGGGGCAGAGGGAGAGGGATAAGCTGACTCCCTCCGCAGTGCATAACCCCACTTAGGGCTCAATCCCACCGCCCTGAGATCATGACCTGAGCCAAAATCAAGAGTCAGATGCTCAACTGACTCAGCCACCCAGGCACCCCTGGAAGTGTTTTATTTTTCTTAAAGTGGGATTTAATTTACAAGATAAAACACTAGAATTTGTATTGTAGATATGCTTTGTAGATATTTTGCACTTTGGAAGGTTGGGGTTTTGCATTTCTGTGGTTTTCTTTTGAGTGTTTCTGTCTGTATTCCCTTAAGAACAAAATGTGTCAAGAGGACTCTGGGTTTTTCAGTTGACTTGTTGGTTGGCTTCTCACTTTTTGGTTAGAATAAAAATTAGATTCAAGAATGCTCCATACCTGGAGGCTTTGACACTGTGTGAAATTCCAAGCTTTATGGCTCATTATGGCTATAATCAGCATACATCATAATTACAGCTTTCAGAGTGACTTGCTCAAGTTTTTTTGCTTTTGTCTGAAACCTTCAGTTAGGCAGCTTTTAGTGTGAGGAACTTGACTTCTTCCCGTCTTCTCCATAGCATTAGTTATCTATTCTGGCAATTTCTGCTCTAAAAACACATGCTACTTCAGGGAACTTCTTATTGCTGTGGTTTTGTAGCATTAGACATTAAGTGTCTACTCACTGCAAAGCATTGCACGAGGCCTTTTGGAGAGGGAGAAAGGACAATAATGACCACCCCTTAGCTTGGCCCTTCATTAGTCTTCAACGCCTGGTTGAGATGATTAGGGCTCACTAGGATCTGTTCTCCTGCTCTGTCTGAGCATACCACCAGACTGCCTTTCTTTGCCCACTTGCTTATTTTTTAATGTGCAATGTTCTAGGCCTGGCAAATTAAAATGTCCCTCCTAACCCTCCGTGCTCTCTCCTTTCATCTACTTCTGGATGAAGAGAACCCAGTGGAGGATGCAGAGGCCTTAAAAGATGGCTGAGCATGGATATCCAGATGACTGCCTAGAGCGAACCCCTCCTCCCCGCCCCTCTCCATAATCCATATTAGACTGTGTTATGAGTGAGAAATAAACCATTAGACCATTTTATGCTAAGCCACAGAGATTTCTTTGAAAGTAGTCAACCCACCTTTACTAGTGAGCTTTAGACCTGCTTCTCCTTATGGGACTAGGTATGAGCACCTGATCCTTCAAAGACAGCAATTTCCTTGCTGGCTCAGGACCCCATGGCCTCGCCTGTAACACAAGCTGAGGCAATCAGATTTCTTCCTTCATGTAGAGCCTCAACTGGAAGCAAATACAGTAGATATGAATCTCAGGCCATATTACTTACATTTGCTGGAAGTGTAACATTTTTCCTCTATCTGTTTTCAGCTTGCATTCAGCCTATTAGCAGAAACCTAATTTGGGTCTTTTTCTTAAAAAAAGCAATCTCCAGTCAATTCAGGGTTTCCTTAGTGAATTCAGAGTACCAACCCCCTCTGCCCCAGCTGCAGATGACATCTATGTTTGAGGTATTTCTTCTTTCTACAATGGTATCCATCCACTGTTGAGTTCTTCTTGTTCTGATCACTGTCTCCAAGTTCAGCTCTCTCAGCTACTTCCTTGCTCCCCTGGATACATGGGAAACATCTGGTTGTTCCTCATACCACTGTGGGGAGGCTCCACAAGGCTGTTCCAGGCTTATTTGCATAGATTCATCGCATAGCCATCTCTATTGTTCTTCTTACATGTTGGTGAGGGGTAACTCCTCAGGGCTTGCCACTTCTCTGGGCTTCACCCAGGAAGTTAGGCACAGGTCATATTTATTTTTGAGCCCCCAAACCTATCTTTTGGGTTCTACAGTTGTCCCCGAGAAATTGGTTCAGGCTGGTAAGGCACAGGGATTTCCATTAGCATAAAATTCATTTGCTTCCCTCTGATTCATCCTCTGTGGCCAAAGAGTCCTTTAGTATGGGTGGGAGGGATGAGAAAAGCATAAGAATAATAGGAAATAATGGTGGGAAGCACTATGGTTAATATGTCACTATCATTTGGCTTCCACCAAGAGAGAATCTGCCATCTGATAGCATGACAGGAAGAATCAGATTTGAAAAGTAGGACTGAGTTGAGTGAGTGGTAGAACACTAGCATGTAGATCCAGAGCCATCTAGGACCCCAAAGCACACCATGGCTCCAGCCTCAGTGCGGCCCCACCCTCATGCTCAGAGGCCTGGATTCCTGTTACTATTAATTTGAGAAATTTCTAGGGAAGCTTACACTAAAATGTATCCTCTTGGTTCTCTAACCTGGAAACCTTGGAGTCATCTTAACATAACCTCAAGTTTCCCCAGATCACTATCCTGGCATACAAATGAGGTGACATTAATCAATAATTCACATTTCTTAACAGAAGACCCCAAAGAATTGATGGGTGGCATTAGTTTATTAGATATACCTAGATAGATCTATATCCTTATCTAAGCTCGCCCTGGGCATCCCCACTCCTACCCACACATACACATATGACTCCTTTCCTCCTCCTTTGACATTCAGTTAGTCACTAAAGTCCTTTTGGTTCTACTGCTTTCATATCTTGAATCTGTCCCTTTGACTCAGTCTCCACCCCCAGTGCACACTGCCTTAGGTATGGCCCTCATTTCTCATCTGGTTTACTAGAAAACCTCTCAATTAGTTTTCTTAACTCTAGTCTGATATCTTTTCAAACATCTGCCCTCCAACTGTAGCTGGAGTGATCTTTTAGAAATGTAAATACATCTGATCATGATAGATGCTTTCTATCTTTCAATGGTTATTTATTGTCCTCTGTATAATTTCAAACCCCTCACCTTAGCATACAGGGTCCTGCATGATCTGATTCCTCTTTAGTATCATCTACCACTACTTCCTGACACACCCTCCCTTCATGCCTGTCCTTTGGAACTACTTGTAGTTTCCTAATTGATGCAGTTTCATAGCCAGGGGCTTTTGCACATGCTGTTTCTTCAGAGGGCTCTCCTTGCCCAGGCCATACCCCAGATTAATTAAATCACAGTGTCTTGGTGGGGTGGGGAGGCATCAGAAGCCTCCCTAGGTGATTATATTGTGCATCCAAGTTTAAGAACCACTTTAAACTGTAAGTCAAACATCACCTCCTTTGAGAAGTTCCTTGAAACCCCAGTCTGATCAAGTTCTTCCTTCTCTCTGCTTCTATAATACCATCTGTAGCTTTCTATCATAATGGCCATCATTTTTCCGTATGGAAATTGCTGGTTTATTCATTTGTCTCTTATTATACTTTAAACTCCTTGAGGGCATGGACCATGTCTTAAGTGGCTTTGTATCCCAAGTACATAACATGATGCCTAGCACAAGGAAGGTACAATAAATGAATATATGTTTATGAAATATTGTTGAAAGAATTTATACAGCACCTACTGTGTGTGCCATGCATGATGCTAGCAGGTTTTCATATTATCTCGTTTAATCCACACAACAGTTCTAGGAAATATGAATTATTATCCCTGTGTTACAAATGAAGAAAATAAGGATCAGAGAGGTCCAATGGTATATCCAGTTACACAGTCAATAGTAGGTGTAGGATTTAATCCCAGATCTTCTAACTCCAAATTCAGTGTGTTTCTATCTATAGGTATAGAAAATAATGCTGGGTAGCTGTATGTCACTGATGTTAGTTTTCCAGTGCTACGTAACAAATTACCACAAACTTAGTGGCATACAACAACAACCATTTATTAGCTCACTGTTCTTTAGGTCAGAAGTGTGGGTTCAGTGGGGCTCAGCTGGTCCCTCTGCTTAGAATCTCATAAGACTGAAATCAAGGTGTCAGCCAGGCTGAATTCTCATCTGGAAGCTTTGGGGAAATATCTGCTTCCCCGCTCATTCGTGTTGTTGGAGGATTTCAGTTCCTTGCCATTGTAGGGTTGACATACCTATTTCCTTGCTGGCTGCCAGTCCCCTAGCAAAAAGAGAACACCCATGTTCCTTGTCATATGGCTCCCACCATCTTTAAGCCAGCAATAGCGTGTCAAGTCCTTCTTGTATTTTGAATCTCAGATTTAAAGGGCTCATGCGATAGGTCAGACCCATTCAGATTATCTCCCTATTTTAAGGTCAACTGATTTGGAACCTTAATTATATTTGCAAAATCTCTGTACAGGGGCACCCAGGTTTTTGTCTGACTGAATGACTGAGACACCAGGGGCCTGAATCTTGGGGTCATATCAGAATTCTACCTAACACACTGCTTATGCTTTATCTGTGAGGTTTTGTCTTCACATATATTATTTCATCTTTCTTAACAACCATATTCAATAGGCAGGATGGTATGATGACTGCTTTTTAAAAAATACATATGAGGAACTTGGAGCAATCAAAAGCTGCCAGTTGATGACAGAGAAGGAATTAAAACCCATTCTCAGAGAGAGGGAAAGATGGCAGAGTAGGAAGATCCTGAGCTCATCTTCTCCCATGGACACACCAAGGCTGCAACTATGTATGGTACAACTCACTCTGAGAACAACTTAAGACAAGCAGAACAACCCTTCTACAGCTAAATATATAAAGAAAAGAACTACATTAAGAAGAACAGGAGGGGCAGAGACAAAGTTGGGAACCAGAGCCTCAGCAAAGTAACTCACAAGTGGGAGGGACACCACAGGTGAGGAGGTCCTGCCTGAGGAGTGAGGGGTTCAAGCCCCACATCGGGTACCCCCACCCCCACCCTGGGGATCTGCACTGGGAAGACAAGCCCCCATAAGGTCTGGCTTTGAAAATCAGTAGGTTTTAACTCTTGGAGAGCCAGAGGGCTATAGGAAACCGAGAGTCTACTCTTAAAAGGCCTGCACACAATATTAGTCACTCAGAGACTCAGCACAGAGACAGCATTTTGAAAAGCCCCCAGGCAATATGTGAAGCAAATTTATTGACTAATTTTAGGATGTGTGTCAGAGGGGCAGGGATCTATAGGAACTTTCTTTGGGAATGAAAGTACTGGCTAGTGCCATTTTTCTTGCCTTTCTTCAGCTTAGCTGGCCCACTGCTAGAGGGTACCAGTTCTGACATTACCCATCTATCTTGCTAACACCACTCTCCCTGCCCTGGTGTTACCCAGGGAACCTGCCCCACTCTCAGTCAGCTGTGCCAGTGGATAACCCCACCCACAAGCATACCCACAGCAGTTACAACTGGGCATTGCAGCCAGCCCCACCCACCAGGGCACCCCCAGCAGTGGCAACCCAGTCACAACAGGTGGGTGCATTCAGCTCACACATGGGACACCCCTGGAGCACCTGTTCTGGTGACTAGGAGGGACTGCACTACTGCAACCATAGGATGCCTTCTATATCAGGCCACTACCTTTAAGACCAGGAGGCATGGCTGACCTACCTAAGACATAGAAACAAACAGAGAGTCAGACAAAATGAGGATACAGAGGAATATGTTTCAAATGAAAGAACAAGACAAAACCTCAGGAAAAAGAACGGAACAAAATGGAGACAAGCAATCTACCTGATAAAGAGTTCAAAGTAATTGTCATAAAGATGCTTACTGGACTTGGGAGGAGAGTAGATAGACTCAGGGAGAACACCAACAAAGAGAAAATATTATAAAAAATCAGAGCTGAAGAATATAATAATTGAAATGAAAAATACTCTAGAAGGAATCAACAGCAGATTAGAGGATGCAGAAGAATAGAGTAGTGATCTGGAAGTGGAAATCATCCAAACTGAACAGCAAAAAAACCCCACATTTTTTAAAATGAGGATAGGTTAAGGTACCTCTATGACATCATCAAACGTACTAACATTCACATTATAGGGGTCCCAGAAGGAGAAGAGAGAGAGAGAAAGGGGCCAAAAACTTATTCAAAGAAACAATAGCAGGGGCACCTGGCTGGCTCAGTTGATGGAGCGTGTGACTTTTGATCTTGGGATTGTGAGTTCAAGACCCACATTGGGTGTAGAGATCCCTTAAAAATAAAATCTTAAAAAGAGAAAGAAAGAAAGAATAGCAGAAAACTTCCCTAACCTAGGGAAGGAAACGGACATCTAGGTCCAGGAAACATGGAAAGCCCAAAACGAAATGAACCCAAAGAGATTCACACCAAGACACATAATAATTAAAATGTCAAAAATTAAAGACAAAGAGAGAATCTTAAAAGCAGCAAAAGAAAAACAATTAGCTACATACAAGAGAACACCCATAAGACAATTAGCTGATTTTCCAGCAGAAATTTTACAGGCCAGAAGAGAGTGGCATGATATATTCTAAGTGCTGAAAGGAAAAAAACCTACAATCATGAACACTCTGCCTGGCAATGTTATTATTCAGATTTGAAGGAGAGAGAGTTTCCCAGACAAACTTAAGTTAAAGGAGTTCATTACCACTAAATAAACCTTACAAAGAAATGTTAAAGGGACATCTTTAAGCAGAAAAGAAAGAGCCACATCTAAGGTAAGAAAATAATGAAAGGAAAAAAATTCACTGGTAAAAACAAACATATAATAAAGGTAGTAGATCAATCACTTACAATCACTTTAGTCTAACAAAAGTAGTAAAATCAATTATGTCTACAATAATTAGTTAAGGGATATGCAAAATGAAAATACGTAAAATTTGGCATCAAATACATAAAACATGGCAGGGGGTGGTGGTAAAAATGTAATGCTTTTATTTATTTATTTTATGTATTTTTTTTAAAGATTTATTTATTTATTTGACAGAGAGAGACACAGCCTGAGAGGGAACACAAGCAGGGGGAGTGGGAGAGGGAGAAGCAGGCTTCCCGCCGAGCAGGGAGCCCGATGCGGGGCTCGATCCCAGGACCCCGGGATCATGACCTGAGCTGAAGTCGGACACTTAATGACTGAGCCACCCAGGTGCCCCAATGTAATGCTTTTAGAATGTGTTCAAACTTAAGTGACTACCAACTTAAAATAGACTGATATATACATAGGATGTTATATATGAACCTCATGGTAACCACAAACCAAGAACCTATAGCAGATACACAGAAAATAAAAAGAAAGGGATCCAAACAAAACACTAAAGAAAGTCATCAAATCACAAGGGAAGAGAGTAAGAGGAGAGGAAGGGAACAGAGAAGAACTACAAAAACAAGGAAACAACAAAATTACAGTAAGTACATATCTATCTATCTATCTATCTATCTATCTATCTAGACTAACTGCTCCAGTCAAAAGACATAGGATGACTGAATAGATAAAAAAACAAGACCCATCTGTATGCTACTTACAAGAGATTCACTTCAGACCTAAAGACACAGGACAAGCTGGAAATGAAGGGATGGAAAAAGATATTCCAAGCAAATAGCAAAAAAAGAAAGCTCAAGATGGTTCAAAATGGGTCAAAGACCTAAATGTAAGACCAGAAACCATGAAACTCCTAAAAGGAAACAGACAGTAAACTCTTGGACATTGGCCTTAGCAATATTTTTTGGATCTGTCTCCTTAGGCAAGGGCAACAAAAGCAAAAATAAACAATTGGGAGTACATCAGACCAAAAAGCTTTTGCCCAGTGAAGGAAACCATCAACAAAATGAAAAGGCAATCTACTGAATGGGAGAAGATTTTACAAATGATATATTCTATAAGGGGTTAATATCCAAAAAATATAAAGAACTCAAATAACTCAACACCAAAAAACCTCAATCTGATTTAAAAATGGGCAGAGGACTTGAAGAAACATTTTTCCAAAAGATATACAGATGGCCAACAGACACTTGAAAATATGCTCAACATCACTAATCATCCAGGAGATGCAAATCAAAACCACAATGAGATATCACCTTATACCTGTCAGAATGACTAAAATAAAAAACACAAGAAACAACAAATATTGGTGAAGATGTGGAGAAAAAGGAACACATGTGCACTGTTGGTAAGGATGCAAACTGGTGGAGCCACTGTAGAAAACAGTATGGAGTTTCCTCAAAAAATTAAAAATATAAACACCATATGATCCAGTAATTCCACTATTGGGTATTTATCCAAAGAAAATGAAAACACTAAACACTAATTTGAAATGATATATACACCTATATGTTTAATGTAGCATTATTTCCAATAGCCGAGATATGGAAGCAACCCAAGTGTCCATTGATAGAGTAGATAAAGAAGATGTGGTGTATATATATGCCGTGGAATACTACTCACATAAAAAAGAAAAGACAATCTAGTGAATGGGAGAAGATATTTGCAAATGATACATCCAATAAGGGGTTAATAGCCAAACTATAAAGAACTTATAGAAGTTAACACCAAAGAAAACAAATAATCTGATTCAAAAATCAGAGACACATGAAAAGATACTCAACATTAATAATCATCCAGGAGATGCAAATCAAAACCACAATGAGATATCACCTTACTCTTGTCAGAATGACTAAAATAAAAAACAGAAGAAAAGGGGCACCTGGGTGGCTCAGTTGGTTAAGCGACTGCCTTCGGCTCAGGTCATGATCCTGGAGTCCCAGGATCGAGTCCCGCATCGGGCTCCCTGCTCAGCGGGGAGTCTGCTTCTCCCTCTGACCTTCCCCCCTCTCATGTACTCTTCTCTCTCATTCTCTCTCTCAAATAAATAAACAAAATCTTTAAAAAAAAAAAACAGAAGAAATAACAAATGTTGGTGAGGATGTGGAGAAAAGGGAACCCTTATGCACTGTTGGTGGGAATGTAAACTGGTGCGGCCAGAATGGAAAACAGTATGCGTGGGCGCCTGGGTGGCTCAGTTGGTTAAGCGTCCAACCCTTGGTTTTGGCTCAGGTTATGATCTCAGGGTCATGAGATTGAGCCCTGTGTCAGGCTCTGTGCTGGGCATGGAGCCTGCTTGAGATTCTCACTCTCCCTTTCCCTCTACCCCTCCTCTCTACACCCCCTAGCCCCCTGCAAAAGGAAAGAAAACAGTATGGAGGTTTCTCAAAAATTTTAAAATAGAAATACCATATGATCCAGTAATTCCACTTCTGGGTATTTACCTGAAGGAAATGAAGACAGTTTCAAAAAGATATATGCACCCCTATATTTATTGCAGCATTACTTAACAGTAGTCAAAATATGGGAGCAGTCTAAGTGTCCATTTATAGATGAATAGATAAATAAGATATGGTGTATATATATATATATATATATATATATATATATATATAATGGAATATTACTCAGCCATCAAAAAGAATGGGATCTTGCCGTTTGCAACAACATGGATGGACCTAGGGGGTATTATGCTAAGCTAAATAAGTCAGAGACAGACAAATACTGTATGATTTTACTTATATGTGGAATCTAAAAAACAAAACAGTCGTACAAACAAGACAGAAACAAATCCATAGATACAGAGATCAAACTGGTGGTTGCCAGAGGGGAAGTGGGGGGGGGGGGATGGGCAAAATAGGTAAAGGGGATTAAGAGCTACAAACTTCCAGTTAAAAAATAAATATGTCACAGGGATGAAAAGTGCAACAGGGAATATAGTCAATAATATTGTAATAACTTTGTATGGTGAGAGATGGTAACTAGACTTAGACCGTGGTGAGCATTTTGTAGCATATATAAATATCAAATCACTATGTTGTACATGTGAAACTAATATAATATTTTATGTCAACTATACTTGAATTAAAAATAAAAAAACCTTTCTCATTCAGTGCTCTGTCCATTAATGTCATACCCACTATAATCCAATTTGGATATAATAGAAATGAAGAGCAATCAGTGTAATGTAAGTAGATTTGTTTAAATGTAAGAAGACCTACATCATATCCAATGTATTCTAATCCATTTGTACAAATGTTTACATTAAGGAAGGATTAATCATGTTATAAAAATGGTTTACAGTAGAGCCTTTTAAATTGCATTCATTATCACCCCTACCTGCTTAGTGAGTAACTATGATTAACATTTTTGATGTTTTACGGTGGGCAAAATATTTCCATCTGTATTTTATTTGCTTTTGTGCCCACTACCAATGAAAATTGTATTTATTGTAATAAACACTTATATATGTGAAAATGATTAAGAAAGTCATTAGAAGTATGGAGGTTCCTCAAGACATTAAAAATAGAGCTACCCTACGACCCAGCAATTGCACTACCAGGTATTTACCCCAAGATACAGATGTAGTGAAAAGAAGGAGCACATGCACCCCAATGTTCATAGCAGCAATGTCCACAATAGCCAAACTGTGGAAGGAGCTGAGACGCCCTTCAACAGACAGAATGGATTAAGAAGATGTGGTTCATATATACAATGGAATATTACTCAGCCATCAGAAAGGATGAATACCCAACATTTGCATCAACATGGATGGGACTGGAGGGGATTATGCTAAGTGAAGTAAGTCAAGCAGAGAAAGTCAATAATATGTTTTCACTCATATGTGGAACATAAGGAATAGTACAGAGGACCACAGGGGAAGGGAGGGAAAACTGAATGGAAAGAAATCAGTGAGGGAGACAAACCATGAGAGACTCTGGACTCCAGGAAACAAACTGAGGGTTTCAGAGGGAGGGGGTGGGGGGATGGGGTAACCGGGTGATGGGTATTAAGGAGGGCACGTGTGGTATTATATGCAACTAATGCATCGTTGAACGCTGCATTAAAAACTAATGATGTACTATATGCTGGCTAACTGAACATAATAAAGAATATAAATACATAAAAAAAATCTTTAGAGTTGAAATTGACTTTCATCTCTACAATTTTTATATTTACTGAATTTTCAGGAGCATCCTTTTGTGAAAAGTGAGGTATGCCCGTAGGGATGCGTGTAGGTGTAGGGGTGTGTGTGTATGTCTGTGTATGTGTGTGTAGTTATAAGGAAGTGCAATTGATCCTGATTCTGTCTGCAAATATAAATTCATATCTATGGTACGTGTTTGTAGTTGCACTGACTTATTGGAAGTCGTATTGACAGAGTAGAACCAATGGCAAAGGCTGCAGAGTCAGAGACCGAAATGGAGAGAGCACTTCAGTATCTGGTCACAATGGGTATGAATTCTCCTTTGTCTGCCTCTAACCGGGGAAGTTAGTTGCTTCACACTAACCCACCTCCCCCTCCCCTTCCCAGCTCTGATAGCTCAGCCACCTGAAGGACAGCTGGTAGCAGCTTGAGAGGTGTTTCTGCACTGCTGAGAATTCTCTTTGCCTCTTCGCTATCTCTCAGAGAGACCGTATCTGTGGTGATCTGCTATGAACTGTGTCATCAGTTATAAGGGCTCCTGCATTCCCCTCCAAAAGCAGTGACATGGACTAACAAGGGCTTTTTTTGGTCACTCACAGCCATTTGGTCATGGGTGGTAGAGAAAAAGGCTCTGCATTTGGCAGGGGGTCTAAAACGTATTTGGGGAACATTTTCAAGATACCTACTGCAAAGGAGGGGAGAGGACTGGAGGGTCTCTGAGCAGGGCACGGGAATTTTAGAATTGCTGATCTCTGTGTAGTCATCTAGGCTAAAAGATCTAGCTCTTTATGCTGTCAAGATAGAAATACGGGCGTGGGGGGTGACACCAAGAGTGAGATTCCGTCCCTGAGAAGTGAAATGGGTGCTGAGTAATTTCTTTAGGTGTTAACTTGAGAGGGAACTATTATTTCTTTGTGCTCCATGATAAAAGGATAATAGTTCTAACATGCTGATTTTGACTTTCTGTCATATTCGGCAGCCAGGCCAGAAAGCTATCATCAGGGATCTCTGAGAAAGTAGTCCTCTTTCAAAATTCCGCTAATTCATAATATTGGCTTCCTGTAGCCGAGTAGACTGGAAAGTAAAACCCTCTTCTTCTTTTACAAACAAACAAAAATAACAAAAAATAACCCCTGAAACCCACATATACACAAACAAGCACAATTAAAGACAAGTCCAGGGGGTGCCTGGCTGGCTCAGTCAGTGGAGCGTGTGACTCTTGATCTCAGGGTGGTGAGTTTGAGCCCCAGGTTGGGTGTAGAAATTACTTAAAAATAAACCTTAAAAAAAAAAAAAAGTCCAATTTATTTCTTCTTTTGGTCTTGACATTAAGGACGGAGGGGTTAAGTATATTAACTTTGGAGTCAGAAAAAACTGGATTTTATTCCTGTTCTGTCGATTAATGGCCAAGTGGTCTCTGGCACGTCATTTTGCCTTTCTGCCTTGTCTTCTCATCCAGAAAATGGGGGATGATGATGATAATAATAATAATAATAATACTTGCCTTACAGGGTCATATTGAATATTAAATGGGATAATAAATATGTTACAGTGCCTGGAGTATAGTAAAGTGTTCAATAAATATTAGCTGTTATTGTTGTTATAAATAACTTAGTTGTAGAAGTTGATAGACTAAGAAGACCCTTTTGCCTTCAAAAGACAGCCTCATGGCCTCTGCCATCCCCTTGTTGAATACTTCACATGTGAAAAGAGAGAATTTCTTTTCAGAACTAATTTTCCAGTTAGCCTCACTGTGAGTTCTATAGGTCATCGAGCAAGATAGGGAAAGCAGTATAAGGCAGGCAGTGCTGTGGGCTCGGATCTTGGGTTTTCCGCTGAGAAAAGGCTTTTATTTCCACCAAGGAAATGGTACCAGAAAATGGGTAAGCTTGGGGTAAAAAACCCCAACAATTTGGGTCATACAGAAGAACACTTGTTTTCAAATGGATGAAGGGAGGATACTGAAGAAGGATGCTGAACAAGGAGCACAGTGAAAACAGTCCTGGGCCTCTGTAAATGGTGATAATAGTAGTACTTAAAGCTTTTTTTTTTTTTAAAGATTTTATTTATTTATTTGAGAGAGAGAGAATGAGAGATAGAGAGCACGAGAGGGAAGAGGGTCAGAGGGAGAAGCAGACTCCCCGCTGACAGGGAGCCCGATGCGGGACTCGATCCCGGGACTCCAGTATCATGACCTGAGCCGAAGGCAGTCGCTTAACCAACTGAGCCACCCAGGCGCCCCAGTACTTAAAGCTTTTGAGTATTGTGGGAGGATTAAATGAGATAATACATGTAAAATGCTTAGCACAGAGCCTGGTCTACATAGCAGATACTCAAATAGATATTAAATGTAATACTTACTAATATCATACAAGCTCTCTGTTAACCACTCCTTGGAGATTCTGATTTGGTAGATTTGAAGAGGGATCTACAAATCTTGTTTTTGTAAAATCTTCTCTAGTCGATTCCCAGGCCTTAAATGGAAGCATTCTGCCACATGTCTCCTCTAATTCCACATTACGCTGGTCTCCCTACTTCAGCATAACCCCCAATACTCCAGTAGTGACCCTTTTTAAAAAAAAAGATTTTATTCATTTATTTGAGAGAGAGAGAGGAAGAGAAGGAGCAGGGGAGAGGGAGAAGCAGGCTCCCACTGAGCAGCGAGCCCAATGCAGGGCTCGATCCCAGGACTCCAGGATCATGATCTGGGCCAAAGGCAGACGCTTAACCAACTGAGCCACCCAGGCGCCCCAGTAGTGACTCTTAATGGAGTAAATCGTACCAGACAACTGCATACTGGAGTAACAGCCATGTCCTGGAAGCCATTTAGGATTCAATACATCTCCAGAAACTTGTGCCATTTAGAGTAAGAAGAATGTTTTCTATTTGCCTGCCAACAATAGCCATCTTCTTGGATCAAGTTTGAAAAGAAATCCCTTAATAAGAGTATTTTCTGTTGACAGCAGATTCGAATTTTTTTCATTCTAGAAATATCCAATCAGTCTTCCTTTTCACTAGTCTCTTTTTTTCATGCTCAGAGCCAAGTGTTTTGGTGTCCTATGGACTAGTAAGGGGAGTGGAAGCTCATTTAGCATGGCAAGGCAGGTGGATGAGGTTGAATCAAGTCCTTGAAAGGCTTAGGCCTTGCCAGGGCCCCCTCCTTTCATCCCAGTTCCCAGAAAAGTAGGCTTTACAGCAGAGCCACCATTTACAGAGGAGGAAACTGAAGCTCAGAGAGGTCACATAGGTTGCCCCATGTCTTGCCCAGCACTAGAGATCTTCCAGTCCAAACAATCTGACTCCAGAGCCCCAGCTAGTAAGGTTAAACCGTCTCTGTGTGTATTTTGACAAAGCTCTCTGAGAAATTCTGATTGTATACCTAGTTAAGAACTCTTGATTTATTTCTTGAATCCTTAAAATTATTTTAAGTAGGGGCGCCTGGGTGGCTCAGTCGTTAAGCGTCTGCCTCCGGCTCAGGTCATGGTCCCCGGGTCCTGGGATTGAGCCCGGCATCGGGCTCCCTGCTCCGCGGGAAGCCTGTTTCTCCCTCCCCTGCTCCCCCTGCTTGTGTTCCCTCTCTCGCTGTGTCTCTCTCTGTCAAATCAATACAATCTTTAAAAAAAATTATTTTAAGCAAACTTAAAAGTATTTTAAGTAAAAAAGTAATACAAAATCATGGTAACAAGTTCAAATTATACAAGAGATCATCCCCGTCCCACAGTTCCCAATCTTCCAGCTCATCTCCCTAGAGGCAGCTGCTATTTTTCTGCATGTTCCTCCGGAAATATTCTGAGCATATACTGAATATTTATGTATGTATGTATGTATTCAGCATATGTGTATATATGGAATATATGTGTGTATGAATATATTCAGTATCTCTCTCTATTCACACACACACACTCCCTTAAAAGATAAATGGAAATGCATCATACATACTGATGTTTCCAGTCTAACTCAGAAATCCTGCCTTGGTAAGTAGCACCATCTCCAAGATCTGAGAAAACCTACTAGCCAAACACAGGTGACAGGATGGATATGATGTTTTATATACGCAAGAAAAACCTGGTGCAGCAAGAAATTCATTCTGTAGTGTCAAACAGTTAATCTGGATAGGAAGTGACTCCATCTGGAAGTGTCTGCTTTGAGGGGCTTTTGCTCATTTGGGTGTATGCTAGATGGCATTGCAAGCTGAGTGCACGGATCTCCTATGTCTTGTAGAGTATTGTATCTCACTCAGTATCTAATGAGCTTAGTTCCTTGCGTGTATACACTGGGTGCTAACTCAATGATGACCGTATGTCTGCCTTTGAAATTTCCTTTGTTAGCTTTAAAAATATATCCTTCTAGGGGCGCCTGGGTGGCTCAGTTGGTTAAGCGACTGCCTTCGGCTCAGGTCATGATCTTGGAGTCCCGGGATCGAGTCCCGCATCGGGCTCCCTGCTCGGCAGGGAGTCTGCTTCTCCCTCTGACCCTCTTCCCTCTCGTACTCTCTATCTCTCATTCTCTCTCTCTCTAATAAATAAATTTAAAAAATTAAAAAAATATATATATATCCTTGTAGTAGAGTGTGGGTTACTCCTACGCCACTCCCATGATAACTCCTTTTGTTATCCATGTTTGGCCTTAAGTACTAAGGTGTTCTGAAGGTTTCAGTGTACATATTTTGAATCATGCTGAAAATCTAGCTTCCTGCATACTGGCAAAGGTTGTTGGTATGGACAAGCATGGTATGAAAAAGAAATCCTGACTAATATTTGTACTTTCAGAAAAGCATTAACAAAATACCATCTGGCACCTGAGGACCACAGGAACACAAACAAATTATCACTTAGTTATGAATAAAAAAGAGATGTTTTGCTATAGGTTATAAAGAATTGGTATTACATTTCCAAACAACAACTACTATCAGTTTTGGAGGGGAGAAAGTTCACGAATTATGGGTATGGGAGATAAAGACAGGATATATGTGTACGTGGTCAAAAATAAGGCATTGAACAAAACTAAAACATGAACGCTAAACTGGAACAGATCCCACCAATTTGCTAAACATGGGGAGCAACCTGGTGTAGCAGAAAAAGCATAGACTTTTGAGTTGAACAAACTTGGAGTCCAATCCTACTTAGCTGTTAGGGACCCTGAGCAAGTTCTCTTTGAGCCACTTTCCTCATTTGTAAAATGAGTATGATCAGGATAAATTTTTTTTATTATAAAAGGAATTTAAGCAAACTAAACACTCATCAAAGGAAATAATTCCTTTATTCTCATTGAGGGAAACAAAACCTCCAAAACACATAGGAATATCTTTCCTTATTAATTGTTCCCCTAACAGCCTATACTTATTTTCACAGTTCACTTTGAATCTTGAGGTTATACCCTATAGACTTTTAAAGGTTTTTCTTCGACTCTTGAGTTTATTACCTTTCCCAGTGCAGAAGGCAGGCTTCTAAGATGGCACCCAATGATCCTCGCCTCCTGGTGTTTGTGTACTTGTGTAAATCTCTTTTGAGTATAAGCTGGATCTAGTGACTTGCTTCTAAGGAATAGAACACAGCAAAAAAGATGGAATATCACTCTTGTGATTAGGTTATAAGACTGTGACTTCCATTTGCTAGCTGACTCTCTCTTGCTGGCTCTGATGAAGGAAGATAGTGGGGATTGGAGAGGCCCATTGGGCAAGGAACCAAAGGTAGCTTCCAGACAATAGCCAGTGAGGAACCTCAAGCTGACAGCCTGTGAGGACCTGAATCCTGCCAAAAACCACATGAGTGAGGTTGGAAGTGGATCCTTCCTCAGTCAAACCTTGAAATGAGACCCCAGTCCTGACCAACACCTAAATTAGAGCCTGTGAGAGACCCTAAAGCAGAGGACTCAGTTTAGCGATGCCCAGATCGTGACCACAGAAACTCTGAGATAATGTGTATTGTTGTAAGCTACTAAATTTTGGGGTAATTTGTTATGCAATAGGTAACCAATATGCCTAGAATTTACATTCTAGTACTATTTCCTAGAATTCAAAAAGAATGATCCCTGTTGACCTTTTTTTTTTTAAAGATTTTATTTTTGGGGCACTGGCTCAGTGGGTTGAGGGTCTGACTTCAGCTCAGGTCATGATCTCAGGATCCTGGGATCGAGCCCCATGTTGGGCTCCTCCCTCTCCCTCTGCCCCTCCCCCCGCTCGTGCTCTCTCTTTCTCTCAAATGAATAAATAAAATCTTTTAAATAAATAATTTTTAAAAAGATTTTATTTTTAAGTAATCACTACACCCAGTGTGGGGCTTGAACCCACAACCCCAAGATCAAGAGTCGCATGCTCTACTCACTGAGCCAGTCAGGCGCCCCATGATCCCTGCTGACTTTCAACAGAAAAATCTAATGGTAACAACAACACAGTCTGTCATTTATTGAACATTTTATTTGTGCTAAGTATAGTATTAATTGCTCTGCTGTATTAAATTCATTAGCTTATTTAATCCTCATGACAGCTCTATGATGTAGGTATTATGATCTCTATTTTACAGCTTAGGAAACTGAGGCTTGGAGAGATTAACTTGTCCACAGTAAAACAAATAGTGGTCTGTATTACTTCAAAACTCGTGCTTTTAATCAGAGGAGTATAATTAGCTTCATCACAATGTGATGACTTGATACAGACTCTTACCATGCTTAGCTCAGTGATTGGCACATAGTAGGGGCTTAATATATGTAAGTTATGATTATTAGACCTTGAACTCACAACAAAGAGCCTCTGTGTCAGTCCACATTCAAAAACCAACTCCTCATACCCTGCTGGGGTACACGCTCTTGCTCATAGTGGTCCACACATCCTGAACAAGGTTTCACTTCACCAAGTGATCTTAATAACCCATCCAAACATGTCTTCTCAGGAGGTGCATCCAGCATGTTGCAATGTGCTAAGCTGATTTTTATTCTGCTTTGGTGCTACCATTGAGGTCTGGGGGCTCTCGATCTGTTCACATAGGTTCCCCATGCCCATTTGCAGATGCTGGGCTATTTAGAATAGTGATTGAATTTGAGGCACCAGTTGCCTTCCAATGATCTGTTGCAGCTGAAATTAAATACTCCTTTCTTTTATACCTCTACAAGGCTTGGTTAACTCCTATTTAGAAATGGAACTTTACAGCCAGCATATTTTATAGAACACTTGCCCTAATGATAATAACAGAAACCCCTTACAATCGTGTCAGCTTGACTGTTTATAAAATATTTTCTTCTGCATCTCATTTGCTTCCAAGGCACTTCATCTATGCCTTATGAGATGAATGACTTTCTACCTTGTGTTACAGCTATTTATATATATGAGGCAGTATGGTTTGGTGGAAAAAAAATCACAGATTCTGGCATCAGACAAACCTGGATTTGAATCCTAGATCCACCACTTACTCGATGTGCGACTTACGAATAAGTCTGGGATCCTCACTGAGCTTGTTTTCCTCATTTGTAAAATGGGCTTAATTATGCTCATCTTATAGGGTTATTGTGAGGAAGGATATAATATGTAAAGTGCAAAACAGTAAGAACTCAACTAACATTTTTCTCAAAAATAATGTTTGTATGCTGTTAGCTAGGGAAGTCTGTGACAGTTCTTTGTATCTCCAACAGGCCCAGCATTTAGTGTTCTATCTTTTAGAAAGAAGCCCAATATGTACTTCTTGAATGGATAAGCCTGGGGTTAGTCAGGGAAGTTATTACTATCCTAGTAGATGGAGGTGAAATGGCCTGCCCAGGGCTCACATGGCTGATAAACGATAGAACTGGAATTTGAATTCTGGCCATTTTTTGCCTAATCCACTGCATCTTCCTCTGGTCTTTCAGATTGGTTTGCAAGATTGCTGTGCTGGGAATAAAATCTCTTGTGGTAGAGACTCTAGCAAAAGTCTCTGCTTGGTTTTCCACTAGGCTGCAGTACTGGGAAGAGTGTCCCCACCCGACTCCCCCACGGGCCACCAAGGAGACTTCTGAGAGCCATGTACACATGCTAGGTCCACTAATGGAGTCTTCGTTGTTAGAGGGTTGGCGCAAATCTGAGGAGAGTTTATTGCCCGCCATTCACATTTATCCTAGTTCCCCAGGGATTCCTGTCTAGCCAAAATGATTGAGGAATGCTGAAAGGAAAAACAAAATACAAGCCGGGAAAACAGTTGTTTCACTAGAGATCTCTGTGAGACATTGGAAGGGAGTGAGATAAGGCAGCAGAACTTTTATGCCTACCTAACTGAGAGTTAGCTCAGAACATAGCCAACTTTGGCACATGGGGTTTCCAGGGAACAGAACTCCGCTTTGGCACTCGGAGGGCTGTAGCACGTTAGCGACGCCAGGGGCAGCATATAACCGCAGATGCTACCCAGCCTCCAGTAATTGGCCCAGCAGTAGCACCTGGTGCCATTTTGTTTCAAGAGCAGCACGAAGCAGCATCAGGCTTGATGTGGCTCTGGAGGCTTTGGGAACAGAGGGAGCAGTATCCTTGGTACAGACATGAATGCCCTTTATCTTTCATCGTAAGCACTGGTAGCAAGGATGAGATGCTTGTGATGTGGCTTCATAGGTAGTGGAAGCCTAGGGAGACTCGAACACTGAGAAGTAGACTTGAGACAACCACTGCTGAGTATGAGAAATAAATAGAGGACTTAGGGTTGGATGAAAACCAGAGAGATGCTATTTATGATCATTAATACTCTTTTTTTTTTTTAACCTAGAGTTTGGTATGGTTTGGGAAATTTCAGATGAGTAACCTGACTCCAAAGGTCAGATTGATACCAATTTACCCAATAGTCTGGAGCCCATCCGGCTCCTGTTCCCCAGTATGTGAAGTACTAATTGTCAAAGGTAGAATCCTACTTCCTTCCTCCTGCTCCAACACCCTACAAGTTCAGTACTCTATGCTATCAAGCAGAATTCCTGGAAGCACAGAGATTTGAGAGGTTTCCGAGTGTGACTCCAGATCTCCATCTGACCATTTGGAGTAACTCAAGCCAATAGGCTAAAACTTCCAGGACGGTCTGGGTGAAGGTGGTAAACACTTTGGAGCTTCTGAGGTGTGGGGGTTCAGGAGGTAGGTGCAGGATGGGGGAAGCCAGCCAACATTAACTATATGCATGGAGAGTGCTAGCCGTTGGTATTATAGTGGGTGGCATGGTTGTGTTGCCCATGCAAGGGCTGAGACGATAGCATGATGCCTTTGGGTCATTGCATCGGCCTACTCTAAGAGAAAGAAAAGAAGCTTCTTTCCTTCATGAGGACTTCATTGTCTTTCTTGTCCTTCAAGGTTAGCCAAAGATGTGGTAAAGGCATTAGGTACAGGTCAATGATGACACCGCAAGCGGAAACTACAAAAGTAAACACTTATGTAGTGTTTATTCTGTTTCAGGCACTAAGATACACACACACAGAGACACACATGCTTCCCCTCCCCCCCATTAGTCCATCTGCCTTCTCACAATGGTTTTAGGGATTGAGCGAGAGTTATCTTCCTCAGGCCAAACTGGGTTTTCCCAAAATGTGTTTCTAAGACTAGCTATTGCAGGGAAGTTTAATGGGTGGTGTACAAAGCGGGTTCCCTGATCAAGTAAGCGTGGAAGGCAGTGGGTTGTACAATGGAAGCATATATCTCTACCGCAGGACTTCCCAGTGGGCTCATGTGTATGGAGGCTTTTGGGGAAGGGAGAAAGAATAGATGGAATATGGAATTTCCCAAAGGGAGGCATAAAGCATGGTGTTGTGAGTGAGGGCCTCTGCCAGTGGAATTTCTGGGTTTAGAACCCAGCTAGGATCTATCTTGGGGGACCTTGGAAAAGTTTATTTCCCCTTTTTGTGCCCCAGTTGTCTTCATCTGTCAAGTGGGGATGACAATGATAGTACTTATCTCATAGGGTGGTTATAATATATATAAAGTGCTTAAAAGAGTTCTTGGGTCTTAGGACATGCTCAGTAGATACAAGCTAATATGATCTGACTCTAACCCTTTTCCTGCAAAGCATCTCACAGTATTAGGATCTTAAATTAGCACACACACACACACACACACACACACACACACACACACACACATATTAGGAAATGCTAAACTGGATCCTTGTGGTATGAAGAGGATAGGGTGACAGCCTAGGGAAAGAAAGTAAAGGAGGTCAAATCAAGGCTGAGCTGAAGGAGTACAACCCTGGAGTTGAAATCTCAAAGGCTGTTTCCTAGTAGCCCTATCTCTGGATATTTCTTACCTTTTTACGGAGATAATCATCTTGCTGGTCAGATTGGTTATGTGTACATTTTTAGAGAAAGAAGAACGGTCTAATGACTGAGGTGTTTTGCCAATGATCCGATGACTTAAATGGCTTTGATTTCTACATCTGAAAAATGGATCCACTGTTAATGCCTTGCATCTTGGAATTTTTCTAGGTTGAAGGAACGATACCGAAACATGCAAGATTAATCCAAGTTCACAGTCAAATTGAATTACCTTCTCCCACTCCAGTTTCATCAGAAAATGGCAAATTGCAAGAAATCAAGCTGCACCCTTACTGGGCAGAGTGTTCTTTGTGAGCTGAACGTTCTACACCTTCAGGTACCTTTTAGAGACAAGCGGTATCATACAGAGCAGTTCTCAAACTTTCTTGTGGACCAGAATCACCTTTGCGACTTGTTAAAGTTCAGGTGGTTGGGCCCCAGAGTTCTTGATTGAGTCGGTCTGTTGGGGACAGGTGTGGAGAGAGAAGGCTGAGAATTTTGTTTCAGGTCATGCTAGTGCTGCTCATCTGGAGACCACACTCTGAGAACCATTGATATAGAGGTTAAGGGAATGAGCACTGAACTTGGACAGACCTGTGTTTAAATTCTAGCCCTACCACTTGAAAGATGTGGAATCTTAGTTAAATTACTTACTCCCTGTGCCTCGGCAGATGGGTAACATTATAAAGTGGGGCTAATTGGAGCACCCTCCTCATAGGGTTGTTGTGAGGATTAATGAGTTAATATACATAAAGCTCTTAGGATAGTGTGTACTGTATTAGTGTTTGTTGTTACTATTGTTGTTTTTAAGAGGTCAGGCTCCTGAGTTGGGGCAAAATTTCTAGGCGTGCAAAAAGAGCATTGATATGGCCAGCCATATCTTTTCCTTTTAATTTGCTTTTAATGGTAGACCTCGACATCTTGGTTTTCTAGGGATGGAGATGCTCTGTGGGCTGAGCAGTCTATACCCCTGAGGATGGATTGAACTCCCCTATTGTCTGGTTGATTGGTCTGTCTTAACTCCCCACCGTCTCCACCACACAGCATGCTTCAGTTCCTCCTCTGTTAGCAAAGCAGTAACCTGATGAGTTTGGCCTCAGGCCTCCAAGGCAGATGCTCCATGCCTCTCTGGGGATCTCATGGCAATATTTTCATTCCAGGGAACATTTATGAAGTGCTCGCTTATGTTCCAACCTCCATGGTTTGATGTTTCTTTTAGAGTCCCAGCTAATTTTCCTGTAAAAAAAAAAGTCCCAATAAAGTTCTGATGCCTTTGGTAAGTTGCCCACAGAATAGAAAAAGTTATGTTTATAATCCATTCACCCTGCCCCCAGGTATGCCTCCCTTGTCCTGAGGTTCTTTCTGTGCCTCTAGTTTTGATGATAATTAGAAAGCTTGTTATCATCATCAGGATGCAGCTCTGTGCCCTGGTTGGGGGAAGGTGAATAAATCTGGGCATAAGGTAACCGATTCTCAGTCTCTTTGGATGACAGGCCAGTGTGTTTTTAAAGATCAGCGCCTGCTCTTCATTGTGGCGGCTGATTCTGGTATGCTGGAGGGGAAGGTTAATAATGCCCAGTGGGTTCATTAGCTTTAGCCAAGTCTTTCTTGGTGTACAGAAATGGAGTGCGGCAATTAGCCACAGCGGCTCTCTCCCTCCGCTCATTAGTTAATGTCAGGGCTTTCACAGTAGCCAGCGAAAGAAAGGGTGTGTGTGTGTGCCTGTCCCCATTTGCCTTGCCCTCATCAGCTGAGAGTAATTTATTTCTTTCCACAAAGAGAAATATGCCTCAATGATAAGAGGCCTGGCCTATAAATTGGAAAACCTTGATTCTGGAGCAAGCATCACCTCTGATTTCCTTTGTGACCTTGGATGTATTAGCTAGATTTTCTGAGCCTTTGTGTCCTTTCCTGCAAAATAGGATGATCCTGATCTTCCCATCTCGCGGGGTTATGGATATCTAATGAGACAAGATAACTGGTCATGCTTTGGAGACGGATTAGTGCTTTATGGATATAAGGGATAATTATTATACCTAACAAATTTGGATTAGAGATCCGGTGCTTTCCTCTCACACCTGCCAAGCCCTATTTAATGAGAATAACAATCCTAGTAACTTTCTAAAGCTAAACTAGAAATTAAAGAGCTCTGTGTATTTTACAAAAACAATTAAATTATAGTTTCAATGGTTTCCGAAGGGCAAAAGGAGAAAAATCCTCCCCCATAAAATCACAGGGGAATTGATCTATTTGATGCCCGCAAGTGGATCACTTTCAGAAATAAAAAGGAGTTTTCAAACTGCCCAGTAGATGTCAGTGTTTGACAAGCACAGAGCTGTTCGAGGCTGGTTCCGCAGTAGCGTCTAGCTCCATTGCAGCTATCAAGTTTCTCTGCAAAGGAGAGGGAGTTTGTGTAACTGAAGCAAAGATTTTGCTTTCTCACATCTCGCCCCGTCTTGCGGAAAGCAGCCTGATGCTCTGGGTAAGTCGCCGTGATCTTCACTTTCAGCGATTCCCTTTATAGATCTGCAGTCTGCTGAGAAGTTTAAAACACAAAATTAAACATGTGCTTAGCTCCCTGAAGGCCACATACTTGTTTTTCTTCACAAAGGTGCTTTTCTTTTTGCAGACCAGCCTTCCCTGATTACCCTTTGTGTAATATTCATCAGATAGAACAAGGAACTACTGCTCTTTGTGGCCCAGGTTCCAAAGCTCTCGAAACGAGCTCTTTGTTTTATTTTTTGGCTGCAGAGTGACACTTGCTCTGATTTCGGATCGTTTTCTAAAAATGGCAGCTACTTGGTGTGTCATTTTTAAAAAGAAAATGTGGTCACATTGTGGCTGTGCTAAACAGCCTCTTTCAGTCCTCCTTTCCTTTGACACTTTCCCCGGAAAGCTTGAAAAGAGGTGATGTAATTAGCTTCCACTTGTCTCTGTTGAACTCAGAGATGCTCACCTTTTCTTGGAGAAAGATGAATTCCTGTTATGTTGGTTTCTTATCACATCCTGGATAAGGGAGGAAATGCGCGGTGAATTCAGACTAAAGCTAGTGATAAAATCAACTTAGCTCTTTGAAAAGGCCACCTGCTTTGGGGTTTTGGAATTCAGATTTGCGGGCCTTCTACTCTTGAACAGTTTTCAAGGGTAGGGTAATCCCCCTTTTTTGGGGGGGGTGCCCCTCCTGCTCTGTATAGGCAACCAGCTCAGATGCATCTAGAAAGCATTTTGCAGAGTAATTTGGAATTGCAACATCCCCTCCTTGATTTGCATTTATCCTTTTTGCCCTCTAGTTGGCCCCAGAGAATAAAAGGGTTCAGTGACACAGAGTCAAAGGTGGCTTTCGATTCTGGCCACACTTCCTGGAGAGCAGTGAAGGAGGTCCGGATGTGAGAGCACCTACCAGTGCAGAGAAGCATCCCCGCCGCAGCATCCTTAGATGGCTACTGGCCGGGATCTGGCCTTGTCCTAGGGAATGAGTCATTAAACACAAGCAGCTTGCTCCTGGAGGCAGGCTTGGTGTTGGTTTCAAGGTCCTCTTGGATCTGGTGCGTGTCTGCTCCCACTTCACTTAGCCTCCCTGGGTCCCCTCAGTAGGTGTTCGGATGGAGTCTTGGAGGAAGAAAGGCCCCCGTGTCCTCTTACAGGCTAACTTTGCATCACCTTGCCACTTCCTACCTTGTTCCCGAGACCTTATTCCTTCCCACCTCCTGAAGGACCTTGCCCCCGTCCCTACACAGCAGCTTCCTCTCCTTACCACTTCCCCTCTGCCTGCTTACAAATAAGGGAGGACAGGGCAATAGCTTTGGAGGCCGACATACCTCAGCCGCTTGCTACTTGCCTGATGTGAGGCAAGTTCCTTTATTTCTCAGAGCCTCGATTTCTTTTTTTTAATTTTATTTTATTATGTTATGTTAGTCCCCATACAGTGTATCATTAGTTTTTGATGTAGTGTTCCATGATTCATTGTTTGCGTATAACACCCAGTACTCCACGCAGTACATGCCCTCCTTAATACCCATCACCAGGCTAACCCAGCCCCCCCCAGAACCCTCAGTTTGTTTCCCAGAGTCCATAGTTGCTCATGGTTCGTCTCCCCCTCCGATTTCCCCCCTTCTTTTTCCCCTTCCTATTATCTTCTTTTTCTTTTTTCTTTTTTTTTTAACATATAATATATTATTTGTTTCAGAGGTACAGGTCTGTGATTCAACAGTCTTGCACACTTCACAGCGCTCACCATAGCACATACCCTCCCCAATGTCTATCACCCAGCCACCCCACCCCTCCCACCCCCCACCACTCCAGCAACCCTCGGTTTGTTTCCTGAGATTAAGAATTCCTCATATCCGTGAGATCATATGATGCTTGTCTTTCTCTGATTGACTTATTTCGCTCAGCATAATACCCTCCAGTTCCATCCACGTTGTTGCAAATGAGCCTCGATTTCCTAATAACGCTACCTACCTTGCAGTGTTTTGTGAGGATTCAGTGAGGTAGTATGTGTAAAGCAACTAGCCGTTTGTAGGAAGTAGGTAATCCATAGCTGCTGCTGTTAATTTTATTGTTGTGACTCTCCTGCTAATTGTCTGCCTGCTCTCTTTTCTCTCTCCTCCCTCCAGCTGTTCCATATTTCTAACTCTTGGGTTATCCTTACATTTGCTCTTCTGCATTTACTCATTATCCCTCCCCTTTGTTTTGGCAATTATATTTTAAATTCCAAAGCTTTGTCTTGTTCTCTTTTTCTTGCTTGTAGTAGCCTGTCCATATTTTATAGATGCAAAGGTCATCTTATTTATTTATTTTTTAAAGATCTTATTTATTTATTTATTTGACAGGGAGAGACATAGTGAGAGAAGGAACACAAGCAGGGGGGTGGAAGAGGGAGAAGCCGGCTTCCCGCAGAGCGGGGAGCCTGATGCGGGGCTCGATCCCAGGACCCTGGGATCATGACCTGAGCCGAAGGCAGACGCTTAACGACTGAGCCACCCAGGCGCCCCTGGTTTTATTTATTTAAGTCCTCTTTTGTCTTCTTGATGATGAATCTGGCTAAAGGTTTATCAATTTCATCTATCTTTACAAAGAATCAGCTCTTGGTTTCATTGATCTTTTCAATTTTTTTTTAATTTGCAATTTCATTTATTTCTGCTCTAATCTTTATCATGTCCTTCCTTCTACTGACTTTGGGCTTTGTTTGTTCTTTTTCTAGTTCCTTTAGGTGTAAGGTTATGTTGTTGGTTTGAGATTTTTCTTGTTTCTTGAGGTAGACCTGTATCACTCTGAATTTCCTTCTTAGAACAGCTTTTGCCACATCCCAAAGACTGTGTACCGTTGTGTTTTCATTTTCATTTGTCTCCATGTATTTCTTTAGTTTCCTCTTTGATTTCTTTGTTGACCCAATGGTTGTTTAGTACCATGTGGTTTAGCTTCCATGTATTTGTGTTTTTCCCAGTTTTTTTTTTCTTGTAATTCATCTCTAGTTCATACCATTGTGATCAGAAAAGATGCTTGATTTGATTTCAGTCTTCTTAAATTTATTGAGACTTGTTGTCATGGCCTAACCTGTGATATATCCTGAAGAATATTCCATGTGCCCTTGAAAGGAATGTGTATTCAGCTGTTTTCTCTATGTATCTGTAGATCCATCTGGTCTAATGTGTTCAAAGCCATTGTTTCCTTGTTGACAGAATCTTTAAAATTGTCTTTTGTTCCCAGAGTTTTCTGTATTCCAGGGTCTTTTTATTTTTCCTGTTTGATCATTCCTGTTTGCTCAGTTATCCTCCCTTGTCTGGTTATTGGAGTTTCATCTATTTTTTCTAGGCCCAACTCAATGCTGTACCTTCCATAATGTCATTCCTAATCCCTTAAATTGGAAGCAAATTTTCCTTCCCTCCTTCACTTCTATAACCCTTGGTTTGCACCTTTTTATTATATAGTGCCATGTATTGTATAGCTAAGTGCTTGTTTTTGTGGCTCAGTTTGATTTCTTCTTGGAGTATAAATTCTTGGGAGTCAAAGATTGTGCTATGCAAGCTCACCTCCCCATAGGTGTTCAGCACTGGGCTCTCTGCCTTCATGGAGACAGGGAGGGACTTTGCTGGTTGCCGCCACCTTTAGTGTGAGTACCCATGAGACTCAAGTATGTAAAAATGTCCTGGTAGATTAAGGATAGCAGTAGTTGAGGGAGGGTGATAGATCTTTTCTCAAAATTTTACAAATGGCCGTGTCTTCACTGGACTGAGATGAGTGAAGTGGAGACTTGCTTGAAGTGAGGTCATGATCACCATGAAGTGTTGGGATTCTAGAAGGACAGTGGCTGTGGGGCCCATGAGACTGCATTGCTGGGATGCCCTGTCCGCCTGTACCAAATGGCCAATAGCTTCAAAGTACAGGTGTGTCAGCAGGGACCCGTGAGTAAGGTCTCAGCAGTGGGTTTGGACTGCATCAGGGTTTCTTCAGAGGGGATTAACACGTATTGGAATGTTTTAACCCAAACTGCCCAGCAGAGAAATCCTTCACAACAAACATTGTAGTACAAATGAGATTACCTGCGTTTTTGCCTGACACCTGTCAATCTCATACATACAACCCAAGGCGAGGCCAAGGCCGAGGCCTGACTAATTCCGCTGGTAAGGATACAGGGAGCCACTTTTAGAGTTAGATGGTTTAGTACTTCCATAGACAGTGAAAAGAAGAATAAACCAAAAACTGCCAGCTCACTGAGGTCCTTGTCCCCCACACTAGGAAGGATGACCTGGAAACAAAAGGAGCTGGGTGTCTGCCAGGCCCGTTGTGGGACACCTTGTTGCCAAGAAACCCGATCTAGGCTGCCACTAAGTAGTTGTATATTCTGCAGAATATATATGTATATAACTTTATAAAGCATATTTATATTTATGTAACTTTTTTTAGTTTATTTCTATATTACATATTAAAGCAGTTTTATATTCTGAGGAGGCGGGGCAGAAAAACCCCATACCTTATCAGAACCAGGGAAGTGATGAGAAACTGTCTTATACCAGCCTCCCAGGGGAGGTAGGGAGGTGAGTGGGCGGTGGCCTTGTAGTAGCTCCTTAGGGGCCTCTTATCATCTCATGCTCCAGGAGGATCACAAAGCGTTCCCCAAGACTCAGGCTGCGGTTCAACCCGCTGTCTGTATGATGTATATGGATGTGTGCAAGGCTGCCAGGTTGCCAGGGCAGAGCCATTCCCCTCCAGAGGTCATTTCTTCTTTGGAGCCCAGTCATATAATAACTGCCAGTACCTTTGGTTTCTGCATTCAAGAAACTTCTGAAGGGCATTCCCCCCGCTCCCCCCTACCCCTCGCCACACACGCAGCCCTTCCTTCTCTAGATTCACATTTTAGGTGGTTTTCAACAAAACAATTTGCACAATTTGCTGTTATTTTTATTTTTTATCTGTGCCTTATGCTCCCTACTGGAGTTAGGCTGATTTACTTCCTTGCTTCCTTATCCTGGGTTCTTTTGCTGTAGGAAACATCTAAGAAACTTCCTAATCAGGGCAGAGATTGGCCTCTGAATCTGGGTCTGCTTGAGCCTGGCACCACTAGTTTGCTCTCTGGCTTACTTTGTCCTAACCATTTGGTTTCTGCAGGTCTTCAGGATTCTGAACACATATATGGCTTTTTCCCCAGAGGCCTTTATCTACTCTTTGTCACACATGTCCTTGTGGTTTTGACTGCCTTGTCTAGTCTTGGAGCACCAGCATGATTTGGTTGTCAAACATGAGAGCCTGTAGCTTTTCACTCTCCTGCCTTGTTTCTGTTGCATTGTTTTTTTTGTGCTTCACATGTGCAGCTTTTTAAAATTTTTATTATTTTTATTTTTATTTTTTTTTTTTATTTTTTTTTATTTTTTTTTTTTTTTAACTAAAACAGTTGACAATTTTATTTTCACATTTCACAATACAAATGAAAATTGCTTTTTTTTTTTTTGTCCCACTACTCCCCGGCAAAAACTATTCTCTCTTTGATAGGAAGGGGGAGCAAGTCTTCCTTGTCCTGCTGTGAGAAAACACCCAGAGTCACAACACCATGATCTCCTGGTGAAGTAAACAAGTAATATAAAATGAACATAAAGAGGTTCCTATCTCTTCCTATCTGTCTGGTCGAGTCATTCCTGGCCGAGTGGGCACCATCATGGGACGGGCAGGAGGTCTCATCATTGGGGGCCCAGGCATCATTGGCATGTGGCCTCCCATAGGTGGCCTCATTCCAGGAGCAGGTCCCACTGGCATCATCCCAGGAGGAGGAGGGCCCATCATTGGCATCATGGGAGGGCCCCCCATATGGGGCGCTGGCATCATACCAGGGCGAGGAGGACCCGGGAGACTGGGGGGAGGTGGGATCATTGCCCCTGCAGGAGGAGGAGCAGAGAATGGAGTAGGAGGTATCTTTCCTTGTTGAAATGCAGCAGTTGTTTTGTCGATCAGGCTCTGAGCCTGCTCTTCCATCCATTTCTGATAGTAGTCTTTCACATTCTCTTTGTGTTTCCTACCACTGCAGTGTGTCTTTCTCACAGATGGAGAGTCATGGGTGAGGTACGTGTCGCAGTAGTCACAATAAAACTTAGGCATGTTGCTCTGCAGGCCGTTGGCCACTCCGTCCCCTAAAATTTTTATTATTTTTAAAGTAATCTCTACACCCTATGTGGGGCTCGAAATCATAACCCTGAGATCTAGATTTGCATGCTCTACCGACTTGAGCCAGCCAGGTGCCCCAATAGTTCATTTCTTTTTTTTTTTTTTAAAGATTTATTTATTTATTTTGAGAGAGTGAGAAAGTACATGAGAGCGGGGAGGGTTAGAGGGAGAAGCAGGCCCCTCGCCGAGCAGGGAGCCTGATGCGGGACTCGATCCCGGGACTCCAGGATCATGACCTGAGCCGAAGGCAGTTGCTTAACCAACTGAGCCACCCAGGCACCCTAGTTCATTTCTTTTTAGAATTGAATAATATTCCATTGTCTGGCTATACCTCAGTTTATTTAACCATTCACCTGCTGAAGGATATCTTGTCTGCTTCCAAGTTTTGGCAATTGTGAATAAAGTTCCTATAAGTTTGTGCAGACATACGTTTTCATTTCTTTTGGGCAAGTGCCAAGGAGCACAATTGCTGGATTGTATGTCATAAGAGTATGTTTTGTTTTGTAAGAAACTGTTAAGTTGTCTTTCAAAGTGACTGTACTATGTTGCATTCCTACCAGCAGTGAATGAGAGTTCTTGTTGCTCCACATCCTCATCAGCATTTGGTGTTATCAGTGTTCCAGATTTTGGCCATTTTATTTTATTTTATTTATTTTTTAAAAGATTTATTTATTTATTTATTTATTTATTTATTTATTTATTTGAAAGAGAGAGAATGAGAGAGAGAGAGAGAGCACATGAGAGGGGGGAGGGTCAGAGGGAGAAGCAGACTCCCCGCCGAGCAGGGAGCCCGTCGCGGGACTCGATCCCGGGACTCCAGGATCATGACCCGAGCTGAAGGCAGTTGCCCAACCAACTGAGCCACCCAGGCGCCCGATTTTGGCCATTTTAATAGGTGTATAGTGTTATCTGTTGTTTTGATTTGCATTTCCCTGATGCATATGGTATAGAGCATCTTTTCATATGCTAAGCAGTATCTTTTTTACAAAGATTTTATTTATTTGTTTATTTTTAAGTTTACTTATGTAATCTCTACACCCAATGTGGGGCTTGAACCCACAACCCAAGATCAAGCGTCGCATGTTCTACTGACTGAGCCAGCCAGGTGCCCTGTGAGCAGATCTTTTTAATGTCATGGGAGCATCCATTATGGTTGTAGAGACTCCTTTGTTCATCTACTCATCTATTCCTTTATTCAGTAAATATTTACTGAGTGTTTTTTAATGGACCAGCCACTGTTCTAGGCTCATATGTGAACAAAACAGATAATACTCTTGAAATGTTCATGAAATTCTACTTGGTGGTATGGAGGGGAGAAAACATTAAACAGGTAAAGAAAGGTAATCAGATAACATCAGGTACTAACCAGTGTTATAAAGAAAAAAAATGGGCGAGGTGCCAGAGTAGACATGTGCTGGATAAGAAAGGCCCACCTGAGGAGGCCATGTGTAATTTATATAAATTTCAGGAGGAATAATAGCATTCTGGCAGAGGGGACAATGAGCTGGGACTCAGCATTCTAGGCTGAGGGAATAGAAATGAAGTCACGGTGGCTCAGATAGTTTTCACAAAAGGCTACGGTTTTGGAGGGGGAGGTGGGTTTTGGAGGGGGAGGAGGCAGCACTGTGAAGACTTCTTTATTGAGCTTCCTTTCATCAACATCCTTCCAAACATGTAAGGACTCAGATAGCTGGCAGGTGCCTTGACCAGACACAGAAGAAACTAAAAGTGAAGCTTTCCATCTCTGACACCTATTCTGATATTCGGGAGTTGGCCGAGATGATCGTGAATTTATTTTTAGGAGCCTGGAAAACATGACTTTGGTTTTCTTCCCCTCCTTCCCTTCCTTCCCCTCCCACCTCTCCCTCTCTCCCTTCCTTCCTTCCTACCTTCCTCTCTCTCTCTCCCTCTTCTCTCTATATATACTTAGTAAAAGAACTTGACAGATTAATTCACACTAAAATGTCAGTGATTGTATGTAATCTCTCCTATGAATGTTTGCCTTTGAAAAGAAGACTCCAGGGAAAAATAACAAATACAGGAATAAATGAATGAAATGACTGAGCCTCTAATGTTGGAATTTCAAACCCTGGGCTAGTTAGGTAAAGGAAATATCCCCTTTAAGTCTATTAACATTTCTCATCTACATTTTCCAGATTCATGATATCACATGTCCGCACCTCCATCCAGACTCCTTGCTAATGTGCCTTCCCTGTCCCAGGTCTGGGGGCGGTTCTAGATGTGTGCACAGCAACCTCTGGGGACCATCCACATTTTCCTCCTGTTGTTGAAGCCCATTTTCTTGAACCTTGGTTTCCTGCCTGAAGATGGGAACAATTTCAACCCTCTCTTCCCACCTCACACCCTGCCACCACCATGAGCTTGGAAGGCTGACAGGGAAGATTAAGATCATTGCCATCCAGTTTTTATCTGCTATAAGCAAAAACAGGAAACCAAGAAATAAAGGCATAGCTCAGTAATAGCTTCTGAGTGGGTAACATGGGAGTTTTTCTTAAATCCTTTTTCCCCATGTACCTTCCCACCCACATGTTCTTAGTCAGATTTATTTTTTGCATATCAGTTTCTGAGGATGACAAGAAACTTGCCCTTTTCTTAACTATGGTTTTCAGAAGCAGATTATCCTGCACTTAGTTGAGACCTCATGCCGAACCCGTGGAATAAATAATAGCCTGGGCTGAGGAAGTGGGTGTTGAATAGAGATTTTATGACTCATAATGGAGTGTCAAAATAGCCACCGCTGATGTACGGGTCCCTTATCAATTTTGGAAATGACGCTGGGTAGAGCCACACTTTCTCTTGTATTGAAATGCTGTGATTGAGGGAAAGTTCGAACAAGAACGTTCAGCATCTCTTGATATTTAAAAGTCCCGCTCTGAACAGTGGCCTTGTTCAAAGGTGACTTGAGGTTAGCCTGGAAAAGCAGCTGTCCTCAGAGGAGGAGACCAGAGCATTTTTCTAGGGTGCAGCAGCCTAGGACCCAAGCTGCCAGAATGAAATGAGAAGAAAGATTGACATTTCCCTCGCCTGTGTCTTGAGGTGCTTGTTTTTAAAGGAGGATAGGGTCAGGCTTGTATGCTTTCCCCTGGAGTAGATGGAGAGATCTCTCATGATATCAAGGCAACATTTCCAGGGCTCAGGCCTTTGCTCTACTCTCTCCCCTGCAGGAGGAAATAAGTAGTTCTGTCACTAGGCCCATGGGCCTGAGGGCAGCCTCACCTTGAGCTGAACCCTTCTCTTTGGGGTATTGTCTCAACTACCATACTCCCGGCAGAGGCCCCATTAATGCAGCCTTTTCATTAGTGATTATTTTATAGTAATGAGGTTCTATGATCTGCCTCCTCACCATTAGTGCTTCATGTAGATACCATTCAAACAACAAATATTTATGAATATCTACTGTGTTCATTACCATGAGCTACTTGAAAACAGTATGAAAGATATTCCTGTTCCTCGTGAGTTTAAGAGCCAACTGGGGAGATTTAAAAAACCTGGAATAGATAGAGAAAAATGTAGGTCAGCATAAAATGGGGTGCTAGACAGTGTGATTCAGACTATAGGGCTTAGTAGGGAAGAGGAAGGCAAAGGAATGAGGGCTGGAAAGGCTAGGAAAGTCTTCCCGGAGGATGCAGGGTAAAGAGATATGAGTGCATTTGAGGCAGAAGGAAATAGGACTGACTGCCTGTGATGTGTGTACATATGGGGGACAGTTAGCAGTGGGCCAGCGAGGTTGGTGTTTCTGAAGGCAAGAGTTCTTGTTGGAGGAATTGTGGGACTGGAGGCCTGGATAGGCATGTGGGGGGCGGGGCGCAGATAATGAGCCTCTCAGAAGCCAGACAAGATTTGATTTGTTTTCATTAGGCTCTTTGGTTTGCAAGGGATAGAGACTCTTTCAAATTCAATAAAGAGGTGGGGACTATCGTAAAAGAATTCTAAGGGAGAAAGAGATTTTTGGGACTCAAAGATCAGGCAGCGAAGTGCGGTGGGCCCTCATGCGAACCACACCCGGAGCCATGGCAGCTTAAGGGACTTGGGCAGCAGGACTTGGAGACTTTTCGCTCTAGTGGTCTGCCATGAGCACTCCTCAGCTCTAGTCCCCTTCCCTCCTCATTGCCTTGATTTTTTTCCCCCTGTGCTCACGTTATCTTTTCTGAACTTTCCGGTTTCTGTTTTACTCATTGTTTCTGCTTCCTTATAATTTTGGCTTGTATGGCCCGTCAAGGTTCCAATTTTCTACTTTTTCCCCTTATAGTTCTGATTCTTCCTCATGGCTTCTCTCTGGACATCCTTTCAGCTTCAGCTCTTGCTCTTCCCTCCCTCCCGCCCCCCACCTAGTATTTTTAGGCCAAATTCCTGAGAGAGGCTCTGATTGTCCTAGTTCATATTTTTGTACCAGGCTCTATCTTAGATCACCAGCTAGAATGTAGATTGGCAGCCCTTGGGTCAGGGGCCTATCCTTGGTCCTTTCACCCAAGGCTGATGGAGAGGAGGTGACATAGAAACCATCTAAGATGGGGCACCTGGGTGGCTCAGTCAGTTAAGTGTCTGCCTTTGGCTCAGGTCATGATCTCAAGGTCCTGGGATTGAGCCCGGATCGGGCTCCCTGTTCGGCGGGGGTCTGCTTCTCCCTCTCCCTTTGCCCCTATGTTTGCTCATGCTCTCTCTCTCTCTCTCTCATAAATAAATAAATAAATAAATAAATAAAATCTTAAGAAAGAAAAGAAACCATCTAAGAGATTGGTCATGAAGGAAGTGATGGGTCCTGGATATGGGTTCTGGCAGTGAGAATGGAAAGAATGGATCTAAAAGATGCCTCAAAGGAAAAAAAAATGGTAGAAACCAGTATCTCATTGGCTACAGGGTTTGATAGAGATTGGGAAATTAATGATAATTAATGACAATGGTAATCCCACATTTCAGGTTTGGGTGACCAGGAAAATGCTAAGGTAAGGAAGAAGGGAACTTGGACAAGGAGTTAATTTAGGGAGAGAGACAGTGAGTTCTGTCCTTGCTGTGTTGAGTAGGCGTCAACCAGTGGGCTCTATTGGACATCGTTGTCGTGTCCTTGGCTCACTGACCTCCTTTCTCCTGTAACTTGGGTGTCCAGTTAGGGTAGAGTACTGAGTGGCCCAGGTGATTTAAGCCAGAGGCTAGAAGGCATGTGGAGAGCTTCTCCGTAAAGGTCTACTTTACTCCTTTTCTCCTTCATCCTTAAATAGCTAATTGGCTCCACGGAGCAATGGTTTCTGCCAGGAGGGCAGTAAGGAAGGCAGATGCGAGGAGACCTTCTCAGTCCTGTGTGAGACCTGATCTGTTTTGGTTGCTGGTTTCTAAATCTTCAGAAGAGAGAAAGTGAGTAAAGATGTAAGGAAATGAGGCAAAGAAAAAGAGAAACAGCCTTGAACAAGTTAGAAATAAGCTTCATATTCACGGCTGTTCCATACCCATTTTGAGAAAGGCAGTTCAAAGGAACAGGCCGAGCAGAGGGCACACAAGCATTTGACAAAGACCCAAGTGGAACTAGCTTAAGTTAAAAGAGACTTTATAGGAAGGGTACCTGGTAGCTCACAGGTTTGGAGAAAATGCTGAACAACCAGGCCTTGGGAAGGACAGGAACTAGGGGAGCTTCAGTGTTGGGCTTAGGGACCAAAACTAGAGGCTGAAGAGCTGTCAAGACTCCCTCTCAGCTTCTTGTCTCTGCTTCTCTGTGTTGGCTTCATTCTCTTGTACCGAAGACAGGATTCTCCACACGGTGGTGGATTTGGCTGCGGCTAGCTCCGAGCTCAAAGACTCACAGCTCTTTGACCAGAGAGGAAGGGGTTCTTCCTTGCCAGCTCCAGTCCAAAAACACCTGGGAAAGAGTTCTGATGGATTGGTCTTGAGTTGTGTGCCTCTCACCAGACTAATCACCATGGCCAGGAGTATGGGACGCAGTCCATGGCCAGCTGTGGAGCAAGCGTTCACTTCTCATCCAATTACTATGATGGGGGATATTGAATCATGTAAAAAGCATGGCAGCCACAAATTGGGCCACATGCCTGGAGCTGGAGGGGAGGAGGAGTGGTTCATCGAAAGAAGGGAGGAGAGAAGCAGCCCAGACAGGGCCACTGGGGTACCTCTGTGAACCAGGTGGTCCCCCAATTTGTGTTTTTCCTTTGCAGTTTATTGCCCAATGATGATGGAACAAGATTCTAAGGTAAGAAGGCTCACATGGAAACAGAAGGTATTAAAGAAGCAATGTTCCTCGTTTCAGTCTTATCACTTGCCTTCCCTTCTGCATTGTCTGCCCCACCCCCCCATCACCACATGCTGTGTCACGTTAAAATTATTTCAGTTCCTTAAAAGCACTGTGCTCTTTCTGTCATTCCTTCAGCTTTCCTTCATCTTTCAGGATTCATTTTGGCTGACGCTGGCTTTGGGAAAACCTGACTATCTACTCCCACCTTCAAGGCTGGGTTAGGCACTCCTTTTACGTGATCTCATTGCACCCTGTACCATTTGCTGTGTTTTGTAATTGCTTTGTTACTTGTACATCTCTCCCACTAGAATGTAAGCTCCATGTGGGTGAGGATTTGTCTTTCCCCATCACTGTTCTTCAGTGCCTAGTGATGTGTCAGTTGTGTTGTTGATGCCCAATAAATATTTGCTGAATGAATGACCATCTCCAGGTTCAAGTGGCAGGGCTGGGTGCCCTGAGAAGATCCCAGAACAGTCCAGAAACAACTAAGAAAGAGCATGGCGTCCTTCAGATTTTTTTTTTTTCCGAAGTAAAGTAAAGGAAGGAAGGAAAAAAGAAAGTGTTTAGGTAAATGGAGCTTATTATAGCATTTCAATAAAGACAAGGTACTTGCTTTGTACTTAGGAGTTTCTGATTCTTTTAGTTTTTGGTTTCACTAAGTAATGAGTTGCTTGTAATTAAAAGTAAGGGTTAAACAATATTTTTGTTTTCTTGATAAATGAAGAAATCCATAATACATTTTCCTAATAAAACAATGATACCACTGTTAGAAAGTGAGCCTGTGGGTGAATTGTGTTATAACCCTTCTTCTTTTAGTTTTCCACATCTGAAGAAAGCTTATGTTTTGGTCTGAGTTAGCCTAGGCGCCAGTTTTTACTTGGTGGCAGTTGACTGATGTGCCCAGCGTGATAATATATTGAAGTATGGTCCACACACCATTTATATCAGGGATGGTGAGAAGCTTATTACCAGGCTGATACCAATACCATGCACACACTGGCTCTGAGACTCTGGGAAGGTGACCCAGCAATGCCAAAACCAGTGCACCTGCAGATCTGGCTTTCCCAGCCGTCTAGCCCCTCACCCCACGGGGCTTGCTCAGTTCTATAGAAGTGAGGCATGGCACTGGAGTGCTGGGCGGAAATGACATTACCTATGTCAAGGATTGTGTCTGGATGTGTAAAAGAATTTGAAAAGCAAAGGTTAGTTCAACACCTCCCCTAAAATGGCCAGGGGAGAACCCCTGATTGTTTGGATGACATTGAGCATTCTTTGGAAAGCTAGATGGCATATATAGACATAAGCATTGTTTCCAGAAGAACTCTGACTAGGCCCATTCCAAGCTGAGGAATGATTGTTGAAGAGAAGCATAAGGTCATTATTTTAGAAGGTGGCTTTTGCCAAGAAGCCTCTTATTTCCTTCTTGATTCCTGAATTTCTGTTTCTGTGTTCAAGTTTTAACCACAACATTCCGGTTTCATTTTCAAGTCTAGTACCTTCATAGCTGGCATTTTAAGTTTAGTTAGGGAATGGTCATGTAACCCTTTGTGATGCTCTCTAATGATACAGCAAGCATTCTGGGGAATCTCCTACGATCTTTCAGGATGAAACACAAGTGGTAGGTAGAAATGGTAAGACATTCTAATAAACAGTAATAATAAAATAGCCCTGTGCTGTGCATCTCTGCGATGCACCGATTCTTAAACTATGTTGTGTGAAGTGTTCTATGAAACGGAAATGGTGGTTCTGCTAATAAAAAAGTGTCATGTTGTGGGGTGCCTAGGTGGCTCAGTCTGTTAAGCATCTGACTCTTGATTTCGGCTCAGGTCATGATCTCAGGGTCTTGAGCTCAAGCCCTGCGTGGGGCTCTGTGCTGAGCGTGGAGCCTGTTTGGGATTCTCTCTTTCCCTCTCCTTCCCTCTGCCTCCCTCTCTCTCACTCTCCCAAAAAATAAATAAAAAATAAATGTTCTGTTGTTAAATAAGTTTGTGATGCTGCATACTATAAAGCCCTTTTAGAGCTTTTAGAGAGTCCTTATTCATGTTGTCTCTGATAAATCTTACCATAAAGTCGTTTAAGTTTGTGTAATCTTTTTTCACAAACTTATTTAGGCTCCCTCAGTTGATCAGCTTCTTCAAATGGAAACAAAATGTGCCAGAGGCTCAGCTAACCCAGACAGACAGGTTTCTTGAGCTCAGTGTTGTTTCATTTCAGACATACAAATCGGGAGGTAGTGGCTGACCTGGGCAGCTCCCCACTAGAAGGTTCATGAGCCTAGATGCTCCTATAGAATCTTCCTTAGCCATTGGGGGCCGCTTGAAGGATATCACACTACGTTCACGCATGGTCTTGATTTCCAAATCATCCTTGCAGTAACTTAACCTAACTTTAGTAGAACTTAAAAAAAAAAAAAAAACTTCCATTATTACATATAATCCTATCAAGTGTTTGAGGAAAGTATTATCATTCCATTTTTAGATGCCTAAAGAGGCTGAGAACCTGCCCAAGGATGTAGATAGAAGGGCTTGGGAGTTAAAGTTTCTGAAGTTCTACTTTTACCTCAACACAGTACTGCTTCCCTGATGTGTATCTACGTCTGTCTGGTTAGATATACAGAATTCTTTCCATTTCATCGTGCTTTTTATTTTTATTTTTTTAAAGATTTTATTTACTTGACAGAGAGAGCACAAGCAGGGGTCATGGTAGGCAGAGGGAGAGGGAGAAGCAGGCTCCCCGCTGAGCAGGGGGAGCCTGATGTGGGACTCGATCCCAGGACCCCAGGATCATGACCTGAGCCGAAGGCAGTCGATTAACCAACTGAGCCACCCAGGCGCCCTCATCGTGCTTTTTAAACTGTGCCCTGGCAGAGCTCTAGGGGTTCTCAGAAGCTCCCATAGGGGCCCCTAAGGGGGCAGGATGAATGGGGAGCCAAGAGAAGTTAGGGGAGGACCCTCTATTTTAAATCACAGAAACTTTGCCTTTATCGCTTTTACATAGTAGATTTGGGGATAAGATCTCTTTAGAGTAAAGTGTTCCTAAGAAAATTTGCAAACAAGCTGAAAGATTAATTTTTTTCGTTTCTGCAGGGAGTAAGGCAGGTACTGGCTCCAGATGAATGGACCTTCACATAGGCACAGCCTCACAGAGTACGTATGTAAATCTAAGCAGGCTTTCAGGCTATTTTTGGTTCCTCAAGAGGCCTAGTGGAGAAGAAGGGTTGGGAGGGGCTTCCTAGGCAAAGAAGGCTGTTAAGGGTGGTGGCTGCTTACCACTCCAGACAGGGTTTGGGGTGCTCTGATAGAGGAGAAGGAGCTAGATCTTTCTTCTCTGGCTAAGAAGGTGGACAGCCACATCTTATCAGTAGGTCCTAGCACGTTTAGCATTGACAATACTGGATGGGTTTGTGGCTTTATTGTCTTAGGTAGTCCTAGAGAAACCAGATCTTGCCTGGTATCCCCCATAACTACCATTATAGAGCCAGATAGGCGTGGCATGGGAGGAGCCCAACAGTAACAGCCTAGAGGCCTGATCATATGGAGGGGGTGACCAGGTGTTTTAGGGGTAAGGCTGCCCAGGCATTTAGGGGTAAGACTTCCTATGCAGAATTAACTCACTAGTCCTTTTTAAAAGATAGATAGTTAAAAGCTGATGAAACACTTGCATTTCATACATGGCATTGGTATCTATGATGGGAAATTTTATGTGTCAATTTGGCTAGGTGACGGTGTGTAGCTGTTAGGTCAAACACCAGTCTACATGTTGCTGTGGAGGTATTTTGAAGATGTGATTAAGAGCTATAATTACTTCAAGTAAAGCAGATTACCTTCCAGTATGTGGGTGGGCCTCATCCAATCCATTGAAAGCCTTAAGAACAAAAACTGCAGTTTTTCCAGAGAGGAAGGAATTCTTCTCAAGACTGTGACAGAGAAATTCTCTGAGTTTCCAGCCTGCTGGCCTACCCTATAAATTTTGGACTTGCCAGCCTCCACAGTCACATGAGCCAATTCCTTAAAATAAATCTCTTAATATACATATACATAGATCTGTTGGTTCTGTTTCTTTGAAGAACCCTTACTGCTACAGTATCTAAATTCAAGCTGCTATCGTACAGTTTTTATCAGCCAGTTGTATGTCTGAGGCTTACAGGCTTTAACTGCTCTAAGGAACAGTCCAGTGATGAGAGAAAGTTTCCTTATGACATGAGTTTTGTTTGGAAAGGTCTACATTCCCTTTAAAGGGGATTCTCTGGGGCTCCTGGCTGGCGTGCAACCCTTGATCTCGGGGTTGTGAGTTTGAGCCCCACATTGGGTGTAGTCAAAATAAAAATAAAATCTTTAAAGAAATAAAAAATAAAAATAAAGGGGATTTTCTGAGGGATCCCTACCAAACACCACGTTCACATTCTTATATTGCAGAGACAAAATAATGTTGGTTAGAGTTTTCCTTGCCCAACTTAGGAGGAAATACTCCAGATTTCCGAGAGGGTTATATAATCCTTCTCTGGGAACTGAAAGGGCAATGTGCTCTACCTGCATTATACATATACTGCTTCTTACTCTCTTGCAAAGTGCTTTCACAGAACGTACCTTGAGCCTTTGACATAGGTGTGGCAGAGGCTGCTATCTTTGTTCCCTGGTAGAGACCCTCAGTATTTTGCTGAGTTAATTGCTATACAATAAAAAGACTACTAGTCCTCCTTGGAGCTAGGTGAGGCCTAGCTTGTTTGGGCAGCATAGCACACAGATTCCGGAATCAGGCTATGTAGAGTTCACATCTCTTACTAACGGTTAATTTGCTTCTCTGTGCCTCAGTTTCTGCATCTGGAAAATGATATGATAATAGTGCCTACTGTATTGAGTTTCTGTGATGAGTAAATGAGTTTATATGGGTAAAGGCTTTAGGAAAGTGCTTAGCACATAGTAAACACTCTAGAACTACTACTATCATTTTTATTGTTATTTTGGCCAACAAGATATAAGTGGGAGTGTTGTGTGAGATATCTGGGAAGTGTTAAAGGGAGGGGCAAACCCTTCTGCTCCTTCTTACTTCCTCAGAGCTGAAATGTGGATTGGCGTTTGAACGGCCATCTTGGAACAGGCAGCCACAAGCTTAGGATGGTAGACTAGCAAGATAGAGGTGCCACAGCAGTTCTGGACTGCCTGTCTCCAGACTTCGCCTCATGAGAGAGAAACAAACTTCTTTTTTTTGTTTAAGACACTGTTGTTACATGCAGCCAAACTTAATACTAGCGGATTCAGTCAGTATGACAGGTGGTACTACCCTCTCTCAGCTGTAACCCAGTAAGGTTACCCAGTAAAAGTCAGAATGTTGGATTGAGAGGAAACCAGTGGTTAAAAAATAACCCAGCTTGTGTCCCGGTGTGAGGGAAATTTGCCAGGCCTACATTTGGAGAGAGGTGTCCCTTGTACCCGAGTCCCGTCCTCACTTTCTTCCCCCATTCCAAGCAGACCTGCTTGATCATCAGCTGCCTTTTCCTTCTGTGCAGAAGTCATGACAAGACTGGGACCACGTTAATAATTGTATTTAAGAGGCAGTTCAGGCCCTTTGTTTTCTAAGGCAGAGTTCTTTTCTAGACTCACTGAGGTATTATTTCTGTTTTCAGTTTTCTTCCTGGAATGCTTCTTCACATCGAAGAATGCTTCCCACATCGAATCTAATTGACTCCATCAGGTCTGACCCCAAACCCACCTACTTCAGACAACCCTTTCTGATTATTCTAGCTCCTTTTTAATAGCTTCTGTGTGGTTCTAGTAGGGAGGTCGAGCTTCTTGCTGCTCCCTGATGGAAAGAAACATAAGCCTTCATTACCTAGGAAGGGGTTTTTTGGTTTTGTTTTGTTTTGTTTTGTTTTTAAAGTGGAGCCCAGTGTGGGCTTGAACTCACAATACAGAGATCAAGACCTGGCTGCTTAACCGAATGAACCACCCCAGGCACCCCTCATTACCTAGGAAGGTTTGAAAGCCATATCCATGAAGCAGTGAAGAACGGGGTCTCTCCTATGTAGCCAGATTAGCTGAATGAAACCTGGCGATCAGTGGAATGGAATGTCACAGATGGCCTCCCATCTTTCTGCCCCTCTTTGGAACTCCCACAGTTCTTATTTATGTTATTCAGATATCAACTCAAGATTTAGGTCAATGAAGTTTTACATTGCCAAGTTAAACTAAGAACAATTTTGCTTTATACCTCTTATTGCCTAGGGCCATATTTGTATATTCAAGATATCTTTTATGTATAGTGGTCCATCTTTTCCAGAGTCCCTTACATTCGCAGCACAAAAGAACTGGCAAAGGCTATGAAATACATTTTTCTTCTCTCTTCCCACCAGTCTCTGTGAGGGTAAGGGAATATATCCCTACTGGTATGAAATATGCTTCCTCCCTTAGAACGCAGGAGTGGAAAAATTAGTTTGGGGTTTAAAAATATTCTTTTAATCAGTGTTTCACTAATAATACTTGCTATTTCATGTTTACTATGGAAAACATTATGTGAACCATTTTGTGCCCATTATTCTATTTCATCATCACAACACTATGGGTAGAGATAATTACTGTGCCTATTTTGCAGATAAGGAAAGAGGTTCAAGAAGGTTAAGTACCTTGTCCAAAGTCACATAGCTGGTTTATGAACTCGGGTCAGTCTGCCTCCAAATTCCATAAATTCGACCATATCCTATACTGACTCTTTTGTCACTGTAATTTGCTTAATCTGTAGGATTTAATTAATCATTTGGCAGTGGGACATAGTAGAAATAATGGCTCTGGCATCGGACCTGAGTTTGAATCTGAACTTGTTCTTTTTTTTTTTAATTAAAAAAATTTTTAAAAAATTTTATTTGTTTATTTGAGAGAGAGTGTTCATGAGCAGAGGATAGGGGTGGGGGAGAGAGAGAGAAGCAGACTCCCCGCTGAGCAGGGAGCCCGACTGGGGGCTCCATCCTGGGACCCAGAGATCATGACTGAGCTGAAAGCAGATGCTTAACCTCCTGAGCCACCCAGGTACCCCATCTGAACTTGTTCTCTGGCTAATGGTTTGACCTTGGGCATACCTACATCATTTAAATGGGTAAATGAATGAGTGAGTGAATGCACGAATAAACAATACATCTTGGAGGAAAGTGGTGAGGATTAGATATGACTATGCCTAACACATAGCAGATACTAGATGAGAGTTTTTCTCTATCTGTTCTTCACCCTCTTACATGGTTAGCCTGTGTTTTTCCAATAGGACTATAGATACCTTAAGGACAGAAGCATGTCTTTGATTTCTTGAATAGCCTCAGCATCATACACAGTGTGAGGCACATTATAGGAAGATAATTAATACTTTTTAAAGGAAGTCTTTTGTATTGAAATTTGATGCCTATAAAATATTATAAGAAGTTTTTCTCCATTCTAGAAGCAAATAATTAACTGGGAAAATACTATCTTGGCCCTCTTCCTTTGTAGTGTGTCACAATAATACAAGCTTGTTTCTTAATGCTTTAGCAATTTTTTTTCTAACTTGTAACATGGGAAATGAGTAATTATTGTTGAAGGCATCTCCATTTAACTTATAATTTTTATGTCCTCTTCCAAAATGAGAATTAGTTTCTGATTTGAGAATAACTTCTGAAATCCTTGGCTGGTCCATTTTCTTTATGCCCCTCTTTAGGGCATTAAAAAAGTTAGTTTACTCTGATGACTAGTCAAATTAAAAAAAATTAGCCAAGAGGCACCTGGGTGGCTCAGTCGTTAAGCGTCTGCCTTCAGCTGGGGTCATGATCCCAGGGTTCTGGGATCGAGCCCCACATCGGGCTCTCTGCTCGGCAGGAAGCCTGCTTCTCCCTCTCTCGCTCCCCCTGCTTGTGTTCCCTCTCTTGCTGTCTCTCTCTCTCTGTCAAATAAATAAACTCTTTAAAAAATAAAAATAAAAAATAAGGGTGCCTGGGTGGCTCAGATGGTTAAGCGTCTGCCTTCGGCTCAGGTCATGATCCCAGGGTCCTGGGATCGAGTCCCGCATCGGGCTCCCTGCTCCTTGGGAGCCTCCTTCTCCCTCTGCCTCTCTCTCTCTGTCTCTCATGAATAAATAAATAAAATCTTTAAAAATAAATAAGTAAATAATAAAAAAATTAGCCAAACTATTTGTTTGACTGAATTGTTTCTTTGGCTAGATTAATTGATAGAGTTTTTAAATCAAAATTACTAAGGGCATATGTCTTGATATTTTAGTGTCTGTGTTTAAACTACTATTTCAGACCTTTAAAGAAAGGTTGAGAATTAAAACCTTGAAATAAAAGGTTAAGACACAAAAAAGATCGATGTAAAAGGCCCAACATATGTCTAACATGAGCTCCAAAAAGAAGAACTAGAGGGAATGGGAGAAGAGACAATTTTTTTTTTAAGTTTTTATTTATTGTCAGCAAGCACACAAGAGAGAACACAAGCAGGGGAAGTGGCAGGCAGAGAGAGAAGCAGCAGGGGGAGTGGCAGGCAGAGAGAGAAGCAGGCTCCCCTCTGAGCAAGGAGCCCAATGTGGGACTCGATCCCAGGACCCCGGGATCATGACCTGAGCTGAAGGCAGACGCTTAACTGATGAGCCACCCAGGTGTCCCAAGAAGAGACAGTTTTTTTTTTTTAAAGATTTTATTTATTTATTTGACAGAGAGAGACACAGCAAGAGAGGGAACACAAGCAGGGGGAGTGGGAGAGGGAGAAGCAGGCTTCCCACCGAGCAGGGAGGCCGATGTGGGCTCGATCCCAGGACCCTGGGATCATGACCTGAGCCAAAGGCAGACGCTCAACAACTGAGCCACCCAGGCGCCCCAGGAAGAGACAGTTTTTAAAGAGATAATGATGGAGAATTTTCCAGAATCAATGAATGACACAAGACTTTAGATTCTGGAGGCATGAATCCACAGTAGAATGAATAAAAGTAAATTTGCTTTCTAGACACACCAGGGGAAATTGCAGAACATCAAAGACAAAGAAAAACTCTTAAGATTAACTTGCTTGTGATCATAGAGCTAGTAAGTAATGGAACCAGTATTCAAACCCAGTGTTTTTACTCATGAGTACTAGATCATCCAGTTATAAGCTTTCATGTACAGATGAGATAATGGAGGCCAAGATACGGCAGATTTGCTTTAGGAGTTTAATGGTAGTAGGTCTTGAAGTTATACTGGCCCCTTTACTTCAGAAGTAGCAGAACCCTCACTGTTAGTGGTAAGAGGAACAGTGCTATATCTTGGAAGCAATTAGTCATGGATTTTGGACTGGTTCCAAGATGACCAGCAGACACTACAGAACATAGTTAAGAACATCCAATGCTTACCATGCTTACCATGTGTTTACCACGTGACAAACATTGTTCTAAGTTTTTAACCTGCATTAACCCATTTAATTCTCATACCGACTCAATGAGTTAGGTACATGCATACCTCAGATATTGCAGGTTCTGTTCCAGACCACCACAGTAAAGCAAATATTGCAATAAAGTCAGTCAAATGAATTTTTAATTTCCTAGTGTATATATAAGTTATATTTGTACTATACTGTAGACAATTAAGTGTATAATAGCATTATGTCTAAAAATATGTATATTTCTTAATTTAAAAATACTGCAGGATGCCGGCTGACTCAGTTAGTTAAGCCTCTGACTCTTGATTTCGGCTCAGGTCCTGATCTCCGGGTCGTGGTATTGAGCCCCACATCGGGGTCTGTGCTGAGCGTGGAGCCTGCTTAGGATTCTCTCTCTCTCCCTCTCCTCCTTCTCCCCCACTCACACACATGCACTTTCTCTCTCTCTAAAAAAAGGAAAAAAAATACTTTATTGCTAAAAAATGTTCACCATCATCTGAACATTCAGCGAGCCATAATCTTTTAGCTGTTAGAGGCTCTCGCCTTAATGTTGACGGCAATTGACTGATTAGAGTGGTGGTTGCTGAAGGTTGGGGTGGCTGTGGCAATTTTAAAAAAAAATAATAACAAGGAAGTTTGCTGCATTGATGGACTCTTCCTTTCATGAAGGATTTCTCTGTAGCATGTGGTGCTGTTCGATAGCATTTTACCCACAGTAGAACTTCTCTCAAAACAAGTCAGTCCTTATAAACCCTGTAGCTGCTTTATCAACCAAGTTGATGTAATATTCTAAATCATTTGATGCCAGTTTAATGATCTCCACAGCGTGTTTACCAGGAGTAGTTACCATCTCAAGAAACAACTTTCTTTGTTCATCCATAAGAAGCATTTCCTTATCCATTCAAGTTTTATCATGAGATTGCAGCAATTCAGTCCCATCTTTAGGCTCCACTTCTGATTCTAGTTCTCTTTTTTATTTTTTTAATTTTTTTAAAAGATTTTATTTATTCATTTGCGAGAGAGACAGAGAGAGAACAAGCAGGGGGAGAGGGAGAAGCAGACTCCCTGCTGAGCAAGGAGCCCGATGCGGGACTCGATCCTAGGACCCTAGGATCATGACCTGAGCCGAAGGCAGACACTTAACCATCTGAGCCACCCAGGCGCCCTTGATTCTAGTTCTCTTGCTGTTTTCATCTCATCTGTGGTTACTTCCTCCACTAAAGTCTTGAACCCCTCAAAGTCAATCCATGAGGGTTGGAATCAACTTCTTCCAAACTCCTGTGAACGTTGATATTTTGACTTCTTCCCATGACTCATGAATGCTCTTAATGGCATGTAGAATGGTAAAACCTTTCCAGAAGATTTTCAATTTACTTTGCCCAGATCCATGAGAAGAATCATTATCTAGGGCAGCTAGAACCCTATAAAATGTATTTCTTAAATAATAAGACTCGAGAGTTGAAATTACTTCTTGATTCTGGGCTGCAGAATGGATGTTATGTTAACAGGCATGAAATTAATCTCATTGTATATTTCCATTAAAGCTCTTGGGTAAACAGGTGCATTTTCAGTGAGCAGTAATATTTTGAAAGGAATCTTTTTTGTCTGAGCAGTAGGCCTCAGCAATGGGCTTAAAATGTTCAGTAAACTGAGTTGTAAACAGAAATGCTGTCATCCAGGCTTTGTTGTTCCATTTATAGAGCACAGACAGAGTAGATATGGCATAATTCTTAAGAGCCCTAGGATATTCAGAATGGTCAATGAACATTGGCTTCAACTTAATGTTACCAGGTGCATTAGCCCCTAACAAGAGAGTCAGCCTCTCCTTTGAAGCTTTGAAGCCAGGCATTGACATCTCCTCTCTAGTTGTGAAAGTCCTAGATGGCATCTTCTTCCAATAGACTCTTTCTTTCTTTTCTTTCTTTTTTTTTTTTTTTAAGATTTACTTGTTTAGGGGCGCCTGGGTGCCTCAGTTGGTTAAGCGACTGCCTTCGGCTCAGGTCATGATCCTGGAGTCCCGGGATCGAGTCCCACATCGGACTCCCTGCTCAGCAGGGAGTCTGCTTCTCCCTCTGACCCTCTTCCCTCTCGTGCTCTCTATCTCTCATTCTCTCTCTCTCAAATAAATAAATAAAATCTTAAAAAAAAAGATTTACTTGTTTATTTGAGAGAGAGAGAGAGAGCACATGAGTGGGGGGAGGAGCAGAGGGAGAGGGAGAGAGAGAGAATCTCAAGCAGACTCTGTGCTGAGTGTGGAGCCTGATGTGGGACTCAATCTCACCACCCTGAGATCATGACCTGAGCTGAAACCGAGTCAGACGCTTAACTGACTGAGCCACTCAGGTATCCCTAGACTGTTTCAAATACATTGAAAATCTGTTGTGGGTGTAGCCACCTTCATTGATGATCTTAGCCAGATCTTCTGGATCACTTGGTGCAGGTTCTACATCAGCACTTGCTGCTTCCCCTTGCACTTTTATGCTATGGAGATGGCTTCCTTCCTTAAACCTCATGAACCGACCTCTGCTAGCTTCCAATTTATCTTCTACAGCTTCCTCACCTCTCCCAGCCTTCATAGAATTGAAGAGAGTTAGGGCCTTGCTCTGCATTAGGCTTTGGCTTAAGGGAGTGTTCTCACTAGTTTGATCTTCTATCCAGACCACTAAACTTTCTATCAGCAATAAGGCTGTTTCATTTTCTTATCACTCGTGTGTTCACTGGAGTAGCACTTTCAGTTTCCTTTAAGAACTTTTCCTTTAAATTCACAACTTGGCTAACTGGTGCAAGAGGCCTAGCTTTCAGCCTGTCTTGGCTTTCAACATGCCTTCCTCACTAAGCTTAAATTTCTAGCTTTTGATTTAATGTGAGAGATGTGCGACTCTTCCTTTCACTTGAACACTTAGGGGCCATTAGAGGGTTATTAACTGGCCTCATTTCAATTAGGGGATAGGGAGGCTTGAAAAGAGGGAGAGACAGGGGAATGACAGGTCTGTAGAGCAGTCAGAACATACACATTTATCGATTAAGTTCACCATCTTACATGGGTACAGTTTGTGGTGCTCCAAAACAATTCCAATAGTAACATCAAAGAAGACTGGTCACTGATCACCATAAACATTTTAATAATAAAGAAAAAGTTTGAGATGTTGCGAGAATTAGCAAAATGTGACACAGAGACAAAAAGTGAACAAATGCTGTTAAAAAAAAATGGCACCAGTCAACTTGCTTAAGGCAGGGTTGCCATAAACCTTCAATTTGTAAAGAAAAAAAAAATGCAATATTTTTGTGAAGTGCAATAAAGCAAAGCACAATAAAATGAGGTATGTTGGGGGCACCTGAGTGGCTTAGTCGGTTAAGCGTCTGCCTTCAGCTCGGGTCATGATCCCGGGGACCTGGGATCGAGTCCTGCGATGGGCTCCCTGCTCAGCAGGGAGCCTGCTTCTCCTTCTCCCTCTTCTGCTCCCCCTGCTTGTGCTCTCTCTCTCTCTCTCTCTCTGTCAAATAAATAAAAATAAATAAAATGAGGTATGTTTGTACTGGTTTTATCCCAATTTTTTTAATCACAAATTTTGAGGAAATTATGGTACATAAAGAGGGAAAGTGCTATGCCAAGGTCACAAAGCCAGTAAGTGGAAAAGCCAGGATTTACACCTCAGGTAGTCTGACTGCCGAGTCCTTAACCTCTATGCTATATTGACCTTACCTCAAACGAAGTAAATCTTGTGAAGTCAGAAACCGTGTCTGTCTTGTTCACTGCCATATTCCTAGGACCCAGTGCAATGCCTGGCACATAACAGATACTCAATGAAAATTTTTTATATTAATAAAGGGGTAAAGAAATGAGTAAACATGGTTTGCACTGCATATCCAGTGTGGCTGAATGGACTGAACTATCCCATTACCAGCTTGCTACTTCGTAATAGTGAAATTTCTGGAAAATAGGACCGCTTTGTTTCTTACAATGCCAGGCACCTTGGCAGTTTGAGTTGTGACTTGATATCCAACATCAGCTTTGCCCTGCAGCTTTCAGGATCTGGATAAAGTGGACCTCCTGGTTCTGGCTCTCAGCTCTGAATTGTAGCTGAACCCTATTTGCCACCTGCTGACTCTTTGTGACTGTTTGGGCCCAGAGGCAACAGGACCCTGGGTGGAGAGAGTCCCAATTATGATTTAAAAATATGGATCTGTAACACAAAGGCAACAAGGGGCAGCTGGAAACTATCCATAGCCTGCATATTCTTAGGGGGCCTGCCTGATCATGTGATCGCAGAGCATGCAGATTCTTAGCAGAATGAAAGAAGCAACATGCTTATAACATAAAAGCATCTGAAAGGCAATGGGAAGCCATCTGTCTCTTAGCTCTGAGACCAAACTCAGAGCTAGTATTAGGTCTCTTGTGTGTTACAGCTCCATTTTATTCTTAATTCAAACCAGATTCCTATTAAAACAGACTTCCTTAAAAAGCCTAACAGCCTAAGTGGGTAATCACTCTCTAAAAATGCAATCTCTCTGCCTTCACTCTGGGGCCCTTGTGTGACATTATGCAATTTTTAAAGTTTGAAGAGAATAAATTTTCACTTAAAAGATGGCAGAGACCTCTTTGTCTATCTTATGCCTCAGAATATATAGCTACATCCACAATTTAATCATTGGAATTCCCAGGTTGATAATGCAACTTGATAGAACTAATGTCTTGTTCACTGTCGAATATGATTATACCTACTCAGAACCCCTAGTCTGAGCACTTTGCTTGAAGTGATAGGCCTCTTTGGTAAAAAGTAATTAGCAAAAGACTAATTTAATGGATGTGACTGGCTTTGTTAATTTCTTACTACACTGGACAAACCAGTTTTTTTTTTTAATTGTTTGCCCCAACCAGTTGTTTTCGGATTCTGTGTTGACTTATGTCTTCAATAAAACCTGTCTACGAGTTGGTCAAACCAGTGCAAACAGTTGAATGACTACAGGGCATGAACCTGTGCAAATATTAGCGTCCTGCTGTCCTCTCTCGATCAGAAATAGAAGGATTTGGCCATTCAATCATGATAAAAAAGATAATGAGAGTGTAAATTGTTAACAGAAATGTGGTCAACACATACCAGTTCCATCACTAAGATGTGACTATTTATCAAGGGTGTAGTTACCTCAGAAATCAACCATGTGGGAGGCAAATTGGTAATAATACCCTCATCTTTTTCTAAACTAGAAGACTTCAACTGGGTTTCAGCATGATTAGTAAATGCTCCTTCTGCTCTGAATAGACCCTCTAATTTGCATCCATCACCACATATTTCCTAAGACAAGAGCTGGTAATCTTTTGATTTCATGAAATATTCTCATTTGTAATTGTCATTAACTGAATAGAGCTGGATCTGTTCTCTTTTCTCTGGATTTCTTTTACCATTCTGAGCCAGCAATGTCCTTTGGCTACTTGGAGCAAAGACTGGGTGCCATTTTTCCAGTGCTAGATAACTTTATACCTGCTTCCTTAGGTATATAACCAAGAAATGGATAAATCAAAGAGCTAGAAGAATTATCTTTGATTGAAGGAGGTGGAAGTGCTATAAATACATGTCTAGACATCCCTTTTTCTAACTTCCATCTCTGCATCATTAAGACATTCATTAATGAGGGCCCTGTTCACGTATCTCCTATCAACTCTAATCATTTGTGTGTTTGAATCAAGGTCTCCTGCCTTCATTAGTGTCATTAATGCCTGTCAGCAGATGATAACGTAGGAGAATCTCACAAATTCATATGCATTCCTAGAGAGGAGACCCAAACTCAGTCAGTATTCTTGTATGACAGAAGCTGTAACAAATGGCCATCCTTCCCAGGAGAAGTGTAAACAGGTCGCTAATTAATGCATTTACCATTAGCCTCTGTTTAGTCTTCAGTCATAGCATATTCATTCATTATGTTGGGACACTGAGTACAATGTTGTTATGGAAATGAGGTATTTGCACAGTCTCCTTAGAGCCACATGACAGATTGAGTTATCTATCTATTTTTCTCTAAGCACTTTCCCAGATAACAGAGAGTTTACAAATGACCTTGGAGAAGGTCCTACTTTATTACTGGCCTTCTGATGTAAATTGCATAATGGGTTGGCAGTTTACTTAGACACCTGCAATGACAGTCAGCCTTTGGTGTGTGTGTGGGGTGGGTGGGTAAAGTTGGGGCACATTGAGGAGGAAAGGGAAAGTAAATTCTAACTTTTAGGAGATGTGATACAATGGCAGGGAATTTAAATCAAAATTAGAAGTAGAATGGTAGAAAGAGAGGTTTGTTGCTGCTGAAAGATTGAAATATAGACATTGATGGTCACTTTTCTTCCCTCATATCCACAACAGTTCTCAAAGAAAGATGTAGTTAGGACAAACTTTTCTTTCTTCCAGCTGGAAATTCTAAATCCCCCACATTCTTAGATGAAAGCTTCAAATAAGGAATGTGAGCATCAAGGAAACCTAATTATGCCTTATTTGTTGACTATGTATGTAGCAGTTCTTAGCATAGCTCATCCATTCACTTACTTAACAACATTTGTTGAGTAACATTTTGGGCCAGGTTCTCGGCTATATGTTTGAGATATAGAGATGAAAAAAATATAGCCCTCCCTTCAAAGTCAGGAGGCAAGTTGACAAGATACCATGGTTATCATAAAGAACATAAGTGACATGATGATTTTTATGTCCAGAAGGCTATGGGAGCATAAAGAAGGGATTTGTCATGGAAAGCTTAGGGAAGATTTCTTAGAAGAGGTAACATTCAAGCTGAATCTTAAAGGATAAGTAGGAATTTTTAAAAGAGGAAGGGAGGAGACATATATGTCAGGTGGAGGAAATAGGATGTACAAATGTAAAAAGACATTAACCAGTGTGCTGTGTTTTTGGAATGGTTAAGAAATTCAAGGTGACTGGAGCATTGTCTACATACAGGATAGGCTATCAGGAAGAGTGATGGGAGATCACTAATGCATAAGAAGTAGATGAGGGCCAGAGTCTTGTATCTCATTCTAAAAGGTATGTGGGAAAGAAAGAGTTAATGGAAGCATGACGTAGCTAGGTTGGTCTTTAGAGATTACCTTAGTAGCAGTAGGGAGAGCCTGGGAGAAAGTAGAATGGTCAGGAGCTTGGTGAAGTAGTCTGAGCAAGTGATAAGGAGGGTCTGAATTAAAGCAGGAATATTAAGAGAGGGAAAGGAGGTTTTGAATTTAAGGGATACTTGAGAAATCCAATTAACAGGACTAGTGATAGGTAAATGTTGGGAAAGTGAGAATTAAGAGGCAAGAAGTCCTTATGGTTACCTTAATTTCAAAGATCCTTAAAGCTATGTTACTATGATATATACTTTATCAATGTGCAGATGGAGAAATTGAGGCATGGGGATTACATAATTTGTCAAAGTCAAGTCAGGTTTAATAACTCCTGTGGCTTTAGGACCTTTAATAGACTTGTTTCCTTGAAAAGCTGCCTTTTCCAGAGTTATGAAGGAAACTTCCTTTTCTTGAGGTTTTGGACCTAAACCTCTACTTGGAAATGTGAATTGGGAAATACTTACGTTATTTGGTCTTTCCTGTTATTCTTTTCATTCAAGAATAAGGCAGTTTTTTATTTTTTATTTTTTATTTTTTTTAAGATTTTTATTTATTCATGAGAGACAGAGAGTGAAAGAGAGAGAGAGAGAGAGAAAGAGGCATGAGAGACAGAGAGAGAGAGGCAGAGGGAGAAACAGGCTCCCCGCTGAGCAGAGAGCCCAATGTGGGACTCGATCCCAGGACCCTGGGATCATGACCTGAGCCGAAGGCAGATGCTTAACCATCTGAGCCACTCAGGCGCCCAAGAATAAGGCAGTTTTTTAATGTGTTTTCTTTTTAGCCACATCTGCATGATGACCAAACATGCAATTAAATAGTAATAGATTCAGTCAATGAAGTGGAAAGAAGACTGGAAGGGAGTCGGGCACATAAAGTCTAATCCTAGTTCTTTCACTACATAGCTGTTTGACTTTAGGCGGGTTGTTTAACCAATCTCTAATATAAGAATCAAGCCTTCATATTTGATTTATTTCGTGTCTGTAATTAATTCTGTGATCTGTGTAATGCTAAATAACTTGCTAGACAAATATTCACCACCAAGTTGCCATCCAAGATAACAGCCCTGGTGTTTTACTGAAATGACCCAAACGTTCAGTGATTTGGATGTTGGTAGTTCAGACTTGTATTCTATTACTGTGATACAGTAGGTCCCTCCTGCATTTCCATTGTTAATTCTTATTTCTGTCTCCAGATTGAACCCACTGCCTTTTTGGTACTGGCTAACTATTGAACACTTGAAGGCTGTTAAGAGACCTATGGATTGGCCTAGATCCTTCTGTTCCCTCCAGTCAGATGTTCCAGCCAGTAGAAGGGTAAAAAAAAAAAAAAAAAAAAAAAAAAACTGAAATAGTGTGAGCTATCTACTGGCTACTTGGAGCAAAGACTGGGTGCCATTTTTCCAGTGCTAGACAACTTTATTCCTATGTATCCAGGACAAAATAGTGCCAAACCTTAATTATCAAGGTGATTTTGAGAAAAATGCTTCATTCTTGGGGTCTTGGTTTATCTATCTGTAGAAAAAAAGATAGATACAAGTCTATTACACTGGGGATGTTATGATATTGAGAGATTATATGGATGAAGGAATTTGGGAAGGAAGGAAGGGTCTAAAACAAGGATGATAGATGGGTTTCAATTCACGTGACCCCTGGTTGCCTGGGATCACTTGGAAAGAGTAACTACTATGGGTATAGGGTCCGATGTGGCTGAGCACAGCTCCTGTGCCAACAGTAGGACAGATAAGTTATTGGAAGTGAGTAAGCTGGAGGTCTTTGAGGCAAAAGAGAAAGGGTACTTAGCTTGCAGGGTGCCTACAAGGCCTGAGGGTCAGTCTATATAGGAAGTACACTTTGAGGACAGCGAAAAGTTCTTTTTTAAGCTTTTACTGAAGTATAATATATACACAGAGGAGTGCACATGTCATAAGTATGCAGCTTGATAAAATCTCACAAACTGAAAACCAGCAATAAGGGTTATTGTTTTGGATTCACAGTCAAGGTGCTAAGTATTTTGGGGGCCGTGCTGAGTTAGGTGACTTAATTTTTCCTACTATATCCCCCACTGTGGAGCACTATGGCTGGCCTTTTAGTGTTGGGGTACTGTATAATTGAAACTAAAATAGGATTTGGTGTCAGAAGACCAGGGTTCCAATTCTGGATCCACTACAATGTTGCTGCGTGATCTTGGGCAAATCTTTTCACTTCTCACTAAGACACTTCTTGGAGTCTTAATGTCCTTATCTATAAAACGTACTCAATGACAAATCCTATATTAAGTAGAGGGTCAAATGTAGTTACAGTTGTGAAAGTATCTCAGAAAAATTTGAAGTGTCATTTTTCCACTGCCTAGCACAGTACCTGCTACATGGTAGTAGCACATAATAAGTTTCAGAAATGTTTGCTTAATAGTATGAAAGGTAATTTGACCTAAATGCACACCCAAGGCTGCCTTTAAGACCGTTTCACTCATGAACATTAAGGTCAGTTCAATCACCTTGAATATTTCAGCCTTAGATTCCTCTTTGCTTACAGAGAAGGACGTTTGCCCAATGGGAATATGAATAAAAGTACAACAGGGCAGGATGCTAGAATCCCATGGTGTCGTGGTAGAACTATGATGTGAGATGGTTGGACTTGTTTTTCTTTTTACCTATAGTATTCCCCTGTGGCTTCTGATGCTTATCTATAATACCTTGTAGTATAATGTTTAGATACTTGCTAGATCTAGTTGTCTCCATGGAGATAAGGGTAAATTTGTGAGTGTGCTAGTTATTCCAAGTGACTAACTATAGCAGTTTATCCAACCTTTTCTCTTTTTTTTGCAGTTCAGAAGTCTTGAAAAAGCCTACCATATTGCATGACTTGCATGTAATTCACTTTGTAAAATATCTTCCTTCCTGAATGGAGTTTATTTTGCCTTGGGGAGAGTACAGTTTGTTTATAGGAATTGCGGCTTCTTGCCTAGAAATACTCTCTTGGTAAAATGAAACATTAGCATATAGGAGAATTTCCAAGCCTCACTGCCCAGCTCCTTCAAGTTCCTCCAAGAAGATGTTCAGTGGAACAAAGGCAAATGAGAAATGTGCTTGGCTAAGAATTGCCAGAGGATGCAAGACATTCCAGAGCCTGAAAAGTCTTTCCCTCATTAGAGTAAAGCAGTGGACCAAAGCCATAGTCCCCCATGGGTTCTCCATCTAGTTGAGCTTATTCTGGCCTGGAGAAAGTGGCCTATTTATTATGGTGGTTGATAGAACCGAAGCAAGAGAGAGAATGTAGGACAATTTCTCTCCATAACAAATCCCTCTGAAAGGGGGCAGCTAGCAGCAGGTGAAGCCATCAAAAACCAGGCTTTGCCTTTCAAAGTTAGCCCTTCATCTCCTGGCCCCATATCTTCTCTTTCCCTTACCTCAAGTTTCCCTTGATACTTTCACTAGAAGCAGAACAAGTTATGGCTCTCTCTGTAGGATCCCAATTACCCTTTTCTTGAGCTCAAATATAGGTAGGCTGAGTTTGGGAGAGTGAAGTTCAAGGGTCTTGGAGCTTTGAAAAAAATTTTTAATGGAGTCAAAGGTCTAATATTAATCCCAGTAATTTTAAATTTGTAATGACTTAGAGGGCTGACTCAAAAGTTACCTTTGTTCAGCAATGTATTCAAAAAGAACTTTATTATGGAGACTGTCAAACATACACAAAAATAGTGAGAATAGTATAATGAACCTCTACTTACCCTTTTCCCAACTTGAACATTTATTACCATTTTGCCAATATTTGCAAAGATTTTCTTTATGCAAAGTTTCATCTTGGTTTTCCTTCTTTCTTTTTAAAATTTTATTTATTTTTTATTAACATAATGTATTATTTGTTTAAGAGGTACAGCTCTGTGATTCATCAGTCTTACACAATTCATAGCGCTCACCATAGTAGATACTCTCCCCAATGTCCATCACCCCAGCCCCCCATCCCTCCCACCCCCCTGCACTCCAGCAACCCTCAGTTTGTTTCCTGAGATTAAGAGTCTCTTATGGTTTGTCTCCCTCTCTGGTTTCGTCTTGTTTCATTTTTCCCTCCCTTCCCCTATGATCCTCTGTCTTGTGTCTCAAATTCCTCATATCAGTGAGATCATATGATATTTGTCTTTCTCTGATTGACTTATTTCACTTAGCATAATACCTTCTAGTTCCATCCACATCATTGCAAGTGGCAAGATTTCTTTTTTTGATGGCTGCATAATAATCCATTGTATATATAGACCACATCTTCTTTATCCATTCATCTGTTGATGGACATCTAGGCTCTTTCCATAGTTTGGCTATTGTGGACATTGCTGCTATAAACATTGGGGTGCACGTGCCCCTTTGGATCACTACATTTGTATCTTTGGGGTAAATACCCAGTAGTGCAATTGCTGGGTCATAGGGTAGCTCTATTTTCAACTTTCTGAGGAACCTCCATACCGTTTTCCAGAGTGGCTACACCAGCTTGCATTCCCACCAACAGTGTAGGAGGGTTCCCTTTTCTCCGCATCCCCGCCAACGTCTGTCGTTTCCTGACTTGTTACTTTTAGCCATTCTGACTGGTGTGAGGTGGTATCTCATTGAGGTTTTGATGCATATTTCCCTGATGCCGAGTGATGTGGAGCACTTTTTCATGTGTCTGTTGGCCATTTGGATGTCTTCTTTGCATGTCTTTGTCATGTCTTCTGCCCATTTCTTGATTGGATTATTTGTTCTTTGGGTGTTGAGCTTGATTAGTTCTTTATAGATTTTGGATACTAGCCCTTTATCTGATATGTCATTTGCATATATCATCTCCCATTCTGTCAGTTGTCTTCTGGTTTTGTTGACTGTTTCCTTTGCTGTGCAAAAGCTTTTTATCTTGATGAAGTCCCACTAGTTCATTTTTGCCCTTGCTTCCCTTGCCTTTGGTCATGTGTCCAGGAAGAAGTTGCTGCGGCCGAGGTCAAAGAGGTTGCTGCCTGTGTTCTCCTCTAGGATTTTAATGGACTCCTGTCTCACATTTAGGTCTTTCATCCATTTAGAGTCTATTTTTGTGTGTGGTGTAAGGTAATGGTCCAGTTTCATTCTTCTGCATGTGGCTGTCCAATTTTCCCAACACCTGCCTTTTTCCCATTGGACATTCTTTCCTGCTTTGTCGAAGATTAGTTGACCATGGAGTTGAGGGTCCATTTCTGGGTTCTCTATTCTGTTCCATTGATCTATGTGTCTGTTTTTGTGCCAGTACCCTACTGTCTTGATGATTACAACTTTGTAATAGAGCTTGAAGTCCGGAATTGTGATGCCACCAGCTTTGCTTTTCTTTTTCAACATTCCTCTAGCTATTCGGGGTCTTTTCTGGTTCCATATAAATTTTAGGATTATTTGTTTAAAATTTTATTTTTAAGGGGTGCCTGGGTGGCTCAGTCGTTAAGCATCTGCCTTTGGCTTGGGTCATGATCCCAGGGTCCTGGGATCAAGCCCCATGTGTCCGGCTCCCTGCTCGGTGGGGAGCCGGCTACTCCCTTTCCCACTCCCCCTGCTTGTATTCCCTCTCTCGCTGTCTCTCTCTGTGTGTCAAATAAATAAATAAATCTTTAAAAAATTTTTTTGTTCTTAAGTAATCTCTACACCTAACGTGGGGATCGACTCACAACCCTGAGATCAAGAGTTGCAAGCTCCACTGACTGAGCCAGCCAGGCGCCCCTCATCTTGGTTTGCTATAGGCCTGTTTACTGCACTTAAGACTTTAAATTATTTTAAGAAATTGTATATACTTCAGAAGCTCCCCTTTACATAGCAGTAATTGATCTATCAATTACAAATAATTCCTAGTTGTTCATTAAATAGGTCTCTCGGGGTCATTCTGAGACTACTTCCTTAAGGCATTTGGAGTCCAGCTTGAGTTGTTTTCCTTTGAGAGTGATAAACCTGTGTTTTTAGGAATTATCCTATGATTTGGATTTTTCCCTGGTTCACACTGACTTTATCCTTTACCATCTTCCCTAGGTATTATCAATTACCAAAGAGGGCTGTTAAATTGAAGAAAGATAGTGTTTGCCGCCCTGAGTTTTGTTGTAACAGCTGAGCTCTTCCTGTGGAGACACAATCACTTAAAGCCAGTATTTCAGGCTGGATCCCAGGAAGCCATTGGCTTGTTTGTCCAGGCAGAAACAGAGGAGTGTGAATGGGGCCTAAATGAGATAGTGATTGTCCATTAGCCCTCCAGGAAAGGATTGAGTCATACTGTCCAAAGGGCTTTAAATCAATCTGTATTGCTGGAGTGGATGATTCACTTCCAATCTGCTTGGATTAACAGCATTATTATTTCTCTGCCATCGACCAGGCTTATTATGCCTTGTGTGAAGCAAGACTAATATGCTTGAAAGCACTTAAAAGTGCTTGAAGCTTTCCAGGCTTCTAAAAATTTATACACAACCTGGTGTAAGTGCTTGGCATATCTGAGGCCTATCTCTGAGTGCTTCAGAGCTATTAGCTTCTTGACTGTAGAGGAGAAAATGTGACCTCCCATTTTTTGCTTCATTAACGTAGTGGCATAAATAAACTAGGAAAACAAAACATTTTATCAATTGATTTGACTTTTCCAGAATTCCACTCATTCTAACTATCTGTAGGGTACTATACCAAGTTTCTAATAGAGTCAGCTTTCTTTCTTTTTTATTATTTATTTATTTATTTGAGAGAGAGAGCACAAGCAGGGGGAGTGGGAGAGGGAGAAGCAGACTCCCTGTCAAGCAGGGAGCCCGATATGGGACTCGATCCCGGGACTCTGGGATCATGACCTGAGCTGAAGGCAGACACTTAACCAACTGAGCCACCCAGGTGCCCTTAGAGTCAGCTTTCTTAAGCCTGCATAAAGAATGAGAGATCGGTGGTGTTCTTCCTTCTCCCTTGAAGCAAGAAATTTGGGTTATTCATAATACTTGACTGTGAAACCTATCTACAAATCTCATGGGGAAAGTCTGCTTCCCACAGGCCCTGGGTATGATGGGATATGTAATTAGAGTCTCTGGGGTCTGAGTTAGTGTGGCTGTAAATCAGTTAAGCTCAGCACTTTCAAAACCATTTTCTTTCACGGAGGTGAAAAAGAATCCTAAGTGCAATGTGAGTTTGAAAGAAAAAAAGCATCTGTGTAAATTGGGTCTTGGAGGGGCTTATAAGACCTTTATTTTGTGGAGATAAATTATTCTCTCATTGTTCCCTACCCTCTCATCTTTTTCCTTGTTTGATGGTGGCTGAATCTGGAAGTAGGACAGGGGTATCAATAAGAGACGTGTAATTGCCTTCTGTTTGAATGTGCAAGTCTTGAGATAAGGGCAATACTCAACTGGCATGCTTGCAGGGTTTTTTTGTATTTGGGTGTTTTTTTTTTCCCTTTGAAATAGTTTGGTTTAGTAATGACTGTTGGTTTCAAAGCCATGCTTTACAGCATCTGTCTGTTCAGATTTCTTGATGGGCTCCAGCATTTCGATGTGGGAATTGTTCCCTGTCTTCGAATGTTTTTAGGCATCCAGGCTCCGACACTTCTTATTTCAGGGACTGGAAAGGGAGAAGGAAGAAATATTGGGATGTGATGGTCCTGGGCTTTAAGGTTTTAGGTCTGAGATTCTCTTCTAGCTTTTGCTCTCTGTTTTCTGCCAACCTCCACAGGGGCCATGCCTCGTCCCTGTACTTCTTTGTCTGTTGTCTGTTGCCCACAGGGTGCCTTCTACTTCTCCCCCAGTGCTATCCGGGAAATCGACATTTCCCCATCCATCCTATTTGTGACACAGCCCTGCTGAAGTGAGAAAGACTGGGACTTCTACTTGTTCCTTTATATTCTGGAAGGACTTCAGTGCATTGGTGTACATTGGCTGGGGTGATCTGTTGGTGGTTGTGGAGGAATACCCTAAAGGAAGGGATGTTTCTATTAACTTCAGGACCTCCTTCATTCCTTACATGTCAGGCTTTGGTATAAGTAAATTCACTTGCTCCCAAAGGAAACAATCCAACGCTATTGTTTTGTTTTTCCTCCAAGCTAGAGGTATAGATGGTTGTTTATGTTGGGGGCTGGGGGACGAAAGAAGAATGTAACGAAATCTGGAGGGACCTTTAATGAAATCAAACCCATTTATTTTCCAGGGTTGTATTAGTGGGAAGATTTCCATATGGATGGACCAGCTGGATCTAAGAGCCCTCAGTTTTCTTTCTTTCATATGTCTTACTCTCTTAGGTGACTTGCTACTCCTACATTTGCTTGAATCTTATCTTTTCAAAAGTGGTTGAGAAGCCTGGTTTGAAATTCTAATTCTCTTATTAACTATCTGTTGGGCCTTGGGGAATTCCCTTTTCCTCAGTCTGCTCATCTGTAAAATGAAAGGGTTGACATAGATGATAGGTCTCTAAGATTCCTTCAAGTTTTCTGGTTCTAAATTTGTGAGTCATCTTTTTTTTTTTAAGTTTATTTATTTATTTTTTTAGTAACCTCTACATCCAATGTGGGCCTCAAACTCATGACCCTGAGATCAAGAGTGGCATGCTCTTCTGACTGAGCCAGCCAGGTGCCTGTAAATTTGTGAGTCTTCTGATCATGTCTGGTGGAGGGTATCATTGAGTCCTGCAGAGACTGGTCTAACAGGTATTCTGTATCATTAACGTAACCATGAGTACTTTTTTTTTTAAGATTTTATTTATTTATTTGAGACAGAGAGAAAGAGTGATAGAGAGAGCATGAGCAGGGTGCCAAGGGAGAGGGAGAAGCAGACTCCCCGCTGAGCAGGGAGCCTGACGCGGGGCTTGATCCCAGGACCCTGAGATCATGACCTGAGCTGAAGGCAGATGCTTAACTGACTGAGCCACCTAGGCACCCCACCATGAGAATGGCACCAGTGAGATGAGCAAGAGTTCAGAAATCACTGTGTAGCTTCAGCTCCAGGAAGTCCTAGAATGAAGGAGTCCTCATTCTGGGCATATTGGGCCATTGCCATGTGAGACCATTTGCTCTATTGTAGTTGTGGAGTTAGGTTAGGAGAGACGGGCTTGGAAGCACTGAATTAGTGGGGCCTTTCTTTGTGGCTCCCACAGCACGTATTCTGTTCAGCACTTTTCCCACTGCCTCGGGGTTACTGGGTAGATATTGTCTCCCTTGTGTTCCCCATGAATTCCTAGAGTTCCTAGAACAGGAGTAAATATCTCAGGCACCTCTGCAACTCTAGCATCTAACACAGGACCAGGCACACAGTGGGTATTCAGTGAATCTCTTCTGAAAAATCTACTCTGATTTCCCAAACTGGAGTCACACAGCTCCCATAGCACCTTCTTTTCATATATCAGAATACTGATTACACTGTACTCTAGGTACCAACTGATTTGTATCCACTACCTTGCAGGTAGGATTGTATAGGTCTTCTCTACCACAGTGCTATGCACAGAGGAGGTACTAAATTAAATAAATATTTGCTTGATGGATGTGTAGATGATTTTACTGTTGCAAAGACCCAAATATTATGTGGTAATGCCTCCTTCCTGCTCCTTGGGACTCCCAAAAAGGTACATCTCCCAGCATTTTGCTAAATATTTTATCTTTGTCATTCATTTAATTCCTGTTATTTGAGAACCTGCTATATGTCTGTACTGTACCAGGAGCAATCCTATACAGAGATGAATCAGACAGATCCAGCCTTGTCAAGAAAGCTTTTATAGGTGAGGAAACTTCAGAATTAAAACAATGTTGGGGCAGCTAGGTGGCTCAGTCAGTTGAGCATCTCACTCTTGGTTTTGGCTTAGGTCTTCATTTTGGGGTCGTGGGTTCAGGCCCTGTGTTGGAGCCTATTTAGGAAAAAAAACCCCAAAGAACAACAATGTCACTATGACATTCCCACTATGAGGGACAAAATCTTAACACATATATGGGAACTTTAATCTTAAATCAGGTGGTCTAGGGCCCCACACAAGATTTCCCTTTTCTCCATTCTTTCCTCCCTGTATCCCATTCTTGGCTGTTTTTGCATATCTGCCTACCTCCTGTGTGTTTTCAGGCTTCAGCTTGGAAGCTGTAGTGTTGCAGCCTCTCGCTACTTTAGCTGTCATTGAGGACTGTTCATTTATGACACTACCAAACTAAATTTATGCTTAACAGTGGTAGTGGAGATTTGCTAGTAATGTCTTACTCTTTCATTTTATGACTTGATTAGGCACCAAAGCTGATTAGGTTAAGTTTTTTTTTTTTTTTTTCTTACAAGAAGGATGTTTATTTCAGTCCTAGAGTCTTTTGGGAATTTTTTAAAATGATTATTGCGCAGCATTTGCTTTGGTAGATATATCAGTTATGCTTTGTTGTTGTTGTTTTCCATCTTTTGAGACTAATAATTATCTTATATCCTAATGTTTAATGGGCAAAAATCAATCACACAAATACAACTCTCTATAGAAGATACTGTTAAATACCGTCTACATGTGGCCAGAAGGAAAGGAAACATGTTTTCTTGAACACGTAATGTCTATAAAATGTATCTCTAGGGAGACCACTAGAAAGCTAAACCATTCCTTCCTTACCTGTCTCCCTTCCACTGGTGCAACTGAGCCGCTAGGGGACATATTCACTGTTTCCTATGCCTATTGTCTTTTCAGATGTTCCCTTAGCTCTCGGGTGGAAGGAGCTAGACCCCAACCTGATTGATTATAAAGGATTATTGATCCAGAGGTCAAGAATCATTCCCTGAATGCCATTTTAAAGAATGGTAAATCTCTCAAGAACATGACATCATCTGCAGTTTTCCATTTCCCTTTTCCTTACAGATCTGCCTAGCGGTGAGGAAATTGGGATTATATTCTCGTTTGTGCTGAAGGTAGACACCTAGTTGGGTTCTGAAGTATCAGCAGGCTGGGGCCAGTACCTATATGTGACATTATCAGAAACAGAACTGAGCAAGTATTTATCAAGCAATCAACATGTGCCAAGTATTTGCTAGAAGCTAGGGATTTAGAGATGAATAAGATGGTCAAAACCAGCAGTGAGATACCCTTTTTTCTTTGGTAATATTGGGAACATTTAAAAGTCTCACAACAGCAAGTGTTAGTAAGGATGCAGGAGAGTGACAACTCTTGAATAATGCTGATGGGCATAAAAATTGGGATAGCTACATTGGAGCACAATTTGTTAGTGTCCGTGAAGCTAAAATTCACATATTCTACAATCCAGCAGTTCTACTTCTAGGTCTCTTTATTAAAGTAACATTTACACATATACACCAAGAGATATTTAATAAAGCACATTTGTTGTAACTTTTTTTTGCAATAGCAAAATCTTGGAAACAACCTAAATGCCCATCAACAGGGAACTGGTTAAATAAAATGAGGTAAATCCATATAATGGATTACTATACTACAATTAAACAGAATTAGCCAGATATATGTATCAACATGGATATATTTCAAAAATATTTTTGAGTAAAAGAACTAGGTGGCGGAATGATACACATAGCCATGTGACATTTGGAAAATGGTGTGCAAGCCCATACTATATATTTTCTATGAATACAGATAAGTCAGTAAATATATTAAAAAGACTGGAAGGATACATATCAAACTCATATTAGTGTTTGGTTATCTTTGGAAAGGCAGGGAAGAAAGGGGGTGGATGTCGAGAGGACATTTTGCTTTACCTATAATATTCTATTCTGAAACAATGAATAGTGTTTTCATAAATTATTTTTAAAGAAAATAAATAGAAAAAGACTAGAAGTAAAAGTGCCAAAATGTCAATAATGGTTACTTGTGGATGTTAGAAACATGGGTGATTGTTGTATTAGTCTTTGTACTTTTCTGTATGTTTTTAAACTAACAACAATTGAAGAAACAACCACAAAATCTCGTTGTCCGTAACTTCAAAGAGCTTCCTCTCAAATGAGGGAAGACAGAAAGGAAAACAAACAGATAGGTAAAGAGTTCAGGGTGCTGAGAGAGCAAGGAGGAGAGGCTCCTAACTTAGACATAGGGGTCCAGTAAAAACTTCCCCAGAGAGGATGTCAATGATTTAGGCCTTGAAGATCAAGAATGAGTTTTCTAACTCACTGTATTCTGTGATATTCCAGGCCAAGGAAAGAGCATAAGCAATGGAGTAGAGATAAAAAATGGTGGGGCGCCTGGGTGGCTCAGTCATTAAGCGTCTGCCTTTGGCTCAGGTTATGATCCCAGGGTCCTGGGATCGAGCCCCGCATCAGGCTCCCTGCTCTGCGGGAAGCCTGCTTCTCCCTCTCCCACTCCCCCTGCTTGTGTTCCCTCTCTCGCTGTCTCTCTCTCTCTCTCTCTCTCTCAAATAAAATAAATAAAATCTTTTTTAAAAAATGGCATTGGTGTATTAGTGGATGAGGAAACTCCAATTAGTTTGGTTTGTTTTGAGTACAAATTGTCAGGTGTCATGGAAGGAGTGACAGGAGATGAGGTAATATAGGTATTCATGAAGATTGGAAGGACTTTGATAAGGAGCTTGGACTTTTTCTTATTATAATTACTAAAATTTATTGGATGGTTTATCATGTGCTAGGCATTGTGTGAGGCTTTGTCCATATACATCTTTTAATTTTCTCCACGGTCTATAAGAGGTAGGTATTATTAGCATCTCTATTTAGGGAAAGGAAAAAGAGGCTTATTGAGAGGATCAGGTCTGTATCTGGGCAGTGAAATGCCTTTTTGATTGATTGATTAAGATCTAGTTATATAGATGAGTTTGCACTAAGCTAATGCGTCTCAAATTTTGGTGAGCTCCTGGGGGAGCTTAATGACATGTAGGTTCCTTGGCTCCAACCTGTAGGTTTTGATTTAGCAGATCTGGGGTGGAAACTAGGACTCAGTAGGTTTAATATTCATCTCTAGATGATTCTGATGTAGGTGATCCTGGGATCACACTTTGAACAATCCTCACACCCCTGACTTTCTTCCTTGGGAATGTTGGACCACTGGTATCCATTTTAAGCATAGCTGCCCAAGGCAGGGCAGCGCTCTAACTACTTATTACAAAAATTAGCCCTATTACCTTGGGACTCTGTTTCACTTAGATAACCAGTCACTGACATAAATAACCAAAGCCCATCTTCAAAAACTGTAAAGTGAATTAGGAGCCTTTAGTTTCTCATCTGAGGTCTTCCAGCTCTTGGAACTCATCAGACCCAAGGCTGAGTACTTGGTGTATGCTTAAGTAAACACTGCTGTGTGGTCAGTTGATTAGGCTCAGCGTGACCATAAGTAAGAGTGATAAATCGCGTGGGGGGGATGGGGTAACTGGGTGACAAGTATTAAGGAGAACACTTTTTGTGATGAGCACTGGGTGTTATACGCAGGACACTACATCAAAAACTAAAGACGTATTATATGTTGGCTAACTGAACATAATAAAAAAAGTGATAAATTGTAGGTAAGTCATCGGTTTTGTATTTTATAAGTAAATACATCGTGCATATAGGTTACTTGGAAACCAACTGGATCTGTGGGCAAGAGATTTTACAAATGGAATGCAGAGGATGCAGGCTTACTTTACTATTCACACATCACAAAAAGCAGAGGCTCAAACACCATCCTATAGCCTTGATTCAGAGAGATCCTATATTCATATTCCTGCCATGGTATAAACTCTCCTTTACCCACTTCTATTCTCTGGGCACCTGGAGTTTCTTCTGGATCTTCTGAGAGAGTGTTTACTTCAGTCTCCTGGGTCACTAGGCACTATAGGTAGAGGCAGAGAATTCATATTCAAAGCTCTTCATTTCTTTCTCCCTTAAATTTAGATGGATGGTTAGGAGATTAATGAAGCCCTTTGAAGTTGGAAATGAAAGTCCTGCTGAATCACAGCAGCCTGGTCTTTTGGTTCCCATAATGGTCCTGTATTCTTGCCTCTTTCTTTTGAAGTGATAATAATTTGAGGAATTGGTAGAGGCTGTCTTATTTTACAGTGATATACCTAAATCCCTTTGCTCTTTTAGGGCCACACTCAAGATTATGTTAATAAAGTATGGTTTTGATGAAAGGAAATAGTCCTATCTTAGCTCAAATGCTTTGGTCTAGAATGTAGATAAAGGCTAAAACATAACACTGATGCATTGTTATTTATGTGTTCCTTTACCTCTGTACTCTGTACTCAGCATCAAAAATTCTGATTAGTGTTCCCCCCCCACAATCCTTTTAATAGTTCTTTTGTCAAAATAATATCTTCCTCCTGCTACCATAATTATATCTCTTCACACTTTTCAGTCTTTTGTAAGTTCTATGTCCTTTTCAGACCAAGTTGTATTCAGAAGCTGTGCTGATATAATATCAATGTGACTTGAAGTGAAAGATATAGTTAAAGAACCTCGTGTTGTTTTGTGTGTTTTCCCTCCCCTGTGTAATGAACTTATTTCCTTTTTCTTTCTTTCTTTCTATAACAGATTTGCTTTGTTGTAGACATACTCTGTGTACATTAGGGAAAAACCATTAGTATGCACATTAAAAATGATGGAGACATTCATAGAGTGACTGAATAGATAAAAAAACAAGACCCATCTATATGCTGCCTATAAGCGTCACTTCAGACCAAAAGACACATACTCGAAGCAAAATAAGTCTCAGTAAATTTAAGAAGATTGAAATCATATAAAGCTGCTTTTCTGACCACAGCAGTATGAACTAGAAATCAATTACAAGAAAAACACTGGGAAAAACACAAATACACGGAGACTAAACAACCTGCTATTAAACAACCAATGGCTTAACAAAGAAATCAAAGAGGAAATCAGAACATACATGGAAACAAATGAAAATAAAAACACAATGGTCCAAATTCTTTGGGATGCAGCAAAAGCAGTTCTAAGAGGGAAGTTCATAGTGGTACAGGCCTACCTCAAGAAATGAGAAAAATCTCAAACAACCTAATATTACATTTCAGGGAGCTATAAAAAGAAGAACAAACAAAGATCAAATCTAGAGGAAGGAAGGAAGGAAATAATAAAGATTAGAGTGGAAATAAATGAAACAGAGACTAATAAAACAATAGAAAAGATCAATGAAACCAAGAGGTCATTCTTTGTAAAGATAAACAAAATTGATAAACCTTTAGATAGACCTGTCAAGGAAAAGAGAGAAGACTTAGATAAAATCAGAAATGAAGAAGGAGAAATAACAACCAAAACCACAGAAATACAAATGATTATAAAAGAATATTATGAACAATTATATGCCAACCAATTGGACAACCTAGAAGAAATGGATAAATTCCTAGAAACATACAATCTTTCAAAACTGAATCAGGAAGAAATAGAAAATTTGAACAGACTGATTACTAGTAATGAAATTGAATCAGTAATCAAAAAACTCCCAACAAATGAAAGTCCAGGACCAGATGGATTCACAGGTGAATTCTACCAAACATTTAACCAACTGAGCCACCCAGGCACCCTTTTTTTTTTTTAAAGATTTTATTTATTTATTTGAGCGAGAGAGAATGAGAGATAGAATTCTACCAAACATTTTTTAAAGAAGAGCTAATACCTATTCTTCTCAAACTATTCTAAAAAATGGAAAAGGAAGGAAAACTTCCAAATTTATTCTACAAGGTCACTGTTATCCTGATACCAAAACAAGACAAAGACACTACAAAAACAAAAACAAACTACAAGCCAATATCTCTGATGAACATAGATGCAAAAATCCTCAATAAAATACTAGCAAACCAAATCCAACAATATATTAAAAAATTATTCACCATGATCAAGTAGGATTTATTCCAGGGATGCAAGGGTGGTTCAATATTTGTAAATCAATCCATGTGACACTTCACGTTAACAAGAGTAAGGATAAGAGACATATGGTCATCTCAAGAGAAGCAGAAAAAGCATTTGACAACATATAACATCCATTTATGATAAAAACACTCAACAAAGTTCGTTTAGAGGGAACAAACCTCAAAATAATAAAAGCAATATGTGAAAAACCCAGTGCTAACATCATACTCAGTGGTGAAAATATGAAAGCTTTTTCTCTGAGATCAGGAACAAGACAAGGATATTCACTCTTACCATTTTTATTCAACCTAGTTCTGGAAGTCCTAGCTGCAGCAGTCGGACAAGAAAAGGAAATAAAAAGTAAGGAAGAAGTAAAACTGTCACTATTTGCAGATGACATGACACTATATATAGAAACCTCAGAAGAGTCCACCCAAAAACTATTAGAATTGATAAATGAACTCAGTTAACTTGTAGGATACAAAATTAATATACAGAAATAGTTGCATTTCTATACACTAATAATGAAAGAGAAATTAACATTCCTATTTACAATTGCACCAAAAAGAAATAAATACCTAGGAATAAATTTAACCAAGGAGCTGAAAGACCTATACTGTGAAAACTAGAAGACATTGATGAAAGAAATTGAAGATGACACAAACAAATGAAAAGCTAGTCCATGTTCATAGACTGAAAGAATTAATATCAAAATGTCCATGGTACTGAAAGCAATCAACAGATTCAGTGCAAATTGGACAGTTAAATGCAAAAGAATGAAACTGGACTGCTTTCTTACACTATACACAAAAACAAATTCAAAATGGATGGAAGACCTAACTGTGAGACATGAAAGCATGAAACTCCTAAAAGAAAACATGCAGTAATCTCTTGGACATCGGCCTTAGCAACATATTTATGTGTATGTCTCCTCAGGCAAGGGAAACAAAAGCAAAAATAAACTATCGGGACTACATCAAAATAAAAAGCTTTTACACAGCAAAGGAAACCATCAACAAAACAAAAAGGCAACCTACTGAATGGGAGAAGATTTTGCAAATGATGTATCCAATAAGGGGTTAACATCTAAAATATGTAAAGAACTTAAGCAACTCAACACTAAAAAAAACCCAGTCTGATTTAAAAATGGGCAGAGGACCTGAATAGACATTTTTCTAAAGAAGACATACACTGCCTTCAGCTCAGGTCATGATCCCAGGGTCCTGGGATCGAGGCCCGCATCGGGCTCCCTGCTTGGTGGGAAGCCTGCTTCCCCCTCTCCCACTCCCCCTGCTTGAGTTCCCTCTCTCGCTGTCTTTCTCTCTGTCAAATAAATAAAAAAAAATAAAAAACAAATAAAGACATACAGATGGCCAACAGACACATGAAAAGAGGCTCAACTAATCATCAGAGAAATGTAAATCAAAACCACAATGAGATATCCCCTTATACCTGTCAGAATGGCTAAAATCAACAACACAAGAAATAACAAGCGTTGGTGGAGATATGGAAAAAAAGGAACACGTGCACTGTTGGTGGGAATGCAAATGGGTACAGCCACTGTAGAAAACAGTATGGAGGTTCCTCAAAAAATTGAAAATATGAATACCATATGATCCAGTAATTCCACTATTGGATATTTACCCAAACAAAATGAAAACACTAATTTGAAATGATATATACACCCCTATGTTTATTTCAGCATTAATAGGCAAGATATGGAAGCAACCCAAGTGTCCATTGATAGATGAATGGATAAGAAGATGTGGTAGAAGTATACGATGGAATATTATGCAGCCATCAAAAAGAATGAGCTCTTGGGGGCACCTGGGCATCTCAGTTGGTTAAGTGTCCAACTCTTGCTTTGGGCTCAGGTCATGAGATCAAGCCCGGTGTCAGGCTCCGTGCTCAGCGGGGAGTCTGCTTGAGATTCTCCTCTCTCTGTCCCTCTGCCCCTCCCCCTGCTCACTCACTCATATACTCGCTCTCTCTCTCAAAATAAATAAATAAATCATAAGAAAAGAATAAGATCTGGGGCGCCTGGGTGGCTCAGTTGGTTAAGCGACTGCCTTCGGCTCAGGTCATGATCCTGGAGTCCCAGGATCGAGTCCCGCATCGGGCTCCCTACTCAGCAGGGAGTCTGCTTCTCCCTCTGACCCTCTTTCCTCTCGTGCTCTCTATCTCTCATTCTCTCTCTCTCAAATAAATAAATTTAAAAAAAAAGAAAAGAATAAGATCTTGCCATTTGTGACAATGTGAATGGACCTAGTGAATATTATGCTGTGAAATAAGTCAGACAGAGAAAGACAAATACCATATGATTTCACTTATATATGGAATCTAAAAGACAAAACAAGTGAACAAACAAAAAGCAGACTTAAATACAGAGAACAAACTGGTGATTACCAGAAGGGAGCCGGGTGGGGCAATGGGCAAAATAAGTGAAGGGGACTGATGTACAGACTTCCAGTTATAAAATGAATAAGTCACAGGGATACAAAGTACAGCATAGGGAATATAGTCAATAATATTGTAATAATATTGTATGGTGACAGATGGGTGACCATACTTACCATGGTGAGCATTCAGTAAGGTATAGAATTGTCAAATCACTCTGTTGTATATCTGAAACTAATATAACATTGTATGTACTTCAGTAATAAAAAAATGATGGAATCATTACAAACTTCCCATTATAAATGAAATAGGTCATGGGAATGTAATGTAGAGCATGGTGACTATAGTTAATAATACCATATCACATACTCGAAAGTTGCTAAGAGAGTAGATCTTAAAAGTCCTTATCACAGTGTGCCTGGGTGGCTCAGTCAGTTAAGCGCCCAACTCTTGATTTTGGCTCAGGTCATGATCTTGACGTCCTGGGATTGAGCCCTGCGTCAGTCTCCACATTCAGTGCGGAGTCTGCTTGTCCCTCTCCCTCTGCTCTCCCCCCTGCTCATGCATGCTTTGTCCCTCTCTCTCAAATAAATAAATAAATAAATAAATAAATAAATAAATAAAATAAAAAAATTTAAAAAGTCCTTATCACAAGAAAAAAAATTTTTTTGTAATTGTGTTGTGGTGACAGATGCTAACCAGACTTACTATGGAGATCATTTTGAAATATATACAAATATCAAATCATTCTGTTGTATACCTGAAACTAATAAAATGTTATATATCAATTATTCTATAATAAAAAAATGATGGAGTCATGAAGCTGATGGGACCTATAGATATCCTCTGACAAAGCCTCTGCATTTACACAGGTAAATATTTAGCCTACTCAAATAAGTAGTTCTCTTACATCTTCTTTCAAGACTATTTTTATCATGGGGCACCTGGGTGGCTCAGTCAGTTAAGCGTCTGCCTTCGGCTCAGGTCATGATCTTGGGGTCCTGGGATTGAGCCCCGCATCGGGCTCTCTGCTCAGCAGGGAGTCTGCTTCTCCCTCTCCCTCTGCCTGCCACTCTGCCTGCTTGTGCTCTATCAAATGAATAAATAAAATCTTTAAAAAAAAGACTGTTTTGATCATTTAGTCCTGTTTCATCTCTATAGTCAAGATGTTCCTCTTCATGTCCAACCGTGAGTTTCCTTGCAAGAGGAGTATTAGTGGTGCCTTTTCCTTTTATTTTTATAGACAAAGGCATTTTTGTGTGTATTTTATGCCTTGACATTAAACTTTGAAATTGCTCTGAGCTACCCATGCACTATGAGCTGATGACACCTCAGCAATCTCTCAGGTTTCTATTCTTTTGATTCCTGATCATCATCTTTTACTCCTATTTCCAGTCCTGTTCTTGCCCTTTGAACTTTTGAGGCATGCTTCAGACGTGTATAAATCTTCAAACCAAAGATTGGGAGCCCTTGTTATGGCTTCTGGACTTCTATGGTATGGGTGACATCATGAATATCATCATCAACATTTACTGAGCATTTATGTGTTAGGCACTGTTTCAGGACCTTTATGTTTATTATCTCATTTACTCCTCACAAAAGCCATATCTTATAGGTTCTGCTGTTATCCCATTTTATAGAAGAGGAAGTGGAGATTTGGAGAGGTCAAGGAGCTTGCTCAATTTCACACAGCCAGTAAGGGCTACAACCAGAATTTGAACTTAGGTCTGATGCTTGAGTCTTTGCTTTTAGCCATTATGCTTTACTGTCTCTCTAGAGAGCCTTCGATAGAAGGTATAACTTATTTTATTCCAAAGATACACACAGGAGATAGAATTAACCATGTCTATTTACCAAAATGGAAAAAAGGCGATTCAGAAGTTTTTTTGTGGGTTATATACATTGTCAGATGTACTCTTGATTTCTCTTTGGAATCAAGTATCATTGGGCCTGGATGATGAGGACTTTTGACTGAAAGCTCCACAAGACCGTATGTAATTTGCAACCGTATATGAAAAACAGAATATGATGGTGCTTAGGCATGGTAATATAGCTAAATAGGGTTCACATGAAGTGTGCCAGTTGTCTCCTAAAGGGGTTTTTAAGGTATGTCTGATAACTTTTCATAGATATGGCTCCAAAGACTTTTCTTTCGTGTTAAGACAGCGGTTCTCTCATTGTTTGCATTTTGTCTAAATTCTTAAATTTTTGCTCTTCTGACCCTATATTAGTAAAGGTACTACTTTGCAGTTCCTGCAAGATTTTTGAATCCATAAGCTGAAAAGCACTTTGAAATCAACATTCACAAAGATAAGCCATATGCTGGGCCATAAAAACACACCTTAACAAATTAAAGTAATTAAATTACACAAAGTATATTATTTGACTATAATGAAATTAAACTATAAATCAGTAACAGAAAGATTGATTAGCAGGAAAATCTCCAGTCACTCAGAAAGTAAATAACATATTCCTAAATAATTCATAGGTCAAAGAGGAAACATCAAGAAAATTTAGAAAATATTTTGAGGGATGCCTGGGTGGCTCAGTTGGCTAAGCATAAACCCCCGGATTTGGATGGTTTCACTGGAGAAGTCTACCAACCATTTAACAAAGAAATGACACCAATTCTATGCAATCTCTTCCAGAAAATAGAAGAGGGAATGCTTTCTGACACATTTTCTGAGAGCAATATTATCCTGTCAATCCAGATAAGAATACTACAGACATTATAATATTATCCATGAACATAGATGCAAAAATCCTCAACAAAATATTAGCAAATTTAATCCAGCAGTATAAAAATAATAATACAGCATGACCAAGTGGGGTTGTTCCAGCAATGCAAGACTGATTTAATATTGAAAAATCAAATCAATTTAATCTACTATATCAACAGTCTAAAAGAGAGACTCCACATGGGTTTATCAATTGATTTTTTTTTTTTTTACAACATCCAGCATCCATTCATGGTAAAAATTCTCAGTGCACTAGGAATAGAGGGAACTTCCTCAATCTGATGAAATGTGTCTATCAAAAAAACCTTCAGCTAACATCCCACTTAATGGTAAAAGATCAAATGCTTTCCTCTTAAGATGGGGAACAAAGCATAGATTTTCACTCTCACCACTCCTATTCACCCATGTACTGTACTGGAAATCCTAGCCAGCACAATAAGGAAAGAAAAAGATATAAAAGGCATTCACATTAAAAAGGAGGCAATAAAATTGTCCCTACTTAAAACATGATTTTCTATGTAGAAAATCCCAGCAAATCTATAGTAAAACTCCTAGGACCAGTAGGAGACTTTAGCAAGGTCACAGGATACAAGATACATAAAAATCAATTGTGTCTGTATATACTAGCATTGATAATTAGAAACCAAAATTTTAAAAACATGCCATTTACAATAGCTCTAAAAATGAAGTAATTATGTATAAATCTAATAAAACATGCATTGATCTATATTCTGAAATCTACAAACGGCCAATTAAAGAAATCAAAGACCTAAATAAATCGAGAGCTATACCATGATCATATATTGGAAGACTAAACATAGTAAAGTTGTCAATTTTATCCAAACCAATGTATAGATTTAATGCATTTCCAATCAAAATTCTAGAGGTATGTTTGTATATGTAGACAAGCTGATTCTAAACTTTATATGGAAAGCAAAGGAAATAGAATAGCCAAATAATTTTGAAAATAAAGAATAAAGTTACAGTACCCAATTTTAAGACTTACTGCAGGCATACCTTGGAGATATGAGTTTGCTTCCAGACCACTGCAACGAAGTTATATCACAGTAAAGCGAGTCAGATGAAGTTTTTGGTTTCCCGGTGCATGTAAAAGTTACGTTTACACTATACTGTAGTCAGTTAAGTGTGCAATAGTGTTATGTCTAAATAAACAATGCACCTACTTTAATTAAAAAATATTGCTAAAAAGTTCTAACCATCATCTGAGCTGTCAGTGAGTTCCTAATTTAATACACAAGTCACTGCTCACAGATCACCATAACAAATAGAATAATAACTAAAAAGTTTGAAGTATTGCGAGAATTACCAAAATGTGACACAGAGACATGAAGTGAGCAAATGCTGTTGGAAAAACGGTGCCGATAGACTTGCTTGATGCAGGGTTGGCCCTAATCTTCAGTGTGTAAAAAAAAAAAAAATGCTCTGTGAAGCTCCACGAAGCAATGCACAATAAAATGAGGTATGCCTGTATGCCCGCATAAGGCAGTTCTCAGGAATTTAATTATGATGTGTCTGGGCATGGATTTCTTTGGACTTACCTTGTTTGTGTTTTACTGGGCTTCTCGAATCTGTAGGTTTATATCTTTTGCCAGTTTTGGAAGTTTTCATTATTTCTTTAGATGTTTGTTTTCCACCCTACTATACTATTGAGTCCATCTAGTGAGCTTTAAAAACCTTTTTTCCTTCTGTTTTGTTTTTTTTTTCAGTTCCAAAATTTCTATTTTGTTTTTCTTTCTATTTTCTATTTTTTTTTTGAGTTGCTGTATAGTTCTATTCATTTCAAAACTTGCCTTTTTGCATACAAGTTGAGATTTTTCCTAGTTCTTCATATGCTGGATAATTTTGAATTCTGTCATGCAAATTTTAAATATTATGGGTGTCTGGGTCCTGTTGAAATCCACGGAGAATGTTGATATTTTTGTTGTAGCAGACCATCTACTCATTTGGATTTGGGGTTGCAAGTTTTGATCAGATATCTGTGGATTTTGCTTTCAGTGTTAGTTCCATTTTCAAAGCCTTTGCAATGTTATTTGTATCTATCCTGCCCAGTGGCCACCATGAAATTGGGCAGGGGTCTACTCTGGAGTTCCTCTTTGAGATGCACATTTGGGTCTTATCCATATATGTACAGCTTAGTAGTGAGCCCAGGAATTTATAAACAACAAGTTTCGGGGCTAGGCCACTTTGCCAGGCTCCCCTTCTCTCCCATATTCCCTGTACTTTCTGGTTTTTTGAGGCTTCCTTTTTGGTCCTTTGGCCAGTAAACTGGTCTTCATTAGTTCATTCTGCTGTGCATTTCCTGCAACTGTGCTCGCATGTGGGGCCAAGTGATAGGAGGAAGAGAGAGGAGTAACAGTGACGTTTTCTCCAGTCTCTTGGGACCACTGCTCCTGTGACCTTCCCTCAGTGTTTAGCTGCCCCTGGGTCCCCCATTGTTGCTGCCCCTGCTGCCTTCCTTATGGAATTGCCTGGGGTCTTGGGTATGAGAGAACAAAGGCAAGACAAAACAAAAGAATAGAAAAGAGAAAAGAAAAAAGAAAAAAGAGAGAACAGAAAAATGGGATTTATTCCATTCTTTCTGGGTGTTAGGAGATGACTTTCCCATGCCTTGAACCTGAACTAGAGGGCTTCTCCTAGCTGAGAGCCTCTAGTTGGGGTCTCTGTTGAAAGCAGCTTTATATATCTGTGTTGAGATTAGAATGAAAGGGGCACCATATTCTCAACAGAGTGGGCATTGGATAGGGCCAGTAGCTGAGGTACGAAAAATGAGAAAGTACTAGAGTAAGGCAGGTGTGCCTCCAGCACCCCCTCTAATTTAACTCTCTTCACAAGCAGTTTCTCATTCTGACAAGTAATAGCTCCAGCTCTGTGTCTGCTAGAGTGTTCAAGGGCCACACGCTAATGGATGTTGGTATGTGTTTATTGAAAGAGGTGGCTAGTATTCATCAGAGTTGATGGTAAATGAATGTTTATTTTTATTTTCTTCCTTGCCTGTGAAATATCAGACATAATGAGATTCAGAAATAGCAGGCTTATAAATCTGAGTAGGGGTGAATGTCCCTTCTCTCTCAACTGAAAAATTTCATTTTGTAATTATCAGCTTTCATTGCAGACAGTGTCATTATTGGCTTTCCCTTCCTTCTATTTAAGGGAATACAGAGTATGGGACAGAGCTAACTTAATTCCTTCAAGGTTAATTAATTGCCTCCGGACTTGGGTGCCTTTCACCTCCCTCCCCCCAAGTCATCTCAGCAACCCCCGTGTGGGTCAGAGAGTGGCCAAAGGCACCAGAAGCCCCCATGCTGAGATGAGCGTTTGCAGCTGATTTGAAAACTTGGTATGGACTCAGAAGGCCACAGTCATCTATACTTTCAGCCTACCTGGTGTTGCCCGAATATGGAATTCTAGAATCGTTTGTCCAAGCTGAAAGGGCTCGGGGGGGGGGGATCCTCACATCCATGGAGAAACTTAGATGGGGGCCTGATCTCTCCATTATACAAATGGAGGAATTGACTTGAAGATCATATGAAAGTCAGTGTCAGCTCTGAGCATAGAACACTTTCTTCTGACTTCCCGTCTGTCCTTTGCTCTTTCTACTATACTTTCCAAAGACTTTTAGGGGAAACCAAGTGCTATAAGAGTGTGTGACCCCTGGAATGACGGGTGATAAGTTAGTAACAAGAGCAGATAGTAGCTTGGGCTTCTCAGAGTAGCAAACTAAGGAGTTTGCAACATTAAGGAGAGTCTCATCACTTGATGGGAAAGATAAGAGAGGATATCAAGCTCTACTAATTCTCATGACCCCTGGGTAAGATAGGAAATTGTTGTTCCCATTTAACTAAGGAGGAAACAGGCTCAGTTGTACTGAAGTCCAAGTCACAGAGTAAAATTCGAAGTCTGAATTAGAACTTATATTTCTTGACTCTTGTGTTTCATTCATGGATCCATTTCTGATTCTTGTGGTAAAGTTGGGTTTTATTAGAAGAACCAGATACCACAGCTGGTCATAAGCAGGGTATAAAAATAGTTTTATAGAACCTTCTATATAGAATATTAGTCCTAATTTGTTTAATAAATACTAGTCAAGTGATCTTTATGAGCTTTTTTACTGACCTTTTAAATAATTTATTGGATCTGTGTATAGACAAAACTAAAGAGTATGAAAGGAGTGAGCCTGCCTAGTGTTGTTGAAAGGGCATTGAAGGATTGTGATCCTAAACGAATCAGTTAATCTCTGGGTCTTGGGCTCCCCTCTGCATGATTTGGGATCTTTAGGGTTTAGCCTAGATCTGAAATTTTGTGCTTTTGTGATTTGTGCTGCCTTGGTATTTTCTTCTAAACTTTTAATTCTCCCTTGCTGCATCATACTTCCCTTACATTAAATGTGTGTGTGTGTGTGTGTGTGTGTGTGTGTGTGTGTGTGTGTAGGGAATGAAGGAATAACTTAATGAAATTACTGTTCTGAGTTGCTTATCTATGTTTATCACAATTTAACAGCAAAGTCTCTAAAAATTCTGAGTGACTCTTTTATTAAGAAGGCTATTTTCTGGAGGACAAATGTGGTGATAAGTGAACAAATATTAGACAAGCAGTAATTCATGAACTATCTCCTCAAAACAAAGCGAAACCATATAGAACCCCCAATGCTGCTCACTATTCTAGTAATTCTGGATGGATTAGTAGGAATTGTCTTATATTCATTTTTTCCTTCTATTTTTCTTCTCCTACCAGTAGAGAGAGTTCTCATAGCTTTTCCCTTCACATTCTCAGCATTTGAAAGTATTTTATCTGAAAATATCAAGTCTTTACAAAAACTAGCACCTGTAAGAAATCACCCAAAAGAGAGAATTCCCATTTACACATGGGGAGTAAAGTAATGGAATGAGATCGTGCATTGTGTGTGTGTGTTTGTGTCTTTGTGTAGCTTAAACATCTTTTTATTTTAGAGTAGTTTTTTTTTTTAAAGATTTGTATTTATTCATGAGAGGCAGAGGGAAAAGCAGGCTCCCCGATGAGCAGGGAGCCCGACGTGGGACTCGATCCCAGGACCCTGGGATCATGACCTGAGCCAAAGGCAGACGCTTAACCATGTGAGCCACCCAGGCGCCCTATTTTAGAATAGTTTTAGACCTACAGAAAAATTGCAGAGATAGTATGAAGAGTTCCTATATACACAATGCCTAGTTTCACATTAACATCTTCCTTTTTTTTGAGAGTGAGGGAGAGATCACGAGCAGGAGGGAAGGGTCGAGGGAGAAGTAGACTCCCCGCTGAGCAGGGGGCCCAATGCGGGACTTGATCCCAGAACCCTGGGATCATGACCTGAGCCGAAGGCAGACGCTTAACCAGCTGAGCCACCCAGGTACCCTCCCATTAACATCTTTCATTAGTGTGGCACATTGGTCACAATTTATTAACCAATACTGACATACTGCTATCACCAAAGTCCATACTTTATTCAGATGTTCTTAGTTTTTACATTAAATCCTTTCTCTATTCTAGGATCCCATCCAGAATACCACATTACACTTAGTCATCATGTCTCCTTAGGCTCCTTGTGGTTTGTGAGTTTCTCAGACTTTCCTTGTTTTTGATGACTTCACAGGGGAGGAAAAATAATTTTCTCTTAATCCTTCTGGGTTCTTGGCTGAGACCCCCCCCACCCCATAATAAAAGACAGATTAACAGGAGAAAAATAAAGAGAAGTTTAATAACATGTATGCCTCCTACGTACATGGAGATACTCAGGAAAACTGAGTAACTTCCAGAAATGGCCCAAGCCATCACCTTACATACCATATCCAGCCAAAGACAAAAGATGCTGGTGGTCGTGGAGGGGTGGACAAGGCCAGTTATGGGAGGTTTTTAGGCAAAGCACAGTGAAGAAGGGTATGGTTGTTATGCAGGTTTAAGTCCTCGCGTTCTCCGTTGACAAGAGTTTCTGGAGATTTAGTCCTCCTCCTCTTCCTGGTACAGAGAGGGAGACACCCTTACAGATGGAGATTTCCCTTCTATATGTAAGTGTTTTGTACAAAAGGGTAACTTCTGCTTTTCAGAGCTTCTCCTTTGTCAGCTGTTTCTTAAAAATAACCAGCTCAAGATAATCCTTATGCCAAAGAGGCATATTTTGGGGTGGCAACTTGACAGTTTTAAGGAGTAAAGTTCCTTCAATTTGTAGTTTTTCTTTTTAATAGTTAATGTAGTTTTGGGAGATATGGAATGTGGATGGAGTGGAATGTGGAATGAAGATGCCATCCTCACATGGCCTGGTTGATCTGCTTTTGTTACAGGGACAAACTGTACTTGACTGCAAATGTGTATGGTTAGCCATGATGGATGGTGTCTTAAGGAGGAGGGGAATGCTGATCCTCTGCCAGATAACACAATTATTTTAGAGCTTTCTTTCTGGCTAGAACAAGGCCAAGTCTAGTCTTTCTGATGGTGGCTCTGTGGTAACCTCTGCAGGTATGATTCCATTATATGGAAATGCCATTTTTGAGTCCTTAACAAAGAATATTTGAAATAGTATGCTTGCTGGTAAGTTGTTGCAAAATACTGTACAAGTAGAATCTAGTATATAACCTGGGAGTTATCCTTAACATTCTTCCCCCTTTATTACCTGCTATATCTAATCCATAATCAAGTACGATCAATTTTACCAACCCAAATATCTAAGTTATTCATTCCCACCCCTTCCTCCTTACCATCCCAGTCTAAGCTGTCATCAGCTCTCATCTGGAATACTATAATTGTCTCCTAACTAGTCTCCTTATATCCAGCTTGGCCCCCTTCCAATATATTCCTCACATTGTAGTCATTGATTAATTTATTCATTCAATCAAAATATGTTTATTAAGTATCCATTATATGTCAGGTACCATTCTACGTGTTGGTTATATGGCAGTGAGCAAAACAGAGCCCCTGCCCTTATAGAGTTACATTACTATTGTGAGAGATGGGCAATAAGCAAATATTTAATATAATGTTAGGTAAGGATAATGTCATGAAGAAAAATTAAACAGGCAAGGGAATGATGTTAGGGGGTGCATTTTAGATAGGCTTGGCAGAGAAGGCTTCTCCGAGTAGATTTTTTTTTTTAAAGATTTTATTTATTTGAGAGAGAGAGCGAGAGAGACAGATTGAGAGAACGAGTGGGGGGAGGGGCAGAGGGAGAAGCAGACTCCCTGCGGAGCAGAGAGCCTGATGTGGGACTTGATCCCAGGACCTTGGGATCATGACCCAAGCTGAAGACAGAGGTTTAACCAACTGAGCCACCCCAGCACCCCTGAGTAGTTGTTGTTTGAGCACAGACACCTGAACAAGAGAGGAGGTGATACATGCAAGTGTCTGGGGAAAGAACATTCTAGGTAAGATAAACAGTAAGTCCAATGGCTCTTGGGTGGGAACAAGGTTGGCATTTTTAGGAATAGCATGGAAACCAATGTGGTTGGAGCAGAGGTAACAAAGGCAGAATAGGAGAAGTGTCTGGGGGCCCGAGCTTTGCAGATCATGGCAAAAGGACTTGAATTTCTCCCAAGTGTAATTGAAAGCCTTTAGAAGATTTTAAGCAGAGGAGTGGCACGACTGAGTGATTTCTCATAATTAATCATATGACATCCCTTCTCCTACTTAAAAGCTTTTAAAATCTTCCCATGAATTTTGGGGTAAAGACCAAATTTCTTACTATGATCTACAAAGCCCAGTATGGTCTTACTCCATCTGAGTCTTCAGCCTCATATTGTATTATGCCCTCAAGTCTTTGTACTCACCAATCTTTATCTTGCTGCAGAGCCTTTGCCTATGCTATTTCCTTGGCCTGAAATGCTCTTCCCTTCCCTTTTTATCTCATGAATGCCTATTCATCCCTCAGATCTCATTTTCATTGAGTAGGTAGAAATCCTCCTATTATGTTTATACAACTACATCCATCTCTATCATAGCATTTGTCATAAGCGCAATTTTGTATTTGCATAATTACTTAAATAACATAATTTTGCCATGCAAAATTGGAAGCTCCATCATTATATCCATGGCATCCAGAGTACTTGGAATCCTTACAGAAGTTACAAAATCAGAATTTGTTGAATCAATGAATGAATGAATGTATTTCCCTGTGGTCTAACTTGTGTATTTTATATGGTGGAGAGGGGGGCTTGAAAACAAACAATCTCTTATCTGGTATGTGTTTGGGCCACCCAAAAGATGTGTGTCTATCTTTTATTCTGTACCTGATGGCACTCTTTTGATTCACTAGATCAAGCGGTTCTCTCTGGGTGTCGTATTTTTCACAGATCTACTGGCATGGTGGTGTCAGTTCATATCCTAGCCCTGTTTCATCAGGCCCCATAGCCTCTGCAGCCCTGATGGGCATCGGCACAGTGGGTCTCAGCTGCTGCTTTATGGAATAGGGCAGTTCCTTGTTGATAGGTACCATTGTTCTGATAATTCATCTTACATTACTGGAGTTGCCTATAACAAAGTTGAAGATGTGTGTAGGTGGAGGGGGGGCTTGTCCTGAATCATGTTACTCTCTGTCGGAGGAGCCCCAAATAGGGTTGCTGGGACCACTGATGTTTGAGGTTAGTGAAAAAACTCTTTCCTTTTCACTAGGACATAGTCATGCAAGTAAGAGACCGTGCTACTCTCAAACGTTATGTCACTCTGATGGCTTACTAACCCAAACTCTTCATTCCCGTACCCCTCTTCCCTTAGGATGAGTTTTTTCCCTCAGCATTTCTTAAAACTAGGTTTCTGTTGGGATGCCTGGGTGGCTTAGTCAATTAAGTGTCAGCCTTCAGCTCAGGTCATGATGGTCCCAGGGTCCTGGGATGGAGTCCACATCGGGCTCCCTGCTTGGTGGGGAGTCTGCTTCTCCCTCTCCCTCTGCCCCGGCCCCCACTCGTACTCTGTCTCTGTCGAATAAGTAAATGAAATCTTTAAAAAAAAGATTAGGTTTCTGGTGAGCCATCCTATCGCACCCTGCAGGGGACACAACCGGACTTCTCATGCCAGGGTTCCCCCAGGCACTATGCAGACACACTTTCTTCAGACCAGACCGCGCTTGACCAGTTTGCAAAACATGCCCTACATGCCTGAGCCTCATGCATAGAGACGATGATGCAAGCTGAATTCCTTCCACATACAATTAGGAACAGCAGGGTGGAGTAGAAAGAGCATGTGTGAACTTTGGAATTAGACCCATGGAGTTGGGTTCATCTCACAACTCCACACATTAGTGGCTGAACTACCTGGTATGTTGCTAACTTCTCTGAGCTTCAGTTGTTTGCTCATTCATGAAATGGTACAATGACAACTTCCTTGCTGGATCCCTAGATAAATAGATAGATGCATATAAAGCTTTACCATAGGGTCTGACCTAATAAGGATAGCTAACCAAACAATTTCTGAGTTAGGAACTGTTCTAAGTGCTGTACTAAGTATTACCTCGTTTGAACATGCTCACAACAACCCTGTGAGGTAGGTACTATCTCCATTTTATAAATGAAGAAACAGGTACAGGGAGGTTAGGTGATTTGTCCAAAGTCACACACACACAGAGAAGTGGCCGAGCTGACTGGGAGGGGCTGATCTACATAAGCTCAAAAATCTCTTTCCCCCCCAAATTCTACTGTATACATTGAATTAAAACAAGGTCATTGTATTACATAAATAGACGCATTCATTCACCACCCCACTCCCCGCAGCAGTCCTTCTATAAACCAGCATTAGGGCTAACACTAATGAGGAGATAAAAGAATAAGGAGCTGCCTGACTTACTTTTATCTGAGAATAATTGAATATTTCTGGCAGCGAAAGTCTCTGAGCAGAGTGGCTCCTTAGGATGACTGATTTAAAAGAGGGCTTCATTGCAGCCCATCCTATCCCAGAGGTTTTCCCTGATGTTTATATCCTCAAGGAGGAGCAGGGCACTGGAAAGAGAATTCCAAGTTGTCTTCCCAGGTTATGTGAGAGCTATTGTGGCTTGCAAATGTCTGTTTTTGGACAGATAATTTGCTCACAGGTGTATCTGGTTTTGGGGGGCAGGGAGAATAATTATTAACGTTAATAATGAAAATAAATGCAAAGGAATAGAGGAGTAACGTAAAGCTAATCACACTGCAAAGAATGAAAAACTATACCCCTATCAAAAAAGCTGAAATTGGGGCACCTGGGTGACTCAGTCGGTGAAGCGTCCGACTTCTTGATTTTGGCTCAGGTCATGGTCTCAGGGTGGTGAGATTGAGCCCCACGTCGGGCTCTGCACTGGGTGTGGAGCCTGCTTGGGATTCTCCCTCTCCCTTTCCCTCTGCCCCTATGCCCCCCACACTATCTAAAAAAAGGGGGGGCTGAAATTGTGTGTCTGCAAACATACACCCAAACTGCACATGACTACCAAAAATGAAGCAGGAGGGCGCCTGGGTGGCTCAGTTGGTTAAGCGACTGCCTTCGGCTCAGGTCATGATCCTGGAGTCCCGGGATCGAGTCCCGCATCGGGCTCCCTGCTCGGCAGGGAGTCTGCTTCTCCCTCTGACCCTCCCCCCATCTCATGTGCTTTCTCTCTCATTCTCTCGCTCTCTCTCAAATAAATAAATAAAATCTTAAAAAAAAAATGAAGCAGGAAACTTTCAGAAAATACACAGGACAAAACCCTAGTAACCTTGAAGATTTGCCCCAGTGGTTCTCAAACTGTGCTGCATATTAGAATCACCTGGGGAGACTTAAAAACTCCTGATACTCAGGTTGCACCCCACTGTGATTAAATCTAAATGTTTGGGGGTGGGAGCCAGGCTTTTTTATTTTTTTGAGGTCCCAGGTGAGTGCAATGTTCAACGAAGTTTGGGGACACTGGTCTAGCCTATCTATCCAGAAGTCATCTTCTTACCCCTGGGGCTCTGTCGAAGAGTCAATGGCAAGGAAGCCTTCGAGGACCTGACATTATTTAGTAAGTCAATCTCCAAGGTAGAATTCCTGAGTATTAGAAATATGGGTGTTCCTTGAGACCATGGGCTGTGTTCTTACTTGGATGGCATCTCTTCATTAGATTTAGCCTCAGATAAGTAGTGATGAAAGTAGCTGAGGAGAGAGAAAAGAAATGGCTCCACAATTTACTTATAAAAAGAGCTTGGGGTGGGGCATCTGGGTGGCTCAGTCCGTTAAGCGTCTGCCTTCGGCTCAGGTCGTGATCCCAGGGTTGTGGGATCGAGCCCCGCATTGGGCTCCCTGCTCAGCTGAGAGCCTGCTTCTCCCTCTCCCTCTGCTGCTCCCCCTGCTTGTGCTCTCTCTCTCTGTCTCTCTCCCTGTCAAATAAATAAATAAAATCTTAAAAAAAAAAAGAGCTTGGGGTGCCTGGGTGGCTCAGTCAGTTGAATCTGACTTCAGCTCAGGTCATGATCTCTCAGTCCTGGGATCGAGCCCTCTATAGGGCTCCCTGCTCAGCGAAGAGTCTGCTTCTCCCTCTCTCTCTGCCCCTCTCCCCTGCTTGTGCTCTCTCTTGCTCACTCTCTCTCAAGTAAATAAATGAAAAGTTTTAAAAAAAATGGAGCTTGGGTGGGTGATTTGGTTATAATTTGTTGTGACTCTTTGCAAGGACTGCTTTAGATTATAGATTATATGTTTATTTAGAGTGGCTGACGGACATTGTGAGGGAAGATAAAGCCATCAATCATTATCACCATGAAGGAGAAGAGGATTTATTTCACACTTTTTTTCTTTTTTTTTTTTTTTGCTCAGGTGATTTTCAGCAAAATCTACAACCACTTAGCATCACCTTATGTTCCTGTCCCTATTCATTGGTGTCTCTAAGTCTCTAACCCCAGTAAAAAGACACTAATAAACAATTACTAGTATTTACGTAGTTTTTAACATGTGCAGATGCTGTTCTGAACTACTTATTACATCAACACACAATGTCTCAACTCCAAGAACTAGCCCATTGGGTGGAATGTCAGGACCCAGTGACTAGCTGGTGGGCGAGGATACTTCGGATGAGTCCTTGTGGTCCCCCTCAGTGAAATTACCAAGATTTTCTTGATACTTTAGGCTGTCATAAAAAAAACTTGAGCTAGAAAAAGCCTTCGGAAATGTTGAAAAGGTAGCATTCCTACCAGGTAGGGTGATACAAAACCGCTTTAACAGTTTAAATGTATGTGATGACAAAATATAAGATGACTTTATTAACATCCCAGTGGTTAATCACTTGACTGTGACTATGTTTCTTTTAATAGTCAAGACAAAAATCCTCCAACAAAATATGTTCTGACTGGACCTCTTTTTTTTTTTTTTTGAAGATTTTATTTATTTATTTGAAACAGAGACAGAGACGGAGAGGAGAGCCCGAGTGTGCACACCAGCAGGGGGAGGAACAGAGAGAGAGGGAGAAGCAGATTCCCTGCTCAGCGGGGAGCCTGATCCCAGGACCCCAGAATCATGACCTGAGCCATAGGCAGATGCTTAACTGGCTGAGCCACCCAGGCGCCCCCTCACTAGAACTCTTAACCACACCCATGGTCAGGTTAAAAGGGCAGGTTAAAATGCCCTTTTAACCTGAGTTAAAGACTACATTTCCACTATGTAAGGAGGAAGGTACAAGTTACGGATACTGGCTTGAAAACTGCTTCGGTTGGTTTCTCAGGAAGGTTTTCTTAACCACTCTTGGTGTCTGAGTATTCTGATATTTACAACTGTAGTCTGACAGCTTGTTTTTCTGAAGCTTAATGGTTTCCTGGGTGACATTTTCCCCTTTCTTCCAATGTATTCAGCATCCTATGCAGCCTGGAATCTCGAGTTCCCAAGAGAGATGAGTACCAGAATCATCTGAGCCTAAGCTAAATATATATGTTTTAGTCAACACCTCATTTGAGAAATATTCTTTGGGTTCAAAGAGAAACTCTGTGAAACTCAATCTCAGCAGTCTCTGAAAAGTTGGTGTCGTATCTTTTAGGTGCTCTAGAATGGCTCATCTTGTTTCTGAACTGTTTCCGAGCATCCGTGTATTCCTAAACATTCACCAAACATGGGGAATTCCTTTAGCATAGCTTTTATCTTCAGGCTGTGTCACTTCCTCGAGGTGTCTCTGCATTTCTTCACAGACTGCCTCCTCAAAACCTGTTTTCCATTAGCTTTTACTCTCTCTTGCCTCATACGTTGCATTGATGATTTTGTAACTCTTATCAAATGGAGGATGATAGAGACAAGCTTTTTTTTAAGTATCATGATTTCTCTATGAAATTTGGCTTTTGTTTGAGCAATTTCAAATTCAACATTTTTGAGGGCCTCAGCTGCTAGAAGTACTGGCTGTATTCTAGGTGGGCTGTGTGTGTTCTTTCATATCTTTCTTGAGAACATTCGTGAGCATGAGAGACTTGCTTTTACTGAACAGTTTTTTCTTCCTTCCAGCCCTCAGTCACGAGGGGGCCGGCCATTCTTGTTGTACCTTGTGATGCCAGCACCACAGCCTCCCTGGCCAAAAAGAGCCTCCTGAGCAGAGCTTGAGGGTCCTTTGCTTTCCCATCTCCGTGCCTTTTTCTTCCCCACCGTTATGTTGAGACTAAACTGGTCAAGTGTCGGGCGCCTGGGTGGCTCAGTTGGTTAAGCGACTGCCTTCGGCTCAGGTCATGATCCTGGAGTCCCGGGATCGAGTCCCACATCGGGCTCCCCGCTCAGCGGGGAGTCTGCTTCTCCCTCTGACCCTCCCCCCTCTCGTGCTCTCTCTCTCTCTCTCTCTCTCTCTCATTCTCTCTCTCAAATAAATAAATAAAATCTTTAAAAAAAAATAAACTGGTCAAGTGTCCTCCATCCCCTAATGAAGACAGGAGGCTCAGGAGGGCACAGCTGGGGAAAGATGTTGGGCAGTCCCTCAGCGCCATATTCGATCTTTCTGGTGTCATGTGGCCGGATCCCGATCCTCTTGGCCTTGGTGAGCTGCCTCCATAGCGTGAGGGGTTAACGTCTTCAACAGTCCCTGGACAGCACCCCTTGCCCCTCCTCCCCCCCCATCCTTCACAACAGCTGCTTCCAGTTGGGCAACCGGAGCTGGTTTTATGTTGCTTTCATCAGCCATGCTGGGGGAACCCAGGTGCCTCCTCACTGGCTATGGCTGGGAAGCGAGGACACAGGTGAGAGCAAACGAGGAAGGTGGCTGTAGCCGTGCTGCTGGGGTGAGGACGATGGGCTGAGGTTGGCATGATGGCCACGACTACTGGAGAACCTTGCCTAGTGCATTCCCTGTCGGCCTTGAGTTGGCATTTACATCTGGCCACAGTCAGGGCAAGTTAAGGAAGAGCTCAGGAAAGGTCAACCTGCTGTTCCCTCCAGCAAGTTTCTCCTGCTGGCCCTGGAGGCCTCTAGGTCTAAGCTCGTTTGCTGAGAAGGCGTGATTGCCAGGCTGTCTCTTTGCCACCATGCCCACCACCTTGCCTCCAGTTTGCTTTTGTGAGGAGGGGCTCATTGCTCCCCTCTCCATGCAGACCCCAGGAAGAAAGGCTAGTTCACGATTGCCAATATGTCCTATGCAAATGATTTAAGATAAGTAGCTCTTTTTAAAATGCAGTTTTATTTTTTTTAAGGTAGACTGTTCTCCCAACGTGGGGCTCAGACTCACAACCCCGCAATCAAGAGTTGCATGCACTGCCAACTGAGCCAGTCAGGTGCCCCGAATGAAACAGGTAGCTTTGACACAGTAGGTACAAATTCGACCAAGGGGCAGGAGTGTTTCCTCCCACTAACACAAACTCCAGTGAAGCTGCTGCTTTTTTCTTTTCTTTTCTTTTCTTTTCTTTTTCTTTTCTTTTCTTTTCTTTTCTTTTCTTTTCTTTTCTTTTCTTTTCTTTCTTTCTTTCCTTCCTTCCTTCCTTCCTCCTTCCTTCCTTCCTTCCTTCCTTCCTTCCTTCCTTCCTTCCTTCCTTCCTTCCTTCTTTCCTTTTCCCTTCCCCTTCCCCTTCCTCTCCTCTCCTCTCCCTTTTTCTTTTCTTCCTTCCTTCTTTCCCTTTCCCTTCCTGTTCTCTTCTCTTCTCTCCTCTTTACCTTTTGGTTCCAGATCAAGAAGACAACATGGTTTTGTGCAAAATGCCCTGGAGCTTAATGGTCCAATATTAATGAAGACGTTTTAGGTTGGAAGAGACCTTAGAAATCATGGAATCCAGTGGTTCTCCAAACTTGAGTGTGCATAGGGATCCCTTGAAGGGTTTGTTGGACCACAGATTGCTGGGCCCCACTGCGGAGATCAGGATTCCAGGGTCTGGGGTGATCTGAGAATTTGCATTTCCAGCAATTTCCCATGGGAGGCTGCTGCTGCTGGTGGAAGCACTGCACTTTGAGAACCAGGGTTCTAATCTAACTTCCTAATTTCACAGATGACTGGGTCAACTGAGGCAGAACCCCGGCTGGGTTAACCCTTATCAGTTGTTATGCCTTTGCAGTCTCATTTAGCTTCTCTGTGCCTCAGTTTTGTCATCTACAAAATTAGAGTTAACAGCCCCCGTCCTGCCTCCCACACGGAGTTGTCTAATATACAAGGTGGCTGCTATTGGCTAGTTACTCAGGCATTTAGCAACATCCCTCTAATTACTTAAACATTTCTCCCTGGCTACTGTATTAGAGTTTACTCCTGCTTTCACTTTTGTCAAGGACCAAGACAGGGAGATGCTGTCAAATTGGGGGTAGGATATAAAATATTTGTTCTTTTTGTTGTAATTTTTTAACTAGTGCTTGCCTCTTACCTTCATTAATATTTCTAAGCATATTAGTTTTCTTTTTTTTCACCAATAACTAAAAATTTTTTTTTATTATTAACATATAATGTATTATTTGTTTCAGAGGTACAGGTGTGTGATTCGACAGTCTCACACAATTCACAGCGCTCACCATAGCACATACCCTCCCCAATGTCCATCACCCAGCCACCCCATCCCTCCCACCCCCCTCCACTCCAGCAACCCTCAGTTTGTTTCCTGAGATTAAGAGTCTCTTATGGTTTGTCTCCCTCTCTGGTTTCATCTTGTTTCCTTTTTTTCCTCTCTTCCCCTAGGATCCTCTGCCTTGTTTCTTAAATTCCACATATCAGTGAGATCCTATGATAATTGTCTTTCTCTGATTGACTTATTTTGCTTAGCATAATACCTTCTAGTTCCAGCTACAACGTTGCAAATGGCAAGATTTCATTTTTTGGGCGCCTGGGTGGCTCAGTCGTTGGGCGTCTGCCTTCGGCTCAGGTCATGATCCCAGGGTCCTGGGATCGAGTCCCACATCGGGCTCCCTGCTCAGCAGGAAGCCTGCTTCTCCCTCTCCCACTCCCCCTGCTTGTGTTCCTGCTCTCGCTGTCTCTCTCTGTCCAATAAATAAATAAAATCTTTAAAAAAAAAAAAGATTTCATTTTTTGATGGCTGCATAATATTCCATTGTATATCTATACCACATCTTCTTGATTCATTCATCTGTCGATGGACATCTGGACTCTTTCCATAGTTTGGCTATTGTGGACATTGCCGCTATAAACATTGGGGTGCACGTGCCCCTTTGGATCACTACATTTGTATCTTTGGGGTAAATACCCAGTAGTGCAATTGCTGGGTCATAGGGTAGCTCTATTTTCAACTTTCTGAGGAACCTCCATACCGTTTTCCAGAGTGGCTACACCAGCTTGCATTCCCATCAACAGTGTAGGAGGGATACCCTTTCTCCGCATCCCCGCCAACATCTGTCGTTTCCTGACTTGTTACTTTTAGCCATTCTGACTGGTGTGAGGTGGTATCTCAGTGAGGTTTTGATGTGTATTTCCCTGATGCCGAGTAATGTGGAGCACTTTTTCATGTGTCTGTTGGCCATTTGGATGTCTTCTTTTTTTTTTTTTTTTTTAGATTTTATTTATTTATTTGACAGAGAGAGAGGGAACACAAGCAGGGGGAGTGGGGGGGGAGAAGCAGGCTTCCTGCTGAGCAGGGAGCCCGATGCAGGGCTTGATCCCAGTACCCCCGGATCATGACCTGAGCCAAAGGCAGATGCTTAACGACTGAGCCACCCAGGCGCCCCCATTTGGATGTCTTCTTTGCAGAAATGTCTGTTCATGTGTTCTGCCCATTTCTTGATTGGATTATTTGTTCTTTGGGTGTTGAGTTTGATAAGATCTTTATAGATTTTTGGATACTCCCCCTTTATTTGATATGTCTTTTGCAAATATCATCTCCCATTCTGTTGGTTGTCTTCTGGTTTTGTTGACTGTTTCCTTTGCTGTGCAAAAGCTTTTTATCTGGATGAAGTCCCACTAGTTCATTTTTGCCTTTATTTCACTTGCCTTTGGCGATGTGTCCAGGAAGACGTTGCTGCGGCCGAGGTCGAAGAGGTTGCTGCTTGTGTTCTCCTCAAGGATTTTGATGGATTCCTTTCTCAAATTTAGGTCTTTCATCCATTTTGAGTCTATTTTTGTGTGTGGTGTAAGGAAATGGTCCAGTTTCATTCTCTGCATGTGGCTGTCCAATTTTCCCAAAACTATTTGTTGAAGAGACTCTCTTTTTTCCATTGGATATTCTTTCCTGCTTTGTCAAAAATTAGTTGACCATAGAGTTGAGGGTCCATTTCTGGGTTCTCTATTCTGTTCCATTGATCTATGTCAGTTTTTGTGCCAGTACCATGCTGTCTTGATGACTACAGCTTTGTAATAGAGCTTGAAGTCCAGAATTGTGATGCCACCAGCTTTGGTTTTCTTTTTCAACATTCCTCTGGCTATTCGGAGTCTTTTCTGGTTCCATACAAATTTTAGGGTTATTTGTTCCAGTTCTGTGAAAAAAGTGGATGATATTTTGATAGGGATTACACTGAATGTGTAGATTGCTCTAGGTAGCATAGACATTTTCACAATACTCATTCTTCCAATGTATAAGCATGGAATGTTTTTCCATTTCTTTGTGTCTTTCTCAATTTCTTTCATGACCATTCTGTAGTTTTCTGAGTACAGGTCCTTTGCCTCTTTGGTTAGATTTATTCCTAGGTATCTTATGGTTTGCAGTGCAGTTGTAAATGGGATTGACTCCTTAATTTCTCTTTCTTCTGTCTCTTTGTTGGTGTATAGAAATGCAACTGATTTCTGTGCATTGATTTTATATCCTGCCACTTTACTGAATTCCTGTGTGAGTCCTAGCAGTTTTGAGGTGGAGTCTTTTGGGTTTTCCACATAAAGTGTCATATCATCTGCAAAGAGTGACAGTTTGACTTCTTTTTTGCCGATCCAGATGCCTCTTACTTCTTTTTGTTGTCTGATCGCTGAGGCTAGGACTTCTAGTACTATGTTGAAGAGCAGTGGTGATAGTGGACATCCCTGCCGTGTTCCTGACCTTAGGGGAAAAGCTCTCAGTTTTTCCCCATTGAGAGTGATATTTGCTGTGGGTTTTTCATAGATGGCTTTTATGATATTGAGGCATGTACCCTCTATCCCTACACTGTGAAGAGTTTTCATCAAGAAAGAATGCTGTACTTTGTCAAATGTTTCTTCTGCATCTATTGAGAGGATCATATGGTTCTTGTCCTTTCTTTTATTAATGTAGTATATCACATTGATTTGTGGACGTTGAGCCAACCTTGCAGCCCAGGAATAAATCCCACTTGGTCGTGGTGAATAATCCTTTTAATGTACTGTTGGATCCTATTGGCTAGTATTTTGGTGAGAGTTTTTGCTTCCATATTCATCAGGGATATTGGTCTGTAATTCTCCTTTTTGGTGGGGTCTTTGTCTGGTTTTGGGATCAAGGTAATGCTGGTGAGTTTTCTTCTCCATGTAGAAAATTTCCCAATGTTTTCCTTTTCTATTTCTTCCATATTCTTTAAATTTACAAAATTCTTTACCATCTGATAATACCAGTCAGGTATATACAGATCTTCCTGGACTCACAATGGGGTTATATCCCCATAAGCCCATCATAAGTGGAAAATAGCATGTAATACACCTAACTTACCAAACATTGTAGGTTAGCCTAGCCTACCTTAAATCATAAGTCGAACCATCATAAGTTGGGAGCCATCTGTAGTTTCTTTTCATTTTTCAGTATGAACTTTTACTATCTTTACCCTTACCTATTTGGAGTTATATTGGCACATGATACGACGTTCAGATCTAGGGTTTGTTTTGTTTTGTTTTGTTTCTAAACAGTTTATCTCTGGCATCATTTGTTGAGTAATCCCGTTTCTCTCCCTTCGTGTGTGCTTGGCATTCTTTAAAACTTCTAGGAAGGTAGACTCAATGGAAGGGAGAGTTGAGTCCCAGCCCATTCTTTTTCAAATGGAGGCACTGAGACCCAGAGTAGCTAATGGTTTTCCTAAGGTCCTGTTAGTTAATGGAGAAAGCACAACTAAAACCAAGACCTCTGGCTTCTTACCTGAATTTGAGATAAGTCTGCTTCTTGTCTTTTCCAGCTCCAGGGACATTTGACAACAGAAGGTTTACCAACCAGCCACAAATTAAATGAATATGACCTAGGGTCTCTGAAAGGTTTAGACCAGCCTGCCTCACCTATCCCAGATAAATCAGTAGATATTTACTGCCCACGTGTGTTCAGTGACTTGTGTGGGACATTGCTGGGGACAGAGAAGTAAGTCACTTTCTCTGGTGACAAGGACTCAAGTCTAATTGGGAGAAAGACAGCATGTGAAATATTTCCATCTTTACATTCTCATTTATTGACTCGCTCAACTGCAGCAGAGCGAGTCCGGAAGACCTCCATTGTGTGGGCTTTTCTCAGGAAAGGTTTCCTAGAGGAGGGGGAGCGTGGAATTCAAAATATGGCAGCATCCCCTACCTTGGAAGGGCAGTAAAGGCAATAAATTGTCTCCACAAGCCCTGTGTTAAAATTTACGCAAAGCTGAAGAGTGTCCTTGGCTTATAAAGCCTCACCCGAGGGATGGTGATAGGAAAGAGATATTGCCTCTGGCCAGGAATTATCTGAAGGTCTTATTGCCAGGGGTTGAGGAGAGAAAGGGATGAGTATGTGATGGAAGTCCTTTGGTGGGGAAGGTTCTTACTAGGACACCTCCATTTCCTATTGCATGCTATGATCAGAGCTGCCTCTACCTGTCCTTAGCAGAAACAACTACTCCTAGGTAGATTGAGAGAGAGAGAGGGGCGCCTGGGTGGCTCAGTTGTTAAGCGGCTGCCTTCGGCTCAGGTCATGATCCTGGAGTCCCTGGATTGAGTCCCGCATCGGGCTCCCTGCTCAGCAGGGGGCCTGCTTCTCCCTTTCCCACTCCCCCCTACTTGTGTTCCTGCTCTCGCGTGCTCTCTCTCTCTGTCAAATAAATAAATAAGATCTTTAAAAAAAAAAAAGAAGATGGAGAGAGAGCACTCCTCATTTCACCCGCTTCTTCTCTTTCCATCCTTTTTTTTTTTTTTTTTACATTGAATATAATTATAGATCAAAGACTAAAAGTTTGGGACAAAGGTGATAATTCATAACTGAAATACATATTGACAAATTATAAACAACCCAATTTAAAATGGGGAGGCACCTGGCTGGCTCAGTCGGTAGAGCCTGCGACTTTTGATCTTGGGGTTGTAAGTTCAAGCCCCACATTGAGTGTAAAGATGACTTAAAAAAAATAAAGTCTTTAAAAAATGTGGAAGAGAGGGAAGGGAAAATAGAATAAGCTCATGGATTTATACATTGGCATGTGGGAGTCCAAGGATTTTTTTTAATAGACTTTATTCTTTAGAGCAGTTTTAGGTTCGCAGCATAACTGAGCAGAAGGTACCAAGATTTTTCATATACCCCTACTCCCACACATGCACAGCCTCCCTATCAACATCCCGCACCAGGGTGGTACATTTGTTTCAATCAATTAACCTCCGCTGGCAGGTAATTATCACATAAAGTTCATAGGTTACAGTAGGCTTCACTCTTGGTGTTGTACATTCTATAGATTTTGGGAAATGTGTAATGACACGTATCCTCTGTGACACATCATACAGAATAGGTTCCTTGTGCTTCACATACTCATCTCTTTCTCTCTTCAACCCCTGGAAGACGCTGATCTTTTTAGTCTACCTAGGTTTGCGTTTTTTAGAATGTCATATAGTTGGGATTTTACAGTATATATATACTTTTGAAATTGGCTTCCTTCACTTAGTACTATGACTTAAGGTTCTTCCATGTCTTTTCATGATGTGGTAGCTCATTAATATTTCCCCCCATCTTTATTGAGCTATCATTGATGTATAACACTGTGCAAGTTTAAGGTACACAATGTGATGATTTGATGTATATATATGTTGTGGAATGATTACCATAATAAAGTTAGTTAATACATCTATAGTTACCATTGTTGTTTTGTTGTTATGAGAACATTTAAGATTTATTCTCTCAGAAACTCAGAAGGCTATAATATAGTATTAACTATAGTCACCATGTTGTACATTAGATCCCCAGAATCTGTTCAACTTATAATTGGAAATTTGTGCCCTTTGACCAGCATCTCCCCTCATCTCCCTCACAGCCCCTGGCAACTACCATTCTACTCTCCATTTCTATGAGTTTGGCTTTTTTAGATTCTACATATAAGTGATATTGTATAGTATTTGTCTGACTTATTTCAGTTAGCATAATGGCCTCATGATCCATGAATGTTGTCACAAAAGTTAGGATTTCCCCCTCTTTTATGGCTGAATAATATTCCATTTATATACATACATTTTCTTTATCCATTCGTCCATCCACAGACATTTAGATTGTTTCCATGTCTTGGCTACTGTGAATAATGCTGCAGTGAACATGGGAGTCCAGATATCTCTGTGAGATCCTGATTTCATTTCCTTTGGCTGTATACCCAGAAGTGGGATTTCTGGATCATGTCGTAGTTCTATTTTTAATTTTTCAAGGAATTTCCATTGTTTTCTATAGTAGCTATGCCAATTTATAGTTTCACCAATTGTGCACAAAGGTTCTCTTTTCTCCATATCCTCACCAACACTTGTTATCTCTTGACTTTTTGATAATACCCATCTGAACAGGTGAGAGGAGATATCTCAATGTGGTTTTGAGTTGCATTTTCCTGATGATTAAACATGTTGAGCACTGGGTCCTTGGGTGGCTCAGTTGGTTAAGGGTCTGTCTTTGGCTCAGATGCCCACATCGGGCTGCCTGCTCCATGGGGAGCCTCCTTCTCCCCCTCCCTCTGCCTGCCGTTCCCCCTGCTTGTGCTCTCTCTCTGTCAAATAAATAAATAAAACCTTTTTTAAAAAAAAGATGTTGAGCACCTTTTTCTGTACCTATTGGCTATTTGTATGTCATTTTTGGAAAAATGTCTATTCAGGAACTTTGCCCATTTTTAAATTGGATTATTTGTATTTTGGGGGCACTGAGGGCGCCTGGGTGGCTCAGTCATTAAGCGTCTGCCTTCAGCTTGGGTTGTGATCCCAGGGTCCTGGGATCGAGCCCCACATCGGGCTCCCTGCTCAGCAGGAAACCTTCTTCTCCCTCTCCCACTCCCCCTGCTTGTGTTCCCTCTCTCGCTGTGTCTCTCTCTGTCAAAGAAATAAATAAAATCTTTGAAAAAAATTTGGGGGGCACTGAGTTTTATGAGTTCCTTATATATTTTGGATAGTAACCCCTTATCAGATATATGATTTGCAAATATTTTCTTCCATTCAATAGGTTGCCCTTTCATTTTGTTGATTATTTCCTTGGCTGTGCAGAAGCTTTTTTGTTTGATGTAGTCCCATTTGTCCATTTTTGCTTTTGTTCCCTGTGCTTTTGATGTCATATTAAAGAAATCTTTGTCAAAACCCATGTCAAGGAGCTCATCATAGAGAAACTTTTCTTCTAGGAGTTCCATGGTTTCAGGTTTTACATTTAAGTCTTTAACTCCTTTAAGTTAATTTTTGTGAGTGGTATAAGATAGGGGTCCATTCTTCTGCATGTGGATAGCCAGTTTCCCCAACACCATTTATTGAAGAGATCATTTTTTTCCCCTTTGAGTATTCTTGGCTCCCTTGTCAAATATTAGTTGACCACACACACATGGGCTTATTTCTGGGCTCTCAGTTCTGTTCTGTTGGTCTGTGTGTCTGGTTTTATGCCTTCCTTCTGCTAACTTTAGGCTTAGTTTGTTCTCCTTCTTCTAGTTCTTTGAGGTGTAATGTAAGGATGTTTGAGATCTTTCTTTTTATTAATGTAGGCATTTATCACTGTAACTTTCCTCTTAAAACTGCTTTTGCTGCATTGTACAAGGTGTAGTATGTTGTGTTTCCATTTTATTTGATCAAGATATTATTTCATTTCCCTTTGATTTCTTCTTTGATCCATTAAGTATTTGGGAGGGCATTGTTTAATTTCCATGCATTTGTGAATTTTTCAGTTTTTCTCCTATTATTGATTTCTAGTTTTGGCCAGAAAAGATACTTGATATAATTTCAGTCTTCTTGACTTTGTTAAGACTTGTTTGGTCTATTTGGTATAACTATCACCATTAATAGTTTTTTTTTTTTTAAACCTGATTAGGTCTTGACTCTCTACATATGACCTTCCCATCTTATTTTTATTCGAATCGTCATCATGGCCTATGAGGTCTCTGCTCTCAGGGAAGGACCCTGATGCTGGATGCACTGTTGTAGACTTAATTACAAAATCTTCATCTTTGGACGGCGTGCTTTAGAAGAGAGGAAGCAAAAATGTTGCCTTGGAGTTTCTAATAGGTTGTCATTTTCCTTGACTAAATAAAGTATTTCTGATGGAAAAGTCCAGAGGCTTTGGTCTAGGGATTGTCTTTTAGGCTTTATGGGCTTAGATAAACATTTCACTTTTTGGTTGCTACTCCAAGCTTTATAAGACCAGTCCCCTAGTCAGCCCACTTACCCCTTGGAACACCTTACTCACATCCCTGGGGGCCCCCAATATTTGCAAGTTGGGTAATAGTAACACACAGAGCAATTATACAGAGCTCTCTGCACTTGCCCCATGTTAACCCGTTCCAGGTCTAGCAGCAATGAGGACCTTCCTATGAGGCAGAATCTTTCTTGGGGATTATCGTATCCTGATGGTTAGTCCACTAGTGTTTGGCCTCTTGCCCCAGTGCCACGTTGACCCTTTCCAAATGGCCCAGAAATGTATTGCATGTCATACCTATCCTATTGTTGAAGCACTTAAGACCTGATGAAATTCAATGTTTTAAAGATGCCGAAAACTGTACTTTCAATCAGGCAGAGAGCAAGGTCACCACCATGAAGGATGTCGGGCCACTGGAGATCTGTCTTAGCCCCTGGCTCCAAATTTAAGGCGGAGAACTCCATGTAGCCAAACTTCTAGTCCTTTCCCCTCAGTAGCTTCTGCTTCACAAGGCTTTAGGCAAAAGTAGAACTGCAATCCCAAAGCCATAGAACATATTAACACAGAACAATTAACTTTCTGCTAACTGGAAGCTTTAAGTGATTAAATCAATTATCACCCTGCCTTCATTTGTAGAGGCACACACCTCAAAAGTTAGTAGACTGAAATTATGGAAATAGTCTAAGTGTCCATAGACTGATGGATGGATAAAGAAAATGTGGTATATACATATATATATATATATATATATATACACATATACATATAATGGAATATTAGCCAAGAAAAAGAAGAAAATCTTGCCATTTGCAATGACATGGATGGAGCTAGAGAGTATTATGCTAAACAAAATAAGTCAGTCAGAGAAAGACAAATACCATATGATTTCACTCATGTGGAATTTAAGAAACTAAACAAACGAGCAAAGGGAAAAATGAGAGAGGCAAACCGATGGACTCATAACTCTAGAGAACAAACTGATGGTTACCAGAGGGGAGGTGGGTGGGGGAATGGGTGAAATAGGTGATGGGGATTAAAGAGTACACTTATTGTAATAAGCACTGAGTCATGTATAGAATTGTTGAATCACTCTATTGTACACCTAAAACTAATATTACACTGTATGTTAACTCTACTGGAATTTGAATAAAAACTTTTGGAAAAAACAAGTTACTAGGCTGGACAGCCCCCACCTCCTAAGCAAACCACTCACCCCTAGGCACAGAGAGGAGGGGAGGCCGAAAGTGGGAATGGGAGAGGAAGAGTCAGGATGAGAGGGATGAGAGGGATGGTCAGCTGTGAGGGGAAGGGTTGGGCATGTAGCCCCGCAATTTCTGACTCCTCACTTCCCATTGTGCCACGCAGTCTTTTTCTTTTGTAGCATCGCCTCCATTAAGAACTTCCAGGCAGAGGAGTAGAGATGTAGCCATCTTTACCTTAACAGTCGGTTAATAGTCCGGCTCTCTGAGGCAGAAACCACCCTGGATTTTTGTCTAGGTTCACTGGAAGTTAAATTTTCTTCTTCAAGTTGTTCCCTTTATTCCATACCCCAAACACCACCAAACATTGAGAGCTCCCTTTGGATGCCTGGCCAGTAGCTCACTCATTTTCGTAAGAGACTCAGAAGCATCTTCACACTTCCCCCGTGTCTGCCTGTCACCTCGGGGCTACTTTGCTTAAATGCAAATGGAGGCCTAAACATGACCATGCCTTTTAAGTTCTGAGTGGTTTGGCTGAGAAAAATCAATGGCTGCTTGGTTGTGCTGGTGATGGTATCCTGTGACATTACATGACCATATGCTGGATTTTGCATTCTCTCTATAAAACATCTATTGTTCCTGATACTGTATCTTTGCCTTTTTGATAATGCTTGGTTTTTTGATTGCATGAAATTTATTTCCTTGTTATTCTGATAGTGAACCATTAATTTAGGTAGATGCCCTTTACCCAGGTGATCCTGGTAGGGCAGCTGTTATACCTCCCTTCTCTCTTTTCTCAGCGTGGACCTCTCTTAGGTTATGCTTACTCCCAGGGCTCTCCATTAATAATTTTTTCACACAGCTAACAACTCTGTTTTTAAATCAAGAGGTTGTTTTTTAATGCTCAGAGGCACATTCTTACAAGTATTCAGTTTCTTTGATCTTTGCTATATGAAAAACAAATACAACAGAACCTCTTCTATAGTCTATCCGGTCTGTCAGATAGGGAGGGAAATCAAATAGGATATTGACAGCTCAGACCTGGGGGTTGTCAGAGAAGCAAAATGATCTTAAGAGATTGTGCAGGGCAGGGGTGCCTGGCTGGCTCAGTCGGAAGAGCATGCGAAGTTTGATCTCGGGGTTTGTAAGTTTGAGCCCCATGTTGGATACAGAGATTACTAAAAACAAACAAACAAACAAACAAAAAACCCACACACCACACACACACACACACACACACACAAACTTTAAAAAAAGAGAGTTCGTGTACGGCAGAAAGGGCCTCCACACAAGTGTGCCTAACCTAGCTGATAGCTTCTAGGTGGGTGTTTGTGTGGGGGAGAAAGTAGTGTTGAAGAGGAGGCTTTTATGTGTATAAACACCTGGAGAGCAAAGAGATGAATGGGAGAGAGAATGCACATGGGGGTGAGTAGAGGGGGCAAGATGGTGGTCATACTCCAGCCTGGCCCAGGGACTACATCTGAGTCCAACAGCAAGATGGGCTACTGGAACATGCCATTATCAAAAGGAAAGGGCCCCATTGTGCTCAGGTAACAGTGTAACATGGAGTGAAGAAGGGAAAGGAGTGACAGATTAGATACTTAACCTGGCTTGCCTGTAACATTTATAAAATTTGCAGGGGTCAGAAAAAGAGTTGGGTTGGGGATCTACATACCCTATGTCTAAATATTTCAAATGTTTGAATCACCAAATACAGTATGTTTTATTGAATGATTTATCTCCTTCCACAACACATGTACCTTCATAATGACCTGAAAGGATTTAGAATTCTCAGACTCCTCTAAGTCCTGCTCCGATGATGTAGGAAGAGCTGCCCCCCAACCCGTCTCCTAGACCAGGCCCCATCCCCTGTTTCAGGCACACGACCCCCTCCCCCTGAGGCCTGGGGGCACGCACACCGGCAGTGCCGTGTCAGCCCTCGCGAGGTCAGCTCTAAGAGGAGCACGCAGGCCCTGGCAACGGGCTTGGGACGGTTCCGGGGGGCCAGGGACCTGGAGGGTGGGCAAGCAGGGGCACACTCCTCGTTCCCGTGGACGGGACTCCCGGTCCTGTAGGGAGAGGCGTGGCCAGAGGAGGACCAAAGTGGGGCCTCGACAGCAGGAGCTCAGGACACCGGTCCCTCTGGCTTGGGTCTTAAAGCAATAAGTCTACAACAGCTCCCACGGCGTAAACACTAACCGGAACCAGTTCGAAGGCCCTCAAATCACACTACCTCGGCCTGCTCTTTCAGTTTAAATAATGGTGACAAAGAGCCCTCTGCCTTCTATTTCACCATGTGCTTCTAGCCATAAGGAATATTACGTGATAATACATTTTAAAATGTCAACACTGGTGACCAAACACGGAGTTGTGGGAGTGTGACGTGTACTTCATTTTAGCAGACATGAATTACACCTAATTAGGGCTTTGGGAAAGAAAGATAAAACCCTTCAAGGTCAGCCCGGGGATCGGTGGTGGTGGAGTAGGGGGTACACATATGGTAGACTATATGTGTGAGAAACGGAGCTGTGTTAGCACAGGACGTGAGAGAAGGTGTCTCATGCCACCAAGGGGGCACCCAGGAAACCTTAACGAAATGCAGAAATGACGCCCTCTTGTCTCAAACCCCTGGGCCCTTCCCCTTCTCTGATCCTCTGTTCGGGTCAAGTATGACCTTATCTTTTCTTTTTCCTGAAACAGATTCCAGAACTTTAGTACATTCTCTCCCTTTCTTCTTTTATTTTCATTATCGTGAAATATTTCAGATCTCCACAGGATAGAATACTCTATCAAAGTCTGTGTACCCACCACCCAGCTTAAGAAACGTAACATTACAAATACAGCTGAAGCCACTGCGGAGCCCTCCCCGGTGGGATTCCCCTCCCTTTGTTTCCCCAAGAAGTAGCCCCCATCCTGACGGAGTTATTTACCTTTCCCCGCGCATGCTGTCACACATGCTGCATTTGTATGCATCTCTCCTGCGCAAGTTTTTACCCCAGACATCTGTATCTGCAGTCAATACGTGGTGATCATTTTGCATGTTTTTTAGACTTCATACACAGGGTATCGTGTTTGCATCCTTCTGGAAGCAGCTCTTTCCCTTACGCTGCTTTCTGCTGCCATCACCCCCTCTGAGCCGCTCAGTGTGTCTCAGCCCCCTGTGAGTTCTGGTCTCCTCCCCAGGCCAGCGCTTGCCGTCCTGTCCAGTTTACCTGTAAGCCCCAAGCCAGTGAATGAAGGCTGCTTCTACCACAGGTGAGTCTCAGCTTCTTCCCCTGTGGCTCTTTTTTTTTTTTTTTTTAAAGATTTTATTTATTTATTTGAGAGAGAGAGAATGAGGGATAGAGAGCACGAGGGGGAAGAGGGTCAGAGGGAGAAGCAGACTCCCCGCTGAGCAGGGAGCCGGATGTGGGACTTGATCCCGGGACTCCAGGATCATGACCTGAGCCAAAGGCAGTCGTTTAACCAACTGAGCCACCCAGGCGCCCTCCCCTGTGGCTCTTAACCAGCGCTTCTGAGACCTGAGCTGCATCAGCATCCCCTGAAGGGCTTGTTTAAACACAAGAGTGCTGGGCTTATCCTCAGAGTTTCTGATTCAGTAGGTCTTGGGTAGAGCCTAAGAATTCCTGAGTGATGCTGATGATGCTGTTGTGGGGACCAAACTTCGAGAACCAACCACTGCTCTAAAGCAGTGTCTGGGCCCAGGCTCAGCAGCACCATCTGGCCTCCAGGCCAGCTAAGCCATGCAGGAGGTTTCCTTCAAAACCATGTTGTAGGGCGCCTGGGTGGCTCAGTAGGTTAAGCGTCTGCCTTTGGCTCAGGTCATGATCTCGGGGTGCTGGGATTGAGCCCCGCATTGGCTCCCTGCTTAGTGGGGAGCCTGCTTCTCCCTCTGCCCTTCCCTCTGCCCTTCCCCCTGCTCGGGCTTTTTCTCTCTCTCAGATAAATAAATAAAATCTTTAAAAAAAAAAACCCAAAACACCCCCCCCCCACCCCCTGCTCGGACTTTCTCTCTTTCTCAAATAAATAAATAAAATCTTAAAAAAAAACCATACTCTAGAGCAGCACTGTCTAATAGACATATAATGCAAGTCACATGTGTAATTTTAAGTTTTCTAGTAGCCACATTAAAAAGTAAAAAGAGGGGTGCCTGGGTGGCTCAGGCAGTTAAGCATCTGACTCTTGCTTTTGGCTCAGGTCATGATCTCAGGGTCATGGGACTGAGCCCCACGTCGGACTCTGCGCTTAGCACAGAGTCCGCTTGTCCCTCTCCCTCTTCTTCTCACCCCTCCCCGTCAAGTAAATAAATAAAATCTTTTAAAAAGAGTAAAACGAAATGGGCAAAATTAGTTTTAATAGTATATTTTAGCTCAATATATTATCGTTTCAACATGTAATCCATATGAAATAATCAGTGAGTTAATGTGACATTTGTATACTTAACAGCACATATCAAATTAGACTAGCCATATTTCATAGCCACGTGTGGGTGTAGTTACTAATGTCGTGGACAGTGTAGCTCTAAAGACCTGACTTACATCTCTCTCCTTACAAAAAGTGTTTTAAACTTGACATTTTATTTTATTTGGGGCTGTAATAAACTAATTTAAAATAGGCTCACCAAATGGTGTGGAAAGTGATACCTTTCAGTGAAGGTACGGTGGGCCAAAACAAAGAGGAAAAAGAGAGATTTGAGTCAAGATAATTTAACTAAGTAAAATCTGCCTACATTCCAGTGTATTAATTTAAAACAAACTTAGTTTTAACTAGAACAAATGCTGTCAAATATATCTGTCAAACGTAAGAGAAGAGTCGTATTTCATTGGATATCACTTTTTGCGTGATGCAGTTTGGAATGACATCGGTGTTAATGAAATTCCCGTGGGCTTCTAAAAAATGAAAAACCTAAAAATAATGAACAACACATTCTTTCTTCTTTCTTCATCTTCTTTCTTATGTGCCAACTGCGGGATGAAATGAGAGAAAATGAGCAGTTAGGCAGCATTAACCAGCACCAGTGACTTTCTAAACCTGTGAAAACAGCCCTGTGTACATGTGCTGCCTTTGTGTGCTGGATCTCAGCAAGTGGAGGACAGCACACTCTCCTCTTGTCACCTGTGCCCTTGTGTATAGGGTGCTCGGGCAACCCATGGCTTCAATTCTGTGATCATACCGACCTTGTCTCCCTCTTGCCTAACTCCGTAAATGCTTCCCCCACCCCACCTTGAGAGGCCATTCTGGAATTTACGGAAATCCCTTCACCTTAAAATCCTCTGCTCATTCCACAGATGATACTCCCTTACTCTCCCAGACCCTCGGTCTCCCTATCTACCATACAAGAATGAGGCTGTGATTATGAAATACACAGCTGTGAAAATGCAAAAAAAAAAAAAAATGTTAATCATTTCAATACATTCAAAGACAAGATACACCTCAAGACTTAATTGCCAATTCAGTGATAAGTCATAACCATACTATGACTAAGTTTCCTTGGACTGTCACATAAAATACAAAAATCTACACCTGAATACTTAGGTATTAATCATTAAGTGTGGTCCTCCTTGAAATTCTTGACTTTTTGCTCTTTGTATGTAATCACCTTCGCAAAGGCATTGTCTCTCCTAGTAAGTACAAGGGGGTACATTTCCATGGCCCAGTAATGAATGTCCAACTAGTGCACAGCCCAGCCACTTTCACTGCTGCTTCTGCTAACCGTTCTCTAAAGAAACATTGGTCTCAGTTGCTGATACAAATTACCACTTGTTAGTAGTCTTCCAGGTAGAGGACAAAAGACCTCACAAGAACGAATGAGCAACCATGAAATATATTTCAGAATATACTGTACTTTCTATTACTAGGTACGTGAGTATTCTATTAATGTTCTAAGCAGGTAAAACTGAATTTTTAGACTAATTTTAAACACGCTTAATTTACTGGGAGAATTGAAAAAAAGAAATAAGACTGTCAGTAACAGGTAAATGCCAGGAATGGGGCGGGGGGTGATGTGCAAAGCTGTACCGATACCTGGATTTTCTGGGCCTGTTCTCTGTTGGGGCAGATGCTTTTTAGTCGGGTCCTTCTTGTTTTTTGTTGAACTTGTCTTTTCCTTCGTCCCTTTCAGAGTCGTGGGCCCCAGACTTCTCATACTGATATTTAGTTGTTCCTTTGGTAAAGAATGATACAGACTTTGGAGCAGACATTCACAGGGAAAACCATCCCGATGCGTGATGAATAGTGACACCCAGTACTCTACCCAGAGGACAAGCAGGAGGATCGAAGGAACTCGGAAAAGGAGAGGTGGGAAGCTTCCCATAGGTTGATACGACCCCTCCATGGCCCTCACCGTTCTGCCGCTTGATCACTTACTCTCACGGTGACATTCTTAACAGTCAGTCACCCTGCCACCCTGTGCTGCTATTTCGGGCCCTTCTGAGAAGAAGGGATCAGAATCATCAGGGTCTGCTGCCTTCCGTAAGTTTTTGTCAGAGATTTCTCGCAAAGATGTTGTGCCGCAACGACACATTCTATGGTGAAGCTCGTTAGCTCCTCAACCCCTGAATATTTCACTTGTACCAGGCGCTCGCGGGTCAGTTCCTAATGATCGGGGACGAACTTTTGGAGACTCTTGACAGTTTTAAAAGCCCCGCACAGAAACGAGGTGTGCCGTTGGCTCGCTCTAGTCCTTCAGGCCCCGGCCCCCTGCGCGGACAGCCGCCTGCGGCTCCCGCGCTGTCCCGCGGCGCTCAGCCGTCTCAGCCGAGGCTGCCAGGGGGTCTCACGCCTCCTTCTCAAAGTCGTAGGTCCCTAGGGCGTGGGGCTCCCGCTTGGGCCCTCGGCCTTGGGTTTGGGGGAAGCCCGACCCCGGCTTCGGTGCCCGGGCCGCCCGCAGCCCCCGCCCCCCGGGCGTGCCCGGCCCTCCTCACCCTTGGTGGTCGCCCGGACCTCCTCAGGCTCCTGGTCGGGCTCCTCCGCCGTCTCCCAGGCGGCCTCCTCCTCGGACGAGCCCTCGGACTCGCGGGCCATGGCCGGTGCTGCCCGCGCCGGCGGGGCGGCGGGGGGCGCGGGGTGCCCGCGGGGGCCGCGGGGCGGCCAGGCCCGGGGCCGGAGCGTCAGGCGGCCGCCAGGGGGCCGCACGAGGATGTGGTCGTTGTAGTAGACGCGGCGCAGCAGCGAGTGCACCAGTTCCAGGAACATGAAGCGGAAACCCACCATGGGGAACTGGTGGGCGTCCACCAGGTTGTCCAGGCCCTCCTGCGGCTGCTCTGCCCCATCCTCCTCCGCCGGCCCGAAGTCCGAGTCGTCCTCCTCGGCCGCGGCGCTCCCGCCCTCCCGGCCGCGGGCCAGACCCAGACCCAGAGCCAGCGCAGCGTCCCCGAGGCCTCCCACGGGCCCCGCCACTTCGACCACCTCAGTCCGGGGGAGCCCAGACTCGAGGGCCACCTCCATTCGGGGGAGGGGCCCGGACTCGAGGGCCACCTCCATTCGAGGGGGCCCAGACTCGACGGCCACCTCCATTTGGGGGGGCCCAGACTCGAGGGCCGCCTCCGTTCCGGGGCTCCCGGTCTCGAGGGCCACCTCCATTCGAGGGGGCCCGGAGTCGACGGCCACCTCCATTTGGGGGGGCCCAGGCTCGAGGGCCACCTCTATTCCAGGGGGCCCGGACTCGAGGGCCACCAGCAACTCCCCGAGGCCTCCCACGGGCCCCGCCACTTCGACCACCTCCATCCGGGGGAGCCCAGACTCGACGGCCACCCCGATGCCGCCTCCGGCCTCCGGGGCCCACGCCCCCGCCACGCGCACGGGGCTCTCCTGGCCACCCGGGGCCCCGCCTGTATCCCCGGAGGCGGACATGGCACTGAGCAATACCTCGCTGGGGCGGCGACCAGGCCGAGGCGACGCCAACGGCAAAGATGGTGGCCCCCGAGGGGGCTGCCGCAGACTGGAGGCCGTGGGCAGCGGGGCCCGACGCGAGGTGGACTGGGCGGCCGAGGAGCCGGCCACGGAGGGGAGGACAGTCTGTGGCGGTGCCTGAGGAGGCCCGCGACGGGAAGGGAAGGGGGTGGATGTCACCAGCGGCCCACCCAGCCCTCCGCTGAGGTGACAGTGGACAGGACTACAAAGGTCCCCCTAGAACCGTGACTGGGGGCGGGGACAGAAGCTTCAACAATGGGCCGCGGCCCGCTGCTGGACCTCCAGGCTCATTTGTCGAGAAGCAAGGATTGACATGCTCAGCCTCCAATGAGTGACCAAGGCCCTTAGGTTCTAGGGTTGCTCGTGGTTACCTCCCTGTTCTTCGAGGCCTGAGGGTCCTCCACGACTCTCAGGTCCACACGACTCCTGTCCCTTTAATTTTACCAGTGTCTGAAAAAGTATAGTGGTCCAATACAGAGACACCTTGGGCCATGTGAATTGCAAGGTGTTCCCCGATTTCCACTTGGTAATGGCTCATGCAACTAGGGACAGGGTCATAAAAATGGTGTACAGCTCAGACTTCAGCAGTAGTAAAAATCTCCCAAGAAGAGAGAAAGAAGTGGGACAATTTAACATGGTTAAAGCTACTTGGAAAAGAATAGACAAAATTGACATGGGTGCAGTCAGAACTGAGTATTGAAGAAGTGGTGAATGAGAGGAGTTAGAAGGTATATAATGAACCCTGACAAATTTAAGCCTTCAAAGAATGAACAAAAAAGAGATACTTCTTTTAAAGGACCAGGTCATCTCCTAAGAGCTAATAAGCCTGACAGACTTTAAAAGAGCAGGCTTCCTAGGATGTTTCTGAGGCAACAGTCCAAGTCTTTTTTTTTTTTTAAGATTTTATTTATTTATTTGACAGAGAGAGACAGCAAGAGCAGGAACACAAGCAGGAGGAGTGGGAGAGGGAGAAACAGGCCTCCCGCCAAGCAGGGAGCCCGATGCGGGGCTTGATCCCAGGACCCCGGGATCATGACCCCAGCCGAAGGCAGACGTTTAAGGACTGAGCCACCCAGGTGCTCCCCAAGTCTTTTTATTGATTTCAAAATCTACTTAATCAAGACCTCAAGTGTAATTCTGAAAATTATGCAGAAATTAACTGCTATTTCATACTCATTCTGTTAAAAAAAAGTTTTATAATACTAAAAATGTCTTTTGAAAAAACATAGCAAATAATATTTGGATATTTAATACCAATAAATCCTGTCAAAGTGAGGAGGGATGTTTTCCTTTCATCAACCCAACAAAATTTTAATGTTTTTATTTTTTATTTTTCCACCACAATAATAGAGCATGGTGCTATCAAAAGACGTTGGTTTAAATCTGGAAGGCAATGTAGAAAATCTCTAATTTGTAATCCTCACTATAAAGAGAGCAAAACTGAGGTAGAATCCCAATCTGAGGTCTAGAGTTGGTTTTAACATTTAGCCACTGATGTGATTGTAAGAAAATTATCATTTCTATGCCTCAGTTTATCATTTGTGAAGGGAGAGTAATAATTAGCTATCTTACAGTGTTGCTCTAAGAATCAAACAAGATAATGGGGTAATGCTCTTTTTCATACTGTGATATGTTATATACACATAAGGTATTATTATATCAATAATAATCTTTCCATTCTTCAACTACTGGAGAGAAGCTATTGAGTAGTTTCTCAGGCCTTCAGAGAGAATCATCTAATTTGGTTTTGGAGGAATCCGTTGTTCCCAGCTAATGCACTTACACACTTCCTCCCTGGCTGAGATCATAACCTGGCTTTAGTAAAGATTTGAGTAAAATAGGTAGATGGAATGAGATGGGATTATATTTAGGATATTAACCATTTGTTGAAAATATGTTCTTAGTTTGATTTTGTCTTCTAAGTTGGTTAATATTTCTAAGTATGTAGTTTTTCATTTTTATGTTACAAAATCTAATAATATTATTTTCATGGTTTTAACATCATAAATTTGCAAATCTTTTCTCATCCAGAGATAAATTTTATATTTTCTTCCTTTTGGAGGTCTTCTTAATGTTTACATTTAACTCCTTAATCCATTTGGAATTAATACTGACACATAGTATAAGGTTAAAATATCAGTTATCTTTAATTTTAAACAGCTCACCTATAGCACCATTTGTTGAGTAATTACTCCACTCTATAATGATGTGTGGCCATGTATCCTTTAGCACTTTCCATAAATGTAGAAGAGATGCAAGAGAAAATGCATATTCTTCCAAAATTTCAGAGCTGGAAAGGCTTTTAGATATTGAAGCTAACCATTCTTTTTTAAATGTGGAAACTAAGGCCCAGAGCAGCTAACTAGCTTCCCCAAGGTCTTGCAACTTAACGGAGGAGCCAGGACTAAAACCAGTCTCCTGACCTTCAATCTGAAGTTGAAATAGGCCTACTTCTTATATGTGCTGCTTCAGGAGAAACTTGACAGCAGAAGGTTAATTAACCAGGCACAAAGTAAATGGCCAAGAGTTGAGGCTCTCTGAAAGTTCCAGACCAGCACTCCTGATCTCTAGTCAATAAGCAAGTATTTACTAAACAACTACATATAATGTCCCATGTAAGACCTTGCCAGGGATGGAGAAGCAAGGGCCATCATCTCTGGTGGCATATCATAGTCTAGTTGGGAGAAAGGACTGCATGGTAGAAAAAAAAAAGAGCAGCCCCTGACATTCAGAGCTGGACTGGCACCCATGCTAGGCCTTTTTATTCTCCTATTGGACATAAACAATGTCATAGAACACCAACATCAGACAAGGGCATTCAGCGACCATGATGAAAGGAGGCAAAGCAAGGCCACTTTGTAATTTTACTTAAGCAGGGACAAAAACAAGGTCACAAAATACTAAACATCTTCCTCTCTTGGCTAAAATGAGTGTCTACCACTTCTTTACCAATTATAATTTTATCCTGATTCTAGTCTCCCCTCCCTATAGATAAGATTTTTTGAAATACCCATCATAGAACTGTCCCTACTTTGGGCGCCTGGGTGGCTCAGATGGTTAAGCGTCTGCCTTCGGCTCAGGTCACGATCCCAGGGTCCTGGGATTGAGTCCCGCATCGGGCTCCCTGCTCCTTGGGAGCCTGCTTCTCCCTCTGCTTCTCTCTCTCTCTCTCTCTCCCTCCCTCTCTCTCTCTCCCTCTGTCTCTCAGGAATAAATGAATAAATTCTTTAAAAAAAAAAAAAACTGTCCCTACTTTGTAATAGCATCTAATCTGGAGCAAACCCCTGTTTCCTTCAAAACTTCCCCAAATAATCAAACCCAAACCCAATGCTTATAGTAGGTTCTTTACCCAACTTGTTCAACTACTGGTATGTTCCTTTGGTCTTAGGCTGGAGGATATTGACGATGTAAAACATTTCTGTCTTTACACTTATATATTGACTCAGCCAAGTGAGTCAGGAGGCCTCACAATTGGTGGGCTTTTCTCAGAAAAAGCTTCCCAGAGGAGGGAGGACTTGGATTCAAAAGATGGGCATGATGTCCTGACTGAGAAGGACAGTAAAGGCAGGACATGGTCTCCACATGGCCCTTGTTGAGATGTACTCACAACCTCCGAGGGTTATGGGCTATAAGAAGAGCCTGAGCCTCGGGGTATGGGAAAGGAAACAGATGTTGCTCCTGGCCAGGGGGCAGACTTAGATGACCTTCCATGTGACCGAAGCCCCGAGGTGAGGAAGGTGCCAGATAGGACACTCCCATTTCCTACCACATGCTCTGACCAGGGCTGCCCCCACTCTTCCTTAGCAAAACAAACCTCCCAGGTAGATGGTTTTTCATATGAAATCAGAGTATTTCTGGGGCACCTGGGTGGCTCAGTCGTTAAGCGTCTGCCTTTGGCTCAGGTCATGATCCCAGGGTCCTGGGATCGAGCCCCACATCGGGCTCTCTGCTCGGTGGGAAGCCTGCTTCTCCCTCTCCCACTCCCCCTGCTTGTGTTCCCTCTCTTGCTGTGTCTCTCTCTGTCAGATAAATAAATAAAATCTTTTAAAAAAAATCAGTATTTCTGCTTTCTTTACCTCCTTCCTGTCTCTATCCATTCTTTTTTCAAAACTTTCAATAGGATCATCACTATGCACTTTAGAGAAGATAGCATGTTACCAAAAACAAAAAAAAAACACAAATCAAAAACCATACAGGTGTCTTTCCAGGTCGTGAAAAGCTGGGCTGTCCACTTGAAGCTGATAGGACAAACACTCCAGATCCTAGTTATTCAATCCTTCAGTGAGCGGGTATTAAGTACCTACTATCTACCTGGAATTATGGTAGGGGCTGGGGACTCACAGGTACCTAAGACCCATGGCTTGTCCTAGTTCATGGTCTAGAGGGTTAGACAGATATTTGAATAATGATGACACAGGGTGTCAAATGCTATAACAGGGATTGGCATGAAGTGGGAGCATGGGAGAGAAAATGATTAGTTGGCGGGGGAGGAGAGGTGAAGGAAGTGGGTTGGTGCCCGGGAAGGTGCTCAAGAGGAGTCATTTCAGGTGGGTCCTAAAACTAGGAGTTCAATTGGCATTAAAGGTGGGTGGGAGGGAGGTTAGTGAAGGTAAAGGAAATAGCATGAGCAATGGCAGAGATAGGGAATGACAATGGCTGGAGCACTGGGCAGAACGGCGGATGGGCCTTTAAAGCTAAGATGCAGGAGTGGGGGACAGGGCTGGGTGGCTCAGTCAGTTGAGTACCGGACTCTTGGTTTCAGCTGAGGTCATGATCTCTGGGTCATGGGATTGAGCCCCACATCAGTCTTCTAAGCTGAGCACAGTGTCTGCTTGAGATTCTCCTCTTCCTTTGCCCCTCCCCCTGCTCGCACTCTCCCTCTCTCTCTCTCAGTTTAAAAAAAAAAAAAAAAAGCTGAGTGCGGGCCTTGAATGCTTCAGTAAGGAGTTTGCCCTTTGTCCTGAAAAGTAGGTCTTCTGCTTCTAAAACAATCACAGAGATGGTAGCAGAATTAGCAGAATAATTTGTGGTGCATTTAGGAACAATTAGAGCCAAGAAAAGGTCTGCTAAGTCCCTTAAAGTCTTTCCAGCAAGTTTTAGTGTCCACACTTTTTCTCTTTGTAAAAATAACACATATTCTTTGTATAATAGATCAAAAAAATAGATAAGCCAAAACAAGGAAGCGGAAATCACACATATCATGGGGCACCTGGGTGGCTCAGTCGGTTGAGTGTCTGACTCTTGGTTTCAGCTCGGGTCATGATCTCAGGGGCATGAGATCAAGCCCCGCATCAGGCTCCCTGCTCTGCGGAGAGCCTGCTTCTCCCTTTGCCTCTGCCACTCCCCCTGCTTGTGTTTTCTCTCTCTAGCTCTCTCTCTGACAAATAAATAAAATCTTTAAAAAAATTATAAGATAATAAGGCGGGACCTCGACCACTGGGCACGGCAGTTCCTGGAACCGGTCTAAAGTCAAGGGGCCCAAATCACCTGTCCACTGGCTCACACCCTTACCTGCCATCCCTGATCACAGCCATTATGCCTCGTGGTCAGAAGAGTAAGCTCCGTGCTCGTGAGAAACGCCGCTGTAACAGAGATGAGACCCGAGGTCTTATGAGTGCTCAGGCCACCACAGCAGAGGAGGAAGAGACCACTTCTTCCTCCTCTCCTGTTTTTGGGGATGCTCCCTCAGGCTCCCCTGTTCCTGGCACTTCCCCGGAGCCCCAGGAAGGTGTGGCCACCACCAGTGCTGCTGCAGGTGTTTCACGCCCGAGATCTAATGTAGGTGCCAAGAGCCAGGTTGAGGAAAATAAAAATTCCTCTCAGGCCTCAACTTCTACTGAGAGTGCTCGCAAAGATCCTCTAACCAGGAAGGTGGGGATGTTGGTGCAGTTCCTGCTGTATAAGTATAAATTGAAGGAGCCCATTAAAAGGCAGACATGCTGAAGATCGTCAACAAAAGGTACAGGGAGCACTTCCCCGAGATCCTCAGGAGAACCTCTGAGTGCATGGAGCTGGTCTTTGGCCTAGAATTAAAGGAAGTCAAGCCAGGCGGTCACTCCTATACCCTCGTCAGCAGCCTAGACCTCACCAGTGATGGCAGTATGAGCAGCGCCTGCGGCTTTTCTAAGAATGGGCTTCTCATGCCTCTCCTCGGTGTGATCTTCTTGAGTGGCAAATGCACCTCTGAGGAAGATATCTGAAAATTCCTGAATATTTTGGGCATCTATGATGGAAGGAGGCACTTCATCTTTGGGGAGCCCAGGAAGCTCATCACCCAAGATTTGGTGCGGGAAAAGTACCTGGAATACGGCCAGGTGGCCAACAGTGATCCTCCACGCTACGAGTTCCTGTGGGGCCCGAGGGCCCACGCTGAGACCAGCAAGATGAAAGTCCTAGAGTTTCTGGCCAAGATCCGTGATACCGTCCCCAGTGCCTTCCCGCCGCATTATGAAGAGGCTCTGCGAGATGAGGAAGAGCGAGCCCGAGCCCGAGCCCGAGCCCGAGCGGCAGCTGGGGCTGCCTCTACTACCAAGGCCGGTGCACGTTCCCAGGCCAAATCCAGCCGCTCCTCTCGTCCCTAGACAGGGCTGAGGCAGATTCTTCGCTTTGTTGTTGGGAAGGCCTGTTAACTAGTGTTCCTGATATGCACAAATAACTTGCTATCTTTTTGTTTGTTTGTTTACATGTTTCAAGCAGTGTTCCTTTCAACAGAAAGTTTATTTAGATTCAGAATATAAGTTTATGAGTGATATGGATCACACATTTATTGCTGTTTATCAGGTTTAGGAGTAAGAGTTTGTTTTTGTTTTTGTTTTTTTGAAATACAAATTAGAAATCCTTAAATCACTTTTGTGATTCAGAGCAAGCTAACATGGCTTTAGGATAGGAATATCCTTGGAAAAGTGAGAGTTCCACACTAAAATAGTTGGTATCAGAAGGTAGATGGATGGATGGATGGATGGATGGATAGATAGATCGAGTAAAAATTGGTTAATTCTTGGTTTGTCTTATTTTTTGTAAATTTAAAAGACATACCTCAATTTGTTTATGTTTGTCAAGAATGTTTAAGAATATAAATCATAGTGAATCAGAAGAAAAAATTATAAGATAATAAGACCATAGATAAATGAGCAAAGGACATGGATAGATAAATCATAGATAAACACAAATGATTTTTAAACATATGGACAAATGACTTTTGAGCATTTGGACATATGCTCAAACTCAATGCAAATTAAAATTATATTGAGGTAATGATAATCACTAGCATTTATTAAGTGCTCATTATAGGTTGGGCACTATTTTAAGCACTTACATAGATTATCTTATTTACTCCTTGCAACAAAGCTATGATATGTGACTACTATTATTATCCATCTTTTGCAAATTAGGAAACCAAAACGTACAGAGGTTTAGCAACTTTCCCAAGGATACACAGTCAGTAAGGGGCAGAGCCTGAATTAAGAAAATAAAATAATAAAATAATCTCCTTACCCAGAACTAATCACTCTGATATTTGGTATATAATTCAGTTTAATTTTTTCAGGTTGGTAAGAAACTATAATTCTTAACTCTCCTCTTTGACTAGAGATTTCCACTCTAAATAGGAGGTTGGCTGTTGATTGCAAATAGATGTTCTTTATCATGTTAAGAAAGTTTCCTGTTCCTCTATTATTAACAGCTGTGTGGCTTAGGGTAGGTTGTCTCTCTGGTCCTCAGTTTCATTTCTTGAAGGTAATAGTTACCATCCCACAGGATTTTTGTGAATGTTCAATGTGATAATATAAAATGACCATTATCAGAATTAAGGGTTATTAGTGAAGTTTGTCAGGGTTTCCTCACTTTCTTTCTTTTTTTTTTTTTTTAAGATTTATTTGACAGAGAGAGACACAGCGAGAGAGGGAACACAAGCAGGGGGAGTGGGAGAGGGAGAAGCAGGCTTCCCGCGGAGCAGGGAGCCCGATGTGGGGGCTCCATGCGGGGCTCCATGCGGGGCTCGATTCTGGACCCTGGGATCATGACCTGAGCCCCAGGCAGAGGCTTAATGACTGAGCCACCCAGGCTCCCCAGGGTTTCCTCACTTTCTAAGCACGCAGTTATTGCAGAGGAAGCAGAATATTAATTTAGTCCTCTTGTCCACCTTCAACCACTAAATGCTTGCTGTCTGGATAGAAGAAATTACTAGAAATGCATGCCTGCAGATCCCCCCCCTCCATTTTTATGATCTTAGTCATTCTTATGGGACTTTTCCTCCCAGGTTATCCCATGGCTGCCTCTTTCTTAGAATTCAGGTTTTAGTCAAAGAGCACTCACAGGGGATCCTCCCTGATCACCCTAAGTAAAGCTGTCATCCAGTGCCACCCCAGTCACTGTCATATCCCTATCCTGTTCTATTTTTTCATAGCTTAGAAATTTTCCCATTTAATCACTTTTTATCTTTGTTGTTATAACCCTATCCCCATTACCCACCATTGTACCCCCACCACAGAGGCAGGGCTTATTGTCTGTTTTCTTCACTATGTCCCCCAAACACCTAGAACAATGCCTGGAACATAGTAAATACTCAAACATTCATGAAATGACTACACTCGTCCCCACTCTTCCACAGTTTGAGCTACCCATGGTCAAGTGCAGTCCAGAAGCAGATGATCCTCCTTCTGGTATGTCAGGTCAATAGTAGCCTGATGCTATGTTGCAATGCCTATGTCATTCCCCTCACTTTATCTCATCAGGTAGGCATTTTATCATCTCCCATCATTACAAGAAGGGTGAGTATAGGATGTTAAGATATTTTGAGAGAGAAACCACATTCACATAACTATTACAGTATTATAATTGTTCTATTTTATTATTAGCTCTTGTTGCTCATCTCTTATTTTGCCTAATTTATAAATTAAACTTTATCATAGGCATGTATGTATAGGAAAAAAAACATAGTATATCTAGGGCTTGATACTCTCTGTGGTTTCAGGCAGCCACTGGAGGACTTGGAATGTACCCTACACAGATGGGGGGACTATTGTATAAGCAACTTGCTTTCTCTATATTGGTTAATTATACAAGGTACAAAACCAAATGTTACTGGGTTGTAGGATTACATTTATGAATTGGGCGAGCCCTCGATAGGTTAGTGAGATTAAAATTGGGCCTGGAATTTCTGTAAAGTGTTGGTAATTTCCCGATATCAATATATCCCATATCACCAGAGGGTATGATCATCTTTAGATTGAGGGGGCAACTTCATAGGGAAAATGTCTTAATTTAACAGTTAAAAGCATGTGGAAGATTGCAGGGGGTTACACCATTGTTAAAGTTTGTTTGCTTTGTAGTTAACTCACAATAAATTACAACTTTTGGAGGTCAGAGAGGTCACATGCTCAGAAGTCAACTTGCTATCTCTTTACACGGTGTAAGTTAAAATCTTCCAAAACTTTCTTCCCCTGCTTTCCCACAGGTTTGAAATTCCCCACCTTGGCATCATTTCTTAGGCGCTCTCAGAGACAAGTACATTGTAACTTAAAATGGTATCACAACCTACTGAAAGATTCATTAACCAAACATTATTTAAGGCACCGTCTGGAGGAAGTAGAATAGAAGTTCTGAGGAGGCAAGGAGTAGAGGAATGAAGAAAACACCTGGAACATGGGGTGCTCCCAGGGAAGGAAGGTCTATATGGAGAATGACAGTGAGTAATCCTGATTTTAGGTGCCTGGAAGTAGTGGTGAGGTTGGAGAGGACAGAGGTCACTGCCTGAGCATGAAGGACATTGGAAAAAGAGGCAAAGGACCTAGAGAAGCAAATGTCCCATTTTTATAGCTTTGCCTAAGACTAACTTCTCTCTGGAGGTGCTTGATACTTTAGGACAGAAAATGAATAAGACCCTTTGAGGTTCCAACTAGTGAGGACCTCACAGTTTAGGGAGGCTTACGTAAAACAGATGATGAAGTATGCTATTGTAACATAGGGGAGAGAAAGTTATTAATGCCATCCAGATAAGGTATCTAAGTAACCTTAATTGAATGTAGAAACAAGACCTCACCAAACTCATGGGCCACCTTCTTTTCTCTGACCAACTACCCTTTTACCCACTTTCTTATCTAGATTCTAGAGATTAGGCCCATTTACTACTTAAAGTCATACATAAAACTATAGCAATACTGATATGAACTTCCTCAGGGCCCATGTAACCGCTCTCTAGCTTTAGAAATAAAGCAGTAGAAATGGAGTTGAAGCTCTGCATATCTTTTCCTCAAGTAGTAACCAGTATCATGAATTTGGTGTTTCATTCCCATGCGCATTTTTTCTTTGCCTTCATTTACTGGAATGAAACATGTGTTGTTAAATACACACGTTTATCCCCAAGTATGTAGTATTTTTTGCATATTATAAAATTTTATATAAGTGGCATCACAGTATTTGTATTCTTCTGCAACTACCTTTGTGCCTTACTCTTTTCTCCGCTACCACCACCTAATCATTACCATCAGGGCAGTATGTGGTTCAGGATCTCGTAAGCTCCCGTCCTACCCCCCAGCCCAGTCCTCGCTGACCTATTCAGTTTACCGGCAGCATATTCCAGCCAGTGGATTAAGGTTGGTTTTACCTTAGGTGAAGGTCCCCTTCTCCTGTTGTCTTGTGCCAAAATACAGACCTAGATCATCACATTGGGAGCCACACTTTGAAAACCACTGCTCTGGAGCATCTTTTTCCCTGGATATTTTAGCCTCCCTTGCACAAAATAGTCTGATACAAACTTACCAAAAGGTGAAAAGATAGCATTCCTAGTAGGTAGAGTGGTTCAAAAACTGTTTTATTAACAGTTTAAATGTACTTCATGACAAAGTATAAAATGAAAACAAGACGTTATTAACACCTCACTGATTAATCACCAGACTGTGACTAAGTTTCTTTTAATGTAACAGTCATACAGAAATCCTCAAACAAGGGGCACCTGGGCAACTCAGTTTGTTAAGCGTCTGACTCCTGATCTCAGCTCAGATCTTTTTCTTTTCTTTTCTAAGATTTTTTTAATTTATTTGACAGAGAGAGACACAGCGAGAGAGGGAACATAAGCAGGGCAGGTAGGAGAGGGAGAAGCAGGCTTCCCGAGGAGCAGGGAGCAGGATGCGGGGCTCGATCCCAGGACCCCGAGATCATGACCTGAGCCAAAGGCAAACGCTTAACGACTGAGCCACCCAGGCGCCCCTCAGCTCAGGTCTTGATCTCAAGGTCAAGAGTTCAAGTGCCCATCATGGAGCCTACTTAAAAAATAAAATAAAATATATCTCTTTAAAAAAAAAACTCAAAAAGCTAATAGTTATTGAATATGGTCTAACTGGAACCCTTTACCACACCTATGGTCAGGTTAAAAGGGCATCATTTACTAGTTAGTACAAGAGACTACATTTCTACTATGTAAGGAGGAAGGCACAAGCCACGTGAGCCGGCTTGAAAACTACTTCAGTTGGTTTCTCAGGAAGGTTTTCTAAACCACTCTTGGTGTCTGAGTATTCTGATATTTACAACTGTAGTCTGACAGCTATGACAAAAGGGCTTCACCAGAACCAAACTGTGGAAGTACATAGAGTACAGTGGGAATTCTGTATCTGGCACAAAAGTAGGGGACAATTGAAATTCTAAGAAGAAAACTGGTTTTAAAACCTTTATAAAGCTTCTTATTTAGCTACCTAGAACATTTTTTTAAATAAGCTCTAAGCAATTCAGAAGATGTTTAGGCTATCCTTTAATGATATATAGCATACCCGGCTCACTGCTACTTGCACTCTGCCAAGTAGAGTCTGCTTTAGGGTTCTCCTTCTACATCTGGTTAGTCTTTTTCTTCTTCTTCTCACCTGGTTCTTCCCATTTGTCATAGTCATCATTCTATGTGCTTGGTCCTGCCAAGTATAATACTGATCGTGGGACTAGATGCTCATGGAAAAAGAACCACAGTTGAAGATCTTCAGGAATCATAGCTGTAATAACCCTACTTAGCTTTCCAAGCTGGGCATTTCAGGACTCCAAAAGTAATCGAAGAATAAGTCTTTGGAAGTTGTTTTGTTTTTTTGTCTCTCTCTAAAATAAGTAAATAATGAAATAAATAAATAAAATCTTAAAAAAAGAAAAGGGATCAGAATCATCTGGATATGACCTCATTATATATGTTTTAGACAACACCTCATTTGAGAAATACTCACTGGGCTCAAAGAAATTCTGTGAAACTCATAGGCTCAGCAGCATTGGAGAACGTGAGCAAAGTCTCTCTCAGGTGCTCTAAAATAGGATCGTTGGGTTTCTGAACCACATTTCTGAGCAACTCTGTGTTCTTTAAAACTTTCACACCAAAATAAAGAATTTTTTAGGGTAGACTTTACTTTCAGATGTTTTCTCAAGTTTTGTCTTCTTTTTTTATTTCCTTAACTGTCTCCTTAATACCTGGTTTCCACTTATTTTCATTTTCTGTAGGCTCATAAGATGATTTGTATCTCTTATCAAACAGAGGTTGATAGGGACAGGCATATTTTCTCTCAGTACCATGAATTACTTTATGATGATGTTTAGATCTCATTTTTGCCTGTTCTATCTGGAGTTTCCTGACAGCAGTAAGTCACTGCTTAACAACATTAGGCAAGTCCTGAAAGAAGTTTACACATGCTCCAACTAAATATATCACATTTTTCTTGGGATGCTACCTTGGCTGGAGGAATTTGTCTCCTCTCTACGATTGATTTCTTCCTTCCAGCCCTCAGTCACGAGGGGGCCGGCCACTCTTGTTGTACCTTGTGATGCCAGCACCACAGCATCCCTGGCAGAAAAGAGCCTCCTGAGCAGAGCTTGAAGGTCCTTTGCTTTCCCATTCCTCAGCATTCAGAAACAGTCCTCTCATTTGGTTGTGGAACAGTCAGTTGGTTATTAGGTCTATGAACTTAAACATTTCCCCACTAGCTACTAAGACTTTATACCCTTCCTTCCCTTTTGTCAAAGACTGAACGAGGTAAATGCTGTCAAATTGAGGGTAGGACATAAACCATTTGTTCTTTTTGTTGTATTTTTCTCATTTTGCATTTGCTTCTTATGTTTGTTAATATTTCTAAGTATATTAGTTTCCCTTTTTTGTGTAGAAGGTTCCCAGTGTTTTCCTTTTTTTCCATATTCTTCCATTTCTTCCATACTCTTTCAAATTATAAAATTCTTTACCATCTGATGACAACATAATTGAAGCATATATTTTCTTCTCATTTTTGTGCTGTGAATTTTTACCATGTATGCCCTTACCCATCTGGAGTTATTTTGGCACATGATATGAAGTTTGGGTCATGGTTGGCTTTTTTTCCCCTTTTCATCACTCCAGGGAACCTAGCAAGTTCAAGTGCCCACCGTGGAGCCTACTTAAAAGAAATGACTTCTATTCTAGCTATCCAGAACATGGATCATCTAGCTCATGTCAAAAGAGAAGCAGTTTCTTATTTTTTTCTTTCTCTTTCTTCTCCAGATAACCCAGCAGAGCAATTTGTATTAGTGTTCTTGTAAGAGACCAGTTGAATTAGATTTTCTGTATTAGTTTATGGCATTAATGCCATTTCTGATAGTTCCCTGATTTTATTGACTTGATTTGTAATCTAGGGTTGGACTAATACATGGCAGGTTACTTATTATGGTTCCTGGAGTGATGAAAATCCAAGGCCCATAATTGATTTAGTGCAATGAAAGAGATTCAAGTGTGCAGGATTTTAAGGGAAACCAGGGTAGTAATTGCATACTAGTGCCTCTTCCTTTCATTTAGCCTTATCTTTTTTTTTTTAAAGATTTTATTTATTTATTTGACAGGGAGACACACAGCGAGAGAGGGAACACAAGCAGGGGGAATGGGAGAGGGAGAAAGGGAGCCCGATGCAGGGCTCGATCTCAGGACCCTGGGATCATGACCTGAGCCAAAGGCAGATGCTTAACGACTGAGCCACCCAGGCGCCCCTCATTTAGCCTTATCTTAACTCAGAAACAGCCCCAGCAGAACTTGCAGTCTTTATCCTTACCTCTAACACTTTTATAAAAATATTTTGAATCTTTGACTTCTTGCCTGAATTACTGTTGACTGACAAATGTGCTATTGATATTTAGACATTGGGCCATTTATGCACTATTTAATTAGGGAAGTGATACCTGACAGAGGACTAAAGAGATTTTATAATGGGGAGCATAAAAAGATCATGCATTTAAACAGTGGTGTGACTTTTGTTTTGGAAGATAAAGGTTATTGTAAAATTGTTTTCCTTGGTTATACCTTTCAGAAATAGTACAGAATTTGATGATGAGGTGGAGAAGAAAACTTAATCCACTTCTCAACTCCGTTGCTTCCTCCTTAGTTCGAACTTTGAGAATTCTTGCCTTGATTATTGCAGTAGCCTCTTAACTGGTCTCCCTGCTTCCATTCCATTTCAGTCTGTTCCTGCTCCTCCAGCAGAGTGATCCTGTTAATTCATAAATCCAGTCATGTGCAAAACCCTCTTTAAAATACCTCCCATATTGGGCACCTGGGTGGCTCAGTCGTTAAGCATCTGCCTTTGGCTCAGATCATGATCCCAGGGTCCTGGGATCGAGTCCCACATCGGGCGCCTTGCTCCGCGGGAAGCCTGCTTCTCCCTCTCTCACTCCCCCTGCTTCTGTTCCCTCTCTGGCTGTGTCTCTCTCTGTCAAATAAATAAATAAAATCTTAAAAAAATAAAAATAAAATAAATAAAATAAAATACCTCCCATACCGTGTTAGGTAAAACCCAAGTAATTCCGATAGCCTTATAGAGCCCTCCATGATCTGGACCCTTATTACTTCTCTGATGTTATATCCGACTTGTCTCCCCAGTACTCTGTTCCAGCCACACTAGCTGTGCCTCTGACACGCTGGGCATTTTCTTCCTCAGGACTTTGGCACTTGCTTCCTCAGCCTGCAGTCCCCTTCCTCCACTGATCTGTATGCCTCATTCCCTCACCTTCTTTTCTTCTTCAATCAAAGGTCATCTTCTTACTGGCGCCTACCCTGATTGTCCTATTTTAACTTGAAACCCTCTCTCAATATTCTTACTTACCTTCTCCTGCTTTATTTTTCTTACCAGATCGTATCACTTGCTAACCTACTCTATATTTTACTTATTTGTTTACAGTTTATAAAGGTGTCTCTGGGCAGGGCAGGAGGGTATTGGGCCCAGAGGTGAGATTCTCTTCATCAGATTAAGGAAAGTGTTCTTTGAGATTTATTAAATGCTTGTTCTACATGTATTAAGATAATAATTAGATTGTTCTTTTAATGTGGGAATTACATTGCTAGGGGTTTTTTCAATTTTCTCTCTTCAAAGAACCAGCTTCTTCTGGCTTTGTTGATGTTTATGTTTGATTTCTACTTCATTGCTGCTCTTTCTTATTCCCTTCCTTCTACATTCTTTGAGTTTAATTTTGTGTTCTTTTTCTACCTTCTTGAGGTGGATATTCGATTCGCATTGATTTACCAGCCTTTTATCTTTTCTAAGATTTGCACGTAAGGCAAAGGCCACCTTCATGGGTGTGTCACCTGTGCAGTCACACAAGGTTCCACACTCAGAAGCCACCTCCCCTGACTTGGATTATGCTGTTGCCATCTTAAAATTTTTTATTTTATCTTGAAATAGTACAGAGACAGCCCCCTTAGAATTACATTTAAATAGCGAATAGAGGGGCGCCTGGGTGGCTCAGTCGTTAAGCATCTGCCTTCCCCTCAGGTCATGATCCCAGGGTCCTGGGATCGAGCCCCACATCGGGCTCCCTGCTCTGCGGGAAGCCTGCTTCTCCCTCTCCCACTCCCCCTGCTTGTGTTCCCTCTCTCGCTGTGTCTCTCTTTGTCAAATAAATAAATAAAATCTAAAAATAAATAAATAAATAGCAAATAGAAAACACCACGGCAAGTTGAGAGAGAGACTATGATGAAAAGGAGAAAGCTTTATACATTGTCTTTAATGGGACTTCCCTCACAGCCCAGCTTTTTGGACAAAGGGCCATGCAATTTCATTTTGCACTGGGCCTAGCAAATTTTGTAGACGGCCCTGCTTAAATGTTATTCCAAGGGGCGCCCGGGTGGCTCAGATGGTTAAGCGTTGTGCCTTCAGCTCAGGTCATGATCCCAGAGTCCTGGGATCGAGCCCCGCGTTGGGCTCCCTGCTCAGTGGGAAGCCTGCTTCTCCCTCTCCCTCTGCCATTCCCTCCACTTGTGCTCTCTGGCTCTATCTCTTTGTCAAATAAATAAATGAAATCTTAAAAAAAAAAGAATGTCATTCCAAGCATGGCATCCCAAAAGTTTGATAGATTATATTTTCTCTCTAATTCAGTTCAAAATATTTTAAAAATTTCACTGTGATTTTTTTCCCTTTTATCCATGGAGTATTTAGAAATGAATTTCTTTCTTTCTTTCTTTCTTTATCTTTCAAATGTGGGGGTCTTTCTAGTTATTGTATTATTATTATTTCTAGATTATCTTCAGTCTGATGAGATTTCAGTCCTTTCAAGCTTATTGCTTTGTAATGCATGCGGTCAATTTTGGTAAATGTTCTTTGAGCACTTGAAATACATATATTCTGCAAAATTGGGTGAAGTGTTTTATATATGTTAAGTCCGGTTTGTCAGTTGTGTTGTTTATATCTTCTATAGCTTTATTGAGTTTTTGTTTAGTAAGTTGCTGAGAGAAATATGCTGAAATCTCCCTGTACCATTATGGTATTTTCTATTTTTGCTTTTAGTCCTGTCAATTATTCTTTTATAAATTTTGACATTTGTTGTGTTGTCTTTCCATTTTCATTTGTTTCAAGATATTTTTTTCTTTTGATTTCATCTTTGACCCATGGGTTATTCAGGAGTATCTTATTTAATTTCCACACATTTGTGAATTTTCTGGTTTCCTCCTATTATTGATTTCTAGTTTCATACCACTGTGGTTGGAGAAAAGTACCTTTCAATCTTTTTACATATGCTAAAACTTGCTTTGTGATCTAACATATGATCTATCCTAGAGAATGTTCCATATGCACTTGAGAAGGAATGTGTATTCTGTTGCTGTTCACTAGAATGTTCTGTATATGTCTGTCAGGTCCATTTGGTCTAAAGAATAGTTCAAATCCAATGTTACCTTATTGATTTTCTGTCTGGAGATCTATGCATTATTGAAAGGGGAGTATTGAAGTTCCCATTATTGTATTGTTGTCTATTATTCCCTTCAGATCTGTTAGTATTTGCTTGATATATTTAGGTTCTCTGATATTGGGTGCATGTATATTTATAATTGTCATATCCTCTTGATGAATTATCCCATTTATCATTAAATAATGACCTTGTCTATTATTACGGTTTTTGATTTTTTTTTTAAGTTTTTATTTATTTAAGTACTTTCTGTACCCAGTATGGGTCCTGAAGTCATAACCCCGAGAGCAAGAGTCACACATTCTTCTGACTGAGCCATCCAGGTACCCCTACAGTTTTTTATTTAAAGTCTATTTTGTCTGATATAAGAATAACTCTCCTTCTCGCTTTTGGTTTCCATTTGCATGGAAAATCTTTTTCCATACCTTCATTTTGAGCCTGTGTCTGTGAAACTGAAGTGAATCTCTTGTAAGTACCATATAGTTGGAGTTTGTTTTTCTATACATTCTATGCCTTTGATTGGAGAATTTTTTTTAAAGGTTTTATTTTATTTTATTTTTTTTAAGATTTTATTTATTTATTTGAGAGAGAGACACAGCAAGAGAGGGAACACAAGCAGGGGGAGTGGGAGAGGGAGAAGGCTTCCCGCGGAGCAGGGAGCCCGATGTGGGGCTCGATCCCAGGACCTTGGGATCATGACCTGAGCTGAAGGCAGACGCTTAACGACTGAGGCACCCAGGTGCCCCTGATTGGAGAGTTTAATCCATTTACATTGGAAGTAATTATTGATGGGTAAGAACTCACTATTGCCATATGTGAATTGTTTTCTGGCTGTTTTTTAGTTCTTTTGTTCCTTTCTTGCAGTCTTCCTTTTGAACTGATGATTTTTTACAGTGGCAAAGTTTGATTACCTTCTTTCTCTTTATCTTGTGTATATCTAATTCTGTATTTTCTTTCCATCCTTTTGTCTCTCTATAACATCTCATGATATTATATCCATATATTCTACTGTCATATTTGTCCATTGAGTTCTTAATTCCAGTTTTTATGTTTTTCATTTTTAGAATTTCCACTTGTTTATTTATTTATTTTTTTAAAGATTTTATTTGTTTATTTCAGAGAGAGCACAAGTTGGGGGGACAGGCAGAGGAAGAGGGAAAAGCAGACTCCGGGAGTCCAATGTGGCGCTTGATCCCAGGACCCTGAGATTACGACCTGAGCCGAAGGCAGACGCTAACCAACTGAGCCACCTAGGTGCCCCTCCATTTGTTTATTTTATATGGTTTCCACCTATTTGCCAAATTTCTCAATTTTTTTACTTCCTTGAACATTTTAAGTAGAATGACTTAAAATTTTATGTCTAACACTCCATTTGTATGTATTTTTTATGTATTTTATTTTCTCTCTGTGTCTTTCTGTCTCTGTGATATGTTGTCTTGTCTTCTCATATTTTGCTATTTTGATTGTAGACCAGACGTTTTATCAGGGGTGGGGGTAGTAGAGATATTGTTAGGTTCTAGGTGATGTTTCTGTATTTGTTTCAGGTAGGTGCCTAGGCTACGAGCACTAACAACCTCTGGTGCATTTCTAGTTCACCCTTACTCTTAAAACATCACTTTTTCTGGGAGGTTTACTAGGGTTCCTTTTCTCTATGGGACCCTGTTTTATTCTCCCAGCATTGGGAGTCTTTTGAATACACTGTTTATCCTCTCATCCTCTCAGATGGCTCTTCTTGAATTGAAGGTATTTCTAGGGGAAATATGGTCTCTAAAACTGGGTTCTCTTTTCTAGGTTTCCTGTTCTCAAATCTTGGCCCTCTAATTCCTTGTTGTCTTGAGTAGTTCTTCAGTGCCTTAACAGATTAAAAAAATTTTTTTACATAGCTTTTCTCATTATTCTCAATGGAAGGGTTAATACAGATTACCTAGTTGCTATTATTGAATGTGGAACTCACTTATGTTTTTATGATGCATTTTTGCTTTTCCTTGAACTTTCACCGTGATCATCTTTTACTTTTGTCATCTTTTTTTCTGTGTTCACTTGCTTATTCGCTTCAGGAAACGTGTATGTATTGTGTACCTACTATGTGCTATTTACTCTATTACATGTTGAGGACTAGGAGAAGGACAAGATATCATCTCATTAAAAAAAAAAGATATCATCTTGGGGCACCTGGGTGGCTCAGTCGGTTGAGCATCTGACTTGTGGTTTTGGATCAGGTCATGATCTCAGAGTCGTGGGATCAAGCCCCACATTGAGCTCCACTCTCAGCAAGAAGTCTGCTTGAGATTCTCTCTCTTCTTCTCCCTCTGCCCCTCTGCCCGCTCACACTTGTGCTCTCTCTCTCTCTCTCTCAAATAAATAAAATCTTAAAAAAAAAGATACCCTCTCATTTTACTAGATTATTATGGCCTCTTTGAAGAAGTGTCAGTACCTGCATTTAATATATGAGAAATCAGACATTGATAATTAAATTCTTGTCCAAGGTCAGTGTTTCCAGCAGAGCCTGGACTTGATCTTGGAATGACTAATTCTTTTTGAAAGTTCTTTTTTACTCTACTTCATTGCTTGATAGCCTTAAGACTTTAGGGCCAAAGAGACGTTGGCTTACTCTAGCCCAGAAACTGAGATCCCACCATTCAAAACAGGGGTAGTATGAAATAGTATAAAAAAAATTCCCCCAAGTGCCCTACTCTTATGATAAATTACTTTCCTTAATTGGTAGTCATCACAATTGATCCCTTTAAAATTTACCTTGTACTTTCACAAACTGTCTCCATTTTAAGGTTGGTATTGGAAGATAGTACTTTTTTTCTTTTGTGGGGAGAGGGGTGGAGGGAGAGGGAGAGAGATTCTTAAGCAGGCTCCATGCCCAGCACGGAGCCCCATGCAGGGCTCGATCTCACAACCCTAAGATCATGACCTGAGCCAAAATCAAGAGTTGGACACTTAACTGACTGAGTCACCCAGGCGCCAAGACAGTACTTTGTAATGAAAGTTGTTTTGCATTGAGCTTCTCTGTAAGACCTGATTTTGCCTAAATTGGATCAAAATTTGCATTATAGTAGAGTTCAGAATTCTAGAGTGTTTGAAGTTAATGTAGAGGTTGCCTAGGTCAAGTTATCTAATAAATATAAATATACATACAAACATATGTCTGTCTTTTTAATTCTGAAAACTCATTAATGAAATCACTAACAATAATTCAGATGAAATAGGAAGAAATATGGATTAATTGCCAAACATGAGAATCCCAAACTCTCCAACAAAAGATCAAACTTATGGCTGACATGTCTTCTTTTTTTTTTCCTGCAAGTATGAACCCCATATAATTTGTAAGAGTAAATCACATAGAGCAGATAGTATTTGGAATTTGGGTTTCCTGGCTCTTACGAGCTTTGGCAAAATAATGGAGTGATATTGCCCTTTCTTGCCTTTACCTATTCACCTTGAAAGAGAGTGCTCTTTAGTGAAGAGAGTATAAGTTGCTAAGGAGAAGTTTTTGAGGCTAAGGGTTTTGGTCTGCACAGTTTGAATGTGGGTGAGTTTCCTGCTCTTGTATACTGAAAGGTACTCTTTTTGGGCTCCCATACTGTTAGGCAAATTTCAGGCCTGTGAGGAAAAAAGCAAAGCAAATGTTGCCAGAGGGAACAGTGAGGCTCCTGCTGTTTTTTCTTTCTTCTTCCCTGCGGTGACCAGTAGCCATTCAACACTTGTACCTATCTGAGAGTTTGGGTGATCTAGAAAGAGAAACATTTCCATAGGCCAGTGTTTTTCCAACATGGCTGTGGATGAGAATCAATCGGAGGTACTGGTTAAAAATACAGATTTCTAGGGCGCCTGGGTGGCTCAGATGGTTAAGCGTCTGCCTTCGGCTCAGGTCATGATCCCGGGGTCCTGGGATCGAGTCCCGCATCGGGCTCCCTGCTCCTTGGGAGACTGCTTCTCCCTCTACTTCTCTCTCTCTCTCTCCCCTTCTCTCTCCCTCTGTCTCTCATGAATAAATAAATAAAATCTTTAAAAAAAAATACAGATTTCTAGTATCAGAATCATTGGTCCTGAGAATCTATATTTTAACAAGTGGTGCAGGTCATTTTGATGCATAAAGAGTTTGAGAACCATTGGTTAGAATTTAAAACCATGGTCTTTAGAGTCAGGTGAATCTCAATTCAAATTCAAGCTTTGACACACACTAACTGTACTTCTAATCCAGTCTTTCTTATGTTATCATGTTCTTTCAATTCCATACTATCTTGTGTGATAATCATCTCTCAGCTGCATATGCTCAATTGGGTAGTTGTCTAGTTTCTTCTTCCTAGTGTAGGGGAAAAGATTTGTATTAGGGTAAAGGCTAATACACCATAGCAAAAAAAACTCCATCAGCTCAAATGAGACAGAAGTTTATTTTTCATTTATGTGGTAGCCCAGAGATGGGTGGATCAGGTCTGGCAGGGTGGCTTTACTTGACACAGTCATTCATGGAATTAGGTTTCTTCCATCTTGTTGCTTTGCCATCTTCTAGGATGTACGCCTTGTTTTCATGTTTGAAACTGGTTCACCTCCAAGTTCATGTTCCTGATTTTAGGAAAAGGAAAAACAGAGTACAGAACAAGTGATTTCCTCTTCTCAGAGATGATATGGAAATTACACCCTTCGCTTCTACTCTCATCCTATTGGCCCAACTAAGTCACATAGTCACAACTAACTTACATGGAAACTGGGGAATATAGTGTCTATCAGGGCATTCAGGGGCCCAGATAAACCTTGGTGTCCCTGTTGTTAAAAGAAGAAGAGGATAAATCCTAGGGGACAATTAGTCTCTGACACAGCCCCCAATTTAGGAGAAACCAAATGGCTTAGTGGTTAATACTATGGGCTTTAGAGGCCGAAACTTGTGTTGGAATATTGGTTTTCTACTGTATACTCTAGAGTGAGCCATTCTTAAACCTCTCTGAAAGTGTTCATCTGCAAAATGTGGATAATAATAGTATCTTTTAAAAAAAATAATAGTATCTTTTTCATAGGATTAGTGTAGGATTTTATAAGATAATCCATGTAAACTCTTAACCTATTGCCTGGTATACAGTAAGCACTCAATAAGTACTAGGCTGCTATTACTAGTATGAGTATTTATATTAGCATTTGAGCTGGTCTCTGAAAAATAGGGTTTTTATAGATGGTCATAGAAGGGAAAGAGCAGGGCACCTGGGTGGCTCAGGTCCTGTTCCTTGGGTCCTGGAATCAAGCCCCTCTACCAGGGAGCCTGCTTCTCCCTCTCCCTCTGCCCATCCCCCTGCTCATGATCTCTCTCTCTCTAATAAATAAATAAAATCTTAAAAAAAAAAAAGAAGGGAAAGAGCATTCCAAAAGAGGCAACAGTAGGCAGTGATTTATTCGACTATTATTGAGCATCTACATAAGACAGGTATTAATAGTTTAGTGATTAGGGGGAGGGGCTTTAGGTCATGCAACCTAGGGCCCAAATACCAGCTCTCTCATTTATTCCCTCTTCATGGTTCCAACTCATACCACATGGTACTTGCAGCTCTGCCTCATTCCCTTACCACTTATGTTGGCCATTCACTCTAACCTCTGTAACTCTCTCTTAACCGTACAGTTTGATAATGACTTATTCTTTGAAGAAGCAGAGAAAAATTCCTTCAGAGTCAGTTAGCACCACTTAACCCCACTTCCCCATATATGCAGTTACCTGGTTGGAAGTCATCCTGTCTTTTTTCTCTCCTAATTCCCAGCTGCGAAATGGGTTCCAGTTTTCTTGCCTACATATGATGGCTATGAGGTTGGATTCACTGTTCTGACCAGTTATATCTTAGTGTTATACTTTTTTGATGTTAGTTCATGATCCTAATTTATTTCCTCTATTAATTTGTCAATTATTCTTTTTAGATTTTCTGGTGGTTGTTCTAGGGTTTAGAAAATACATCCTTTTTTTTTTTTTTAAGATTTTATTTATTTATTTGACAGAGAGAAGAGAGCACAAGTAGGCAGAAAGGCAGGCAGAGGGAGAGGGAGAAGCAGGCTCTCCGCCAAGCAGGGAGCCTGACACGGGGCTCGATCCCAGGACCCTGGGATCATGACCTGAGCCGAAGGCAGACGCTTAATGACTGAGCCACCCAGGTGCCCTGAAAATACATCCTTAACTTATAAAAAGTTACTTTAAAAATATTATGCCCTATTGTTTTCCAATAGCTGGGGGTTGGGGAAAATAGAAAGTGTTTCTCAGGTTTTTTTGTCCCTCTTTAGGTGGGTCAAGATGGCTAGAGTGAGCTGAACTTGGGTATTTTCTTTCCCCAGGTTAGTTAAGCTGATAATACCCCAGCAGGTTAGGCTCTTGTTAATTAGTTTCCCCTGAGGGCAGGCATTGTTAAGAACAGAGTTTTCTGGGTATTTCAAATGGTTCCATTTTTCCTGACAGAAGTCCAAGTGAGCTTTTCCCTGATATTTTCTGTGGGAACCTGGTTGAGCTCTTGTAATATTGCTGGGGCCCCTTTCTATGACTGGGGCCTCCTGGAATTTTTAGCTCACATTGTTGCCCACACTGAGCCTCCAGCAATTCCTCAGTTATAGATCAGATTTTCCAATCCTGGCTGTGGTTCCCCATGATGGTTTCTGTTCTAGAGCACAGACTCAGGTAAGCCTCGACTCCCTTTCTATATTTGCCTGTCTCATGTATTGGGGGCTGGCATTTGCTTTGTGTCCTCCCGTCTCTTACAGATCCAAGAAGAGTTGTTGATTTTTCAGTCTGTTCAGTTTTTTACTTGTTAGAATGGAGTGGTAACTCCCAAGCTCCTTACATGTGAAACCAAAACCCAGAAGTCTGACAGAATTTTTACAGAGGTAATCAAGTTAAAATGAGGGCATTAGGGTAGGTCCTATTCCAATATGATTGGTGTCCTTATTTAGGTTTCTTGTTAATAAAAAAAAGATTCTTTACTTGACTCTTTCAATTTCCATCTCTACTGAAATTCCCTATCTGTTCATGCTTGCTGTCTACTTTTTTCACTAGCTCATTTCATATATATCATAATTCATTTGATATAATGTGCTCTTTAACATAACAAAATAATCAAAGTTCTTTTAAGTCCCTCTCTGATCGTTCCAGCATCTGAGCCACCTCTGTTGATTGCTTTGCCTGTTGACAATGGCCTGTTTTCACGTCTGTGTGTCTCATAATTTTTTATCAAATGCTTAGAAGAGGAGAGACTGAAGTAGATATTATTTGTGTCTGGGAATGGGCTTCTTCTTATTCTGTCAAGCCTTTAATGTATGGCTGAGTCAATGTAGTCAGGAGTTAAAGTGAATTTGGATTTTTTCATGTTTATTTTTACCTTCAAGACATCAGTCTTCAAATTCTTCTAGCAATGGGTGCTATTATTTTGTAGTTAGATTCCTGGCTGGATTGCCAGATGGTTTTTCTCAATGTTTAAGTCATCCCTGGATGCCTGCACCAAAGAGGGGGTCTCTCTTCATGTTCTTTCCCCTCCCACAATGGTAAAATGCTATTGCTTATTACTTGTGCAGTGCTAATTGTGAGAGTTTGGGAGTAATTCTCTGTTGTTCTGATACAGTCTAGTCTTAAGCAGACCCTGCTAGTTTTTCAGTTTACAGCTTTTGTAACAACTTGAACTCAAATCAACAAACTCAGGTGAAAAAATTCAATGTAAAATCCAAAGCCCTCATTCCACCTCTATCTCAGCAACTCCATCTCAGTGTTCCCTGTGCTCATATAAATTCTAATTATTATTATTTTTATTTTTAAAGATTTTGTTTTTAAGTAATTTCTATACCCAACATGGGACTCAAATTCACAACCCAGAGATTAAGAGTTGCATGCTCTACGGACTGTCCTATTTGTTTTGTTATAGTATAAAATGTTGCACGCATTTTTATCTGGACTAGAAACCAAAAACCAAGGAAAATTGTGTGTCAGTTTATGGAGAGACTAATTACTACAGTATCATATTGTGTCCCATTCTTTTCCATGCCACCTCCACCCATCTGCCTATCTCTTCTGTTAGCAAGAACAGTCAAGGGTTGGAGGGGGATGAATACTAAAGTTAAAAGAAAACTCCTGTTCCTTTCTCCTTAGCTGCTCAAAAAACCCCAAAACTTCAGAGGATGGAAAAAAGTCAGTCTCTAGTTTTCCTGGCTTTACTTTGTTCATCTGAAGCAGTTTGTCCAAATGAACTTTCCTTCTATTTCTGTAGTGCTTGATAATACCATCAGAAAAGATGCTAAGTTTTAAAAAAATGATAGTTTAGGGGCACCTGGGTGGCTCAGTCGGTTAAGCATCTGACTCTTGATTTCAGCTCAGTTCATGATCTCAGGGTCATGAGATGGAGCCCTGCATTGGGCTCTGTACTGAGCATGGAGCCTGCTTAATATTCTTTCTCCCCCTCCCTCTTCCTCCCCTCCCCACTCCTACATGCACACACCCACTCCCTCTGTAAAAGAAAAGAATATTTTAAATCATCTAAGAAATAGGCTTAAGAAAAGAGATTATGGTGTAATAATTTCTTGTTTAAATCCAAATCAAACTACTTTATCACCTGACATTATTACCACTTTTTTTTTTTTTTTGATGCTTTTAAATTAGTTGGTAGGTGAAGAGTGGGTCACCACACCGTTGGTATAATGATATTGCTGGGGAGGTGTCATCTTGATGTACACAAACCCTCCTCACTAATGCTGAAATGGAACTGTGATATGAGATTAGGGAAATTCCTGCAGCTTGTATGTATTCTTGCAGTACATTATATATTTATGTCCAGATCTAGGTTTGTTTCAAACCTTTTTTGCTGCTCTCTCATTGGCTCTGCCAATTGAATGGGTAAGGGATTCAGCCTCCTGTGCTAGGGCTTCTCCTAAGGGAAAGAAATGGCATGCTTCCATTTTTATATAAATAGACTGATTTTCTGTTTCTCTAAGCCTCCATTTTGTGTTTTGAAGAAAAACAAAAGAAAGATACAGCTGATTAGGTCCATTCCCCCAGGGTTTGGTATTGGGCCAAAGATATACTGTGTGTGATTGCTTTTGTTTATATTTGGTGTGCTTATAAAAAATAACAATAGCAAGCATTCATTAGGTTTTAATGTTGTAACAGTTGCAAGTACCATACATTTCATTTTTAATCTTTCCAATAGCCCTATGAAGTAGGTGTATTATTTCCATTTTATAAAGATGAGGAAACTGAGCCTCAGAGAGTTGAAGTGACTTGCCCAGGGCACACAGTTAGTCAGTGTTGGAGCTGGAATTTTAGCACAGGCAGGCAAACTATAGATTCCATGCTCTTAAGCAGGAACTGGCAAATTTTTCTGTAAAGGGCTGGATAGTAAATGTTTTTAGGCTTTGTAGGCCATATGGTCTCTGTTACAACTACTCAACTCTGCTGTTGTAGCATAAAAGCAGCCATAAATAATATATAAATTAATGGATGTAGCTGTGTTCCAATAAAACTTTATTTACAAAAACAGGTAGAGGTACGTAGCCTGTGGGCTATTATTTGTTGAACTCTGCTCTTTAACCACTATGAAATATTGTCATATTGTTAAGGATTAATGATTCATGAGTTACAGAGGTATTTTCCTTGTTCTTCTATGGGAGATATGCAGTGCTGTTAGGCTTACAGAATAAAAAGTCAAAAGGATACTTAATATTTGTATCCTTTGTTTATAAAATATTTCCATATTTGTATCTCTATATACATCTATTTAGATAAATGGATATATGTAGATGTGCCGGTGTACATTTACATAGATATGCAGGTGCACACGGGTATGTGTGCATATGTGTGCATGTGTTTGAGATACATACACACACATATATACACCTATCTCACTATATTTTATATATATGTTAACATTTTAAAATGTTAATTGTGGTTATCTCTTGAGTTAGGGAGTGTTCTGAATTTTCTTCTATAAAAGGGATGACTTTTCTAATTTTTCTGTAATGCATATTTATTACTAACTGGAGTCAGAACAAATTATAAAAACAAATTTATCAGTTTTTTTCTACATGGGAGGCACAGAAATGGAGAAAAGGCATATGTAGCATTGAGTAGAAGCTAGAACCAGGAAAGAGGCCGCTCGGGAGTATACCAAGGTCTCACAGATCTGACAGCCTAAGTTTTTGATTTTTCGGCTCCATATGTATTCTTATTGACTGATCTGTGAAGATGAATCTGGTCCTTTTAAATGCTTTTCCTTTTCTAGTTGCAATATTAAATTTTGTCAGCAGGGATTCAAGTGACGTTAGAAGGAGAAAAAAAAATTTTGCTTTCTGGTTCCAGTGTGCGTTCACAATAAGCTTCTGCAGGGCAAGTAGCTTCCCCATTGTCCAGCTTCTGTAGTGTAGGTGGCTTCTCCAGTGCCTGGGATCCAGCAGCTCCTGGCTGCCCCAAGCTTTCCCTGGTAACCGCCCCCTTAGGTGATTTTGTAGTAGAGTGCGTCTGCTAAAACACTTCCCATGAACGCCCTTGAGAATGAGTTTCTGAGAAGTCCCAAAGAGCAGATTTCTAGCCAGTTTTACTGGTGTGGCACCATGGCAGTTTCTCTGCCATCCAGTTAGCCATGGCTATGTTCTCTCCACCAGTGTCAGCCCTGTTGGAGGAGGGTTGTGGGACTAAGGAGGAACTCTTCTTTGGGCATTCAATCTCAGCCTTCGGGATAGGGATTGCTCCTTAGATATGCTATGTCTGTATTTGGAATGGTCTTTACTTCTTCCTAACCAATCCCTTGTTACTCCAATTTTCTGTTCTAATTAATAAGTTTTTCTATTTAACTTTCCCTGTTCAAATGCCCATGTCATTTATTTATCCTGATTGGACCCAGACTGGTATACCAGCACACTGAACTTGGCTGCTTAGGATATCTGGGGACCAAGTAGACACTCTTCTTCAGCAACCGAGAGGGAGCCAGCTAAAATCGGAAAGTGAATATTGACCTTTCTGACAGTTACAGAAGGATGAATCAGGAGCAGACTTATAATCCCAAACCAAATGCTGTTGCTTTAATTTTCTGAGTTGGATGAAACTGCTCTCAGTCTCTCTCAATTTCACATTGCCTAATTGATATGGACTTTATATCTTTGAGTTAGTTTTGTGCATATGGTTAAATTTGTCTTTTTCTAGAATGGCAGTGTTATATAGTGGCAAGTATGGATTTGAAGCAAGGCAGATCTGTTTGAATCCTGACTTTATCACTGACTAGCTATATGACCTTATGTAAATGATATCCATCTTTCTGAGTCAGTTCAGATTTCCCCTTTGTAAAATGGGGACAATAGTACCTACCTAACATGTTACTGAAGGTTTAAGAACAGTGAATGTAAAGGTCATAGTATGGTGCCTCATACATAGTAATTGCTAAATGGTAGCTAGTAATCGTTTTCATTATTATTCAGTGTGTACAGAAAATTACTCTCCAAGTAGATGTAGAGGAAACAAGAGTTATGATCTTAAAGTTGGACCCACACATTTGTTAAGAGCAGATTGCAGCATGACAGTAGGAAGGACTCTTTCTCTCCCTAGCCCCCTTTCCTTTCAGGAAGACTCACATCTATAGGCTATAGTTACACAACGAAGAGTCCGGATGTAGGATCCAGGAGCAGATGTTGGAAGCAACACTGGCCCTATTAGGTCCTGACTGAGCTCAGCATGCTTAAGTGTGAGTGAGAGGGGCTTGGCCCTCACTTAAACAGTCAATCGTGACTCAAAATTAGGTAACGACCATAGGATGCCAATAGTTATGATTCCTGTCGCTGTCTGTGTAAGTAGGTTTGCTCTTGATTCGGCTTCCCATGATGCCCAAGGAATAAAGAGAGGGCTTATTTGATATGCACACCAGGATGTTTGTATGTGTTGGGTGGTGGTGAGCATCTTTTCGCTGGGCTCCTGCTGTGATTGACTCCTCACAAAGAGTGCATATGTAGCTTGGGTCCCTTTTCATGTCTCTGTAAAACAAGACAGATTACAATTCTTCTTGCCTGAGATCATGTCCTGGCTGAGCTTCTGGTGTGTCACATCTGCCTCTCTGTGTGTGTCTGTTTGCCTCTGTACTTGTCAGTGACATTCGTCAGTGGAGGGAAATAGCTTCTGCAGTTGCAGCTCTGTCGATGAATTTGGTCAGGCCTGGCTAAGTAGTTATGCCTGGTTCGGGCTGGTCTTCCATGGAAGTAGAGGAAGTGATATTCTTTGGAGTAAGTTATTAAGGGCTTGTGTTAACATTTATTGACTACTTTGTGCAAGATTCTGTACTAAATGTTAACAAATTATCTCCTTCCAAACCTCAGAAGACTATGAAGTAGGTGCTGCTATCATCTAATTTTATAGATGAGAAAACCGAGGCTTATGTTAAGTGATTTATCCAAGGTTATGCAGCTAAAATGTGGCACTCATTCATTCAATTAAGGATTTTTTTGAGCAATTTCTATGCCTGGAGAACTGTTCCAAGTGGTAGGGATATACCAGAAAACAAGAGAGTGACAAATACCCCTGACCTCATGGAGGTTACATTTCTAATGGTAAAAGACAAAAACTGAAATATATGTTATATAGTGATAAGCGTTAAGGAGAACTATAAAGCAGAGAAGGGGTATAGGGAGTATGTATGTAAGACTGTTTAGAGAAGGTGGTCAGAAAAGGTATCACTGAGAAGGTGACATTCGAGCAGAGCTCTGAGGGAGGTGAGAGAGTGAGCCATGAGAATATCTGTAGGCAAGAGCATTCCATGCGAAAGGAACAGAAATTTCAAAGGCCCCGATGCAGGAATATTCCTGGCATGGTCAGGGAACAATAAAGAGGTTAATATAACTGGAACAGAGTGAGCAGAAGGGAGAGTAGGAGATGAGATGAGAGAGGTAATAAGGATCCAGGTTGTATAGGGCCTTAGAGCCATTGTGAAGATTTGGCTTTTACTCTGGGACCAGAGAGTTTGGGCAGAGGAGTGATATATGGTATGACTTCTGTTTTAACAGGATCAGTCTATTATATTGAGAATCAGCTTGGGTTAAGGGGTCTAGCAAGGAGGAAGAACACATTAAGTGATTTGTCCAAAGATTAAATCTTTTGAGTTCAACTTGGTAAACACTGAATACAGGGCTGGATCTAGTACTTATGGATCTGAGGCTTTATACAATTTTGGGGGCCACCTTTAAGTGAAAGAATTCAGAAAGAGGTATATATGTGAGTTTTTTTTAATTAAAAAAAAAAAAAAAAGGAACTGGGAAAGGATCCCTCAGGTAAGGGACTCCGAAGCATAAGCTCCATCAGCTTCACAAGTAACTCGGCCTCTGAGTAAATTACTGTGCACCAGACTCTATGCTAGGCCCTGGGAACAAAAAGATGGATAAATCACAGTGATTAGCCTGAGCACCTGGACTATTGAAAGCCTTCTCTCTGACTTCCCTTAGCTCCTTTTCTTCAATCTGTCCGGCATACAAATGAAGATTTATTTTCCCAAATCACTGCTCTATCACTGTGGCACTCCTCTTTTAAAAGACTCCCATTGGCTTTCCATTGCCTGAAGGCGTTCTTATATTCTGTCAGGCATCAGCATCAGTTGAGGGGCTATGTGTGCCGTGTGTGGTGGTGGTGCGGAAATGCTTGTTCAAAATGAAGGTTCCCTGGCCCCAGCCCTAAACCTACTGAACCAGAGTCATTGGACTTGGGGCCTGTAATTCATTTACCACAGTCTCTCCAGGTGGTTCTGATGCAGATGGCTACACTTTAGTAGTAGCTAATGTGCTAAGGCCAAAGCTCCTTAATATGGGGATATCATCCATAATCTTGACCTACTCGCATCCTTGTTATTCTTCAACATAGACCCTCCATTCTAGCCATTGTTCCCTAAGCATGCTCTACCCCTTCTTGACTCTGTAGAACCTTTGATCACTTTGCTCCGTCTGGCTGAAATGCCCTTCCTCTCCTTACTGTCTCTCCAAATCTTTGCTATTCCTTAAGTTCGAATTCAGGTTTAGTCTCTTTCTTGGTGCCTTCTCTGACCCAACAGCCCATAGCCTTCACACTCCCAGAGTACTCATCAACAACCTTGTCATGTTTATTGCATTACTGTACTTCTTAGACATGTCTGTTATCTCAACCAGACCATAAACTCCCTCAGGATAGGGTCCATTCCTTTACCTTTTGGTATCTCCCAAAGGCCTTGCTCAGTACTGAGCAGGCAGAAAAAAACAACAGGAAGAGGCAGAAAAGAGTGTTTATGCTCATAATGGAGCATATTTCTTGTCCTTTATATTCTCATTTAGTAGAGCATAACAAATTCCCAAACAACTACTTTTCAATGAACAACTCAGATTTGGTTCATAAATATAGGTTCCAAAAATACATTGAAGATAAAAACCTCTTTGGCTCAGAATCTCTCGCGGCAAGAAGGTATTCGGTGATATACTACAGGATACCGGCTGCTATTTGTAAATATTTCAGGAATCAATTTATTCAGTGCTGTGGTTTTCAAATTTTTATCCAGGGTTGTATTTCATGTTTTGTTGCTCTTGAAGGAGCTTTATCTGTATGCTGAAATAGTATACTCCTAGGCTATTGGAAAAGAAACCCCAGCACCAAAGTATACCTAGAGGTTGCATTAAGGTTTCCTAGTGATTGTGACATTATACTTATCAAGGTTTAAGATAAGACGATGGTTCCAGAGTCACTCTCTCATTAACATGTTCATGCAAGAATGAGTATAATATCTACATTTTTTAAAGGAGGGCAAACCTTAGGCACAGGTTAATAAGCCATGGTCAGGCAATGAGATTATAATCTGGCTGAAAATTGAGTTTATGCAGATTTGGTTTTTCTATTTCTATAGGAGAGGCAGCATAGTTTAGTCAAGTGACTTTCAAACTGTTTTCCACTGTCTTAGGGCTCTATAGAATTACTCTGATGGCCACTGAGGGCAAGGGTCTGGTGGTTATGGCTGATACTGTTGTACGAGAGAAGTATTCAGATTTGATTTGGCTTCTGCCTGCATCACAAAAGGTAGAACTAAGCATGGTAAGAATGAATCCAATGTCAAGTTAGGTTGAGCTTGTGACCTCAAGTCTCTTGGCACAGATGATAGTTTATATCCCAGGGGATTGATCACAGATGGGATTATAGCACTGTTGTTTAGGAATCTTTAAGGAGGGGGTGTCTGGGTGGCTCAGCTGGTTAAGAACCTGCCTTGGCTCAGGTCATGATCCCAGAGAGCTGGCATATAGCCCTGCATTGAGTCGCTGCTCAGTGGGGAGTCTGCTTCTCCCTCTGCACAGCCCCCTCATGCTTGTGTGCTTTCTCAAAGAAATAAGTAAAAAATTAAAAAAAAATAGAAGGAATCTTTAAGGGATCATGAAAATGGACTAGGTCCATAAAGAAGCTGGGAGAGGAACAGATATTGTCCTGGTTTTCAAAATGGAAGAAGGTAAATTCTGTGAAGTATAGACTCATAAACTCAACTTTTTTTAAATAAGTGAACTCTACACCCAGTGTGGGGCTCGAACTCACAACTCCAAGATCAAGAGTCACAAGCTCTACCAACTGAGCCAGCCAGGCATCCCAAGACTCATAAACTCAACTTCTAGCATTTCTGTTTTCAATGTCATTGACTTCCACTCTTTATTTCCTTCCCTTTGTTTGCTTTGGGTTTATTTTGTTTCTACTTTCTTAAGCCAGAACTTTAGGTTATTAATTTGAGACATTTTCTTTTTTCTAATATAAGCATTTAGTGCTATAAATTTCCTCTCAGCACGTCTTTAGCCACATCCTTCAAAGTTTGATGTGTTTATTTTTATTTTCATTTAATTCAAAGTATTATTTTATTTTCTTTGAGACTTTTTCTTTGCCTTAAGGATTATTTAGATTTTGATTTGTTTCCAGTTGTTTGGAGATTTTCCTGTTATCTTTCTGTTATTGATTTGGTTCATCTTGGTATATATGTTCCATGTACATGTGAAAGAATGTATTCTGCTGTTGTTGACTGGTCTGTTCTATAAATGCCAATTAGATCCTGTTGGTTGATGGTGCTGTTGAATTCTTCTATATCCTTGCTGATTTTCTGTCTAGTTCTGTCAGTTTCTGAGACAAGTGTGTTGAAGTCTTCAATTACCCTTTTTTTTGTCTGTTTCTCCTTTCATTCTATCAGTATTTGCTTCATATATTTTGCAGCTCTGTTGTTTGGGGCATAAACATTGAAATTGTGTTATGTCGTCTTGGTGGACTGACACATTTCATTATATAATGTTCTCTCCCTCATTATCTCTAATAATTTTCATTTCTCTGGTCTACTTTATTTGACATTAATATAGCTACTCTTGCTTTCCTTTGTTTAATATTCTCATGATATAACTTTTTCTATTCTTTTACTTCCAACCCACATATATTGTTATTTGAAGTTTCTGTTATAAGCTTATCATTGTGTCATATTTTGAAACTATTCTACCACTATGTCTTTTAATTTGTGTATTTAGACTGTATACATTTAATGAAATTATTGATATGTTAGGGCTTAAGTGTAACATTTTTTGTTTTCTATTCTCTCTGTTCTTCACTTTTGTGTTTATTTTTCCTTCATTCTTTTGATTTACCTTCTTTAGAATTCCATTTTGATTTGTGTGTATTTTTTTCCAGCTTTGTTGAGACATATGTCACATACCAAACAATTCAGCCACTTAAAGTACATAATTCGATGGTTTTTAGTATACTGAGTTGTGCAATCACCACCACAATCTTTATCACCCCAAAAGAAACCTTGTAACCCTCTAAGCAACCACTTTCTCTCTCTCTCTCTCTCTATATATATATGCCTATTTGGGGGCATTTCATGAATGGGATCATATAATATGTGATCTTTTGTGACTGCCTTTCCTTAGCATGTTTTCAAGGTTCATCCATGTTGAGCAGGGAGCCTGGCGCAGGGCTTGATCCCAGGACCCTGAGACCATGACGTGAGCCAAAGGCGACGCTTAACTGATTGAGCCACCCAGACGCCCCTATTCTTACAGTTTTTAAAAAAATGGATTCTTTTCGGGACGTCTGGGTGGCTCAGTTGGTTAAGCATCTGCCTTCGGCTCAGGTCATGATCCCAGGGTGCTGGGATCGAGTCCCACGTCTGGCTCCTTGCTCAGCGAGGAGCCTGCTTCTCCCTCTGCCTACCCATCCCCCTGCTTCTGTGCGCTCTCTCTCTGACAAATAAATAAAGTCTTTAAAAAAAAGAATAAGGGGCGCCTGGGTGGCTCAGTCGTTAAGCGGCTGCCTTCAGCTCAGGTCATGATCCCAGGGTGCTGGGATTGAGCCCCGAGTCGGGCTCCCTGCTCCGCGGGAAGCCTGCTCCTCCCTCTCCCACTCCCCCTGCTTGTGTTCCCTCTCTTGCTGTATTTCTCTGTCAAATAAATAAATAAAATCTTAAAAAAAAAAAAAAAGGAATAAGAAAATGGATTCTTTTGGAATGCCTGGCTGGTTCAGTCAATAGGACATGTGACTCTTGATCTCAGGGTTGTGAGTTCAAGCCCCATCCACATTGGGTGTGGAGCCTACTGAAAAAAATGGATTCCTAAGGATTTTCTACATAGCAGATCATGTAATGTGTGAATAGAGATAGTTGTACCTTATCCTTTCCAATCTAGATACCTTTTATTTAATTTTCCTAAGTGTCCTGGTTAGAACCTCCAATAAAAATTTTGAATAGGAGTGGTGAGAAAAAAAAAAGAAGTGGTGAGAGCAGACATTCTTGTTACCAGTCTTAAAGGGAAAACATCCATCTCTCACCACTAAGTAGGATGGTAGCTATGGGTGTTTTGTAGATGCTTTTTATCAGACTGAGGTTTTCCTTCTCTTCCTAGTTTGAGTGTTACTGACATGAAAAGGTGCTGGAGGTTGTCGGATGTTTTATCTGCATCTATTGAGATGATCCATGTATTTTTTGTTTTTTAATTCCATTCATATGGTGTATTATATTCATTGATTTTTTTTTAAATTTAATATATATCCTTATGTTTGTGGGATAAATCGCAGCTAGTCATGGTGTATAATTCTTTCTATATGTTGATGGATTTGGTTTGCTAGTATTCTGTTGAAGAGTTTTGAGTCTATATTTTTAAGAGATATTGGTATGTAGATACTTTTTCACATCATGTTGTCATCTGATTTTAGTATCAGTGTAATAAGGGACTCATAGAATGAGTTGGGAAATGTTCCCTCTTCTATTTTTTTTTAAAGATTTTATTTATTTATTTGAGAGAGAGCGTGCACGCACGTGAACACAAATAGGGGGGAAGGGGCAGTGAGAGAGGGAGAAGCAGACTCTCCGCTGAGCAGGGAGCCTGATATGGGGCTTGATTCCAGGACCCAGAGAACATGACCTGAGCCGAAGGCAGATGCTTAACTGACTGAGTCACCCAGGTGCCCCTTCCTCTTCTATGTTTTGGGAAAGTTTTTCAAGAATTGATATTAGGACTCCGTGCTCAGCGCAGAGTCTGCTTGAGATTCTCTCTCCCTCTTTCACTGCCCCTCCTGCTCATGCTCTCTCTCTTTCTCTAAAATAAATAAATAAATCTTAAAAAAAAAAGAATGGATATTAATTCTTGAAATATTTGGCAGAATTTACCTGTAAAGTCAGTTGGTCCTGGGCTTTTCTTTGTTGAGAAGTGTTTGATTACTGATGCACTTTCTTTCCTTGTTAAAATTCTACTCATAGGGCGCCTGGGTGGCTCAGTTGGTTAAGTGACTGCCTTCGGCTCAGGTCATGATCCTGGAGTCCCAGGATCGAGTCCCACATCGGGCTCCCTCCTCGGCAGGGAGTCTGCTTCTCCCTCTGACCCTCTTCCCTCTCGTGCTCTCTATCTCTCATTCTCTCTCTCTCAAATAAATAAATAAAATCTTTAAAAAAATAAAAAATAAAATTCTACTCATATTGTTGTTATTGAATAAGTTTTGGTCATTTGTGTTTCCTAGAAATTTACCCATTTCATTTATTATCTAATTTATTGGCATCCAGGTTTTTATACAATTCCTTCAAAATTGTTTTTATTTCTGCAATGTCTTTTAGCTTGGGCTGTTATAACAAAGTACCATAGATTGTGTGGCTTATAAACACCACACATTGATTTCTCACATTTCTGGAGGCTAGAAGTCTGAGGATGCCAAGCATAGTTGAATTCTGGAGAACCCCTCTTGGTTGTAGACTGCCGTCTATCCACTGTGACCTCACATGGCAGAAGTGGGCAGGGGAGCTCTCTGGGGTCTCTTTTCTAGGGACACTAATTCCATTCTTGAGGGCTCCCAAAGACCCCACCTTGAAATACCATCATGTTGGGGATTAGGTTTCAAAATAGGAATTTTCAGGGGACACAAACATTTAGTCGATAGCACCTACCTTTTTTAATTTCAGACTCTAGTAACTTGAGTCTTATCTTTTTTTTATTCTTGATCAGTCTAGCTAAAGGTTCGTCAATTTTGTTGATCTTTACAGAGAACCAAATCTTGGTTTCATTGATTTTTCTTTATTGATTTCTATTTTCTATTTTACCTTTGTTCTAATATTTATTATTTTTTAACCTCTGCTTTAGATTTAGTTTGTTCTTCTTTTCCCAGTGACTCAAGGTAGAAGGTTATCTTATTGATTCGAAATCTTAAATCTTTCTTTTCTTTTTTTTTTGGCAGTTATAGCTATAAAATCCTGTTAAGCATTGTTTTCACTAGATCCTATAAATTTTGGTATTTATGTTATCATTTTCATTTATCTTAAAGTATTTTCTAATTTCCCTTATGATTTCTTATTTGACCTATTGATTATTTAGGAGTTTGGTGTTTAATTGCTCATTGTGAACATGCCAAATTTCCTTCTGTGACTGATTTATAATTTTGTTCTATTGTGGTTGAAGAACATACTTTGTATGACTTCTGTCCTCTTAAGGGTATTGAGTCTTGTTTTATGGCCTACCATGTGGTTTATTGTGGAGAGTATTCCATGTGCCCTTGAGAAGAATGTGTACTCTGCCGTTCTTGGGAGGTGTGTTCTATATGTGTCCATTAGGTATAGATATTTTATAATGTTATTCAGTTCTTCTGTTTCCTTGTTAATATTCTGTCTTGTTGTTCTATCCATTATTGAACGTGGATTATTTAGTCTTTAAGTATATTATGGAATCAATTGTTTCTTCATTTCTGTCAGATTTTGCTTCATGTAATTTGGTGCTTTGTAATTGGGTGCATATGTTTATAAATGTTATATATTCCTGATGGATTGTCCCTTTTATCATTGTAAAATAACCCTCTTTAGCTCTAAAAGCACTTTTTTGTTTTAAAGTGTATTTTGTCTGATACCTACTCTAGCCACTCCAGCATTCTTAGTACTGCTGTTTGCATGGTAGATCTTTTTCATCCTTTTACTTTCAGTCTATATCTTTGAATGTTAAGTGTAGACAGCATACAGTTAGATCTTGATTTTTATCTATTCTGACAAACTTTGCCCTTTAATTATATTGTTACTGAAATAATTTTGTTTATGCTATTTTTACTTTTTTGTTTTCTATATGTCCCATGCCTTTTTGTTACTCTATTTCTCATGTACTGCTTTCTTTTGCATTAAGTGAATATTTTCTATTGTAAACTTTCAGTTTCTTTAATTTTTCCCACTGTAGTTTCGAATTATTTCCTTTTGGTTCCTTTGTGGTTCCTTAGGCTCACTAGACAGATGTTACCAGAATCTGCTCCAGATTTGTACTAATTTAGTTCCAATGAGACATAGAAATGTTACTCCTGTGTAGCTCTATTCCCTTTTTCCTCTTTTTGTGATGTTATTGTTTATATGTATTATGTATGTTAAAAGCACAACACAGTGCTATAATTATTACTTCATACAATTTTATATCTTTTAAAGAAACAGGAGCAAGAATAACATGTATGTATGTATGTATAGCTTTTGCTATATTGACCTTATTTCCCATTACTGGTTTCTTCATTTATTTCTGTTGATCCGTGTTACCATCTAGAGTCATTTCCTTCATCCAGTACAGCTCTGCTCCCTGCCACCACCTTGGCGTTATTGGCAAATATGTTACAATTACCCAGCAGTGCAATTTTATATATATATATATATTTTAGTTGTTTTTTTTAAATTTGTTAAGAGAAGAAAGGAAAGAAATATGCATTTATACTGTCTTTTATAATGATATTACTACCTTTACAAGTGCTTTTTGCTTTTTTGTGTGGATTTGAAATACTGTCTGGTTCACTTGCATTCAGCCTATTCTTTCTTGTAAGGTGGGTCTGTTAACAACAAATTCTCTCAGACTGTGTTGATCAAGGAATGTGTTTATATCACATTTATTATTTAAAGATAGCTTTGAGGGATATAGGATTCTTGGTTGATAGTATTTTGTTCTTCTTTTGGCACTTTGAATATGTTTTTATCCTGCCTCCTGGCCTCCATTTTTTCTGATGACAAGTCAGCTGTTAATTTTATTGGAATTTCCTCAAAAATGACCCTTTTTTTTCTTGTTGCTTTCATGATTTTCTCCATGTCTTTTGGCTTTCATCAGTTTTACTATGATGTATCTTTTTGTGGATCTGGTCGGTTTTATTATATTTGACATTCATTGAGCTTCTTAGATGTGTAGATTGAAGATTTTGATCAAATTTGAAAATATTCGGGTGCCTGGGTGGCTCAGTCGGTTAAGCGACTGCCTTCGGCTCAGGTCATGATCCTGGAGTCCCGGGATCGAGTCCCGCATCGGGCTCCCTGCTCAGCAGGGAGTCTGCCTCTCCCTCTGACCTTCTTCCCTCTCATGCTCTCTCTCTACCATTCTCTCTCTCTCTCAATAAATAAATAAAAATCTTTAAAAAAAATTTGAAAATATTCAGCCATTATTTCTTTGAATATTTTTTCTGCTCCTTTCTCTCCTCCCTTTTGGCACTTCTGTTACATGCATGTTGTATACTTTGCAGGGTCGCATAGTTCTCTGAAGCTCTTTTGTTTTTTTGTTTTTTTAATGTAATCTCTACAACCCAACATGGGGCTCAAACTCAAGATCCTGAGATTGAGTCGCATGCTCCACCAACTAAGTTAGCCAGGTGCCCTGACTCTGAAGCTCTTTTTATTTTCTTTTTTCCTCTGTATTATTTTGATTGTATAGTATCTGTAGGTCTATATTCATACTTGTTAATTCTTTCTTTTTTCTTTCTTTCTTTCTTTCTTTCTTTCTTTCTCTTTCTTTCTTTCTTTTCTTTCTTTCTTTCTTTCTCTTTCTTTCTTTCTTTCTTTTCTTTCTTTCTTTCTCTCTTTCTTTCTTTCTTTCTCTCTTTCTCTCTTTCTCTCTTTCTTTCTTTCTTTCTTTCTTTCTTTCTTTCTTTTCTTTCTTTCTTTCTTTCTCTCTTTCTTTCTTTCTTTCTCTTTCTTTCTCTCTTTCTCTCTTTCTTTCTTTCTTTCTTTCTTTCTTTCTTTCTTTCTTTCTTTCTTTCTCTCTCTCTCTCTCTCTCTCTCTCTCTTTCTTTCTTTCTTTCTTTCTTTCTTTAACTCTTTCTTTTGGCAGTTCAAATCAACTGTTGAGCCCCTCTAGTAAATTTTTCTTTTAAGTTATCATACTTTAAGCTTCAGAATTTCCATTTAGTTCTTTTTTATAGTTTCTATCTTCTTACTGACAGTCTCTATTTGATGAGACATTGTTATCATAACTTTTCTTATTTAAGCATGATATTCTTTAGTGCTTTGAATATGTTTTGTACTGGCTACTTTGAAATCTTTGTTCATTAAATCTGACATCTGTCCACTCTCAGGCAATTTCTGTTGCCTGCTTTCCCCCATATATGGGTCAGACTTCACTGTTTTATTCATGTCTTACAATTTTTTTGTTGGAAATGGGCCGTTTTATTTTTTTATTTATTTTTAAGATTATTTATTTATTTATTTGACAGAGAGAGACACAGCGAGAGAGGGAACACAAGCAGGGGGAGTGGGAGAGGGAGAAGCAGGCTTCCTGTGGAGCAGGGAGCCCAATGTGGGGCTTGATCCCAGGACTCTGGGATCACCACCTGAGCCAAAGGCAGATGCTTAACAAGCCACCCAGGCGCCCCAGAAACGGGCCATTCTAGGTAACATATTGTAGCAACTCTGGTTACAGGTCCACATTACACTCCACCTGTGTTTGTAGGGATGCTTGTTATACATGTTTGTTTCTGGCTAGCTGGATCGTTTAACTGGATCATTTTTAATGAAATGTATTTCATCTCTATAGTACAAGCTTCTGATACTTCTTGGAGGACATAGCAATGGGCATATGCACAATCACCTCAGAATGCTTGTTGTTTTGGCAGGGCTCTCTTTGTCTCTTTCCCTGAGCACACCTAGTTATCAAGCTCCACTAATTGCTGGCTAATTGGTCTATTATTTTCAACAATGTCCTGGAAAATAAATTGCTGCACAGACTGATTCAATTAAAATCAGATCCTTTGTGAGGACAGTGTTTTTTTTTTTTTAACTTTCTTCTACAGTCTTATCCCTTTAAACTTTTTCTTTTTCCTTCTTCCCTCCCTTCCTCCTAATTTTTTCCTCCAGCTTTACTGAGATATAACTGATAGACAACATTGTGTAAGTTTAAGGTGTACAACATGATGATTTGATACATGTTTATATAAAATGATAACCATAGAAGCGTTAGTTCACAATTGCATCACTTCACATAATTATTTTTTTGGTGTGGTAGGAACATTTAGAATTTACTCCCTTAGCAACTTTAAAGTAAATAATGTAGTATTGTTCGCTATAGTCATGCTGTACATTAGATCTTAAGAGCTTACTTACCTTATAATTGAAAGTTTGTACCCTTTGACCAACACATTCCCATTTCTCCTGCCCCTAGAACCCTGGCAAGAACCATTCTACTCTCTGTTCTGTGAGTTTGGCTTTTTAATTAATTAATTAATTAATTTATTTATTTATTTATTTATTTTAAGAGAGAGAGAGAGCAAGACAGGGGAGGAGCAGAGGGAGAGGAGAGAGAGAATCTTAAGCAGACTCCACGCCCGGCACAGAGCCTGACACAGGGCTCAGTCTCACGACCCTGGGACCATGACCTGAGCCAAGATCAAGAGTTGGACACAAGCAACTAAGTTACCCAGGCACCCCAAGTTTGGCTTTTTTAGATTTCATGTATAAGTGATATCATACAGTATTTGTCTTTCTCTGACTTATTTCAATTAGCATAAAGGTCCAAATGTTGCAAATGGCAGGCTTTCCTTCTTTCTCATAGCTGAAAAATATTCCATTGTGTGTGTCTGTGTGTCACAACTTATTCCATTGATCCTTAGACTCTTAGGCTATTTCAGTGTCTTGGTTACTGTCAATAATGCTGCAATGAATGTGGGAGACCAGATACCTCTTTGAGATCCTAATTTCATTTCCTTTGCATACATACCCAGAAGTGAGATTGCTAGATCATACGGTAGTTCTATTTTTAATTTTTTGAACAACCTCCATACTTTCTGTAATGGCTGTACCAATTTACATTCCCACCAATAGTGCACAAAGGTCCTCTTTTCTCCACATCCTTACCGACACTTGTTATCTCTTGTCTTTTTGATAATAACCATTCTAACAGGTGGTTTTCATTTGCATTTCCCTGATGATTAGTGATGTTGAGCCCCTTTTCATGTACCTATTGGTCATTTGTGTATCTCTTTGGAAAAATGTTTATTCAGTTCTTCTGGTCACTTTTAAATTGGATTTTTTAAGATTTTTTTATTGGTTATTTTTGCTCTTGGGTTGTATGAGTTCCTTATACATTTTGTATATTAACCCCTTATCAGATAGATGGTTAGCAGATATTTTCTCCCATTCCATAGGTTGCCTTTTCATTTTATTGATTGATTCTTTTGCAGTGCAGAAGCTTTTTAGTTTGATTAAATCCCTCTTGATGATTTTTTTTTTTTTTTTTTGCTTTTGTTGCCTATGCTTTTGGCATTGTATCCAAAAAAATCCTTGCCAAGACTAATGTCAAGAAGCTTTTTTCCTATGTCTTCTTCTAGGAGCTATAAGGTTTTGGGTGTTATATTTAAATCCTTAAAATATTTTGAGTTACTTTTTGTTAGTGGTATCAGATCAGGGCTCATTCTTTTGCACGTGATTATCCAGTTTTCCAAACACCACTTCTTAAAGAGACTATCATTTCCCCATTGTCTATTCTTGGCTCCCTTGTCACATATTAGTCGACCGTATATGTGTGAGTTTATGTCTGGGCTTTTAACTGTGTTCCTTTGGTGTGTGTGCCTGTTTTTATGACAGTACCATACTGTTTTGATTACTATAGCTTTGTAATATAGTTTGAAATCAGGAATGCGATGTCTCCAGCTTTGTTCTTTCTCAAGATTGCTTTGGCTATTCAGGGTATTTTGTGGTTCCATGTGAGTTTTGGGATTGTTTGTTCTATTTCTATGAGAAATAACATTAGAATTTTGGTCAAGATTGCATTGAATCTACAAATGGCTTTGGGTAGTATGGAAATTTTAATAGTATTCTTCCAACCTATGAACATAGGTTTCCATTTACATACATTTTCTTCAATTACTTAAATCAACGTTTTACAGTTTTCACAGTATAGAACTTCACTTCCTTGGTTAAATTTATTCCTAAGTATTTTGTTGTTTTGATGACAGTGTACATGTAATTAAAAAAAATTTTTTTTTCAGATAGTTCATTTTTAGTGTCTAGAAACTTGAGGAAAAGGAAGGTCTATTGTATTGCCCAATTTTTGACTCTTCTCCCTATACTTTCTTCCTTCCTAATGTTCCAAGATTCCTTCTTTTATTATTTTCTTCCTGCTTCATTAATATCCTTTAGCCGTTCTTTTAGGGTGAGTCTGCTGGTGACAAATTCTCTTAATTTCCCTTCATCTGATATAGTATTGATTTGTCCTTTTTTCATGAAGAATATTTTCACTGGATATGGAATTCTGGGTTGATATTTCTTTGCTTAGCATTTAAAAAGAGTGTGCCACATACTCTGGTTTCTCTTCAGATCGCATAAATCTTTCGCCTTTTACTAAAAAGAGTGTGCCACTCCCTTCTGGCCTCAAGGGAGAGCCATGAGTGGGAGTTGTGTGGAGAAGGGAGCACCCACCTCCTGGCTATGCTTATCCTGAACTTGTATAGAGAAATCTGCTGTAATTTGTGTTCTTTTCCCCTGGAAAGTAAGGTGTCGTTTCTCTCTTGCTACTCTCTAGGTTTTCTTTGTCTCTGATTTTCAGGAGTTTGATTCTAATGTATTGTGGCATGAATTTCTTTGGGTCTATCCTGTTTGAGGTTTTTGCATTTGTAGATTTATTGCATTTGTAAGTTTATGTCATTCACCAAATTTGGGGAATTTTAAGCCATTATTTCTTTTTATTTATTTGTTTATTTATTTCTTTTAAAGTTAGCTGTACACTCAGTGGTGTGGCTTGAACTCACAACCTGAGATCAAGAGTCACATGCTCTACAAACTGAGCCAGCCAAGCACCCCTCAGCCATTGTTTCTTTGAATACTACTTTAGCGCCATTCTTTCTTATCACTTTATGGGACTCTGATGGCATGAATGTTAGATCTTTTGTTATAGAACCACAGGTCCCTAAGTATTTTTTCCCATCTATTTTTTTTTCTGTTGTTCAGTATTGGTCATTTCTTTTTACTTTATCCTTTCTTTAAAATTTCGATTCAGTTTTAGTAAATGGCAGAGCCACATCACATGCTATACCAGTTCAGGGGGAGAATTTTCTTTCTATTTTTTTATTTAATTAAAAAAGTTTTTTTTAAAGATTTTATTTATTTATTTGACAGAGAGGACAAGCAGGGGGAGCGGCAAGCAGAGACAGAAGGAGAAGCAGGCTCCCTGCTGAGCAGGGAGCTAGATGCGGGGCTCAATCCCAGGACCCTGGGATTATGACCTGAGCCAAAGGCAGATACTTAACCAACTGAGCCACCCAGGCACCCCCCAGGGTGAGAATTTTCTAATTAACCTTTTCTAATATTAAAACTACTTCTTGGGGTTCCTGGGTGGCACAGTGAGTTGAGCGTCCAACTCTTGGTTTCATCTCAGGTAGTGATCTCAGGGGTCGTGGGCTCAAGCCCCACATCGGGCTCGCACTCAGCATAGAGTCTGCTTGGGATTCTTTCTCCCCTCTTTCTCTTCCCTTCCCCCCATGTGCTCTCTCCCTTCCTCTCTCTAAAATCAATAAGTAAATCTTAAAAACAAAAAACAAAAAACAAATCCCGCTTCCCTTAGTATTGTCCTAAATTCTACCCTGAATTTAGGGAAGAGTGGCTGGATGGGCCATATGTTTCCTGGGGGAAATCCAAATTGCTATGTTCCCTCTTTGTAAGGAAATGGGACAGGAAGAACAAGTTCTAGCCCCCAAAGAAAGGACTTACAAGCAATAAATATGTTGCTCCATCCTTATGAGACCTGCCGGCCTTTAAAAGGGAACTACATCCTTAACCCACAAGTGTTTTTCACCATGACAGTGGCTCCTGTTGTTTCTTGCAGCAGAAAGCCCTGGGCTCCTCCTTGAGCCTCTACCCTCCATCTACCACCAGCAGGAGTGAGCCAGGGCATGGGTGGCCTCTGCCATCTTGTGCATGCCATGCTTCTTCTTGATCACAGGGCCCTGTTTGTGAAAAGCCTCCCGCAGTTCCTGTGACAACTTCTCTGGCATCAGCATCCACCAGTGCTTCTTCTCCCTGCACTCAGTAATCATCCACTTCATGACCAGAAAGCAATGACGCCGGTCAGCTAGTGGCCCAGGGACTTGGTAGAAATGGCCACCTCTCAAGATGGGTACCAGCCCAATCACAGGCTCATAGTTCTTCAGGGCTTGGTGGAAGATGGTGTAGGGGTTGTGTTGGATGGTTGTTCCTCTGCAGAAGCAGCATGGTACTTCTCAAACTCCTTCCTTTTCCCAGCTTCCAGAGTCTGCATCATAAAGGGTCTGGCCAGTACTTTGTTTCCTCCTTTCATCATTATATTGGTGAATTTACTGACACTGGGTCTTCAAACACAAAGCTTGTTTTTGTCACTGGGGCAGCTTTAATAAGCTGAATCTTCCTGAGTTCCTGCTCATACTTCTCAGAATGGGTAATTTCTACTATTCTATCTTTATGTCCACTCATTCTTTCCCCTATCACCTTTATTCTGCTTTTGGCTCCTTGTAGCAATTTTTCATTTTGGTTACTATATTTTCAATTCTAAAATTTGATTTTTCTTTATGTCTTCTATTTCTTTGCTGGGACACTATATTTATTTGATGGGAACTTTGGGACTTTTTTTTTTAAAGATTTTATTTATTTATTTGACAGAGAGACAGTGAGAGCAGGAACACAAGCAGGGGGGGTGGGAGAGGGAGAAGCAGGCTCCCTGCAGAGCAGGAAGCCCGATGTGGGACTAGATCCCAGGACCCTGGGATCATGACCTGAGCCGAAGGCAGACGCTTAACAACTGAGCCACCCAGGCGCCCACTTTGGGACTTTCTATCTTTCATTTTCTTCAATCGTTTACATAATTTTTCATTGAAACATTATGATGACTAACATCCTTGTCACATAATTCTATTATTTGTGTCTCTTGTTTTCATCTGATGATTTTCTTTTCCTCATTCAGATTTTCCTGATTCTTAGTATGATGAATGATTATTTTTGTGTATCTTGGCAATTGAGGCTATTATGTTATGAGACTCTGGATCTTATTAAACTTTTATAGGACTCCTCAGTCACCACACAAGGGTGGGAAATGGTATGTTGCTTCATTACTGCCAATTAGGGATGGAAGTGCACATTTCCTACTAGGCCACCTTTGACATTCCATGAATAAGAACCTCTTGTTATTTTTGGGCAGGGATAAAATTTCAGGTCTTTACTAGGCCTCTGCTGACATAACCTTGGCTGGAAGGAGAAAGAGTGCCTCATTACTGTTCCTCACATCGCCTCCACTGTCACCATGGAAGGGATGGGGGGCTCCTTATCACTGGGTCAGAATGAAAGTTCCAGGTATCTACTCTGCCTTTTTTTTTTTTTTTTTTTGTCACCAACCTAGTATGGGGGAAGAGATGACTAGTTACAGCTTTGTGAAGGTAGAAGTCTAGGTTTCCTACCTGGCTTATCCTGTCATGGGTTGTGCACAACCACAATTTTTATGCCATGGTATTTGACTGGAGTAAGGTGATTATTATCTAAAAGTTTTCTGTCTTGGGGCGCCTGGGTGGCTCAGTTGGTTAAGCGACTGCCTTCGACTCAGGTCATGATCCTGGAGTCCTGTGATTGAGTCCCGCATCGGGCTCCCGGCACGGCAGGGAGTCTGCTTCTCCCTCTGACCCTCTTCCCTCTTGTGCTCTCTATTTCTCATTCTCTGTCTCTCAAATAAATAAATAAAATCTTTAAAAAAAAAGTTTTCTGTCTTATCAAGCTGCCTTTATCCTGGTCCTTTGGCTAGAGAGAACAGGTTTTACTTGGAGCACGTATAGTCTGCATTCATGGGTGTATCCTGGTTACAAGATTCTACTGCACCCAATTCAGCATATATTAGGTGAAAGGAAAACCCAGGGAATTTAACCTCATGCCATTCCTTGAGTCTCAATGTTCCTACCTGGTCTTTCTTCTCTCCACCTTCCAGAGTCATCTTCTGTTTTTATATATAATGTTCAGGGTTGGTAATTATACTTAGTGAAAGAATATGGAGAAGTACATTTCCTCCTCCATCTTATCATAGAATCAGAAGTCCAGGGAATAATTAGATATAGCCATGTTAGGTACTGGAGATATTTTGATGCAGCTATTTTGATATAGCATCAGAACACAATTATGTTAAAACAGAAGAATACTTTTATTACTAGGTAATAAATATTCTTTTCACTATAAGAGTCATTCCTGCCTCTCACTTCCTCTATCCCTGACCTCCTTGGAAGTGGGAGCTCCTTTATCTCTTTGAAGGAAAGCAGAACTGCCTAGGATTAATGGGCTCTCTAATGCTGGTGGGAGATTGCTGAAGAGGCTTTCTGTTGGATCTCATCCTCTGACTCCTCCTGAGGTGGTACCCATTAATGGCTTATATGATTATCTCTGCTGAAAGATATGGCACTTATACCAAGGTGGAAATAGAAACAGAAATTGGAAGCCTGTAGCATCTGTGTTATCCTTGCAACAAATGAAGACTTAGCTCTTGTACTTATCCTAAAGTGGTTTTTGTTAGAGTGGAGATAGATACAGTGATTAGCTTTGAGGTCAATAATAGTAAACTGTAGTCCAAGGCCACAGAACTTAGAGAAAGAGTGTTGTAACTTGCAGACTTTATGACCACAATAAGGTAACCTAGGGTTATATGGTTTGCTACTTTCCTGGAAATGCAATCACTTCTTTATTGTTCATAGAGTTTTCTCCCCTTCTTTTTCAACATGAAATGATGGCTTTTGCCATAAGCATCTTAACTCCTGTTGCTCAGGATTCTCAGTTGGAAAGGGGACAGAAAAGTAGGGGTGGGACTACCTAGACTTGTACATATTAACTGAGCATATTGAGTGAATGTTGATACATTAAGATGTAGAATCCATATCCCTTTTATTTAAAAAAAATTTTTTTTAAAGTAAACTCTACACCCAACATGAGCTTGAACTCACAACCCTAAAATCAAGAATCACATGTTCTACCAACTGCGCCAGCCAGGTGCCCCCATCTATAACCTCTTTAGATAATACTGTCAAAGGAATCAGACAGCATGGCTTCATCCGCTAGCTTTTCTGTTAACTACCTGTGAGCCTTTGGCAAGTTATCTAACCTTTCAGAGCCTTGGTTTCTTCAGTAGTAAAGTGAGCATCATGGTAGCACCTACCTTTTTGAGTTATTGTGACATTTCTATGCAATAAAGATTATAAGCACTTAGAAAAACCTGGTCCATTGTAAGCATTCAATACATGTTAAAGTGATGAATATTTTTAAGGAGAATATTTCTAGTTATATGGATGGTTCCTAACTGCTGACAGTATTTAATTTCTTTTGTTTTTTCCGTTTCTGACCTCTAAGTAAAGTGTGGATTTGTGTAGTCCTTTAGCTTTTAGGGACTCTCTAGTAGTACAAGTGCCTCAACTAAATTTTTGGGTCATTTTTATTGTGTGAGTTCATGGGATTATAAGATATTTGTCCAGAAGTTCTGGCCATTTGACAATTGTGGGTAATAATTTTAGAAAACTAAACCAGCATTAAAAAAAAATCACGCAAGGGGCGCCTATGCGGCTTAGTTGGTTAAGTGTCTGGCTCTTGATTTCGGCCTGGGTCATGATCTCAGGATCCTGGGATCAAGCCCTGCAACGGAGCCTGCTTGGGATTCTCTCACTCCCTCTCCTTCTGCCCCTCCCCAGCCCCTGCTTGCACGTTCTCTCTCTCTCCAAAAAACAAAAAACAAAACAAAACAAAAAAAACAGGCAACTTAACTTTTGAAAATGCGACTGAAATAAAACTGTCATTCTTCCCTTTCATTTCAGCGTGGTCTGGGACTCTTGGGAGAATGTACGCTGAGCGTAAACTCTGTATCTTAGGCCGATATGCCTATACTTAACACTCAGGCAGTGTCTTAACTATTCAGTATCTCCCTTCAGGGAATACTGATATATGTTTACTGTTACTTATTAATCGTATCTATGAAGACTTTTGTTTATCATTTTAGGTATATGTCCAAACAAAGCATTAGTAGTTTGGCCTTTTTTAGCCTCCTTAAAGGGATTATGATATTTGCTTGTCTGAAGAGTAATGCCAAAGGATGATATTTAGCTACAGTTGGAAAAAATCATTCTTGGGTGCCTGGGTGGCTCAGTCATTAAGCATCTGCCTTCGGCTCAGGTCATGATCCCAGGGTCCTGGGATCGAGCCCCGCATCAGGCTCCCTGCTCCACGGGCAGCCTGCTTCTCCCTCTCCCACTCCCCCTGCTTGTGTTCCCTCTTTCACTGTGTCTCTGTCTGTCAAATAAATAAAATCTTTAAAAAAAAGAAAAAATCATTCTTCACCTTAAATTTCTAGAATATTTAATAATTTATATGTTTAAAACATTAGAGTGGAGAAAGATGAATGTATCAGAGACAAATATGTTTTGGTTTGCTATATATTAACTTGAAACCTAGTTATTTCTTTTTTTTTAATTTTTTTATTGTTCTGTTAATCACCATACATTACATCATTAGTTCTTGATGTAGTGTTCCATGATTCATTGTTTGTGCATAACACCCAGTGCTCCACGCAGAACGTGCCCTCTTTAATACCCATCACCAGGCTAACCCATCCCCCCCCTCCTCCCCTCTAGAACCCTCAGTTTGTTTTTCAGAGTCCATCATCTCTCATGATTCATTTCCCCCTCCGACTTGCTCCCCTTCATTCTTCCCCTCCTGCTATCTTCTTCTTTTTCTTTTTTCTTAACATATATTGCATTTTTTGTTTCAGAGGTACAGATCTGTGATTCAACAGTCTTGCACAATTCACAGCACTCACCATAGCACATACCCTCCCCAATGTCTATCACCCAGCCACCCCATCCCTCCCACCCCCCACCACTCTAGCAACCCTGTTTGTTTCCTGAGATTGAGAATTTCTCATATCAGTGAGGTCATATGATACATGTCTTTCTCTGATTGACTTATTTCACTCAGCATAACACCCTCCAGTTCCATCCATGTCATTGCAAATGGCAAGATCTCATTCCTTTTGATGGCTGCATAATATTCCATTGTGTATATATACGACATCTTCTTTATCCATTCATCTGTCGATGGACATCTTGGCTCTTTCCACAGTTTGGCTATTGTGGACATTGCTGCTATAAACATTGGGGTACACGTACCCCTTCGGATCCCTACATTTTTATCTTTGTGGTAAATACCCAGTTGTGCAATTGCTGGATTGTATGGTAGCTCTATTTTCAACTGTTTAAGGAACCTCCATACTGTTTTCCAGAGGGGTCGCACCAGCTTGCATTCCCACCAACAGTGTAGGAGGGTTCCCCTTTCTCCACATCCCCGCCAACATCTGTCATTTCCTGACTTGTTAATTTTAGCCATTCTGACGGATGTGAGGTGGTATCTCATTGAGGTTTTGATTTGGATTTCCCTGATGCTGAGCGATGTTGAGCACTTTTTCATGTGTCTGTTCGCCATTTGGATTTCTATGGAAAAATGTCTGTTCATGTCTTCTGCCCATTTCTTGATTGGATTATTTGTTCTTTGGGTGTTGAGTTTGATAAGTTCTTTATTGATTTTGGATACTAGCCCTTTATCTGATATGTCCTTTGCAAATATTTTCTCCCATTCTGTCGGTTGTCTTTTCGTTTTGTTGACTGTTTCTTTTGCTGTGCAAAAGCTTTTTATCTTGATGAAATCCCAATAGTTCATTTTTGCCCTTGCTTCCCTTGCCTTTGGTGATGTTTCCTTTTTTTTTTTAAAGATTATTTATTTATTTATTTGAGAGAGAGAGAGAGAATGAGAGATAGAGAGCACGAGAGGGAAGAGGGTCAGAGGGAGAAGCAGACTCCCCGCCGAGCAGGGAGCCCGATGCGGGACTCAATCCTGGGACTCCAGGATCATGACCTGAGCCGAAGGCACTCACTTAACCAACTGAGCCACCCAGGCGCCCCTTTGGTGATGTTTCTAGGAAGAAGTTGCTGCGGCTGAGGTCGAAGAGGTTGCTACCTGTGTTCTCCTTTAGGATTTTGATGGACTCCTGTCTCACGTTTAGGTCTTTCAACCATTTGGAGTCTATTTTTGTGTGTGGTGTAAGGAAATGGTCCAGTTTCATTCTTCTGCATGTGGCTGTCCAATTTTCCCAACAGCAATTGTTGAAGAGACTGTCATTTTCCACTGGACATTCTTTCCTGCTTTGTCGAAGATTAGTTGACCATAGAGTTGAGGGTCCATTTCTGGGCTCTCAATTCTGTTCAGTTGATCTATGTGTCTGTTTTTGTGCCAGTACCATGCTGTCTTGATGATGACAGCTTTGTAATACAGCTGAAGTCCGGAATTGTGATGCCGCCAGCTTTGCTTTTCTTTTTCAATATTCCTCTGGCTATTCGGGGTCTTTTCTGGTTCCATACAAATTTTAGGATTATTTGTTCCATTTCTTTGAAAAAAGTGGATGGTATTTTGATGGGGATTGCATTGAATGTGTAGATTGCTCTAGGTAGCATTGACATCTTCACAATGTTTGTTCTTCCAATCCATGAGCATGGAACGTTTTTCCATTTCTTTGTGTCTTCTTCAATTTCTTTCATGAGTATTTTATAGTTTTCTGAGTACATATCCTTTGCCTCTTTGGTTAAATTTATTCCTAGGTATCTTTTGCTTTTGGGTGCAATTGTAAATGGGATCAACTCCTTGATTTGTCTCTCTTCTGTCTTTTTGTTGGTGTATAGGAATGCCACTGATTTCTGTGCATTGATTTTATATCCTGCTACTTTACTGAATTCCTGGATGAGTTCTAGCAGTTTTGGGGTGGAGTCTTTTGGGTTTTCCACATATAGTATCATATCATCTGCAAAGAGTGAGAGTTTGACTTCCTCTTTGCCGATTTGGATGCCTTTGATTTCTTTTTGTTGTCTGATTGCTGTGGCTAGGACTTCTAATACTATGTTGAATAGCAGTGGTGAGAGTGGACATCCCTGCCGCGTTCCTGACCTTAGGGGAAAAGCTCTCAGCTTTTCCCCATTGAGAATGATATTCGCTGTAGGTTTTTCATAGATGGCTTTTATGATGTTGAGGTATGTACCCTCTATCCCTATACCCTGAAGAGTTTTGATCAAGAAAGGATGCTGTACTTTGTCAAATGCTTTTTCTGCATCTATTGAGAGGAGCATATGATTCTTGTTCTTTCTTTTGTTAATGTATTGTATCACATTGATTGATTTGCGGCTGTTGAATCAGCCTTGCAGTCCAGGGATAAATCCCAGTTGGTCATGGTGAATAATCCTTTTAATGTACTGTTGGATCCTATTGGCTAGTATTTTGGTGAGAATTTTTGCATCCATGTTCATCAAGGATATTGGTCTGTAATTCTCCTTTTTGATGGGGTCTTTGTCTGGTTTTGGGATCAAGGTAATGGTGGCTTCATAAAATGAGTTTGGAAGTTTTCCTTCCATTTCTATTTTTTGGAAGAGTTTTAGGGGAATAGGTATTAATTCTTCTTTAAATGTCTGATAGAATTTCCCTGGGAAGCCATCTGGCCCTGGGCTTTTGTTTCTTGGCAGATTTTTGATGACTGCTTCAATTTCCTTAGTGGTTATAGGTTTGTTCAGGTTTTCTATTTCTTCCCGGTTCAATTTTGGTAGTTGATCCATCTCTAGGAATGCACCCATTTCTTCCGGCTTATCAAATTTGCTGGCATAGAGTTGCTCATAATATGTTCTTATAATTGTTTGTATTTCTTTGGTGTTGGTTGTGATTTCTCCTCTTTCATTCATGATTTTGTTGATTTGGGTCATTTCTCTTTTCTTTTTGATCAGTCTGGCCAGGGGATTATCAATCTTGTTAATTCTTTCAAAGAACCAGCTTCTAGTTTCGTTGATCTGTTCTACTGTTCTTTTGGTTTCTATTTCATTGATTTCTGCTCTGATCTTTATTATTTCTCTTCTCCTGCTGGGTTTAGGCTTTATTTGCTGTTCTTTCTCCAGCTCCTTTAGGTGTAGGGTTAGGTTGTGTATTTGAGACCTTTCTTGTTTCTTGAGAAAGGCTTGTATTGCTATATAATTTCCTCTCAGGACTGCCTTTGCTGTATCCCAAAGATTTTGAACTGTTGTGTTTTCATTTTCATTGGTTTCCATGAATTTTTTTAATTCTTCTTTAATTTCCTGGTTGACCCATTCATTCTTTAGTAGGATGCTCTTTAGCCTCCATGTATTTGAGTTCTTTCCGACTTTCCTCTTGTGATTGAGTTCTAGTTTCAAAGCATTGTGGTCTGAAAATATGCAGGGAATAATCCCAATCTTTTGGTACTGGTTGAGACCTGATTTGTGACCTAGGATGTGATCAATTCTGGAGAATGTTCCATGGGCACTAGAGAAGAGTATGTATTCCGTTGCTTTGGGATGGAATGTGCTAAATATGTCTGTGAAGTCCATTTGGTCCAGTGTGTCATTTAAAGTCTTTATTTCCTTGTTGATCTTTTGCTTAGATGATCTGTCCATTTCAGACAGGGGGGTGTTAAAGTCCCCCACTCTTATTGTATTGTTGTCAATGTGTTTCTTTGCTTTTGTTATTAATTGCCTTATATAATTGGCTGCTCCCATGTTAGGGGCATAGATATTTACAATTGTTAGATCTTCTTGTTGGATAGACCCTTGAAGTAGGATATAGTGTCCTTCCTCATCTCTTATTACAGTCTTTGTTTTAAAATCTAGTTTGTCTGATATAAGGATTGCCACCCCAGCTTTCTTTTGGTGTCCATTAGCATGGTAAATGGTTTTCCACCCCCTCAGTTTCATTCTGGGGGTGTCTTTGGGTCTAAAATGAGTCTCTTGCAGACAGCATATGGATGGGTCTTGTTTTTTAATCCAATCTGATAGCCTGTGTCTTTTGATTGGGGCATTTAGCCCATTTACATTCAGGGTAACTATCGAAAGGTATGAATTTAGTGCCATTGTACTGCCTGTAAGGTGACTGTTACTGTATATTGTCTGTGTTCCTTTCTGATCTATGCTGCTTTTAGGCTCTCTCTTTGCTTAGAGGACCCCTTTCAATATTTCTTGGAGGGCTGGTTTCGTGTTTGCAAATTCCTTTAGTTTTTGTTTGTCCTGGAAGCTTTTTATCTCTCCTTCAATTTTCAATGAGAGCCTAGCTGGATATAGTATTCTTGGCTGCATATTTTTCTCTTTTAGTGCTCTGAAGATATCATGCCAGTCCTTTCTGGCCTGCCAGGTCTCTGTGGATAGGTTTGTTGCCAATCTAATATTTCTACCATTGTAGGTTACATATCTCTTCTCCCGAGCTGCTTTCAGGATTTTCTCTTTGTCTCTGAGACTTGTAAGTTTTACTATTAGATGTCAGGGTGTTGACCTATCTTTATTGATTTTGAGAGGGGTTCTCTGTGCCTCCTGGATTTTGATGCCTGTTTTCTTCCTCACATTAGGGAACTTCTCTGCTATTATTTGCACCAATATACCTTCTGCCCCCCTCTCTCTTTCTTCTTCTTCTGGGATCCCAATTATTCTAATGTTGTTTCGTCTTATCGTATCACTTATCTCTCGAATTCTGCCCTCGTGATCCTGTAGTTGTTTCTCTCTCTTTTTCTCAGCCTCTTTATTTTCCATCATTTGCTCTTCTATGTCGCTGATTCTCTCTTCTGCCTCATTTTTCCTAGCAGTTAGTGCCCCCATTTTTGATTGCACCTCATTAATAGCCTTTTTGATTTCGACTTGGTTAGATTTTAGTTCTTTTATTTCTCCAGAAAGGGTTTCTCTAATAACTTCCATGCTTTTTTCAAGCCCAGCCAGTATCTTTAAAGTCATGATTCTGAACTCTAGGTCCGACATCGTACTAATGTCCGTATTGAGTAGGTCCCTGGCTGACAGTACTATCTCTTGTTCTTTTTGCTGAGGTGATATTTTTCGTCTTGTCATTTTGTCCAGAGGAGAATAGATGAATGAGAGAACAAAATGCTAACAGGTTAACAACGTCCCCAGCAAATATACTCTATACAAATCAGAAAAGACCTGAAACCAGGGGAAAAGAAAGGGAAAGAGAGAAAAGAAAGAAAAGAAAAAAAAAAGAAAAAGATAAATACAAAAACAGAACAATATGAAAAAAACCGAATATGATCAAATATGATCAGGCTAGTGCATAGATCAGTGCCACACACTAGATTTTGGGCGTATTTTGGTCTGTTAGAGAAAAGTGCCTCCTAAATTTTTAAAGGGAAGAAAGACATATATGTACAAAATAAGGGTTGATACAATGAAGGGATGGAAGATGACTGTAAAGATGAAAATTATAAAAGATTTTATAAAAGGAATTGATACAATAAGAAGTTGTTTGAAAAAAGAAAGAAGATTTAAAAAAAAAAGAAAGAAAAAGAAAAAAAAAGGGAGAGAATGTGATCAGGCAGGAGACTAGAACAAAGCCATACACTAGTGATTTAGGGTATATTTTGATCTGTTAGAAGAAACTGTATCTCAAAATTTTAAAGAGAGAACAACTTATATATATATGTATGCCAAAAATAAGGGTAACTACTATGAAGGGATAAAATATGACTCTAAAAATGAAAAATAAAAAACTTTTTTTAAAAGAAGGGATTGATAAGATGTTGGTTGAAAAAGGGAAAAAGAAAAATTAAAAAAAACAGTTAAAAAAATTAACTTTGAAAAACTAATGAATCATGGTAAAAAAAGCCATGAATTCTATGGGCAGTATTCCCCTAGTGCTGGAGTTCTCCCGTTCTCCTTGATCGGTAAACTTGGTCTTGGCTTGCTGGCTGTTCGTGCTGATCTTTTGGGGGAGGGGCCTGTTGCCGTGGTTCCCAAATGTCTTTGCCGGAGGTGGAATTGCCCCACCCTTGTGGGTCCCGGCTAAGCAAGCTGCTCGGGTTTGCTCTCAGGAGCTTTTGTTCCCTGCAAGCTCTGGTACAGCTTTGGAGGACCAGGGTGAAAATGGTGGCCTCCCAATCTCCACTCGGAGGAGCTGAGAATTCGGGGCCCTGCTCCTCAGTGCGCCCCCAGAGAAAAGCAGTCACTCCCGTCTCCCCAGTCTCGGGCCGCACTCTGTGCTCACCCGGCCTGTGATCGAGCGTTTCTATGTCTGGCACCCGACCCTGTGTGGAGTCTCCAAACCCAGCAGATCCCTGCGGTGCGCTCCCGCGCCGCTCCTCCCGGGGGAGGGAGGGGAGTCTCCCCGGATCTGTCTTGTTGGGTCCCTGCTGGAGGAGCAGTGCCCCGACTGGGCTGCAGATCACAGTTTATGGCAACCCCGAGCTGAGAGCCTGGGCCTCGGCTCCCTCTCTGCAGCCGGCTTCCCTGCTCCGATACCTGGGAGCTCTGCCGCACTCAGGCACCCCCGATCTTTCTGTGACCCCAAGGGGGTCACTGACCCCACTGTGGTCACTGAGACCACACTGTCCCACGAGGGTTCCACCCCCCCGCTTAGCCACTGGAGCTACGTCCCTCCGTGGAGCCGACTTCTAAAAGGTCCGATTTTGTGCTCCGCGGCTCTATCACTTGCCAGAAGCGGCCGATGGAGGCCCCCTCCCCCGCCATCTATCCTCCCGAATATTGCCTCGGATTCACTTCTCCGCACATCCTACCTTCCAGTAAGTGGTCGCTTCTCTGTTCAGAGAGTTGTTGCTACTCTCTTCTTCGGCTCCTGTTGAGTTCGTAGGTGTTCAGAATGGTTTGATCCCTATTCAGCTGAATTCCTGAGACCAGACGAAATCCAGGTCTCCTACTCCTCCGCCATCTTGCTCCGCCCCCTCAAACCTAGTTATTTCTTATGCCAACTTTTTAGTCACGGATTAATATCTAAGGGCTTTTTAATAAAATTATTTATTTATGTAATCTCTACCCCCAATGTGGGGCTCGAACTCATGACCCCCCTCCCCCGAGATAAAGAGTCACATGCTCTTCCAACTGAGCCAGACAGGCACCCCTTATATCTAAGGGTTGTATAAAGTGTTACCTTTTAGTTATTCACTAAAATTTACTGAAAGTCTACCATGTGTCAGGTATTTTACTAGGCTCTGGCTTTACAACTGAAAATAAAGTAGACAAGGCTTCTGCCTTCCTAGTACTTCAATTTAGTGAGAAGACAAGATTAAAAGGCAGAGAAATAGGGACTCCTGGGTGGCTCAGTCATTAAGCATCTGCCTTCGGCTCAGGTCATGATTCCCCCGTCCTGGGATTGAGCCCCGAGTCGGGCTCCTTGCTCAGCGGGAAGCCTGCTTTTCCCTGTACCACTCCCCCTGCTGTGTTCCCTCTCTTGCTGTTTCTCTCTCTGTCAAATAAATAAATAAATAAATAAAATCTTTTTTAAAAAAGGCAAACAAATAAATGAGGAAGGTTAATTTCAGGGTAAGTGTTCTGAAATAAACTGTGCTGTGATAAAAAATAAATAGAGGGGACCTGTTAGGAAGGACTCCATTAAGGAGGAACAATTAAACTGAGATCTGAGGATAAGAATAAATCAGTTATTTAAAGAGTTGAGAGAAAAGTGTTCTAAGAATTGAAATGCATTATAGGAAGGAGCTTTGTGTATTCTTACAACCGAGAGATCAAAATACTTGAGTAACAAGGATACTGACACTGTTAATTCTTCTTTAAATGTTTGGTAGAATTTACTAGTGAAGCCAGCTGGTCCTGGACCTTCTTTGTTGAGAGGTTTTTGATTATCAGTTTGATCTTCTTACTTATTACAGGTCTATTCAGATTTTCTATTTCATCTTTTTTTTAAATTTCTTCATTTATTTGAGAGAGAAAGTACATGTGCATGCTCGCAAGATGGGGGCAGAGGGAGAGGGCGAGAAAGAATCTTAAGTGGACTCCCCAGTGAGCTCAGAGCCCCAACTTGGGGCTCCATCTCATGATCCTGAAATCACGACCTGAGCCAAAATCAAGAATCCGATGCTTAACTGACTGAGCCACATAGGTGCCCCATAGATTTTCTGTTTCATCTTAAGTCAATTTAGTAATTTGGCGATTTATTGGTGTAAAATTGTTCAAAGTATTCATTTATCATTTTTTTAAAATTTCGCTAAGGTTTGGAATTAATATTGCCTCTTGTATTTCTGATTTTCATTATTTAGATTTTTTTCTTAGTCTAAGTAAAGGTTTGTCAATTTTGTTGATCTTTTAAATAAACCAACTTTTGGTTTTATGATCCTCTTTGATTTTCTATTCTGTATTTCACTGATCTCTGCTCTTCATTATTTCTTCTGCTAGCTTTGAGTTTGGTTTACTTTTCTTTTTCTGATTCCTTAAGGCATAAAGTTAGGCTGTTACTTTGAGATATAGTTCCTGTCTTAATGTATGCATTTAGAGGTATGCATTTTTTCTGAGCACTGCTTTCACTGACTCCTGTAAGTTCTGGTATGCTGTGTTTTCATTTTTATTTGTATCAAAGTATTTTCTGATTTCTCTTGTAATTTTTTTTCTTTTACCCATTGCTTAAGAGTATGTTAATTTCCACACATTTGTGAATTTTCCAGTTTTCCTTGTTCTTGATTTCTAGAGTAATTTCATTTTGGTCAGAAAAGATGGTTTGGGGGCACCTGGGTGGCTCAGTCGTTAAGCATCTGCCTTTGGCTCAGGTCATAATCCCAGGGTCCTGGGGTCCAGCCCTGCATCGGGCTCCCTGCTATGCAGGGAGTCTGCTTCTCCCTCTCCCATGCCCCTGCTTGTGTTCCTTCTCTTGCTGTGTCTCTCTCTGTCAAATAAATAAATAAAATCTTTAAAAAGAAAAGATGGTTTGTATGATTTGTATCTTTCTAAATTTATTGAAACTTGTTTTGTAGCCTAAAATATTGTCTGTCCTGAAGAATATTCCACGTGCACTTGAGAAGGATGTGTATTCTGTTGATGGGTGGAGCGTTCCTGTATGTTTGTTAGGTGTATTTGGTTTATACTGTTTTTGTTTTTGTTTTTTTAAAGATTTTATTTATTTATTTGACAGAGAGAGACACAGCGAGAGAGGGAACACAAGCAGGGGGAGTGGGAAAGGGAGAAGCAGGCTTCCTGCCGAGCAGGGAGCCCAATGTGGGACTCGATCCCAGGACCCTGGGATCATGACCTGAGCTGAAGGCAGATGCTTAATGACTGAGCCACCCAGGCACCCTATACTGTTGTTTAAATCCTCTATTTCCTTATTGATCTTGAGTCTAGATATCCATCCATTATTGGAAGTAGAGCATTAAAGTCTCCAACTATTATTGTAGAACTGCCTATTTCTCTCTTCAGTTCTTTCAGTGATTGTTTCTCATGTTTTGAGGCTCTTTTGTATGTGCATATATCTATAGACTATTGAAGTCTACAATTATTATTGTAGAACTATTTCTCCAATTCTGTCAATGGTTGTTTCACATATTTTGGGGCTCTTTTGTTTGTGTGTACGTCTAGAATTGTTATTTCTTCTCGATAAATTAACCCTTTTATCAATACATGATGTCATTTTTTTGTCTCATAATTTTTTTGGTCTCATAACAACTTTTTTTTAAATTATAAAGATTTTATTCATTTGTGTGAGAGAGAGAGCACACAAACAGGGGGAGCAGCAGGCAGAGGGAGAAGCAGGCTCCCCACTGAGCAAGGAGCCCGATGCAGGACTTGATCCCAGGACCCTGGAATCATGACCTGAGCTGAAGGCAGACATTTCACTGACTGAGCCACCCAGGCATCCCTCATAACAACTTTTTTTTTTAAATTTGTATTTATTTATTTATTTGACAGAGAGAGACACAGCGAGAGAGGGAACACAGGCAGGGGGAGTGGCAGAGGGAGAAGCAGGCCCCCCCGCGGAGCAGGGAGCCCGATGCAGGGCGTGATCCCAGGACTCAGGGATCATGACCCGAGCCAAAGGTAGACACTTAACTGGCTGAGCCACCCAGGTGCCCCACAAATGTTTTTTAAAAATTGTTTTAAAGAAATGATTTAAGGGCGCCTGGGTGGCTCAGTTGGTTAAGCGACTGCCTTCGGCTCAGGTCATGATCCTGGAGTCCCGGGATCGAGTCCCGCATCGGGCTCCCTGCTCGGCGGGAGTCTGCTTCTCCCTCTGACCCTCTTCCCTCTCGTGCTCTCTATCTCTCATTCTCTCTCTCTCAAGTAAATAAATAAATTTAAATTTATTTAAAAAAAATAAAGAAATGATTTAATTCTGCCATTTGCTATTTTCTATATTGCTTACAGCATTTATGTTCCTCAATTTCTTTGGTATTTTCTTTTGTGGGGTTTTTTGGTACCATTTTGATTCCCTTCTCATTTCATTTTCTGTGTGTATTTTAGTTATTTTTTATTGGTTACCCTGGGAATTGCAATTAAGTAGACAGTTGAGTATACAAATCTGGAGGAAGTCAGGGCTGGAGAAATACATTTGAGAATAATTGTTGTATAGATGGTATTTAAAGCCTGGGACTAGGTGAGGTCTTTTAGGAAGAAAATACAGCCAGAGTAGAGCAGAAAATGCAGGACCAACCCTTGAGAACTTGAAAGCCTATCCTCCCTCTTGGTGGATACGTTTGTATTTATCCTTTAAGTCCCACGAATAGGTGGCATAACTGTCATTTGTATATCTCAATGGGTCTCATTTCTGAAGACATTAAGAAAAGAGCTGCTTTCCTGTGTTAGCTGAGCATTAGAACAAGATGAATCCTATTTTTACAGTTCTAAGGTTCTCTTTCAATTTTTCCTTTTTCTGTCATATTTCAATATACTATTTACCAGTTAATTTCAAAATCATTTTTGAAAATCATTCAAAATCATTCAAGCTCATTTTCTTTTCAGAGCTACCATTGATGTTCTTAATTTTTCTCTTTGGATATCAACCCTGTCTAGAACCACATGTCTTATTCTTCAGCCACAGCTTGTACTCCTGACTTGACCTGACCAGCATTCTCTCAAAGGCATATGTTTTTCTTTTAAGATTTTATTTTTTTAAAGTAATCTCCATACCCAATGTGGGGCTCGAATTTACAATCCCAAGATCAAGAGTCAGATGTTTTATTGACTGAGCCAAACAGGCACCCCTCAAAAGCATATCTTTAATCACAAGGGTTGAAGGACTAGGGATGGTTCTTATGGAGGAGAAACTCTGCATTCACATTTTCTTGGGGAAGGCCAGGATTGTTATCTTTAAATCTGAATGATACTGCATTCCGACCCTTAAAACACAGCTCTCCGTAGGAGGGAGATGGGTTAAGAATAACCATGCCATGCCTACACTGAAAGTTTAAAAAATATGTAATAATAGAAGTTAATTGAACATAGTTTACCACTTGCTTTTTGCCTGATGTCTGATTCCTGTTATTTGCTGTATGCAGCCTGTTTTATCTTTGCGTCCCCCAGCATCTTGTCCCCTGGAAAACAGATCTCACACTGTTTAACTCTTGATATCTGAGAATCAGAGCATTGACAAGTTGATATTCTGAAGTCCCCATTAGAAAAAAGCAGAACTAGGAAGGTGAGGAGCAGTTCCTGACAATGGAGTAGAAGCATGTTCCAGCATACTTGTAATATGGCAAGCAATGTGGAGAACATGACCCCTAAACTTTGAATGAGACCCTTCAAGAAAACTTAGTTTCCTTTGGACTATTTTCCCCAACCTGCCTTCCATTTTGCCTGATTTACAGAAGCTCGAAAACATATTGGTTAAACTACAAAATTGAGTTCCTAATCGCCTCACCATGGCAACCCCATCATTGCCTAGATATATGCTGTATGTAGTCCTTGTGAGAACCCAAGTGTCTGTTAAAGGAGCCCACACAAGTCTTCTGTGGGCTTTTAACAGCCTTCAAGAGAAGTTCCTGGGTTGTTCTCAGGGTTAGGAGAAGCTTAGGCTCCTACTTTACTGGGGCAAGGGTGGTAAGTGAGTGATGGTACACATACCAGGGCCTCTTAGTCTGGGTTTCATTGATGGTCTGTGGGGAGTCTGTAAACCTCCATCAACTGAATGCATAATTTAGTGTGTATGTGTATTTTTCTCCAGAGGAGAGAGGATTTGTAGCATTTATTAGGTTTTCAGAAAATTACATAGCCTCCCTTGTACCGTTGAGAGCCCTTTGCCTTAATTGATCTGTTGGGTAAATCCAAGTTTTGTTGTATCTAAGTTTTGAACTTCATTTAAAACATGTGAAAATAAGTAGGTTAAAATAGGATTTTTAAGAAAAAGAAAAGTATCCTCAATTAGCATTAAAACCCATAACCTGCTTGCTACTCGATCATATTGGTAACTGATGATTACACCTCAACTCTTCTTAACTGTCAGCCCATAAAGTCAGCCATATTAAATGGCATACAGTGTCCATTGGAAAGGGTGTTGCCCTGAGCTAAACAGTGACTGGAGAGACTCACTGCCCTTGAGGGATTGGTGTAACAATGATTCCAGACCAAATTATGAGGTAGGAATCAAAAGTGAATGTTGCAGCCGTTTCCTGCCAGGTACTGTGCTTAATTTTCACAACCATCCTGTGAGGTAAATATTGTCATCCTAATTATACAAGCTTAGACCACTAAAATGATTTGCTGAAGGTCTTATAGTCAATAAAGTGTCAGAGCTGTGACTGAATTCTCGTATTTCTGTCATTGCCTTGGATCTTATGAGAGACTAGGACCAGGAGTAGGGAAAGCATCCCAAGGAGTGTCTGAGCCAGATTCTGGTCTTTGAACCTGAGAAGTAATTCACTTCCCACACCTTTAAGGGAGATGGGCATGACTCAGTGGCTCTAGCAAGTACAAGTCCTATTGCTTGGGAGGCCACTGTTCCATCCCCTTGAGCAGCTCTAAGTCTTGATTCTGTTTGCATGTTCTCTGAATAACACTGGCATTAGCCCCCACTGAAACCACCTCCTCAGGATTTTGAAGTGCTATACAAACAGTTAAGAGGGAGCATTGTCTAAAGCCATATGAAAGGACTGGAATTTGTCTGGTGAACAAAAATTTTGCAATCATAACACCTTTTACTCCCACGGCAAGCAGAACTTTTTCTTTGTGAAGGAAGCCAAGCAAACATTTCATTTTCAGAATAATGATGATCTTTAAAGGGACAGTGCCAGCAGTTTAGCTCTAGATTTCCTTCTTTTTGCATTTAATGCCATCAGAGGAGAAAAGCAGACTTCTAGACGCATATTCTTCAAAGCATCCTATTACATGAGTGGATCCATGTGGGCTTTATTGAAAACTAACAAGTATGGTATTTCAAAGTGTGGACCCCAGCCCCTCTGACATTAGAATGACCTGTGTGCTTATATATCCTGCAGATTCCTGGACTCCATCCTAGACCCGCTAACTCAAAATCTTTTGGGAAGAGGATTAGGCCCAGGAAAATGCAATTTAGCCACCCCTCTGGAGATTCTTATGCACACTAAAGTCTGAAAACCACCGCAGTGGAAGTACAAACACCATAATAATCCAAATTAGAATATTTTTGCTATAATGACACTTGGCTAAAATGAACCCAGTAACCACATTCCTTGAAAGAAAGCCAAGTTAAATGTAGCTTGTCTGGAGTGAATTCACATATGAAAAAGAGTTGAAAAAAATCTGTGGATAGGAGCTATTGGGGAAGAAAAATTGTTCCTCCACCCTTCTTGTTTTTTTCACTGATATAATAATCAAATTAACATGGGACAGTTTGGGGGCACCTCAGTGGCTCAGTTGATTAAGCATCCAACTCTTGGTTTTGGTTCAGGTCATGATCGGGCCCCATGTCGGGCTCCGAGCTCGGGACAGAGTCCACTTGAGATTCTTTCTCTCCCTCTCCCTCTCCCCCCCACCTGCTCACACTCCCTCTCTCTCTCTCTCTCTCACAAATAAATACATCTTTAAAAGAAATTGACATAGAACAGTTTAACAAGAGAAAAGCAAATTTACTTATTTATGTATGGGGACCCCAGAAAGACAGTGAGCCCCAAGGACAAGCCAGGTAATTGAGGCTTGTATGCCATCTCGAGCTAAGGAATGGGACAGAGAGCCCTGTGGCTTCAAAGAGGAGGAGGATTCACAGGCTGATAAGAAGAACAGATGTTTGGTAATTAGATGTTGTCCTGTCCTACAGACAGGTCATTCAGATACCAAAGTTATCTCTTGGTAATAAGCTCTCTTCCTGGACCAGGGCCCTTATCTAAATTCATTTAGGTAGGTTAGAGAGAGGCAAAATTTTTTTCTTCGGTCTGCTGGGTCTTGATTACCTTCAGCTCAAAATAGTCCACATGCCATAAAGTAGCACATTTTGGGGAGTCTTATTCTGAACCCCTTCAGAGCTTTACTGTGTTTAAGAGCTTGAAAGACTGGTAGACATACTCTGTGATACCCCAGAGGTCAGAACTAGTGTCATATCTTTTTTTTTTAAAGATTTTCTTTATTTATTTGACAGAGAGAGACACAGCCAGAGAGGGAACACAAGCAGGGGGAGTGGGAGAGGGAGAAGCAGGCTTCCCGCGGAGCAGGGAGCCCGATGCGGGGCTCGATCCCAGGACCCTGGGATCATGACCTGAGCTGAAGGCAGACGCTTAACGACTGAGCCACCCAGGTGCCCCAACTAGTGTCATATCTTAAAACAAGTAGGGACAGACTTGGAAAGACTGACATATGCCACTAGACTGGCATAACTGGGTTGAGGCAGGCACAGACTCAGCTGCAGAGTCTAGGAGGAAGTTCACAGTGCAATAGGCAGAACAGGTTACCCCCAAATATGGAAACAGCATATGAGAGTCTAGGCCTGTAATTTACTCTGAGTGAAGGTATGAGTGTGTGTATGTGTCTATGGGATGGGATGAGGCATTGCAATGGGGAATTAAGGAGTAGATTATGACAGGACTTATATGATCAGGACTTGGTTAGCTTATCAAAAAATCAGTTTCATCAGGAAACCTTAAAGAAGATACACATTTGAATATTACATTTTAACCGAAGACATTCATCTAAGAGCTTTCTTACTATTTATTCTCTATCAAATGAAATATCTCAACATATAGTGATAATAGCCATACTTCCTCTAGTCTTCTGTCTGAAGGTAGGGACCCTCAAACTGTCCTGATGGTCCTAAACCCCATAGCTGGAATTACTCACTTGGTGATTGAGTTGAGTGGAGGATGAAAAAGCAACCCCCCCCCCTTTTTTTTAGTCCAGAGCCAAACTTCTGTGGGGAGTTGTATTTATTTATTTTTTATTTAAATATTTTATTTATGGGACGCCTGGGTGGCTCAGTCGTTAAGCATCTGCCTTCGGCTCAGGTCATGATCCCAGGGTCCTGGGATTGAGCCCCACATCGGGCTCCTTGCTCAGCGGGGAGTCATCTTCTCCCTCTCCCTCTCCCTCTGCTTGTGTTCTCTCTCTCACTGTGTCTCTCTCTGTCAAATAAATAAATAAAATCTTAAAAAATAAAAAGATTTTATTTATTTCAGAGAGAGAAAGCACGAACAGGGGGGAGGGGCAGAGGGAAAGGGAGAGGGCCCAGCAGACTCCTTGCTAAGCATGGAGCCCCTCATGGAGCTCGATTCTAGGACCCTAAGATCATGACCTGAGCCAAAGTCAGATGCTTAACCGGACTGAGCCACCCAGGCATCCCTGTGTGTGTGGGAGGTGGGGCTTAGATGACATTTCTAGCTAGGGAAAGTATTCTACCCTCTTTTTTATTGCTTCACCCTAGAAAGGAAACAGTGTATCAGTGGAGGAAACCAATTACAACTTCTTTTGCTATTTTTGAGATACAAAGGGACCGATTTCTCCCTAATTTATCTAGGGAGGTACATGTATATAAAAGAGTAAGCAGGGATGCCTGGGTGGCTCAGTCAGTTAAGCGTCTGCCTTCGGCTCAGGTCGGGATCCCAGGGTCCTGGGATCGAGTCCCGCATCGGGCTCCCTGCTCTGCGGGGAGCCTGCTTCTCCCTCTGTCTCTAATGAATAAATAAATAAAAATCTTTAAAAAAAAATAAAAGAGTAAGCAAACAAGTGAGTGAGCAAGCAGTGTTTTTAAATTAAGGGCATTTACAATGGAACAGAATAGAAAACCCAGAAATAAGCCCACAATTATATGGTCAATAAATCTTTGACAAAGCAGGAAAAAATATCCAATTGGTAAAGGACAGTCTCTCTTCAACAAATGGTGTTTGGGAAGTTGGATGGCAACATGCAAGAGAAAGAAACTGGACTACTTTCTTACACCATACACAAAAATAAATTCAAAATGGGTTAAAGACCTAAATGTGAGACCTGAAACCATAAAAATCCTAGAAGAAAACACAGGCAGTAACCTATTTGACATCGGCTGTAGCAACTTTTTTCTAGATATGTCTCCTGAGGCAAGGGAAACAAAAGCAAAAATAAACTGCTGGGGCTACATCAAAATAAAAAGCTTCTGCACAGTGAAGGAAACAGTCAACAAAACTAAGAGGCAACCTATGGAATGGGAGAAGATATTGCAAATGACATATCTGATAAAGGGTTAGTATCCAAAATCTATAAAGAACTGATACAACTCAACACCCAAAAAACAAATAATTCAGTTAAAATATGGGCAGAAGACATGAGCAGACATTTCTCCAAAGAAGACATCCAGATGGCCAACAGACACATGACAAGATGTTCCTCATCACTTACCATCATGGAAATGCAAATCAAAACTACAATGATATCACCTCACACCTGTCGGAATAGCTAAAATCAACAATACAAGAAAAAACAGGTGTTAGTAAGGATGTGGAGAAAAAGGAACATTTGTGCACTCTTGGTGGGAATGCAAACTGGTGCAACCACTGTGGAAAACAGTATGGAGGGTTCTCAAAAAGTTAAAAATAGAACTACCTATGTTTCAGCCATTGTACTACTGGGTATTTATCCAAAGGATACAAAAGCATTAATTCAAAGGGATAGATGCACCCCTATGTTTATTGCAGCATTATTTGCAATAGCCAAGATATGGAAGCAGCCCAGGTGTCCATCTATTGATGAATGGATAAAGAAGAAGTGCAGTGTATATATATCATATATATATAGATATATATATATATATATATATCATGGAATATTATTCAGCCACAAAAAAGAATGAAATCTTTCCATTTGCAATGATATGGATGGAGCTAGAGAGTATTCTGCTAAGCAAGATAAGTTAGAGAAAGAAAAATACCATATGATTTCACTTATATATGGAATTTAAGGAACAAAACAAACAAGCAAAGAGAAAAAAAAGAGAGAGACAAATCAAGAAACAGGCTCTTAATTATATAGAACAAACTGATGGTTGCCAGAGGGGAGGGAGGTGAGGGGATGGGTTAATTACATGATGGGGATTAAGGAGTGCACTAATGATGAGTACCAGGTGTTGTATGGAAATACTGAATCACTATATTGTACACCTGAAACTAATATAACACCGTATGTTAACTAACAGGAATTAAAATTAAAACTTAAAAAAAATAAAGTTAAGGGAATTCAATCAGGAAACCACCAAATGTTACTCATTTTCCCTTGAAGATATGTAACTCTATTAACAGAGCTCAGTGACCTTGGCCTACCTTGTTAAAAATAATAGTCATAATTTATCAGTATCCCCTGTTTTTGGGAAAAGAACATTTGGATTTTTCATAATAAAGAATTTGAACTCATGTCTCTTTGACTCCAGGACCCAGTGAGTCTGGATTGAAGATCTAGCATTGGATGGAATTGGAAAAGGCATGAATGAGTAATAATTCAGTCTAGGTATATTAAATTTCATCTCTTTCCTTCTCCTAATCATGCTTTGACCTTTCTATTTTTGAGCTACTGCATCCAAGGCAAAATTAGAAATAGTGCCAGGAAGATATTATTTTTCTAATTTACATTTTTTTTCAAAGCATTGTGTACTCACAGTTTAAAAGGTCATCTGATGCTATTAGGCACATATATAAAAGCAGTAGTCTTCCTACCTGCCCTCATTACTTTTGATTACTGTTCCCCTGAGTTATTCTATTATTATCTTCATATTTTATTTATTTTTTATTTTTTTATTTTTATTTTTATTTTTTTTAAAGATTTTATTTATTTAGAGAGAGAGAGAATGAGAGATAGAGAGCACGAGAGGGAAGAGGGTCAGAGGGAGAAGCAGGCTCCCTGCTGAGCAGGGAGCCCGACGCGGGACTCCATCCCAGGACTCCAGGATCATGACCTGAGCCGAAGGCAGTCGCTTAACCAACTGAGCCACCCAGGCGCCCCTATTTTTTATCTTTTTTTAAAGATTTTATTTATTTGACAGAGAGAGATACAGCGAGAGAGGGAACACAAGCATGGGGAGTGGGAGAGGGAGAAGCAGGCTTCCCGCTGAGCAGGGAGCCCGATGTGGGGCTCGATCCCAGGACCCCGGGATCATGACCTGAGCCGAAGGCAGACACTTCACCGACTGAGCCACCCAGGCGCCCCTATCTTCATATTTTAAAAATGGCATGTTTTATTGTTTTAAAAATTTATAACTTTTAGCATCATCTGTTGATTTTATGCTATTTATTATGAAGATTTAGTTACAAAAATCTCCCTCCCCTCACTGACATATTTTTTCCTTCTATTCTCCCAACATATGGATAAATCAATATTTATTATTTACAGCTATATAAATATGGTGGACAGCCAGCTGAACTATGTAGTATGACTTTCTTTCTGTCGTGGTCTGAATGTTTGTGTCCCCCTAAAATTCATATGGTGACATCTTAACCCCCCAAAAATGATGGTATTTGGAAGTGGAACTTTTGGGAGGTTTTAAGATCATGAAGGTGGAGCTAATGTTCTTATAAAAGATATCCCACAGAGTTTTCTCACCCTTTTTGTCCTGTGAGGTTACAATGAGAAGTCTGCAATGCAGAAGAGGACTCTCTCCGTGGACCTTGCTGCCACCCTGATCTTAGACTTCTAGCCTCTAGAACTGTGTTAAATAAATTTTTATGGTTTATAAGCTGTCCAATCTATGGTATTTTCTTTTTTTTTTAAAGATTTTATTTATTTATTTGAGAGAGAGAATGAGATAGAGAGAGCACGAGAGGGAAGAGGGTCAGAGGGAGAAGCAGACTCCCCGCTGGGCAGGGAGCCCGATGTGGGACTTGATCCTGGGACTCCAGGATCATGACCCGAGCCGAAGGCAGTCGCTTAACCAACTGAGCCACCCAGGCGCCCCAATCTATGGTATTTTCTTATAGCAGCTTGAATGGTCTAAGACAGTTTCTGACGAATTCTCTTTTTCTTTGGCATTGAAAATGGACTCATATTTGGTTTAGTTTTCTAAATAACTATCATAATCTAAGTAGAGTTGTAAACTCAATACAGGAAGCCACAGGAATTAATTTGTCAGTTCTATTTTTTTTCTTGGGGACCACTCTCCTAAAGTTCCCCATCATGCCATTTTAGTCTGGACTGGTTGCTTTTTAGTTCCACTGTACAGCTGTCATCCTAGAGTTTCCCTCACTATTATAAAAAAAAAACTTGAGTTGTATACTGGCTCTGTTTTCTGGATTCTGTGGTGCCATCTTTTTTAGTTTACTCCCTTCTTTCTGCTGGAACTCATCCTTTATTTTGTGAGATGTTACATGTCTCAAGTATCTTTAGTCTTTTTTTATATTTGATTGATATGAAGTATAGAATTTGAGGTAAAAAAAATCATCTTCCTCAGAATTTTGAAGGTGTTTGTCTTTTTACTTCTAGTGTTGCTGTCGAGAAGCTCAATGTTATTCTCTTTTGTAATCCCTTGTATGTTTCATGTTCTTACTCTCTGACAGCTTTTAGAATCTTCTCTCCATTCTAGGTGTTCCAAAGTTTCATAATGTTGTGCTTTGTTGTATTAATCATTGTGCTGGGTCTTTTAAATCTGTGAAGACAAAGACCCTTAAATGTAGAAATTTTCTTGATTTCTTTAAAATCATTTTATTTCCTGTCTTCCTCGAAGGCACTATTAGTTTAATGTCTTGGACAGGTCCCATATTTTATTATTTCTCTTTTATTATGTCTTTGTCCTTTGGTTCTAATTTTTTAGGAGAAATTTTCAACTTTCTATCAGCCTATATTTTTTATTTTATGTCATATATATGTATATATCCATACACATATTTACATATACACATACATTTATATATACATATATTTAACTTCTGAGACTTCTTTCTTGTTGTCTGAATTCTTTTCTTACAGCATCCTTTTTAAAACTTTTTTATTTTTTTTACTTTTTATTTTAATTTAATTACTTAACATATAATATATTATTTGTTTCAGGGGTACAGGTCTGTGATTCATCAGTCTTATATAATATCCAGTGTTCATTACAACACATACCCTCCCCAGTGTCCATCACCCAGTTACCCCATACCCTCACCCCCCTCCCCTCCAGCCACCCTCAGTTTGTTTCCTAAGATTAAGAGTCTCTTATGGTTTGTCTCCCTCTCTGGTTTCATCTTGTTTCATTTTTCTCCTTTCTTCCCCTATGATCCTCTGCCTTGTTTCTTAAATTCTGCATATCAGTGAGATCATATGATAATTGTCTTTCTCTGATTGACTTATTTTGCTTAGCATGATACCCTGTAGTTCCATCCACGTCGTTGCAAATGGCAAGATTTCATTTTTTTGATGGCTGCTTACAGCATCCTTTTTCTTGTTTCATAGAAGTAATATCTTAAGTCTCTAAAAATATTATAGTTCTAAAAAGTGTTTCCTTTTTTCTGTATTACTTGCTTCTTACAATTTTTTTATTAAAGGTTTATTTTATTTCTTTTTTTAAAGATCTTATTTACTTATTTGATAGAGAGAGAAAGAGCACAAGAAGGGGGGAGGGTCAGAGGGAGAAGCAGACTCCCCGCCGAGCAGGGAGCCCGATGTGGGACTCGATCCCGGGACTCCAGGATCATGACCTGAACCAAGGCAGTCGCTTAACCAACTGAGCCACCCAGGCGCCCTAAAGATTTATTTATTTATTTTGAGAGCGAGAGCACAAGCAAGAGGGGCTGAAGGAGAAGGAAACAGACTCTCAAGCAGACCCTCCCCTGAGGGCAGAGCCCGACATGGGGCTGGATCCTCGGATCCTGAGATCACGACCTGAGCCAAAACCAAGAGTCAGATTAACCGACTGCGCCACCCAAGTACCCCCTCACAAGGCACCCCCTTTTGTTTATTTTGATCTTTGTTTCATGTTAGAGGCTGTCCTCAAATATATGGTGGTGCATGACTATATATTCATATTTAAGAGTGAAGTATTTAAAGCTAATTGGGAAGTGCTTCTGACCATGTTGGAATAACTGGTACAGACTCCTGCCTATGAACAACTAGAAAATCGTACAAAATCTATGAAGTGATTTTGTAGTACAAAATTCCCCAGTCTTTGGACTAGAAGCAGTACAAGTCTGTGATCGCTGACAGAAGGGACACAAATAAAGTGATCTTGTTGATCATCTCATCTTTCTGCCTAGAGGCACTTTCCTGACCCCAGCACGGGGAGAGGGTACCCAAGCAATGCATGGAAGTCTCACGGAGTTAAGGAGCGAAAGACTGTAGTTTGAGGAGTCTGAGGCAGCTAGAATTTATAGTGCTGGGTACTTTCAAATTGACTATGGTTGGAAAGTTTATGTGTTGGCGATCAGCATATGCTACAAATCAGTGTGGGTTTTTTTTGGTGTTGTTTATACCCATGCCCCCAAAGTGTGTGGTGGTGAGTGTCTGCCAGTGTGCCGCTGGCAGTACCCCTTGTCCATAAGTATACTTTGGCTTAGAGAGATGGGATAGGATAGAGTCCAGAAATAGACCTACATATATATTTTCAATAATTTTTTTCTCTTTTTTTCTTCTTTTTTAAGCAGGCTCTGCACTCAATGTGGGGCTTGAACTCATGACCCTGAGATCAAGAGTCATGTGCCCTACCAACTGAGCCAGCTGGGTGCCCTCTGTTCAATCAATTTTTGACATCACCGCCAAGGTAATTAACTAGAGAAAGGATAGCGATTGCAGTACGTGGTACCAGAACAACTGGATAACCATATGGGGGGGGGGGAAGAATGTTGGCCATTACCTCATATCACACACAAAACCTACTTTAAATTGATTATGGAGCTAAACATAAAAAAACTAAAACTGTAACATTTCTAAAAGAATCTGTGGGAGAAAATTTTTGCAGCTTTGCACTAAATATAAAAGAAAAAAAACTTCTTTTCCTCAAGAAGAAAATTGGAAGGCAAGTCACAGGCAGGGAGAAAGTATGTGCAATACATACATCTGATAAAGGACTTTTATCTATAATATATGAAGGACTCTTACATCTCAATAATAAGTGATACAATATAAATGGGAGAAAAAGATTTAAATGGACACTTCACAAAGACATCCGGGAATAGCCAGTAAGTACATTAAAAGATGTTTAACATCATCAGTCAACAGAAAGACATAAACAAAAAATACAATGAGATACAACTCTACACATACTAGAATGGCTAAAATTCAAATCACTGACAATCCTGTTTTGGGGGAGGATGTGAAACAACTGGGACTTTACACATTGCTGAGGGTTGTGTAAAATGGTATAGCTACTTTCAAAACTAGTTGGGCACTTTTTTATAAGTCAACATACTCTGGGGTACCTGGCTGGCTCAGTTGGTAGAGCACACGATTGTTTATCTCAGGGTTCTAAGTCTGAGCCCCACATTGGGCATAGAGTTTACTTAAAAACAGAAAACAAAAAACCCAGAATTAAAAAAAAAAGTCAAGATACTCTTACTATCTTACCCAGCATTTTGGATTCTACATACTTGTATATTCTAAATAAAATGAAACCTATGTCCACAAAATAACTTCCACATGAATGTTTGTAGTAGCTTTATTTATTAAAGTCCCATACTGGAAATCAACCAAAATGTGTATCAACATTTAAATGGGAAAAAATTGTGGTATATTAATAAAATGGAATTCTACTTCATAGTAAAAGGAACAAATGGATATGTGCAACATCACAAGTTAATTTCAAAGCATTACATTGAGCAAAAGAAACCAGACACCAAAAAGTACATATTATATGATTCCACTTAGATGAACTATTACAATAAGCGAAACTATAGTAACAGAAAGTAGATCAGTGGTTGTTGGAGTGATAGGGTATAGATTGACTGCAAAGAGGCTGGAGGGGCCTTTTTGTTGTGTGAAAATGTTCTGTATCTTGACTGTGGTATAGACTAGAGTAAATATTTGTCAAAACTCATTTAACTATATACTTAAGTGGGTACATTTAGAGTTATACTCCAATGAAGTTGGCTTGGAAAGAAAGTAATGCTAACTGTAAGTTATTTATGGGTAAGTGGAGTTTATCATTTTGTGGGCCTCACTGTTGGGTGACAAGCTGTTTATTTCCTTAGGGGACCACCAAATGTCGGTAGGTCTTTCCAAAACAATATAGCTTTTAAATAGTAGAAACAACTATTTTTTGGAGCAGTAATGTATTATTGTTTTGTATGTATCTAATTACTTGACCCTCAAAAACATGGTTTAATCTGCATGGGTCCACTTATATGTAGATTTTTTAAATAAACATATAGTTCAGTACTGTAAATGTCTTTTCTTTTATGATTTTCTTAGTAACATTTTCTTTTTTCTAGATTACTTTTTCTCTAGATTATTGTAACAATACAGCAGATAATACATATAACATACAAAACGTGTTAATAAACTGTTTATGTGAACTATAAGGCTTCTTGGTCAACAGTAGGCTATTAGTAGTTAAGTTTTTAGGGAATCAAATTATAGGTGGCTTTTCTATTTTTAAAGATTTTATTGATTTATTTGACAGAGACAGACACAGCGAGAGAGGGAACACGCGCAGGGGGAGTGGGAGAGGGAGAAGCAGGCCTCCCGCTGAGCAGGGAGCCTGATGTGGGGCTCGATCCCAAGACCCTGAGATCATGACCTGAGCCGAAGGCAGATGCCCAATGACTGAGCCACCCAGGTGCCCCTATATGTGGATTTTCAACTGCATTGAGGCTAACACTCCTTTTGTTCAAGGGTCAACTGTGTATTTTATAAATACAAGTGGTATACAACAGATTCAGGAACTAAAATAGTTGACTCTTAAACATCCAGTTCAACTGGTAGAAACTAAAGGTATGAGTGAATCCTGCAGCATTGTCTATGTGCTATGAGAATTAAGCATTCTACAGCCATTAGTATGTTTTGCAAAGGACTGAGAGCTTCACTTAACCTCATTAGTCAACTAAGTAGAGTTTGGCTAAGAGAGCTAAAAAATCTAGGCAGCCACAGAGCAGTCTACAACAGAGGAGTCCTGGAGATCAGTTTTGCAAGGTTTTTGCCAATGGGCTAGAGATTCAAGGAAGGACTTCTGTCCTGAGATAGGGGACTGGTGTTGGGGAAATATAATTAAACATAAAGTCTCCTGCCAATGCAGTAAAATCTCTCCACAAAATGTAGAACTAATGAAACAGTATTATTATTAAATAAGGATTAAAACAGACTGTGATGCATCACAGGTAACCTCCTAAAGAGATTAAAGAGACAAAAAAGAAATCTTACCCTATTTACGTTAACAAGGCAGATACAGGGCGCTTGGGTGGCTCAGTCATTAAGCGGCTGCCTTCGGCTCAGGTCATGATCCCAGGGTCCTGGGATCGAGTCCCACATCGGGCTCCCTGCTCAGTGGGAAGCCTGCTTCTCCCTCTCCCACTCCCCCTGCTTGTGTTCCTGCTCTCGCTGTCTCTGTCAAATAAATAAATAAAATCTTTAAAAAAAAAACAACAACAAGGCAGATACAGTCCATTATATACATGTTGATTGTCTTTAACCAAAAGAAAAATAAAATTTATCATATCTTCTGACAAGCAGGAAGTTACATCTTGGAGCTAAACTGCCAGACAGGGAAACAGCCCTACCCTTCTTAAAGTTCATTTTTCAAAGAGATGGCTCCTTGGCCCCCAAGAATGGTATTTCTGGAAAATGCATAACTCCCAGGAAGCTTATTTACTATTTAAATAGATTTACATACATCTCAGAGGCAGAGATGGCATTTATAATCTCAAGTTTTCTAAAGGAAATGCTAAAAGAAGAGGGAAGAAAGTTCTTTTTAGGCATTAGGAAAACTTTTAAATTTTTTAGATTTGTATTTAATCTTATAATTTCCCCTTTCTGTTAACTATTTTTTAGTGAGCTACAGTTTTGTAATTATCTACATTGTCATTTCTACCTTTCTCTAGCAACAGTCTAAATATCTAGCAAGTCCACAGTAAAATACAGAACAAAGCAGTTATCAGAATTACAATAGGATGAGTTTTAAAAATTAGTAGAGTATTTGCCTTGGGAAAAATGTTTAAGTATATTTTACCAGTGGTGAATACCTCAAGCAGATTCCTGATTAACAAAGAAGTGCACAAATACTCTCCTTTGTCATTAATTTTACAAACTGTTGTTATGTCTTTATTGTTTGTACTTTCAAATAACTAACTACTTGAGCAAAATTAACTAAAGTGTTAATTTGTAATTTTTTATGATATCACATCCAATCCAAGCCTAATCAGTAGTTTAACTCTGGAGCTTGATAATCTAAAATTTTAACTAAATTTTTTGTTAAAATACGATAAATTTCTCCTGCCTTTTCATCAGTCATAGAAGTAACATTACAATTAAAGGATAAACTAGGCCCTTCAAGTAATTATTCCATCTGCCCAAATAACTCTCCCAAATGTAAAACAAAGACACTCATGGCTAGTATCAAAGTACTAGCCATGTCTAGTATCTTGTCTAGTATCAAAGTACTACTACAAGGCACTCATGGCAGGGGTGCCGATTGAACTTTGTACAGGAGGAAAAATAATTTTTTCTCTACCCTTCTAGGTTCTTGGCTGAGACCCTCTTGTAATAAAAGACAGATTAACAAGAGAAAGACAGATGTTTAATAAAGTATATACCTCCTATATACATGGGAGATACTCAGACCTAAGTAAGTCTCTGAAATGGCCCACACCATCACCTTATATACATCTCCCGCTAAAGGCAAAAAAAGATGTTGGGGGGTTGGCGGTGGGCCCAATGATGGAAGGTTATCACATGAAGAAGCACAGGAAATGAGAGTATGGTTGTTATGCAGATTTAAGTCACTACCTTCTCCCCTGATGAGAGTTTCTAGGGATTTAGTCATCTTCCTCTTCCTGGTACGGAAAGGGAGACAGCCTTACAAATGGAGATTTCCCTTCTTTATGTAAGTGTTTTGCACAAAAAATGGTAACTTTATGGTTTTTAGAGCTTCTCCTATGTCTGCTATTTCTTAAAACTAACCAGTTAAAGATAATCTTTATACCGAAGAAGCATATTTGGGGGTAGCAAATTCTGCTCCCCTTCAACTTCCAGAGTTTACTGTACATGGTTCTAATCATTTTAAGTTTATCTAAGGCCGTTTTTCGCCTCCATTCAAATCAGTAGTTATCCATGGATATTTAATTAACTCTGATAATACAGCAGGCGTATTTATCTATACTAGGACTAGAAAAAACTTGTATCCCCAAAGTGGTTAACAGTGACATTAGACCTGTCTTCTGTCGTTTCTATCCATAAATGCCAGATTTCTGTTTTTCTATTAATCAGGCCCTTTTCTATACCATCCTCCTCATCAAACTAGTTAACAAAACATTTTTTTGTGTGTCACATTTGGGGCCCGAGTATGATGCATATTAGTTTTACTTTGATGTTACTAAAACAATTTAGTAATGAGGATGGTCTTATTTTTAATTCTGCCAGTACTCAGATTGTTGGATTTATAAGCCCAGGCAGTGTCCATACTGGGAGTATAATTTGAAGCTGATCAAAATGTGTGACTTTAGGAACCATTATTGGGAGTACAGAAAGAAAAAGTAATGTAACAAACAACAGGTTTGTTTTCGAGTAAAATGCATTTCTTATAGTAACTGAAATAACTACTACTGTGAATAAGACAAGGCAGTCTGAGAATTGTATTAAGTTCATTAGAATACCTCCTTTCAGCTGAGTTCAGTACCATTATCAGTCTTTCAAAAAAATTTAAGTTTCAAAGCCTTCGTGGCAACCACAATCTAGTCCTCTTGAGAAGCTGGCTTCACAGGGGAAGCATGAATCTATCTGGGTTATCTTTTACTTTGACAGCCATATGGGTGATCAGCAGACTTCAAGTTGTCCCTCCATGTGGTGACGCCTCATCTTCTCTCTAGAACACTTCTATGTAAAATAAATTGCTCATTGTGATGGGGAGGCGGGGGCAGACTTCTTCCAGTAGGTCCCTCCAGGCCCTTCAGACTTTATGTCTCAGGGTTTCTAGGAAAGAGAGAAGCCGTTTTTAAGTATTGAACATGATTATGAGAGAATTCAGTTAAACGGGGAGAGAAAGTGATTTCAGACCCAAATTCACAGTTCCGACGTAGCAGATGAAAATTTACTTCTGCCCTTCAATTATATATTCTTCCAGCTGGTCTAAGAATTAAATTGACATGAGACAGATTAACAGGAGGGGGAAAAAAAAACCAACAAAGTTTAATTACATGTGCACCGAGGCCCAATAATGAAATTGTGACTCAAAGAAATCACCAAGGCAGGCAGTTATTATACTTTGTAGACAAAAAGACAAAAAAAATCTGTGAGGAATTGATAGGACAAAGAAAGCTTAACTTTGGGAGCTTCAGTTAGTAAGAAATTCAAAACAGAATTTGGGCTGTGGTAGTAAATTGGTAAAAAGGAACAAGGGTTAGCCTTCTTGGCTCTAAATTTCTTTTTTTCTTTTTTTTTAAAGATTTTATTTATTTATTTATTCATGAGAGACAGAGAGAGAGAGAGGCAGAGGGAGAAGCAGGCCTCCCGCTGAGCAGGGAGCCCGATGCGGGACTCGATCCCAGAACCCCGAGATCATGACCTGAGCCAAAGGCAGACGCTTAACCATCTGAGCCACCCAGGCGCCCTTGGCTCTAAATTTCTTATCTGTGGTGATACTGATCTCTTTACCTCCTGGTATAGGGAGGGTACCTTTCACATTTATTTCTTGCTTTGTGGAGGCAAAGGAGGGGTCAGAGAGTTCTTTCTGCACTGGCTCTCTCTTAAGTAACCTTTATTTAAAATGATTGCTGTGCCAAAGTGGCATATTTTGGGGTGGCCTGCCCTTGGCCCCTAAACTGCCGAACATAAGTTCAAAGAAAGGGATAACACTATTGTTTGCAAGAATCACTCTAATTTTTAACAAAGATGGTAGTAACTCTCTAGGCTACTTTAACCCACTAGATTTGCTGAATCTTAGCCAGTGAGTTTGAGTCATCCATTCTACTTGGGAGTATGATAGCTTTTAGGAATCCACAAACATTTGCATAATTCCTGGACAACAGTGAACATAAAAGGATTTCCTCTATCTGATTCCTCTGGGGTCCCAAAAGTGGGGATTATGTGCAGGAAGAGAGCCTTTATCCCTGCCTGAGCATTTACTTTTGAAGAGGGAAAGACTAGGCCATTCAGACATCATCCACACCACAACTAGACAAAAATCTCTTACTTTCCATAGGCATTAGTTCTATGAAATCTAACTGCCATAAGGTTCCTGGTAAAGTTGGTCAGGGAAAGCTTGCTCGCACCTACCTTAGAAGTGGTCTGTAAAGAATTCTGACAAGTAACAAAACGCTTTAATATGTTTCGCATAATTTCAGCTATTTGATAGGTATCGTACGAGTTTAGTGTCTTTAAAAATCCCTCTCAGATGATGTTGACAACATAACAATAAACTAATCAAGGGAATAAAGGCTGTGGTATAAGAATTATTTTGTTAGGTAATTTTTATAGTTCAGTTGAATTTCTTTTAGCCCCCGTCCCCCTTTCAATCCATTTGTTCATTTCCCTTTGTGAGGCTTATTTTTGAAAATGAACAAAGGTTTGTAGTATTAAAAGTGGGGCTTCTAAGTTTGGAGTCTGTCATGTTTTAACAGCAGCTTTTGTAGCTCTTTCAGTAAAATCATTGCCTTTAGAAATTTTGTCACTTTGACCTGTGTGAGTTCTACAATGGATACTGATAATCTGAGTAGGCAATTGTAAAGCTTCTAACAAATCAGCTTTTAATTCTTCATGAGATGTTTTAGTCCTCACGGAAGTCAACAATTCCCTATTTTTCTTAAATTTGCCCTGTTGCATGACAGACACCAAAAACATATTTATCATCAGTGTATATATTTGCTTTCTGTCCAGAGCCAAGAATCTCAGCTCTAGTAACTGCTACTAACTTATGTGCTTTACCCAACTTAATTCCAGACAAAATACAAGCTTCTAAGATTTTATGATAAGTCACCACAACATAGAAAGCCTGGAGTTGGCCACTTTTGTCCCACGTATATGACCCATCAGGAATTATTATGGAATCTGCATTTTGGATGACCAGATAAATCAGATTGAGGCTTAATGTTTTCTTCTATTACAGTTGTACAATCGTGATCATCCATTCGATTTCCTAATCTGGTAAAAAAGTACCAGGTTTAGGAAGTTGTATCTTCCAATCACAGTGTTAAGATTGAAGAATAATGCTTGCTCCTAGCCAGTCTGAGAGTGTACCAACAAATGCTGGGTCTTATACTTGTGAGATAAGTATCAACACATGTGGGATACTCGAGTCAATCCAGGAATCCACTGGAAGGGCTTGAGCCTTTTCAGTAAGTGCGGTCACTGACACCACAGCTTAGAAACATTCAGGTATTTTCAGGGTGCCCTGGCATCCAGATTGGTCTATAGTCTAATCCCGACTTCAGAGTTAAAATTCTAGCAGTACCTTTATTTTTAATACAAAACAAATGGAAAAGTTTTCAAAATTTGGAATCCCTAAAGCTGGGGGAGGGACTATAGCCAATTTTAATCATTCAAATTCCTATCGAGATTCTAGGGAGCAAACCAGAAGATTCGAGGCAATTACTAAGCAAATGCATCATCAGAGATTTTTCCCTGCTCTGCAAAAGCTGGGATTCATTGTTGACACTATCCTGCTAGACCCCCAAATTGTCTAGGTGTTTTTTTGGTAGTAGGTCATTTCATTTGCATAATTTGCTGACTTCTATATTACAACACTTTGTAGCCTTTAGGTGACAACAGATGCCTGAAATTTTTCTTTCAGTTTGGCAATACTGCATTTTGTTCAGTGTGGCCTTAAGCCCCTTTGAAGCCAAAGTATCGGTTTTACATTACTAAAATTACCAGAAATACATCTACATATTGAACACAGATCTTCCTGATGGGACGGATTTCTGTTTTCCTGTAATGACTACAGAAAATAGTAAGGGAGTCCTCAAAGCCTTTTGGAATTCTCTACCTTCATAAGACTTACTTATGACTTTTTCATAAGTAAAAGCAAAGAAGAATATAGACTCATCCACAGAAGAATAGCAAAAATTTAAAAAAAAAGGGGAGGGGGACAATACAGATCAATTACAGTAAAAACTCTGCAGACAATTGTACTGATGTCAGAATAGGTGCAGGGTTAGGGACTACACAGGTTAAGGAACAGAAAATTTATTTACTTGTTTAAGATACTGTACAAATGTACATAGTAGTCAACCATCTGTATCAAATTTATCTTTCTTCTTTACCAGAAGTATGAGACTATTACAAGGTGAATGCACTTTCAAAATTATGCCTTTTTTCTCCTAATTTTACTTATTTGTAAGATTTATTTTATTTTTTCCCCTAATTTTAAAATGTAACACGTTTTATTCCTTCAAGTTGAACTCTAAACAAAGGGTATTGTTTTACACATGGCCATGGCTTATCCTTTTTGGTAAGCTATTTTTACTGGGTTTCTATCTCAAATTAATCTAGTATCATTATTGGGGCACCTGGGTGGCTCAGTCGGTTAAGCATCTGCCTTTGGCTCAGGTCATGACCCCAGGGTCCTGGGATCAAGCCCCACATCAGGCTCCCTGTCCAGCAGGGAGTCTGTTTCTCTCTCTCCCTCTGCCCCTCCCTCTTGCTCCCGTGCTCTCTCTCTTGCTCATGCTCTCTTGCTCCCTCTCAAATAAATAAACAAAATCTTAAAAAAAAAAAGAAAAGAAAAAGAAATACCAATAACCAGTATTGCTGTAGCACCCAGATACAAAATGAGAAATTTCCAAGTTAACTGCAGAATAAGTAGCACCCATATCTACCAGAAAAGGCAAGGACAGGTTAACCTGAGAGAAAGATAGTGAAGCATATTTTCCTCAGTTCCTCCCCCTAAGATTCCCCCAATCTATCAAGTTTTGAGCCATCTGCCACTTATTTCCTAGCTGAAGATTTTGTCTTTCTGGGTTTTCTTGATTCTCTTGTTAGAATTTTTGCATCCTCTAGGGTCACTTCCTACCATCTCTTTTCCAGTGTCTTGGCTTTCTGCAATAATGATATGCAATTTTCCCTTCTTCCTTTGCTCCCTTCATAGGTTGACCAGAGTAGGGTTATTCCCTTTAGTAAAGTGTTTAGTAGCTAACACTGTGGTTCTTCATTTTTTCTCTTGTCTTTCTGTAGATTGCCACAAAACTGAGTAGCTAATAATGCTAACCCTAAGTTCTTTTGCCTGCTCAGGCTATATGTGACTACCTTTCCCTAACTTGAGTCTGGAGAGTTGGCAAGATGGCCAAGACAAAGGTGACTAGTACTAGAGGGTGATTTTGATCTGCTCCTGCTTCCATACCAGTCAATGTTGAAAAAGCAACGGATTGCTAATGAAAATCAGTTGGGAACTCACTTATGTCTGGGTACCTCTTGGTAAAGTGTCTCCCAGCTCGTCATTAGCAGAAAGGCATTAAGTTACCCTTCTTGACGGGTTTCTAAAGCCGTTAGTTCTTCTATAGTTGTAAAAGGTGGTTGATAGCTTCCCTTGGCCATGATACACACTGTGGTGTGTCATTTTCTAGTCTCCAACATGTTTGCTCAATGACCTTAGTGAAGTATGCTGGTAGCAGAATTCCTAGCAGCCAGTGCACATCCCCATATGTGCTGCTACAAACCGAAAATGCTTTGGAGCACTTCTGTGAGTCTTTCTGGGCACGGAAAAAGAAGTCTTTAAATGACAATAGGGTGCCTGCCTGGCTCAGTCGATGGGCCATGCAACTCTTGATCTTGGGGTTGTGAGTTTGAGCCCTAGGTTGGGTGTAGAGATTACTTAAAAATAAAATCTTTTTTTTTTTTTTTTTTTTTTTTGAGAGAGCAAGACAGAGCATGAGGGGGTGGGGTGGGAGAGAGGGGGAGAGAGAGAGAATCTGAGGCAGGCTACATGCCCAGTGTGGAGCCCAAGGTGGGGCTCAATCTCATGACCCTGAGATCATGACCTGAGCCGAAATCAAGAGTTGGATGCTTAACTGACTGAGCCACCCAGGCGCCCCCAAAATAAAATCTTAAAAAAAAAAAAGACTAATATCATCTGGTGAGAAAGGCAAGTGGATTACCTGGGAGGCCTGAATAGCTTCTCCATGGCATCAGCTTCACAGGTGATCTGAAGAGGAAGGGCAGGTTTTCCTTATACAGGCCTTGGAGACATTGTAAGTTTGGTTCAGATCACTGCAATAAAGCAAATACCACAATAAAGTGAGTCAAATAAGTTTCTTGGTTTCCTGGCGCATATAAAAGTTATGTTTACAATATACTGTAGTCTATTAAGTGCACAGTAGCATTGTGTTTAAAAAAACAACGTGCATACCTTAATTTTAAAATACTTTATTGCTAAAACTGCTAACCATCATCTGAGCTTTCAGTGAGTTGAAATCTCTGGTCACAGATCACCATAAAAAGTACAGTATTTCAAATTTTTCATTATTATGAGAATTACCAAAATGTGACACAGAGACACGAAGTGAGCAAATGCTGTTGGGAAAATGGCACCAATAGATTTGCTCAATGCAGGGTTGCCACAAACCTTCATTTTGTAAAATATGCAGTATCTGTGAAACGCAGTAAAGCACAATAAAAGGAGGTATGCCTATTGAGACAAAAACGTAGGATTATATAGCACTTCGGTTTCTTTTCTCATGTTGATATTTATCAGGTCTAACACTTTTTGTCTTTTTCCATGTGACCAATGCAGCCATTCTATCCTGTTGCCTTCATACAGAGACATAATCTTTTATCCAAATTCCCAATTATTTCTTTTTCTTTTTTTTAAAGATTTTATGAGAGACAGAGGCAGAGGGATAAACAGGCTCCCCATAGAGTAAGGAGCCCGATGTGGGACTTGATCCCAGGACCCTGGGATCATGACCTGAGCCGAAGGCAGATGCTTAACCGACTGAGCCACCCAGGCATCCCCCCCGATTATTTCTTGATCACGTTGCTTTATCATGCTTGCTTTCCTAGCTACATGTTGTGTGTTTCCTAAGGAACTCTTGGAAGTGGATTTCAGGGCTGAGACATGAAGCAGTATCAGGCTAGGATGCCAGGCATACAAGCATGTGCCCTCAAACAGGGCACATAATTAGGTACCAGCTGGAGAAGTTGTGCCCTTGTCTTTCCTTGCAGGGATATCTACTCACGATGGGAACCGCCATCTAAAAGATCGTTGCTTCCTTCTTCTCAGGAGTCAATATGATGTAGGGAAAGATTAAGAGATGCAGAGAGAACGGGTACAGCACAGAAAAGAGGGTGGTTCTCTGGAAGAGAAAGTGCTTTAGTTTTTCCATTTGCTCTTTCATTGTTCTCAGTCTTTCTGGTTACCACATCACTTTTTACATTCTCCTTAGAATGACAGTCAGCCAGTAAATAGCACTAATTCATTTGCTTCGAATGAGGCACGTCTAATAACCCTTGCAAATATGTTCATTTGTCCAAATCAAAGAAACAGTCATCACCACCATAAGACTGGATTCTTATATATACACCCATTCCAAATGTGACAGAGATATTCACAATTTAAGAAAAAGCCCTGCAGGCAACATTCTTGGCTTTCTACAATTTTTCTACCATCAAAGTTAATAGTGATCCTGATGGGGATTTTAGAGCTGGTATCACCTATGCTTACTCGATAATAAAATCTTGAATTTGGAGAGGGTAGTTCATCTGGCTAGTATTCCAAAGTAGTGGAGAGCAAGAAAGGAGACTTTTCTTAATTCAGGGTTTCCTACCTGACTGTTGTGTGTCTGCAAGACTTTCAGGTGATCCACCCAATTCAGGAATTGCCAGATAAATCCTTACTGCCAAATCGTTGGGAAAATATAATTAAATATAAAACTTCCTGCCAAGCCAATAAACTTCTTCATAAAACACAGACAAGAATGATATGCTTTTATTACTGAATAAGCATTAAACGAGACTACAACGTGCATCGACAGGCAATCTGCTAAAGAGATTGTATAGACCAAAAAAAAAAAAAAAAAAAAAAACTCTTACCCTTTCCTGTACATGTTAACCTATATTGGTGTTCATATTCAAAGAGATGGCTCCCTGGCCTCCAGCAATGACATTCCTGGTATGCAAAACTGAAAGAGGCTTATTTAGCTTTGAAAAAAGTTTACATGCATTTTAAAGAGGCTGAGCTAGCAATTATAATCTCATTTTCTGAAGGAAATTTTAAGAGAAAAGTGGAGGCGGGGGAGAGGAAAGTTCTCTACTTTTTGCACTAGGGAATTTTTTAAAGTAATTTTATTTAGATTTACCCTTACGCTGGCAAAGAATAGTCAAGCCCACGATCCTAGAGGGCCTATTGTACCTGGTAAATTACCCGGATAGGGTCTCACACACAGGAAGAAGAAAAGGCCTTAGTAGCTGGATCTAGAGTGTGAGGTGAACTCTGACTTTCAGGTGTAAAAACAAGACAACAAAATGGAGTCATTTATGCTAAGCCCCATGTCACCAAACCAAGACACAACTTAATTGTAGTTTCAGTTCTCCCAGAAATGCAATCTTAAACCAGTCAATCAGGAATCACCTGACCAGCACTAGTTAAGTAATCGGCCTGATAGAGCCCTGCCATCCCCTAAAGGAAAGTAACCTTGCAATGACCCGTCTGCTTTTTTGCCTACTACAACTTCCTTGTCCCTTTTGCCTTCTACCTATATAAGTCTTTCATTTTATATAGCTCATCAGAGCAATTTCTACCTGCAAAATTAGATACTGTGTGATTCAAATTGATTTTTGCTCAAATAAACTCTTAAAACGTTTAATATGCCTCAGTTTATCTTTATTTATTTTTTTAAAAGATTTTATTTATTTGTTAGAGAGAGTGTGGGCGAGAGAGAGAGAGAGAGAGAGAGAGTGAGCAAGGGTACAAGCAGGGGGAGCTGCAGGCAGAGGGAGAAGCAGGCTCCCTGCTGAGCAAGGAGCCTGATGTGGGACTCGATCACAGGGCACTGGGATCATGACCTGAGCCGAAGGCAGACGCTTAACCGACTGAGCCACCCAGGCATCCCCAGTTTATCTTTTTTTAAAGTTTGTTCATTTTTTTTAAGTAATCTCTACACCCAATGTGGGGCTCAAACTCATGACCCCAAGATCAAGAGTCCCATGCTCTTCCCACTGAGCCAGCAAGACACCCCTCCTCAGTTTTTTTTTTTTAGTATTAATGAATAGATTATTTTTTTATAGTTCAAGTTATATTTTATTTTAATTTTTTAAATTTAAATTCAGTAATCCAAAGTATAGGGCACCTGGGTGGCTCAGTTGGTTGAGCGTCTGCCTTCAGCTCAGGTCATGATCCTGGGATTGAGCCCCAGATTGGGCTCCCTGCTCAGTGGGGAACCTGCTTCTCCCTCTCCTCCCTGCTTGTGCGCTTTCTCCCTATCTCTGTCTCTTTCAAATAAATAAATACAATCTTTTTTTAAAAATTAAAAAATAGGGGCGCCTGGGTGGCTCAGTCGTTAAGCATCTGCCTTGGGCTCAGGTCATGATCCCAGGGTCCTGGGATCGAGCCCCACATCGGGCTCCCTGCTCTGCGGGAAGCCTGCTTCTCCCTCTCCCACTACCCTTGCTTATGTTCCTTCTTTCACTGTGTCTCTCTCTCTGTTAAATAAATAAATAAAATCTTAAAAAAAAAATCCAAAGTATAATACATCATTAGTTTTTGATATGATGTTCAATGATTCATTAGTTGCATATAACTCAGTTTATCTTTTAACACAGCAAAGGGGCAATGCCCCATTATAAATGGTACATAAGGTCAGGGTTGGAGTAGCAAGAGGGATCTGATGCTGGGTTTGACAGATTAGGGCTAGAGCTACTTAGATACTATGGCCTCTAGAATCCAGGACAGGGCTCAGCCTGCAGACAGTTTGGGTCACAAAGCCTCAGCTACATTAAAGAAAAAGCAATTTGGGGGGCACCCGGGTGATTCAATCGGTTGAGTGTCTGACTCTTGATCTCGGCTCAGGTCTTGATCTCAGGGTTGTGAGTTCAAGCCCCATGCTGGGCTCCACCGTGGAGCCTACTTAAAAAGAAAAAGTAATTTGGGCCTAGAAACAAGAAGATTAGAAGTTATAGAGAAACAGATTTGTGTATAAAGGCATTAGTGTTTTTTATAACCATATTGAAATTTACTCCTTTTACCCCAGTTAACAAAATATATCACAAGAAAAACAGCATGTTTGGGGCACCTGGTGGCTCCGTTGTTAAGCGTCTGCCTTCGGCTCAGGTCATGCCCTCAGGGTCCTGGGATCGAGCCCCACATTGGGCTCCCTGCTCAGCTTCTCCCTCTCCCTCTGCCCCTGCTCTTGTTCTCTCTCTCACTCGCTGTCTCTCTTAAATAAATACATAAAATCTTAAACAACAACAATAACAACAACTAAGCACGTTTGACAAAAACAACACTTCTGAAAGTAGGACACAATTTTCTTTTTCAGGAAATAATATTGCAAAGGCTTGCTTCTGGGTCAATTTACCACAGAAGAGGAGCAAAGTTGTTAAAGCATTAGCTATGCTCCACTGAGCCACTTTTCTGCACAATTGTAACGTACCTGAAAACGTTCCTAAGATCAAGGTTTAAAATCATTTTAAGAGACAAGACTTTAAGTGTTTTATAGCCACCTCTGTAAGAGGTGCTTTCCTGCTCCAAATGGTCAAAGCTTAATTAGAAGGTTGACAATATTTAAGTTTTTATTTCCTCATCATATCTTCTGTTCCAAATACTATTATCATTGGTAATATGGTTTGTATCTTGTCTGGTCTGGATGATCCAGTCCAAAAAGTAGGGTTTGAGAAGATCGACCCTACACTCACAGAGGAAGGGTTGGCCCTCTGGGTGCAGGCTACATACTCACTTCCCCTTGCCCTAGTTTTATAAACGGAGGACTCAAGAGTTTCCTTGACTTTCAGTGAATTGGGGTAAAGAGTGTGAATTACAATAGTGAGAGGGTGTGTACTTACAAGTGAACTATCCTTTTGAAGTGGTACAGGTCCTGGAGGAAAATATTTCATATAAGGTAGCATCTGAGCAATAATATGTCTGTGGAGAAGGCGATGGAGAAGAAGTCATTGGTAGACCTGAAGCTTGGCTGTGAATCAAGTGAGAAGTACTTGGCAATCTGGGAAGGATGTGGTATTTGATGGCTTGCTTACTGGTGGTGGAGGTAAGAGTACAGTACAAAATGTTGCTCTGGAGGCATGATATGATGAGAGTTCAATACCACTGGTTGACCCTGATATTCAGGATGATGGTGAGCTCAAGCGTGGAGACAGGAAGGAGGTAGTGGTTCTTAAACACCTGAATTTGAGTCATTCTGAATAGGGACAGTTATGAAGCTGCTGTGTTTTCTTGTTGAAATACAAAGGTTTCCTGACTGCTGAAGGAAGTTGGGGTGAAGCTGTATACAATGAATTCTGCTGTAGGAGCACAAATATCTTCTTACGGCTGATTATATGGCTTGTGCAGTACATGTTGGAAAGGAAGTGGTGGTATAATATGCTGCCCTGTTGGAATACGGTTCATATGATGCTTGTCTGGTAGCCTTATAAAATGATCAGAGATTTCATGTGGCGCTGGAACAATACGTAGGATGAACGTTTTCAAGTTAAGGACCGGCAGCAAGGTCTCCAGATTTCATATGGCAGTGGTTGATATGAGCATCTAAATCTTTTTGAGACAAGTATGTTCTCTTGCATCCTTTAACAGCGCTGCACATGACTAGAGAACCTTGTGCATGCTCCTCAATTTGGTGAACATATTTACTACAGCCTGGTGAACATATTTACTACAGCCTGGACACAACTTATCGCCTTCTTTTTCTTGCAAAATAGCACAGGCATAGCAAAACGCATGCTTGCATGGAATCATTCGCCCATAGATTTTAATTGGCAATTCGCATTTGTCACAGAAATGAACCGGGGTGTCATCCTTTTCACCTAAGACGTTTATCTGAAAGTCCCAGAAAATATCTTTACTAGATCTCTGCTCATTTCTAAACGATCTGCCCCTATTAAAGTCGTACCGTTCTTCCTCACCAAGATGGAGTCCTTCAGCACGCTCCATGACTCAGCTCTTGGCTTGCAGGGCACGATGGGAACGGAAGTCAGCCTCACTGACCCAGGGAGCGCATGCGCCCTACCCTCTTGAACCATTGAGGTGGAAGTGCAAGCGGGTTGCCCCCGCGTTGAACTCTTCTTATATACCCCCGTTCCAGTGATGGAATCTGGCAGGAAAAACAGGAAGTGTTTCAGAGCGGAGTTTGGTTAGACTGCCGTTTTTTTTTTTATGCTTCAAGAAAAAGTAGCTATTAACTGGAGAAAGAGACTAATCTGGAAGGGGGCGAGGGGTGGGGAGAGAGCGGGTAGGCGCAGTAATACCCGAAGGCATAGACTTGAGGCAGGTGAGGCAGCCAGTGCACTCATAAAGGTTTTTTGAATAATGCAAGTGCTTTCCTTTTTTGGGTGAAAGCCCATCCTTTATATGAAATGTTCAAATAGACACTGGATAGCTTCTTGTCAAGATGCTGTAGCTCTGGCTTCTCAAACTTTTTCTGCCGAAGTTCCCCTAATCCTGGAGAAAAGTAAATTTAACGGTGAGGGTGAGCGGGCAAAGTTCTAAGTACCGCTGAAAGCAAACTATTTCTTTGAATAGTTGTACGTTACCTTAAAATTATATGAAGATAACTTTTTTTAAATGTTGGTTTATTTTATTTTACTTTATTTTAGAATGTTGGTTCATTTTAATAAAAAAATATTGCTTTTAATTACTTAGTTAAATTACTTGAATTTCTCCCTGCCCCCAAAACCTTTGAGTAATAGTGATACCCCAGGAAGCCAAATTAGGAAGATGATTAGTCACATTATAAAATGCCTTCCCATATCCCCCAATTTCTAATTCCGGTTCTTTAAATATTACATCCTCCTGGCATATTTGATGTGCATTTATAGAACATTAACAACTTGGAGGAGAGACCTAAGTAAAAAAAAATTCAAGAGCAAATCAGTGATCACTCAAAGATGAATATGAAGCATGTGATAAATGATCATTCGTTTATGGAAAGATACGGCTGGATTTACAGCAATGCCATTTGTACTCACATTTTGGGAACTTAGTCTATTGTAAAGAGAGGCTCACCCTCACTGTGGTAGCTTCATTCCACACTGTCCAGAATAAGTGTGCTCATTGTCATTTACAAGAGAACTTTGCAAAAGAAGCAATGAACTACTATGACCAAATATGCCAAATATATGATTAAAAAATAATTAAAAGGATAAGTCAGAGCAGGAAATTGCCCTCCATAAGCAGATTATCCATCTCTGCTGAAACACCAAGGCATAGTCAAAGCTGACCTTTGCCAAACAAAGAGTCAGCAGGGATGTTGCACCAGGTTGAATATGCTACAGAGAAAAGAAAAATAAAAACCATAAAAACATTTTTTGATGGTCTCCGTTTAGATACTGGAATTGCTGACGCATATAGCTAGATCAGAGTATTTTTTGCAATTATGCTCCGTGATCAGTGCTGAGGATTTGGAGAAACTCTGAAATAATGGGGCATTGACAAATTTTCACATTTGCTGACACACTTTATAAAAGAAAAAATATATAACCACACGGGACATTTTATCAGAGAAGATGAGCAAGAAAGTGAATGAGCAACAGAGGCAGGGTTAAAAAGAATAAGAGACAAGCCCCCCCTTTTCATGTTGGAAATGATTATGAATCTTACAGCTGGTTGAAAGAAGGAACCCTCTTTATCCATTTCATTATTGATGAATTCCTGAAAAGTTGCATGTTAGTAGGTACCAGTTTTCTCCTCTTGACCTATCATATCACTTCACGACTGTTTTGTCTTTATTTTGAATTTGTCGCCTTTGGGCAATGGTTATTGATACTTAAGCTTTTGGTTTCTTTGGGCTTCTGCTAAACAACTAATGGCATACAAATACATAAGTGTGCAAGGGGACCTCGTGACTCTGTATGTGCCCTCCTTTCTGCAAAATAATCCTGTGTCAAATGAAGTGGGGTTTCAAGCCTTCTCTATAATCAGAAGGGCACAGCTGCTCTGAGTGAAGTCGGAGTTGAGGAGCCCAGAGTCTTACCTCCTTAACACTGTCCAGCTCTGGTATCCCTTTCACGCACTCAGTGGAACACAGTTTGAATACTACTCCTCAAACATGCATTTTCTAAACTGATATATAAAATAGATGAGCATTCATATATTTCCACCTAGATTAAGAAATAGAGCACTATCAGTGCATTTGAAAATCCCGCTGTATCCCTCACTCATTATCACCCCCACAGGAGGAAAACCCGATACTGAATTGGGTATTGTGTATTCATCGTTCTTTTGCTGTTTTCACTTAAAAAAAAAATCACCTATGTGTATTTCTTTATACAAAATACAAGTTACTTTTGCATGTTTTTCACGTTGTAGGTTTGGAATGACACTGTGACTTTCTTTAATCCCTTAACATTTTATTTCTGAGATACTTTGATGTTAAGGCATGTATTTTATTCCTTATCAGTACTGTATTCCATTGTCTGACTGTATTATAATTTAAATATTCCCCTACTGATGAATATTCGGGTTGTTCTTAACGTTTTGCAATTATAAGTGCTGCTTTGAAATATTCTTGTACATGCCTCTTGTACATGTTCCAAAATTTCTCTAGAGGATGTGTATAGGATTGATGTACTGGATCATAGAGAATGAGCATATTCAACTTTTCCAAAGTGTTCATACTAATTTGCCAGTGGATTATAAAAGTTTTTGTTGTTCATCTTCACCAATATTTGTTATTAACAGACTATTAATTTATTACAAATTTGGTGGTTGTAAAATTTATGTTTTTTAAAATTATTTATTTATTTAAGATTTTATTTATTTTATTTCAGAGAGAGAGCACGTGAGTGAGAGAGAGAGCGGGGGCGGGGGGAGAGGGAGCAGGAGAAGCACACTCTCCACTGAACAGTGAGCCCGATGTGGGGCTTGATCCCAGGACCCTGAGATCATGACCTGAGCTGAAGGCAGATGCTTAACTGACTGAGCAACCCTGGTACCCCAATTTATGGGGTTTTTTTTAAAGAATTTTTAAAAGTTATTTATTTATTTAAAAGATTTTATTTTTTAAGTAATCTCTACACCCAATGTGGTTTGAACTTACAACCCTGAGATCAGGAATTGCATGCTCCACCAAGTGAGCCAGCCAGGTGCTCCCAAATTTATGTTGTGTTTCTCTGATTACAAGTGTGTTTGAGCAGTTTTTCATGTTTTTTTTGACATTTATAATTCCTCTTTTGTCAGGTATCTGTTTGTATCATTGGACCATTATTGAACAATTTGTATTTTTCTTTACTGATTGATAGGATAGTAATTCTTTGCCAGTTATATGACTTGCAGTTGTCTTCTCTAAGTTTGTAAGCTGCCTTTTCATTTCTTTATGATGTGGTAAATACAAGTTCTTAACTTTTTAAAAAATGTTTTTATTTATTTAAGTAATCTCTACACCCAGTGTGGGGCTTGAACTCACTACCCCGAGATCAAGAGTCATATGCTCTTCTGACCAAGCCAGCCAGGTGCCCCAGAAGTTCTCAATTTTGATTTATTAGACTTATCAGTTTTTTTTTCTATGATTAGTGCTTTTCTGAAATGCTTAAAATGTTTTCCCTAACTTGAGGTCATAAAAGATATTTTCCCTTATAATTTTTGTTTTATTTGGCCTTTCAAATGCAGTCATCTTTAATTGAATTGCAATTGATTTTGTATATTGTAATGTCAGGATATGTTTTTTCTCCTCTATATAAAAAGTCATGTGAAACTGAGTTAAAATGGAGTTGGGGGGTACCTGGGTGGCTCAGTCAGTTGAGCATCTGCCTTTGGCTTGGGTCATGATCTCTGGGTTCTGGGATGGAGCCCAGCATCGGGCTTCCTGCTCAGTGGGGAGTCTGCTTCTCTCTCTCCTTCCCCACTGCTCATTCTCTCTCTCTCAAATAAATAAACAAAATCTCTTTAAAAGTAAATAAATAAAAAATAAAATGGAGTTGGGAGGCCAGGAGGCAGAGCTCTCACAATGTAACACTTTTTTTTTTTAAAGATTTTATTTATTTATTTGTCAGAGAGAGACAGAGAGCATGAGCAGAGGGGAGGGACAGAGGCAGAGAGAGAAGCAGGTGCCCCGCTGAGGAAGGAGCCCAAGGTGGGGCTCAATCCCAAGACCCTGAGGTCATGACCTGAGCCTAAGGCAGGTGCGTAACTGACTGAACCACCCAGGCATCCCACAGTGTAACACTTTTTACAGCCCTTTGGTGACTTAACAGGAAGAGATATACCTTACATTCCTGACAAGAAGAATCCTGTATAGTTCTTCACTACACCAGCAGGAGGATGGAAGATTTTCTCCTGGCCTGGCAATAGCCCAGCCAGTGAGAAACTCTCACAACTTAGCCCATGAAAAACCATTTTACTTCAAACTCCCAGTTTACTCCAATGGACTTTTTGTTCATTGGAGCCACCCCCAACTCCCCCCTTTTCTCTGTAAAAGAATGTTACTCTTCGGGGCGCCTGGGTGGCTCAGTTGGTTAAGCGACTGCCTTCGGCTCAGGTCATGATCCTGGAGTCCCGGGTTTGAGTCCTGCGTCGGGCTCCCTGCTCAGCAGGGAGTCTGCTTCTCCCTCTGACCCTCTTCCCTCTCGTGCTCTCTCTCTCTCTCTCATTCTCTCTCTCAAATAAATAAATAAAATCTTTAAAAAAAAAAAAAAGAATGTTACTCTTCTTTGGGGCACCTGGCTGGCTCAGTCAGTGAAGTGTGTAGCTCTTGATCTTGGGGTCATGAGTTCGAGCCCCACGTTGGGGTAGAGATTATTAAAAACAAACAAACAAAAAGACTGTTGCTCTCCTTTGTTCTCTGGACTTGCCTATGGTTTTGTCTTAGCTTGTGTGTCCCGAAGTGCAATTCTCTGCTATTCCTGAATAAAACCATTTTGCTGGTAAAATAGCTGACAGTTTTATGTCTTAAGGTTAAGAGTCAGTTATCCTAGAACCACTTGTTAAATAACACATTCTTTTCCTTCTGATCTGCTAACTCTGTGATATGTCAGACTTTCATATATATGTTTGTTTCTGGATTCTTTATTCTATTATGTTGGTCTATTTTCCTATCCCATCTTAATTACTGTGGCTTTATAAGGTTTTAAGGTTTTGGAGAGGGGAGCAAGTCTCTCCAAATTATTTTTCAGGATCATCTTGCTTTGTCAAGATATTTTAGGCTGGTGATATATTAGAGGGATGAAGGAGTTCTGAGGAAAAACAAGAGGAGACAATAAGGTTTACAAATACACATTTGCTCATGTCACATTTTTTCTAAAAGTCAACCCTGCTTGGAAGCCAAAGTCCAGAAAACCTGCCTTCCTAAATTTACTGGCATCGCTGTTGGTATTTGGTGAGATGAGGCACAGGGTTAACATAATTTTTGTTCCCTTTACTTTTAAAACTCACTTCTTTGGGATCTTACCATTTCTTGGGATGGGCAGTATAGCATTGTGATAAAAAGCGTGGCCTCTGCTGACAGGCATACTTAGTTTTTTTAAAGATTGATTGATTTATTTTTTTTTAGAGAGAGAGAGCACAAATAGGGGAGGGCAGAGGGAGAGGGAGAGAGAGAGAGAGAATCTTAAGCAGGCTCTACATGGAGCCTGACATGGGGCTTGATCTCCTGAACCTGAGGTCATGACCTGAGCAGAAACCAAGAGTCAGATGCTCAACTGACTTTGCCACCCAGGCGCCCCTGACAGGCATACTTATGTTTCAATTCTTGCTCTTCCTCTTATTACCTGTGTGACTTAGGCATATTATTTAATCTTTCTGAGACTTGTTATTTTCTTTTCTATCTTTAAATGGTGGTGGTAATAATAATAATAATATCATTATTATTATTTTCCTAAGGTGTTAGTTTTTTATTGCTGCCATAACGAATTGCCACTAACTTAGTGCCTTAAAACAACACAAATTTATTATCATATAGTTTTGTAGGTCAGAAGTGTGACAAGGCTCTCACTGGACTAAAATCAAGCTTTCAGCAAGGCTATGCTCCTTTCTGGAGGCTCTAGGGGAGATTCCATTTCCTTGCTCTTTCAGATTGTTGGCAGAATTCAGTTTCCTTGCAGTTGTTGGCCTAAGATCCCTGTTTCCTTGTTGGCTGTTGCCTGAGGGCAAATCCCAGCTCGTAGAGGTCACCTGCATTGTTTGGCTCATGACTCCCTTCCTCCATCTTCAAAGCCAACAGTGATGGGTTGACTCCTCACTCTTCAAATCTTTCTTGCTCCTTTTTCCACCACATTATTCTTTGTCTGTTTCTGTGTTTGTTTTCCTCTTTTCTCTCTTACTCCAGGTTCAAAAAGTTTTCCACTTTTAAGGGCTCGTGCGATTAGATCTTGCCTACTCAGATGATCCAGGATAATCTCCCCATTTTAAGGCCCATAATTTTAATCACTTCTGCACATTTCTCTTTGCCTTGCAAAATAACATATTCACAGGTCCTGAGGACTCAGATGTGGACATCTTTTGGGTGGGAAGGAAGATTGCATTATTATACTGTTCTGTCTACCACATCTAACTTATATGATTCTTGTGAGGAATGCATGAGCTAATGTATGTACAGGGCTCAATACAGATGTGACATGTAGCAAACACTCAATAAGTGTTCATTACTATTTGAACTATTTCTTACTGGCAAAATGGGTTTTCACCTTTGCTTTTTTTTTTTTTTTAAGATTTTATTTATTTATTTGAGAGAGAGAATGAGATAGAGAGAGAGCATGAGAGGGGAGAGGGTCAGAGGGAGAAGCAGACTCCCCGCTGAGCAGGGAGCCCGATGCAGGACTTGATCCCGGGACTCCAGGATCATGACCTGAGCTGAAGGCAGTCGCTTAACCAACTGAGCCACCCAGGCACCCTTCACCTTTGCTTTTTTTTGTTTCTTCGTTAGTTTTTGGTTTTTGGTATATTTATGTGACCTAATTTTACTTTCTACTCACATAATTTGTTTTTTTTTCCTTAAGATTATTGATTTATTTGAATGAGAGAGCATGAGCATGAGCTGGGGGAGGAGCAGAGGGAGAGGGACAAGCAAACTCTGTGCTGAGCAGGGAGCCTGATGTGGGGTTTGACCTCATGTTCCTGAGATCATGACCTGAGCCACAGTCAAGAGTCAGATGCTTAACCGACTGAGCGACCCAGGTGCCCCTCACATAATTTCTTTAGAAAAAGCTGTGAAGTATTTTAAGCACACAGACTTATATAATTTTTTGAGAAGATTGGTGCCCTACACAGCTGTAGTGGGTTGAACTGTGCTCCCACAAAAAAAGATCAAGTCCTGATTCCTGGTGTCTGTGAGTGTGACCTTATTAGAAATAGGGGCTTAATAGGTATAATGCAGTTAGGTTGAGGTCCTAGTGCATTAGGGTGGGCCTTAAATCCAGTGACTGTTATCTTTATAAGGGAAAGGAGAGGGGGATTTTGACATAGAGTCACAGAAGAGAAACACAAGGGGAAAGGCCATATGATCATACAGGCAGAGAATGGGGTGATGCAGCCAAGGAATGCCAAAGATTCCTGGCAATCACCAGAAGCTAGGAAGGGGCAAGGAAAGATTTTTCCCTGGAGCCTTCAGAAGGAGTGTGGGCCTAATTTTGGGTGTCCAGCCTCCTGAACTGTGAGAGAATGAATTTCTGTTGTTTTAAGTCACCTAGTTTGTGGTATTTTGTTATGGCAGCTTAGGAAACTAATCCAATAGCTTACCATGTTTTCCTAAATCGGTTTTTATTTGAAGTAGCATATTAAAAATGGTCTTGTTTATTTTCAGCATTTAAGACATCTACATTCAAATATATGTCCCAAGATACAGGCAGTGCCCTAAGACTCATTTGGTGTAGCCCTTAATAGAATTCAGATCATTTAGTAAAAGTTATAAGGAAACTGATTCTTAGTTCAATATATAAAATAGAGCCTTTTTTTTTTTTTTTTTTTTAATGTAGGCCCCACTCCCAGCGTGGAGCCAACCCAGGGCTTAAACTCACGACCCTGAGATCGAGGACCTGAGCTGAGATCAAGAGTCAGATGACTAACCAACAGAGCCACCTAGGTGCCCCTAAAAATAGAGCTTTCAAACATTACAGTAGTGCGTGGCAGTAAGAGCTGTCCTAGTAGTCAGACCCTAGACCTTTGGTTGAAGTAGTAGAACTATTTTTTTATGAATGTTTTTTTTTTTTTAAACTTTTTATTTATTTATTCATGAGAGACAGAGAGAGAGAGAGAGAGAGAGGCAGAGGGAGAAGCAGGCTCCCAAGGAGCAGGGAGCCCGATGCGGGACTCGATCCCAGGACCCTGGGATCATGACCTGAGCTGAAACCAGATGCTTAATGACTGAGCCACCCAGGCGCCCCAGAGAGAAATTTGTTTTTTAAAAGGCAGTGAATCCTCCAGTGTTTCTTGAGTGCTCCATGTATGATATAAGAGGGGTAGCTGATGCCATTGCTGGGTTGTTGGTAGCAGGCATTTGCCGGCTGCATTCCGGGAACCATTGCCTACTGGTGTCCATCCCTCTCGGTCACAGGTCACTTGCTTCAGGCTACCTGATCAGGGTGAATTTTAGTCCTCTTGTTTGGAATGCGGTAAGAAGTTCTGTGTATCCCTCTGGATATTAGTCACAAAAATATGGTCTTGATTGTAGCCGGCAGCTATGTTATCGCCAGGATGGAATCCAGTTTTAGGATAAAGTTGACACTGAGGAGCGTAAAGCAGAAAGATGTAAGGAGATTGAGTCCTTGAAGATATTCACTGAATTACTCGATCAACTATACATCCGGATGATTTAGTTAAGTGAGGAAATAAATCCTCTTTTTGTTTAAAGTCAGTTTGCATTGGGTTTTCTGGGTTTTTTCCAGCATAAAGTCTTACCTAATATGTTCATAAATCAACGGAAAACACAATAAATGACCATATATAATCAAGTGCTAGATACACCGAACACAAGCCACCAGCATTCCTGGAGAACTTGACAGAAACACACATTTTCAGCCCCTGGCCCCAGATTTACTGGCTCAGTGTGTCTGTGGGTGGCGCCCAGTAACCTTTTTTTTTTTTTTTTTTAAAGATTTTCTTTATTTGACAGAGAGAGACACAGCGAAAGAGAGGGAACACAAGCAGGGGGAGAGGCAGAGGGAGAAGCAGGCTTCCCGCGGAGCAGGGAGCCCGATGTGGGGCTCGATCCCAGGACCCTGGGATCATGACCTGAGCCGAAGGCAGACGCTTCACCGCTGAGCCAACCAGGCGCCCCCAGTAACCTTTGTTTTAACATGCCTTGCAGGGGACTTTCTTGCTGGCTAAAGTTTGAAAAATTACCCTGGAAGTTTGGAACGGAAAAGAAGACTTCACAGGGAAGGTGAGATGACCTAAATCCAGGAACAAGATGGACTTTTGAAAAGAAGACTTAAGAATCAGAATGCATTAAGGCACAGAGGTAGGAATGGATGTTATTTATGGGGCATTATCCGGGTAATTGTGACGCATAAAACAGTAAAGGATTCAAATTGCATGGATCCTAGGGTAGCAGAGAGTCGGTGGCTGAGACTGAGTTTTTGTTTTTTGTCCTGTTACTCTCATTTCTCCTGGAGCCATTGAAAACCTGGACAATAGAAGGCAGTGTTGGCATTCTTCGTTGTTGGCAATATGTTGGGGTCCACCTGTGTGTAGGATAGCCATACAGTATTAAGAGCATCAAGTCGCAGGAGGAGAATGGTCTAGTCCTACGTGTATTTGTGTCAGGTAGACAAAGAAGCCTCCTTCCTGGACTTCAAAAATCCAAAGAGAGTTACTTTTATCGTGTCAAAATCTGACCCTAGCAGGGCCACGCCAGCAGGGAGAATTTAACCTGCCCTGGCTTTCTGAGATATTGAATGGAATTCCTGGTCTTCTTTCTCCTTTCTTTCCATATTTTGTGGGAGAAGTTTCCACCTTAAACAGTGATGTCACGGCCAAGGTTGTACATCACCCGCCCATATTGCCCGCTCTGTTTGATAGTGTGTGCTTGGATGGAACTATTTACATTCCACCCTTTTCCTTAAAGCGCTATCAGCCATGCATAATGATGCAGCCCGTGGAATTGTGGAATGGGAGCTGACTTTGGCTGAGAGAGTGCTGGAAAATGAGAGACAAGCATTTTAATGCGCCCATGCTAATGACTACAAAAAACCAAACACTAGACCTTAAAGTCTAACTCTTTTCCAGACTTGTCCAGACCCGAGTTTATGGTGGTACTGGGTGGGCGTGTAAGTGACAGTGGGGTTGAGGGAGGAGAGGAAGGGTTTTATTTTAACCTAAAGATGCAAAGAACTTTTCCTTATTGACAGCCAGCTTTTTGCTAAGGAGCACCAGAACAGTGAATAAGCATTCCTAAAGCAGAGGCACTGCTTGGTGTATTTAGTCATTATTTAATTAGTCTTGATAATGGGGCTTCATTTTAGAGAGAATTTAATTTAATGATCTTGATATTGAATGACCTTGGTATGGCAAAGACACTTGTGTGTGTGTGTGTGTGTGTGTGTGTAAAATGCAAATAATGGAAGTGGCTTTGGAATTGGGCCAAAAACTCCTTAGCACCTGGCTAAGGTTACTTTAAATCTGCTTGCTTTGCAGGTCAGATTGAAGGACGCTTGAGACAAGCAATAAATTGTTCCCCTCTGCCACTTGGGGAGGACAAATCAGCCAATGAATCACCTCTTGTTTGTTCAGATAGACTGACCCATCATTTGACTTGCTTTGAGGGTCCAGAGTTTAATTTTTTCCTTTCTTGGGGGATAAGGGAGTGATTATGGGAAGCAAATGTTCAAATCATGGGCCACTAGTGAGTCACAGGGCTCGAGGTCAGTGATTTTGACCTCATACTGCTTAGAGGAGCAACTTGGAGCTGTGTTAGCTTATTCTCTGGTGGGGACAATTTCTGCAGGCAGAATGGTTTCCATGGGCACAGACTGGTGGAGACTGGGATTTCCAGTGCTTACTGTGGGAAAGGTTGTGCTTTGATAACCTCAACACAGGACTGATAATCGTTGCCATTTTATCCCGGTTTTTCTAAGCTTTGGGCTGTGAGGCCTTTGACTGTTATGGAGATGAATATGTATATTCCTTCCCTTCCTTACTCTGGAGGTTTCAAGCTCTGCTATGTTTCTAATGGACTCTTTTAAATGCTGCACTTCTAGGTTCATTTTCAATCATGAAATGCATTGCTGGCCTTCAGTGTGAGTTATTTGAAGCTAAAGGAAGATATACAGTCTGACAAACCCTGCCACGCCTTTGGTTGAAGTATTTAACAAGAAACAAAGCCCCACTACAGCCACCATACTCACGAGACAACTGACAGGTATGTATGGCACATCTAAGTATTACAGTTGGTGGGTTAAAATGAAGATACTGAGATGTTGAACATCTAGATTAGGTCTGTATACAACTGGTTCACTGACTTTGTTATTTGGGGGGAAGAAAGATTTCCTCTACTCTCTCAAGAGTCTACTGGCTGGTCTAAGAATCAAGCTGACATGAGACGGATTAACAGGAGAAAATCAGATTTAATTTTATAGCTACCGGAAATCCACATAAACATGAGATTCCTAAGTCTGGGTGTGTCATCCTGAACTAAGGAGAAGGGGACAGGGGCCTGGGCTTCAAAGGGAAGGAAAGCCATTCACAGGAAGATGAAAAATTGGAAATATTTGGTAAATAGATGATTGCCAGACCACACAGAAACCATGGGACAGAAGAGAAGAATTTTAACAAACAGGTTTTCTTAGGTGCCTCCCTCTCTCCAACCCCTAGTTCATAGTTATATTTTATGGTGATTGCTGTCTTCCTGGAGCAGCTCCTCCATCGAGATTCTTTACAGGCAGTTGGGGGGGAGGTCACGGTTTCTTCTTGAGTCTTTTAGGCCTTGATTGTTTTCAGCTGAAAATAATCTGTATGCCAAAGTGGCACATCTTAACGTGACTCTGAACCCCGACATTTTTGTTCCTTTCATGAAATTTACTGTTTTTTGTTGTTGCTTTCTCTATTGGTGAGTATGAAGTACTGTTAGACTATGGTTCTGCCTCTGTATTTAACATGCTTACCCTCTCAGTCTCAGTTAGCTCAACTGTAAAATGGAGATACGACTTAACCTTCCTTATTCATAGAGGTTTTTTTTTTTTTCTTATTCATAGAGTTATTGTAAGTGTAGCTGATGGTCCCAGTTGGAGTCTAAGGTAATATTACCCTACTAACTGGACATGTCTGGGCACATCTGGAAAGACTATAAGATTTGCCAGGAGTCAGTTGATATAAACGACCACAGGGTCTCTTGGAATGGAACTAAGTGAAAAAGGTTTGAGACACATGAACGTTCCACAAGAGTAGTGCCAGGAAGCCACAGTAAAAGAAATAGCAGTGTCTTGATAACCAGAGTCCAAAGCAAAATGATAGCTGGAGCCCTTGAGTCTAAGGAACAGATCAGAACAGCCTATATTGGAAGTTTAGGTAAATGGAGGGGATGAAAATTGCCTTTAGGAAGAATAAGCAAAGAGCTGTGGCAAGAGAAGATGACAGGCCCTGGAGGACTGGGCTCCAGGGTCCTTCTAATGATCCGGGGAGAGGCAGTGTCTGTTACCTATTCCTGGACTATGAGGTTTAGTCTTAGTCATGGATGGGTACCCTAATGTCCCATTTACTCTTCAATAGATAGATGGTAATTCAGACACCTTGATACAAATAGGATGGGGTCGAAAGTAACTGACAGATGTGTACAAGTTCCTAAGGTAAATGGGTTTCTGTTAGTTCACTCCTTTCCCAGAGGTTGTGTTCAGAGTGTAGGGACAGAATGGTGACTGGCCAAGTGGGGCTCATTGGTTGTGGGGTAGAGAGAAATGGAGCCAACAGGGAATCCACTTGTCCTTAGCTCTCCTCTGCACTGTGTTCATTTTATTTTGTTATTTTATTTTTAGAGCATCTTTTTTTTTTTAAGTTTATTTATTTATTTTTAATAACCTCTACACCCAACTTGGGGCTTGAACCTACGACCCCGAGATCAAGAGTCACACGCTCTTGCGACTGTGCCAGCCAGGTGTCCCTTGTGTTCTTCCCCTGCCCCCCTTTCCAACCCTTTATTGGGGCTCTGTCAGCGCCCCCCCAACCCTGTGTTCTTTTTTTTTTTAAGATTTTATTTATTTATTTGACAGATAGAGAGAGAGCATAAGTAGTCAGAGTGGCAGGCAGAGGGAGAGGGAGAAGCAGGCTTCCCGCTGAGCAGGGAGCCAGACGTGGGGCTCGATCCCAGGACCCCAGGATCATGACCTGAGCCAAAGGCAGACGCTTAACCGACTTGAGCGACCCAGGCGCCCCTAACCCCATGTTCTTTATAGAAGCATGCATGTGAGCAAGGAACTTACTGGATTGATCCGCAGGCTGAGACCTGAGGGACTTGAATCAGAATGACCTAGGAGAATGTGGTGGTGAGGCCTGGCGATTTTACTTTTAAGCTTGTTACGTGGTGGGGCTGGGAACTTGACCTAATCAGCATGGGGTCCTGAGTGTGGCATATGCCACATAGGCAGGAGTTTCTCTGTGGCAAAGAAGTTGGCTATTGCTCTTAGGATAACTGAGGTACATGAGAGCAGGCTTCACAGAGTAGGATGAGTATAAGGAGGCAGGTAGGTATTAACCTGATCAGAGAGGAGCGTATGGAAAGGTTGACCATACATCACAGTCTGCCAGTGATAAACTCAATATGCACCTGTAGTTCTGGTATAATTATTAAGAACATCTTTTTTTTATTCCCTGGGTTCTTCCGTTTTGAATGGTAAAGTATATGGCAAGGAGCTGGGGCGAAGTTTTTCCGTCCTTTTGAATTCCTGTGCTGCTCAGCTGCTGGCCCTTCGGCTGGCAATTACTGCACTTTCCCTGGGGCATCTGAAGGTCTCTTCTTCCCTTCTGTTAGGTCCTTCTTCTTCCATCTGCTCCCTTATTCTTTTCCCTTTTCCCATCCTGGGCTCTTGGGAAATTCTTTATGCTTGTGGTTCTTTTTTGACCTTGGGGATTCTGTAGCCCAAGTCTGGCTTTGTACCAAGCTGCAGGGGCCCTCGTGCTTGATTCATTTTTGTCCTTTTTGCCTTTTTTGAATTTGATGGCAAACGTACAAACATGAGGAATCCCCTCTGTGTTCCATTGGGGATTTAGTCTTGCCCATCAGTTACACGGTGTTTCTCAAGTCAAGGCTTTGTGAAATTTAGTACTACCCACCTGCTACCGTGGTCCTGGCCTGAGAGATGGTTAACTTTCAGTACAGCAAATGCTGATAGCAATTTTTCTCAAAACAATGTATAAAATAGAAAATAAAGGTTACTTGGAGAACATTAAGAAAGCCTGAACATCCTACCTGAACTTCTCTTTTTTTTTTTTTAAGATTTTATTTATTTATTCATGAGAGACAGAGGGAGAGAGAGAGAGAGAGAGAGAGAGAGAGAGAGAGAAGCAGAGGGAGAAGCAGGCTCCCACGGAGCAGGGAGCCTGATGCGGGACTCGATCCCAGGACCCCGGGATCATGACCTGAGCCGAAGGCAGACGCTTAACCATCTGAGCCACCCAGGCGCCCTGAACTTCTCTTGATAAAGCTCAGTTAGCTAACATCAGGCTTTGGCCCACTTATACCCTTCCTTCCATAGCCTAGGACAGTGAAACCAATAGTCTTAGGAAGTCTATAGATTTCCTATTCTCCTTCATATCATTCAGTTTTTATATCTCTAGGGTGTGAAGATGGTTAAACACAAGAGCAATTTTATAGGTTTATCAGGGCACGGATGTCATCTGGGGATAACATACTTCACTTATGCATCATGTATGAAAAACAGAATCAGATGCAAATCACAGAGAAATGCAGTTAATGTTTTCTGAGTTCATAAATCCAGAGCTGTGACTAACACTGGGACCTCCAATGGAAAGTTCCAGCCTTATAATTCAGCAGTTCCAGGGATTAATTTTATCACACACAGTTTGGACCGGGAGCTAAAATACATCCACATGCAAATCCAGACCATGGAGGATACCTGAACGCGTTTGTGCATGGAGATTTGTGAATGTGCACTGGGGAAATAACCTCCTAAGCCTTTTGAGTTGTCACTTGCTAGTTGCACATACAGTGTGCAGTACCCAGGACAGTAGATGTTCTGTTTAAATCAACCCTCAGTGTTTAATTATAGAAGGACGAGTCCTGTCAGATTTAACTGTGATTGAGCCACTGTCTCATGTGAGCAGGTAAACTTGTGTCCCTATTTTATAGAAGAGAAAATTGAGGTCAAGCCGCGTGAAATTGCTTAAGGTCACAAAGCTACGAAGTTGTAGCATTGGGCTTTCTGATTCCATGGCCAATTCTCCTCCTAGAATATCAGACTATGTATAACAAGAATTCAGTAGGGGCGCCTGGGTGGCTCAGTCGTTAAGCGTCTGCCTTCGGCTCAGGTCATGATCCCAGTGTCCCGGAATCGAGCCCCACATTGGGCTCCCTGCTCGGCGGGAAGCCTGCTTCTCCCTCTCCCACTCCCCCTGCTGTGTTCCCTCTCTCGCTGTGTCTCTCTCTGTCAAATGAATAAATGAAGTCTTAAAAAAAAAAAAAGAATTCAGTAAAACTCATCCATCTTTATTTGCTCCTGTATACATATGGACTTCATGGATAGTGATGGACACACCTAGCAAGATACAGGGATGAGGGTGGTTGTGGTAGGATGTCCCTATGTGACATATGTCGTGTTCACTAGGAAAGAATTTGGTTTGAGTTGGAGCTTCCTGTCAGCTATGCATCAATGCTAGGGGAGAAATTTAGGCCCCTGTTTTCTATCTAATGGTCCATTTGGTATAACCACAGTGGATTCCTGGCAGCCAAGGCTGACCTTACGTGGGAGCAGAGTTGACTACCCTTATGGTGTGTGTGAGTTTAAAGGGATTAGGGAGCCTGGCTTCTCATCAGCAGCAGTAGAGCCTTATTCTTTTTTTTTTTTTTTTTTAAGATTTTATTTATTTATTTCAGAGAGAGAGAGAATGAGAGATGGAAAGCACGAGAGGGAAGAGGGTCAGAGGGAGAAGCAGACTCCCTGCTGAGCAGGAAGCCTGATGTGGGACTTGATCCCTGGACTCCAGGATCTTGAAGTGAGCCGAAGGCAGTTGCTTAACCAACTGAGCCACCCAGGCGCCCAGTAGAGGCTTATTCTTGATTTAATTTTATTTATTTCTACTGAGATTTTTTTAACCTTTTATTTTTAAGTAACTCTAGACCACAGGAAATTATAAAAGTAGTAGAATCCCATGTACCCTTCACTCTTTCTCTGAAGTTAATAGCTTACATAGAGTATAGTACAATATCAAAACCAGGAACTTGGCATTGCTATAATACTGTTAACTGGACTCCAAGCCTTATTCAAATTTTGCTAGTTTTTAACGTGTGTGTGTGTGTGTGTGTGTGTGTGTGTGTGTGTGTGTGTGTGTGTGTAGTTCTATGACATTTTATCTCTAGGTTGGTTCTTTTAATTTATGGCTCTCATCCCTATTGCAATACAAACTCCACCATCTTGGAGAGGTGGTGAGTTGTGACAGAAAGAACATGGGCTTCGGAACTTGACAAGCTTGAGTAGAAATCCTAATTCTGCTATTTTTTAATCGTGTGCCTGTGATTTTGGACAAATCATTTCATCTCTCTGGGCCTCAGTTTTCCTCTCTGTGAAATGGAGACAGTAGTTCCTCATTCACATGGCTTTTGTGAGGATTACATGGGATAATATACAAAAAAAAGGAATAATATATGTAAAGTGCCTGGTCCAGCAAATGTTTCCCTTCCTCATTTCTCCTTCTGTGAGTGAGGTAGCACTTTTAAGCTGTTCTCAGTTCTGTACACCTCTGATTTTTTCCTGAGAAGAGCAGGTTTTAATGGGAAGAGGTGAGAAATGCATGAAAGTATTGTGAGTAGTGGCACTCATGAAAGATTTCATTGATTTTATAATTTTGCCTGGTGCTAATCCTGCTCCAGGTGGTCTGTGGGTTGTTCCTGTATAACATGAATGTTTGTAATATTCCTACCCCTATACTTTTGCATCTGTCATAGATTAATAATCTAAAATATTTATGGGGGGGCGCCTGGGTGGCTCAGTCTGTTAAGCGTCTGCCTTCGGCTCAGGTCGTGATCCCAGGGTCCTGGGATGGAGTCCCACATCAGGCTCCCTGCTTGGCGGGGAGCCTGCTTCTCCCTCTCCTTCCTGTTCATGCTCGCTCTCTCTCTCTCTCTCTCTCTCTCTCTCTCTCTCTCCCAAATAAATAAAATCTTAAATATTTATGGGGCTCTTGGGTGGCTCAGTTGGTTCAGCTTCCGACTCTTTATTTCGGGGCAGGTCTTGATCTCAGAGTTGAGAGTTCAAACCCTGCGTTGGACTGCATGCTGGGTGTGGAGCCTACTTAAAAAAATTTTTTTTAGAAAGTCAATTATCATATGGTTTCACTTATTTGTGGAACATCAGGAATAGCATGGAGGCCATCAGGAGAAGGAAGGGAAAAATGAAGGGGGAGAATCGGAGGGAGAGGTGAACCACAAGAGACGATGGACTCTGAGAAACAAACAGGGTTTTAGAGGGGAGGGGGGTGGGGAGATGGGTTAGCCTGGTGATGGGTATTAAAGAGGGCACATTCTGCGTGGAGCACTGGGTGTTATACGCAAACAATGAATCATGGAACACTACATCAAAAACTAATGATGTACTGTATGGGGACTAGCATAACATAATAAATTAAATTTAAAAAAATTTTAAATTAAAATATTTAGGGGCGCCTGGGTGGCTCAGTTAAGCGTCTGCCTTCTGCTCAGGTCGTGATCCCGGGGGTCCTGGAATCGAGCCCTACCTCCGGCTCCCTGCTCAGCGGGGGCGTGCTTCTCTTTCTCCCTGCCACTCCCCCTGCTTCTACTCTCTTTCTGTCAAATAAATAAATAAAGTCTTAAAAAAAAAAGAAAGAAAAAAACTAAAATATTTAATAAACATCATAGTCATCACTTCATTTCTTTTTTTTTTTTTTGATGTAATGTTCCATGAGTCATTGTTTGTGCATAACACCCAGTGCTCCATGCAGAACGTGCCCTCCTTAATACCCATCACCGGGCTAGCCCATCCTCCCATCACTTCATTTCTCTCTTATCCAGAAATTGTACTCTTAACAACATTCTTACCTTGAATTCAGAGTCACTGCCCTAAGGGGAAGTCTTGAGGGACTGATGGTGTAAAGGTATACTTTTCTATAGATTTGACTGTTAAACAATTAGCCACTAAAGGATGTGGAGGCTAGCCTGGGTATACAATAGGAGTGTTCCTATTGCTTTTTTTCTTGGGTGGAGGGGTGAGCACAAAGATGGAGAGACCTCTATGACTGGGAAGCTGATTTTTTTTATAGGAAAGGAGAGGAAGGATGCTACTGATGATTTTCTTTTACTACTTAAGGTTTTGTTTCCTTTCATTTATGTCTTTAAAATTTTATTTTTTTTGGTCTGGATGAAACATTTTTATTTATTTGTCAGATACAATAACTGATTTCCATCTACAGTTATTTAAGGTAAGAAACCAAGGGTCAACTGAAGGAACAGTTGTGGCCTTACAGCAGAGCCTGCAGGGCCCAGCTGCGGGCTGTGGGGAGAACGGGCCTGGCATTAGTGGGCCTTCTCCAGGAAGGCTCTGCAGCACCTCACACACTGCTGGTAGACAGTCTCAAAGTCGGACTCATTCCCATAATAGGGGTCTTCAATAATGAGCTGATTTTGTGGATCATAGCTCCCAAGTAGTTCAATTTTAGCTTTGTAGTTTTTAATTTGATTACTTTTTCTATTTAAGTCTCTCAGATTGCTTTCATCCGTACATAGTATATAATCAAATGTGGCAAAGTCTTCCTTAGTAACCTGCCGGGCAGTGTGATTCATGGGGATACCGTTCTTCTTCATGCTACTGTGCCCTAGATAGTCAGGAGGGTTTCCTATTTCATACGTGGATGTTGCTGCACTTTCTTTCCTCCAATGATCTGAAAGCTTTTGCTCAGTTACAAGTTTTCTGAAAACTGCTTCTGCAATGGGTGACCGACAGATGTTACCCAGACACATGAAGAGCACAGACTTTGGCACCTGCTCAGCTATCTTCCCGCGTGCACACCCAGGCACCCACTGAGCGCCTAAAAAAAATTTTTTTTTAAAAACATTTTATTTATTTATTTGACAGAGAGAGAGCACACAAGCAGGGGGAGCAATAGAGGGAGAGGGAGAAACAGACTCTCCGCTGAGCAGGGAGCCTGATGCGGGGCTCTATCCCAGGACCCTGAGATCACAACCTGAGCCGAAGGCAGATACTTAACTGACTGAGCCACGCAGGAGCCCTTCATTTATGTCTTTAAGAGTCATAAAAGTCAGGTTTGTTTTTTTTTTCTTAAAGATTTTATTTATTTATTTGACAACGAGAGAGACAGTGAGAGCAGGAACACAAGCAAGGGGAGTGGGAGAGGGAGAACAGGCTTCCCACAGGCTTCCCATATCTCTCTTATATATCATACAGCAATGTGTTAACTATAATCATTATGTTGTACATGATACCCCTACTATTTATTTATCTTATAACTGCAACCTTTTGTCTACCTTCCTCCAATTCCCTTCCACCCCCCCAAATTTATGATTAAGTACTTTATGTGTTGTAAGGTACCTTTCCTTAACTTGAGCATAAAAATATTCTATAATGGAACTGATTTTCTTCTATTGGAATTGATTTCTCTATCTGGTATGCATTAGATTCGATGTCATTTTTTTCCCCCTAGGGACACGCATTTGGTCCAGCACCATTTATTGAAGAGATCCTCTTTTTCTTTTTTTTTTTTTAAGATTTTATTTATTTATTTGACAGAGAGACACAGCGAGAGCAGGAACACAAGCAGGGGGAGTGGGAGAGGGAGAAGCAGGCTTCCCGCGGAGCAAGGAGCCCGATGCGGGGCTCGATCCCAGGACCCTGGGATCATGACCTGAGCCGAAGGCAGCCACTTAACCGACTGAGCCACCCAGGCGCCCAGAGATCCTCTTTTTCTTACTCCTCTGCTATTCTTCCTTTATAAAATAACAAGCGTCTGGATTTGCCTGGTCCTTATTTCTGGGGTCTCTAGTGTGTTCCATTGACCTATTGATTTTTCCTTTCTTTCTTTTTTTATTTTTTCCCTCTCTTTATCTTTAAGATGTTAATCTTACTTCTTAACATTATATAATTATATTTTAATATTATATAGTACTGTTGATATTATACCAATATATCACATCAATATTTATTGTAAATAACAATATGTGAATAATAGTTATTAACATTATATAATTATATACTAATATTAATATCATAATATTATATAATATTAATTGTTATATTAATAAATACATTTAGTAGCAGAATTTATTTATTTATTTATTAAATTTTATTTTGTTTTACTATGTTATGTTAGTCACCATACAGTATATCATTAGTTTTTGATGTAGTGTTCCATGATTCATTGTTTGGATATAACACCCAGTGCTCCATGCAATATGTGCCCTCCTTAATACCCATCACCGGGCTAACCCATCCCCCCACCCCCATCCCCTCTAAAACCCTCAGTTTCTTGGAGTCCGTAGTCTCTCATGGTTCATCTCCCCCTCTGAGGTCCCCCACTGCATTTTTCCCTTTCTTCCCTAATGTCCTTCATACTATTCCTTATGTTCCACAAATAAGTGAAACCATATGATAATTGACTTTCTCTGCTTGACTTATTTCACTCAGCATAATCTCCTCCAGTCCCATCCATGTTGATGCAAAAGTTGGGTATTCATCCTTTCTGATGGCTGAGTAATATTCCATTGTATATATGGACCACATCTTCTTTATGCATCTGTCTGTTGAGGGGCATCTCGGCTCTGTCCACAGTTTGGCTATTGTGGACATTGCTGCTATGAACATTGGGGTGCATATGGCCCTTCTTTTCACTACATCTGTATCTTTGGGGTAAATACCCAGTAGTGCAATTGCTGGGTCATAGGGTAGCTCTATTTTTAATTTTTTGAGGAACCTCCACACTGTTTTCCAAAGTGGCTGTACCAACTTGCATTCCCACCAAGAGTGTAAGACGGTTCCCCTTTCTCCACAACCTCTCCAACATTTGTTGTTTCTTGCCTTGTCAATTTTTGCCATTCTAACTGGTGTAAGGTGGTATCTCAGTGTGGTTTTGATTGGAATTTCCCTGATGGCTAATGATGTTGAACATTTTTTCATGTGTCTGTTAACCACCATTTGTATGTCTTCTTCAGAGAAGTGTCTGTTCATGTCTTCTGCTCATATTTTGACTTATTTGTTTTTTGGGTGTTGAGTTTGAGAAGTTCTTTATATATCTTGGATATCAGCCCTTTATCTGTAGTGTCATTTGCAAATATCTCCTCCCATTCTGTGGGTTGCCTCTTTGTTTTGTGGACTGTTTCCTTTGCTGTGTGGAAGCTTTTTATCTTGATGAAGTCCCAAAAGTTCATTTTCGCTTTTGTTTCACTTGCCTTTGGAGTTGTATCTTGAAAGAAGTTGCTGTGGCCAATGTCGAAGAAGTTACTGCCTATGATCTTCTCTAGGAGTTTGATGGATTCCTGTCTCACACTGAGGGCTTTCATCCATTTTGAGTTTATCTTTGTGTATGGGGTTAGAGAATGGTCTAGTTTCAGTCTTCTGTATATCGCTGCCCAATTTTCCCAGCACCATTTATTGAAGAGAGTGTCTTTTTTTTTTAAAATTGTATTTATTTATTTGACAGAGAGAGACAGAGTGAGGGAGGGAACAGAAGCAGGGGGAGTGGGAGATGGAGAAGCAGGCTCCCTGTGGAGCAGGGAGCCCGATGTGGGGCTCGATCCCAGGACCCTGGGATCACGACCTGAGCTGAAGGCAGATGCCCAACGACTGAGCCACCCAGGTGCCTCAAGACTGTCTTTTTTCCATTGCATATTTTTTCCTGCTTTGTCGAAGATTATTTGACCAGAGAACTGAGGGTCCATATCTGGGCTCTCTATTCTGTTCCATTGGCCTATATGTCTGTTTTTGTGCCAGGACCATGCTGTCTTGGTGATCACAGCTTTGTAATATAGCTTGAAATCAGGCAACGTCATGCCCCCAGCTTTGTTTTTCTTTTTCAACATTTCCTTGGTGATTTGGGGTCTTTTCTGATTCCATACAAATTTTAGGACTGTTCCAGCACTTTGAAAAATGTCATTGGAATTTTGATCAGGATGGCGTTTGAAGGTATAGATTGCTCTGGGCAGCATAGACATTTTAACAATGTGTCTATTAATTTTTCCTTTCTTTATCTTTATTTTTTAATTTTTTCCTCTCTTTATCTTTAATATGTTAATCTTACTTATTAACATTATATAATTATATATTAATATATATACCATATATACTATTGATATTATACCAATATAGCACATCAATATTTATTGTAAATAACAATATGTGAATAATAGTTACTAACATTATACAATTATATACTAATATTAATATCACATTATTATATAATATTGTGATATTAATAAATACATTTTAGTAGCAGAATTTTATTTATTCATTTATTTATTTTATTTTTAAGTAATCTCTACACCCAGTGTGGGGCTGGAACTCACAACTTCCCGATCATCAAAATTTTAAATTCCGTAGACACAGACACATATACTCTCACACTCTCACTCAACAAACAGTTGTGTTTTGAATGGAAACTGCATTGACTCTATAGATCAGTTTGAGGAGAATTCATCTATTTATGACATTAAGTATGGGTTTTGATCTTTAAAACTTCTTAAATACATGAAAAATTATGCTTTTAGTCAGGATATAAAAGGACACAAGACCTCTGTACATATTGATCTGGATCTTATTTCTTTCGATAGCTTTTTCTTTCTTTTTATATTGTTTCTTCTCTTTCATTTTGGCTTTCTGAAATTTCAAGAGGCTGTGTCTACTTTTCCCGCTTTAAGTGATACTTGGTGACATCTTTCAAGATAAAGTGTTGTTTTAAAAAGTTCAGCGAAGTTTCCTTCTGTTCTTCTTGTTTCATTGCCTCTATTCTTTCATTCTGGGACTCATTGTATTTATTTCCTTTTTAAAAAATTTATTTATTTAAGTAATCTCTCCATCTAGTGTGGGGCTTGAACTTACAACCCTAGGATCGAGAGCCACACACTCCACTGGCTGAAGCAGTCAGGGGCCCACTGGAACTCATTATATTATATATATATATATATATATATATATATATATATATATATATATATTTTAAGATTTAATTCATCATGGGGCGCCTGGGTGGCTCAGTTGTTAAGCATCCGCCTCTGGCTCAGGTCTTGATCCCAGGGTCCCCGGGATCTAGCCCCGCATCGGGCTCCCTGCTCCGTGGGAAGCCTGCTTCTCCCTCTCCCGCTCCCCCTGCTTGTTTTCCCTCTACTCACTGTCTCTCTCTCTCTCTCAAATGAATAAATAAAATCCTTAAAAAATTATTAAAAATATTTTATTTATTCATTTGAGAGAGAGACAGAGAGGATGAGCGGGGCGGGCGGGGGGCGGGGCAGAGGGAGTGGGGAAGCAGTCTCCCTGCTCAGCTGGATCCCAGGACTCCCTAGACCATGACCTGAGCCTAAGTGAGACACTTAACCTACTAAGCCACCCAGGCGCCCCAACCTGGAACTCATTTGAAATACTTGTTGGATATCCTCAGTCTATCTTTCAATTCTCTTAACTCTTTTCCTCATAATTTCCATCTTCCTTTTTCCTCTATGTTCTTGGAGATTTCCTCAACTTCATTTTGTAGATAGTTTCAGCCATCACCTTATTATTCACCATATCCATAGATTTTTAAAATATTTCTGGAGCCATCATAATTTCAATATAAAAAAACCTCATTTTTCTTCTTTGGTTTTCTTTTTATGTATTAGAATGTGCTTTTTTATGGATGTCATATTTTAAAAAAATGCTATAAGGATATTAAATATTTTTTTCTGGCTTGTCCTGGGTTCATGACCACTGCTGACTGCGGTGCCAGGTCTGGCTGTCTGTTTTCGGCGGCTGGGGAGCCCCAGGTCCTAAAAGGCTTCCCAGGAGGGCTGCTTTCCCTGGTGGGCTGTGTGTGGTTGTGCAAGAGACGAGCATTGCCGCCTCTGCATTCTGGGTTTTTGTTTTTTGTTTTTTTATTGTTCTTGGTGGCCATATGGGGAAGGAAAGGATGTTCACTTTTTAAAATTTGTCTTTATCCCTGAATCACTTCTTTGTCTCCGTTTTCCTCTCTCCTATTTCTTTATCTTTTGTTTTTGTTTTTGTTTTGTTTTTTGGATCTTTATGTTGATCTTGATTCTTTTCTTTGAGGCTATTTTCCTCAAATGTCTGGCTATCATTAGTTGTCCTTTCAGATCTATGGGTAAAGGATTATATTGGTTAGCGTAAGTAAGTTTTCCCCCTTTGTTACGTAGATTCTTTTTTAATCAATGAACATTTTGAAAGGGATGGCTGACTTGATTCTGTGTTAAGTGTGCGTGGAGTATTGATGGGCAGAGTTTCCTAGCATTTGGGACCAGGGATCAGGCTGGTACATTCACAATGGCTACCCACATTTGCCAAAGTAAAGTGAGACAGACTTACTGGAAGTGTGGTTCACGTGACTTAATGTATATTGTTCCTGAGTAGAAACAGTTTTCCTTTATTTACCTTTATTCACCTTTCCTTCATCAACTGTATTACTCCAAGCTCTGAGCAATGTTGCTGACAGGTTCAAATACCCATATTAGAAGTGATCCCTACATTGACCTCTTTTTAAAAGATAAGATATTTAGGTTTTATTCTAAGACAGTGGTTCTCCTAGTGTGGTCCCCAGACCAGTATCTTCAGCATCACCTGAAAACTTGGTGGAAGTACAGATTCTCAGGCCCCATCCCAGACACTCTGAATAAGGAATTTGGAAGATGAATCCCAGAAACTTGTGTTTTAACAATTTCTCCAGGTGATTCTGATGTACTCAAGTTTGAGAACCACTGTCCTAGGAGCGAAAACCACTGTTGTCAGTTGTTCTTTTTATGTCTTGGGCGGGGGGTGGGGGGTGGGGTGGGGTGGTGGTGATGGTGGTGGTGGTGGTGGTAGAGTCTCTGGTCCAGGTGTTTTGAATGCAATTTATTAAATGAAATAAACTGGTGAATGCTCCTTGGCCCAGTGTCAGCTTTTGGTTACATTGGCTCCTATTTAAATTTTCACTTGTGGCTCTTTTTAGAAGAAGTGTACTTACTTTTGCTGTCCTGGGGATGGGGTTCCATCTGCTCTGGTTATTCACTAATCCCTTTTGCTTTTTTTTTTTAATTTAATCATGGAGCCAAGTGCAGGGCTTTCACTCACAACCCTGAGATCAAGACCTGAGCCGAGACCCAGACTTGGATGTCTAACCGACTGAGCCACCCAGGTGCCCCCCCATATGCTTTTACTTTACAGGAATTTCTTTAAAGATTGTCAGTGGTACCCTTTCTTGGTTTATTCTTTTTTTTTTTTTTATTCGAGAGAGAGAATGAGAGATAGAGAGCACGAGAGGGAAGAGGGTCAGAGGGAGAAGCAGACTCCCTGCCAAGCAGGGAGCCTGATGTGGGACTCGATCCGGGGACTCCAGGATCATGACCCGAGCCGAAGGCAGTCGCTTAACCAACTGAGCCACCCAGGCGCCCTTGGTTTATTCTTTAAAAAATTTTTTTCACCAGACTTTGATGCTGGGGGAGGGGGAATATTTGTTTCTATTAAAATATCATTTAAATTCTTTCTACCTAAGGGTCCATTAGGAAATAAAATTGGCTTTTTGACTCTTTTTGATTGATTACGAAGAATTGTGTAAATTCATAGCCCTAGGTGATAAACATTAGAACTATGGAACCAATGACGGCAGCATCGGGTTGAACTTTAGAAATCATCTCATCCTGTAGACCCACTTTAGGGGGAATTAAGAGTTAGAGGGGGGAGTAGCTTCAGACAGCAAGTTATTTTAGAGCTAAGGCTAAAACCTAGAGTGCATTGATGATTCTGTTTCTAGAGGGAATGCAGAAGGAACAGAAGCAGAAGGACACCTTTCTGGCGTGATTGGATTTAACCCAGGGAGAGCTCCATTTTTGAACTTTTTTTTTAAAGATTTTATTTATTTATTTGAGAGAGAGAGAATGAGAGAGAGAGAGAGAGCACGAGAAGGAAGAGGGTCAGAGGGAGAAGCAGACTCCCTGCCGAGCAGGAAGCCCGATGCGGGGCTCGATCCCAGGACTCCAGGATCATGATCTGAGCAGATGGCAGTCGCTTAACCAACTGAGCCACCCAGGCGCCCTCCATTTTTGAACTTTATTTCTTGGAATAGAGTATCTCCTACATTTACACTGTCCAACTTTCAATTAGAAGTCACAGAGGGAATTAGCAGGTGTTATAAGAAAAAGCAAAAGGATTGTTGCCAGACTTCCGAAATCTTGGCATATTTGAGAAAATGTCCCAATATGTTACATATGCTTATTCATGTGTGTAAACCTTTGGCTCTAGTGCTTTGTCAATATAAATATGTTCTGCATTATAAGTTGGTCTGAGTGCTGGATTGCATGTTTATTAGTCCCTGAGAACCCCTGTTCTGCTAGTTCTTTTCGCTTCATGTCTCCTGCTCTTTTGCTCTTTTCTTTCCTCTGTGCATAAAGCGGCAAAGGGGGGTGGGGAACTCAGGCAGAGCTGTCAAGAACTTCATTCTCGTTCTTCTTGCAAACCTTGCCATCCCTTCAGTCCTTAGTGACAATTACTTTTTGATCTCCACCTTGTCCAGAGTTTTAAGATCAAACCATATAAGCCATGCTTCAGCAGAGTGGAAAAGGAAGTCCTATTTTAAGAACTGGCAAAGTACCAAAAAGTGGGTAGAGGACCCTGTGAGGAAGTCCGCTGCCACTCTGGAAGCTGGATAGGCACAGACTCTTGTCCTATAGAAACAATCGGTAAACCGAAACGCATGTATGAATACAGAGACATCAGTCAGAGTGATTTCATTACTCATATTTTTAGCACAACCACCTTCTCTGAGAAATTGTGAGAGGCAAAAAGAAGCCATGTTTAAATGGGCTCCTCATAGAGTTTTTTGTTCTGGGTCAGAGTCTTACCCCAACTCATAAGGTGAGTCAAGGAGCACGCTAAAGCAGCAGAAACAAACCAATGAGCTAAGGGGGAAAAAAAAATCTAGGATTTAATGGCCATAGAAAGATAGTGAAATATTTGCTCTGTTGGCCTGTGGGCAATAAATAAATTGGTGGATAAAATACCAATTGTTAATCATTCCTCAGCTTTAGGTAGTAGTTTCCAAACCTGTTGTAAAGTAGATCAACTGATTTGTCGTGTGATAGCTTTTATGGAATCCTAGTATAAAATGAAGGAAAAAAAACCAGATGAAAGCAAAGCTAGTGTGGTTGAAGCATCTCCACAGGGCACAATTGGGAAAATGCTGGGTTAAGGCATTCAGGACTCCTTTGAAATGTAGTAATATTACCTGGGTGGTATAAGCTATTCAGCTATTGTACAGTAAGAGTTTGGGAAAAAATTAAATAAATCACTTCTGGAATACTGTATTAATTTCTGGGAGTTATACTTTAAAGAGGGGCATAGGAAACCTGAGATTCATCGAGTAGGATTTCCAGTGTTCAGTGTTTCATAGTGGAACTGGGTTTGGGAATCAGAGGTCTTGGATTCAAGTTTTGCCTCTGCTATTTAGTACCTGTGTGACCTTAGGCAATTCATCTCTCTGAGGCAAAATTTCCTTATCTGTGAGGTGGAAGCAACTGTGTCACCCCCAAATATGCGTCTTTGGCATGGGGATGATTTTGACCTGATTACTTTTTACATTTTTTTAAAGTAAACTCTGCTGCCCTCAGCGTGGGTCTCCCAACTCACAACCCTGACATCAAGAGTCTTGTCTTGGGCTCTACTGACTGAGCCAGCCAGGCCCCCCCACCCCTGTCCAGAGCTGATTATTTTTTAAAAAGAATAGTCACCAGAGAATCTCTTCAAACCAAGTAGAAGTTACCCTTTTAGGTGCATTTACATTTACAAGGGAAATCTCCATTTGTAAGGGTATCGCCCTCTCTCTTCCCGAAGCGGGGGGATGAGTCTATCTCTAGAAACTCTTATTAATGGAGGAGGCAAGGACTCAAATCTGCATAACAACCCTACCCTGAGGTTTACTGTGTTTTGCCCGGTGGCCTCGCATCACCGGCTCCCCACCCCCTAGACATCTTCTTTTGTCTCTAACTGGAGGTGGTATTTAAGGTGGTTAATGGCTTGCGCCATTTTGGGGAGTAGGTTTCCTGGGGCTCCTGTGTGTTCGGGAAATTTATTTGCTATTAAACCTCTGTTTTTTTCCTGTTCATTTGTCTTTTCTTACAGGGGTTGGGGGCGTCTCAGCCAAAAACCTAGAAGGGTAAAGGGAAAATTATTCTTCCTCCTCTTCACCTGCTTTGTGCCCTGTGAGGCTGGTCTTTATTGACTGCATTAACGGGCTCCCTTTCCCTCTGGCTTTTGATTGGTTTTAGTCAATGGGTGGTACCAACAGGAAGCTGGAGAGTGGAAGAAAAGAGAGAATGGGACCACTATTCCAGACTTTGTCCGGAGGTAGTTTGGAATTGGCTTTGTTCCTCTGCTGAATACCTCAGCTCCTGTCTGGTAGCTTTTCCCTGAAGTTCTCCACAGGTTCTGGTTCCTCTTCTCTCCCTTGCCCCTTCAGGTAAGTGTGGTGTTAAATTACCTGGTCTCTCTTTCTGGCCCTGGAATGCTTCCCTTTCCTTTGTTAATTTTCCTTAATTTTTCCTACAACATTAGAAATAGTCCTTTTTATTAAATTGTCCTTTGAGTGTGCCATTTCCTGAGGAGGGACTCTGATAAATTCAGTATTAAAAACATTACCCCATTATTGAAATGTGTTTGCGTCTTTGGGTGTGTTGTTTCCTGAGGAGCATGTGTTACATGAATAGGACTGTGGCATTGGTGTTTATCCATTGACTCTCAAATTTTTTTTTTTTTGAGCATTTTATTTTTAAATTTTTTTTTTTTAAGATTTTATTTATTTTTTTGACAGAGAGAGACACAGCGAGAGAGGGAATACAAGCAGTGGGAGTGGGAGAGGGAGAAGCAGGCTTCCCACCGAGCAGGGAGCCCGATGCGGGACTCGATCCCAGGACCTGGAATCATGACCCGAGCTGAAGGCAGACGCTTAACGACTGAGCCACCCAGGCGTCCCTATTTTTAAATTTTTTTAATTAACGCATAATGTATTATTTGTTTCAGGGGTACAGGTCTGTGATTCATCAGTCTTACACAACACCCGACTCTTAAATTTTTATCTCTGGGCATTCCTTATCTTTTACTGTCTGTGGGCTCCTAAGGATTATGGAGTCTCCTTATGTGCTATATATATATACCCAAGATTCACTACTTCAGGGTTTAGGTACTATAAGGCCACCCAACTCAGTGGTTTGCTCAGCCTGGGGCTAAGGAAGCCATGGCCCAAGTTTTGTTGTGGGGGGACAGTTACCTTGTCTTCTAAAATTTAGATGGTACTTAACAACCTTGGTCACCAATGAGTATTTTGAGGGTCAGTTAAGGTAAGATGGCTGACTCTGATCAAACAGCAGAATAGTTTAGTCTACTGATCTTGGGTTAGTTGTGTCCTCTTTTTTTAGGAAGAGCAGTAGTAGTGTCTATAAAGGGGACAAAAAGCCAACTCAGTTACTAGATGGACTCTAATACTTCTCAGAGAATATTTATTTCCTCTTTTGGGAGGTACAACTTGTTACCTTTCCTCTCTGACCTGGCTGTCAGGATATATTTGCTTTGTTTATTTATTTATTAAAGATTTTATTTATTTGAGAGAGAGAGTGAGGGCACACGTGCGCAAGAATGGAGCAGGAGGGAGGAGGGTCAGAGGGACGAGCAGACTCCCCTGAGACCACCACCTGAGCTGAAGGCAGACGCTTAACGGACTGAGCCACCCAGGCGTCCCAACTGAGATTTAAGATATAGCAAATATATCGGGGCAGCTCTGCCTGCCGCAGGGTCCTGGGATTGAGTCCTGCATTGGACTCCTTGCTCAGCAGGGAGGCTGCTTCTCCCTCTGCCTGCCACTCTCCCTGCTTGTGCGCGCTCGCTCTCTCTCTCTCTCTCTCTCTCTCTGACAAATAAATAAAATCTCTAAAAAAACCCCTCAATCACAGTAATGATGTCATTTTTAGTTTCTGATATAACTATAACTCCCTTTCTCATTAATTTGTTTAATCTTTATTGAACTATTTGGTGGATATTTATATTTTACTGAAGTTATTTTAAATTCATTAAGAAATAGGGAAAAAATAAATTCATTAGGAAATAGAAAGTATAAGTACTTGGGGAAAGCTTTAATGAGAGTTCCAAGAATATGGAAAAATGAGGGGGGCAGATTGCCCTCTGAAATCAACATGTAAGTCCAGGTAGATCTGTATAACCACCTGAGAGAAGAGGGCTTCAAGACCAGAATTCGTGGTATATTGTATTAATATATCTAAATAAAGACCATATCAATTAAAAAGAGGGTCTAGTCAATTCAGTAAGCATAGAAAAAGGAGACTTGGGGAGCTACATGTTAGCTGTGTCCACCCAAGCATGCTCAAGGCAAGAAAGCCTGAGATAGTTTACTTCTAGTATTTTGACCTATTGAGAGCATTTGAAAGAGATGGCTATATCAAGGTACCCTGTGATTTCAAGAATTTGATCAATTTGATTATTAATCCTCTTTATAATTTCAAGCTCCTCAGATAACATTCTGAGTTTGATGTGGCTTTCTACGGGGAGAAAAATCCACTATTCATATAAACTATGAATAATCTGATGTCCGTTACAGTTAATTGTCAGTGTAAAGTAAAAAAAAAAAGACCTTTTTTGTTACGATTGGGCCTTCCATGTGGTATGTCTACAGGGAGAAAATTCACTCGTCATGCTGACTTGATTATTCCAGTCCATGTGAGGATCATATTTTGCTTTGTCAATAAATGAATTGGCATTTTGATGTCTGTCTTTGTCTGGGAAGCTTAATTAGTATGCATGCATTGCTGAGAGGTAGATTTGCTCTTGGTGAGCGCGTAATATCTGACTTCAGAGGTTGCAAGGCAGAGGGCCAAACTCAGGTCCATGGTTAATTCATAGAAGTAATGAGCACCCTCCTGTGAGGCCTCTTGGGAACCAGCCTGTAGTCTTTGTTCCGAAATGACATGCTATGGTGCTGAAAGTGAGCATGCTTTTCTTTTATAAAATAATAGGGCTTCTAAATAGTCTCTTAGCCAAGGTATGTTTAGGCTTTATCACAAGCCTGTGGTAAAATGTGATCACATTAACTTTTTTCCCTTTTTTTCTGTGAAGTATATGATTCACACAAAACAACATATGTAAGACATATGAGAGTTATTAATCATCATAATAGAACAACTCTAAACCACCACCTTACCACAGAACTAGCAAGTTAGAAATACTGTCGAAATTCCAGTGTGTTCTTCCCTGATACCTCATCACTGTTCGTGTCTCAGAAGGAACTACTGTCCTGAATTCTACATTTTGTATTTACCTTGAATTTCTTTGGAGCTTTACCAAACACGTAGATATCTCTAAACAATTTATTGGTTAATTTTTGCTAAGTTTTGAGCTTCATAAAAATTGTGGTCTGATGTGGTTTTGGAGTGTTGGGGTCCAGAGCCGATGGCCAAGAAAGAATTCTTGAGACATCTTTGGTGCAAAGAGGTGGTTTTATTAAAGCACCGGGACAGTATCCGTGGGCAGAAGGAGCTGCACTGGGGTTGTGAGGGGTGGCTGATTATATAAGATTTTCTATCCTATGGAGGGGAGGGTGATGTTATGGCTCCAGGGAATTGAGTCTATGGGTTTGTGGAGATTGCTTTTTTCTTGTAAATCATTAAGACAGTTGCAAACTGATAGAGACTCCTGTCCGGCATGACTGTGATCTCCATCAGATAACTGCTTGTTTTTCCCTTTCCTTGTTCTAGGGCGGCCAGGAGTGCCTGAAGAATGTCACACATATCTCACCAGGGCCAACAGGGCGGTGGGGGGGGTGTTTGTGGGGTGTTAGCTTGTGCTTTGCCTTCAGTTTGTCTTCTGCTCTGTCATCAAGGCTATTTGTATTTTTCTGGGACATGCTTTTTTAATACTTTAAATGATAGTCTAAGATTATTCTATGTTGCATGTATTTAGACTTGATTCCCTTTCACTGTTGTATAATATTCCATCATATGACCGTATTGCAATTTGTCTATTTTCCTGTCAATGAACATTTAGAATGTTACTATGAATATTATTAGAAGTGTAATAATAGGGCAAATAGCTGGGAATAGAATTGCTGTATAGTAGGGTATGCATGTCTTCTACTTTTCCAGATAATACAAAATTTTGTGTATTCCAAAATTATTTAACATATTTATATTTCCAGGCATGTATGAAAGTTTTGGTTGTTTGGCATTCTTGTAACACTTGATATTATAAAACTCTTATTTTGGGGCGCCTGGGTGGCTCAGTCGGTTAAGCGTCTGCCTTCGGCTCAGGTCATGATCCCAGGGTCCTGGGATCGAGCCCCACGTCGGGCTCCCTGCTCGGCGGGAAGCCTGCTTCTCCCTCCCCCACTCCCCCTGCTTGTGTTCCCTCTCTCGCTGTGTCTCTCTCTGTCAAATAAATAAAATCTTTAAAAAAAAAATAAAACTCTTATTTTTTCCTTTAATTTGGTAAATATGTTAACTCATTGTGATTTTACTCTTCAATTCTTTGGTTACTAATAAATTCAGGCACTTTTTCATATGTTTATTGGCCATTCAGGTTTCACCTTTTTATACTGGATATTGTTTTTTAGTTTCTTTTTAGGGGTTCTAAATGTAATCGTGTACTAATACTTTGTTGGTTATCTATGTTACAGACATCTTTCTCCAGTTTGTGGCTTGTTTTACTTCCTTTATGGTGACCTTTGATCATCACAATTTATTGATTTAATGTGTTCATATTTGCCAATCTTCCTTTATGATTTAAGCTTTTCAAGTTTTGTTTAAGAAATTTGGGGTGCCTGACTGGCTCAGTTGGTAAAACGTGTGACTCTTGATCTCAGGGTTGTGAGTTTGAGCCCCATATTGGAGGCAGAGTTTATTTTTTTATTTTTATTCTTTTTAAAGATTTTATTTATTTCTTTGACAGAGAGAGAGACATAGCGAGAGAAGGAACACAAGCAGGGGGAGCGGGAGAGGGAGAAGCAGGCTTCCCGCCGAGCAGGGAGCCCGATGCGGGGCTCGATCCCAGGACCCTGGGACCATGACCTGAGCCAAAGGCGGATGCTTAACGACTGAGCCACCCAGGTGCCCAGGCAGAGTTTACTTAAAAAAAAAAAGAAAGAAATCCTTCCCTGATACTAACATTTAGTGCTCAAATTACCGTTGTTTGAACTCCCATTGGTCTGTCTTGACCTTAGCAACCTTTCCCCTCACATTATCTGGGAGTCTTGAAAGTCAGCAGTGAATGTGTTCAAAAATCTGTCTGCCTTTTACATTACCACTTTGCAAGTGCCATGATATGTTTCTTTTCCACCTTCCCCTCTAGCAAGTAACCACGGCCTTTGGAGTAATTTAGTAGCACCTCACTATAGCTTGTATTGCGGTTATCATCCTTCAGAAGATTAGAAGATTATCTGCATCTGTGCCTATGGTGCCATCTTCTGAAAGTACCTTTCCCTGGGGAGTAAGAGAGATGCTGGGCTCTTTGTGGAAGTGGGGAGAATGTGTTGTCTTTCCAGCCGTATGTCACACTAATTCCCTAGGCACCAAAGACATATTGCTGCACACAAAGTCTCATAACCTCTCTTAATAAAAACACAAAACTAAAACAAAGATCAAAGTCCGTGCTCATTTCTATAGTCCTAATGAACTATTCAGGTATAATGCGAATGCTGTCATACATAGTCTAGCAGCGTTTTCTACTCAAACATAGGTTGCTTAAAACATCAGAAACCGTGTCCTTGCTCAACCATGAACAACAATTTAAACTTCAAAATCAAACATTTAACATGTACATTTGCTTTTTACAGCCTTTATTCTAGTATGAGGTGAAGAAATGATCAGATCTACATACTCTTCTTGGCATGGTTTTGTTTATCCCAATTGTCTGGAAGAAAGTATTTGGACAAAAATACCTACTTAGAAGCCAAAGATAATTTTCAGAGACAATGCAATATAAATTTATATTAAAATTTTTTGGGGGTGCCTGGGTGGCTCAGTCATTAAGCGTCTGCCTTCAGCTCAGGTCATGATCTCAGGATCCTGGGATAGAGCCCCACATAGGGCTCCCTGCTCAGCGGGGAGCCTGCTTCTCCCTCTCCCTTTGCCTGCCACTCCCCTTGCTTGTGCTCTCTCTCTCTCTCTCTGTCAAATAAATAAAATCTTTTAAAAAATATTTTTTAACTCTGTGTAGTCCATCCAGCTAAAGATACACCCAATTTATTAAGCAGTATAGTTGAAATTTTAGTCTGTAGTCTAATCAAGTTAATAATGACTACATATTTTCCCCCAACAATAAAATGAAGGGGTATTCTGTCTAAAAGCTGAACTGAAATCTTTAGAGAGAGAGAACTTCTTGGAGTCCTTGAAGTGACTGAAACTTCTGTCCACCCCTTTTATTCATCAAAGATTTCAAAAAATATCTTAAGGTCTGAGTTTTAGGCCATGCACTTGGTTTCCGTAAGTAATACGGGTCCTAAAGTATAAGGGAAACACCCCAGGGGCAAAAGTGACTGGAATAGACTGGGAAGGGAGATGATGTGAATTGGAATAGATTGCCCCTTAGCCATTTTGGTTGTGTTTATGGAAGATTAAAGATGGCTTTCAAATTTTTTGCCTCTTCTCCAGCAAGTGTTGGTGTCTATTTCCCCTACCCTTGAATCTGGTCTGGATAGTCCCTGTCTAGCTAATAAAGTAGTGGAAGTGATGCTGTGCCAGTTCTAGGTCTAACCAGTAAGGACTGGCAGTGTCTACTTTGGTTTCATGGAGGACTGAGGCACCACGTAAGAGGCTCAATGCCCTGGTGAGAGACCATGTAGAGTAGCCTTGAGACTTCATACAGAGACCAAGGTGTCCCACTGAGACCAGGCTTCTGGTTGTACCTTGACGGGGCACCAGGAATGTGCGTACGTAAAGCTACCAGTTGTGTACCACTAAGTGACTCCAGTTCATGTCACATGGATTAGAAGAACCACCCTGTCAAGATTTGCTGGAATTCCTAATGCATAAAACTGTTGTTTTAAGTCACCAAGTTTGAGAGTAGTTTATTATGAAGCCAACTGATAACCAGAGCATGGTTGTTACCATGTGAGGAAGAGCTGACAACTGAAGTCAGAATCCTTTGTATTTGTAGTTCAGTATCTAGGCATGAATGTTAAGTGTATATTCTCATCATATTTGGTATATTCTTAACATCTTCTCTTCATTTTATAAGTTCTGAGTGAAGCAACTTTTCTAGGCACTGTTTAATATAATCGGGATAAGGCTAGTCTACCCCCTAAGAAATCCACCCCCTAAGGCAAGCTTTGGCAGTATTGTTTTTAATAGTTTTTTAAGAGGGACCAAAAAGGATGAAAATTATAATCCAGAGTGAAACCTTTTTATTTTTTTATCTTTTTAAGAAAGATTTTATTTATTTATTTGAGAGAGAGATAGTGAGAGGGAGAGCACAAGCAGATGGGGAGAGGGAGAAGCAAGCTCCCTGCAGGGAGCCTGACAGGCTCAATCCCAGGACCCTGGGATCATGACCTGAGCTGAAGGCAGACGCTTAACCAACTGAGCCACCCAGGCGCCCTTAAATTCTCATTTCCTACTCTCTTCTAGTATCTCGCACTGTATGGCACATGCATTGTTCCTACCTTTTGACTATTGTGAATAATGATGCTATGAACACTGGTGTACAAGTATCTGAGTCCCTGTTTTCAATTCTTTTGGTTGTATACCTAGCAGTGGAATTGCTGAGGCATATGAAAATTCTATGTTTAACTTTTTGAGGAACCACTAAACTGATTTTCACAGGTGGCTACACCATTTTACATTCTTACCAGCAATGTATGAGTGTTCCAATTTCTCCATATCTTTACCAATGCTGGTTAATTTTCCTTTTCTTAAAAATTATAGCCAACCCAATAAATGTGAAGTGATCGTCAATGAGATGGTTTTTTTTTTTTTTAAGATTTTTATTTATTTATTTGACAGAGAGAGACAGCGAGAGAGGGAACACAAGCAGGCGGAGTGGGAGAGGGAGAAGCAGGCTTCTGGCCGAGCAGGGAGCATGATGCGGGGCTCGATCCCAGGACGCTGGGATCATGATCTGAGCGGAAGTCAGACGCTTAATGACTGAGCGCCACCCAGGCGCCCCAATGAGATGGTTTTGATGTGCATTTCCCTACTGACTAATGATACATGCTTTTTGGTCATGTGTATCTTCTTTGGAGAAACTTTATTAGTGTTCTTTGCCCGTTAAATTTTTTTAGTCTTTTTGTTGTTGAGTTTTAAGGGTTATTTATATGTTCTAAATATTAAACTGTTGTCAGCTATGTGACTTGCAAATATATTCTCCTATTCTATGGATGGTTTTTTTCACTCTCTTGATATTGCCCTTTGCACAAGAGCTTTAATTTTAAGGAAGTCTGTTTTTTCTTTTGTGTTTTCGTTATGTTTAAGAAACCGTTATCTATTCCAAGGTCATACAGATTTGCTTAATTGTTTTCTTCTAAGAGTTTTATGGTTTTAGATCTCATATTTTGGTCTTTTATTCATTTGAGTTAATTTTTGTATGCAGTATAAGATAAAGGTACAACTTCATTCTTTGGCATGTGCATAGGTAGTTTCTCCAGCAGTGTTGGTTGAAGATATTATTTCTCAGCACCCTTGTTGAAAATCAGTTGAAGGGCACTTGTGATGAGCGCTGGGTGTTGTATGTAGGTGATGAATCACTGAATTCTACTCCAGAAACCAATAATGCACTGTATGTTGACTAACAAAATATAAATAAAAAAAAGAAAATCAAAGGAGATGTGAGGGTTTATTTCCAGGCTGTCAATTCAATTTCATTGGTCCATATTATCTATCCTTATGCCAGTATCACACTGTTTTGAGTACTGTAGTTTTATAGTAAGTTTTGAAATCAGGAAGGGTGAGTCTTCCATGTGGTACTTCTTTTTCAAAATTGTTTTGGCTATTGTGGGTCCCTTGAGATTCTGTATGAATTTTAGCATGGCTTTTTCCATTTCTGCAAAGAAAGTATTGGGATGTTCAGAGATTGCTTTCAACTTGTAGGTCACTTTGGGTAGAATTGTTACCATAGCTATATTAAGTCTTCAATCCGTGAACACGGGAGAGGAATTTTCCAGTTATTTATGATTTATTATTCAGTGTATATGATTTATTTATAGTTTTCAGTGTATAAGTCTTTTGCTTCCTGTGTTAAATTTAGTCTTAAGTGTTTTATTCTTTTTGATGCTATTATAGATGGAGTTGTTTCCTTAATTTCCTTTTCTGATATTTCATTGGTAGTGTATAGATATGTAACTGATTTTTGCATATTGGTTTTGTATTCATCTACTTTGGTGAATTTATTAGCCCTAAAAGAGTTGTTTGGAATAGTTAGGGTTTTCTACACATAAGATCATGCCATCTGTGAAGAGGGGTTATTTGTCTACTTCTTTCCAATTTGGATGGCTTTTATTTCTCTTTCCTAATTGTTCTGGATAGAACTTCTGATACTATGTTGAGTAGAATTGTAAAAATGGGCATATCCTTGTCTTGTTCCTGATCTTAGTGGGAAAGTTTTTAAAGTCTTTTACCATTGAAGATGATGTAAGCTGGAGGTTTTTCATTTATGGCATTTATCATATTGAGGAAGTTGTATTCCTAGTTTGCTGAGTGTTTAGATCATGAAAAGGTGTTAGATTTTGTCAGTTCTTCTGCATCAATTAAGATGATCATGTTTTTGTCCCTTAATTCTATTTATATGGTATATTGGTTAATTTTTTTTTAAGTAGGCTCCACACCCATTGTGGGACTTGAACTCAAAACCCTGAGATCGAGAGTCACATGGTCTACTGACTAAGCCAGCAAGGTGCCCCTGATTAATATTTTATGTTGAACTACCCTTGGATTACTGGGATAAATCCCACTTGGTCATTGTATATAACATTAAATTTTTAATTTTAGTTTTAATATGCTACGGAATTCAGTTTACTAGTGTTTTATTGAGGATTTTGTGTCTATATTTGTGAAAGATAATCTTTAAGTTACTGTTCTCATATTACTTTAAGTTACTGTTCAATTCCCCCGAATGACTTGCTATAGCTTTTTGCTATGACTAGTCTATGAGCAATTACCTCTCTCAGCTTTTGTATATCTGGGAATGTTTAATTTCTTTTTCATTTTGGAAGAATAATTAAGCAAGATAAAGAATTCTTGATTGGCAATTATTTTCATTCCTTCCTTCCTTTATTTTTTTTAAAGTTTTTTTTTTTTTTTAGTAGCCTTTACACCCAACATGGGGCTCAAACTCATGACCCTGAGATCAACAGTCACATGCTCTTAGGACTGAGCCAGCCAGGTACCCGCATTCCTTCCCTTATGTATATTCTCACTGCCTCTTGTATCTATGATTTCTGATGAGAACTGATTGTTAATTGATGTTCCCTTGTGTGTAATGAGTCACTTCTTGATGCTTTGAAGGTTTTGTCTTTGTCTTTTGACAGTTTGTTTATAATGTATCTTGGTGTGGATCTCTTTAAATTTACCCTACTTGAGAAAAAAACCTAAAAGGTGGTGCCTCACTGGTTCAGTTAATGGAATGTGCAACTCTTGGTCTTGGGATTGTGAATTTGAGCCCCAAGGCAGGCATAGAGATTACTTAAGAAAAAATAAATGTGGGCACCTGGGTGGCTGAGTCATTAAGCATCTGCCTTCGGCTCAGGTCATGATCCCAGGGTCAGGGGATCGAGCTCTGCATCGGGCTCCCTGCTTGGCAGGAAGCCTGATTCTCCCTCTCCCACTCCCCCTGCTTGTGTTCCCTCTCTCGCTGTCTCTCTCTGTCAAATAAATAAATAAATAAAAATCTTAAAAAAAAAAAAAGAAAAAATGAATGTGTTTTACTTGGAGTTTGTTGAGCTTCTTGGATATGTAAATTCACGTATTTCATTAAATTTTAGATGTTTTCAGAGCCATTATTCTTTCAAATATTCTTTTTTCCGCTTTCTCCTTTCCTCTGGGCCTAATACACATATTGGTATACTTGATGATGTCCCACAGGTCTCTTTGGTTTCTTAATTTTTCTTTATTTTACTTTTTGCTCTTCAGACTGGATGAGTTTAGTTGCCCTACCTTCAAGTTCACTGATGACTTCTTCTGACTGTTATACCTCTCTTATGAATGTTTTGATTCAATTATTGTACTTTTCAGCTCCAGAATTTGTTTGGTTCCTTTTTATAATTTTTATTTTTTTTTATTGATGTGCTCTATTTATGGTAAGACAATGTTCTGCGTTTCTATAGTTCTTTTCCATTGTTTCCTTTAGTTCTTTCAGCATATTTGATTGATTGATTGATTGATTGATTGATTTACTTATTTAAGAGAGAGTGCCCTGTGCACAAGTTGGGGGAAGGCCAGAGGGAGAGGGAGAGGGAGAGAATCCTCAAACATACTCCACACTGAGCCCAGAGCCCGATGTGGGTCTTGATCACAGGACCCCAAGATCGTGACCCAAGCTGAGGCCAAGAGTTGGACCCTTACCCAACTGAGCCACCCAGTCGCCCCATTTTTATTGATTTATTTATTAATAATTAATTAATTAATTAATTTTTAAGATTTAATTTATTAGATAGAGACACAGCCGGAGAGGGAACACAAGCAGGGGGAGGGGGAGTGGGAGAGGGAGAAGCAGGCTTCCCACTGAGCAGGGAGCCCTATGGGTGGCTCAAACCCAGGACCCTGGGATCATGACCTGAGCCGAAGGCAGACGCTTAACAGCTGAGTCACCCAGGTGCCCCATATTTTTAAGTAATCTCTATACACAACATGGGGCTCGAACTCACAATCTTGAGATCAAGAGTCGCATGCTTGACTAAGTCAGCCAGGCGCCCAAAGACAGACTTAAAGTTTTTGTCTAGTGGGGTGCCTAGGTGGCTCCATTGGTTAAGCATCTGACTTCAGTTCAGGTCATGATCTCGGGGTCCTGGGATCGAGCCCAGCATCGGGCTCCCTGTTTAGCAGGGAGTCTCCTTCTCCCTCCCCCTCTGTCTTTTCCCCCACTTAGGCTGTCTCTCTTTCAAATAAATAAAATCTTAAAAAAAAAATAAACTTTTGCTAGTAAGTCCAATGTCTGGGCTTTCTCAATGATGGTTGCTTTTAATTTTTTTTTGCCTGTAAATGGGCCATATATTCTCATGTCTTTGCATGCTTCATAATTTTATCTTGTTGAAAAGTGGACATTTTGACCATTGCAATGTGTTAACATGGAATAGCAGATTTCTTCCCCCTTCTCATGGGGTTGGTTGTTTCAGTTGTGGTTTCTAGTGCTTTATTTACAAAATATGTTAGAAAAATTACTAAAGACAGTATATTTGTCATATGAGGTCACTCAGGTCTCTGTTATGTTAGCTTAGTGTTTAGCTCATGATTTTACAGATTTTGAAAAAAACTCTGGAGCCAAAAAAAATCCATGCCTCTGTCTTTGCAGCTGGGCTCTTTGTGTGCAGGCCTTCGACACTCAGTTTACCACTCTGCCTTTGCCTTCCATTTTTACTCATGCAGAGCTTGAAAGTCAGCCAGAGGGAAGAGCTTAGGGACTTCCTAGGTTTTCCCTGAGTATGTGTCTCCTTTGGGCATATGCATCTCGCCTTGGACATAGGCATGGCCTTTTAAATTGTTAGGATTTTGTGGGAGCTTTCATTTCCCAAAGTATCTTAGTCTTTCCTACCTGGTTTTTCATTGTGTTTATTGTTTCCCCCAACTGGTATCCATTATCTCAGGTACAATTGTCCACTCATTTGCCTTTAATATGTTTTTGACAAATGCTGCCTTCCTTGCACTCACTTCTCTATCCTGAGACAGTTCCTGGAAAAGGCAAAATAAAGGCAAGTTTTTTGGGGGTCTGTCTGGGTAGCTCAGTTGGTTAAGTGTCCGACTCTTTATTTTGGTTCAGGTCATGATCTCAGGGTTGTGAGAACCAGCTCCTCATCGGGCTCCATGCTGGGCATGGAGCCTGCTTAAGATTCTGTCTCCCTCTGCCTCTCCCCCCCCCATGTGGGAGGGGGGGCAAAAAAAGTGCAAGCTTTTTGTGTTAGTCCTTCCAGAAACCACCAGCCAGGTCAAAAGCAATAATTACAATTCTTTGAGAACAAGGTCCACTCTGTTGGTACCAGGCACTCGTTCTTGGAATGTGGACTGATGTATTCAAGGCCTCTAGTAAGCTTGGAAGGTGTAGATGCAGCATGGGTGATGTAAAATGCCACAAAGCTCTCTGACCTGGTTGTAGTCACCTTTTTCTTGTTGAAGCATTACTTGGTTGCTAAAAACTTTGTTTTCTTGAGTTCTGATAAAATTAATTCTGGTCATTTTTGTCAGTTCTTTGGGTGTTTTGTAGAGGGATGGGCCCTTGGGATCCCCTACTCCACCATTTTCACTGATGTCACCCCCACTATTTGTTATTATAATTAGTATATTTTTAATTATAATGAGCAAAAAAGTCATAAGTAGTCTCCAGGTGGCTGAATTCTTTTTATTTTTAAAATTTATTTATTTGGGGTGCCTGGGTGGCTCAGTCAGTTAAGTGTCTGCCTTCAGCTCAGGGTCCTGGGATTGAGCCCTGCGTCAGGATCCCTGTTCAGTGGGGAGCCTGCTTCTCCCTCTCCCTCTGCCCCTCCCACCTGCTTGTGTTCTCTCTCTCTCAAATAAATAAATAAAATCTTTAAAAAATTAAATTTATTTATTTGAGAGAAAGTACAAGAACCAGAGTGCAGGGAGGGGTGGAGGGGCAGAGGGAGGGGGAGAAAGAATGTCAAGCTGACTCCCCTGAGCAGAGCCTGACGCGGGGCTTTGATCTCACGACCCTGAGATCATGACCTGAGCCAAAATCAAGAATCGGAAGCTTAACTGACTGAGCCACCTAGGCACCCCTCAAGGTGGCTGAATTGTATCTGGGCATAGGCCATATTACACTAAGCCACAGAATAATAGTCAGTATAGAGGAAGCATCAAAAATCAGGTAATTTAAATGCTAGTGGAAGGCTCTTTCCACTATACTAAATTAAACTCATGGCTAGCTAGAAAGGTTCTGAGTATAGGTTGGAGAAGTCATCTGTATTTTAATTTCAGATTACTAGCAAATAAATTTCTTTCGTGCCTTGTTTTCCAGAGAGCTGTCCATAAGTAGCCCAAATCCATCTTACCACTGATCCTTATTCTAACAACAGATGTTACAAGGCTGTGAGGCCACCTTTCCCATTTGTCATGAAATTAGTCTATTTGGTTTCATCTGTAGCAAAATTCTTTTGGCCCCCCACTTTTTCCTTCTGGATTGTTGTTTTATAAAGTCCATTATTTTTTCTCTCTGTGACTGATGAGAATGCCCAGGCATTCATTTTGGGCTTGTAGTTTCCTGTTCTCTCCTGATGCATTATTCCAAGTAGATTTCTCTTTTCCAGAATCTCTAGTGGTTTTTTTTTTTTTTTTTCCTTTTGGTAGCAATTACATTTTGTTTACTTCTCCTTAGCCCAAGTAATTACATAGTGTGCGAAGTCAGTACCCAGAGATCAATTAAAATATTCTCTTGGTCTAGGGCCATTGACTTGTCCAAGGTCTAGGTAGAAAAGTGAATAGATAAGAGTGATTTTATAAATTCTACCATTTGCCCCTGTAAGTATGCTCATACTTACCAGGCTATATGTCCTATTAGTTTATAAAAAATTGATATGTATGGGGCGCCTGGGTGGCTCAGTTGGTTAAGCGACTGCCTTCGGCTCAGGTCATGATCCTGGAGTCCCGGGATCGAGTCCCACATCGGGCTCCCTGCTCAGCAGGGAGTCTGCTTCTCCCTCTGACCCTCCCCCCTCTCATGCTCTCTATCTCTCATTCTCTCTCTCTCGAATAAATAAATAAAATCTTTAAAAAAAAAAATGATATGTATGGATCACCTTGGTGAATGAGTCAGATATGACTCTCTGTGTCAGTTTATTTTTTTTTCATGGACCTCTGATGAGAGCGAATGTTCAGTGTGTTCTTGTTATTTGTATCTTTGACTTATTGGGAAATTTGGCAAAGAATATCTGATTTAGCCTTAACGGAAAGAAGGTAAATTGGATATAGCTTCTGATGAGTGTGTGTGTGACAGAGAGAGAGATTTAATTTTCTTGGTGCCTTTAATGAGGAACTGATTTGAGTGTTTTTAATGGAAAAGTAATAGCAAAAAAAAAAAATAGAAATGAAGGCTCAAGTAGTTATTAATAGGAACTTGGAGTATGTTTAGGTGTAGACATTCTGCTAATATGTGCTATGAAGGCTGAGAAAGAATCTTATACAGGAGAACATTCTAGTTTGTTATTAATTTGGCCTGTGACACTTCTTTCTTGTAATTGATTTGAATGACTTGTAACTCTGGATGGAGCTTCCTGGCATCTTGTTATTCCTGCTATCTACAAATAGGCATCAGGAGTAGTTCTCTTTCTGTGCTTTCAGCCAAAGGGCCAAAGAACTGAAGAATTTATGGATCAGTCTTCTATACTGTGGCACTTTGCCTGAGGCTAATTCAAGGCAAATTTAACACTTGTATTAATAATAATAAAAATAAAAATAGCTATCAGTTATCAGGACATACCAGGTGACAGTTACATTTTATACACTATTTCTAAATCTTGCAACCTTGGTATTTTTATCTCCGCTATATACAGGAGGAAACTGAGGAACAGAGAGGGGAGATAACTTGCCCCAGGTCACACAGCAAATGGTTCAAGCCCAGGTCTCCCTGAATGCAAAGCCTTCTCTCTCTTCACTGTGCCTCAGTGCTTTTCAAGCATTCTGGTTTGTTACTGCTACCAGATATGCTGCTTTTCTGTTCCTTGTTTTCAAATAGCTTATTGTTTAAACATCTGCCATATGTTAGGCATTGTGATGGCTATATATTAGACTCACAGTAGCCTTGCGAGGTAAATGTTAATATCCTCATTTTATAGATGAGATCATTTTCCATTTTGCCTCCGCTTCTCCTTGCTCTATTTTTTTTTTTTAAAGATTTTATTTATTTATTTGAGAGAGAGAGAATGAGAGATAGAGAGCACGAGAGGGAAGAGGGTCAGAGGGAGGAGCAGACTCCCTGCCGAGCAGGGAGCCCGATGTGGGACTCGATCCCGGGACTCCGGGATCATGACCTGAGCCGAAGGCAGTCGCTTAACCAACTGAGCCACCCAGGCGCCCTCTATTTTTTTTTTTTAAAGATTTTATTTATTTATTTGACAGAGAGAGAGAGAGCACAAGCAGGGGGAGGGGCAGAGGGAGAGGGAGAAGCAGGCTCCCCGCTGAGCAAGGAGCCGGATGCGAGGCTTGCTCCCAGGGCCCCGGGATCATGACCTGAGCGGAAGGCAGACGCTTAACCATCTGAGCCACCCAGGCGCCCCTTCTTGTTCTTCTTGTAGTCTCAGTTTCTTCTCCTCTAACTCAGGGAATCCAATAGGCATCTCTTCTGTTTTCCCTTTCTGCATCCTGTACGCGTCCTGAAAACTCTTTCCAGGCAGTAAACTAGTACAGTCATTTGTTTTATGGATTGCTGTTCTTTGTTGCTTGGTGTCCTGTGTCTTGCAAACTGTTGCTTTTCACTGTGTCTGTTTTATGGGTTGTTTCAGGTGAGCGGATAATTTAAGTCCCTGTTACTCTATCTTGGCCTGAAGTGGAAATTGAATCTTTTTTTTTTTTTTTTTGATAGAGAGTGAGAGAGAGAAAAGACGAGAGGGGGGAGGGTCAGAAGGGAGAAGCAGACTCCCCACTGAGCAGGGAACCCGACCTGCGGCTCAACCCCAGGACCCCGATCATGACCTGAGCCAAAGGCAGACGCTTTACTGATTGAGCCACCCAGGCGCTCCTTAATCTTTCTTTTTCGAATGTGGATCTGATATTTAGAAACAGCCCAAAGAAAGGGATAAGTGACTCAAAATGAATCAGGTTGGTCATCAAGCTGGCTAATTTCTTGCAAGTCCCTTCTCCAAAAGTAGTAAAGTACCCAGCCTACTTTTCTTTGGTTTCGAATTATTATTATTTTTTTAAAAGACTTTTTAATTATTTGACAGAGAGAGACACAGCGAGAGAGGGAACACAAGCAGGGGGAGTGGGAGAGGGAGAAGCAGGCTCCCCGCGGAGCAGGGAGCCCGATGCGGGGCTCGATCCCAGGACCCTGGGATCATGACCTGAGCCGAAGGCAGTCTCTTAATCAGCTGAGCCACCCAGGTGCCCCAGGTTTGAATTATTTTTATAAAGAGGCATTTTAGTGGACTTAGTCCGCTCTTCCCTCTCCTAGTTTATTAGGAATGTAACCTGTGGAGGACTAAAAGTTCTGGAAATAAATTAGGGTTATATTTTTACCATCATCCACTCTTCCAACACCACAGTTAATTTACTAGACATTTTATGACTCTTTCCTTTTTGGTGTCTCTTATCTTCTCCCTCTCGGTGCCATGACTGAGGCTGAGGTTCTTACTTCCTTTGGTGTGGATTATCTACTCCTAACTGGTCTTTCCCTTTTTCTGTCCTTCACGTTAAGACCAGAGTAACTTTCTGAATGAAACAAAAGCAATAGATCTGACAATGTCCTTTTGCCCCTCAGAATGGTGCCCCCTTAAATGTAGAATGTCCAGCTTTCTTTTTGAGCTCACAATTTGATCTCTGCTTTCATTTCTACTTTATTTTACATAACACAATTTCTACCATCCACAGAATTATAATCCTCAGATGACAGTATTGTAAGGTGCTCTAAACTCAAACCAAGTGAGACAGCTCTGCCTTTCCTGTACAGGTCCAGCTCTGTCCCATCTTGGTGCCTCTGCCCATGCCATGTTCTTTTTCAGAAATAGCCCGTTTTGCCTGCCTTTGGAGACATTTCTCAAATAGTAGCTTTTTCAAAAGGCCTCTTCAGAGGCCTCCGGTTAGAATAAATTCCTTTGTCCCTTATTTTTCCACAGCATGTTGGTCGCACCGGTATTAGAGCACTTACCAGACTCTGCTTTGGTTTACTTGAGTAAATGCCTGTTGCCCTCAGTGGACTATGAGTCCCTGGAGTGCAGGTACTTACTGCTTTATTTCTCTTCATATTCATCGTAGCATCTACCCCAGGGCCTTATAAGTAGTATGTTCTGAATAAATATTTATTGAATTGAAATTTATTAAATTAGGAAGCTTTAGCATAAGAATAAATCAATAACGCTTTCATTTACTGACATCTATAGTCTGGTCTCAGCTCAGTGAAATTGCGAGTAAATAATTTGTCTTTGGGCTCTATGAGGACCTTGCTCTCTTGTGATGGCCAGTCTGCACCCAGAACGTTTAGTTTGTCCCCTGAATGCCTACCTTCTCTAGGCAATACCCTCTGAGAGTAGCTTCAAATCTAGTTATGTCCCTGATTTATCTGGGGGAGTTTTATTTTTTTAAAGATTTACTTATTTATTTGAGAGAGAGAGTGCGATTGGGGGGGAGGAGTAGAGGGAGCAGAGGGAGAGGAATAAGCAGACTCCCTGCTGAGCACGGACCCTGAAGTACAGTTCTATCTCACGATTCTGAGATCATGACCTGAGCTGAAACCAAGAATCGATGCTTAATTGACTGAGCCACTCAGACGCCCCTATCTGGGGGAGTTTTAAATTAAAAAAAAAAATCACTTTCCTGGGTTCCATCTCAGAACCACTGAGTTGGAATCTCTGAGGGTGAGGCTCAGGAATTTGCATCTGGCATTTGGTGACACTTAAGCCGAGAACAGGAGACCCACTGCTCTATGCTCTTAAGTCTAGATCATTCCCTAAACTGACCCTCCTGTCAGAGTTTATTTACTCTGAGTTTCCGGCTTTTGGGACCCAGGTTTCAGCTAGCTGGCATTTTGAAAAGTGGTTTGATTTATTTTTCAAACTCTTCCATACTAATTTATTAATGTCTTATTTGTCTCAAGGGCATTTACTTTTTAATAAGGCTCTCTTGAAGATAATGTAGAAAACATTACCTCTAAGAAATGGCAATGTTTAGACTTTTTAGTAGGAAAAAGAGTTGATCCCTTTTAATTAATAATTAATTAGAGAGAGAGAGGAGAAGCAGAGGGGTAGGGAGAGGGACAAGCAGACTCCGCACTGAGTGTGGAGCTGGGACAAGGGACTTGATCTCACGACCCTGAGATTGTGATCTGAGCCGAAATCAAAAGTTGGCTGCTCAACTGACTGAGCCACCCAGGCACCCCTAGATATCATTATTTTTTTTAAAAGATTTTATTTATTTATTTGACAGAGACAGCACAAGCAGGGGGAGTCGCAGAGAACAGGAGCCCGATGTGGGGCTTGATTCCAGGACGCCGGGATCATGACCTGAGCCGAAGGCAGTCCCTTAATCAACTGAGCCACCCAGGTGCCCCTAGATATCACTGTTTTTATATGAAGTTCCGTTTTTGTAGGTAAAAGCATGTTCATGTTTGAAAATATGGACTAGATGCTTGGAGTCTCAGCTAATCATGGTAAAGGCCAAAGTATGATTATGAGGCTTACAGGACTCTAATCCAGTTTTCTCCAAACTTGTTTGATCATTCCTGTCAATAAATATGTGCATGCCTATATATGCATTTATTTACAAACTGCTGCATATAAAACTGATTTAATGTATTATGAGCAAGATAAAACAAACAGAAATAGAAATTAAAATAGATTATATGTAGAAATTTTAATATTCTTTTCCCAAACCCCAATGGATTGGTGATTTTCATTATTTGTGGAGTACACGTAAGCCACTTTTGATACCGCTACTCTTTCCTTTTCTGTTCTCAGACTTGGGTTGAGCATTAGAACCACCTTGGGATATTCAAAAGGCAGTTGGATTCTTGTGCCCTACCCCAGGTCTATTGAATTAGAATCTCCATGGCTAGAACATGGGAGCTTCTGGTTTGAAAATGTTGTCCCCAGGCAATTCGGATGCCCAGTCAAACTTGGGAAATAATGATTTCACACCAAAGGTCACCTAGTGGCATTTGTTTTCTAGGACCATGATTTTCAACTTTGGCTATGCACTGGGACTACCCAGGCAACTTCAAAACTGCGGATTCCTGGATCCCACCATAATTGGTCTGAGATACGCCTTGACATTGGGATTTTAAAGCTCCCCAGGTGAATCTAACATGCAGCCAAGGTTGAGAGCCACTGCTGTGGTGGAGAAGATAAAAAAGGCTCTTTGAAGCTGTATTAGTGTATTTGGATTGCAAGTTACACAAACCCAAGCTAACTTAAGACAACCAGGGGTTGTCTGAGTTCAGACATGTCTGGATTTACGGCCTTAAGCAGTGCATTCATGGATATCACTCTCTCTTTACATCTCTTGACTCTCCTTTATATGGTTACATTCTTGGGTAAGCCTTCTCCACCAGCTTTGGATTTGTATGATCCTTATAGTTTGTAGTCTTGGAGAAAGTAAAACAAAAAAACCAAAACCTGTTTATTCTCATAGGTTACATATTAACTCTTGGGGGAGACTTATTCTAGCTTGCTTCAGGTGCCCATGTCTGAACTAATCACAGTGGCCAGATAGATGAAGTGGGATGGGTCGTATGCCAACTTTGCGGGTCTGGAGGGTGGGGGTTATGAGATGATGGTCTCACTTAAACCTCCTGGAATGAGGTTTCCCATAGGAAAGCATTTTTGGTTATAAGAAGAAAGGGGGAAGGAATATTTTGCTAGCCAGTGGATATCACAATCTACTACTGAAGTGGACTTTACAGATTTAATCCTGTTTTGATGGTGCTAATGGCACTGGTTGGAATATTCATAGAGTCACAAGGCCCTAAGACAAATGGAATGTCTAAGGGTGAAGACCGTCTATAAGGTTAGTCTTGCCTGAAATCAAGTTATAGATTCTTACATAAGCTAAGAAAACGATTTCCCTTTCCAACGGACATGTCAACTGAATCCTACTTCATGAACTGGCTACATTTTCCTCCCTGCTGTGGATAGTAACTGCTGAGATCTTAGAACCAAATTCTTTCTGGTCAGAGACTGTGTTTGATGAGAATCTTAAGCCCCATGAGCAAGTCATCCAACTGCTTAACATTCAGTTGAGGAGAAATCCCTTTTTGGGTTGTTGGTTTACAGATTGATAAGGCACTGCTCTTGCTACAGTGCTCAAGGTAGTGAAATTTGCAGGGCTATTAGAATTCTGATATTGTCAGAATTGGTAATATGTGAGAGCCTAGCTCTGGGTCCCTCTCTGAGACCATGCAATATATTCACAGTTGAAGGCCTGGCCCTGAAAATCTGATTGTCAATTGAGAAAAGCACTTTTAGAGTTCACTTCCTCTGTAATTGGTTAACACTCTTCTTTCTCCATGGAATCAAGTAATAGAAAAATAAATGCAGAGTAAATAGAATTTCATGCTTGTGCAAGTCACTGGCAAAATCAACCTTGGGTCACGCAGAAGAGATGTTCTGTGCAGAGGAAAATTGTCTGGAAGGGAAACATTTTATTTCAATCTCCTTTCTCTTATTTACTCTATTTGAAGTTCTGGTTTTAAAATGCTGATTCTTTGCAGAGAGATGTATTGGGAAGGAGGAGACTTTGCACCTGTCCTGGAGATTAGATGAACAATTGTAGCATTATCAAATAAGTGATTTATTCATGCAGATTTTGAATACTAGAAAACTCCTCCAAGGTTACTTAACGTAAAAAGAGAGAAGAGCATATTAAAACCAAACTGTTCTCTAAAGTGCCTACTAATTTTACCTGTCGGGCAGAATAGCAGAGTAGACAAAGTTTGCCTTAGCAGGTAAATTACCTCAACTCTTTTGGGTTTCTATGTAGTGTGCGTGTGCGTGTGTGTGTGGTACGCTTTCTTTCTCTCTCTCACAAATACCCCACGTTATACTTACTGTCTCATCTTAATACTCTTCTTGCTGTGTTGTATTCATTTCCATTGCTGCTCTGACAAGTCACCACAGACTTAGTGGCTTTTTTATTTTTATTTTTATTTTTTTTAAAGATGTTATTTATTTAATTGACAGAGAGAGAGAGAGAGACAGAGAGAGAAGGAACACAAGCAGGGGGATGGGAGAGGGAGAAGCAGGCTTCCCACCGAGCAGGGAGCCCGATGCGGGGCTTGATCCCAGGACCCTGGGATCATGACCTGAGCTGAAGGCAGTCGCTTAACCAGCTGAGCCACCCAGGAGCCCCCAGACTTAGTGGCTTAAACAATACAAATTTATTATCTTACAGTTCTGGAGGTCAGAAGTCCAAAATGGGTCCCATTGGGTTAAAAATCCAAGTTATTGTTGGCAGGGCTGAATTCCTTCCTTAGTGGCTGTAGGGGAGAATCGGTTTCCTTTCCTTTCCCAGCCTCTAGAGGCTTCATTCCTTGGCTTATGGCTCCATCCTCTATATTCAAAGCCAGCAGTGACTAGTCAAATCTTTCTCATGTGGCATCACTCTGAACTACTCTCCTGCCTCCCCCTTCTACTGTTAAGGACCCTTTTTATATATTGGACCTACCCAACTAATCCAGGATAATCTCTATTTTATAAAGTCAGCTGGTTAGCAACCTTAATTCCATCTGCAGCCTTCGTTCCCTTTTGCCCTATAGCCTAACATGTTCTTAGAATCTGAGGGTTAGGATGTGCACATCTTTGCAGTGGTAGGCAGGTGAGTTGGGCCGGGGTGGTGGGGGGAGGACATTCTGTCACCATACATGTCCAGGGCTCCAGGCTTGTATTCTATGCATTGGCTGCCCAGAATTCCTGACACTCAAGTAAGACTGTTACTTCCTAAAGATCTTGAAGTGTAATTTAGAGAAGAGGAGGCAGAGCTTTGGGTTGGCAAACGGCCTCTCCACTTTTTCACTTAAGGGTTGTGTAACCTTGGGCAAATCTTGGAGCCTCAGATTCTTCATCCATGCCCTTTTCCCTTTTCCTTTATCAAAGCCCACCTATTCTATATCTTTTCTAGCAGGAAAACTAATCCAAGCTAAGACATTAATAAGTGATAATGATTTCATGCATTGCCACTCCCTTCCCTCCAACCCCAATACACATATACCCTCTCAAGTACTATTTACATTTCCTAAGATGGAGTCACCGGGAAGAAAGTCATTGTATTAGGTGTGCAGTAAAAGTAAATGGATTAGGCTGCTACCTACCTTTTTTTTTTTTTTAAAGATTTTATTTATTTGACAGAGAGAGACATAGCGAGAGAGGGAACACAAGCAGGGGGAGTGGGAGAGGGAGAAGCAGGCCTCCCGCTGAGCGGGGAGCCCAACATGGGGCTCTATCCTAGGACCCTGGGATCATGACCTGAGCCGAAGGCAGACACTTAACGACTGAGCCACCCAGGTGCCCCTGCTAACTACCTTTTAAAGCTGGCTTTGTCCCTGAACATTTAAGAAGAAGATACCTGTACGATGACCAGAGGGCCTGGCTTACCTCAGGATATTCTCAGTTTATATCTGTTAATGAAAAATTATATGATCACTGTATTTATTTGGCACTTGTCAATATTGTGAGTGTATTTATAAAATTCTTCTACCTTGGACTTAGAATGAAACCTGGGACATTGTCATTACTTTTGTAGTTTCTCCTCTCATTAGCCTAGAATCTGCATACCATGGCTTCTGGGTAGCTATTTCTGATTGACTAATTCCATATTTTATATTTCAGCCATCATTATTTTTCCAAGTACAGTTTGTTGACTATTATGAACTGAATTGTATCCTTTACCAACTTTCTATGTTGAAGCCCTAACTAATAATTTGATTCTATTTGGAGATAGGGCCTTTAAAGGAGTAATTAACATTAAATGAAGTCATGGGAAGGGGCTTCCTAGTCCAATAAGACTGATGTCATTATAGGAAGAGGGAGAGATATGAGAGATGTACGTGCACAGTGAAAAGGCCATGTGAGGACACCTGCAAGCCAAGGAGAGAGGCCTCAGGAGAAACCAAACCTGCCAACACCTTGATATTAGATTTCCAGCATCCCAAACTGTGAAAAAATAAATTTCTGTTGTTTAAGCCACGCAATCTGTGGTCATTTGTTGTGTTAGCCCTAGCAGACTAATATATCATCTATATAAGAAGCAGTTAAAGGTCCTGTTAAAAATACAGTTTCCTGGGGCGCCTGGGTGGCTCAGTCGTTAAGCGTCTGCCTTTGGCTCAGGTCATGATCCCAGAGTCCTGGGATTGAGGCCCGCATCGGGCTCCCTGCTCTGCGGGAAGCCTGCTTCTCCCTCTCCCACTCCCCCTGCTTGTGTTCCCTCTCTCGCTGTCTCTATCTCTGTCAAAAAATAAATTAAAAAAAAAAAATACAGTTTCCTGAGTGCTGTTTCAATTTTAATCAGAATCTCTCTGGTTGGGGCTCAGGGAAGCTCTGTGTTTTCCTTAGGTGATTCTTACACACACTAAATTTGAGAACCACTGAAACAGGGACCTCAGGGTACTAGAAAGGGGGGGCTTTTTTTTTTCATGTTGTCTATATCATGTTAAGTTTTTGTTCTCTCCTCAGGGACTTTCTACCTGGTGTTAGCAGAAAATAACAAGGATCGAATATTCCAGTTATCTTTGGGATATCTGGAGGTATCAATGAAAATTTCAGAAAGCCTGGAGGCTATGGGGACCATATGTGAAAGATGAATCAAGGAGGAGAGGAATATATCATTTTAGGGGGAGGAAGTATCAAAACTAACCTAGAATTAGCCCTTTAAAAAGGTCTTGGGCAAAGCCATTGAAGCTGTATTTGACCATTGCTCACCTCTCCCCTTCTTCCTCCTTTGGAGCTAGTGAATGTTACTTGGACTAATGGCTTTGTCCCTTTCCTTGAGGGCCCTTCAGAAGCTTTGGCTTTCAGGTCTTTGTCTCACAACCAACCTACCTCTCACAGAAGCAGTTAGCCCCCAGAGATTAAATCCCATCTCAGTGGAGGCCAGATGAGTGACAAGGCAGTGAAGAGAAATGGATTCAGTTAATAAACATCCTATTCTATAAAGCTTGAGATGTTCATGCCTCAGAAGTTAGGTTACATCCTTGATGTCAGACCTAGTTGTAATTAGCCCAAATCTCTGCCCATTCCATGGTCTGTGTAAGTTCAAAGCCTTCCCCTGGATCCCTAGAAATGCCAGTTTCCTCCAAATAACCTATTTGCACAAAGCATTTCTAAGCAGTATAGATTTTACTGAAATTTTGTAGAGGATATGGAGAATAATTTACATGGCAGTGTAAATGACTAACATGTACTGTAGGCAGTTCTTAACTATCCATTGTTACCACAGCGCCGTGGAGTTTCACTAGCCCTGTCGTCTGAACCTGGTTTCTTTTTACTTTGACAGTTCCTTTCGTATTTACTCATATTTTAAGATACCAACAAAATTCCTTCCCCATTTCAGTCAGAGCAACTGCTTCCCCACCCTCAGACTTGATGCTACCTGGCTATCCAGGGTTGGGTTTTTGTTGCTGTTGTTTTTGGTTTGGGGTGGGGGTGGTGGTAAGGAGGGTGACTTTCTATCCTGCTTTGTGCACGTACCAAGGCAGTCTTCCAGTTCAAGACTGTGCTATTCTTTGTTTGTTTGTTTGTTTTAAGATTTTATTTTATTGAGAGAGAGACAGCCTTAGGGCAAGCCAGGGGGAGGGGCAGAGGGCGAGGGAGAGGGAGAATCTCCGGCAGACTCCCTGTTGAGCATGGAGCCCGGGGCTGGATCTCAGGACTCTTGAGATGACCTGAGCTGAAATACAGAGTTGGACACTTAATGGACTGAGCCACCCAGGCGCCCCAAGACCGTGCTTTTCTTCAGAGAAACTAGTGACCAAATTTGTCTCCATCTCATATTTCACAAAAATAAAACTACTGCTGTTATTGCCATGGAGCAGATGGGATATGGCATAGCTAAACGAAAAGAATATTATACCAGAGGGTGAATAGAAGGAAACTAATGTTAACTGAATTTGTCCTTTACTTTCCAGCACAAGGTATGTGTGTTATGTTTTATTTAATCCTCACAATGTCAAGTAGGTTATTATTTGTCCCATATTATGAATGAGAAAAATAAGGATCAAAGAGGTTAAGTGACTTCAGCTAATGAAAGGAAAATTCAGTATTTAAATTCAGGTCTGAGTCTTCATGTAATTTTCACTATACCACCATATGCCTCTGAATCTGGAGTCTTGGGTCCAAAGTTCGGCTAATAGTTTGTGTGCCTGTAGAAAAGTCATGTTCCCTCTGAGTTTTAGTTCCTTATCTATAAAACAGGGAGGCTGGATTAAATGGTTTCTAAAGGCCTTTTGAGCACAGACAATATGTTCTGTCACCTTTCTGTACATCATTTGACAAACAAAACTGGAAGCTATATTATGCCTTAGTTAAGGCAGGATCTCATTAAGATCTGGATCCTGGGTTTTTATCTTTATTTTTATTTATTTATATATATATTTATTTATTTTAAAGATTTTATTTTTTGACAGAAAGAGAGAGAGAGCACAAGTAGGCAGAGTGGTAGGCGGAGGGAGAGGGAGAAGCAGGCTCCCCGCTGAACAGGGAGCCTGATACGGGTCTCAATCCCAGGACCCTGGGATCATGACCTGAGCCAAAGGCAGACGCTTAACCAACTGAGCCACCCAGGCACCCCTTTATTTTTATTTTATTTTATATTTTAGGTCCAGAATCTTTTAAAAAGTAGGATTAATTTACTTTGGATTTTATTTTCCAAATTCTGAAATATTTTTCAACTTCACTTTGAAATGGGAAGGCTGGATGGTCTTTGCAATGCTGATGAGTTATATGGCAACCTTGTCCTTGGTTATAAGAAGCAGTATAATGGATGTTTGGCTCAGCAAGTCTCTTAACTGTGAAGGCTGTTTCTCATACTAAGCATCATGGCCTGAAATGCTGCCATCTCTTCTGATGGCTGTGTTGGTAAGATAGAGAGGACCAAAGACAAAGACACCCGTTGTGATAAGTACTCAGACCAGGCTACATCTTCACAGTGGCCAATGTAGAGGAGACTGTGGAGCTTTTGGGAAGCCTGTATGTGGTGGAAAAAAAGTCACTGTATAAGATGCCATTGATTCATGGGTTTGGTGGCTAGATATTGGCCAAGTCATCATCCATATGAAGAGGGAAGAGATTGGAGGGTAGCATACAGAATCCTATTTGGATTTGGTTGAAAGAGGAAGGAAAGGAATTTCTCAGGAGAGATGCTAGGAATTATGCTTTATTGTACAGAATTCAATTATTTGGGTTATGCCATCCTTGTCTGGTTAATCCTCTTCCAAAAAAAAAAAAAAAAAACCACAAAAACCCAACAATATAGATAACCACTTAATATTTACAGTGCTTTATATGCATTATTTTGTTTCACCATCACAACAACCCTAGATAGATAGATATGTAGGTAGGCAGGTAGATATTATTGTCCAAATTGTATAGATGAGAAATGTAAAGCTCAGTGAGGTTAAATGACTTAAAGGTCATGTAGCTAGTAAGTATCTGAACTAGAATGTGAACTTGGGTAGTCCTCCTCTTCTGTTCCCTTCTCCCTTACCTGCTCTGTTTACACCGTTCCCACTCAGCCTGAGTATCTAGTGATTTATCTTGTGGAGTCATTTGTGAAGTAGTTTCCAAGAGAGTTAATACGTGGGCTAAATAAATAACCGTAGACTGATTAACTGATCAAGTAATTAAGTATTCATTGAGTTCTTACTTGTGCAAGCTCTGGGGGTACAGTATTCCAAAAATATCAGAATAATCCTTGCCCTCATGAAACACAGAATCTAATTGCTGGTGCTGTCTACAATGATAGCCACTAGCTAAGAGCAACAATTTAAATTTAAATTAATTAAAATTAAATACAATTAAAAACTCAGTGTCTTGGTCACACTAGCTACATTTCAAGTGCTCAATAGTGACCTGCAGCTAGGGGCCAGTGTACTAGACAACAGTTAGAGAACAGTTCCATTATCATGGAAAGTTCTATTGGATAGTACTTAGATAATAACAATTGTGTTGTGAAAAAAGAGGACAATGTGTTATTATTACTATTATTAAAGATTTTATTTGTTTGAGAGAGAGTGCACGAGAGCAAGCTCGGGGAGGGTTCCAAGGGAGAGGGAGAGCATCTCAAGCAGACTCTGCACTGAGCACGGAGCCCGATGCAGGGCTCGATCTCACAACCGCGAGATCATGACCTGAGCTGAAATCAAGAGTTGGATGCTCAACTGACTGAGCCACCCAGGAGTCCCATGTGTTCAGTTATTTTTAATGGGGGAGCTAGTTTGGGAGGCTTTCCTGAGGCAAGTAACTTTTGAGCCAGCTTTCAGTCAGAAGTAGGTAAGGCAACATTCCTAGGCCGTGATTCTTCCACAAGTACTCCCTGATGTTAGGTAAAGTAACTCTCATAGAATTACAGCAGTGAGGTGGATTTGTTCAACTTGTCAAGGTATAAAGACACCTACCTTCTGCCCTCAATGGACCCAGCCTTGGCTAAGCAAGAGAGAATAGACCTGAGGAAGGTACAGAGCCGTCTCACATCTGTGCCTGTTTTAAGGCAGGACAGTAGACCCTGAGGCCATGAATCGCGGCAAGTGAGGACCTGCCTTCAGTTTTGGTGCTCTGTGAAACAATTCTATATCTTTCTTTGCAATATTTTGGGGAGATCCAAGCCTAGGCATCAATATTAGATTTGACAAAACAGTCATATGATTCAGGATATTCTGGGCAAAGTCGGAGAAAAAGGCTGAGCAGGGGAGAAAGGTGTTTGTGTTTGGGTGCATATGCCGTGTCGGGAGGTACTTGCTCCAGGAGCTTCCTCTCCGGCCTGCATTGGAGAGGTGAAAGGTATTTAGATACTCATGCCTCTGCAGGCAGGAAGTCCAGTTCGAGTTCATCAGCTGGCCAAGATACAACCTGGGGGGGCAAGTTGGTGTATCTTTAAATTAATTAGAATGACATGTGATCCCCATATTGTCGTCGATCTCTATCTCATCATTTTGGTCTGCATCTATCTCTATCACCTCTTACTATCATCTGTTATATATCTAGATCTGTTCTCCAGAAGTCCTAGGCAGGATTTCCGATGCTATACACCTCCCAGATCCTTCCTTTCTGTGTGTTCTTCTCAGGCTCAGATTCTTTTTCTGACTTGGGCACCACGGAGCGAGGTGTGGGAAGGCGGGCTGTTTTGCCACCGTTGGCTTCACGAGCTAGGGGTATTTCCTTTTCACTTTGCAGAGAGAGACACCAGAGTCTCCAGAAGATGAATTTGACTTGACTGATAGTCATGTCAGTAAAAACTGCCGATGAAAACTACCTCCTGGGTATCCTAGAAATGGGCAAAAAGTCAGGATGATTGCACGAACTTGTCAACTCAAGCCAGTTACATTGGTATCATGCGGATGTCGCAGTACCAGGAATTGGAATGACTCAGTTCTCCAAATGCTTCCCAGTTTTTAAATTCCAGAAACAACTATGTCAGCTTCTGCACATCTGCCTGCTCTTTGTCTCACTTGCATATTAAAGGACTTTTTAAATGCATCTCATTGCTGCTCTGTTTCCTGGGGGGGGGGGTGTTGGAGTTGTTTCTGGAGATGCTAGTCTCTTTAAAAAGTACTGCTTCCTTCTTCTTTCTTTGAGCATCCTGCTTGCAGCTGCCCCTCAGAGACCTTGACTCACTGGTTATGGCTGGAATCCAGGTCCTGTCTCAGTTTTCGTTGCGTGTGCTGAGCTTTGTCAGAGCCGTTCTGTGTTTGATTTATCTTCTGCCAGGATGGTGGCTCCATATTCAGTCTGTGTGCCAAGTGCTTCTGAGGCAGCGTTTCCAAACCAGATAATTTTATTTCTCCATTTTCAGAAAGCAAAGAGCAAGCCACCTTATTAACTGGAGATGTGCTTATTTGGTGCTGTGTGGGGGCTGACATTATCCCTCTGAATCTTAGGAAGCTCATCTTGTTCCTGAGGTTTAATTTTCCTTCTCAGAATCTCTCTGCAACTCTCCCACCCCGACCCCCACAGACGTCCTCAAGACACAGACACACATACATACTTGCAACTCCAAATTCTAGTAGTTCTTTGAGGCTCACTTTAAAGGCTTATCCTCACCATGGACTCTTCTCCAGTTAGGGAACCTGCAGTGTATTTTCTTCTCTCCTACGGTATATAATGTCTGCAACACACAGTCTCATACTTATTATACTGTCTTGTACTCTCTTCTCCAGTTGGAGTGTAAATTCTTAGAGGGCTCAGTCCATATCTTATAATTCTCCTGGCGATTACTTTATTCACTCATCTATTCAACAAACATTGATGGAATACTTAATATAGTAGGTCCTGGATCTTTGAAGATACTGATTGACACACAATGCCTGCCTTTAAGGAGTGCCCAGTCTAGAAGGGGAGATAAATAAACATATAAGTGTAATAATGTATTCTAGGTGCTAGGATAGGAGTCAAAAGAGAGTATAAGGAAAGCATAAAGGAAGGAATAGGGGCCAGTTCTCCTTGAAGCAGGAAAGGCTTCATAATAGAGGTGATTGATTCAGCTTAGTTTTCAACACATAGTTCATTTTTACTTGGGAGAAAAGAAGAATATTCCAAACAGTAAGAGCATCAGGAGAAAAGTCGCAGAGGCTTGCAAAAGGATAAAACATTAGAGAAACTATAGGTGGTTTGGCATGACTAGAAGGCAGTTGGGTGGAGGTGGGTAGATCAACTAGGGAGAGAGAGAACTGGAGAAGTGTTAGGGGCCAGAATCTGGACAGCCTTGTCACATTAAGGACATTGAACTTTTGGCTACAGGCAATGGTGAGCCACTGTGGAGTTTTGTGTGGAGGAGTTACATGGTCTGATTAGTGATGGAAAAAGATTACTCTGATAGATGGCATGGAGGCTGATTAGGAGGTTGAGATAATGAGGGACTGATGCAGTGAGTACCCATGGCAATAGGAATTGAGAGGAAGCACAGGTTTTAAAGGTGGTAGGCAGCCAAATAGATAGGGTTTAGTGATCGATTGGAGACAGAGAGCCAGAGACAGGGAGGAGAAGTCTAGAATGACTGTCAGGTTTCTGGTTTGGAGCACCGCGTGGGTGGTAGTGCCATTCACTGAGGCAGAAAACGGAGAAGTAAGCCCACTCTCTCATGGCTCTCTTCCACTCCCCCCCTGCAATCCCGTGTGGGTGCACAGTAGATGCTCAAAAATGCTGAGCATTTATTCAATTCTACTCATTAAGAGAGAGGAGAAGGTCTTACCTTTTCTTTGTGTCCTGCCTCAGCTTATATAAGATAACTTCCTGCAGTGGAAAGGATCTACGTTTCCTGGCCTCTTTGTTGCTACTACTTTATGACCCTTTCCTTTGGTGCTCTGATCTATTTTTGCATTTCTGTGTCTCTGGTGCAGGTTCTGGACTCACTCCTCAGCTTGCCTTTCTTGTTAGTGCTATATATCTCGGATCCTTGTCCAAACGTATAATAATCATTTAATAACCATCACACACATTTGAACAGTGATTTGGAGTTTATAAGGCATGTTCTGACATACTTTATCTGCTTTGATCCCTATTAACAAACTCTGACATGTAGGCAGTGAAAATAGGTTTAATTGTCCATTTCATAAAGGAATTTAAGGCAGTGGTGTCAGAGACCACAGATCTAGTAAGTGGTATAATAACTGGGACGCTGGGTTGCTTCCATATCTGCTGTGCTTCAGTTACGCAGTCCCCATCCACGCCCTGCTCTCTGGCACCCATGTGCTTCCAGACTCCTCATGGTGTGATTTCTGTCCCCTGCCAGGTTCTGATCTCCAGTGCTTGCTTAGCTGTGCCTCAAGTCCACTGTGACCTTCTGCTTTCAGTTAGCTCCCTTGCTGAGACCTATACTTTGCCCTGTACCCTGTATATTCATCTCTGTTTTGGCTTTCTGGGTCTGGGCAGCCTGCCCTGTCTCTGTAATCCTTGTGTACCCACAGTCCTGGCAGTGACGCAGCAGGACTTGCAGATGGATCTGTGGCACTGGAACTTTTCCTCCTATGAACATAAAGGAACACCCACTGTCAGGCTGTTGGAACAAAACCTGACCTGAGGAAATATTGGCCTTTTGGGCTCTGTTGCTTGCAAAATATTTAATTTGTGGATATGGGCAGTGAAAGAAGACATGACGATGCTGTAATGTATGGTGATTAACATAACATAATAATAAAAAAAAAAAGGAAAAAGAAAAAGAAGACATGATGAGCAAGGCAAGCCTCCCAGCCCACAGCCTGTGTCCTCTCTAACACCTTTCTCATTTAAGGTTCTCAATGGGCTGCATTGCCTGAGCCTTTGTCTCCCTGTGAGTCCATGAATTTCCTGATTCAAATGTTTGGACTGACCATTTTGGACTTATTTTCATTTATATGGTAGCAAAAGAGCTTTCAGGAGTATATAAATTGTTGATAGGTGCCTTCTCAGTACTGAAATGGTTTAACAGGTAGCCCTGTGTCCATGAGTTCCTGTGGACCCAGTGGGGGCCAGTTTGCTTAAGCTCCTGTAGCACCTCAGTGTTTTATGGTTGATTAGCAACTACTTGTAAAACTCCTACCACATACCAGGGATGTTCTATACAGTCTCCTTACACTTGAGCCTACCATCTAGTTGGGAAGAGAAGCCTAACATTTTTTTCTAGCTTGACTGAGCAAGCACACAACACGGTTATAAATCTATGCTGAGAAGGTTGGGATAGAAAACGAGATATAGGGCTGGCTACTTAAAGAAGCTTCCTGAAAGATGATATTTGAATTGAGCCTTAGAGAATGGGTAAGAGTTCGATCGCAGAGTATGTGTGAGTCAAGGTTAGTGCGGATATCCTGGGATGGCAGAAGGGCATGATAGAAACCCCATATTTAATTCTTTTTCCCAGAGCGTTTCTCGCCATCTCAGGTGACAAATTCAGGAAGGGGCTTATCAAAGCAGGCTTTTAAAATCCTGTCACATCTTGCCCAGTGCTACAGTTTGGCTCTTTTGCAGCATGATCTTAGGCTCCGATGTGAACTTAGCTCAGGAGACTCCTTTCCCAAGTCAGATTTCCACTCCAGGTGAAAACTGAGTTTGTACTTTTGAGATAATTGTTCTAAGGAGGAAGGGCTGCTAAAATACAGGCTAGAATAGAAAAGTTAACTTTGTGTAGCTGTGAGATGCAATTTTCTCTGTTCTTCCTTGGCAAAGATGATGCTGTGACTGGGGAGCCTTCTCAGAGTGACAGATCTGTGTGGGCTGAAGCCCCAGTTTGATCATGAGGGGGCGGGAGATGGAAATTTCTTTCTCTTCTCTGTGATGGTTTCTGATGCAGGCAACTCTTAAGTTCTGGGAGCTATTGTCGGGGGCATGATGTATGCCTCATTTTTCAGTGGAACATAATGGAACAAACAGCACCCAAAACATGTTTTTGCAAGAGGGGCAGAGGACAGGATGGGCTAAAGCAGGGGAAATAATTTATTGAATAACATAGATTTGTTGGAGCTGTGGCCTGCAGAAATGTTGCATCCAGTATCAAACCCAGTTGCCTCACTTTGTGTTCTACTTTTCCAAAGATTTTCCTACATGCTAGGGTGAATTGAGGTAAGATTCCATTTCTCAGTTTGGGGGAGGGGACTGTTAAACAAAAATGGGCTGAGATGGTTGGCCGTTGGCCAACTGCGAATGTGGCAAAATATGTCTGTTATTTTTCCACCTTCCTTTTGGTTTTCCCTCTTCCCTCTTGGTCTTCTCCCCTGCGCAATCAAGAATCCCCCTCTGTTAAGTCTACACTGAGACCCCAGTAGTAACTTGTAGGGATGCAGGGATGGTGGCTCTGTCTCAAGAACAGTAGGCAGCAGCCAAAGCATGATATCCTGAGGATGTAGCAAATTCTTGTTCATTATAGGCCGTTGTGTATGCCCAAGGATATGAATTAAGGGATTTACTCATTAGCAGGAATTTGTGCTCCTCCTGAGGGCCCATCTGTTCTGCTGAATGGACAAGGTGCAGACATACTTTGATAGGAAAATAATGAAAGTGGAGATTAAGAAAAATGATCTCACGGAGTTTGTTTAGGATGGATTCAGTGGGGGAGATATTAGTATCTACAGGGTAAAAAATTATTTGCTAACACTTACTGAGACCTTACTGTATGCCAAGCATTTTATATAAACTTCTCATCTGGGGCACCTGGGTGGCTCAGTCATTAAGCGTCTGCCTTCCGCTCAGCTCATGGTCCCAGGGTCCTGGGATCGAATTCCGCATCAGGCTCCCTGCTCAGTGGGAAGCCTGCTTCTCGCTCTCCTGCTCCCCCTGCTTGTGTTCCTGCTCTCGCTTTCTCTCTCTCTCTGTCAAATAAATAAATAAAATCTTAAAAAAAATAAAGTTCTCATCTAATTCTCATGAGACGCCTATGAGGTAGGTAGTTTTATTATTCACATTTAAAAAATCATTTTAAAAAAGATTTATTTATTAGAGAGAGAGAGAGCTAGGGGGAGGGGCAGAGAGAGAGAGGGAGAGAAAATCTCAAGCCGACTCCAAGATGAGTGTGGAGCCCGATGTGGGGCTCGATCTCAACAACCCTGAGATCATGACCTGAGCCGAAACCAGAGTTGGACGCTTAACCCACTATGCCACTCATTTTTTACATCTTAAATACTGGTAAAATGAAGTAAAATTGCCCAAGGACACAGAGTTGGTAAGTGGTTGAACTAGGATGGATTGATTCATTTTCTTTTTATTGTGGTAAAGATACATAACATAAAACTTACCATCTTAACCATTTTGAACCAGGATTTGTTTTTAATTTTATTTTTAAAATTATCACTCAGTGAAAGTGGTCTTTTTTTAGTGCACGCTTCTATGAATTTTAACACATAAGCTTCCTGTTCATGAAGCTCTCACTGTGACGAGGATACAGAACAGTTTCATCTCCCCTGAAAACTTCCTCCTGCTATTCCTTCGCATACCCTTTCCCGCTTCTGTCCTCCAGAAAGCAGTGCTCAATTTTTCTTCACCATAGTTTTGTCTTTTCCAGAATGTCAAATACATGGAATCATGCAGTATGTAACCTTTTGAAAATGGCTTCTTTCACTCAGCAAAATTCTCTGGGAAGTCATTCAAGTTGTTGCATGCTCATTCCTTTTTATTGCCGAGTAGTATTACACTGTATGGATATACCACAGTTTGTTTATCCGTTCATCTGTTCAGAGCCATTTGCGTTGCTTCTGATTTGGGGCAGTTATGAGCAGAATCTCTATAAATATTCATGTAGAGGTTTTGCTGTGAACACCTATTTTCTTTAAGGTAAATACCTAGCAGTGGGTTTGCTAGGTCATACAGTTAAGTGTATGCTTAATTTTATAAGAAATGGTCCAAAAAAAAAAAAAAAAGAAAAGAAAAGAGGCACATGGGTGGCTCAGTCATTAAGCGTCTGCTTTTGGCTCAGGTCGTGGTCCCAGGGTCCTGGGATCGAGCTCCACATCAGGCTCCCTGCTCAGCCAGGAGCCTGCTTCTCCCTCTCCCGCTCCCCCTGCTTGTGTTCCCTCTCTTGCTGTCTCTCTCTCTCTGTCAAATAAATAAATAAAATCTTAAAAAGAAAAGAAATGGTCAAATCGTTTTTCAGAGAGGCTATACAATTGTGCGTTCCTACAAGCAGTACATGGGAGTTATAGTTGCATCATCACCAACTTTTGGTATTGCCAGTATTTTTTAATTTTTGTCATTCTAAGAGGTATGTAGTGATATTTCATCGTGGTTTCAATTTGCATTTCCCAGTGGCTAATGATGTTGAACATATTTTTTTTTTCTTTTTGCCATTTGAATATCTTCTTTGGTGAAGTGTCTGGTCAAGTCTTTTACACATTTTAAAATTGGATTATTTGTTTTCTTACTGTTGAGCTTTGAGAGTTCTTTATACATTCTGGATATAAGTCTTTTGTCACATATGTGATTTGCAAGTATTTTCTCCCTGTCTATAACTGTCTTTTTATGCCCTTCACAGAGTCTTTTGCAAAGAAAACGTTTTTCATTTTAAATTTTATAAAGTGCACTTTATCAGGTTTTTCTTTTATGGATCATGCATTTGGTATCATATCTAAGAATACTTTATAATAATGGAAAGCAGATAGGAGATTGCATAGGAATAGTGTTCCTGCATCATTTTAAAAAATAATTCCTTTATGGAGGCATATTTTACATGTCATAATTCACCCTTCTACAGTATACAGTTCAGGGGTGCCTGGGTGGCGCAGTCATTAGGTGTCTGCCTTCAGCTCAGGTCATGGTCCCGGGGTCCTGGGATCGAGCCCCGAGTCGGGCTCCCGGCTCAGCGGGGAAGCCAGCTTCTCCCTCTCCCACTCTCCCTGCTTGTGTTCCCTCTCTTGCTGTGTCTCTCTCTGTCAAGTAAATAAACAAAATCTTTAAAAAAACATACACAGTTCAGTAATTAAAAAAAATAAATTTCCCAAGTTCTCCAACCATTCCCATGAATAGTTTCATAATATATTCATCATCCGCATAGATTCCTCATGCATATTTACTATTTATCTCCATTGATCTTTAACCCCTCTCTAGGAAACTTTGGCAGATTTTTTTTTTAAAAGATTTTATTTATTTATTTGAGGTAGAGAGAGAGGGAGCAAGAGAGAGAGTACGAGCAGCAGAGAGGGGCAGAGGGAGAGGGAGAAGCAAGCTCCCTGCTGAGCAAGGAGCCCAATGAGGGGCTCGATCCCTGGATCCTTGGATCATTCCTGAGCCAAGGGCAGATGCCTAACAACTGAGCCACCCAGGTGCCCCCAGGTTTTTGATAGTTTTTTCCAGTACCCATTTTCATTTTTCATTTTTACGTTTTTTATTAGTTGATTTTTTTTTTAAGATTTTATTTATTTATTTGAGAGAGAGAATGAGAGACAGAGAGCACGAGAGGGAAGAGGGTCAGAGGGAGAAGCAGACTCCCTGCTGAGCAGGGAGCCCGATGTGGGACTCGATCCCGGGACTCCAGGATCATGACCTGAGCCGAAGGCAGTCGCTTAACCAACTGAGCCACCCAGGCGCCCTGTTTTTTTTTTTTTAAAGTAAGCTCTATGCCCAACATGGGGCTTGATCTCAGGACCCCAAGATCAAGAATCACATGCTCAACTGACTGAGCCAGCCAGGTGCCCCCAGCACCCATTTTTAATTTAACAATTTAAAAAATAGTAATAAAGATAAAATGTACCATCTTACCATTTTTACGTGTACAGTTCAATAGGGTTAAGTATATTCACATTGTTCTGTGACCAATCTCCAGAATTTTATCTTGCAAACCTGAAACTCTATACTCATTAAGCAACTCCCCATTTCCTCTCTCCCCCATTTATTGCCAACCACCATTCTATTTTTTGTTTATATGAATTTGACTACTATAGATACCTCATATAAGTGGAATTTTATAGTATATGTCTTTTTTGTGACTTATCACTTATAATATCTTCAAGATTTACCTGTATTATAGCATGTGTCAGAATTTACCTCTTCTTTTTTTTTTGTTAAGATTTTATTTATTTGACAGAGAGCCCGCGCTCAAGCAGGGAGGAGAAGGAGGGGCAGCAAGAGAGGAAGAAGCAGACTCCCTGCTGAGAAGGGAGCCCAGTGTGGGAATTGATCCCAGGACTGTGGCATCATGACCTGAGCCGAAGGCAGATGCTTAAGCGACTGAGCCACCCAGAAGCCCAGTATTTACTTCCTTTTTAAAGCCAAATAATATTCTATTTTATGTTCACAGTACATTTTGCTTACCCGTTCATGTGTTGGGCACTTCGGTTTTGTCTGCCTTTTCGAGATTTTGACTAATGCTGTGAACATGGGCATATAGTCTAAATATCTTTGAGAACTGCAGCACCATTTTTCTTAAAAAGAATATATTTTCCCCACAAAACAGCATTTTCACCTTTTATTTTACTTTATTTTTTTAAAGAATTTTTATTTATTTATTTGACACAGAGAGAGAGAAAGAGAGAGAGAGAGAGTGCACAAGCAGGGGGAGCTGGAGAGGGAGAAGCAGGCTCCCCGTGGAGCAGGGAGCCCGATGGGGGGCTCGATCCCAGAACCCTGGGATCATGACCTGAGCCGAAGGCAGACACTTAACCAACTGAGCCACCCAGGAGCCCCTTCACCTTTTATAAAAATAAATTTGCCGTGTGTGTAGATCTAATTCTAGACTGTTTATTCTGTTGATCTGTTTATCCTTTTGCCAATACCAAACAATCTTGATTATTGTAGTTTTATAACATGTTTTAAATTTGGGTTGTGTCGGTTGCCTGGGTGGCTCAGTTGGTTAAGCGACTGCCTTCGGCTCAGGTCATGATCCTGGAGTCCCGGGATCGAGTCCCGCATCGGGCTCCCTGCTCAGCGGGGAGTCTGCTTCTCCCTCTGACCTTCTTCCCTCTTCATGCTCTCTCTCTACCTTTCTCTCTCTCTCAATAAATAAATAAAAATCTTTATTAAAAAATGAAAAATTTAAATTTGGGTTGTGTCTTTTAACTTAGTTTTTTTTCTTTCCAAGGTATTTTTGGCTACTCTTTTTTTTTTTTTTTTTTAACCTTTCCGTGTAGTTTTAGAATCAGCTTGTCTACATCTACAAAAGTCCTAATGGGATTGAATTAAACTTATCACTTAGGGGATAATTGGCATCTAAACTATATTGAGTCTTTGAATCCATAAAAACATTGTGTCTCTACCTTTATTTAGGTTTTTGTTGATTTTTTTCATTTAAATTTTGAAGTTTTCTGCATTTATATCTTGTACATTTTTTGTTGGGTTTATATTTAAGTGTCTCATGGTTTAGAGCTATTTTTAATGGAATTTAAAAAAAATTTCAGGGGGCGCCTGGGTGGCTCAGTTAAGCGTCTGCCTTTGTCTTAGGTCATGATCCCAGGGTCCTGGGATCGAGCCCCACATCGGGCTCTCTGCTCGGCGGGAAGCCTGCTTCTCCCTCTCCCACTCCCCCTGCTTGTGTTCCCTCTCTCGCTGTGTCTCTCTTTGTCAAATAAATAAATAAAAGTCTTTGAAAAAAATAAATAAAAATAAAAAAATATTTCAGTTTCCAATTGTACATTGCTAGTATATAGAGATGTGATAGATTTTTTTTTTTTTTGTTAACTGACCTTCTGTTTTACAATCTTATTACATGTACTAGGAGGCTCTTTTTGGTGGTGTTTGCTTTTAGATTGTTTGGAATTTTGTACTTAGACAAGTATGTTATTAGCAAATGGGGATCATTTAATTTCTTCCTTTCCAGTAGGTATGCATGTTATTTTTATTCCCTTTTTGTACTGCCTAGGATGTGAGCAAGAGCATCCTCACTTTATTCCTGATCACAGGAGGGAAACCATATACTCTGTCTCCGTTAGGTGCAATGTTAGCTGTAGATTTTATCGATGCCTTATTTCAGGTTGAAGAAATTCCCTTCTGTTCTTAGTTTGGTGTGTTTAAAAAAAATCACATTTTAATATCAAATTTTGTCAAATGCTTTTTCTACATCCATTGATATGATAATGTGATTTTCTGCTTTAAGCCATTTAATATGTTGGATACATTGATTAATTTTAGAGCTTTGAACCAGACTTGTATTCCTGGTATAAACCCCATTTGGTTATAAGATACTATTTTTATATATTGCCTGATTGAATTTTCTAATAGTTTGTGGAGGATTTCTACATTTGTATTCATGAGGCATATTGATCTGTAGTTTTCCTTTCTTGTACTATTGTCTGATTTCGGTATGAGGATAATGTTGACCTCATAAAATGAGTTGGTAATTATTCCTTCTTCCTCTATTTTCTAGTGAAGTTTGTGTAGATTGGCCTTATTTCTTCTTTAAATGTTTGGTAGAAATTGCCAGTGAAACCTTCTGGGCTTAGAGTACCCAATTTTTTTTTTTTTTTAAGATTTATTTATTTATTTATTTGGCAGAGAGAGACACAGTGAGAGAGGGAACACAAGCGGGGGAGTGGGAGAGGGAGAAGCAGGCTTCCCACCGAGCAGGAAGTCTGATGCGGGGCTTGATTCCAGGACTCCAGGATCATGACCTGAGCCGAAGGCAGATGCTTAATGACTGAGCCACCGAAGTGCCCCCCCACTTTTTTTGAGAGAGAGCGAGAATGCATGCATGAGTGGAGGTGAGTGGCAGGGGCAGAGGTAGAGGGAGAGGGAGAAACTTAAGCCCTCTCCACGCCCAGCACCTAGTCGAGGGGCCTGGATCTCATAACTCTGAGATCATGACCTGACCCGAAATCAAGAATTGGGTATTTAACTGACTGAGCCACCCAGGTGCCCCCCAGAGATACCATTTTTGGGCAAGTTTCACAACTACATACTCAGTTTCTTTAATTACAGGACTATTTAGGGGCGCCTGGGTGGCTCAGTCAGTTAAGCGTCTGCCTTCAGCTCGGGTCGTGATCTCAGGGTCCTGGGATCGAGTCCCGCATTGGGCTCTATGCTCAGCGGGGGTCTGCTTCTCCCTTTCCCTCTCCCTCCGTGCTCTCTCTCTCAAATAAATAAATTTAAAAAATCTTTAAAAAAATTATAGGACTGTTTAGATTACTTCATCTTGAATTTTCATAGTATGTGATTTCTGAGGAATTGGTTAATTTTATCTATGATGTCAAATTTTGGTACATAGACTTGTTCATAGTATAGTTTTGTTATACTTTTAATGTTTATGAGACCTGTGGTAATAGCCCTCTTTCATTCTTGATATTAATATTTATTTTCTCTCTTTATTAGTTGTGTTAGAAGTTTGTTAATTTTACTGATCTTACAGAATCATCTAAAAACGTCACAACCTAGGACAAAAGACATAAATTAATCTAATGAAAGATGATCAAGTCTTTTAAACAAAAACTGTAAATTTTGGTGAGAGAATAAGTAAATATGAGGAATAATATGTTTATTGTTTTTAGAAGTCTGTTTTAAAGATGTCAGTTTTCACTAAGTTGATCTATTGATTGAAGGAAAATTAATCATGATCCCAGCTCTTTTTTTAAAAATGGAAATTGATAAGCTGTTTCTAAAATGTATGTGGAGGGGCACCTGGGTGGCTTAGTTGGTTAAGCGACTGCCTTCGGCTCAGGTCATGATCCTGGAGTCCCAGGATCGAATCCCACATTAGGCTCCCTGCTCAGCAGGGAGTCTGCTTCTCCCTCTGACCCTCCCCCTTTCATGTGTTTTCTCTCTCTCTCTCTCTCATTCTCCCTCTCTCAAATAAATAAATAAAATCTTTTGAAACAAAATGTATGTGGAAATATAAATACCCTAAGTTCACTAAGAAAAAATCTTGAAGAACAGTGCAAGAACATTTGTATGCCATCAAATATCTAGGTTTATTTTTATTTATTTATTTATTTTTGAAAACGGTTTATTTATTTATTTTTTGACAGAGAGACAGCAAGAGAGGGAACACAAGCAGGGGGAGTGGAAGAGGGAGAAGCAGGCTTCCTGCCGAGCAGGGAGCCCGATGCGGGGCTCGATCCCAGGACCCCAGGAACATGACCTGAGCCAAAGGCAGACTTTTTTTTTTTTTAAAGATTTTATTTATTTATTTGACAGAGAGAGACACAGCGCGAGAGGGAACACAAGCAGGGGGAGTGGGAGAGGGAGAAGCAGGCTTCCCGCTGAGCAGGGAGCCCGATGCGGGGCTCGATCCCAGGACCCTGGTATCATGACCTGAGCCGAAGGCAGACTCTTAACGACTGAGCCACCCAGACGCCCAATATCTAGGTTTATAACGTCTTAGGGTATCCAGTAAAACATAGTGTGGTATTTGTCAAGAATGGAGAAATAGAACAGAAAACAGGAGCCTATGGGTCTGTGAGATTCTTGTCTCAGAGATATGAGTCTATGGAAGTGAAAACAGTCTAAAAACAAACTCACGTATATATGGAACTTTGACATATGACTGATTTGGAGTGGAGAGCACTCTGTTATGGAGAGACTGTTAAATAAATGAAGCAGGAAACATTGGTTATTCAAAATGGAAACAATAAGGATTTCTATCTCATGGGATGTATGAATGTTAATTTCAGAAGAATTACTAAGTTAAATGTGAAAGGGAAAACTACATGTTTTAGTAAAAAACATCAGTGAACATCTTCATCTTGGGGTAGCAAATTATTTTCTAAACATGACATATAGCACAATCAAGAAGCTAATAAGCCTGATAAAACAAATCACATTCAATTATAAATTTTTGTTAATGGAAAGACAACTTGTCAAAAGTGAAAAGATAATCTACAGATTCTGAGAAATTATTTCCAACACATAAAAATCAACACATTGTTGGTATCAAGAATATATAAAGAACCTGTAAAAATCATTCAAAAGGATAGCCTAATAGAAAAATGGACAAAAGTCATAAATTTTGTAGAGGAGGAAATAAGTAAGGATAGTACATAAGCCAGTCAATGTTAACTGATTATTAGAAAAATTAAAATCAAGAAATAAAATATTTTTTACTACTCATTTGAAAATGATTAAGAAGTTTGACATTGCCAAATGTTGAAGAAGAGGAGGATAAACAATATCATCTGTATGTTGATGCTAGAATTATAAATTGGTTATAATTATTTCAGAAAACAAATTGGCATTATCTTGTAAAGTTGAATATTCACATTCACTATGACCTAGCAATTCCACTCCTAGGTATATTCCTAAGAAATATGTTAATAACTGTAAACCAGGAGTCATATCCACAAATATTCACAGCAACATTTATTATAATAGTAAGAAACCCAGAAGTAGCCCAAATCCTCATCAAGAGGAGAATAGGTAAATTGAGGGGCGCCTGGGTGGCTCAGTCGTTAAGCGTCTGCTTTCGGCTCGGGTCGTGATCCCAGGGTCCTGGGATCGAGCCCCGCATTGGGCTCCCTGCTCGGCGGGAAGCCTACCTCTCCCTCTCCCACTCCCCCTGCTTCTGTTCCCTCTCTCGCTGTGTCTCTCTCTGTCAAATAAATAAAATCTTAAAAAAAAAAGAATGGGTAAATTGTGATATATTGACAGAGTAGAATATTATAAAGTACTAAAAAAATGAATGAACTACACAATATTTAATAGCCTGGGTGTAATCTTTTTTTTTTTTTTTTAAAGATTTTATTTATTTATTTGACAGGGAGAGACACAGCGAGAGAGGGAACGCAAGTAGGGGGAGTGGGAGTGAGAGAAGCAGGCTTCCCGCGGAGCAGGGAGCCCGATGCGGGGCTCGATCCCAGGACCCCGGGATCATGACCTGAGCCGAAGGCAGACCCTTAACGACTGAGCCACCCAGGCGCCCCTATCCTTGGTAATCTTAAAAATATAAAGATGTAAGTCTTACAAGATACTCTCTACAGTATCATCCCATTTATATAAAGTGCGAATCCCAGAAAAATATATTGCTTACTTGTATAAGCATGTATGCAGGCACACATACACATAGGAACTAAAATTAAAGAAAAAATAAGAGATGGTTAACATCATAAAATGCAGGTTGGTTATCAGTAAGAGCCTGGAGTAGGATAGGGAGAAGCTGATAGCTACAGGTTATTGCTAATGTTCTAGTTCTTAGATTGAGTTAGTGGGATCATGGGTTTATAATATTATTGAAAGAATAGATTCATCAGTAAGTAAATAAAACAGTGCCTGCATGGAGCAATCATGATAGCAAGTTTTGATTAAGGACCCATTTTTGTACATCCTGGATGTTCCAAACAAATGAACCTTAGACTAGTGGGATTAAACAATAAATACATTTTGTAGAAGATTTCTACTAGGTTGTTTATTGGTGAAAAAAGTGGAATTAATTATTCTCTACATATTTTACTTAAGCTTTGAAAAAATCTGTTGACAACTACCAAAATTACTGAAAAGCATAGTAACTATGATGAAATATAGTTAAATGTGTACCCTGGTATTTGATTGGATAGTGGCTAAAATAGAGAAGATAGCAGGTATAAAATGTAAGGACCCCGAGGACCCCACTGGGCCAGTCTGTGCAATAGAATGGTTAGCTGTGTAATTGCAGTGGTTGTATTAAGGACTCAAATGCTCCATAGTTGCTCTGCTCTGGCTCAGGGTGTGTATATATATATATATATATATATATATATAGTTTTCTGAGAATTTTATATATACATTCTCAGAAAACTCTTTCTCTGTCATGTAGATAGGAACCAAAAACTTAACACAAACATTTAATTTGGCATGGAAACACAGTGTAGCTGCAGTTCCAGGTTTTTCTCTGACATTAGAATTTTGACCTTTTTGTGAAAGCTTAATGTTAAGACCATATATTCTTGGAGGATTGTCTCAGAGATATCCAGTTCCTCAGGATCAGTCCTTCTAAAAAGAATTTGGAGGTCCAGAAACATCAGCATCAATTGAGAGCTTGGAGGGAATGGAGGATCTCAGAACCTGTTCCAGAAGTATTGTATCAGAATCTGCATTTTAACCGGATTCCTGTCGGTGTTTTGTGTGCACATTAATGTTGGAGAAGGAGTTAGTTTAGAGTAGAGGTCCTTCCTTACTGGAAGGGCCTCAAAAGGGGCTGGGCTTCAGGAAGTCTATACACTTACTGAAATTTTATGTAAAATTTTGAGTTTGTGGGTATGAATATTTTTTAGGTCATACTACTACATATATTTTCAAGATTTTATTTATTTAATTTGAGAGAGAGTGAGAGAAAGGATGAGCAGGGGGAGTGGCAGAGGGAGAAGCAGGCTCCCCGAGAGCAGGGAGCCCGATGTGGCGCTCGATTCCAGGACTCCGGGATCATGACCTGAGCTGAAGGCAGTCGCTCAACCGACTGAGCCACACAGGCGCCCTCATACTACTAACATATTTTACTCCTGGATCAGGCCAGACCATTGGAAAGCTGTGTAGTGCCCAGCCATTGTCTCATTTTTTCACAGGGCACGCTTTAGTTTTGTATCTCATTTATTTGCACTGAAGAGCATTGTGAAAAGCAGCTGTTGAAATTTATTGTATTTATTGCTAGATACTTCTGAGCCTATTATAACACCACATAGGTGGTTTCAAGGCCAGATTGTATAAAAGAATCATCATAGGTGTTTGTAAACCAGTGATCTGAGGTACTGCCTGGGAACAAGTACTGTTATAACAAGTAGTCATGGTGATTTTGGTGATGCAGGTCCACCCACTAGTAGTTTTATGCTCTCTTATGTCTCTTCCTTAAAATCTGCAGGGATTTTTATTTCTTCAAGTTTTAGTACCAGGAAAAACTTTATTTCTTCTGGGTAACTGATACGCAGTAACGATATGAATACTATATAAGTTAACATGTATCCCTCATTAATTTACAAAAACCACATTTGTGGCCTACTTTTGACAATTGTCTAGAACCTTCTGTTTTACACTTCTGTGTTTGTAAGAGTTTTGTGTTACCCTTGCCTTCATTTTACTTTGGAGTTTTTCCTTCACTTTAATCTTTTCTCTTATTGTACCCTAACTGTCTATTTTTTTTTAGTTGCTTTCACTTCTTTTGAATGAGGTAGGGTGTAAATTAAAATATAAACAAAGAAGTAGTTATTTAAATAGTTCTTATTTATTGGACCTATGTAAACCCACTTTTTTTTTTATCCTTGGAAGAAGGGCAGTGGACTCTTCTGTAAAGTAATTTGTTTTTTCCTTTTTCTGTGTTTGGTTCTGAAAGGTATCTTAGGTTCTGTCATTCAGTTTCTACTAAAACAGTTTAGTTTTGAAATAGTGGCCCACACATGCAAATCAAAACCACAATGAAATAGGGCTTCATATCTACTAGGATGGCTATAAAAGAAAAGACAGACAAGTGTTGGTGATGATATGGAGAAATTAGAATCTCTTATACATTGCTGTTTGAAATGTAAAATGGCATAGTTGCTTTGGAAAACAGTCTGGTAGTTCTTCAAAAAGTTAAGCACAGGGTTAACATAATCAGGCAATTCCACTACTAGATGTATACCCAAGAGAAATAAAACATGTCTACATAAAAATATTGTACATGCATATTTAGAGCAGCAGTATTCATAATGGCCAATAAGTGGTAATGACCCAGATGTCTATCAAGTGGTGAATGGATAAACAAAATATATATGCATATAATATGATGTTATTTGGCTATAAAACAGAAGGAAGTATTGATGCATGCTACCACATGGATGAACTTTGAATATATTATGGCAAGTGAAAGAAACCCGACATAAAAGGCCACGTATTATATGATTCCACTTATGTGAAATATCCAGAATAGGAAAATCTATAGAGATAGAAAGTAGATTAGTGTTTGCCAGGGCCTGGGGTTTGTTTTTGGGGTGATAAAAATATTTTGTAATTAGATAGAGGTGATTGATACACAACTCTGTGTATATAGTAAAAACCATTACATTATATATTTTATTTTATTTTTAAAGATTTTATTTATTCATTTGAGAGAGAGAGAGAGAGAGAGAGAGAGAGAGAGAGCACAAGCAGGGGGAGAGGCAGAAGCAGACTCACTGCTGACCTGGGAGCCTGTTGTGGGGCTCGATCCCAGGACCTGGAGATCATGACCTGAGCCGAAGGCAGACGCTTAACCGACTGAGCCACTCAGGCGCCCTACATTATATACTTTAAAAGGATAATTTTATGGTATATGAGTTACATCTCAAAGATGCTTGAAAAAATAGTGGTCCACAACCCTTTCACTAGTAAGCATGACTTTTGTTTTGTTTTAAAGATTTTATTTATTTATTTGACAGGGAGAGTGAGAGAGCACAAGCAGGGGAAGCTGCAGAGGGAGAGGGAGAAGCAGGCTCCATGCTGAACAGAGAGCCCGAAGTGGGGCTCGATTCAGGACCCTGGGATCCTGACCTGAGCTGAAGGCAGACGCTTAACTGACTGAGCCACCCAGGCACCCCTAGCATGCCTCTTCTTGTTACCTGCTTCACTTTTTCCCCCTTGGTTATCCTGGTTTGACCATTTTTTCATATTACAGGTGGCATTCATTCACTCATTGATTACTGTTCTCATTCTTTTAAAATCACAGGCATAGGTATTATCAATAACATTTTTTTAAAAGATTTTATTTATTCATTTGAGACACAGATAGAGAGAGAGAGCATGAGCAGGGGGCGAGATAGAGGGAGAGGGAGAAGTAGGCTCCCTGCTGAGCCAGGAGCCTGATATGGGGCTCGATCCCAGGACCTTGGGATCAGGACCTGAGCCGAAGGCAGACGCTTAACGACTGAGCCACCCAGGTGCCCCATCGATAACATTTTTGTTCATCATTAGATAACCAGTGTTTCCAAGTGGAGCTTATATGATTGCTGCTAAAGATAAGAAACTTGATGTTTTTGTAAATTTGTTGGGTCTTTTTGTGGGTAAATGTATGATATATATTAGGTTGTTGAAAGTAGTAAAAGAGATCCCAGACTTTTTATTACTACTGTTATGGACTCCTGGGTGTTAGGAGCCCTTAGGTTATTAATCATAACCTTAAAACAGTTATTCTAAATTCAGGGTATAATTTACATTTTAAAATTGACAATGGGCTAGGCATTAGGAGATTTTCAGTCTAGGTGTAGTTGTGCTGGTAACAAACTCTATTACGTTATTCAAGACAAATCTATTTTTTGTTGGCTTCTATTTTGTCATCTTCGATGTGGGCGCCTTTTCACCTTGCAGGATTATGAGAATCACATAATCAACACTGAACACCTACCATGTGCTAGACACTTTGCCTAGACCTATACTTCTTCATTTAATCCTCAAAACTACCCTCTGACGTAGGTATTGTTCTTGCCCCCTTTACATATGAAGAAATCAGCTCAGTGAGTTTCCATCATTCATTTAAGATACGTCTGAAATGGAACTTCAACTTGATCTTTTTGACTTCAGAGTCCAAATTTGTAATCATTAAATCTGTATTACCTAGTATAGGACATTGTGTTGCAGGAACAAACCGTGAGTCTTAGGGATTAAAGTAACAAATGTTAATTTCTTGTCTTGGCTGTATGGTTTTGGTTGCTTGAGGGTCTGATTCCGGGCATCAGCATTCCAGGACCCAGGTTGACAGAGTAACTGCCATCTCTGGTATTGTGGGCTCCCTTGCCTTGACAGAAAGAGTGGGTGATGTATCATGCACTGGCTCTTTGAGCTTCCACCCAGAAGTGAGCCATGTCACTTCCACTTGGGCATTGGTGACCGAAGCTCGTCACATGGCCATACCTAATGTGTGTATGTGTGTAGGGAAAGCAGTCCCACTATGTGGGAAGGAGGAGAAATATAAATATTTGGTGAGCAGCACTAATGAATACCACATTTTTCGAATGTGTTTATTGATATAACACTATTATTATTATGCCTTTGAATATTATTCTCACCTAAGAAGCAGTGAGGTGTTATTATGACTGACGATTGTTCTTACCTAAGAAGCAGTGAGGTAGATTTTCGTCCACATTTTTTGCAACAGTCTCTTTTACAAGTCATACGTAAAGTCTGCATATATGCTACAATTTACAATTAAAAATATAGAGGGCGCCTGGGTGGCTCAGTTGGTTAAGCGACTGCCTTCGGCTCAGGTCATGATCGTGGAGTCCCGGGATCGAGTTCCACATCGGGCTTCCTGCTCAGCAGGGAGTCTGCTTCTCCCTCTGACCCTCTTCCCTCTCGTGCTTTCTATCTCTCATTCTCTCTCTCTCTCAAATAAATAAATAAAATCTTTAAAAAAAATAAAAATATAGAATGATATGTCAATAAAACAGTAAAAGAAATGAATAAGGATCTGAGCTGTTTAAGCTGATATATTTTAATGTGGATTTCTTGTCCTAGAAGGGTAAGGTTTTTACCCTCCTGAAATACATTAGAAGAAAAAAATGACACTAGAAGGAATGAAAGAACAACAAACGGGATTATATATAAATTGGAATGAATGCCATAAACATTTAAAGAGGTTTGCTATGCCTTTTGGGCGTGGCTGATTTCAGAGTAATTTCATGCATGTGATTGTTGCAATGCCTAACACAGCTATTTATAATTTTCATAGTGCTCCTACAGAATTAAATGAACTAGTGCATATGAAGGAGCTTTCTGTAACCGGTAAGCGTTTTGCAAATTTAACTTTTTCTTCTTCTTATTGTCACATGATCTCATTTGATCCTTCCGATTACCCCATGAGATAGACCCAGTACTGTGTGCGTGACTCTAGTTTTCATTGTCTTTACTGATGGTGGAGGAAACTCGGGAGTCTTATTAAAGTACTCCCCATGATGATGTGGTTCTTAAACGGGCTAGAACTGCAGCCTGTAACTCTTAAAGGGTCAGTTCTCTTCCCACCGCACGGTGCTGCCTCTTCAGTCACATTTCTTGGGTGTAACTTCAGTGTACCAGGAGAAATGAAAAAATTGCCCCCTTGAAAGAGGAAAAGATCATTTTCAATTCCCCAGGCCACAGCTGGGATTGTGCCTGCAAACCAGGCCAGGGAAAGGAGTCTACTACCCTCCAACGAGGAACTCTGGAAAGGCTCGAATCATTCGAAAGCCGAACATTAATGGCAAGAGCATGGTCTTTCCAAGGGGCCAATTAGTGCCTTGGTAGGCTGAAGTATTTCACAGAATGTCATAGCTCAAGGAAGCCGAGGAAAGGTAGTTATGCCTGCCTTGAAGAATTGTGCAAAGTAGGTTAGCAGCCTTGCTTCCATTTTTGTGAAAGAGAATGCCTTTCTAATTTTAGAGTCTTTTAAGAGGTGGGTAGGCTTTTGTGTGAGGGGAAGCTTTTCTCAGTGCTCATTTCGAGAGGTGCCTGTGAAATCACTTTATATCCTGTTTGGAAAAGGAAGACAATGTGGTAGAAATGAAAAATGAGTTTGCGTAAAAAGTTATCTTTCCCAGTAGACACGGCGGGAATAGGGCTCCACAGCCGTACTTAATACTTTTTTCCCTAAGTTACAGAGATGTGTGTTATCAGTTCAATGCAGGTATTGGGTTCCTTTAACTGTAATGTGTCTCCTAAAGTTACACAGTAGGAAGTATTTATTTAGCAGATCGTTCCAGAAGGGACAAAGGCTTTCTTTTAACTCCTGGAGAGTGTTGGGTATTCCCCAGCTTCTCAGTATCTCCAATGTAATTTATTTTGTAAATTCCAATTTTCAGAGTGTTAAAATGTAGTTTATAAAATGATCTTTTATTTTTTAACCCATTTTTCCCCCTCTGGTAAAACAGCAAATATTCCGAATGCAGATGCCCCCATAAAGAAAAGAAGGGTTCCCCCAAGGACCTGAGGTCTCTTTTAAAGGTAGGTAATTGTGTGTAGCTTTAAGTAACTGAGGTTGAATTTTGTCCTGAGAAGCCACTTTTGAAACTTTGCTTTAACTGAAGAATTTACATATATTTTAAAATTAAGAATTCTATCTCTAAAGATGAAGGCTTAGAGATATCTGGGATCTAAGATGATAAAATTTCCAAGCTGTCTGGTTGTCAAGTCCTAGAAGGCTAGGATTAGATTAGATTAGGATTGAAGGTGGTCTTTTCAGGACCAAAGGCAGTGAGATGGGGAGTGTGCTTAAGAAGACTTCCATTACCTGCAGAGAGATTATAGATATAAGGAGGGAACTGAATGAACAATCCTAATGAGTGTTTAACGTATGTAGTCCCATTTAATCCTCACAAACTGTTATGGAGAGTCCATATTTTATAGAAGAAATAATAAAGTCAGATGCAAATTTGTCAATGGGCCTAAGGCCACATGGCTAAGTGCAAGTCTAGATTTAAGTCCAAATCTATGAGACTCTCACACCTGTGCTCATTTTACTATATATGTACGTTCAAAAAGACCTCAGGTGAAGACTTAGTAGATGGCATAAGAAACCAAGGATATCAAAGCTTTCCTTAACATTTCAGACCAAGGACAACTAGACCCTCTTACCTTGAGGCCCAAACACAGAATTTAAAGCTCAATAGATGATAAAGCTGAGGTTGCATTCATGCCAAGCTGACTTGAAGTTAGACACACTTCCATGGCCCAGCCAGCTAACGTTAAGAGTGACAGAGTGCAAATCCTCGTGATATTTGGGACGTGTGTGACCTATAGGAACTCTTCTGTTTATTTTGTTCCTCTGGGGTTTGTGATAGGCCTTGTAAGAATCATCTCACAAGTCATCTAGATTCAAATAGTATTTATGCCCATTAGTATCTGGCTTGAATGGAACTTGGTAACTCAATGAGTAATTTCATTATAGGTTATTTTCCTTTCTGTTTGTCTTTTCACGAGAGTATGCCTCTTGTTTGTTTTGTGTACTGTGGTAACGCTAACTCCTAGAACAGGTGCTTTGCATAGAGGAGGTCAGTAAATGTTTGTTCGGGGAACATAAACACTGCAGGCCTACAGTGATTCTTGTCAGTCTGTTTCCCCACTCAGTTCTTTCTCCTTTTCACCACATGAGTTACTTTTTCTGCTCTACTTCTTCGCTCTCCTTGAGCCTCCAATCTTTGCAGTAAAACATGCCATTTCCTACATTGCAGAAAAAAATAGAGGGCATCAGATGGGAATTTCCTCAACCTCTCTCTCCAACCCACAGACTTTTATTCGCTTTCATCTTTTCTTTTCTTTTTTTTTTTTAGGTGTATAAACTATTTTATTAGCAGACAAGGCCTACAAATTTATTTCTTCTTGGACACACCCATGGTGCGGCCACGGCGCCCTGTGGTCTTGGTGTGCTGGCCTCGGACACAAAGTCCCCAGAAGTGGCGCAGCCCTCTGTGGGCCCTAATTTTCTTCAGTCTCTCCAGGTCTTCACGAAGTTTGTTGTCCAGGCCATTGGCCAGGACCTGGCTGTACTTTGCATCCTTCACGTCCTTTTGTCTGTTCAAAAACCAGTCTGGGATCTTATACTGGCGAGGATTCTGCATAATGGTGATCACACGTTCCACCTCATCCTCAGTGAGCTCTCCGGCCCTTTTGGTGAGATCGATGTCTGCTTTCCTCAACACTACATGAGCATATCTTCGCTCCACACCCTTAATTGCAGTGATGGCAAAGGCTATTTTCCGCCGCCCATCGGTATTGGTGTTGAGTACTCGCAAAATGTGCTGGAACTTCTCAGGGATCACTAGAGACATGGCGGCGGCCCCAGCGGCGGCGGCGTGTAGGCCTCCTGTGGAAGAGCTCGCTTTCATCTTTTCTTATTTCTCTACTGTTACAATAGAAGTGTCCCTTTTCTATCTAAGGCCAAGTCCTCCAATTTTCGCTTTGTAGCCTCTCACTTCCTGTCATTTCAGGGACTTGTGTTATATTAGTTAAGATAATGGTAGCTCCTGTAATAGATAAACCTGGAAGGCTTATTGGCTTAATAAAATACATTTATGTCTCGCTCAGGTCAAATCCAGTGGGCCACGTGGGGCGGGAGTGAAAGTTGCTCTGTTCCTTGCAGGCTCGGGCTAACATAGGCTCTTTCCTTGTCAGCAGGCGGTTTCTAGTGTTGCCCTGCGTTTAGAGATATCCAGCCAGCAGATGAGGGAAGGGAGAGAAGATGATGCTTGAAAGCTTGTATGGGTCAGATCTGGAAAATGGACCAGAACCCAGGCACATGGCCACTTATAACCATACAGGAGTCTGAGAAATGCATTCTTTTTGCATGCCCAACAAGAAAGGAAATGGCAAACATGTAGCCAGTCTCTCTCATCCTATTTAGTTTGTTTTATCTGCTGTGTTTTTACCGTCATCTTCTAGACTGGCTCGTTCCATCAGATTTTTAAAAGCATGATGAAGTTTCTCCCAATTTTTAAAACAAAACAAACAACAATGGCACTTTCTTTGCATCCCCCTCTGTATTAGTTTCCTAGGGCTTTTGTAACAAAGTACCACAAACTGGGTGGCTTAAAACGATAGAAATTGATTCTCTCACCCTTCTGGAGGCTGGAACTCTGAAATCAAGATGTTGACAGGGCCACACTCCCTCTGAAACTCTCTTCTAGCTAGAATTCTTCCTTGCCTCTGCCGTAGTTTCTGGTGGCAGCCATTTGGACCCTTGGTGTTCTTCCACTTGTAGCTGCAGCCCTCTGATCGCTCCTCCTTCCTCATGACATTCTCCCCGTGTGTGTCTGTCTTCACATGGCATTTTCTTTTTCTTATAAGGACACCTATCATTTTGGATTAAGGACTTACCCTACTCCATGATGTGATCTTAACTGATTACATCTGCAGTGACTCTTTCTGAATAAGGTCACGCTTTGAGGTACTCAGGAGTAGGGCTTCAGCATATCTTTTTGGGGAACACGAGTCAACCCACAACACCATCTTTAGTTGCCCTGTATAATGCTCCTCTTTTTTTCCCCAACAAGCGTAGTTACCATTTGTCACCATACAAAGTTATTACAATATTATTGTAATATGTAAATTTGTATATTGTAATATATAATCAGGTTACTCCTTAATTCTGCACTTGGGGAATGATTTCTCTGTACTCACTGTCTATACTTTTCAGTCCTCAGTGCACTTAAATAAGCTGTTACTGTCATCACTCATCTAAATCTACTTTTACTATCTTCCTTGTACAATGCCCAGTGGATACTTTTCTCTCTTTTTTAAAAAGATATTTATTAGAGAGAGAGAGAGAGAGAGAGAGAGCGTGCCCACTCGAGTGCGGGGAGGGGCCGAGGGAGAGGGAGAGAGAATCTCAAGCAGATGCCCCACTGAGTGTGGAGGCCTGACACAGGGCTCGATCTCATGACCCATGAGATTATGACCTCTGCCGGAATCACGAGTCCTGATGCTTAACTGACTGAGCCACCCAGGTGCCCCTGCTTTTCTCTTTTTTATCTTACTTGTCCTCCTAGACACATTTGACATGACTGGACACTCCCTTCTCACACCTCTTTTCCTAGGACCTTGGACAAACGTCTTACCTATAGTTCTAGGAGCTCTTTCTCCTTGTTGCTACCTCTTCTGTCCATCTCTTAAATGTAGGTGTTGTTTGGGGGGTTCCGTTGTAGACCCCATTCTCACTCCACATAATTTCTCAGTCTCATCTGTCCTGATGGCTTAAATTACCCTATATATGCAGATGATTTCGAAATCTCTGTTTTCAGCTCGTACCTTTTTCCTGAGTGTCATACTCATCTTAAGTACCTTCCCAGTAGCTCAACTTGGATGGTCCAAGGCACCCGAAAGCTGAAATTATCTTCTTTCCACAACTCCTGATCTCTCTTATTTTTAGTGTTGTAGGTATTTCAATCCAATTGAATTTATTTGGATTTAAGGAATGGGGGTAGGGGTACAGCCTTTCTCATATTTCAAATAATTAGCCACTTGATGCAAACTATTTATTGAATAATCCCTCTTTACCAACTTGGAATGCCACTTTTATCTCAGACACTTTCTATATTTTGGTTAGATCTGTTTTCATTCTGTCTATTCTCTCTCAGTGATCTATGTGTCTAATTTTTCTTTATTAACAAATGGTTTTAACTATTGAACTACATAATATGTTTTAATAGATGATAACCTCATTCTTCTTTTTAAAGATTTTATTTATTTATTTGACAGAGAGAGACACAGTGAGAGAGGGAACACAAGCAGGGGGAGTGGGAGAGGGAGAAGCAGGCTTCCCGCCGAGCAGGGAGCCTGATGCGGGGCTCGATCCCAGGACCCTGGGATCATGACCTGAGCTGAAGGCAGACGCTTAACGACTGAGCCACCCAGGCGCCCCGATGATAACCTCATTCTTGAACGTTTGACCTATCCGCCCTTTATTCATTGAGTTTCTCATTATCAGTAGAAACCTCATACCGTATATGATTTTCATGAGTGTCACAGGTGCCCCGATTTTTTTCTACTTATTGTGATGCTAGTACTCTCCTGGACACTGGGGTGTTAATTCCAATGGGAATCTTGGAGGAAGGAGAGAGTAGCTTCTGCCAAAGCCTCAGTTCTTTCAGCCTAATCAATTAGAAGGGCTCTGTGGCTGCTACTCTGGGCGGGGGGGAATTGAAATTTGCAATTATCATATTATCAGCTCTGTAATCTAGAATGTTGCATCTCTGTCTTTCACCCTCACCCTCAGAAATTTAGTCTAAGAGTATCAGCAACCCAATTTCACCCTTTGTTCCTAAGAAGGAGAGTACAGAGACTATTGTAATTGGACTGAGAGCCTTGGGGAACAGGTTTTGTGTGTAGAGTGCCACCAGGGGTAGTCCTTTTAAATTTCCTATATATTTTACTTCCATGGCTGATCATCTGTTGGGATTTCATGCATATTCCCTGTCTTTTATTTATTTTAGAGAGAGAGAAGGCACATGAGCCGGGGGCTGGGGAGGGTCTGATCTTTTTGGTCTCAGTCTTTGTGCCCTACCAATCACACTCTTCACTGTAGCCAGTGTGATTTGACTCCCTTGTCTTTGTCTCCAGCCTAGGCTTTGGGCTGAGCTTCTGACCCATGTGTACAACTACCTATGTGACATCTTTTGGATGCTTCAAAACAAAACTCCTAATCCTTTCTCTGAAACCTACTTTCCTTCCCGAATTTCTTCTTTTGGAAGATGACCACCCACCTCCAGAAAGGCACTAATCAGTGTCAGTCATTTCCTTGACTATTGTAACAGCCTCCTTACTGTGGCCTTCTTGCTTCTACCCCTGTTCCTCTCCAAACTATTCTCTACCCAGCAGTTGAAAGAGCTACAGAAGACATAAACCTTATCACATCAAATTCGTGCTTATATCTCTTTTAGTGGCCTCACATTGCTGTTGGAGTAAATATAAATCAGCTCAACATGCCCTGAAAACCCTGACTAGTTTGTCTACCTCTATACTTCCTCTCCTTTTTCTTCTTTCCCCATGTCCTGTCCACTGACAGTCATGGATACTTTGCCTTCTGGATATATATTCTGAACATATCTACATATCTCTGCCACCATTTTTCTAGTGCCTCCATTTCAAGCTACCATTTTTTCTTTACCTCATGTTCATTTTTTGGGTGACTAACTGGTTTTCCTGATTCTACCCTTAACCTTCTTACAATGCAACTGCATTGTGCTCGTGTAACTGCTCTGTTTTGCCATTCCTTTCATATATAGCACAAAACATCATCTTTTCAGTAGAGCACACAGGGCCTTCCATGATCTGGCTCTTATCCCTATAATTTTCACTCATGCCGCAGTATTCATTTGCCTTGTGCTGTAGCTTGAACAATAATTATGATAACAATAATAATAATCCCCAATAGTACTAGCGGTTATCAATTATTAACCATCTTTAAGGTACCAGCTCTTTAAATATCTTTAATTCTGAAAATAATCTTTCTATTTAGGTATTCTAGAACCACTGCTCTAGGTTCAGTATTGATTGGGATGCTAGCTCTTGGCTCTTCATTCGAAATAAAAATATTCTTTATAATGTTAAGTGCTTATTCTTCTATTTGAAGTTTACTACACTTGGGATTCAATAAATATATTTTGATATCCATCAAGGGGTTATATAGATACTTTTCCATTGCTGTATTGATGTGGGATATATTGTGATTGCAGATTGCTAACATTAAAGGAATTTGAGGAATTAACCTTACTTGGGTCATTGTACTTTAATCTTAATATACTGCTATATTTGATTGACTAGTACTTTATTTAGCATTTTTAGATCTATTCATAACTGAGATAGGTCGATGCCTTATGTACGAGTGTGCGTGCACATCGAATGTTGGCTTTATCATTTTTGATATCAGAGTTGTGCTACCCTCATAAAATAAATTGGTAAACTTAAAAGTGCTTGTTCTATATCTGTCTCCCCCATTAGATTATAAGCTCCTTGAGGTAAGGAAACCATATTTAGAGATAATTCTAGCACAGTAAATGGCACATTAAAATCAATATATAATTATTTGCTGAATGTTTGAGGGAATACTCATGCTATAGGTGGGAAGCTGAGGATCAGAATGTTGAATCAACTTGCGCTGGGCCATTACAGTTAGTAAGTGGCAGAGCTGATCCTAATAGAATCTGATGGCCGAGACTTGTGTAGGAAGGCAGGTAGCATGCATGGGCTGGAAACTTGACTTTGTGGTTAGAAGTTTAAAAATGGCAAATCAAATCTAGAGTCATTCAGTGACTATCTTGCCTTGTTTTGGTTCAGACTTAGGACTCCGGAGTCTGTGCTGTTTCTGCTTTATCATGCTGCCCCTCCCAACTACTTGGGAGTTCCTCATATATGCAGGGTGACTGCATAATGTATTGTCCAAACTGGGACAGTTTTGAAAATGAAAAAAGGCTGCTCTTTATAATTCTGCCTGGGTAACAGAAGTAAATTGGGCCTATCTTGGGTACCAGGCTGTATGGTTTTCCTACCCATACATACATGATGTGTTGTCTCTCTTGTATCCATTTCTTTGCCTTGTTCCCCTGCCCGAAATGTTTCCTTCTTTGTCTAGCCTACTCTTACTAATCTTTCAAATGCTTCCTGCTCTGTGAAGCCCTCCTGCTCAGTCTCTTCCTTTCCCCCCAGGCTCAATCAAGTTGTTCTAACGTTGTGTCTTCAGCACTTTGTGACTATTTCATTCTAGGATTTATCATACTCTCTTATAACTGTGTGTTTAGTGGTCCATCTTCCTGATAGACTCTGAGCTCCCCGAGGGAAGGGACCATTTCTTTCTTTTGCTCCTGGTGCCTGGCAGTGCTTGGCATGATGTAAGCACTCAGTAAGTTATTTGTGGAATATGTGAATGCAATGCATAAATGAATGACCAGCAAAATAAAAATGTATCCCCATATCAGAGACCTGTTATCTTTTCTCAAGGGAATAGAGCATGAAAATATGTTCATGCTCAACACTTGACTCAGCTCCCTCCCCTGTCAACCCTTTAGGGAGCATTAGGGCAGGAACAGATGTCCTCACTGTGCTGTGAGGTGTGCTAAATGAGGGCCTAAACTGTACAACTTCCACTGGGGTACCACGCTGTTGCCACCATCACAGCCATTTCTCTGGGATGAATACTGTCTCCAAATGGCCACTCCTAAAATTGTACATATATTACCTGACAGAGGTAGCCCTCTGAATGATCGCTTTTCCCCCACGCACTTGGATTTTGCTGGGAATGGGATATATAGTATACGGAATGGGTGAATTTGGGTTGCAGTGAGGGAGGTGTAGTGGGTAGAATTTTCCTTGTCTGTAATTATTTATCTGTCCATGTGTCTGGCGGCTGTCCGCCACACTGTGCTGTGAGCTCCATGAAGGTGAAGATCTGTCTCCTTTGGTTTACTCAGTACCCACTGTAGCTCCTGACTTATAATAGGTGTTTAATAGTATTTGTTGACTAAATGATTCTGTGCTCATATTTACTTTGTACATATTTATAGGCCTTGTATCGTCGAACACCATTAGTTTATTGACATGTTGTCAGACTCTGGTTTTCATCCTCATTAGAGCTGAGGTACATTAAACCTCAGGGTTCCACCCGCACAGTCCTGCCTAGCATCAAAACTGACCACTGTGGGTTCTGTATCACTACCTGGAGCTCTAATTTGGTTTGATTCCCAAGCCTGGTAATGAGAGGGCCGAGAGAGAGGGCACACAGGCCCCACCTCAGAACATCTGGGTGCTTAAGGAGTCTCTGCGTGCCTGCTAACTTCTGAATTTCAGATGAACCCTGATTGGTTCTTGCCAGTTTCCCTCCTTCACCTTCGTGGGATTGAATTGTGCTTCTTGTATCCTGAGATTCTGGTTATGGTTCTCTTATCACAAGGTTGAATTATAATTCTCTGTTTAGAGTGTGAGCTTCTCACTGTCAGGTACCTTTTTTGTTCATTGCTATACTTCTGATGTCCAGAATAGTCCCTGACACAGAGTAGGTTTTCAGTTCATTCCCCTTGAACGAATGACTGATGGAGCCCTTTCCTGGGAAGGCATGCCTGCTGTTGCGAGGGGGCTGGTCTTGGGCAGTAGTATTAATAGCTCTCATAGCTACCATTTATTGTTTGAGCATTCTGTGCCAAGTGGTGTGTTAAGCATTTAAAAAATTTTTTTCTACTTGACATAACGATGTCAGAAAGCGGGTGGTATTATCTCCATTTTACTGATTACTAAATGAGGCTTAGGGAGGTCAGCAGCATGACTAAGGTCACATACTAAGTGGTAGAACAAATCCATATTGTTGATTCCAGGGCCCCCAAACTTTACATATAATAGAGTGCTGCACAGGTGGTAGTGGGCTGGCAATTTAGGGGGCACAGATGGATAAGGGAGGTGGTATGGGTACTAAAAATAGACTCCATTGCTTGACATATTTGCCAAGTACCAGCTCTGTTGCCCTTTGAATTGGAGGTTGTGCTACACCCGGAAGAGTCAGGTTGTCCACCTCTGAGAAGTCTATGGCTCAGTAAGTACTGAGAGCAGAGAGGGCGCTAGGATGGACAGGCATCAGTGTCTGTGCTGGGAGGTGGCTCTCTGTTGTTCACGACTGCTCTGTGTAAGCTGGTCAGGGTGCTGGGAGTTAGTGCTTATATAGGATTGTAAGTTGAGGGAAATAGTTTAATTAATTTAGGATTATCTGCTTGGTTCCACAAGAAAAAACCCTCAGATTAATTCATAATATGAAATTTGTTCTTCCTTTCTTCTTTTTTCCTTCTTTTTCTCCCTCTCCCTTTCCCTTTCTCCCCCTCTCTCTCCTCCCCCTCAGCAATAAATATGTTGAAAACCTTTTTGGGTAATTTATTCTATTTGGTGCAATTTGAATGGGAAGTGAGCCAAAATACAAAGGTAATTGTGGTCGATTTTTTAATAAACTGCCTGAAACTCAAAGGAAATGATGGATTGTGGGGGAAATCAATTCACATACCTGGCTTGTGTTAGCTTTCACAGATGTTGAGGTGGTGGACATTATGGGTTAATTGACAGTTTATCAACATTCTTGCTTTTTACCCAGGAAGGTAATACATTTCAAGGAGGAGTGGCATAACCTCCTGTGAGTAGAAATTGATGGCAGGTGTTTAGAGTAGTGGGAAGCCAATGACCTTTAGTCCAAGGACAAGTACCTGGGGGCAGTCAGTTCATTGACCAGGACTGGTGGTGAGCCTGTCAGATTTTGAATATGCTTTCCAAAATTAATGGGCATTTGCCTTTTCCTTTCAAGAAGGAAGAGAGAATTACAGAGGAGCTGACATGTGTTACTTCAAAGTTTTAACTCCCCAAAAGGAAAGGAGAACAAGTAACTACTTCCCTTCTCTTTGTGCAGCAAAAGATGCCTCCTGGGGTGCCTGGGTAGCTGAGTTAAGTGATCTGACTCTTGGTTTTGGCTCAGGTCCTGAGATCAAGCCCTGCATGGGACTCAGTGGGGAGTCTGTTTTAGGATTCTCTCCCTCTCCCTTGGACCCTCCCCCTGCTCACACATGCGTGCTCTCTCTCAAATAAATAAATCTTTTAAAAAAAGATGCCTCATTATACTGGAAATGCTCCTTGTGATCCAATCAGACGGGTCAGTTTATGCTTAACCTCCTCATTCTTTTCTTTGTTTCTGTTTATGCTGATCTTTGCCTGGGTCATCATTCGGTCTGTGTCTTTCCCTTTCTCTATTTTCTCCTTTTTCTCTCTTTCTCCTCCACCTCTTTCTCTTTCCATTTTCCTTGCAATCCTTCTTCTCTTCTGAAGAACGACAAAACACCAAGGATAATAAAAACAATGGCTTGCAATTAGTGATTACTTAAAAGAATTGTCACACAGTCCCTATACACACTAAATAGAAGTTACCTGAATGATCTCTCTTTTTGAGAAAATGTTTTCTTTTATAATCTTATGCATAAGGAGTCTGTAGAACAATAGTTTAACTCCCAGAATAGCTCTCAGGTACTGGTTAAATGATTTCCAACCATTAACAGGAAGGAATATTCCAGAAAAATGAAGAAAATTTAAATTTATGCAGTGGAAGGGAACATACAGGTGATGTGTAACTGGTATGCACAGGGACTTGTGGCCACCCGATATAATGTGACTTGCACTATGCTATTTTATTTAATCTTCATTATCTTGATTAATCCTCACAGCCACCCAGTGAGGAGATATCGTTATCTTCATTCTAAAGCAGATGGGGATCCTGAGGTTCAGAGAGGTTAAGTAACTTGCTCAACGTGAAGTAGCTAAGGAATAGTGGAGTTGGAATTTGAACTCATGTCAGTATTATTTCAAAGTCCAATTCACATTCTGCCCTCTAGTTCTCAAGATCCAGCTCATTAAAGCCCACTTTGAGAACTCTAGCTCTGTAAATTGGTTAATAATCTGAACTCACAAGCACAGTCTGAACTACCGAATCTAAAACTTGAATATACACTCTCGTATATTGTTTGTTTCATGTGAATAAGCTTGATTTTTACCTCTAGACTAAACTTCTTTTATATATAATGCTGGGTGTATAAGAGGTACATTTGACATACAGTTCACCTTGAAGAAGATGGAAAATCAAGCTGTGGTTCTGAAAATGGAAATTCCTGGAACAAGGAGTCTTTGTTTACTTAAAGCCCAAACAAGTGGATGAGACCTAAAACCAATCCAAATAAGTGTGGTATATGGTCTGTTTGGGAAGAGTTGGGGTGAGACTCTGCAAGAAGATAATGTAGTTGATTTTTTTTTTCTTCATTGATTGACCAGCGATGTAGCGGCATCTCGGACACACAGTGTTTTGACTATGTTGGGTGAATCCTTCAGTCAGTAACCAATCAAAAGGTAGATGAGACGATATCTAGGTAATTAAAGTTGGCATTAGGAGCGCCTGGGTGGCTCAGTCGGTTAAGCGTCTGCCTTCAGCTCAGGTCATGATCCTGGGGTCCTGGGATCGAGCCCCGCTCAGTAGGGAGCTTGCTTCTCTTTGTCCCCACCCGCTGTTTCTCCCCAACCCCTGCTCGTGCTCTCTCTTGCTCCCCCTTAAACAAACACATAAAATCTTAAAAAAAAGATGTTAGCTTTAAGTTTTTCAAATGTGACTCACTTCCCTGTCAATTACAGGTGACTTCTTTAAGAAGAGCTAAATCCATAAAATATTGAAATGAGGGAGTAACGATTTGCATTTTGAAATCACTGACAAGATTTCTATGCACAGTTTGCCTTAAATATATTAACTAGGATTAAATTTATAAAATTTCTCCTGATATATATTTATAAAATATGTAAGAATATGTCTCTATTTATAATCAAATCTATTCTCTGAAGGAAGCTATGACTAATCTGTCAGCCACCCATAAATGTATTGAGTTCTGGTATTGAAAAGATCCTTTGGTAAAGACTTTTTGAAATGAAATTATCATCTGTTATTTATTGGCATTTGTCCCTTGGAGTTTTGCTCCATTGAGTTTTCAATAAAGTGGTGATTGCCTCTATGCAGGTGTCTTCAACGTTGGTTCTAGTAGCATCTTGGGCCAGATCATTCTTTGTTGTAGAGGTGTGTTTTGTGCATTGTACGATATTTAGCTCCCTGGACGCTCCTTCCTAGAAGCCAGTAGCATCCTCCCACCCCCTTTTTTGGTGACAAAAATATCTCCAGAGATTGCTAAATGTCCCCTGCGAGGCAAAATAGTCCTTGGTTGAGGACTACTAAACCATAGAGATCTTGAATATTGGGAAGTACTTATATATCAGAATAATTATAGCAGTACTTCTATAACACTTTGGCCAGTGTTTTGCATATGTAACTTATTTAATCCTTGCAGTTCTGTAAAGTAGATACTATTATTATCATCCCATTTTACTTTTTTTTTTTTTTTAATTAAGTATGCTCCATGCCCAGCGTGGAGCCCAATGTGGGGCTCGAGCTCACAACCCCAGAATTAAGACCTGAGCTGATAACTAGAGTCGGACGCTTAACTGACTGAGCCATCCAGGTGCCCCATCATCCCATTTTAGAGACAGGGTAATGGGGGCACAGAGTGGTTAAGTAGTTAAAGATTGTTGTAGAGCCAGGATTTGAATCCAGCCTGAGTGGCATCAGCATCTGTCCTCTGAAACACACTGCACTATCTGTACAATGGAATGGCCAGATAACAGAATATTTTTCTGGAGAAGCATTTGTGTTCTTTCATACTTAGCCACATTGACCATCCAGAGGGATGTTGTGCACGGTCAGTTGTGGGGCCTGCCACTGTAAAGGACTTCAGATAAAGGCTAAAGTAGTACAGTTAAAAAATTTTTTTTTAGATTTTATTTTTTTAAAGATTTTATTTTATTTTAGAAGATTTTATTTATTTATTTGACAGCGAGAGAGACACAGCGAGAGCGGGAACACAAGCAGGGGGAGTGGGAGAGGGAGAAGCAGGTTTCCCGCCGAGCAGGGAGCCCGATGCGGGGCTCGATCCCAGGACCCCGGAATCACGACCTGAGCTGAAGGCAGATGCCTAACGACTGAGCCACCCAGGCTCCCCTTAAAGATTTTATTTTTAACTAATCTCTACACCCAAAGTGGGGCTTGAACTCACAACCGCAAGATCTCAAGAGTCGCGTGCTCCACCGACTGAGCCAGCTGGGCACCCTGATTTTATTTTATTTTATATTATTTTCTTAAGTAATCTCTACACCCAAAGTGGGGGCTCGAATTCACAATCCTGAGATCAGGAGTCTCAAGCTCTACCGACTGAGCCAGCCAGGGGTCCCTGTACTTGTTTTTTATACCAAACATTTGTAGGTCTCCTCTTTTGGTCACTACTTTTGATTGAGTCAGTGAAAATGCTGCGATTGAGTCATTGAAAATGCTGGTATTTGATAGACTGAGTATGGCATATGTTCCGGCAGGGCTCATCTTATGCTGGCTCTAGAGTTAAACACTGATGGTGGGATTGTATTTCAGTAGTTTTATGAAAAATAATGAAATTGTAACTGATCTTGGTAGACTCAGCTTGCCCAGAACTTGATTACCCAGCCTGAGGAGTGAGGATAGTTCCAAAATTCCAATGTATTCTTGGTGGGCAGTTATGCAAAATTTTCAGATACGAACTTTGGGTAGTTTACAGATCAAGGAGTTGCTGAAAACATAACCCAGGCCTCTGTTTGGATAAATAACAGGTGACATTAAAGACTATTGTTTGATCTCTTGCTTTTGAGATTGGGTCTGATGATTCTTTTACTAGTAAGTGGTACCAGACCCTTGATCAGTCTTAGCCTAAAGGAGAACACATGGCTAGAAAGCCTGTTTTGGGTAAGACAGTTCTATATTTTAACTCATTACATTTCTTCCTTCATTCATTCACCATTTTTAAAAAAAGATTATTCATTTATTTATTTGAGAGAGAGAGATAGAGAGGGAGAGAGAGAGAGCACTAGCGGGGGTGAGGGAGGGCAGAGGGAGAGGGAAAAGCAGACTCCCCACTTAGCAGGGAGCCCAATGCGGGGCTCGATCCTAGGATCCCGGGATCATGACTTGAGCCAAAGGCAGACTCTTATCATGACTGAGCCACCCAGAGTCCCCCTAGGGCAAAGGCTCATTCACCATTTATTAGGAGTCATTGTAACATAGTTTTTAACACTGTTGACTCTCAAATCAAATTCTACCTATGACACTTAGTAGTTGTATGGCTGGGACAAATTAATCTTTACGGGGCGCCTGGGTGGCTCAGTCGTTAAGTGTCTGCCTTCGGCTCAGGTCATGGTCCCAGGGTCCTGGGATCGGGCCCCACATCAGGCTCCCTGCTCGGCGGGAAGCCTGCTTCTCCCTCTCCCACTCCCCCTGCTGTGTTCCCTCTCTCACTGTGTGTCTCTCTGTCAAATAAATAAAAAATCTTAAAAAAAAATTAATCTTCCCAAGCCTTAGTTTCTCCTTTATAAAACTGAGATATTGTGAATAATAATAATATTCACCTCAACATGATGGCTTTGAATATTAACTGACACTTAGCCAAGGAAATAGTACATATTCAATAAGTGTTAGCTATTACTAGTATGGTGTATCGTATCTATCATGTCATTGTGTCTGTCTACCGGGGAGAGGAAACAAGAACATAAATAGCAACAACACAAGGCAGAAGGTCCTGTGTCGTGAAAGGAGGAAAGAGAAAATGCTCTGGTACTTCAGAAGAGTATAAGAATCCTGGATGAAGAAGTAAGGAAGGAGTCATGGAGGAAGTAACAGCTAAGCTGAGCCTTGAAGGAAGGATAGAATTAAGGCCTGCAGTTGTGAGAACACTATTTCTAGAGTCGGCTATAAATACCTACTGAGAGTGGACTGCAAGTGATGAGTCATCCTTTTCTTCATTTTTTTTATTTTAAGATTTTATTTATTTGACAGAGAGAGACGCAGCGAGAGAGGGAACACAAGCAGGGGGAGCAGGAGAGGGAGAAGCAGGCTTCCCGCGGAACAGGGAGCCCGACGTGGGGCTCGATCCCAGGACCCTGGGATCATGACCTGAGCCGAAGGCAGACACTTAACGACTGAGCCACCCAGGCGCCCCCCTTTTCTTCTTAATCCTAGCAACGTGCAGTAAGGAAATCCACAGTGGTAGCAAATTCTTACCGACTAGTATTCCTTCCCCTTCGTTTTCTCTGGAGAACATAGAAGGGCAGTCTTACTTCCTGCTGCAGTAATAGAGGCACTAAGTTCAAGGTCATGTAGTCGGCCTTAAATTAGATTCAGGTGCACGAACTCTCTAAGTAATCAAGCACCATGTACATTTTTGTTAGGTATTTACTCTAACCTAATATTGTGTGGTGCTTTGCTCTGGGGGTACAGAAGTAGTATGCCCATGAAGAAACTATGGTCACAATGGGAAATACAACATGAATACACTGGATAGTATTATAAAATAATATAGAATCTAATATTCAGGTCTGTGGTGTGGACTCCTTATCTCAACTAAGTTCTGAAAAAAAGATTGATCAGTGGAACCTGGGATGATTTTGGAAAGATGGCTTCATGGGGTAGGAGTTTGAGTTTTGGATTGATGTAGGGGAGGGGAGAGGAGAGCATTTGAGATGGGGAAGTTTTTTTTTTTAGCAGTGCTGGTAATTCATGAACGAATGAATAAAGATCATGTCTTTTAATTCATGGATTAAAATGTCAGTGATTTCCACATCTCTTCAGCTGAGTGATATTTGCAGAGAGCTGTGTTTGGTTCGCTGCTGTCCTAATGCTCTTGCTCCGGGTGATTTATAAACCATGCTTGTTTGTGGGGCACTTTCTCGGATTCCTGCTCTTGCTGATGCTTTCCACCATCCAGAAACTATGCATACATGAGCTAAACAAATGTCATGTCATCGATGGGAATAATTCTCCATTTCTAGACACTTTGAGGAAATGACTAATATTGGCTCATTTCAGAAAGGGGTCTTTCCAAGTCAGCACATTCTCTGACATTCTTCTCCCTCCTTCCCCTTCAGTGTGTGAACCCCACTGATTTCTTAGGAAGATGCACTGGTTGTCATGGTAAAAACTACGCTAATTGGGTTCCTCTGGTTGATGTTCTGTCAGGCTCACTGCCCCACTGAGGATTTGGAATAGAGCCTTTAACTTTTTACTTCTCAGAGAACATGTTCCCAGCAAGTCAGCTGGCTCAGCAGAAAATGGAAGGTATTTGAAATGTCCAATACATTATCCAAATATTTCAGCCTTCATGGGGCCAGAGGTGCACGGTTTCACTTTCATTTGGTATCTTCTTTCCACAGGGTGCCGATGGAAACTCAGCTGGAGATTTTTAACTGTGTTAAGTGGATTTGGGGGATTTGTTAGGAATGAAAGCGTGTGGGTAGACCACTAATTTGAGAAAGGAGACCTGAGTCCAGGGCAGGCCTGGTCCGAAGCAAACGGAAGTAGTTTTCTTTTGTGGTCATCTTGCCCTGTTTTCCCCAGTGCTAGAAGGAATGAAGGAAGGAAGAAGGAAGGCACTCAAGCCTCGTAACTCCCCCACAAATTGTGATCTCAAATTCAGACCATTCCTGATATCCCTTCTCTTCCAGGGTATTTTCTTCGCTTGGGAACCTATAGGAAAATCTGAACTATGGTTTTCATGGCTCTGAATGATTTAACATATCACTTATATAACTTAACCATTTGAAATTGCCCTTGATGACCAATGGGTTAGATATTTTGGTATTCCTTCTGTGACATCAGGTAACAGTTGCCATCATCTGCTTATTGGTTTAATTTTCCTAGCCCTTCTTGGTAATGTTGACGCGTTGAGAAATTCTGAGTATACTGTGTAGCTCTGTGCTTCAGTTTTTGAGGCTGATTCTGCTGACTTTGGAGGAGCACAGGCCTAGGTTGTATGAGATCACGGGTTCCCCGAGGTCTTTTTGTCTTTTTACTATCTCCTGGAATACTTTTAGTGATGTTGTAACTCATCTGAAGACCCTTCCCTCCAGCTCTCTCTTTAAATCCACTTTTAACCATCCCTGGTCCTGTCCTCTATACTTCAGTGTGAATGGGTGTGGGAGAAGGTTTTGGGCACTGGTCACCTGAGGGAACAAGGAGAGGAAAGACTAGGGGGAAAAAAGTGCCCATTGGGTGTTTGAGGCTAGGAAAACAACTTGCCTTTTCAACAGTTTTGCCTCAGGCTGGTAGTGGGGATAATAATGATAATTATCATCAGCAAGTGGTGCCCAATTAAGTGCCTAATTGGGCATGATGCTGTACTTAGAGAACTTCACAGACGTATCCATTTCTGCATTGAGCCTAAGACACAGTTATAGAGACCGGGTTATTCAATGGTAATACTAAGTCAGTTGATGCTAAATGTGTGGTCCACGTCACACAGGCTAAAGATCAGTTCACCAGTTCATCAAGGAATAAGGGGCAGTGAGATTAAAAGTCTGAAGGCAAATGGAACCTGAATATTATTTTGGCTCTACTCCTTATCAGATATTCAGAAATGTTTAGGTTCTCTTTCTTGCTTCAGAAAGTAATGTCACAGATTCTTCGATGATAAAGAAAGCCTTTGCTAGGCATCAGGAGCATTGTTCACACTATCAGAGATCACTGTCTACTCTTGGAAATGGGTATGGAAAAGGAGAGGGATGGATGGGGACTCACACCAAAATGTCCTCTGGAAGATGGTTTTGGATGACTTTATAGAGTATAAATATATGCTAAGATTTGTGTTCTTACTAAGTTCCAGTTGCTGTGTGAAGTACCCTACATCGGTTGTTATTTAACCCTGGTAACAACCACTACCTAGATGAAGAAACAGAGGACCAGAGAGTATAAAGAAGTTGCATCAAATCACACAGCTCTACAGGTTACCTCCTGCCAATACACGCGTTTTGTACTAAGTTTATGTGATAGTTTTTTTCTTATCATGGGCACTGTCTCTCTGCAAAAGTTGGATGCAGTTAGCTGAGGACCTCACTTAATTGGATTCTGGGTAACTGAGGTTTGGCTTTCATATGAGGTTGCAGATGATTCAGCTCAGGCACAAATTAGCCCCTTACTGTCCACAAATAATTGCATTTCATAGTAGTGTTTTGCTAGAGATTGAGGAGTCTAATATTTATACACCAAGGAAACCTGATATATCAAAGGAGAGACCTGAGTTAAATAGTTCAAAGGGCTTGGAACTCTGTTGAATTCAAGCTGTGCTTATAATTCCATTATTGTTAAATCCCTTCCTTCCCAACAACCCACAAGCTGCCAGCCATAAGGGCTTGTTTACACAGGGTTCCTTTATTTTAAAGGGAAAAAGAGCTTTGTAGCTCCTAGGGTGGAGGTGAAGCCTGCCTGTGCTGTAGTTCCTACAGTCTGCCCTTATATGTTTCCATAGAAACAGAATTGTTGCTTGAACTAAAAATTCTTAGATTTGTTTTGAACTTAGATTTGTTTGAAACTTGTGCTAACTGTATCAAAACGGGGGGAGAGTTTCCTGGCATTCCATTCTACTGGCAGTTAGTGGAGTCTGTGTGCTCTGAGGGGAAAGAAGGCACAAGGACTCTGTAGAGTCAGATTTGCCCTAACTCTTGATATCAGTGGAGAGAGAGATACCTGCGTGTGTGAATCAATCTTCTTCCAGATCTTTTCCAACTCAGTCTTTCCATTCCGCTCAGCCATTTTGCCCCAGACTAGAGGATCATTTTGGAGGCAAGAGTGTAGTTAAGGGACGTCTGGGTGGTTCAGTCGGTTAAGTGTTTGACTCTTGGTTTTGGCCCAGGTCATGGGATCGAGACCTGTGTCAGTCTCCATGCTCAGCACCGAGTCTGCTTGTTCTTCCCTCTCCCCTCTGCTCCCCCCTCACCCCCGCTTGGGCTCTCTCTCCCCCTACTCCTCTCAAATTAAAGAAAAAAAAATCTTAAAAGAAAAAAGTGTAATTAAGAGCATGGACTCTAGAGTCAGGCTAATTTGGGTTTGACTTCTGGGCCCACTACATATCACCTTGTGTGAGCTTGGGCAACTAATATAAGCTCTCTGATCCTCAGATTTTTATCTGTAAAATGGGGGATAAAAGTGATACGTGCTCAGTAGAAATAATGTGAAGGCATATTGCCTGAAACATGATAAACATTCAATAAATGGTAGGTTTTGAAAAAGTTACTTGTCTTCCCCCCAAAACCTCGCCAATCTCTCTTAATCCATCACACCTTTGAAGACCTTTTCTTGAACCCCCATCTCATGTTGCCTGCTTTGATGTCACATTGCTTGGCACATTTGAGGTGATTGCCAGGTGAGCTCTAGGTTTTTTATGGTGGTGTCTCTCAAATCACCTAGATTGTAATCACCTGAGGGCCCAGGTGGGCTCTTCCTGGCACAAAGCTGAGCACCCAGGAAATACTAATCACATACTCGTGGGAGTGAAGACTGGGCTTTGGGCTTCAGCAACTTATCCAGAGACTGTTTGGAGTTGACTTTTGTCTCCACTGGAGTCCAGGTATCCACTCTCTTTCCTAGCTTTTGCTGCCCCACTAATAATACAATCTGGTAAAATATATCTAATATGCCCAATGTAATAGATTCCATCCCTAAGGACTGATGAAGGTGAAAGAATGTTCTCATACAACCTAAGGCTTCTCTGCCTGTACCGTCCCTGTGCTGGGGGCTCATTTTATTTGGGGAAACACTGTATTAGGTTCGGTCAGCCTCAAGGGAAGCCACTGGGGCCTCTTCTTGGGTGTAGACTGACAGCGCGTCCAGCCAAGCAGAACTGAGCTAGGCTAAGATCAGCTTCACTTTAAGATTCTCCTATGGATCACCATTGGGTGGTGGTATCGCTCAGACTGAAGTTGTTAACCTTCAGCCTGGGCTACTTTTCTCAGGTATTTTGCAGTTAAAGATCCTATCTAAGGTGAAAAATCAGTTATGAGACAATGCTCAGGTTAAATGGTGAGCAGCTTGTAGGTAGCCTGTTGGGGCAAAAAAGGGACACAGTAGGGCATTATTAAGGGAAAATCAGTTGGTTACCAGGGCTTTGCAAAATACAGGGGGAAATGAAAATAGGGCTTCTTCGATAAATGAACAAAAAGCTTGGTTTGCCTCATTTCTTTTTTTTATTATGTCATGTTAATCACCATACATTACATCATTAGTTTTTTTTTTTAAAGATTTTATTTATTTATTTGAGAGAGAGAGAATGAGAGATAGCACGAGAGGGAAGAGGGTCAGAGGGAGAAGCAGACTCCCCGCTGAGCAGGGAGCCCGATGCGGGACTCGATCCCGGGACTCCAGGATCATGACCTGAGCCGAAGGCAGTCGCTTAACCAACTGAGCCACCAGGCGCCCTACATCATTAGTTTTTGATGTAGTGTTCCATGATTCATTGTTTGTGCATAACACCCAGTGCTCCATGCAGAACGTGCCCTCTTTAATACCCATCACCAGGGTAACCCATCCCCCCCACCCCCCTCCCCTCTAGAACCCTCACTTTGTTTCTCAGAGTCCATAATCTCTCATGGTTCATCTCCCCCTCCGATTCCCCCCCTTCATTTTTTCCTTCCTGCCATCTTCTTCTTTTTTTTTTTTTAACATATAATGTATTATTTGTTTCAGAGGTACAGGTCTGCGATTCAGCAGTCTCACACAATTCACAGCGCTCACCATAGCACATACCCTCCCCAATATCTATCACCCAGCCACCCCATCCCTCCCACCCCCCACCACTCTAGCAACCCTGTTTGTTTCCTGAGATTATGAATTCCTCATATCAGTGAGATCATATGATACATGTCTTTTTCTGATTGACTTATTTCGCTCAGCGTAATACCCTCCAGTTCTATCCACGTCGTTGCAAATGGCAAGATTTCATTCCTTTTGATGGCTGCATAATATTCCATTGTGTATATATACCACATCTTCTTTATCCATTCATCTGTCGATGGACATCTTGGCTCTTTCCAGAGTTTGGCTATTGTGGACACTGCTGCTATAAACATCGGGGTGCATGTACCCCTTCGGATCCCTACATTTGTATCTTTGGGGTAAATAGCCAGTAGTGCAATTGCTGGGTTGTACGGTAGCTCTATTTTCAACTTTTTGAGGAACCTCCATACTGTTCTCCAGAATGGCTGCACCAGCTTGCATTCCCACCAACAGTATAGGACGCCTCATTTCTAAACTTCTCTGTCACTCTAGTCAAATAGCAGAGGTTATTCAAACTCACATTATTTTTGCCACACTGAATAAAGGAAGAATCCAAGGAGGGTCTTTGGGAGATTTTCAGGGAAGAGCCACATCCTAGGGAGTGGGCAATTTTGCTGTTCTCTCTTTAGCTCTCCCTGTGGTTGTCACTTTGGTTGGCATCTAGGTGCCAAGTTGGTTGAATAGTTTCCATGAAGAAAGACTCTTCGTTGGGAAATTCTCTCTCCAGCCTGCAGAGCCAGCTGCATTTCTGCCAAGGACCAAGGCAGGCTTGAGACACTGGTTTGAAGGCAGGGGACAGGCGAGTTAGAAGGGAAGCAGGTGAGAAGGGAGGTGAAGAGGGGAAAGGCAGAGGGGATAGGATCTGAGCTTATTGAACCAGCCTATTGTGTTTCCTGCCGGCGGTCCTGCCTCTCTTTAATCCGTTTTTCACACAGCCACCATTGATTTTCCTAAGCATAAATTTGATTGTCTCATTCCCTTGCTCTAAACTCTTCAGTGTTGCCTATTAAGCTGAACATCAAGTCCAAGCTCCCTGACATGATGTATAAGGCCCTTCACCATCTGTTTCTTTCCATGATCTATCTCACCCCTACCTACTTTCTGTATCACACTTGATGCTCCGGTAATATTGAATGGCTTACAGATCTTTCTACCTTGCCTCCCCTGCTACACTCTTAGACACACAAAAGGCAGCCCCCATGTGCTTGCCTATGCAAGTCCTTCTGCATCAGACCCTGTGTCCACCTTTCTTTGCGAATTCCTGTTTATACTTCCAAGACACAGCTCAGATACTACCTCCTCTAAGAAGCATTTTTCCAAGCCCTTCAGGGGGGTTTCTGTTTCTCCTCTGAGTTCCATGGCCCCTGTGCTTAGCCCGTTATACTGAAATTGTTTATTTACGTGTCTGTCTTCCCCACTAGACCGAGAGCTTCTTGGAGGATGGGACTAAAAGCATTCAGTATTTGAGATGGTGGTGAGTGATACAGAGAGGGCCAAGGCAGTGGTCTTATGTACCTTTCAGAAGTTGCCATGGTTTGGGCTTCCTTCCTGTTCAGCAGATGCCTGCTTTCTCACTGCCTTTAAATATTTGTGAAAAGTTGTCCATGCAATTATTCATTGGACTCCTGGCTCTAGGAAATGCTTACCATTTAAATGGGTGCTTTTAGTGCCTTCCTTTTAGGGAACAATGGAATTTCAGGTCCTAAGGCAGGCTGATGTAGAGACATTTTCCTTGGCCCATGGGCTGCATGCTGTAGGAAGCTATCCACGAAGCCCGTGTTTAGGGTCAACCTTCAACCCAATGAACTCTGATCACCGTAGTGATCTGTGAATACTCAGTTAATTTGTCTTTTAGGAGAACAAAATATGGGCATATTGATTCTAGGGCTCTAGCTAGAGTGTGAGGTTCTTGAGGAAAAAGATGGTCTCCAACTTGTCTGGGCGCTCTCAGAGGGCTCTGTAATACGGGAGAGGCTCTGAGGGGGTTCTGGCCAATCCTGCTGATTTATTGGAAGGTTTATCTTTTTGCATTATACCTAAACCAGCATGGAGGCAACATTTTGATACAGTTCAACCAAGATTGGTTGTCCTGTGCTTCAATTCCCAAGGCGCTGTCTTTACTAAGTCTTAAATAAGAGCCAGCGCAAGGGAAGTGAAGGATGGAGATGGATGGATGGATGGACCATCAGACTTGGCTGCTCTCATCACATTATCATTTCTCAGAAATTTTAAATGATTCTTACTGAACAATTAAATGGAAGAACTCATATCTTATAGTATCTGTAGGAAAATGTGCTTTAAGTAGCAAGATCCAGTCTGTCCTTATTGGAGAAATGCCAGTTCTACTGATGGAAAAGATTTTCTCAGACCATCTGTCAGTTATAGCAGTCTGTGTTTAACCCCTTCTGTACCAGCAGAAAAGAATTCACTAATCTAGGAAGTTGCCTTGGATGCTGTGGGGGATAAGACATGGTGCCTGCCTTCAAGGGGCTTAACATTTGAGGAGAGACAAGAACTAGAGGCTCAGGGATAAAGTTGGCCAAACATACTAAGTGCAATAGTTGCCAAATGTGGTAGAAGCGCTAGTGAGAGGGTGATTACTTCTGGCTAGGGGCTGGGGAAATTTCCTTTTTTTAAAAAAAGATTTTATTTATTCATTTGACAGAGAGACAGAGAGAGAGGGAACACAAGCAGGGGGAGTGGGAGAGGGAGAAGCAGGCTGCCCGCTGAGCGGGGAGCCCGATGCGGGACTTGATCCCAGGACCCTGGGATCATGACCTGAGCCGAAGGCAGACGCTTAATGACTGAGCCACCCAGGCGCCCCCCGGGGCCAGGGAAATTTTGATGCAGGCATCTGAAGGCAGGGGACAGGGGCGGGAAGTGTGGGCACTCTGCTAGAGGGACTCGCATGTTCAGTGCCGATTGAGGTGCCAAAGTCCAGCATCTGTCTGCACAATGGGAATAGTCTGGTGCTATAGGATTAGGGGATGTGGAAATAAAAGTTGGTGGGTTGAGGTCAGATGAAGGGCATTACTTGACTGTCAGATTAAAAGGTCAGCATTTTATTCTATAGACAATGGGTTGTCGGTGGCAGGATTTATAGTATCAATACCTCGTTCAGAGCTGTGCCCAGGGAGGATTATTTGGGCGCCTTAGGAAGTGCGGGTTAAGTCCTGAGCTGTTTTCTCTAACCTCAGGGGAGGGAGAAAGGGATTCATGGTTTCTGCTAATCAAGACATGATGCATTGGGTTTTAGAGACTTAGAACTATATTTTTATTTTATTATTTGCTACTATATTGATAACCCTGAGGTCACTGCTCAGGGTAAGACAGCTAGCCCAGGTGGCACGGAGGGGACATTTTTCTGTTAGAGTTTGAAACTGTGTGAACTTTATGGGTTTTGAGTTAAACCTGGGCCAAGTTTTCAATATTAGTTTGATGTCCTTTTTTATTTTGTGAGTGTGTATATATGTGCGTGTATTGTTTTGATTTTTTTTTTCCTCAGTTTTTTGGTGTCCCATGGAATAGAACAGCTGGAGTTTGGGGGTGGCGGTGAGGAGGATGTGGGATCATATCTGAAGTATCTGCATTTTTTTCCTCCCAAGTTCCTTCTGGCCTAGTGCTACTAAGAGGCTTATGGGGTATGTTTTTGGTTGGAGTAGCCCTAGTGTTTATCAAAGCGTGGCTTTCTGGACTACCTGTAACAGAATTCACCGAAGGAGGAATCTGGTTAAAAATGCAGGTTTAGGGCCCTGCCCTAGATCGCCTCAATTAGAGACCAGGTATCTACTTGTTGACCTAAGCTCCTTAGGTGATTCAGATGCATGCTCAGGCTTGAGGACCACTCAAATAGGAAAAGATTAAAAGTCAAGAAACTGAGTTTTTAATTTAAAAGGGAGATTATAAGGTAGGAAAAAAGGTAGATCATAAGGCTATTGAAAGGAGTTTTGAAAAGTCTAGAACACTTGGCCTTTTGGATTTTTTCTTTTAGTTCGTCAAGCGAGGAATTTTTAGGTCGAAGAAGAGTAACTTGTGGTAGAAGGACCTTCCTGTTCTGGAAAGGTCTTTCTTCTTTGTCTCTCCCTGTACAAATCTGACCCATTCCTCAAGGCTCACCTCCCCTCATACGTGTTCCAGGACCATTGGAGCCAGTGAAGATTTTCGTGGTTTTCAGAGATGCCTTCACTTCCTGGTTGTTCCTTACTTTTCCCTTTTAGCCTCGGGGCCTCTTGTGTGTCAGGTTGCCCTTGAATTGGTGGTGACTTTGCCCTTGAATTTGGATTTGGGATTTACCTGCTTCATGCCTGTTGATGTTGTCTCTCCAACTAGTCTCTAAAGTCCTTAGGCTGTAGTTTGTTCTTCTTTCCACGCCACTCCTGTAGCACCTGACACCATGCTTGTCATCCGGTAGGAGCATCATAAATGCTTGCAAGGCGAATGAAAGAATTTTAGAGGACATGCTGTAGCTTTGCTTGAGAAATACAAATGCCAAAGCTATATGTTGAGGAATAAAGGGGAAAGTGAACCTAAAACATGCGCTTATATTCACTAAAATAGTCAAGTTCTTAAAAATGAAGTGTGCAAAGTTCTCCATCTTCTCAGTAGCTTTTAGAGAATTGCAGTGAGTCCAAATTCTTTATTTTCATTTATGAGAAACCCATTTCCATAATTCGCCTTCCATTTTCAACACTTTCTTTCAATTCCAACTATGACTCAGGCTCGCTTTATTTCTAGCAGCATGTTGTCTTTTAACTGGGCAGTGAAAAGAACTTGGAACAATGACTTTCAAACTTCCCTAGTCCTTCGATAATCGTCCCTCTTAAGTCCTGAGAGATAGCCGGTGGTGCATTCACTGATGACATCATCCATTATCCGGTCCGCCATGGGCTCTTTTTCCTCCTTTTGGGATTTGATAACTGACCCTGTTTGATTTCATTTGTCAAAATGCATCTTCCCCATTTGTCCCTTCCCCCATCGTTCTTCCTTTGAAGCCACAGCTTCCCTGATTTAGAGTGGGGGCGGGGGGACTCGGGGTGGGTGGGAGGTGGTGCCTGACTGGGCTTTTTAAGTACCAGCAGCAACATTATTTCTGTATTTTTTGTTCTGCCACTGAAAATGCCTCAGCCCACACATAACTAGCTCTCATTCTCTTCTTGTTCCCCCACCCACAGCATCCTCCTGCTCCCCCCTCCAATGCCTACCCCCCTTCTCGGTGGCTACTTTCCTTCACAGTTCCAGAATGCTTTCATTCATCACTGTCACGGTCCCTGTCGATGGCAACTCTTGCATCTTATCTGCGGCCACCAGTAAATGAGTTCGCATTTAATATTTTAAAGAGTTTTCTTTGTTTCTGACATTTCTCCACCCACTGATACTTGCACTTATGTGGCTTGCTGTCACCTTTTTCTCTGCCAGTTGGTTGTCAGGCTCCAGTCTCCCCCAGAAAATGCAAGAGGATCATCCTGTCACTCAGGAAATCTGTCTAATTTTCCTCTGACATTGGTTGCAAGTACTCACTTTTTTCTTTGGGTGAGGAAGGCAGACTTAAGAAGAAGAGGAACAATTTAAGAATTTGGCAGAGGAGGCTGAAAGTTGAAATGATTGGGCTGGATGCTGGGAAATTTTGGATTTGAGTTCCTGCCTTGGGCTGACCTGCTGTCAGTTCTGTGTGAATTACTTACTCTATCTTGTCCTCTTTCCTACGGGAATGATGTTTTATTTCTAAGCTGGGATGGAGGACAGGAGCAATGGATACCATATTTTGACACTAAAAAGAACTTTGACAATAAGGATACTGCTTGCTGAGAGCTTGCTATTGCGCACGGATGGTAGGTTGTTCGCACACGTGAGCTCTACTCCCCAAGACAACATTGAATCATTTGAGGCTCAGAGATCATCAGTTTCTTGCTCAAGACCACACAGCTTTATAAGCGATGGAACAAAGATTTGAACATACTTGTCTCCAGAGGTTACACTCTTAGGATTTTGTTACGCAAGCTCAGGGTGGTACTGGGCACAACTGGGTGTTCTCACTGATTTGTATCTCCTCTTAAGACATCCACTAATTTGGGGCTGATGCACGACTAGGAGTGTCTGAGTTTGAATTTCAGCTCAGCCATTTACTGACTACCTAAATTTGGGCCGGTTATTTAACCGTTTTGTGTCTGTCGTGTCCGTGAAATGGGGATGATAAAGGATGAGAACAGCTTCCACCCCATAGGTTTGTTGTGGGGCTTAACCAGTTAATATAGATACAGTACATTTGCGTAACACATTGTCAACCCTCAGTGATCATAGCTCTCACCATCATCAGCCGCCGCGTTATTGCCCCACAGTGGTTTTCCCCGGACCTGTTCTGTGTAGCTGATTGGCTATGTTCCAGATGTTTTCTTCCTTATTAAACAAAGAAACAAACAAGCTCTTTGTTGTATGTCTTCTTTTCAGAGAGTCTTAATTCTGTACTTTCCAAGGTGACTCATCCTTCCAAGATGGATTAACTCATTCTGGGGTAGAAGTAGATGCTTGATGTTTGACTTCAAGTTTCTGATGACACTGTTCCTCAAGAGGTAAAATCACTTAGTATAGATTTTAATTTTTGGTGCTCTGAACTTGAATGGAATAAGGCGTGGGGTGGTTTGTGGTATAGTTAGGAGGAGAGCATGTTTTATTCAAATAGAGCGGGGCCACTTTTCTATCTTTTATGCATACCTTTAGCTTCCTGGTAAAAATTTGTTGGAATTATAAAAATAGCAAACACTTACATAGTAAGTACTTTGTGCCTGACCTTGTTCTCAACACTAAATATTATTTCATTTAAGCCCCACGATAACCTATGAAGTAGACATTATCCTCATTTTACAGAAGAAGTTAAAGCACAGACAAGTAACTTGTTCAAGGCCAAATGACTAGTAAGTGCTTGAATTGGGATTCAAGCCCAGGCAGTAGTCTTTGCTCCTATACTGTATTGCTTCTGTTTGAAGAAAAAGTTGTCTCATCCTTTTTAAAAATAAGTTTGAAAACCGAGTTTTTTTTTTTTTTAAAGATTTCATTTATTTATTCATTTGACAGAGAGAGACAGCGAGAGAGGGAACACAAGCAGGGAGGGTGGGAGAGTGAGAAGCAAGCTTCCCGCTGAGCAGGGAGCACTATGCGGGCTCAATCCCAGGACCCTGGGATCATGGCCTGAGCCAAAGGCAGACGCTTAACGACTGAGCCACCCAGTCGCCCCCAACTGATCTTTATTAATGAAAATTTAAGGAATTGATTTGTGGTGAGGTTAGGTGATGTCCGAAAGCTGTCACTCTGAAACTGTAGTTTTTGTTTCAGTATTGCAGTATTTTTATTGTTTCAACATTTCACTTACTCTTTAGTAACCAACACTGTAATTTTCTTTTTAAGTTTTTAAAAAGATTTTATTTATTTATTTATTGATTGATTTATTTGACAAAGAGAGACACAGCGAGAGAGGGAACACAAGCAGGGGGAGTGGGAGAGGGAAAGGCAGGCTTCCCGCGGAGCAGGGAGCCCAACGTGGGGCTCGATCCCAGGACCCCGGGATCATGACCTGAGCTGAAGGCAGACGCTTAATGACTGAGCCACCCAGGCGCCACCAAACCCTGTAATTTTCAAGCAGTATTCTGCCACCAGGTAGTTGAAGAGAGCTATAAATCATGTGATTCATAAGGCTTGAGGCAGAAAGCAAAATGTCCACATGTCCTTTTTAAATTAAAGTACTCTTAGCAGAAAAACTCTTAAATAATATGAGTCTTAATTTTTAAAGACTTCCTTATGGGACAAAATCACAATGACATAGAGCCCCTACAGACCATGTCATACAAAAAAAATGGCTGAAAGAATTAAGGTTGTTTCACCTACAGCGAGGAGACTTACGGAGATGAGAGAAGTATCTTCAAAAATGTGAGCATCCAATGATTGTCATGAAGTGGGACTTGGATTGCTCTCTTTTGTACTTAAGGGCTGAACTAGAGCTAATACATAAAAATTATAGAGAAAGTAGATTTTGGCTCAGTGTAATGGAGGCTTTTAATAAATAGCTCTTATTTACTGAAGCAAAACTTCCTAATGAGTGCTCTATTATGACTACAATATACTTGGGGAAATAAGATGTCCTGGGATGCTTATTAGGGAACCCTTCATAGATATCTTTTCTTAGCCATTAAGTGTACTCTTACAATTCATTAGAATTTGGTCCTAGAAGACAGTGGCCACCTTACTGTACACACATGCACCATTTATTGGATTCTTCTTCACAAGTCTCAGATCTTATTTAAGCTTTGGTTTACTACTCAGAAACTATTTTGTGGTTGATGGCTGCTACTCTCTTTTAGGTGGACTCTCATTTGTGTTCTACCCTTTGCATTCTGACTTGGAAAGCCCAAGAGGCTTGATCTTTAGACCTGTGAGAGCACTAGAAATCCCGCATACCTCCACCAGGAGGATGGAGAGCATCTAATTCTCTAATTCTAATTCATCGAGAGTTTCCTGGCATCCTAGCATTTTTCCTGAGCAATTACCCTTTAATGGAGGGAGATTGGATTACAAAATGACGGAATCTTGTAAAACAAAATGGAAAAGAATATGAAAAAAAACTTTAAGTTTTTATTTAAATTCCAGTTAACATACAGTGTTATATTAGTTTCAGTTGTATAATATAGCAATTCAGCATTTCCATACATCACCTAGTGTTCATCATAATATATGCACTCCTTAATCCCCATCATCTATTTGACTCATCTCCCCCCCCCACCACCACCCTTCCTTCTGGTAACCATCAGTTTGTTCTCTATAGGTAAAAGTCTGTTTCTTGGTTTGTCTCTCTCTTTTACCCCCTTTGCTCATTTGTTTTGTTTCTTAAATTCCACAGAAGTGAAATCACAGGGTACTTGTCTTCCTCTGACTGACGTATTTAACTTAGCATAATAATCTAGCCCCATCCATGTCATTGCAAATGGCAAGATTTCATTTTTTAATGGCTAAGTAATATTCCATTGTATATATATAAATACATACCACATCTTTATCCATTCATCAATTGATGGACACTAGGGCTATTTCCATAACTGGTTATTGTTGACAGTGCTACTATAAACATCAGAGTGAATATCTGTTTGAATGAGTACTTTTGTATTCTTTGGGTAAATACCTAGTAGTGTGATTGTTGGACCATAGGGTAGTTTTATTTTTAACTTTTTGAGGAACCTCCATACTGTTTTCCACAGTGGCTGCACCAGTTTGTATTCCCACGAACAGTGCACAAGGGTTCCTTTTCCTCCACATCCTCACCAACACCTGTTGTTTTCTGTGCTGTTAATTTTAGCCATTCTGACGGGTATGGGGTGTTATCTCATTGTAGTTTTGATTTGCATTTCCCTGATGAGTGATGCTGAGTATCTTTTCTCGTGTCTTTTGGCCATCTGTATATCTTCTTTGGAAAAATGCTTATTCATGTCCAGAATCTGAAAATTTTAAAATCTCAGGGTGGACCTTGGAGTAGCCCATAAGAACTTCAAGGTATTTCCCTTTTTTGATGCTTCAGACTCAGGGAAAAGGTTTAATCATTTATCTTGAGAAGCATAGTTTTGTTAAAAAAGAACTTCGATTTCTTTCAGGAGAGCAAACTCCAGTAAGAGCTCTTGAAATACGTTCTTCAAGATCATTCGGAGACAGAGTTGAGGTTAAAGATGCTATTTCATCTGCAGTCTGCCCTGTAGTAGCAAATATTGCCTCCATTTGTTATTTATCAAATTTCACGATCCCATGACAGATAGAAGACCACTTTGATGAAATGCTTAGGAATAGATGGTATTTTGTGTGTCAGCCTTAAATATAGTAAGATTTTAGACAATTTAGAAATCACTCTTGGAAGTATATAATAGTTTATTGGTTGAAAAACCTGCAATAATTCTATTTTATTAAAAATCAAGCCAGGTCCTTCCCCAACCCACCCTCAGTTTTCTGTTAAATATTTTCTTCTTATTTCATATGCATCGCTAAATATTGTGTCCCTCCAGACTCATGTTAGGAAGGAGGAGGAGATGTATCATCATTTTTTTTCTTTTTTTTTTTTTTACTAACCACACTAATGAGTCATGGATAATAAAGACTAATCTTTCAAAGCAGATTCCATTTTTACTGAGGCTTCACCCTACCTATAAAGCTTTACACAGAGTTGTTAAGCATCCATCTATCTTTCATATTTGGAGCTCACCCCATTTTGTTTCTCTAGTCTGGAAGCTATGGGAGCCAAGAGCAGGTTAGGGAAGAAGCAGCCTAGAGCCCGGTATCTGATTGGCTTAATATCTGATGTTAATATCTTAATATATGATTGGCTCAGCCACTCCTCAATGCATGAAAAATAACTGAAGAATCCGCAGAGAGCTGCTTTCTGGGAGAGATGACTTTTTTTTTTTTTTTTAAATCACTGGTTGCAAACAGGTTTGGATAATGTGGGAGGTAGAGTTCTAATAGCTGTTGGAAGTGGTATTCCATTTTTTACATGAGTCAGTAGAGAGAAGCCAACTGCTTCTGGACTACTTTGACTTTTTCCTGCACCTGTGATAAGGAAACCTCTATTAACCCTAATGCTGGGGTGTAGGAAGAAGGAAAGCATGGAAGGTTATGATTAGTGGGATTTTTCAGGATTGCTTTTAAATTCTGGTTCTCTTTCTCTTTTGGTTGAAACTATTTCTAAAACATTTCAGTAAGAATTACTACTGTTAATTGGGGCTCAACTTGGTCAGTGCTTATCTTATAACTGCCCTGGGTGGTGAGTGGTAAATATATATCCTGATTATACAGAAGATAAATCTGGAATTTGGAGAGCTTAAGTATATTTTCCAATTGAATTATTGTTATCTGGTGATTGTGAAGCTGTTATCAAAATCCTTTGATTCATCCTTTTGAAAATAAAGCAGATAACCCCCCAGTTGAGTTGTTTTCATAAGCTTGAATTTTTGTCTATTGAACAACATAAGGGGGAGCAGATCAACACACACAAACTGTAGGCAGGCCCTCAATTTATTGTAATGGGATTTTAACTTTATTTCCAACTATAGTAAAATGCCAAGGGGAATGTGGAGGAAAGAAGAGCCAGTTTCTGGGAGAGACTGTCTTTCCTCAGCAATGTGAACAGAACAGCTTGTCTGTTTTCTTCTTAATGAGAAACAATGGCAGGTGAAGTAACTTCTGGTATGCTGGATTTCTGATAAATTCCATGGGGATTCTGACCATAATTCAATTAGGTCAGGTCTGTGAAGCATCTTATGTTTAAAAATACAGTGCAGAGTGCCTGAGAAGAGTGTGTTGGATGAGGGAGAGTGTTTAAGACATGCTCTAGAGGGAAAATCTCAAGGAGAATCTTTTAGGAAAATCGTAGGCAGTCGCCGCTGCTTTGTTGGAACCGTGACTTTTGGTGGCTATCTTTGGTAATTGTGGGCCAAGACCAGACCTCTAATCAACTGTCTAATTGTAGAGGAATTCAGGTTTTCGTTTTGGTAACTCATGGCCATATTATATATGAATGCACTGATAAAACAAAAGATAAACAAGTCAGATTAAATTTATTGTGATGTACCTAATTATGCATTGTTGCATAATTAATAAAAGGGGTCCTGGATGGAGAACCATATAATAATACTCTAAGTAATTTGTAGATATTAATTTCCACAGTGGAAGTGGTTAAGTAAATATTAGTTTCACGATAGGCATAACATGGCAAAATGTCATGAAGGGATCTAGATATATGTTTCTGAATTGTTTTTTGGTTCTTCACGCACATCTGGTAAAGCATCAGCATTAGCTATTGTGTTTAGCAAGGAAAAAGCAACCAGTAAATTCCCTAGTCATAGTTAATATTTCTTTAAGGGAAATAGAGGATCAGTATTCTTCAAAGCCATTCCTTAAGAACGAAACAAAAATATGTCCGAATTTATTAAAATGTATTAGTAGTTTATGTAAGCCAAGTGTCTATCTCTGAGTCTACAATTAGTCTGTAAGGCAGATATGGCCACCACATCTTTTTGTGAATGTTTTATTGGAATGTTCACACCATTTTTTTAAGGTATTATCTATGGCTGTTTTCATGGTACAACAGCATAGTCAAGTAGTTTTAATGGACAGAGTATGACCTGCAATTCTTAATATTTATAGTTACGCTCTGACTCTTTATAGAAAACCTTTACTGATCCCTGCTGTGTAGTATTTCACAGAAGGATCTGTGTTGAGACAGCATTCATTTGCTCATCCTTCTAATTTATGAATGCCTTATTTCTTAGAGTAAGAAATTATATTTGTTTACAGTGAGTGGTCCCTTCAAAAACTGGTTCAAACTGCATGGATTCACTTATGTGGATTTCTTTCAACAAATACAGTGCAGGACTGTAAATGTATTTTCCTTATGATTTTCTTTTCTTTTAAGATTTTATTTATTTATTTATTTATTTATTTATTTGACACACAGAGAGATAGAGAACACAAGCGGGGGCAGCGGCAGGCAGAGGGAGAGGGAGAAGCAGGCTCCCCGCTGAGCAGGGAGCCCAATGTGGGGCTCGATCCCAGGACCCTGGAATCATGACCTGAGCCGAAGGCAGACGCTTAACCGACTGAGCCACCCAGGCGTCCCTCCTTATGATTTTCTTAATGACATTTTCTTTTCTCTAGCTTTTACTTTATGGTAAGAAACAACATGATATATATATCTATAATTATGTATTGACTGTTTCCATTATTGGTAAGGCTTCCAGTCAACCATAAGCTATCAGCAGTTAAATTTTGGAGAGATAAAAGTCATACAGGAGACAACATGGGTTGTTGCCACATTTTGGTTGTTGTGAATAATGGTTCTATGAACATTGGTATACAAATATCTGTTCTAGTCCCTGCTTTAAATTCTTTTGGATATATACCTACGAGTAGAATTGTTGGGTCATATGATAGTTCTGTTTGATCCTTTGAGAATCAGACAAAGTGTTTTTCACAGTGGCTGCACCATTTAACATTCCCTTTAGCAATACCCTTATAGTAGGGTTGCAGTTTCTATACATCCTCTCCAAAACTTAATTTCCATTTTTTAAAATTATAGCCATCCTAGGAGGGTTAATGTGGTATCTTTTAGTTTTAATTTCCATTTTTCCTGATGAGTGATGATACTAAGTATCGTTTCTTGTGCTTATTAACCATTTGTATATTTTTATTTTTGGAGAAATGTCTATTCAAATTCTTTGCCCATTTTTGAATCAGTTTTTTTGTTGTTATTGAGTTTTAGGAGTTCTGTATATTCTGGACATTAATTCATTATCAAATATTAAATTTATAAATATTTTCTCCCATTTAGTAGTTTGAATCTTCATTCTGTTCATAATGTTTTTTCATGGATAAATGTTTTAATTTTTATGAAGTCCAATTTACCTATTTTTTAATTAGTTGCTTGTACTTTTTGTATATTTTCTTTGAAGTTATTGCCAAATGTAATGTCAGAAAACAGTTTTCTTCACTGTTTTCTTCTAAGAGTTTTACACTTTAAACTCTTGAGCTCAGGTCTTTGATCCATTTTGAGTTAATTTTTGTTCATCTTCATTCTCTTGCATATGAATATCTAGCTTTCCCAGCAATATCTCTTGAATAGACTATTCTTTCTCCATTGAATAATCTAGCACCCTTGTTTAAAATCAATTAACCATATGTGGGAGAGTTTATTTTTGGCCTCCCTATTCTATTCTTTTGGTCAATTTGTCCTGATGGTAGTATCATAATATTTAATTATTTAGCAATGTTAAGACTTCCTATCCATGAACATGGGATGACTTTCCATATATTTAAGTCTTCTTTAATTTCTTTCACTAATATTTTGTAGTTTTATGTATATAAGACTTTCAGATCTTTGATTCATTTATTCCTGAGTGTTTATTTCTTTTAGATGTTACTGTGAGTGGACATGCTTTCATAATGTCAGTTTTGAATTACACATTGTTGGTGTACATTTGACTTGAACAACATGGGGGGTTAGAGGTACCGACCTCTATGTATAAACTTTTGACTCCTCCAAAAACTTTACTAATTGCCTACTGTTGACTGGAAGTCTTGCCAATAACATAAACAGTTGATTAACACATATTTTGTATGTCATATGATAAACTGTATTTTTAAAGTAAGCCAGAAGAAAGAAAATGTTATTAAGAAAATTGTAAGGATGAGAAAATACATTCATAGTACTAGTATTTACTGAAAATGTGCCTGTGTAAGTGTCCCTGCACATTTCAAACCCATATTCAAGGGTCAATGGTATAGAGACACAGCTGAATTTTGCCTGTTGATATTGTGTCCTATATCTATGCTGAATTCTTTTATTAGCTCCAATAGTTTTCTCGTGGATTCTTTGTTGGTTTCTATATATAAAATCATGTCAAATATAAATAGAGATATTACCTCTTTGTTTTAAATCTGGATGTCTTATATGTATTTTTCTTCTGTTGTATCTCTGGCTAAAACTTCCACTAAATTGTTGACTAACAATGATAAAAGCCAGTATCTTTGTTTTGCTGCTGATCTTAGGGAGATAGCTTGCTGTCCTTCACCATTATGTATGATGTTACATGTGGTTTTTTCATAAATAGTCTATATGCTGTTGAGCAGTTTTTCCTCTAGTCCTAGTTTTCTGAAAGTTTTTAATATGAAATGGTGTTAGATTTTGTCAAGTGACTTTTCTGCATTGAAATTATCATGTGTTTGTTTTCCCTTATTTCATTATTGTGATGTTTTACAATGTTTGATTTTTTTTTTTTTTTTTTAAATGTTGAACCATTCTTGCTTTCCTGGGTTAAATCTCACTTGGTCTTAGTGAATAATCCTGTTGGATTCGATATACTGATCTTTTGTTGGGGATGTTTGAATCTATGTATGGTATATCAATCTGTGATTCCTTTGTCTTGTGATGTTTTTATGTGTCTTTGGTAGCACAATAATGCTGGCTTCATAGAAGGAATTCTGAAGTATTCCCTGTACTTTAGTTTTTGAAAGAGTGAAGTTTCGAGGAAGATTGGGGTTAATTCTTTTTTTTTTTTAAGATTTTATTTATTTATGAGAGAGAGGGAGCACAAGCAGGGAGAGCAGCAGGCAGAGGGAGAAGCAGGCTCCCCACTGAGCAAGGAACCCGATGTGGGACTTGATCCCAGGACCCTTGGATCATGACTGAAGCCAAAGGCAGGTGCTTAACTGACTGAGCCACCCAGGCGTCCCTTCCTTCTTCTTCTTCTTTTTTTTTTTCCAGTAGTTTCCATGCCTAGTGTGGAGCCCAGCAGGGGGCTTGAACCCATGACCCTGAGATCAAGACCTGAGCTGAAATCAAGAGTCAGGTGCTTAACCAACTGAGCCAGCCAGGTGCCCCTGGGAGTCTTATTTAAGTATTTGGTAGAATTCACCTCTGAATCCATCAGGTCCAAGACTTTTCTTTCTTGGGAGTTTTTTGATTATTGATTCAATCTCTTTGTTATAGGTCTGTTGAAATTTTATATTTCTTCTTGAATCAGTTTAGGCAATTTGTATGTTTGGAGGCATTTGTCCATGTTTTCTAGGTTATATGCTTTGTTGGTATACATTGTTCATAGTATTCTCTTATAATCCCTTTTATCTTTGCAAGATCAGTAGTAATGTCCCTATTTTCATTTTTGGTTTTAGTTATTTGTGTTTCCTCTTTGTTCTCCATAAGTCTAGCTAAAAGTTTGTCAATATTGTTTACGTTTTCAAAGAATCATCTTTTGTTTCTATCAATTTTTTTCTATTGGTTTTCTATTCTCTGTTTATTTCTGCTCTACTCTTTTTTTATTTCTTTTTCTATATTTGGGTTTAGAGTGTTCTTATTTTTCTAGTTCCTTAAGGTGTAAAGTTAGGGTATTGCTTTGGGATTTCTTTTTTTAAAAATAAACATGTACAGCTGTTAATTTTCCTATTACCAGGACTTTCTCTGCATCCTATGTTTTGGTGTGTTGTGTTCCTTGATCTATGATAAACTGCCTTCCTCTGTTGGTTTCGCTTTTAGCATTACCCTCAACTAATGTCAGCTGACTGGGGTATTGTTTTTGATAACCATATATGTGGATAAATTACATCATATATTGCTTCATCTCATCCGATTAAATGTGGGCCCTTTTGTAGAGATTGTCTTGGAGGCATTTTTGAAGCTCATTTTGACCCTGGTAGGACTGTTTTTAGTTTTCTCCCTTGTTCATTCTATTAAACTACTATCTAGTGTATGGTTTAAGTTGTTGCTCTTGTGGAACTACCAACCTCCTCTTAATTTCCTATGGCAATGATATCCCTTGTTTTTGATAGCATGCTTAGGCTTGAAATTCTCTGTGGTTTATTCCAAATAGAGCTCCCCCGTGGGGAGACCTATGTAGTCCTCTCGTAAGTACCGCCCACCCCCCATCGCAAGCTCTGTGCCAATGTTCTGGGGCTGAGGGTGGGACAGTAGCCCATTTCTCTTGGAGTGACACTCCAGGTTTTTTAGTTTGGCACTAGGCAAGAGTGGTAGCTTCTGGTCATCCCAGCTTGCCTCTCCTGGCACGGCCCTATGAGCAAGCTGGCTTGGAGGTAATTGAAGCCCAGTGTACCTCTCTTGCTGTTCCTGGGGTAGAGATAGCATTTTATCAGTGTGGGCTGAATGGAGAAAGGGAGTTGCAGACTTCTCAGCTGCTCTTGCCTAGAATAATCTTTCTGCAACATGGAGTTATGGGTGAATGGAATTCTTATGGAGAAACTGTAGCTCTGGATTGGAAGTTCAGGGAGAGGGAGCTCTGTGTTCTTTGCTGCATTCACCAGGAGTAGTGTTGAGTATGGATGAGGGATGGGAGAGAGCAGGTCATGGCTCAAATGCTGCACACTCTTGTTGTTTTAGTAGTTTTTCTTGAGTACATGTTTGTCTTTTTACTGAATGGCATTAGGACAATTTCTAATGCCATCAAATGGTTGTCCTTTATAATTTTCACCAGTGATGGTTATTTTTCTAGAGAGAAGGTCACTGTAGCTCCCTTATGGTCCCCTTCCTATCACCTGTTCTTTTAACTCTGTTTATAGACTCTGTTGCCTTCTGGAGAGGCAGTAGGAATTCTCTTCATTTCCCTTAGTAAGAATTAGCAGATGAAATAACTTTTGGCATGTGCAGGATTTCTGGAAAAAAATATGGGAATTCTGATTGTAATAGAAATATTTAAAGGAATATTCATTTTCAGAATACTTTTTTGTTCTGTATACATTTGTCTAGTCTCAGTCTTAAGCTATTTTAACACACAAACCACTTAATTTGTTTTAACTGAATTGGTGCATGTTCATCGTATTGGGATTGGGATTTGCTGCAAGACACAGAAAACCCAAAATAATATTGGCTTAAACATGACAAAATTTTTATTTTTTCTTATGTAAATTACATGATTAGATAAGCATTCTGGCAGCCCTGCGATCAACCAGGAAATAGTCTCTTTCTGTGTTTTGCCTCTGAATTCTCAACACTTTTACATCATAGTCCAAAAGGGTTGTTCCAGCTATAGACATCATGGATACGTTGTAGCCAGCTGGAAAGAGGAAGTGGTTGGAGGACATTTCTATTTTCATCCTGTTGGACAGAACTTAGTCATGAGGCCAAACCTTGCTGTAGGGCAGTATGGAAAATACCTTTTTTTTTTTTTTCCCCCATGATGACCATGTTACTAGCACAAAGTTAGAGGTTCTATTTTTAAGAAGGATGTAGGGAAAAAATATTGGGGAAGAACTAGTCTCTGCCATGGTCAGTACTATAGTGTTTGAACTAGTGTCATTTTTCTTTTTGATTAAACTCTCGTCAGTCAATTAAGACAAAGCAATCCATTTCCCCCACTTTCAGGTAGAACGTAAATTTGGAACTGAGATTCTTGAAGCATTTCATGGCAAGTATAAAATAGTTAATTATTTCAATTCTTCAAAGAGTGGGGCATCCATAAATATCCTGGGGAGAGTTGCTGGATTAATCAGCAGCCAACACGTATTTCTTTAGCAACAAATAATTGCCTGGCTCCGTTGCAAGTGCGCATATGTGTTAGAGGAACAAGATTAATATGTATGAAGCAAGTAGAAAACAATAAAAATTATATTTCTTTGACCTTTGCCAAACACTCTCATCACTTTATTAACCATTTATATGTATCCTATATCTTGTCTCTGAACTCTTTGAATATGTGGGCCACACATGATTCATCAGCTTGACATCCTCAGTACTCAACATCGTGGGTTTTTTTTAATGATTTATTTCTTTATTTTAGAGAACTCACAATCATGAATGGGGGGAGGGGCAGAGGAAAAAAATCTTTGAGCAGACCCCCGCTGAGCGTGGAGCCCGTTGTTGCGTGGCTCAATCCCATGACCCGTGAGATCGTGACCTGAGCTGAAATCAAGAGTTGGATAATTAACTGAGTGAGCCACCAGGCGCCCCTCAACATAGTGTTTGATACATAGAAGGTGCTCAATATGTGTTCCAAGTGGAATACAAAAAAGTAAGCTATAATTCAGCGTCTCAAGTCCTAGCTCCAGAATCTTCTCTAAGTCCTCTCTTCCTTTATTCCTTATATCCAATTCATCAGCGAGTTTGGTTGTTGTAGCTCTAAAATTTATCTAGAATTCAGGTTCCTTTCTTCATCTCTATTCTTGGCACCCAGACTAAGCCGCCATTTTCCCTAACATTGGACTTCTGCAGTAGCCTTCTAATTGATTTTCCCATTTTTATTCTTTTTTATAATCTATTTTTTCACAGTAGAGTTCTATATTAAACATAAATTTAATAATATCACTGCCCTGCTTGAAAATAATTTCCAAGTATACATAGAATGAAACAGAAACTCCTTACAGTGATTTGGCCCCTGGGCACCTGTCCACCTTCATCTTTTACTACTTTGACTTTCTTTTTTCATTTTATTTTATTTATTTATTTTATTTTTATTTTTTTATTATGTTATGTTAGTCACCGTACAGTACATCATTAGTTCTTGATGTAGTGTTCCATGATGCATTGTTTGCGTATAATACCCAGTGCTCCATGCAATACTACTTGGACTTTCTTTCAGTTTCAAGAACATGCCTAGTCCATTTGCACAGTAAGACCTTGCACTTGTGCTTCCCTCTGTCTGGAATGCTCTTACTGTATATGTGCGTATGTCAGGATGGCTCTTAGGTCACTTTTTCATTGAACCCATTTTGTGACCACACAATTTGTTTAGCCATACCGCCAATTCAATTTCTGTCATGTCACTTTTATCTTTTTTCTCACAATATTACCACTGTTTGAAATAATGTTATTTATTCATTTGTCCATTACTTCTGTCCCTTTACTAAAAATAGGCTCCATAAGACCAAGAACTTATCTCTCTTGTTCAGTGCTGCATCCCTGATACCTAGGAAAAGTGCTTGGTATACAGTAGGTCTTTAATGGACATTAATTGAATGGGTGTTTAATGAATTAGAATGCATTGGACATTTCTTTTTTTTTTTTTTTAAAGATTTTATTTATTCGGGACGCCTGGGTGGCTCAGTCATTAGGCATCTGCCTTCGGCTCAGGTCATGATCCCGGGGTCCTGGGATCGAGCCCCACGTCGGGCTCCATGCTCTGTGGGAGGCCTGCTTCTCCCTCTCCCACTCCCCCTGCATGAGAGAGCATGACCTGAGCCGAAGGCAGACGCTAAACAACTGAGCCACCCAGGTGCCCCAGCATTGGACATTTCTTATAGTATTGCCTATGTTTTCATGGTTTGGGTTCCCTTGGATGAAGTCTCTGATATGGCATTTAGACTATAGGAATTTATTTAGGAATTGTTTATTTAGGAATACCCTTTGGATCAATACCTGTGGAAGGGAAAGGAAGGAAGTAGTAATGGACAGAGGAAGAATTGAGCTATAGTTCAACAGTAGCCTCAGTTAACCCCACAGGGAAATCTGGAACAAGAAAGTCCTTCAGAATTTTCCTGAGTTGGGGCAGAATGTCCAGGTCCTTACCCCTTCATCAGTCATTTATTAGATGTGGGCTGCTCTAAGAACCATCATGACTTTGGACAAGATGGCTCTTCGCAATTGAGGTAATCTTTGAAGGGACTAATACCTGTCTGCACAGTTGCTTCAGCAACCAGAAATTAGATATTTCATTTGAGTACATCACGGTGTCTACTGCTTGTTGTCTTAGATTCACTTTTTCAAATATGTTTTGTTTGCAGATTCTTTTTTCAGGATTCTTATAGCCCTCTCTTCCTGGAGGGAATACAGAAAGAAAAGGTTGTTGGTAAAAATTATAGCTCCCACAACTGTAGATGATCTCAGGGCTTTCACTGATGCTCATCATTTCCCCTCCACAGTCAATTCTAGATTTCCTTCCACCTTAGTATTTCTAGTGTTCTTGGTATCTTACTTGGGGATCCATATCCTCTCCCCCCAAGGGGGACTTTGGTGATATTTCAATGTGTTCACCTCTGTATGTATTCTTTCTAAATATTCCACTCCTTTTAAAATTGTGATAAAGTGTCTCAGTGGTTAGGTAAGGTCATGTTTGCCCTTTAGCAGGCAGAATAAAATCACCTGAAAGTGTTTTCTTCACACCATGGCAGCAGGTGCAGCCTTGGAATTGAAAATCTAAATGTGTCATTGAAACAAATTAATGGTTAATGAATTTTTTATAGAAATGTTTTCAGGTGCTGAAAGAACTACCCATGGCCCCTTTCCCAGCATAATAAGTCAGGGAGAAAATATCCAAACTCTAAACCAGCACTGACAAAATCTGCAAAGCTGAATTTGAGACGTTATTTAAACTCTGACCCTAAGGAAGGCAGAATACCTCAAACAGGCTTTCACTCACATGTTTCTAAATGCTTAAAAATTTGCTACTCCTGGTCTCTAGTTGCTTTTTGCTATTTGAAAATTATGACTTTTCCTTATAGAAATTTTCCCCATTTGTATTTGGAGATTATTGTGTTGCACTTTTGCGTGTGCATGTGATGTATAGAGAGCTTGGACAAGCTCTTCTTTTCTGGGTGTCAGCATCATATAAGCCATGGGAACAGCCAGGGTTACTTAATCAGCCACTTTTTGCTGCTAGTCGCCAAAAGGAAAAGTGGGCCCATGGACAGACGCAGGACCACCTTAAGGCAGCTTGTATCACATCCTAAATCCCATGTACTTTTTTGTTCGGATCCCATACATTTTCCAAAGTTTCCAGCGAGGACTTTTTGCACTGTGTCTCCCAGCCTACCCCACTCCCATCACTGGACACCAGTGGCCTGGATTTCAGAGTTCCTGGCCCATGTCTTTCCTTCCTCCTTTCCTACATATACTTACTCATATCCTCCTAATAAGAGTAATAAGCACAAATACTGAGTCCTTATTGTGTTTAGTTACTTTGCAGCACCTTACATGTGTTTACTCATTTAATCCTCACTGCAACTTAACGAGGTAGGTAGCACTGATCTCATTTTACAGATGAGGCAACTATGATAGAGGGAGTTTATATAACTTACCTATGACCATTTATGCACTCAGAAATATGCTCTGAGCACTTTCTAACTTCCAGGAACAACTCTGGACACTGGGGATATGATTGTGAACAAAGCAAATGATAGTTAATGTCCTAATGTATCTTATATTCCGGTATATACATCTGGGGATAGACAATAAGCAGAAAAATCAAATTTATTGCAAGAGGAAAATAATTGAGGGAAGGCGTATCAAGGCCTGGGATGGAGGGTGTGGTTACAGTATTAAATAGGGGTAGGCTAGGCCTCATTTCTAATTATATTTTAGCAATACTTGAGTCATGGAAGGAACTATGTAGATATGTGTGATGAGAGTTTTCCAGGTAGAGTAAATAGAAAGTACAAAGAAGCTGAGGTAGAATCTTGCTTAGTTTAATGAAGGAAGAGCAAGGAGGCCACCATAGTTAGCATGGAGAGAGTTAGATGAAGACTAGTGGGAGATAAGGTCAGAGGGATAGTAGTGAGGTCATAGGGCCCTTAGTAGCCTCTTGTAAAGATTTTAGCTTTTACCTGCATGAGAAAGTCATAGGAGGGTTTTGAGCTGAGGAAGATATGACCTGGTGTACATTTTAATAAGATCCTTAGCTACTGTGTTGAGAACTGACTATAGGGGGTTAGTGACAAGAGCAGGTAGGTCAGTTGGAGGCTATCATAAATAATTCTTGTAAGAAATGATGGTGACTTAGACCAGAGTGATGATGGTATAGGACTGGAGAAGTGGTTGAATTTTGGAGATATTATTAAAGTAGACCAGTGGAATTTGCTACCCAAAGGGATTGGGATATGAAAAAAAGGTAGGAGTCAAAAATGACCTCAATGTTTTTAGCCTCAACAGTTGGGAATTTCTAACAACTGAAATGGAAATGATGGTGGGATGAGCAGGTTTGAGAAAGAAGAGCCAGAGTTTGGTTTTGGGTGTGTTAGGTTTTAGAGGCCTATCAGATTGTGAAGTTGGAGGTATTATGGAAGTGGTTGCATATACACATATGGAGTTCAGGGGAGGTGCACTGAGTAGAATTATAAATTTGGGAGGTATAAGTGATTCAACGTGATGAGACTGAAAGAGTTCAGCAAGGGTGTGTGTATATATAGAAGGAGAGGAGAAGAAAGTTCAGAAGTGAGTCCTGGGGCATTTAAGCGTATAGAAATGGGAAGAGGAAGGAGAGCCAAAATGGGAAACTAAGAAGGAGAAATCAGTGAGGAAGGAGGAAAACCACGAGTGTGTTGCCCTGAAATCCAGGAAAGAAGGTATTTCAAGTTTGAGAGAGATAATGTTAAATACTACTGATAGTCAAATAAGGTGAAGACTGTTAATTTACCATTGGATTAGCAACAGAATATACTTGACCTTGACAAGGGTAGTGTTGTGAATTGATGAGGGTAGAAGCTTACCTGGTGCAGATTTTAGGGAATCCATACAGCTAGGAAGTGATATGGATTCACAGGTATTAACTCAGGCCGGCATGTTCAGAGCTCATGCTCTTAATCATTATCAGGTTGTATTTTTTCTTCTTTTCTTTTTTAAAAGATTTTATTTATTTATTTGATAGAGATCACACAAGTTGGCAGAGTGGCTGGCAGAGGGAGAAAGAGAAGCAGGTTCCCTGCTGAGCAGGGTGCCTGATGTGGGGCTCAATCCCAGTACTCTGGGATCATGCATGACCCAAGCTGAAGGTGGACGCTTAACCGACTGAGACACCCAGGTACCCCCAGGTGTATTTTTTTCAACAGATTATGTCAGGCCCTTTTCTCATAAAGATTTTCCTATGTCCATTGTCCTCAAATGAGATGAGAGTCATTGTCTTAATGTTTTAGTAATATTGGAAACTTCAGCCACCATTAAAAGCCAGTGTGGCCCACAGCTAACCTAATACTCAGTGGTGAAAAGCCAAATGTTTTTCCTATAAGATCAGGAACAAGGATGCCCACTCATTTTGATTCAGCATAGTTTTGGAAGTCCTATTCACAGTGATTAGGCATGAAAAAGAAATAAAAGGCATCCAAAGCAGAAAGAATGACAGATGACATGGTATTATATACAGAAAACTATAGATTCCACCAAAAATCTATTAGAACTAATAAATGAATTCAGTAAAGTCACAGGATACAAAATTAGCATACAGAAATCATTTGCATTTCTGTATACTTTAATAATGAGCTATCAGAAAGACGAATTAAGAAAATGATCCCATTTACAATTGCATCAAAAGGAATAAAATATCCAGGCATAAATTAGCCAAGGAGATGAAGGATTTGTACTCTGAAAATCCTAAGGCATTGAGTAAAAATACTGGAGAGAACACAAATAAATGGGAGGATATACATGCTCATAGATTGGAAAAATTAGTATTGTTAAAATGTCCATACCACCCGGATTCAATGCATTTCTCATCAAAGTACCAGTAGCATTTTTCATAGAACTAGGACAAAGCATCTTACAATTTGTGTAGCACCACCAAAGGCCCCAAAAAGCCAAAGCCATCTTGAGAAAGAAGAACAAAGCTAGGAGGTATAATTTTTCTTGAGTTCAAATAATCCTACTAAAAGGTGTGGTGCTGGTTGGAAAACAGACATATAGATCAATGGAATAGAATAGGGTGCCTAGCAATAAATCCACACATATCTGGTCAATTAATCTATGACAAAGAGTCAAGAATATACAATGAGGAAAAATACTTTTCAGTAAATGGTGCTGGGAAAAGTAGACAGCTACATGCAAAAGAATGAAAATAGAGTACTATCTTATATATAAAAATAAATTAAAAATTGATCAAAGTCTCAAGTGTAAGATCTGAGACCACGAAATAAATTCTACATGGATTACAGTCTTGAGTGTAAGTCTTGAAACTATAAAACTCCTAAGTAACAGAACATAGGCAGTAAGCTCTTAAGACATTGGTCTTAGCAATAATTTCTTAGACCGGTTTCTGCAGGCCAGGGCAACAAAAGCTCATATAAGCAAATGGGATTATATCAAACTAAAAACACTTTGCACAGTGAAGGAAATCATCAAGAAAATGAACAGGCAACCTAGTGGATGGGGGAGGATATTTGTAAATGATATATCTGATAAGGGGTTAGTATCCAAAATATATAAAGAACTTAGACAACTTAATATCAAAAAAGAAACAACTCAATTAGAAAATGGGTAGAGGCCTTGAATAGACATTTTTTGAAAGAAGACCTACAGATGAACACCAGAGACATGAATTGATGCTCAGCATCACCAATCATTAGGATAATGCACCTCAAAATCACAATGAGATATCACCTCATGCCTGTCATTATGGCTAGTGTCAAAAAGACAAGAAATATCAAGTGTTGGGGCGCCTGGGTGGCTCAGTTGGTTAAGCGACTGCCTTCAGCTCGGGTCATGATCCTGGAGTCCCGGGATCGAGTCCCACATTGGGCTCCCTGCTCAGCAGGGAGTCTGCTTCTCCCTCTGACCCTCTTCCCTCTCATGCTATCTCTCATTCTCTCTCTCTCAAATAAATAAATAAAATCTTTAAAAAAAAAAGAAATATCAAGTGTTGGTGAAGATGTGTGGAGTAAAGGGAAGCTTTGTACACTGTTAGTGGGAACGTAAACTGGTGCAGCCACTGTGGCAAACAGTATGGAGGGTCCCTCCAAAATTCAAGATAGAACTACCCTATGATCCAGAGAATCCAATTTTGGGTATTTATCTCAAGGAAATGAAAATACTAATTCAAAGTGATATGCACCCCTATGTTCGTTGCAGGATAATTTATAATAGCGAATATATGAAAGCAATGTTAGTGTCAATCCGTAGATGCATGGATAAAGAAGATATGTTGTATATGTGTGTACACACACACACACACACACACGCACACACACTGGAAGATTACTCAGCCATAGGAAATAATGAAATCTTGACATTTGTGACAACATGGATAAACCTAGAGGGTACTATGCTAAGTGAAGTAAGATAGAGGAATACAAATAGTGTATGATTTCGCTTAATATGTGGAATCTAAAATACAAAGAAATGAGCAAAACAGAAACAGACTCATAGATACATGAAACGTAATAATAAATATACAGTTGAACCTTTCCAAATGTCACACTGTCTGTTCTGCAGAGTGCTTTCTCTCATAAAGTTTTATTCTATATGTTGTATCTTCCAAAGTAATGTATAAATAGCTCTTGGTTATGTGTCCAGAATTTTACTTCTTCGTGTTCTAAGTGCTTAATAAATCCCCTTTTGCCAGTTAGAGGACAATACACCTTTGAACAGAGGTTGTGCTCTTCAAAACACATTTTGGGTATATGTTCTGTCATGGTAATAGACTTTTCCAGAATGTGATACTCATCATTTTTTTTTTTGTTTTGAATTTGAATTATAAAAATTTTGTCATGTTTATATAGTTAAAGAACAGATAGAAGTTGAATTTATGTTTCTCAATTATATACCTGATTTATATAATATTTTATTTCATGTATTTTAATCTTCTGGATGATTACAAAATTGTGTTTCTTTAGGTTGTTGGTGTTTCACTGCAATGCGCACATGTTGAGTAGAGGTGGAGATGTGCTTTTGAACTTGCTGATTCTTTGCTATGGTCTCTGAACAAAATCTGAAGTACTGCATGTTTTTTAATGTATCCAAATGCCACAGCCTGTCCTTGATTTACAGTTTATGTCAGTGCATGAAGGTTATTCATATACATGTGCAGTAGCAGGTAATGGAGTGTCAATCTCAGCAGATGCCAATTAGAAATTCCTGGGCCGGCTGGGCCCTTAAAGGCATCCGATCTTGCATAATATAAAATTGTAATCAGTTGGATGGATCAACCCAAGTTCCGGAGCCGTAAATCTAGTTAGAAATGCCTTCTCAGTACCAGATGGCCACTTTTGGAAAGGGAATGGAGAAACTCCTTCTGAGATGACCAGAGAGCAGTCTAAAGTCCTCCTGAAGAAGATGTTAGTTAATGTGATTCATAGAATCCCCAGGAGATAATAATGACAGAAAAATTGATGTCTTTAAACTAGCATCTGTAAAATTATTGGTAATCAGCAGTGACTTTATACACATCGGGGGTTAATGGAAACTGTGAAAGAAAACTTCCTGCCCTCTAAACCTCTCTCTCCACTGTGGTTCATTTGATGCCTGCACTGTTGTCAGTGTTGAGTCATGACTTGGGTGGTTGGGTTACTGCTGCTTTTGGGAATTTAGTTGATTATGTATATAGTGCTGGGAAGGGCAACACTTAGGGACATTATCAGTCGTGGCTGCCTTTGCATGGAGGTTTTTGTTGCTGTTGTTTTTAATTAGACATGTATTTTGGCGAACAGGTATAGGATGTCTGAGGAAATGTGACACTGAAGAGGGACTTATTCTGGAACAAGAAGAGTATGTCTCAGCGTTCATATTACTCAGCACTGGCAGCATCTGCATAGAGTAGTAGAAATAGCCCTAGACTGGAGTTGGAAAACTGCATTTTCTTTCAAGTTCCATTTCTGCCAATAATTAGCATTATGACCTCAAGCAAATCTCCTTGTTCCTTTTTGAAAAATGAGTGAATTTAGACTAGGAAGAACTGTGCCAAGGAATGTGTTAAAAATGCAGACTTTTTGGTTGTCCTTCATTTCTTTATCCTTTGAGTCAGTAAGTTTAGATGAGGCCAGGGAATCTTGGTATTAAGAAGTAACTTGAAGGGTCTATATAGTTTAAGGATCATTGTTTGAGAAACTAGATTCGATGATTTCTGAGGTCTTTTCCAGCTCTAAAAATTATTTTTTTTTAAAGATTTTATTTATTTATTTGAGAGAGAGAGAGAGAATGAGAGACAGAGAGCACGAGAGGGAAGAGGGTCAGAGGGAGAAGCAGACTCCCCGCCGAGCAGGGAGCCCGATGCGGGACTCGATCCCGGGACTCCAGGGTCACGACCTGAGCCGAAGGCAGTCGCCTAACCAACTGAGCCACCCAGGCGCCCCTCTAAAAATTATTTCTGGTGGCCTTACCTTTGTTTTGTAACAAACCATTTGTATGCCTTCATTTTCCATCTCTCTTCCACTTTCTTTGTTCCTATTCCTCCCTCTCCTCCCACCTTTTCCCCTTGGCCCACGCCCTCATCCACAAGGCATTATTTGGCTCCGGCAAGGATGGGAATGATTCAGTCAGTGAACACTGACTCTGAAAGTACTTACCACATGGGCTCTATCTTGGCACTTGGTGAGAGACAGGGACAGCTAAGCCGCATTCCTTGTTCTTGGGTGGAGAAATACTATATTCATTTCCTAGTCATGTGAGACACATGGGATGCACGTTTTGAGAGAGCTCTAAACTCTGTGGGGTGGGGTGAGTCACAGAGGAGCAGACGTCTGGTTGAGGGACTTCTGATGTGTTGTGTACTAAATGCTCCTGGTTTTATATCTTCTGACTTGTTATCTGATTTGTGATTTTCTAACTTGTATTTGGAAGGTCTGATCGAACACAAGTAGTGAGAGATGCTACTGAGGCGGCCATTCAGATCAGCTGTAGACCCATTTGGTCTCCATCTGGCTGCACATTCGAATCCCCTGGGTGGCCTATAAGAATTAACACCTTGGCCATGCTGTACACTAATTACATTCAAGTCTCTGAGAGTGGTTGTTGGCATCGGCTTCTTTTAAAATATACCAGGTGAATGTAACGTGCAACCAATGTTGAGAACCACTGCTATAGGAGTTTACTTGTAGAAATGAGAGAAATAATAAGACTGATTTTTTTTTAAGATTTTATTTATTTGACGGAGAGAGCACAAGCAGTGGGAGCAGTGGACAGAGGGAGAGGCAGGCTCCCCACTGAGCAAGGACCCTGATGCGGGACTTGATCCTAGGACTCGGGGATCGTGATCCGAACCAAAGGTGCCGCTTAACCGACTGAGCCACCAAGGCATCCCAAATAAGACTTAAATGAGTCGTCTTCTTGTATGTTGCCAAGCTGCGGACTAGTACTGTCCTGGTAAAATAAGCCTGAGAGTTTGTTTTCCATGTTCCCTCCCTCCCTCTGTCCTGAACTGTGGGTTATAACCTTACTTAGAAAGCATGTGCCTATAATGCCAGCTTCCCTGTATATACCTAGGCTCTCTTGCCTGGGTGTCCTTTTACCTAGGCTCCGTTCTCTGTTCCCACCAGTGGTATATAATACTCAGTTTTAGTGTTTGAATGATACGGATCTGCTTAAAAGCAATCAAGAGGGTTTTGGCCTTTATTGTAGGTGCAGGCCTTGAGTCCACTTGCTGATAGCTTTTGCATGTCCTCTGAATTCCAGCAATAAAAACTAAACATGGAGAGTTCATATGGCTGCAGCTGGCAAGGGTGGTTCTGGAAGTGGCTGTTTTGCAGGAACACCAGGTATGCAGTCGCAGGGCTGTCAACCAGTTCCAAGCCAGTGGTGAAGCCTGAAGTGGACCCTCTGGAAAAAGAAGCTTTTGATCCAGTGTTCACCAACCATCTGGAGCTCATAGCTGTAGCCAGGAGAGAGCAGGATTGGGGGACAACGTGGCCCTCTCCTGAGTTGCGAGTTATAAAGACTCAGCATCATGTAGTAGCACTTGTTGAAAATTGCAGTGGCTAGGTTGTGGTTTCAGCATCCACTCAGAATGGGCTCTTAAAAAGCACCGTTACGGCACCAAAAATGTGGTGGCCTGTGAGAGTAAAGGATGAGTCCTGGCAGAAGGATCCTTAGAGGCAGGAATCAGCTTCATGGTCTACCAACCCACGCCCTGGGAGGCAGCCTCCGACTCCATGAAATGAGTACAGAGGGCCCTGGCAGAAGGTGGTGTGGTTCTGCAGGAGCCTCAGAGAATCTATGAATGAAATAGAAGCATTGTTCTGAATGTGTAAATATAAAGCTTTGAGCTGTTATGTCCTTCAGGCGAGAGCATCTGAAGAACAGCCAGCTTGGAAGTTTTATACAATCATGTAACAGTGGAATGTTATTACAAGTTAAGGTCATCCCCTCCTCCTCTTGAGAGAGAGAGAGAGAATGTGTGTGTATATGTGTGTGTGTGTGTGTGTGTGTGTGTGTGTGTGTGTGTGTGTGTGTGTGTGTTTTAAGGAAGGGCTAAATTCCTCCTTCCTCCTTTTTCTTGGACCTGAGAGAAGTATCTGAGAGAAGCTGTTGCCAATTATAATTAACTTTTGAGAGACAAATTAAATGCTGTTTATAAGTTAAAGAATAAATGCATATTATGAACAAGAGAGAAACCCCCAAATATGTGAAATGGGAATCTTCTCTGATTTAGCTTGAGTCTCGATTCATTTTCTTCTAATGCTCATTTCTAGTTACCCACTGAGCCACTGTGGTCTATACTGATTGGTATCCTTTTGTATGTTGCTATCGAGCATGCCCCTTTATATCTTGTCTTTGGGAACAACAGAATCTCTTGCGTGCTCAGTTTCTTTGCTTGCTCCCAGCAGTGAAGTGGTCAGAAGATTTTCTTTCCTTTCTGGTAAAGATTATGTAAACAGCTTGCATTTCACAACGAGCTTTTGAATCCATTCTTTCATTTATTTGATCCCAACAGCAAATCTGTACAGTAGTCCTGGGCTGAGGTATTAGCACTTTTTTTTAGAGACAGGAGATTGAACGGCAGAAGGATTGTTACTTGCCCCACATTTTTGTATTCAGAACTCAATCTATTTTCTGCCAAGCACATATCATTCCTCCATATCATTCATATTATTTGTTTATTTGCTTGATTATCATCTGTCTTCACTGCCACTAGAATGCAAATCAAATATTAATAGGGGTCTTACCTGTCATGTTCAGGTCTATATCCCCAGAGAATGGGTCAGTGCATGGCCGTATCGTAAATGCTTTGTTGAATCTTGAAGACTCAGTCTTCATGTTACAAGTCCTGTGGTCTTTTTAATTCTCTGTGGCCACTCTTCTTTTGCCAGTGTTCCAAGAGATAGATGGAAAAATGCACAAATGGTCACGCAGCTAGTAATTAGTGAAGACTGCACCAGAACCCGGGCTGTTTACTTCTCAGTAGATTTGTGTTACTTTATTTTATTTTTGGACACTGGCCGACCCATGCAATGCTGTGTTTTAGAAAGATCCTTGAACGTGGCTCTGCGTGATCTAAGGCCACTGACAGAGCCAACCATCTTGCAAAGTTCTGGAGTGGGAAAAGTTCATCCTCTTCGTCTATATATGCAGCCCCCTTTCTACCTGAGCTGAATCTCACTTAGTCTGTGTTCTCTAGTGGCTTAGTGCCCCCACCCTGGGCCTCACCATGGCCTGCACCTCAGTGTTCAAGATCTTTCCAGATCCCTGCTCTCACATTTTCTCTATCCTTTGACCCACTCTCAGTGGACACTGATGTCAGTTGCTCCCTGGATGGGGTCACCTTACCTCTTTGAGTCTCAATTTTCTTAACAAATAACAAGGATAATATTTCCTTCTCAAAGTATCAATGTGTACATTATAAAGCATTTTACAAATTATGTTTGTTATTAGGTTTTTCTAGGAATTTGCCTAATATAGCAAACAAGTTCCTTTAGGCCCCCCAAGGTTTTTGGTAACGGTTTTGAGTTACCTTTTCTGGGTTACCCAGTTAAATTTTAACAAGGATATTCAATACCTTTAACCTAAAAGAGTAATTCCTGGGATGGGAATTTTAAGAATTGTGGCAGGTCTGTGAGGGACAGATTTTTATGTGGGGGTGGAAGAAGGAGAGGTTTTTAGGTCTTTCCTGTGCACTTTCTTTCTTTGCAATGTGGTTTACCTTAACTCTTTGTTCCTCCTTTGTAACTTCTACCTCTGCTGAGTCAAGGATAGTGGTCAGGATTGTTAGTACTGTATGATGGCTGGTTTTGCCTGAAATGATCTAAAGTGATCCTAACTCTTTAGAGTCCATGTGATTTACTTCCAGAAAGATTCTCACTGTAACTCTCCCATTTTGGAGCTCATTAGGCAGCAGATCTCTACTGGTAAAGTTGAATTTGGACAAAGTGTTCCTTTGCTTGTTGGTGTTCTGTGATTGGGGGACCAATGCCAGCGGGGCTTAAATAGTGCACAGAAGCCTGCATTTGACAAAGTTGGGGCCAAACCAGCCGCTGTCTGTTTCATATGGAAACTTGCCCCAAGGGGACCTTTTGTCAAAATCTGTCAACAGAAGGCTTTTGCAGAGTTCTGAGACCCTGAGGTTGGTGTCTTTCTAGGCATTTTTCTTGTCAGAGCCGTCATTCCAGAAAATTATAGAGTGTGGATTGAAACTAAGATTATAGGTTTAAACAGCCCTTGCCTCTCTCCAACTAGGGACAGCCTAAGCAATGCCCAGAAGCTAAATTTGGTCTCAGTCATTATGAAAATTGAAAGTAATGCTTTACAATTAAGAGTTTAAAAACAGCCTTTAATTTAGCTTTCATAAAACACTGATGGGGAGGGTGTGATGGCTAAGGGCTCCAGGGGGGCCTGTATTAAAGATGAGTAGAGGCTTTGAAAGCTTTGTTACTAGTTTGAATGTGGTTCAAGGGTCTTGGCAATCTCAGGGCATTGAGATTGGTTGGTTGTTTCTCGTCCTGTGAAATGCAGTATTCAACATCTTTGTAGCCAGAATCCTGAGAATTACTGCCTAGAAAGGCAAAATGGATGCTAGGATTCTAGATAGGTAAGGTGGATTTTAAATAAATGGACCTTAGAAATAAAGAAGTAAAAGAGATTGAATTTAAGAGATAGGGATATTTTGGAAGGACTGAGGAAATTGAAAATAAAGATAGAAACCTGTGTTTTAGCCTGAAATGTAAAAAGAAACAAATAGTTAACATGGAGTGCAGATGGGACCAAATTGGAAAAGAAAAGCACAACACGACAAAACAAAATATCGGACGATGTCCTATAACTCCCCATTCAGAGGAAGAATCTTAGCTGCACAAGAAGTAGTAGAAATCCTGGACTTCCTAATCTCTCCCTCATTTGGAAGAACCAGGGCTAACAGGGAACTTAGCAAGACTCGATGATGTAGAGACCATCCTTCTGAGGAGGTGCTTGTCTGAGTCTGGTGAGCAGTGGAGAAGTTTAACAAAAGAGAGGAAGCATTGTCAAAGTTGCTTAGAGAGCGTATGTGTGTGTGTTTGGGATGGAGGGAGAAAGAAGAAAGTTAAAGCATCTAAAATCCCGCCACCCTAAGATAACCGCTTTAGGATATTCACCCTTTTGTATGCTTCACAATGTGTATATACATATATTAATTTCCATAGATGGCATCAGAGTCTAAATGCTTGCTTTATTGTTAAGGGTATCTTTTGAGGGACTTTTGTCTCCCCTCTTCTTCTCTTCCTTCACATTACACTTCCCCATGATACCCAAAGTTAAGAGCCTGGTAGATATCATTCTGTACATTTCTCTACATTTACTTCATCTGATTCAAATACACACAGGTTTTATTTGGTCAATATTTTATTAAATTGGTTATAATAGTTACATTTTTCTTATTTATTTATTTATCAATCTAGTGGATTTGAGGAGATTTCCACATTTCTCTTAATGGCAGTATAATAGCTTCGAATATGAATGTATCAGACTTTATTCAGTCACTTCCATATTAATGGGCATTCGTTGTATTTCCAGCTTTTTTGCCATCACCATTTGTTTTGCAGTTACAATTCTTATATTGGTTTAAGCCACAAGAAATAACTGGTTTTGTAGACCAAAACAGCCAACCAGCAACAAAAAAATTATACTAGCTTATAGTAAATAGTGTTCAGGTTTGAGAATGTGGAAAATAAAATCACTTTTGGGTTCAAACTTAAGCTCTCTTAGAATGTAGAGCAAAAGAGCAAGGAGAGATACAAAGAATGAGAAAATCAATAATAAATATAATGGACCAGTGAATGCAGAACCACTATGTGGCTAATCTACGTATCTCAGGAGGCAAGAATAAATGCATTAGAAGTAATAATAGAAGAAAACATTTCTGAAATAGAGAAATAGCTGAATCTGTAGATCAAAATGGATCACTAGGTACCTGTCAAACTAAGAAGATGTGACTGACATCTAAATAATCCTGGTGGGGGCACCGGGGTGGCACAGTCAGTTAAGTGTTGGACTCTTGGTTTCAGCTTAGGTCGTGATCTCAAGAGTCCTGGGATCCAGTCCCGTGTCCCTCTCTGTGCTCAGTGGGGAGTCGGCTTGTCCCTCAACCTCACTCCTCCCTTCCTCTCTCTCTCTTTCAAAAATAAAGAAATCTTTAAAAAAAAAAATTCTGGTGAATGTCCTGAATTAAGAATAGGAAAAAAAAAATTAAGCACCCAGTCAAAAAAGAGAAACAAGAAAAAACCAAAAATAAACAGGTCACCTCAAAACTTTTTTTATTTTAATTTTTTATTGTTATGTTAATCACCATACATTACATCATTAGCTTTTGATGTAGTGTTCCATGATTCATTGTTTGTGCATAACACCCAGTGCTCCACGCAGAACGTGCCCTCTTTAATACCCATCACCAGGCTAACCCATCCCCCCACCCCCCTCCCTTCTAGAACCCTCTGTTTTTCAGAGTCCATCGTTTCTCATGGTTCGTTTCCCCCTCCGACTTACTCCCCTTTATTCTTCCCCTCCCGCTGTCTTCTTTTTTTTTTCTTAACATATATTGCATTATTTGTTTCAGAAGTACAGATCTGTGATTCAACAGTCTTGCACACTTCACAGCGCTCACCATAGCACATACCCTCCCCAATGTCTATCACCCAGCCACCCTCTCCCTCCCACCCCCCACCACTCCAGCAACCCTCAGTTTGTTTCCTGAGATTAAGAATTCCTCATATCAGTGAGGTCATATGATAACCTCAAAATTTTTTAAAAAGATTTTATTTATTTGAGATAAAGAGAGAGTGAGAGGGAGAGAGCACAAGCCAGGGTGCAGAAGGAGAGAGAGAAGCAGGCTCTCCGCTGAGCAGGGAGCCCAACTTGGGGCTCGATCCCAGGACCCTGGGATCATGACCGGAGCCAAAGGCAGATGCTTAACGACTGAGCCACCCAGGCGCTGCAGGTCACCTCAAAATTTTAAAAAGTATAAGATTTGGGCATTTTGGTATTATAATAAATGCAATAAGACAATAGAGCAGCATTTACATATTTGATAGGAAAATATTTTGAGCAAGGCGTTCTCTACCCAGACAATGCAATAAAATATACTTTCAGAAATACCATAGCTCAGAAAATATACCCCGTGTGGAATCCGTAGAAAAGGAGGGGGGCAACTCAAAATAGATAAGCAAGGCATCTGGAAAATAATGAAAAAATAAAGGTCTTAAGACTAGGACTTCGGTATAAATAGTTTGATGCATACATTTAATTCATTTAAACAATTATTTAAATGATGTTATAGATGAGGTTATAAAAACATATTAATAATCCTTGAAAGAGTAGATAATATTGTTTCAAACATTGTCAATATAAAATTGCATCTATAATATTATATACTATGCTCCCATTACCTGGGAGATCGAGATGGGGTAGGAAAGTGCAGGAGGAATTAGTTTCAAGGAGATACATAGATTTATATTTTTGCTGGGGGGAGGGGCAGAGGGCGAGAGAGAACCCTAAGCTGGCTCCTTGCCCAGTACAGAGCTCGACATGGGGCTCCATCTCACCACCCTGAGATGATGACCTGAGCCGAAATGAAGGGGCTGACACTTAATCGACAGATCCACCCAGGCGCCCTATAGTTTCATGTATTTTAAATTTAAGGGTAACCACGTGCAGAAATAAAAGCAGAAAGTATACTTTCCAATTTACTAAAGTAGGAAAAAAAATCAAAGATAATCCATATTAAAAAAAGGAAATAGGAAGAAAGCATAATTCAAATAGAACAACATAAGTAAGACCAAGCAATGCCAGTAAATGTGTGAGTTAAACATTTCTGTTATAAGACAACGATACCCAGAGTGAATTAGGAAAAAAAAACATTTGTAGTTCTGTGGTTTACAAAAGACACGTGTAAAAGTTATGCTTAAAGGTGAAAGGTAAGATGACCTATATCAGCAATTGAAAGCACAAAGAAAGCACGATATCAATTGACAAAGTAAAATCTAAAGTAAATTCCTTCATGAGTTAAAGCCATTCATGTATTATTAATTTAGCGTTGCTCTAATAGTGTAGTTAGTAGCTCCATGTGGCTGTTTGAATTGAAATTTAATCTAATGAAAATAAAGTTTAATTTAAAAATTCTGTTCCTCAGTAATAATAGCCACATATCAAGTGCTCAGTGGCCACATCTGTTCAAGTGCTTAATAGTCAGTATATTGGACATCACTGGCCTAGAACATGTCCATCATCTCTGTTCCATTTGACAGTCCTGGTAAGGAATTAAAAAAAAAAAAAACGGAAGTATAATAAAAGTGTAATATTTATAAATCCTTATGCATAAAATAAGATTCATTTCAAAATGATAATTGAATACTGCCAGATACAAGGAGAAACTGACAGTATGCCAATGGGAAAGGGGGGGTTTAACATCCTGTAAAAATACATAATATATGAAGCAATATAGAGGACCTGATTATTTTACTTAATAAAGATAATCAATTCATATGAAATTCTTTGTTTGAAAGAACTATATCTTATTTTGTAGTATCCATGGAACATTAAGGAAAAGTAGTTGTATTGGTCATAATGTAAACCCCAGTTCTAAAAGGCATACATAATACAGCATTCAGTAATATTTGCAATTAATAATAGACGTAGCAAATGGAAACCTTACTTACTTTCACGTAGGAAATGCAAAACTTTAATAAATTCTTGGTTTGAAGAGGAAAGCAAGAGCCACAGTTCACAATACTTGAAAAAATAACAATCATAAGAATATATTGTGCCTTAATCTAAGAGGTATAGCCAAACTTTAATCAGAGGAAAATTCATAGCTTTACAAAGTTTGTTTCAGTAGATGTTCACCTTCTAAAGTTTCAACAATGTAAATATGAGGAAACAATAAGACTAAGAACAGATATTAATGAACTAATAAATAGGGAACCAGTGAATTCTCCTAATTCCTAAATGCTTTTTCTTAAAAAAAAAAAAAAAGTTGGGTGTGGGGGACAATCCTAGCCTAATAAAAGTAAGAAAGGAGGAAAATTCATAAAATTAAAAATGAGAAGGGGAATATAATCATAAATATTGAGGAGATTTTTCAGAGTTATACAGAAGTCACGTATAATTCCATGCTTTTAATTTGAAGATTTCACTGACATAAATAACTTTCTGAAAACATAAATTATTAAAGTTTTTCAAGAAGTAGAAAGCTTTACAGATGAGATAAGAGATAGTACCTATGGGTATAACTTTAAAGATGGAGTGTGTCCTAACTTTTCATTTTTATCTTAAACCTTAATTTTTAAATACTAATTTCATATTTATTTTTATTGTGTGTAAGATCATAATATAAAATTTGTCTTAATGATTTCTAAATGTATAATTCAGTACTGTTACATTCATTTACATTGTTATACAACAATTGCCGGAACTTTTTCATCTTTCAAAACTGAAACTCCATACCCATGAGAAGGTAGTGCTCCCCCTTCTGTATTTCCCCCATGTCCTCATAAATCTTTCGTTTTGCTTTCTGTTTCTATGAATTAGACTACTTCAGATACTTCATTTAAGTGCATCCATACAGTATTTGTCTTTTAGTATTGGGCTTATTTCACTTTGTATAATAGTTTCCAGGTTTATCCATGTTGTATCATGTGGTAGGATTTCTTTCCTTTCTAAGGCTGAATAATATTCCATTGTATGTAGTACATGGGAGATTTTGTTTATTTGTTCAACCATGAAGGGATACTTGGGTGACTTTTAAAATTTTTTAACATATTTTACTTACAAAAGTAGTATTTTATAAGGTTACACAGTTCTACAATTTGCTTTTTGATATACATAGGAGAACAACTTAATTAGGACAGTATATATTTTCAGTAATTAATGATTTGCAGAATATATATGTATCATTGTCAATGTAGACATTTTAGGACACTGGAAATCAAGAAAAGCATGTTTCAATCAAGTAGATGGGCCTGGGGACCCAGTATTCTTGATAAGGAGTTTCCCAGATCGTGATGTGTGATAGAATTTGTATAGGTACTAATTAGAATCACGATGGAAAGTGGACTCTTTTCATCCATTGCTTTATAAAGACCTACTTCATTAGGGAGCATTGTGAAATTTAAAGAAAAGTGAGCTGAATTCAAACCACATCTCAGCCACTTGGTTTGTATTAGAGTGGGAAGATCTCTTACTTCCCAAAGCCTTAATTTTTTTCACATTAAAAAAGGTGGGGCAGAAACGACCCAATTCACTTTTTCAACGTTGTGAGGTGGAGTCTGTGACCGTATGTTAAAAAATATATTTGATAGGGATGCCTGGGTGGCTCACTAGGTTAAGTGTTGGACTCTTGGTTTCAGTTCAGGTCTTGATCTCAGGGTGGTGGGATCCAGCCCCACCTCGGGTTTCGCACACAGCTTGGAGTCTGCTGGAGATTCTCTCTCTCCCTCTCCCTCTGCCCCTCCTTCCCCCCACCACGAATAAATAAAAAAATAAATAAAATCTTTAAAAATATATATATTTGATAAATATTAAATTTCGCTTACACTGTAACTTATCCCATAGATTTTTTTTTTGTTCCCAATGAGAATTTTGTGCCTTTTTCTCAACCAAATATTCATTGAGCTATAATTTACAAAGAGTGAACTGTACATATTTAGCTTGTACAGTGTGATGAGTTTTGACCTGTTCATGGACCTGTGAAATCTGGATATGGAATGTTTCTCTAACTCCACGAAGTTTCCTTGTGCCTCTTTGCAGTTCATGTGTTCCTTTACCCCTGCCTCCTGGTAACTGTTGGTTTACTTTTTATCATTGCACGTTAGTCTGCCTTTTTAAGCATTTTACATAAATCTTATGGTATGTTCTCAGTTCCCTTTGAAACAACCTAGGAAACCCTATCCCTTAACTCCCCCACTTTTTTGGCCTGGAGCTTCCAAAATAAGGGAGTTGGGGAGCATGATCAGGGAGAGAAAAGACTAGCAAAAGGAATTTTTATATTACAACTGCCTACCCTGAACTCGAAGGAAGGATTTGATTTCAGTAAAGTTAAGGATTTTTCATTAACACAGGAAAAGGAGCTTGGAGTTTGCTCAAAAAATAAAAAAAACCTATGATCCAGCAATTTCCCTTCTTGCTGTTTATTTGAAGGAAAAGAAATGACTATTGTGAAGAGCTATCTGCACCCCTGTATTCATTCCATAGTTATTTACAATAGCTATGACATGGAAACAACCTCAATGCCCATCACTGGATAAATGGATAATGAGAATGTGGTGTATTTACACAATAGAATATTATTCAACCATGAAAGGAAGGAAATCCTGCCATTTGTGACAACATGGATGGACCTTGAAGGCTTTATGCTATTTCTGACAAAGACAAATATTGTATGATCTCACTGATATGTGGAGTCTAAAAAGAATAAACTCATAGAAATAGCAAATTGGTGGTTGTCAGAGGCAGAGGTTAGGGGTTAGGAATTGGGTGAAGGTGGTCAAAAGGTAGAATCTTCCAGTAATACAATAAAGAAGTCCTGGGAATGTCATGTACCTCATGGTGACTATGGTTAATAGTACTGTGCTGAGAGTAGAACTTAAAAATTCTCACCATAAGAAGAAAAAATTTTTAACTGTATGAACTGATGGTTGCTAACTATGGCAGTTATTTTGCACTATTTACATAAATGAAATCATGTTGCATGCTTGAAACTGTTATATGCAGTGTTACATGTCAATTATATCTCAGTAAAACTGGAAAAAATAAAACTAATTTTTTTCTTTTTAGTTATATATAAATTATGTAACTGTAATAGAATTGTTGAAAAGTCTTAGTGGCTAAGTGTGCTTCTTTTAAAAAATGGTGGGCACTACATATTTTGGTAGAGCCAAATGTAACACTAGTGATGCTAATAGGTAAATTTTTAAGTTATTAGCTTGGGATCTATTTCTGTTCTGATTGTAACCAAAAATTGGTGATGATTCAGTCTCATTTGTTCTTTTTGTTGTTGTGGAGATATAATTGCCACGTTTCCAGTCATAGTGTGGATCCCAAACCAGGTACCAGGTGTACGTTATGTATCTTTATGTTTACTTTAAACATGCTGAAAGCCTAGTTTGTTATGATCCATTGCCTTGGGATTATAGAATAACATTCCTAATCAGTGACTCTGAACATTCGCAGAGTTTACTTCTCAGAGTTTGACCAAGGGTCATTGCCATGGCTACAGAGATAAGGAAGAAGTGAATAAAGTTGACCTCCTGCATTAACTCCTCATATAGCTTTATAGTGTGCGCGCGCGCGCATGTGTGTTTGTAAAGGGAGGGAGAAATACTATTCTTGCCAATGATTTTTTTTAAAGATTTTATTTATTTATTTGACAGAGAGAGACACAGCGAGAGAGGGAACACAAGCAGGGGGAATGGGAGAGGGAGAAGCAGGCTTCCCACGGAGCTGGGAGTCCGATGTAGGACTGGATCCCAGAACTCCGGGATCATGATCTGAGCCGAAGGCAGTTGCTTATAAGGAAAGGACTGAGCCACTCAGGTGCACCTAAACCCTGCCTTTTGTCTCCTGGCCTGTCTTTATTTTTTCTTAGTTATATACTTTTACATGTGATTTGATATAGTTTTTAGTTACACATTTTTATTTATAAGATTTATATTCTACTCTTCAACCATAATTTCCGAGGTTATTTTAAGTATTAGATGGATTCAGTGCTTAGTGCTAATCCTCTCGCCAGAGATTCTCCATCCATCTTTTGAATAGACTGACATTTGTCCTCTAGCAGTGTTTTCAAGATGTGCTCATTGGAGTGTTATCCCCTAAGTTTTTGTATGATCCAAAACATTTGTTGCTTTTCTTCAGGAAAGACTATGTAGCAGGATATGGCTTACATTTTTCTTTTTCTGAAGATATTCGCACAGACACTGCTTCACTTTTTTCTAGTATTGAATGTTACACTGGAGACCTTTGTGGCCAGCCTGATTATTTCTCTTAATGATGACTTTATCTTTTTTTCTAGATGCCCAAGGATGCTTTATTATTGAAATCTAATCATTTTATGACATTATGTTTTAGTGTTAATTGTTTTGTATCAGTTTTTCTAGGATTGTGATATGCTTTTTTTCCCTAAGCTATACATTTGGCTTTTTTTTTTTAGTTTATTTCTAGGAATATTTAAATATTTTCTCATTCATGTTTTGGCGTGTTCTTTGTCTCTATTTTTGTATTGGATCTCCTTCATCTACTTCTTTTATATCTATTATATCATTTTGAATGCTGTTATACTCTTTGTTCATTTCCATTTTTTAAATACCTTTTAAAAGTCCTTTATACCATATATTTCTTACTGGGTTTTCATCAGTATTGATTCTTGTATTATTTAGAATAGTGTTTTAGTCTTCAGTTTTTTTTTTTATTTACCAACTAAGCAGTTTTATTCTTACCTTCATTAGCTCATATATTAGAACCATTCTATAAAATAATCTAGTTCATCAGTTTCTTTTTGAAGAAAAAAGAAGGTTCTTCCTAACCTCCTCATTTTTATTTTTATTTTTTTTAAGATTTTATTTATTTATTTGAGAGAGAGAGAATGAGAGATAGCACGAGAGGGGAGAGGGTCAGAGGGAGAAGCAGACTCCCCGCTGAGCAGGGAGCCCGATGTGGGACTCGATCCCGGGACTCCAGGATCATGACCTGAGCCGAAGGCAGTCGCTTAACCAACTGAGCCATCCAGGTGCCCCTAACCTCCTCATTTTTAAAGATTTAGTCTAGATATCATTGCCTCCAGGAAACTCGGACCTTCACCCCACCTCCATTCCCCCATGCAGCAGCTCTCCGAGCCTTCCGCGCTTCTCTGATTATACCACTTAACATACAGTTTTGGACATTCTTGTTGGATTTCTCTGGAAAAAAGTCTACACTTTTGGGCAGTCAGGGACCGTGTTTATTGTTCTTGTTCAGTGATGCATCGCCTGCATCTGGCCTCTATGAATCCTGCCATTTATGTCTTAACTTAGCTTCAAGATGAAGCTCACCAGAAAGAACACAATCTTGTGAGTTGCCAATTACGAACATGCATTGAATCTTTAGGATGGTGCTAAATACAGTTTTGTACTTTTTCCGGTTGTTCAACTGAACGGTTCTAAGTGAAATGGACTCCAGGAGTCCATTCTTTCCCTAATGACCCTCCAGCTTCCTTTTTTTTTTTTTTTTTTTTTTTGCTCTTGCTCTTCCCGAGGGTTCTGGCTCTCTCTGTCTAGCAATCAGCACCTTGGACTTTGATTTGAGACTTTTTTTTAAAACAGGACTGAGAATGCACCGTTGATTACTCAAAGTCTTCTTTGGGAACAGTCTTTAATCTTCAGTTACTTTTGAAGGGTGCTTCTATATGACAGCGATTTTTCTTATTAATATTGCTTGCTCATTATTTTGCAAAAATTACCAATCATCACTAAATACATCAATAAGAATGAAGGTAGTGGGAGGTGGGGGGAGGATGGAATTCTGCTCTGCCAGTCCTAGAAGGTGCTCAGTAAATAGTTCTGGAGTGAAAGAATGAAGAGTATAACTAAGGTGTGCTGCTTGATTTTTTTTTTTCCTCTTTTCTGGGCGTGTATATACGTGTGCACACAATTTTCGAGTATTCCTCTACATGTACATGATATATTTGAAATAACCTAGAAGTTTCATACCTTAAAACTTGAAATGTAGAGAAGGGCATTTTAAGTGGGGCGTATTACCATCCAGTTACCACCTCACATGGTATGAACTGACTCTGAAAATGGATCAAGGTCTACAACTGCAAGGCATTGGAATGATGACCCAGAATGGGATTCAGATCTTTTCACACATGTGGGAGTGGGATGCCATTGAATTCCTTTGGATGGCTCATTACCTGGGAGACTTTCTTATTTAGTAGATCTCCTTGAGCTAGAGAAAGAAAACATGTAGAGGGTGAGGGTCCTGGAGGTCGGAATGGGGGTGCTTTACCAAGGGCAGCACCAAGACAGTAGGTTGCCATAGTAACATAATTCTGTCTGTGAAGTTATCTCCTGGTTTGATATCCCTATCTACTGACTGCGCATTTTTAATAGTTTTAACGTATTATAATTCTTCCTTGTTTATACTCTTTTGGTATCATCACCTGTTTGCCCCTTTCAGTTATGGCATTGCTTTCTGAGTTGCTGTATTGTATTTGAGCTATCCAGTAGGAAGTAGGGAAATAACAGCATAAACAAAAGGAAGTGAGCAGGGACTGGGGGTTCTAGCGTTTGGTGTGTGAAGATGTGCTTACCAGCCCCAGAGACCCATGAATTGAAGCCAAACAAATAACAGTTCTTCGACATCAGGTCCTACGGTCCATCCCCAATCTGCAGCTCTGCACATTTTGCATTTGGGTTCTCCTGTTTTTGTGCCTCTTGAAGCACCTGTCCAACTTGTTGAGGGCAGCTTTGTATGTGTGGGGGGGAGGGAGATGCATGGCTGCTTTCTTCCCTTATCCCCCTCTGCTTTGGAGAGTTTGCAGCTGTTCCTGCATGTTGTTTCAAACAGAGTACCTTCTTCCTAGCTTCTCTAAATCCTACTGTTTTTTAAGATGTAGCTCAAATCCTGCCATTTCTGTGAAGCCTTCTGTGATTTCTTCTGAGTCTTCTACTTCTTTTCGTCTCTGAATCTGAGTGACTGGATTTGAATCCAAGGCCACGCTTCCTCGTGTGAGACGTGTGACCTCGGATGAGTTACTTAACCCCTTAGTGCCTCAGTTTCCTCACCTGTCAAGTGAGAAAGATAATTGTGTCTACTTCATTAAGGTGGCTGTTGTGAGGATTAAATGGGTGTATATATATATTAATTTTTTATTGTTATGTTAATCACCATACATCATTAGTTTTGGATGTAGTGTTCTATGATTCATTGTTTGTGCATAACACCCAGTGCTCCATGCAGAACGTGCCCTCTTTAATACCCATCACCAGGCTAATCCATCCCCCCACCCCCCTCCCCTCTAGAACCCTCAGTTTGTTTTTCAGAGTCCATTGTCTCTCATGGTTGGTCTCCCCCTTCGATTTCCCCCCCTTCATTCTTCCCCTCCTGCTATCTTCTTCTTTTTTTTTTTCTTAACATATATTGCATTTTTTGTTTCAGAAGTACAGATCCGTGATTCAACAGTCTTGCACAATTCACAGCACTCGCCATAGCACATACCCTCCCCAATGTCTATCAAAATGGGTATATATATTTAATACACTGAGTGGTGCCTGTCGCAAAGCACAGTGCCTGCTCAGTAATGATTAGATATTTTTCTTAATACATCCAATATGGCTTCAGACATACACTGATTTTTTTTTTGAATTGGGTTTTTATGGCTGCATTTTATCTCCTCAAGTGAACTTGGGGTAATGTAACTGTGGAAAAAGTATGGGTTTTGGATGTAGACTGCCTGAGTTGGAGTCCTAGTAAGTCCTACTTACTAGCTTTCTGATCTTGGAGAAGTTTCTTAACCTGTATGGGTATTGGTTTTACTGTTGTATAAGGGAATAAGTATACCAAGCTACTGCAGAGTCTTTGTGAGGATGAAATAGATAATGCTTATAGGGTACCAGATACAGTAGATGCCCCTAAATGGAAATGCTATCGTTACCTTTTTTAGGATTCTTTGTTCCTGGGCCCAGATTAAACTCTCATTGCATGTTTGCTAAATGGTCTGGAAGTAAAATATTCTGCTTTGTCAGGCATCTGTCTTTTGCATTATTCAGAAACAGGGAACAGAAAATGAGAACTGCATCTTTGAGCTCTTGAAGTTAACCCCAGCTCAGAATCTTTTCTACCTATCAAGCTGCCCCTTTTTGTTATGTTAGGGCCTAGTCATGGTGATGATGATGATGAAGAGCAGCTACCATTTGTTTTCTAAATATGTGCAGTGTTAAGTGCTAAGTTCTTCACACAAATTATCCCTAGTTGTGTTTACTCTCCTGCTACATTCTCTCCCTGGAGGATCTCAGCCATTACCTTGGCTCCAGACACCATCTATGTCCTGATGACTCCCACATTCCTATCTTTATTCCAAACTTCTTCTGAGCTCTAGATCCATATATGTATCTAAAAACTTGACATCGGCATCTGGATATTCTAGATGCAATGGAAGCTAACAGTTTTCAAAATCAGACTGTCTCTCTAGTTTTCCCCACCTCAACACCATTCTGGTTTTTCTTCTGTGTATCCTGTCTGGATGCATGCCACCCACCAACTAATTATTTACTTGCACCTCACATTGAGAACCCCAGGAAATTTTACTAGTTTTACCTCTGAAATATATAGTAAATCTATTTCTTTCTCTCTTCACTACCACCACCATAGTGGAAGCTACCATTATTTTTTCTGTGGATCATAGATTTCTCACTGGTGTCACCTTTTCCATACTTGATCCCTTCCAATCTGTGTCTTCACCATGCCCAGATATTTTCTGTTTACTTTTTACATTGATGTATGATGGACATATAGTGATATGTACAAAGTGCACTAATCTTAAGGTTATAGCCGGATGAATTTTTCCATACATATATATACTCCTGTAACTATTCCTCAGATCAAGATGTAGACTATTTCCAGCACCCCAGAAGGTTTCTTTGAGTACCCTCTCCATGGTAACTGCTATTTTGCCATCAGATTTTTAAAAGTGATTTTTTGGGGGGGCGGGGAAGGAAAAGTAAAACAACCAAATATTTCACTCTTGTGAATGATAGCCATGTTGTTGTATTTAGTGGGAAGTGTGTTGATGACTGCCACTTAATCTGAAATGCAGATGAAGATTGGGCGCATAGGATGCCTAGATGGATATTTATGTCATGGAGCAAGTCTAATGAATGCAAATAGTGGACTCTTACTGGTGGGATGCAGTTGTTCACTGTACAGTTCCTTAAAACTTTAAGTTAGAAAATTTTCATTCTACATTGTTGGAAAAGGGGGATCTTTGGAAAACACAAACTGGTGTTTCCCTATTCCCTAAACTCTTCAGTGGCTTTCAGTAGTACTTGATATAAAATATAAAATCTTTAATGTGTCCTAAGAAGCTCAAGGTAGCTTGTCCCAGACTTTCCAATTTCTTCCTTCTCCACTCCATCATCCGCACTATGAACAAACCACGCTTGCCGCTTTTCCATTTCTACCAGTATTTGATGTTGAGTGAGTGAATGAACATTTTATTATTTATTTATTTATTTAAAAGATTTTTCTTTATTTATTCATGAGAGACAGAGAGAGAGGCAAAGGCAGAGGGAGAAGCAGGCTCCCCGCAGAGCAGGGAGCCTGATGTGGGACTCGATCTCAGGACCCTGGGATCACGATCTGAGCCGAAGGAAGACGCCTAACCGACTGAGCCACCCAGGTGCCCTGTGAGTGAACATTTTAATAGGTCAGCAGTGCACAACAATGAGGCAGCCTGGGGAAGGGATACTTTTTCAGAAATACAGTCTCAGGCAATATCGTTCGTGTTAAAGGTGGGCAAGACGCCTAGATTCTAGTTTTAATAACATCCAACCACCAATTGCTCTTGCCCCGCTGTAAGCACAACATCTATTTATGGTTAGGTGGGGACACATTATCTCCCCTTGTGATGGGAAGTTCCATGAGGGCAGAAATAGCTTTTTTTTCTGATATGTGTGTAGCACCTGGCACAGTCTCAGTCAGGCATAAAATAGATACTCCAAAAATATTTGTTGAGTGAAGCAATGATGTCATTAAATTGTTGTAACAGCCTTCTGGGATACCAGTTTGATTCCCATTTTGAGATGAAGGAACTGAAGCTCATCAGGGTTAAAATAACTCACTCAAGCCCACGCAGTTAGTAGTCAAGGCTCTAGAATTCATTCCCAGGTTGGTCGGCCTTCAAAGCCCCCTCTCTTCTGTGCTTTCCTGCCTTTCCTCAGGCCTCAGTCCTTATACTCTTTTGTGGAAGTTGCCCTGAGAGTGAAACGGGAAGGGCCTGAGAGAGCCAAGGAGAGAGGAAAGGGTGGCTATTTAGGCATAACGAAGTGCTGGATATTTGTCTACTGGGGTGATTTCCCCTCATAAACTCCTTTCTAGTGGTTGTTGGAAGCTGCAATTTGGAGCCCACACCTGGAAGTGAACAGTGCCCCTGCTGAGCCAGCACTCCTCCCTAAATTGGTGATTCATTTTGGCTAATCACCTTAGTTATACTCATTAGTTTCCTTTTCATTAAGCCAAATGTAATAACTGCCATTTTAGCTGATGTGGTTTTAGGGTTGAATAAAGTACTACAATGGAAAAATTATCAGCATAAATGAAAAAAAAAAAATCTTCCCTAACCAAACTAGCTTAGGACACTCTTACAAAGGGAGGAAATCCTTAGGCAGTATCTGCCACCTGACTTTCCACTGGCTTTTGGACCAAAGCTCTCCCTGGCCCCATCCCTCTGTGAAGTAGGTAGCTGCCTGCATGCTGTGCAGTGAGGGGGCTGGTTAACAGGCCTTGATAGTCCTCAGTACTCCCACCTTAGATATGCCACAGTATTGGAAACCTGCACTGAAAACATGGCTTCAGGGTTAAGGCACCTAAGCCCCTATATTTTTCTCTTTCTTAAAAAAAAAAAAAAAAGATTTATTTATTTATTTGAAAGAGAGAGCGAGCATGAGCTGGAGGAGGGGCAGAGGGAGAGGGAGAGAAGCAGACTCCCTGCTGGGCGTGGCTCCATCTCACAACCGGGAGATCAGGACCTGAGGGGAAATCAAGAGTCACCCAGGCGCCCCGCCCCCCCCAAGGCCCTTATTAAAGTTTAAATCTGTCCTCCAGTGGGGGCCACTCCATTTCTCAGCCATTACCATCTTCATTCATTAGCTCTTGCTCTGTTTCCTTTGCTGTCCGACCTCCTCAGCTTTTCCCAGCTGAGCCCACAGATTCACGAAACTACAGATTGCACTGTGCTTCCTGAGCCAGTCCTGAATGAGGAAAGAAATAAAATCACAATTATGAACATTTAATGAGTGGTTACTGTGTGTTAAGTACCCTGTTAAGTACTTGACATATACTGTGTCAATTGAATTTTTCTAACAACCCCGTGAGATAGTTTTGTCATGCTTGTTTTGTGGAGGTACAGAGAAGTTGAGCATCTTGCCTAAGGTTACACAGTGTGCACAAGCTAGAATTTTAATCCAGACGGCTTGATCTCAAGAGTCCATAGTCTTAACTGCCTTGCAGTGCTGCATGTGTCTGCCTCAGTCTGACCGTTAGTGATCTCCAGCCCTGGTGTACGTGTTTGTGAACTCCGCACCCCTGTATGGTCCTTAAGTCCCAGAATGAGAAGAACAGAGGCTGAGCAAAACAGATGCCCTTCAGAATTGGCCTAGTGGAAGGCAAGGGTGACTAAGCCGTTGTGTTATAGATTTCTAAGTAGCTATTATAGTAACAATCACTATTGTGATTACAGTTACTATAGTAACTGTCACTTATTGAGTGACAAGCACTGTGCTATATCCCTTATTTGTATTAACTCAAGTGGAGGTGGTAGTTTCAGAGGTCCCGTCTAGATTCCCATCTTGTCATCCACATTACCCAGGATCATCCAGGATAGGATCCCATTAGGAACATTGACTCAGTTAACTGGGGCTCTAATACCCTACAGATTCTTGCCAGTACCTTCCTAGCGGGTTAGATCCTGTTCCCTTTTGGTCAGCTACCGGTTTAGGAACTTACTCTATATGGCAGAATTGGTTACAGCCTGACTACTGACTGTCTTTGATGTATTTAGTTACTTGGATTCCGAACTGATTCACTGACCTTATTGGGTAATAGACCAAAACTGAATGCTTTCTGGTTTTGAAGAGAAACTCACATGCCCTTTGGGAGCGTTAGCTGCCCTTTCTAAGCTAACCTGTGCAATTAATTTTTCAATTTCTATCTACACTAGCCCCATCATCTTTCCAATTAACAAAGGTGCCTTCTTGGCAAGGTCCCAGCATGCAAAGGTCCTAAGCCTCCTTGAATTTCGACAATGGCTAGTCAAGTGTAAGACAACTTAGACTTTTTTTTTTTTGATGGGATTTTAAATGTCTTATATGCTCTTTAGCAAAATTCAGAGAAAGATTCAGAAGCGCAATGAATCATGTGAAACTTCCATTTCCCTTTAGACTGCTGCATTTAAAACAATTTTTTTATTGAAGTATGATTGACAAAATTGTATGTCCAACTATTGCATTTGAAATTACCTTGGTAGAGTCCTCTCCTCCATTTTCCATCCATCTACCAAATATCACTAACCATATTTTCCCCCTCAGCTTGACTTGCCAAAGGATGCTTTAAGACATTTATCTAAAGGCACAAAAGTTGGCACATAAAACCATTATATTTGAATTGACTGAGGTAAAATAATATGATTTTACTTAATAAATACGGTAGAGCTCCTAACCCATTCTTTAAAAAATATGTGCTCTACATCTTTTCATTATTTTTTTTTTAAGGATCTGATTTATTTATTTGAGGGAGAGAGAGAGAGAGAGTGAGAAACAGCACGAGAGGGGAGAGGGTCAGAGGGAGAAGCAGACTCCCCGCTGAGCCTGCAGCCCGATGTGGGACTCGGTCCCAAGACTCTGGGATCATGACCTGAGCCAAAGGCAGTCGCTTAACCTGAGCCACCCAGGTGTCCTCATTATTTTTTTGTAAAGATTTTTAAATTTATTTGAGAGAGAAAGAGAGAGAATGAGAGAGAGCACAAGGAGGCAGAGTGGCAGGCAGAGGGAGAAGCAGGCTCACTGAGCAGGGAGTCCGATGAAGGGCTCGATCCCAGGACCCTGAGGTCATGACCCGAGCCGAAGGCAGACGCTTCACTGACTGAGCCACCCAGGCGCCCCATACATCTTTTCATTATTGACAGACATCTGGGATGTCTTGCATGGAACTAGCCATACTCCTATGCCCAGACCATTCATACTTGTTCACTGGTGACTGGGTTGGAGGGGGGCCGACTCTGATAAGTGAGGGAGAATATCTATCTAGTTATTGTTTGGATTAAACTCATAACTTTGGCATGATGAGCTTCATGCCTTAATTTACTGAGTTTCCCATCATGTTTCCACACTTGCTTATATATGCAGGTACATTCTTTTCACTCCTCTCCTTCACCTTGAGTTTATAAATGCATTTTGGTTCATGTGCAAAAACACCTTTGTGCAGGTGCCAAGAGCTCTGAGGCCAGGAATCATGAAGTGTGCCACCTTAAGATGTGAAGTGTCATAACATTTTGATGTAAAGCTGTTTAGGTATACAAAAGGAGTATCTCTTGTTTTGTGATTTGCAGGACAAAAAAATAATGCACATGATGTACTTGGAAAATTGAGCTTTTATGGTATTAGAAAGAAAGCTAAAAGAAAGAACTAGGCCATCCTTAGGCAAGATTTGTTTAGCATGCCATTATTCAGCAATTCCTAGGGATCAGGATTGTCTTTCAGTGTGTACATGAGCCAGTTTCTTCAGATGAGCCCCAGCTATCACCCTAGACACTGAATGGGGTTTCCCTACACAATTCTGTAGATGAACCAACTGTATTTGACATGCCAAGTCTGTTGTCTAGATGTGTTTCTTAAAGTATGTTTTATGAACCACCACTAGCAGAACTGTGTGGGGCATTTGTTGAGCAGGAACATTTCTGGGCCCTACCCTAGTCTTAAGGAGTTGGAATCTCTGGGCCCACGCGGGCTCCAGACATCTGCATATTGAACAGGTGCTCCTATTCGGACAACCAGTGCTCAACACTTGGAATGCTTTTTCCCTTATTCTTGCCTGTGAATCTCCTGCCCATCTTTCAGGGCCCATATCAAAGGGTATGCCCTCATTGAAGCCACCTTGATGCACTCTTCTCATGCCCCAAAGAGAAGTTGGCTCTGGAATGTGGAACATAGGAATATCAGAACCGGGATGCAAGGCATAGTCCGTAGCACTGAAATGGGACAGCATGGAGGGAGCTGCGAGGCAGACTCTTGAGTTTTATAGGGAGATTTTGCCCCAGGTTGTGCAAGTGAATATACTACTGCGTTGGATAGAAGCTGGATAATCCCCTGCGAAAGTAACTGCGATCCTGATTGGTCAGAACGTTACATTCGAGTTCCATAGCAACCATGTGTGAGGAGGAGGTTTGGTGGCCATATCAGGACAAGGAAGTAGGAGGAAAAAAGAGAAAATGCCCACTTGACAGCAGCCTCAAGAGTGGGGAAGGATAAAATTATTTTAAGAACCTCACAAGATACTTGCAGGAAACTTATTAAATATATTACTTGCACATGTATATAGCATTTTTTGAATGTATATATCCTGGGTTTCGGTTACTATTTGTTACTGTTTTCTCACCCATCAGTTGTGAAGCATCACTATTGTCACGTGGAGGTGTGAGAAAATGTTTGGTGGTAAAGAGAGGCTCTCATATTTTGTGAAAATAGCTAGAAACTATTAACCTTGTGTTTGAGTCGATCAGGCTGTGGTAAAAGAATACCCTAGACTGGGTGGCGTATAAGCAACTGAAATTTATTTCTCACTGTCCAAGATGAGGGTGCCATTGTGGTTTCTTTCTTGGTTGAGGCCCTGCTCTCAGGTTTGCTGGTGGCTGTCTTATTGCAGTGTCCTTACATAGCGGGAGGGGTTGAGAGAACTGTGCTGCTCATGAACTGATCACCTCCCACGAAGATCCTTCTAATACCTTCACATTGTCAGTTAGGAGCGCAACATGTCCAATCTGTGGGGGACACAAATATTTAGCCCGCCAGACCTATTTATGAGGTAAGACAGTGTACAAACAGTTTGAGAAAGTCTCCTGAAAAGAAAGTCACTCATTGCAGGGTAGTTACCTGTTGATATCTGAAGTTCTCATGATGTAAAAGGTAAATCCTAGCAGTGCTGGCCTTGGCCTTGGTGGGAGGAGAAGCAGTTTGTTTCCCCCTCCAAGGTCACCATTCTGAGACTCTCTGTCTTCTGTTTCTGCTCGCCTTCCCATATACTTCTTACCTCTGGCACCCAGCAGGGCTTGCTACCCCCATCAGATGGTGGAGTGTGATCTTTCTTGTTGCCAGAGAATCTGTGGTTTGCAGATGAGTCATTTCAGCTTGAGCTTGTGCTCTTTTCCTATCAATTTTCTGTCATGCTAAATGAGGTACCTGGCATCCACGGATATTAGGCCTATCTCCCAACTGTTATAAGGAGGCAGAAAAGAAATGACAAAAGGTTATGTATTGGTAAAAATCATGCTGGGTGTCACAGTGCTCATTGCTCTGAAATATAAGAGCTGTTACATTTTTCAAAAGCCAGTTTAATGATCTTCCTCATTTTAGGAAGCAAAAGCATCTAATTAAAAGGACTTGGCAAGGATAAACTGTCATCTACAAATAAACTGCTTTGTGACATGCAATGATCTGGTTGCCTTGAGCTCTCAGATTCCCTGGGTATGAACACAATAAATAGTTTTAGTCTTGTGAAACACAGTATAAGCAAAACCTTTGATGCACTTAGCCACCAACAGAATTCCCGTGTGATCATGTAATGACAACTCTATTTTCCAAAGCCCTCATCTCATACTTGGGGAAGCTGAGGCCTAGACAGTTCTCGAATCACAAAATATCAATGTTTGAGGGCCTTGTAATCTAGTCAAGGAACTAGTTTAAGGTTACCTCTTAGCTACCAGAGGAGGCAGAACTACATTCCTGAGAGAATGTATCATCCTTGTTACTTTTTAAGTATTTACTATGTTCTTAGCAATGTTATAACCTTTTTCAAAAAAGATTCATTTATTTAATTTAGAGAGAGTGAGAGAGCATGAGCAGGAGGGGAGAGGGAGAGAGAATCTCAAGCGGATTCCATGCTCAGTGTGGAGCCTGATGCAGGGCTCAATCTCAAGACCCTGAGATCATGACCTGAGCTGAATCCAAGAGTCAGAGGCTTAACCGACTGAGCCACCCAGGTGCTCCTAACCTTTTCTCACAAATAGGAAATTATTTCCTCTTGAAGATTGAGAGAGAGCAAGCAAAGGAAACAGTCAACAAAACCAAAAGACAACTGACAGAATGGGAGACGATATTTGCAAATGACATATCAGATAAAGGGCTTGTATCCAAAATCTATAAACAACTAATCAAACTCAACACCCAAAGAACAAATAATCCAATCAAGACACAGGCAGAAGACATGAACAGACATTTCTGCAAAGAAGACATCCAAATGGCCAACAGGCACATGAAAATGTGCTCCACATCACTCAGCATCAAGGAAATCCAAATCAAAACCTCAATGAGATACCATCTCACACCAGTCAGAATGGCTAAAATTAACGTCAGGAAATGACAGATGTTGGCGAGGATGCGGAGTAAGGGGAACCCTCCTACACTGTTGGTGGGAATGCAAGCTGGTGCAGCCACTCTGGAAAACAGTATGGAGGTTCCTCAAAAAGTTGAAAATAGAGCTACCCTATGACCCAGCAATTGCACTACTTGGTATTTACCCCAAAGATACAAGTGTAGGGATCCAAAGGGGCACCTGCACCCCAATGTTTATAGCGGCAATGTCCACAATAGCCAAACTATGGAAAGAGCCTAGATGTCCATTGACAGGTGAATGGATCAAGAAGATGCGTTATAGATATACAATGGAATATTATGCAGCCATCAAAAAAAAGGAAAATCTTGCCATTTGCAATGACGTGGATGGAACTAGAGGATATTACGCTAAGGGACATAAGTCAGTCAGTGAAAGACAAGTATCATAGCTTTTACGGCTGTTCTTGGGCATTCTCTGTACTGTGGTTCAGGCTGCCATATATAGGGAGTTGCAGTCCTTACCCTCATCTGTAGCTACCTCTCTCAGTAGATTGGAACCAGCTTTCCTTATCTCCATCCAGAAAGCCTATGACAGCCATAACTGTGGCTCCGTACTCATTGGCGACTAGGTAGTTTGAGCCTGTTCCAGGGTCCTAGGCGTCCTTTTTTTTTTTTTTTCTTAAAGATTTTATTTATTTATTTGAGAGAGAGAGAGAATGAGAGATAGAAAGCACGAGAGGGAAGAGGGTCAGAGGGAGAAGCAGACTCCCTGCTGAGCAGGAAGCCCGATGCGGGACTCGATCCCGGGACTCCAGGATCATGACCTGAGCCGAAGGCAGTCGCTTAACCAACTGAGCCACCCAGGCGCCCCCTAGGCGTCCTTTTTAAAAAAAAGCCTATTGTTGGGGCACCTGGGTGGCTCCGTTTTCTAAGTGTCTGCTTTCGGCTCAGGGCATGATCTCAGGGTCCTGCAGTCGAGTCCTGTGGCGGTCTTTCTGCTCAGCAGGGAGTCCGCTGTTCTCTCTCTCTCTCTCTCAAATAAATAAAGAAATAAATAAAATCTTAAGAAGAAAAAGAAGCCTCACATTGGGCCTAGTTTGATGGAATGAATATATGTCAATCCAGTCCTGTACCTGGAAGGACTATTCAGTGTTCACATCACCTTGCCCATAGCTTTCTCCTGGGATGTGTTAGTTTAAGCACCTGGCACACTCCTGGGTCTTTGTACCACAGAGCTGCCTAATCCTTGTAGTAGGCAATCACCGTTCCTGAGTGTGCCACTCCACTTAGAGGAAATTAGTTACCATTGTGCCCAACAAGGTTTGTCTGAGCCTGGGGTCTTTGAGATAGCAGTGGGAGAAAAAGGCTAGCAACTCTAGCTTCATAGTCTGGCTCTGGATTATACCTTCTGTCTTGTTGCTTATTCTATATCTCTCTCACCACAGCCTCACCATGTCTGTCTTGTAACCATTGTTGCCCTAGTTTTTTACCTGATTCCTTGGCCTTTTATTGCTTTGCCTTTAGGCCTGGTTTTCTGGTGGTGGAGGCCTGCCCTCACAAGCTCTCAAGCTTGTAGGCCTCATGGTCATCCTGACTTGCTTCAGCCAGAGCCACTCTGCTTATATGTTTTACAGACTGAGGTACTGTGTAATAATTGTCTTTTTTCAGGTTGGGGTGATGCAAAGTGCGTATTTCACCACTAAAGATAAAAGATCTTTTTGAATGTCATTGCCCTCCAGGGTGTGTAAGGGACCGTCTCTGATTCTGTTTTCAGGGTGTATAATCACCTCAAACATTCACAGCATATTTAATACTTTTGATGTGGTTTCTGTCAAAACACTCATACTTAGGGGGTGAATTTCCAGGAGCATTTGTGAATAATAAAGGTCCAATTCCTTGAGAGCCCCTAGACAAACATTTTAAGCATTTTGAAATTATTTTGTTGCATGGCTTTTACAAGTATCCTGAGCTAGTATGGGGTGGAAGTATTAGGCAAAAACCAGTGGTAAGATCAGGTACATTTGTGAAAGCCAAGCCATTTGACTTGCTGGTTGTTTATCTCTGCTTCTGCTATATTACTTAGAACTTATAATATATAGCATTAATACAGAGAAATTTGATGATAGTGGTGTCAGAAATGATCAAAGAACACAATAAACAAATGACAATAGGAACATTAAAGTTCATGAGGTAATGGAGATTGAACACATGCATTCACCATTGAAACCTCTTGGTGTTTGAGGATGAGATTAGGTATAATTGTTTTGTTCTTTAAAAATGGTATTATTTAAACACCCCGAGTTTTTTCAGCATGTTTGCTTAGGAGAAGTACATGGAAATTGAACACTAATTCTCAGAAAATGCTTGGAGTAGATGATGTGTGGTACAGGAGGGGAGATGACAGAGGGGGAAGAACGATGTTGTTGAAGGCTTTATGAGCAATTCAGTCTCAAAAGCAATTTGCATTGCATAAAATGTTTTCCCCATACATAGCAAGCAGTGGTATATCTACTTTATAGATCAACTATGTATTATTTTGTCCAGTGAACTGGTGGGAATAGCTGATAACTGTCAAACCAAGGAAATGAAATTCTTGACATGTGTCTGAATGTATTTTGCAATTCTAAAAGTGATTCCAGCTTTATAGCTTTGAAGAAGACAGAACATTTCTCTGCTAATCTGTATTGGTGATTTTCCAAATGGCAAAGCTTTGGAGGTAAAGATAATAAGTGGCACTGATTGGAACACCTTGGGGACTATTGCATTAGTTAAACAGCTTGAATAATAGGATATATTTAAAACACCAAAACTCTGTTACTATCGAGTACACTTACTGGTATCATTTATTCTTTTACTTACTTAACAACTATTTATTAAACATGTACACGCCAGGCCTGGTTTAAAGTGCTGAGAATATAGCAATGAACAAAACAACAAGACTCTACCATCATCAAACTTGATTTCTAGCAGAGGGAGAAAGACAGAATCAATTACAATGTAATAAGAATTAGAAATATTAAACAACATAGCTCAATAGGGTTCCTCCTAGTGGAGCTTAGTGAGTAGCTAATGATCTATAATTTTCTTATATGTTATTGGCAAACAAGGGACTACTTGTAAAATGGTTGAAATAGTTGGTTAAAAGTATACATAAGCTCCTTGAAATTTTGCCTATATTATTTAGCATAATAAACTTTTTTTTCTAGATCACAAATTTTGTATTACTGTGGTCTACGTTAATGAGGTTCTCTTATAGACTAATATGTAGATCTATATTTGTCTTTTGTCTTATGGTATCTTAAGGTGAAATCTTAACTCTTGAAATTGGCATTAGATGATATATCAATAGTGGTAAAGCATATAACGTAGTTCCTTCAGTTTGCTAAGGAAATAAAAATCAAAGCAAATGTGGGTTAGACAAGGCTTTGGGAGATGTGTATTTTGGCAGAGATCACAGGAGATCAATATTTATTGCTTACTTTGCCTTTTTTTTTCCTAAATATAGGCTCCATGCCCATCGTGAGGGTGAAACTCAGCACCCTGAAATCACAAGGCGCGTGCTGTACCGACTGAGCCAGCCAGGCAGCCCACTTACGTGGCCTTTTAATCCTAGGCTAGCAGAGAATGCCTTTCTCCATGTACAAGTAGAATTTTAAAATCTTTCTTCTAAAATCTAGTAATGTATTCCATAGGACTTGATTGAGCATGCACTATTTGTAAACAGGAGTGTGTGTGTGTGTGTGTGTGTGTGTGTGTGTGTGTGTGTGTGTGTGTGTGTTTGTGTGTAACAGGGCAAGAAGAAAGGAAGAAGTCACCGTGGGAAAGAAGAAAGTGTGAATTGAGTCAGGTCTCAATATAGTCGAATACATATGCTTAGGTAAATAGCATAAAAATATTAAAATGATAAGTTCCTGGTTAAAAAAAAGTAAAAGAAAATTCTATGCGAGTTAAGGTGAGGAAGGGAGTTGTCATTTCCACCTAACGACAGAAAGTTTCATGCAGGAGGATGCCTGGGTTTTCTTATCTTTCCTTTGATGTTCTACTAAATTGAGACAAATAGCTTGCATATTATAATTTGATGGGCACGAAATGTCTACATGCACAAAAATGTATCCCTTCCTGACCTTGCTATAGGATGTAAAATTCCCATTTTTTTGAACTTTTTGGAAGTTTATATTATAGCCAGTTGTGCTTAAAATGGATGGAAGAACATCCAAAGCCAGTCACCGCCATTAATGTCTTTGTTTAGATTTATTTCTGAAATAAACCGTAAAGAGAAAAGTCCTGAGGAAAGAGGACGCAGGACTGGGAGGTTCTCCTTGTAGTGCGGTGTGGAAAAAGAAAACGGGGGTCAGGAATAGTTTGGAATGGCAGCCTAGGAGAAGGGTCTTGACCTGCATAGGCAGATGACAGTATGATTTTTTTGGGTACTTGGTGCTGGGGAGTGCTGAACGACCAATAGAAAACTTAGAAGTTTGCCTGAACAGGTGTTTTTGTTTTTTGTTTTTTTTTCCCCTGGAATGGTTGTTTTCTAGTGTTTCCTATTTTAGTGGATGGCAGCTTCATCCATCTGCTCATAGAAACTGGGAACCTGGAGGAAGGTATAGATTGGAGTCAGCCATGCCCTTCCTTCTGTTTCTGTTGCTCTACTCTGTTTGCCATGAAGGAGAGGAAACACATACTGGAAGCTTAGGCCATAGGTAAAAACAGGTGCAGCCTGTCTTTTAAAATACTGTAATATTGTCTTGCATATTAGAAAATGCTAGAGTGAAAAAGGTCCCTTACCTGGGTGGCTCAGTCATTGAGCATCTGCCTTCTGCTCAGGTCATGATCCCAGGGTCCTCGGATCGAGTCCCTCATTGGGCTCCCTTTACCGCAGGAAGCCTGCTTCTCCCTCTCCCACTCCCCCTGCTTGTGTTCCCTCTCTCACTCTCTCTCTCTCTCTGTCATGTAAATAAATAAAACCTTTTAAAAAAATAAAATGCCAATGAATTATCTGTGAATGTAATTTTTATAAAATATAATTAATCCTATGTCATTTTTCTATTCATATTTACATAGCTATAGATTTCTCTGGGATTTTTGAAGATGAATTGGAGTTGCATATTATATCTAAACCCCTCAACATCTACACTGGGTAGTACCTCTGAGAACAGATTGTTGATATTTTTCAACTAATGTCCAGCCTTTGATTAACAGTATATATACACATGTAATGTGCATGACTCTTGCTTCTTAATTCATACCAGACCTCCAGCTCCTTGCAAAGCCTATAACCCCATCTTGCTCTTCCTTATCTGTGCCTGTTATTTCTCAGTGTGCAGATACAACTTGCAAACCCACAGAGTTTATGTTGTATGCTTCTGCTGGGCAGTTCTCCTTCTGTACTTTCTTCCACCTGGCACTAGTCGTCCCCCCACTGCCCTCCGGCCACTGCTGTTACTCTGTGAGGCATTGTAGTGTACTGCGTGTGTGCTGGTCCTTGGTACTTGCACTCTACAGACTCTGAGCGGGGCCCCATCATTGCCGCATTACCTCTTAGGGCAAATGGCAGTCTCATGCTGGGTGTTGCTGCTCTTCCCTTGGATCCTCTCACTCCTTGTCCGGGTGCCCCCTCTGAGAATTTATCAATTTTAAGATTATTGATTTATTTATTTGAGAGAGAGAGAGTAGAGTGAATGAGAACACCAATGGGAGGGAGAAGCAGGCTCCTCACTGAGCATGGAGCCCCATCTGGATCTCGATCCCAGGACCCCGGAATCATGACCTGAGACGCTTAACCCACTGAGTCACCCAGGCATGCCCCCCCCCACTTTTCTGGTAATTCAAAGCACTGATGTTAGCACAGGAAAGCAGTTCTTTGTGGCAAAGACACCCCTTTTGTCATGTACAGTTAGAGGAGTTCCAGAACAATGCTCATCTACCAGTGTGTTAGAGCTTTTTGTGGAAACAACGTTTTGCAACTTTTACACACATTTTTCTCTCTTCGTGGGACTCCTAGGTATCGATGGGGCTAGGCCCAGGATGGATTGGAGTGATGGTCCAGTATTCAGTGTGTTATAACCGCTCCATTCAGATCATTCAGGCTTTGTTGCACAAACTCTTTTGTCTTTTCCCATTCATGTGTCTCTTTCTATGGGGTGTTTTTTCTCTCAGATGCCCATCCTACCGGATTTGTTCAGGGATTTGTTAGCACAGCAATGGTGATAGTTGAGGTTCATGCTTGGCTCACTTTGATCGAGAAGAGGCCATTTGGTTTTATGGTACCCAGTGTTCCTTCTTCAAAGGTGTCAGTCATCAACAAAGACAAGTCCTGACTAGAATCTGATTTTCCTTATGAAAAAAAAAATGTGGTTCAAGATGGCAAATTAACCAGTAGGAGCTATAACATACTGTGGTTTTAAAATACACGTTTACATTTCCCACGTAAAGAATGCCAATCACCACCCAAAGCGTCAATTACTATTGCTTTGCCTGTTTGGATTTATGCCGCACATTGTTATTATTTCCTTTCTGGATTCTGTCAGCATATTAATAAGATAGTGTGGCCAAAAGATATCGCTTTTTAGCAAAATCAGGCAGCTTTGGAAAGCCACACATCCATCTGGATATATTTTCAAAATGCATGGCTGCAAGGAAAACTCAACCCTGTTGCTGAGATCAAACCTTTTATTACCTAGTGATTGAGTGTTGCTAATGCTGGAATTTATAGAAAAGCCTGCATTAGAGCATTTCGAGTGTTACACGGAGGTTATTTCAGTGATATCCCAAGCCTTAACATTTTTTATGGGGAAGGTTTGAGAGTTTGGGTCAGATTTGAGTGATTTAGACTAATGCTCACGGGTTCAGGTTCCAACCACGTTGATAAACCAAAGCTAATGTAATCAAATAGAGGAGTTTTCCTTGCAGCCCAGTGCAGTTTCCAACGTTGATAAATGGGATAAATTTGGAAGAAACAGAGTTTATCAGGTAATACCCAAAGTACAAGTCAATTTCCTAGCTTAATAATAAAAAAATAGAGATATTTCAGCTAGTTTAAACTAAATGCATCTGAAATGCTATGATCATTTCTTGTATAGAAAGGAAGAGATATTTTCCTCCGATTCTGTGAACATTAATTACTCAGTTTCTATGAGTTAGGCAGTGTATGAGATGCTTACACTATGGTAAAATCTTACTTACAAATGTCTGTGATCCTAAAAACCACTTTCTTTCTCTTTTTCTTTTTTTTTAAAGATTTATTTTTGTATAAAGAGAGAGACAGGCAAGAGAGGGAACACAGGCAAGGGGAGCGGGAGAGGGAGCAGCAGTTTTCCCGCCAAGCAGGGAGCCTGATGCGGGGCTCGATCCCAGGACCCTGGGATCATGACCTGAGCTGAAGGCAGACGCTTAACGACTGAGCCACCCAGGCGCCCCTAAAAGCCACTTTCTTAAGTACCTCTCAATATTCATAGAGATTTTAATTGTTTTTATTTTAAATAGCTTAGTAATTACAAGATATGTTTATTGTAGAAAATTAGAAAACTCTGTGAAACTAGATTTTTCTAAAAAATCACTCATAATTTTGTTGGCCCAGAAATAACCATTGCATCATCCAGGTGAACATCTTTCCAAGCCTGTTTCTATGAATATACTTCCATTTTAGAAGGATACAGTTCTTTTTTGTTTTTTTTTTTAAGATTTTCTTTATTCATTTGAGAGAGAGGGAGATCTCGAGTGGGAGAGGCATAAGGAGAGGGAGAAGCAGGTTCCTTGCTGAGCAGGGAGCCTGACATGGGAATCATTCCCAGGACCCAGAGATCGTGACCGGAGCTAAAGGCAGACACTTAACCGTCTGAGCCACCCAGTTGCCTCTGTAAGGATATAGTTCTAAAACAGCTTATTCTTTTCCCAACTTCCCTTCCTTTTAAGTATACTATGCTAATTATTATTTAACTTCATCATGATTATTTAAAATCAGGATTATAAACAGTAGTTGTTTTCTTCTTTTAGCCTAAAGTTGCTATATGAAGTCTTCATTCTGGATATCTAGGAGATATAGCTGATAGGCTATTTTGAATCTAAAGAGAGCTTCAGGGCTCAATGAAATCTGTACCACAATAGAGCAAGTATACACATGTTCAGTGATTGTTGTGAACCACCTATGTACTGTCATCTGCAGAAATGGTCTCCATATTTTATTCTTGGCAGGGGTATTTTGAAAGAATGCTTCAGTCTCAAGGATGGGTTATAAGTGTATTTATTTGAATAGGTGATCTGAAACAAAGTTGTGACCTTACGTTTAGCTTTTGTTACTAATTTGCAGAGTAGTTGATTGCTTATAGATTATGAATTGAAAGGTATTGGAAAATAGAACAAAAGTAGCTCTCCAGGTATTTTTCTTACCTTCCAGTTCAGTGGTATATGAATTAACCACTTGACCCTTTTCCTGGATATAGGTATTAAAGGTCACTATGGAAATGAGAAAGTGTTATTTGGGAAGGGAAGCACAGTGAACTGCCAACATCCAAAAACACCTGAGTTTGAATGAGAACTGGAACGCAGCAAATAGCCCAGTGCCTGGTATATAGTAGTTGAATGATAACTAATTTGTTACTTGAATGTTGAGTGGAAGTTCACACAGCTTGAATGGAAATGGTTCAGAAAGTAATACAGAAGAAAATCAAATAGAAATAATGGCTTCTCTGCTGGTCTCAGTTCACTGGTCACAGCTTCTGGAATGATGACTATCCCAAACAGAAGAGGTGAGAAAAAAGTGTGTTGTTACTTTTGCTCCTTTGCAAAAGTCATTTGGATTGGAGATTGAATTCTTTAATCCAATTTGAGGTAAATATTAATCCTACAATGATTAAACAAGAACTAGGTATCTTTAAGGGTAAGAAGAGATACCAAGTTTTCTGGATTGGGCTAAATTTATAGTCAGGGTCAGCAAGACAATTCTCACCTAAGGTTATGAGAGTACAGTTTTTTTTTTTTTTTTTTTGGTTAAAGATTTTATTTATTTGTTTATTTGAGAGGGAGGGAGCAAGTGACCATGCAAGAGCACAGGGAGGGAGAAGCAGACTCCCCACTGAACAGGGAGCCTGATGTGGGGTTCGATCCCAGGACCCTGGGATAATGACCTGAGCTGAAGGCATTCGCTTAAGTGCCCTAGCCACCCAGGCGCTGCTAGACAATAGTTTTCTGAGTGCGGTTACACACCTGATTCATGGTTGACTTTACGTGTGGTTGGAGCTTTAGATCAAGAGTTTTCTCATCTACTTAAAGGAAAATCACTCTGGCATCTACACACTGCAGAGTATAGGATTATGAAAAGACAAGAAACAAGCTGAGCAATGTTTGATAAAGAGGAAAGAATTAGGGCTCCCCTGGTACCATCTTGGCCGGGAGTCCGGAGATCATCCTGAGTAGAGCTCTCTCCAAAAAGGAGAAAAGTTAGTGTAGCTTAAAAGGAGGTGGAAGGTTACCAAAAGATAAGACTATTTCTTTGCCACTTGACCGAGGCTGGCAGAGTATTCTACCTTCCTATAGCTCAGGGGTCTAAGTTTCAGGATATAACATTGGGTTTGCTTCTACTTTCTCTTCTCACTTCTTGGATTTTATTCTATCTTTTCTCTCTTCCCCTTTGTATAGGCCAGAACATTTTGTAATAGCTTTGAATGATGAAAATAGGATGTAAGTGTTAAAAAAAAATGCCAGTAAGTCATAATTCAGTTCACAATTAACCTTCCTGCCTTCAGATTTTCATTTTATGCATAGATATTTTAGTTCTGAAAATTCAAATTACAGTATGGATGTGAGGGAAAACCGAATAAAGGTAAACCAATGCACTTTAATATGTGCTCAAATTTAATGTATTCATTTTTTTTTTTTAGAAACATATTTAAAAATGTGTGGCTCTTGTCTTTGGTGAGAGAGAAGTTGAAAAAAAAAATCTATGCATTCCAGGAAGCATCCCAATTTTAATTAAAAATGCCAGGCTAATTTGTCTCCCTCCCAGAGCCACCGATATTTTGCCTTTGGGCTGTTGTGGAGACTTGTCTGCCATTTGTCTGAATATAAATAACTCTCATTTTCACACTTGTCTTTTCTTGCAGTGTGTCAAAATGGATGCTTATAGCGGTAAATTAATTTCATATCTGGAGAGCAGATACATATATATATATAGAGAGAGCAAGCGAGTGCAAGCAAGCTTGTGTACAATTTCTCAACAAAAGACTATTTTATCTGTTATGTGAAAACAAGAAAGCATATTGTCTTGGGGGCCCTCAAGACCACCCTTAGATTGGGTGATTCGCTAAAGGGACTCCCAGAATGTCGAAAAACTGTACTTAGTGCTATGGTTCATTACAGTGAAGGGATACAGATTAAAATTAGCAAAGGACAAAGATGCCTAGGGCAGGGTCTAGGAAAAACTGGGCACAGGCTTCATGTTGTCCTCTCCCACTGGAATGGTGCACACATTTAATTCTCCCTTCAACAATGTGTTCTGACGTTTGAAAAGTGTTGATGCCAAACAGGAAAGCTCCTTGAAACCTTGGTGGCCAGGATTTTATTAGGATTTAGTCATAGAAGCATTGAGCTCCGCATGACTTACCTTAGCTCTACTCATTCTCCAGCACCACCATCCCCTACCCCCAGATCTAACAGATAACCGTGTGGCCTCGGGCCCAACATATCGAAAAGAAGTTAAATCATATTCTTTCTGGTGTGGAACAAGGCCCCAGGTTACAAAGACACTGTCAGGAAGGATATTCCAGTGGTCTAGAGGTAATCTCCCAGAAGCCTATCAAAGGTCATCCTGAAGACCTTTGGATTGCGCGACATTTGAATAGGCTCGGCCTGCTGAATTAGCTCTTTTGTGCATGGTCATGGTGCCAAATACAGAGGCTTTTCACATAATTCTGAATGCTGAATTACTTCTTTGGGAAAAGTGTCAAGGCAGTACGATTCCATTGTCCTCAAAACATTGCCGGGAAGCAGACAACGTGGCCTTACGTTGAAGGGGCCTCTTCTGTGGTGTCCCAATGCTAAGTGCCGGTGAGTGGGTGGGTGGACTAACTAGAATTGCGGAGGCTAGTACTAGAGGCCGGAGTTGTGTTAGTTGCGTTAAGAGTCAGTAGTTTTAGTTTTTTGTGTGTTCCGGTTTTCTCTAGAGGTTCCTTGTTGACAGTGGTAAATATTTCTCGTAAGGGGAAATAGAACCCGGTTACCTTTTCATCTTCATAAATTTCTTTATCCCGTTATACAGCATGTGATCTAGCAGAGATGAAACAATAAGGGTTTGATGGATGGAAACATTTTTGTTTGGAAAAAGGAAGAACAAAGGTCTCGGGCACAGAGTGCTAAAAATGGTAATCTTGGGACCATCCATGGGGATTCCTGAGAATCATGGGAGCGTTCTGACGATAAGGCCACATGGGGATTTTTAATCACTGTGAATCCAATGTGATGATCTATTTTTCCAACTTCCCAAAATTTTTGGAGGGTAGGCCTTTCTGCTATGATTTATTTTTAGGCTTTGTGTTAACCTGTCAACCATACTTGATTTCAATCATTTAGAAGAATATAACGGATGTACAGGGTATATGGGTATTCATGGCTTATATCTGAGACCTGTAACCTATGGTAACAAGATTAGTTCCAGACCTCACGTATGGACAAAACAGGAATGGATCCAGTGCTGGGAATTTAAAGGAAAGCCATGGAATTTGATTGCTGAAAGGTGAACTGGGCTGCAAGGGTAACATACCTGATCTCCTTCAACATAGATAAGGTTTAGTGAGATGATCAGCATGCCTTTCTGTTAGGAATGTATGTTTTATTTTTAGAAAATTGGAATTGCCTAGAAAATACAAAATTATAACTCAGATGTGTTTAGAACTAAACTGAATCCTGCCTGTGTGATTGGGAACCTAAATGTATAATAGGGCACCTTGAAGGAGCATTGGGTAAACAGAGTTGAATTTACATGGTCCTTGAGTATTAATAGTGATGCCTGAGCATGTTTAATAAACAGAAAACTTCGTAAGAAGAGCTCACTATCAAAATCGTGAGGTATGCTAATACATTTTTGGAGCAGGTCTGAATTGATAATTTAGCTTTTTTTGTTGCTCTTGGTTCTTTATGGATAATTTTTTTGTGTTTCAGATTCTGCTAAGTTGGTTGTATAACAGGACCTCTTGCATTTTTGGGGGGGTAGGTTTTGAAAAATTTTGGGTTTTGTTGAAGAGGGATTGATTTAATATTCATCTGATTTTTCAAATGTATTTTGCTTTTCAAATATGCAATTTAAGGGCTGGATGACTTTTACTTAAATAAGAAACTGTTTGATTCTAATTATTTTGCCCTCATCTCCTGCTGTCATTCTTTTCTCCTGCTCTTTCCTGCCACCTTTTCTGCCTCCTACTCATCAATCCATGTATCCATTGAATATTTATTTCATACTGTCCTATTCAGAAGTACAATTGTAATCACTAGGGGTAAAGTGGTCGGTAAAGTTCATGTCTTTTCCTTAAGAATCTCAGCAGCCTCACCAATATTTAGTGCTAGTCTTTTTGTTTTAAACATTTTGATGGCTGTCAAATTTTCTCTCATTTTGATTTTAATTTGCATTTCTCTGATGATTAATGGTAGTGAGTTTCTTGTTCTGTCCTCATTGGCCATTCACACACCTTCTTTTATGAAGTGTCTTGTTCTTCGGCTAATTTTTAGTGGATCATTTATCTTTTTGAAATTGTAGGGACGCCTGGGTGGCTTAGTTGGTTGTGTCCACCTTCACCTGAGGTCATGATCCCAGGTTTCTGGGATGAAACCCTGAATCTTGCTCCCTGCTCAGTGGGGAGCCTGCTCCTCCCTCCCCCTCTGCCCCTCACCCCTGCTGTGGGAGCTCTCTCCCTTTGAAATAAGTGAATAAAATCTTGAAAAGAAAAGAAATTGTTGGTAGGAGTTCTATGTTCTAGATACAAGTCTTTTATCAGATCTATATATTGAAAACATTCTCCCATTGTGTGGCTTTTCTCTTTATTCATTTATGGTATATTTTCATGGAGAAGTTAATTTTAGTAAAGAATAACTCATCAATATTTCTTTTATGTTTAGTATTTCTGTGTTCCATCTATGAAAATTTGTCTACCCAAGGTAATGAAGAGATTAAATACTGATGCTTAACTCTAAAAGCTTCACAGTTTTAGCTTTCATGCTTAGGTCTATTATCCATCATCCATTAAATTTTGTATATATGGTGATGTAGAAATCAATGTTCATTTCCTTCAATTTTAATATTTTCTAAAAATGTTTTATTTTAATTAAAATCCAGTGTTTAGTATTAGTTTCAGGTGTACAATATGATCGATCCCCTTCACCTACTTTCGCCATCCCCCACCCCACCTTCCCTGTGGCAACCAGCAGTTCCTATTTAAGAGTCTGTTTTTCTATTGTTTCCCCCCCCCTTTATTCTTGGTTCCTTTGTTTTGTTTAATAATTTATTTCTGAGAGTTTTAGATTCCCAGAAAAACTGAGCAGAAAGTACTACTTGTTCTTCTGACCGCCCCTCCCACTACTGTAACACTCCACATTTTGGCTAGTGTCATGTACAGGGCAAGCTCCCCCTCACCCCCCGCCCGGATTTAATAGACTTTATTTATTTTTTTTTTTTCAAGCAGGTTTAGAGTCACAGCGAAATTGAGTGGAAAAACCCCCTGCCCCCTGACAGGCACCACCTCCTTATGTATCAGAAACATCCTACACCAGGGGGGCATGTTTGTTATAATTGATGAACCCACATTGATAAATCATTATCACCCCAGGTACATAGTTTACATTAGTTTTCATTCTTGGTGTTGTATATTCTATGAATTTTGATAAATTTATAATGACACCAGTCCACTATTTTAATATACTGAATGGTTTCAGTGTGCCAACAATCCTCTGTATAATCCCCACTGCCTCATCTATTACCTGGAGACCACTGATCTTTCTACTGTGTTCAAAGTTTTGTCGTCTTTAGAATGTCATATACAGTTGGAATCATAGCGCTGATAGCCTTTTCAGATAGGCTTCTTTCACTTAGTAATATGCATTTAAGGTTCCATGTCTTTTCATAGCATACTAGCTAATTTAGTTTTAGTGTTGAGTAATATACTATTGTCTGGGTGCACCATGTTTTATTTATTCATTCACCCACTGAAGGGTATCTTAGTTACTTCTGCATTTTGTTAATTATGAACAAAGATGCTATTAACATCCTTATGCATTGTTTTGTGTGGACATATGTTTTCAGTTCTTTTGGGCAAAAACCAAGGAATGCACTTGATTGATCATATGGTATGTTCAGTTTTGTAAGGAACTGCGAACTATGTTACAATGTGGGCATGACATTTTGCATTGCAACCAGCAATGAAGGAAAATTAATGTTGCTCCACCTTTGTCAACATTTGGTGTTGTCAACGTTCCAGATATTGGCCATTCTAATAGGTGTGTATTGGAATCTCAGTGTTTAAATTTGTAATTCCCCGACGGCATATGAAGTTGAGCATCTGTTCATATGCTTGTTTGCCAACTGTATATTTTCTTTGGTGGAATGTCTTTGGCCAGTTTTTAATCAGATTGTTTTCTCATTGTTGAGTTTTAGGAGTTTTCAGAATATTTGGGATAACAGTTCATTATCAGATAGGTCTTTTGCAAATACTCTTTCCCAGTTTATGGCTTGTCTTCTCATTTACTTGACATTGTCTTTCACAGAGCAGAAGTTTTTAATTTTACTGAAATCTGGCTTATCAATTGCTTCTTTCATGGATTGGGCCTTCGGTGTTCTATTTAAATAGCCATCACCACAGTCAAGGATTTCAACTGTGTTATATTGTACAAATTTTATAGTTTTGGGTTTTGCATTTAGGTCTGTGATGCAGTTTGATTTAATTTTTGCGAAGGGTATAATACCTGTGTCTAGTTTCTTTTTGGGGGGCGGCGGGTTGGCTATGGATGTCCAGTTGTTCAAGTACTATTTGGTGAAGGGTTCATATTAAAAATATAATTGTCTTGTAATTACTACATGTTGCAAAGCCTTTCTTTTCCCTAATTAAATTATTTTGGTGCCTTTTTGAAAATCAATTGACCATATATGTGTGGGTCTATTTCTGGGCTTTTTCTTCTGTCTCTTGATTTGTCTATTGTTCCAATAACCACATGTCTTAAAAATTGTATCTTTAAATAGAGTAAGTCTGGAAATTAGAAAATTTAAGTCTTCTGCCTTTGGATCTGTAGCACTGGTATTTTGATGTCTTCAAAACCATGAACATAATAGATCTCTCAATCTCTATGTATTCTTTAATTTCTGTCATCAATATATTTTAGTTTTGATATAGAGACTTTACACATCTTTTACTAAATTTGTTCTTCAATATTATGCCGATGTTATTTATAAACAATATAAATTTTCTTTTCCAATTTGCTCGGTCCTAGGATAAAATACAATTGTTTGTTTTTTTATTGCCCTTTTACATTAATAATTTAATTGATAATATTTCAAGGTTTTTTTGGGTTCCTTAGAATTTTCTGTATATACAGTTAAATCATCTATGGGATGTTTTATTTATGTTCCTTTCTAATATTTATGCTTTATTTTTTTTCTCCCATATCACTGCACTCATTAGGACCTCTAGGACAATGTTGAACAGAAATGGTGAGAGTGAAATCTTTATCTGATTTTAGGTTTAGGGACCACATGGCCACTATTTCACCATTACATATGACTTTCTTTTGGATGTCATTTATGAAATCAAGAAATTTTACTTCTGTTCCTAATTTGCAAGAGTTTTTATCAAAATTACTTAGTGGATATTGTCAAATACTTTCTTTACATTTCCTAACATGGTTGATTGTTTTTTTTTTTTTTAAACTTTATTCTGTTAATGTGGTAAATAAATTTCTAAAATCAATGTTAAAAGATCTTCTATTCTTAGAGTAAACTTGCCATGGTTTTTTTACATAATATGGGATTCAGTTTGTAACCTTTTGTTTAGGTTTTTGCACTTATGTTCTTGAATGATATTGGCATATACTCATCCTTTTCCATAATTTTTGTTTTTGGTTAGGTATTGGTATTGAATATACGCTGATTTTATTAAATAATTGGGGAACTTTCCCCTCTTTTTTATTTTTATTTTTCATTTTTTTAAAGTTCTTAAGTTTATTAATCGTTTCATGAAAAATTTGCACAATCACCACAGATTAAGTTTCTGCAGAATCTTTATTCCTTCTGTTGTCCAATCTCCGGCTTACTTTTTGCCTACACCAACATTGGCTTTTACAGTCCCCCTGATTTTCTTCATTCCGTTCTTGTGTTCCTTTCACTGTTTTCTTGAGGTCTTTTTCTTCTCATATAGGCCATGTCTTTGCAAGTCTATGTTTGGGTTCACTTTTCTTTGCATTATCCAAGGAATCACAAAAGCAGTTGACTTGCCACCACCAAAATGGGTTCTGAATCTAGATACAAAGATGGTATCCGGTGTGGTCTTGTGCATCTCAGCTAGTTTTTCCCGAATTTCTGTCTTAAGTACTGTTGCTTTTCTGGGGTGAAACACTTGAATGACCATCTGTTTTTGCTGATATAGTTGGTTGGTCATGAACCTCCTCGTCCGGATAGTTAGTGTTCATGATGTTCACGATGGTCACAGAGCTTCTAGCAGCCAGGGAGGAAAGGAGCTCTCTCTTTCTAAATTTAAGCTGTATAAGAGTTAAAGATGGGTGATATGTTTATGAATCCTTAAACGTTTGGTAAAATTCTCCAGGAAAGTTTCTTGAGCCTGGAAGTTTTGTTTGTGGGAATATAGTTTCAAATTTAATTCCTTTAATAGTTTTAAGGTTAGGTAGGAATTTGTCTATTTTGTAGGTTAGGAAAAACTTTTCTTCTACCCTTCTAGGTTCTTTGGCTCATGTAATAATTAATTTGAAATAAGACAGATTTAACAAGAAAAATACAAATTTAATTTTGTATATAAGGGAGCCTCATAAAAATGTGATACCAATGGCAGTGGGGTAGTTATTGCCTTACATGCCTTCCTGAGTTAAGCAATGGGAAAGGGGGGAGGGTACTTCACAGGATCATAAGAAGAGCATACGTTTAGTAATTAGATGTTTGCATTCACATGCAGATCATTCAGATTAGTTACCTCTGGTAATAGCTCTTTTTCTGGGGCAAAGCCCCTACTAAATTCTTTTAGGTAATTAAAGGAGAGGTAAAGTTGTTGAGTCCAGATGCTTTCAGCCTCAAAAAAATGCACATGCGGGGCACCTGGGTAGTTCAGTTGTTAAGCATCTGCCTTCGGCTCAGGTCATGAGGCTCAGGTCATGATCGGCGGGAAGCCTGCTTCTCCCCCCTATGACTCCCCCTGCTTGTGTTCCCTCCCTTGCTCTCTCTCTGTCAAGTAAATAAATAAATAAATAAAATCTTAAAAAAATGCACATGCTAAATGACATATTTTAGAGTTGTGCATTTTGCTTCCTTTCAATTTCAGCTACATTTTATCTGTGTTTAATATGTTTGTGATGTTTTTTTTTTTTTAACTTCTTGCGAGAAATGACTAGATCAGATCACCTTCCTTCTAAAGCTCCAAATAGTAGGTATTTTAGGCCTGTGACCAGTACAGTCTTTTTCACAATTACTCATCTCTTCTATTGTATCTCAAAAGCACCCAGAGGCAATACTTAAAGTAAGTTTGCCTGTATTTTCGTAAGACTATTTACAAAAGCAGGTGACTGGCCTGTGGGCCATAGTTTGGTAACTCTTTACCTCCATTATTGATTTTCTGCTTTCTTTTTTCCCCTAAGTTAGGCATTTAAGATGATAAATTTTTCTCTAAACCTCAAGTTTTAATAAAGCCTATTTTCATGATGATTTAGTTCAAAATATTTTTAAGATTTCATTGTGATTTATTTTTTGCCCCATGGTTATTTTGAATTGTATAGCTTAGTTTCAAAACACGTAACGATTTTTAAGGTTACATTTTGTTATTTTTTATCTATCTATCTATCTATCTATCTATCTATCTATCTATCTATCTATCTGCCTGCCTGCCTGCCTACCTACCTACCTATTTGAGAGAGTGAGGGGGCTGGGGAGGATAGAGGTAGAGGAAGAGATCCCTCAAGTGGCTGAATGCAGAGCCTGGAAACCATGACCTGAGCTGAAACCAAAGGTCAGATGCTTAACAACCGACTGAGCCACTCAGGCACCTCATATTTTGTCATTTTCTAGATTAATTCCACTGTGGGCAGAGAACATGCTCTATGTAAATTAAAGCTTTATGGTCATTTTTGGTATAATTTTGTATACTTGCAAATGATTCTCTTCATTTTGTTGCATTGCTCTTTTTGAGCCATTTAGGTGTAATTTGTTAATAATTTTATTTATAACTTCTATATTTTATTTTCTTATTTATCAGTAAATGAGATAATTGTGTTAAAATCTCCCACCATGGTTGTGAATTTGTCTGTTTCCATTTTGTGTGTGTGTGTGTGTGTGTGTGTGTGTGTGGTTTCAATATTTTTCTCTAGTTTTATTGATAAACATACATAAGTTTTAGGTGTACAGCATGGTGACTTGTCTTACATATATTGTGAAATTAGTACCACAAGTTTAGTTAACATCCATTATCTCGTATAGATACACAAAAAAAGAAAAAGAAAAGAAATATTTATTTTTTTTGTGACTAGAACTTTTCAGATTTACTCTTTTAATAACTTTGAAATATACCATTCAGCAGTGTTACCTATAGCTGTAATGTTATACATTACATCCCTCTTATTCATTTATTTATTTTTAAAGATTGATTTATTTATTTGACGGAGAGGGGGTGAGAGTCTTAAGCAGACTGTGCCTTAAGCATAGAGCCCAACACAGGGCGTGATCTCATGATCCTGAGTGGAAACCAAGAGTTGGGTGCTTAATTGACTGTGCCACCCAGGCGCCAGTTGTCCCTGTTATTTATCTTATAACTGGAAGTTTGTGCCTTTTGACCACCCTTTTTCCATTTTTCGATCCTATGTAATTTTCCTTATGTATTTGGAAACTATGTTATTAGGTTCATATGAATTTAAAGATTTTTTAAATTATTACTTAATTAGTTAATTTATTTAAGAGAGAGCATGAGACAGAGCATGAGTAGGGGGTAGGGCCAGAGGAAGAGGGAGAAGCCGGCTTCCTGCTGAGCACGGAGACCAATGCAGGTCTGAATCCCAGGACCCTGGGATCAGGACCTGAGCCACTCAGGTGCCTCTAGATTCGTATGAATTTAGAATTGTGTTATCTTCTTAATGGATTGGCTCTGTTATTGTAATGAAGCATCCCTCTCTGTCTTGAGCAGTGCTTCTTTCCTTAAAGTTTATTCTGCCTGATAGTAGTCTAGCTTCCTTTTGTTTAAAATGTGCATGAGATATCTTAACTGTCTTTTTACTTTCAACTTTCTGTATTCTTATATTTAAGATATGTTTCCTATAAGAAGCATGTACTTTGTATTTAGTTTGACAATTGTATATTGTTCATTTATATTGACTATAGTTAGTACATACGTTTTTATTTAAATTTACTATATTGCTAAAGCCATCTGATGTCTTCCATCTATTCCAAGTTCTTGTCCTCTTTCTTATCTGGCCTTCTTTTGGATTTACTAGTTTTTATCTTTTTCACTTTGTATTCACATGGTCATTGTATACTTTTTTATTATTATTTTAGTGGATACCTTAGATATTTATAACATTTATCTGTGATTTCTTCCAATCTTCGAACACAGTAACTCCATTTTTTTAATGTTTGAAATCATGTGCTGTTTTAAATCCAGAAATATTTTAAACTCTACAAAACATTATTATCATTGTTGTTTACACTCAATAGTCCTCTGGGTTTACCCAAAAATTTATGCTTTCCAGTCTCCTCCTTTCTTCCTGTATTTGTTTGTATCTGGAATTGTTTTCCTTCTTCCTGAAGAGCACCCTTTTACTATTTCAATGTAAGTCTGGGAGGTGCGAAATTATTTTGGTTTTTGTTTATAATTATTTTCTTCTGGCGTTTCGAGATTACAATTCACTTTTCTTGTGGATTCTGTCATCTCTGTTGTGGTAAGCCCAAGTGTAATTAGTAATACTGTGAACATCAACTATTTTCATTCTTTTTTTTAAACTTCTTGAGATAAAGTTTACCCTTTTAACCTTTTTGAAGTATACAATTTAGTCGTTTTTAATATTATGATTTCTTTTAAGATGTTTTTCCATCAGTTTTACTATGATGTGTCTATGTGTTTTTTTTTTTTAAAGATTTAATTTTTTTTTTTTTTTGGATAGAGAAAGCTCAAGAGGGGGGAGGGTCAGAAGGAGAAGCAGAGTCCCTGCTGAGCGGGAAGCCTGCCCTGGGTCTCCAGGTTCTTGACCTGAGCTGAAGGCAGTCGCTTAACCAACTGAGCCACCCAGGCGCTCCTATGTTATGGTTTAAATTATATTTATATTTATATAAATTTAAATAAATTTTAAATTATATATAAGTTTATAGAAATTATATAATTATATAAGTTTATATATAATTAATTTATATTAACTGTTTCAGGTTCATACAGCATTTTGAATCATTTATTTGATGTCTTTCTCTAGTTTTAAAATGTGTTCAGTCATTATCTCCTCCAATTTTGTTTTTCTATTCTTTTTCTCTCTTCACCTCTCGAGACTTATTTTTTTTTTCCACTCTTGTCTCTTTAGGGTTATTTCAGCCTATTTTTTAATGACCTATTTTCTAGTTCACTGACTTTCTCTTCATATATATTTTTAATTTACTATTAAATTCATCAAATGAATTCCTAATTATGGTTACTGTATTTTTTCTTTTAGAATTTTTATTTTTTATAATTTCTAGTTTTCTCCACACATTCTTTGCATTTTTCTCTCATTTCATTGCATGTATTCACCATGATTATTGAAAAAATCCATGTCTGATATCTCCATTAATTTTATTTTCTGATGTTTCTTTTGCTATTTTATCATTTTTATCTTCTTTCCTGGTATATGTACTGTTCTTTGATTTAGTGGTGGATATTGTACATAAAAAAACTATAGAAAGCATTTGAGCTCTGATATGACAGTATCTTCCTTAAGCACTCCACCTTCCATCCCCACTCTTTAGCTAACAGATGGCTATTGGAACTCACAGTCCTGGATCATCTCAATCCAATTTCGGTGACTACTAGGCATTATTCCTGCGTGAGTTTGCCTATTTATAATTCATCCTTATTCCTAGGATGTGAACCTTTGTTGCCCCAACCTAAAGCATTTGCCAGCATGCACTCCCTTGTTCGCAGGAGACTCTGGACTTTAGTTTTTGTCCCACAGCCTCTTCAGATTTTCAGATTTATTATTCAGTTTCTCACATTCTAAGCTGTATCTTCCAGAATGAAAGGTCCAGTTAACCTGTCTTGTTTTCCTTCTCCTTTTGTATCTTTGTTCTACAAGTTTTTACCATCCTTTTCGTTCTCCCACTTAGAGATGACTTTTCAAGTTTTTATGCCGGGTTTCCCAGTTGTTTTGGGGGAAAGATTGTTCTTAATATCTAGTTTACCTTTATACAAAGCAGGGATCTGTTATTTGTTTTTAAAATGTCCTTATTTGCCCAAATAAAAAATTTTAGAATCTTTTATCAGATCCTCAGAGTCTTTTTGTGGAGGTTTTACTTACCCATGAAATCCATAATTTTGATAGCCACTGATTATGGTGATCTAAAAAAATATAGGCTCCCGTCTTTCTTGATTAAGGAGCTTTGCTTTAATTTAGTAAGTCATATTTACCATGGCTGAAGTAATTAGTGATCTGTAGTGTACTGTTTGTTTGTTGGTTTTTTAATAGAATTTTTTTTAACTAATCTGTACACGCAACATGGGGGCCTGAAACTTAACAGCCCTGAGATCAAGAGAGTATGTAATACTGACAAGCCAGCCAGGCACCCCCGTCGAATACTGTTTTTATGCTAGACTTTGACTGGGTGGGATGACCTCATATATAGTAGTTCAGAATTCACATAGAAGATTGGGCCAAGAGCTAGGGTTTGAAAGATTGAGATCGCCAGAGGGAGGGCTATGGGTGTTGCTTGTATGGAACCACATAAGCTAGGGCTTAGTCACCACTGAACCTATTTAATTCATACCATGGTGACTGAATAGTTTATCCCTTAATCCTTCTTTCCCTTGATTTGTCGTTAATACTAATCAGGCTGTGCTGGAAGCTTGGGAATTCATTGGTGTACATTGTCAAACGTGTTAATTTGATTGCTTGTGATTTCTGTAGCAGACCCAGGAGTGCAGCAAACATGCGGGTGATTGTATAAAGTCTGCATAGTCCCCCAGTTGGGTGTTTGACAATCAGGTTACCTCAGGAGTATCTCAGTTAATCTGGCTGTTTTCTTTGAACACTCAGCTGGGCAACCCTGTGTAGTCACTCTCCCCTGCCTCAGTACCTGAGTGAGACAACTGTGAATATATACATATATATATATATATAAAACCCTAAAGCATAAGCCACACTGGTGAAGATTAAGAAGTACCCACATTGGGGCGCCTGGGTGGCTCAGTTGGCTAAGCGACTGCCTTCGGCTCAGGTCATGATCCTGGAGTCCCGGGATCGAGTCCCGCGTCGGGCTCCCTGCTCAGCGGGGAGTCTGCTTCTCCCTCTGACCCTCTTCCCTCTCGTGCTCTCTCTCTCTCATTCTCTCTCTCTCAAATAAATAGATAAAGTCTTAAAAAAAAAAAGAAGTACCCACATTGTACCTGCCTATTGAGCATGCTGATTTCACCTGCCTGAAGTGATTGCTTTTTGTAGCTCAGTAATTTTTCCTGTGAATTTGCCAGAAATGAATGAGGCAACTTAGGCAACTCCTCAGAGTATGGAGCCTCTATCTTTGAGGCACTCCATGGGTCTGAATCTCTGGCAGGGGTGGAGAAAGTAGGCAAGGTAGTGTAGTGAGCATGAATTTAATTTCCTCAACTCTGTTGTATGAGATACATTTTATGTGTTTCCTCTAAGTCAAATTTAATCTGCTCTGAGCATCCAATTTATCAGGTGGTTGGAAATTCAGTCTCAATTATAATTATTAATGGTCCTTTTTCCTATCCCCCCTCCCCTCAGATATCATGTTATGGTCCTGGGAGTCTAGCATAGAACAGGACAGGCTGGGAGGACGTTGAGCTTTGGGGCGTACTGACGTACTCCTCCTAGATACACTGACCTGCTCCTCATCCAAGCCTGCATAATCTCTTGAAGGGAAGGTCCACTATGGTTTCCATGGTTTTGCTCAGTCTTAGAGCCCCTAGGACCTAGCCTGTTTGTATACCACTGTGTACCCATTTTCCTCTGAGGACTTGACACCATCACTGTGTGCTTGGAGGGAATGAGCACCCAAACATGGTTCCCTCTTTAGTCTTCTAGAATTTTTTCTTCATTCGTAGAAGCAAAGGTGAAAGTGTAATGGCAAGTACTCTGATGTTCCCTGGAAACTGTGCTTGTAAACATCTCTTTCTTACATTAGGTGAAAGGGGGTTGTGGGAAGCCGTGAACTATGAGATTCAAAGGGACAGAAGCTGGACTTCACAATCATCAGTTGATTTACTAATTACCTATTTGGTGTCAGATCTTACGCAATGAATAAAATTTAGTTTGTGTTTCCCGGGAGATGATAGTCTAGTGGGGGACAAAGACTAGCATAGAAAAAGGAGTTCTGATTATTCATGACCTCAAGTTCCACGGCAAACATATTAAGTCTTAGCTCTCAAATTGCCTTTTTCCAGTTACGCTGGTAATTATGAGTCAGTCATTCTTTGGGGGTGTTTGGCCTGTAACTGTGGAATGGATGAATGTGTCTGTTTTTGTACCAAGTGCTCTTGGGTTGTGGCCTCAAAGGATGGAACTGTGTGGCTCGGGCAGTTTTCTGAAATCCGTGGCTTTACAAGACTTCCTGCTGTAGATAAGGACACCGACTTCTCTTATCTGCGTGTCCCTAGGTGCCTCTTTCTGGCGAGATACTGAATTTACCTGCAGAGTTGGATTGCTTTTATCCCTGAACTATATACGGCAGACACTTGAGATTAGTGCCAAGGGAGGAGAAAGGGTAATTGTTTCTGGGGAAAAGAATTGTGTAGGTAGTAGTTTAAAAAACTGGGGGCTAGAGTGGTATTTAGTCAAATATGGCTGCCAGACAGAAGTGAAAGAGCCTTTTAGCATCTTTTTCAAAGAGCTCTGTATTGATGTACTTTGTACTCCTTTATTCTAGGGAGAAGTGTTTAAAATGTTACAGCCTTTAAAAAAAATGTCCTCACCTGTTTTAGATGTATATCACATTTTTGTTGAGTCTTCTGGAATACTAAGGATATCAGAATTTTATTAATTCAGTGATACTGCATTGTAAATCAGAAGTTTTATGTTCTTGGCCCATACCGTTTTTAATTTTCCAAGCATCTGCGCAAACTGCAATTATTACTTGAGAAATATATGAACGCTCTTCTTGTCAAGTTTATATTTATCCTAAAAATCTGGGTGCTGGAGAGAGCCTTTTATGTACAATTTTGACTTTTTATTTTGTAAACCTGTATTGATTTTTCCTATCTCTATGGAAGTGGGATTCCTTTTCAGAGTTTTATTCCCTTTAAGAAATGTGAGTACATCTGAATGGAACTTTTAGAGAGAGCCCTTAAAATTGCCCTAATGACTAGGGGTATTTAGGTTACAGGCATTCCGTTTCATTCAGGCAGAAGGGAATTAATTGTGAGGAAAAAGCATGTTAAGCCACATTCTTCCCAGCGGGAGAGGTTACTTTCTTAAATCTCTGTCTTCCTATCACTTGGGATGAGCAGTGACCTTTTAACAACGTGAGTTTGAACTGTGTGGGGCCACTTATATGTGGATTTTTTAATTACAGTATTGTAAATGTATTTTCTTTATGGTTTTCTTAATAACATCTTCTTTTTTCTAGCTTATTTTTTCCCTAAGAATACAGTATGCAATATATATGACATACAAAATATGTGTTAATCAACTGTATATGTTATTGGTAACACTTCTGTCCAACAAAAGTTAAAAGTCTTTGTTTTTGAGGAGTCCAAAGTTATATATGGGATTTTGACTGCTCAGTGGTTGGAGCTACTAAGCCCACCATTTTTCAAAGGTCCAACTGTATTTATGTGAGAAAGAGGGGCAACAGGGATAATTGGGGAATAGATATAGTAGGTCCTCTGGTTTCTCAGAATTTTCTCACTGGATGTTCCATCTCCTTAGCTTGTTTGGAGACCCCACGTGCTTTCTGTTTCCTCACAAAACTTGTTTTTAGTAAGGAATTGCTAACGTAGAATTGCATAGTAGAATGTGAATAGCTTAATGGCTTAACCTGTCCCTTTGCTAAGACATTTGCGTTTGAAAAAGCTGACAAAGCCCAAAAGAAAGCTTCTCAGTGGAGATTCTCAGGTTAAGAGTTCTTCAGTGGAAAGGATATCTTATTCATCAGTAATATCTTTCTGTATCTCCTTCATCCCCCAACCTCCACTCCCAATATTCAATAGGGGTTGCCCTACTCTTTTTTTTTTTTTTTTGATAAATCTGATCCTGTCTAGTATCCCCGCTGAGTAGCAGTTGAACTGTAGCTGACCAAGTCTCTGCCTTGATCTGTGACACGGTGTGTATTTGTGAGGGGAGGAGGCTGTTGGTGTGGTGGAGAATGGCATTGCAAAGGAGAGGACTAGTGATATAAGAGAGGAAGCGAGTCAGCGAGTTACAGGTACATGCACTCTGGGCCTGAAAAGGGGCTGTATGTTGTGGAAAGATAGAAACGAACGCATAATTTCTAATTCTTATACTAAGAATCTTATGACTCTGTTGATCAACATAAAGGTGTATAATTTAGTAAACTACATTTGCAGTCAGGCCAGTGATCTTCTGGATCCTTCTAACTTCTTCACTGTATATTCTTGGATGAATCCTTTACCCTCTTGATCATTGAATTCCTCAAATGTAAAATGAGACGCATGCCTACCTATTGCCCAAAGATGCCACAAAGAACAAATGAAGTGATGGATATAAAAGTACTTTGCAAACACAAAAGCTGTAATAAAGTGCTATATAAAGCCGATATATTTTTAAATAGGGATAATGGTTTAAGAACATTTAGCTGATTTTTTTTACCTCCCTTCTCCCTGTTCTTCCCTGCCTTTCACTTCTTTGTTTGGTAAAGGCCACACTAGCTGTAAAATTGGTGGCATAGTATGATTAGACAGAAATAATTTCGTTTTCCTGGGCAGTGACAAAGGACCCCCTCTTCAGGAGGGTCCTGCCCTTGCCTTAATGGACTGCTCTCATCACCTTGAAATTCTTAATTTTTTAACAAAGTGCTCCACATTGGCATTTTGCACTCAGTCCTCCAAATTATGTAGCTCGTCCTGATCCAGCGTTGTTCTTTGTTCCTTGGTGGAGTCGGAACCAGAAGTTCCTTTATGACCCCCACTGGGAGGACTATATGGAAGTTGGCTGAGGATATGGCTGGGGAGTTTGCCAGAGTAGGTCTAATGGCGGTAGGTAAGCAGCTACCTTGATGAGCTTTGTGGGGCGGTCGGTATTGATTGAGGACCAAATGTTAAAGCCAACCATCTGGGTGTCCATTGTACTAACAGGTGCCATCCTTAGAGCCTCACGAGCAAGGACCATTAGGCCCTGAGCATGCTATAAGGAAACAACTTAGAATTCCTCCAATCTCTGCCTTCACCAGCAAATGCCAGCAGAGTGAGCAGTCACCAGGTGGGCGAGACACATTGCCACACAAACCCAAGGAATCAGATAGTCAGAGGCTGGTTAGGAGTATCTGTGAGCGATTGTGTTTCCCTCTCATTTCCTTCTGCTATAAGCTTATTTAATAGTTACAGGGGAAAAGTGGAAGTCAATGAATTGAACTCATAAAGCAATTGCATTCTTTCCATCTCCCTCTGTGCTTATCCAAACCTGCTTGATGGTTTGGTTCTTCCCTTGCCACCGAGCGAAGTCCTGGCAGGTTTTGTAGTTTTGGGATAATTAAAAATCCCCATCACATTGGACCACAAGAATTGTCTCGTTTCAGTAATTAAAATGTCAAGTCCTGTGTAATAGTCAATATTCTGAACCACATTTGAAGTTAAAATTTACTTTGTTTCTGAGAATGGTCGGTTTCAGACTTAACTGTAGTGGAAAAAGGGACATATTTTCACCTTCATTTCTACTTCTCATTGTGCATCTCCTCCCAGTTGGATAGCCACCTTTTGTGAACCCTTCAGGTCATGGCAGGTAGAAGTATGATACCTAAGATATATGAAAAGACATTATCTGAAAGGGCTTGCTGTGATTTGATTTTGATGTACCTGTTTGGCAGATGTTTAAGCCTTAGTCCTGATTTGTTTTTCTGAGTGATTTCATGATCTCTACTTCTAGATTCCTTAACAAAGTTAATGTTTGTCTTCTGTATTGCTGTTAAAAAATCCCTCCCATTCCACTAACTCTGAATTCTGATTTAAAAAAAAACAAAAAACAAAAAACAAAAAACTCCATTCACTTTCTGCTAAGGTCCCATTGCTCCAGGCTTTAAGGCCTTTTGGGATGGAGGATTAAGGAAGCTCACTTCTGGACTGTGGTACGTTGAATAACGGTTTCCCAGAGATTTCAATGTCTGAATCTCTGGAACCTGTGAATATGGTACCTTATTTGATAAAAGAGCCTTTGCCGATATGATTAAGGTTTTTAAGATGAGGAGATTATCCTTTGTATAATCACAAGGGTTCTTATATTAGGGAGGCAGGAGGTAAGTGGGTGGAGAAGGCACTGTAACAGTGGACGTAGAGATTCTGGTGATACGGCCATAGCCAAGGGATATCCATCATCTCTAGAAGCAGGAATGGAAAAGAATGTGTTCTCCCCTTGAACTCTCCAAAGGAACCAACTTTTGCAAATACCTTGTTTTGACCTATAAAACTCATTTTAGACTTCTGACTTTGGTTTAGGCCACTCAGTCTATGGTAATTTGTTACAGGAGCAACAGGAAAGAACTACAGTCTCAAAGATACTAATGTATCATGTATGCGGATGCATTCTAAGACTGTAGGCCAGTGTCAGTGCACCATCTTCTCTTCACTCTATTCTTGGAGCAGCTAGCCAGCTGCAGCCAGTTGCTGTTTAGATTTCCAAGGAGACACTTAGGTTCCTGTGGCCCCTAAATGGCAAGGCACACAAAGTAAGCTCTCTGAACGTTCTTCTTCAGGGCCTTCTCACTTGACTTGGGGTAAGAGGAAAATGCCATCTCCCTTCTCTTGCGGGGAGAAGGAAGAGAGATGTGATATCAATGTGATATCAATGATATTCCTGAAAGAGACGGTTACTTTCCATTTTCCAGTCCATCTTTAATCATAACTCAGTGATGCCAGAGGTCGATATTGCACTAAATGTTGTGAAAGATGATTTGGACACCCCTTTGAAATTCTTGCACTGGTTATTCAAGAGCCTTAGTTGGAATATAAGCATACTAGTGAGTTCTTCTTTTTATTCTTAATCTTTTGAGGTGTCACATTAAACAGATTGACATGAAGGAATCATTTATCAGTTTTGCAGTGGATGGTCTTTCTAGCATCTGGACCATTGTGAATTCCCCTCTGATTTCTAGTTTATAGAATTAAAATTCCAAGATAAAGTCAATATAAGCATTCGTTCTGAAATCTTGCTCTGGTGTTAGCGATGCCATCTGTTATTTGATGGCAGGATCTGGTGGTCTCCAGCCTCCTCATTTTTCTCTTCTAAGTGGCATTAGTCAAAAAGTGACACATCTGAACAGTTGTAAGAGAACAAGGATTCTAGTTTGTTCATAAAATGTAGAATTAAGCATGGTCTCTTCTATCCAAGGAAATATTTTTATTTTCTGTCCCGTGCTCCTCTTTGATAAACATGAAAATGTCATGGCTTTATTGTTGTTTTAAATTTCAAAGTAAATTAGTGTGACTAAAAACACATCAAAGAAATTAACAGTTGAGAGTTTCTGTTGTTAAAACTACCCACGTAACACTTTCTCCAGAAGATTTTATGCTCCATGGGATGCTTCTTCCCTGCTTCTCATCTCTGTAACAGTCTTTCACCACCCCTGGTTGAGAATGACTGGTCTAATTATATCATTTGCACTTAGGTCCATTGTCACAGTCTGGGTTGCGGAACTTTTCAGGCTGGTTTTGAAGGATGAATAGGCTTTGGGTGGTCAAATTCAGATGGGAAGAGCTTCCCCCCCCCCGCCGCCCCGACTGAATGATAATACATTACATTATGATCCTTTTTAAAAAATATTTAGTTATTTGAAAGAGAGAGAGTGCACAAGTGGGAGGGGCAGAGAGAGAAGGAGAGAGGGAGTCTCAAGCAGACTCCGGGCACTGAGCTCGGAGCCCTACATGGGGCTCAGTCCCTTGACCCTGAGACCACAGCCAAGAGAAACCAAGAGTCTGATGCTTAACTGGCAGTGCCACCGAGGCACCCCTGTGTTAGGATTCTTATTCCCATTTTGTTTCTGTTTTTAGTTTTATTTATATTCTTTCACAATAATGCGAGCATAGTAGATGCTAGTTCAAACTTGCCTGTTCTGTGAATTATGGAGTTGACTTATCCTAACCTCTTGTTTGGAAGCTCAGATATTGACAGGCCGGCAGCTGTAAAATGTACAAATTCTAGCAGAAGCAAATTTTCAAATACAAAAGCCTTTTCTAACCTTTCACAAGGAATTCTACAAGATTATAATAGGCTGGATATGGAAAGAGACTTTGGGCAATGAAGCTAAAATTCATTGATTGGCTGATTTAGAGACAGAAATTTGTAATCTGGGACTGTAGAACCTCCCACTGCTCCCCAGAAACAACCAATTCTTTGTCCATGATGTGAGAAGCTTGTATTACTCTAGTTCAGCTTTGGTGCCTTTGGCCCTCGTGATCTCGTTTGAAATTCCACCACTGATCTCAGTAGTGTTCAGATAATGATCAGGACGTTGGCTGTGCGAGACCAGTGTTAAAAATCAGAAATATTTCCTGAGTACATATCCCTTTTAACGTACCAGAAGTTTTTTAGGTGTTACTTTAGATGTCACAAAATGCCTGTCCCAGAAACCTCCAAGGAGAAGCCAGAAGGAGGAGTGGGGGCTTCCTAAGAATACTCAGGAAACTCCACCTCTCGTTTTGGCTTTCCTGATGCCCTTCCCCAATTTTGACTTGGCTTCATCTTTTCCTTTATTTTGTCTTAGCCGTGACCTTTCCTTTCCCTCAGTCCACCTGACTTCACTGTTTGTTGGCATAGCTTCCTTCCAAACTGTGTAGCGCTGCTGGTTTGCCTAAGGAATGGCCTTCTTTACCTACTTTACAGTTTGTGATGTTTACCCGAAGATATAAAGCCTATCACTGTCCCTTTCTGTCTCTACCTCCAGATCTCACTTTGTATCGCCCCACTGGAATTCCATGTGGCTAATTGCCATGGAACATTTGGTCTTTGGCTTTTAAGAAATTTATTCATATCATTATTATTTTTTGTTATTATTTATTTGCAACAAAGAGTGCTTTTACAAATCTAATAATTGCTCTAGCTGATCTCTTGTGACGAAAAAGAAATCACATTTTACGTTTCCTTAATTTGAAGTGCTTCCTGTTAGCACAGACATTCCTGCTGTTCATTTTTCTGCAAAGGAGTCCTTCTGTTATTGCTATAGGAAATTTCAGTGGGTTGTCTTTGGGAAATGCAAAAGGACCACAACCTCATAATCTCCTCAAAGGGCAGTGCCTTCTTGGGGACATGGCCACTTTTCCTTTGTACTTCAGACAAAGTCAGCATCTCTGTGCTGTATAGAATGAGACACATGTATAATTTAAAAACCATTTCCTGCATCGTAATATCAGACTTTACCAGGAAAGCATATTCAAAGCTGACACTCCTTCAGGCCAAATGAACCCAGACCTTTACTTTCTGCCTCTTTTCTCCCTTTCTCGGTTCTCTTGGAGGATCAGGATTAAAACAAATTACATTACTGTTTAATTTTTTGCAACATGTGTTTCTATTCTCCGAATGGTAGGCTCCTCATCTAGGGAAGGTCATTATCTCATTATTTGATTTCCCTGCTCACCCTTTGACACTTAAAATGGTTTCTGGCTTGGCCCTGTGCATAAAAACATGAAACTCAGGAAATAGGTGGAAGAAGACGAGGTCCATCTTGTATTTATGAGGATTTTCTTCCTAGCGTGTTTTCTAGGATTGAGACGTCGCATTCATAATAGTTGTAAGATTATAATTGGAGTTACTAAACTGCCCAGGAGGAGCCCTGCCCGTTGGAGTTGAGAACAGAAGGTAAGTTTGATTTTGACCATATTGTGAACGTTCTAGGAACCACAGTTTGGAGAGGCTTCTCATACCATAGACTCACAGGTGATCAATATCCATGACAGACCTTTTTAGACACATTTGATGGCAAAGATTAATAGTTTACAGTATCAGAGTTTGGTTGCAATTTTTGTTTGTAAACCATGGTTTAAAAATCCCAGGTGAAGTTCACATCCTCTGGGGAGCCTTTCTTGATCACTCTAGACCAACTTTGTTTCTTTTCTCAACTATTAGCAGTTTTATCTGGCACATAGTCATATATATTATCATGTGACAACTATTGTCTGAAATTGCTAATTTACTCTGGTATTATGATTTGAATATTTGTCAATACACGTGTTAACGGAGCTCTTAACCCCCTCCGCCCTTGGGGACAGACTTTGTGTACATTATTGTGTTTCCTGAATCACTTAGTGTCATTCTTTGTAGAACCCTCGTAGATGCTTTTGGAATAAATGAATGTATTAAGTGATAATTCCATTTTAAATTGCCAGTGAGTCATAAATTATTGCAGACGGATAAGCCTGTTTTTTTTAAAGACCATTCCGGCATTAACTTGGGCATTCATATCTGTGATTGATTAATTAATTAATTAATTAATTATTTTTTAAAGATTTTATTTATTTGAGAGAGAGAGAGAGAATGAGAGATAGAGAGCATGAGAGGGGGGAGGGTCAGAGGGAGAAGCAGACTCCCTGCTGAGCAGGGAGCCCTCGGTCCTGGGACTCCGGGATCATGACCTGAGCCGAAGGCAGTTGCTTAACCATCTGAGCCACCCAGGCGCCTGGTCTGTGATTAGTTTAAATCCTTTTCCTTGCACAGTAGTGTAACTATTCTTAAAGGGGGGTTCTGCTGCTTCTCTCTCCCTAATGTTCTACGCTTCCTACACTTTCCCTCTACCTTATTCCAGAATTTTGCTTGTTTACCCTTTATTCTCCTTCTAGAGTATTTGTTCTCTCGGCAAGTTTGGCTACTGTTCAGCTTCAACTGTGATCTCATTGTAGTTACTTTCCAAATCTACCTTCCCAGTTCTGTGATATGGCCTTAGGACAGTGTTGTCAAAATGGGTGGGATATAATCACTTGGCTATATTTCAGTTACCTCAAAATTACTATTGTACAAAAGAAATTCATTATTTTTTTCTATCACCCAAACAACTTCCGCTTTCTTTTTTTATTTTTTAAATTTAATATTATTATTATTATTTTACAACTTCCTCTTTCTACATTCCTTCTCCATTCTTGTTGTTTGTGTGTAGTTCTATCATCCAAGGCTCCTAGGCCCTGGAATCTTCTCTCACATTCCATTATTTCTTCACCTTTCATGTGTTATCCGTCTCCAAATCCTGTTGAATCTTTCCTTGAAATGCATCCCTCCTTTCCGTGACCTCAGCAAATGACCTGGTTTTCGACTTTAGCTAGGCCTAAATGACAGTTCTAGATTACTGCCTCAGCTTCCTAATTACTTTGTGTAGCAATTTTGTTGTTGGTTAAGATGATGATGGTTATTACAGAAATTGCTAATACTCATCGTGTAGCATGTGGTAAGCAATGTGCTAACGCACTTTGTGTAGATTGTCCATTTGATTCTCATAACAACCTGATGAAGTATATATTACTGTGCACATTTTAGATAGTATAAAACCTGTGGCTCAGACAGGTTATATATCTTGTCCATGGCCTCATACGTGATAAGATGAAAAAACTGCCATTTTAACTTTGAAGGCCATGCATCGAGAACATATCTCCTGAACATCAGTGCCAGACCACTAGACCCTTTTCACTGTGACACTCACCTTCTCAACATGTGGAGATTCCCAGTGACCACAAAAATTACATGAGGTCCTTTATCTGATCCTAAGGCCTTCCATGATGTCGTATCACCACATCTTTCTAATCTTCCTTCTCACGACACTTGAGATCTACCCATTTCTTAATCCAGGCTGACTTGATCATTGTTTTCCACTTCCTTCCCAATACTCACTTCCTCGATGATTTCCTTTAGCTCTGGGACACTGTTTTCATACCTTCAAATCCTGCCTATACTTTAAGGCCCAGTTTATATCCCACTCCGCCAGGAAGCTTTCTGAAAATAGTCCAGCATGAAAAGAGATCTTGTTTGTTTTCCTAGCTCCTCTGCCAAATAATTTGCGTACCAGAGGACTTAGCACTCCGTGATGTACTCTTGTGATACTCTGTAGTATCAGATAATTCAAGGAACCATGACCTAATTGATGTATAGTTGACATACAATATTATATTAGTTTCAGTTGTGCAACTTAATGATTCAACATTTATATATATTACAAAATGCTCCCCACAATAATTCTAGTTACCATCCTGCACCATACATAGTTATTACAGTATTATTGACTATGTTCCCTATGCTGTAAGTTTCATCCCTGTGACTTACTTGTTTTATAACTGGAAGTATGTACCTCTTAACCCCCTTCACCTATTTGGCCCACTCCTCCAAGTCCCTGTCCTCTGATAACCACCAGTTTGCTCTATGCATTTATGAGTCTGTTTTTGTTTTGTTTGTTCATTTGCTTCATTTTTAGGGAACTTTTCATTAAAAATTTCTTTTAATGAAAATACTTTTTTTAATTGCGTTACAGTTGACACAAAATGTCACATTAGTTTCAGGTGTCCAATATAGTGATTCAACAAGTCTGTGTTGCATTGTTGTCACCACAAATATACCTGCCATCTGTCACCATATAATGCTATTAAAATACCATTGATTATATTCCCTGTGCTTTATCTTTCATCTCCGTGACTTACTCATTCCATAACTGGAAGGTTGTAGCTATAATTCCCCTTCACCTATTTTGTCCATCATCCCAACCCCCTTCCTCTCTGGCAACTGTCATTTTGGTCTCTGTATCTTATGGATCTGTTTCTGTTTTTTGGTCACTTATTCATTTGTTTTTTTTTGTTGTTGTTGTTGTTTTTGATTCCATATATGTTTAGTCATAAGGTGTTTGTCTTTTTCTGTCTGGCTTATTTCATAGCATAATAATACCCTCTACAAGACTCTTGTGTTGTCGCAAATGGCAATGTCTCATCCTTTTTTATTGTTGAGTAATATTCTATTTTACACACACACACCACATCTTCTTTAACTGTTCATCTATTAATCGGCACTTGGATTGCTCCTTAACATTCTCCCGCATTCAGGATTTTATGCTCTTTGTTCAATTTCTTTTCTTTTTTTTTTTTTAAGATTTTATTTAATTATTTGACAGAGAGAGACAGCGAGGGAGGGAACACAAGCAGGGGGAGTGGGAGAGGGAGAAGCAGACTCCCCGCCGAGCAGGGAGCCCGATGCAGGGCTCGATCCCAGGACCCTGGGATCATGACCTGTGCCGAAGGCAGTCTGCTTAACCAACTGAGCCACCCAGGCACCCAAGGATCTTTTTTTTAAAAAAAATTTTTATTTATTTATTTGGCAGAGAGAGACACAGCGAGGGCAGGAACACAAGCAGGGGGAGTAGGAGAGGGAGAAGCAGGCTACCCGTGGAGCAGGGAGCCCGATGTGGGGCTCGATCCCAGGACCCTGGGATCATGACCTGAGCTGAAGGCAGACGCTTAATGACTGAACCACCTAGGCACCCCTTTAAGGATCTTTTTTAAAGAACCTACAAGTATAGCTCTATCAGAAACCCTTGGAGGGCCAAGACTGTCTGCCATTTTGTTGACATTTCACAGAACATGATGTAGGGGTGGAAAAATTTTCCCTTCTCTTTTAGCTTCCTTTAAAAAAATTTTTTTATTGTTATGTTAATCACCATACATTACATCATTAGTTTTTGATGTAGTGTTTCATGATTCATTATTTGCGTGTAATACCCAGTGCTCCATGCAGAACGTGCCCTCCTTAATACCCATCACCAGGCGAACCCATCCCCTCACCTCCTCCCCTCTAGAACCTTCAGTTTGTTTCTCAAAGTCCATCGTCTCTCATGGTTCATCTCCCTCTCGGATCTCCCCCCTTCATTCTTTCCCTCCTGCTATCTTCTTCTTCTTCTTCTTCTTCTTTTTAACATATAATGTATTATTTGTTTCAGAGGTACAGGTCTGTGATTCATCAGTCTTGCACAATTCACAGCGCTCACCATAGCACATACCCTCCCCAATGTCTATCACCCAGCCGCCCCATCCCTCCCACCTGCGCCAACTCCAGCAACCCTCAGTTTGTTTCCTGAGATTAAGAATTCCCCATATCAGTGAGGTCATATGATACATGTCTTTCTCTGACTGACTTATTTCGCTCAGCATAACACCCTCTCTTTTAGCTTCTTTGGCTCATCCGATAATCAAATTGATGTAAGACAGATTAATACGAGAAAAACAGACATTTAGTAACATGTATACCTCCTGTATATCTGGTAGAAATCCAGAAACGCTTAGTAACTCTTAGAAATTGGTGAAGCCATCACCTTAAATCCATTTTCACCTACAGACAAAAATGTTGAGGGGTACGGAGCCACTGGAGCCAGTTATGGGAGCCTATCAGGCCAAGCCCAGGAGAGGGGGATATGGTTGTTAGGGAGTTCTACAGTCTTTCCTTTTCCTTTGATGAGTTTCCACAGATTGAGTCATCCTCCTCTTCCTGGTACAGGGAGGTAGAAACTCATAAATGAAGAATTTTCTTATAAATTAAACGTCTCTCAGTAAAGGGTAACTTCTATTCAGTTTTTCAGAGCTTCATCTGTGTCTGCTGTTTGGTAAAAATAAACAGTTTACAATAATCCGTATGCCACAGAAGCATAACATTGGGTGGTGAAATTTGTTCTCCTTCAGTGCTACCACAATAGTAAGATGGAACTTTGAAACTCTTGAATGAATGATAAAGGGAAGAAGTTGGATTGGAAATTTCTTTCTCTCTGTCCCAGTCCTTTGTCAAACGAGAACATCAGACTCAGTGTCGTCTCAGTTCCTCTCTAACGGTAGCGTCTTAGGTTGATGTGTACTTGGTCGTAAGTCAAATGCTTTGCTGGTTCCTGGGCACTAGGGAGTGTTTGCGAGAGGCCAGCTCTTCTTAGTATGGTTCTTGGCCATGTTTTTGAACTTGGTTTATCCATATCTAAAAGTATCATGAATCATAGAAAATAGGTGAAAACTTTCAGACGCTTTCTGAGTTTTCACCATACAGGCCTATTGTTTTGAGTGAGAAGTTAACGGTTCCTCACAGATTCTTTGGGCTGGTAGTCCGTTACTTGTGGATTATCCATCTTGGGGCATAAGGCTCTAACTCTTCTCCTGATGCACAGATTCTCCTGGTTTGAAAGTATTACTATCTAACTATGGGAATCATTCAGTTAGAGGGGAATGGAGTAAAATGTCTTCTCATGGGTGTGGTGTTGTCTTTCCTAGACACATCAGTACCAATTCCATGCCTAGCAAGATTGATCATATTTCAACTTGCTACTCTTCTGTGTCTAAATTTGTTCTGGAAAATACTTCTTGACCATCTGACAATAGGAAACAGTTGCAACTAAATTATTCCTTTCCTTTTCTTTCTTAGTTTCTAATAACTCCTTACAATCCAGCTTCTGTGTCTCATTATCTGTATGATCTTGGGCAAGTACTTTTAGTGTTTGGATTCTCAGTTTTCCTCTTCATTAAAAGCAGTTGTCTTGGGGCGCCTGGGTGGCTCAGTCGTTAAGCGTCTGCCTTCGGCTCAGGTCATGATCCCAGGGTCCTGGGATCGAGCCCCGCATCGGGCTCCTGGCTCCACGGGGGGCCTGCTTCTCCCTCTCCCACTCCCCCTGCTTGTGTTCCCTCTCTCGCTGTGTCTCTCACTGTCAAATAAATCAAATCTTTAAAAAAAAAAAGCAGTTGTCTTGTTGAGAGGATTATAAATAGTGACATGTTAAAATGCCTAGAGAAGTATCAGGCACATAATACAGATTTAGTTAAAGGAGTCATCACTGTTATTCCCTCCTTTTTATTCCTTTCTCATTTTTTTTTTCATTCACCCTGCGTCCAGCTTCTGTCTTGAGACGAGAAATGATCTTTTTAAAAATTTTATTTATTTTATTTTTATTTATTTTTAAAAGATTTTATTTATTTATTTGACAGAGAGGCAGGGAACACAAGCAGGGGGAGTGGGAGAGGGAGAAGCAGGCTTCCCGCCGAGCAGGGAGCCCGATGCGGGGCTCGATCCCAGGACCCCGGGATCATGACCTGAGCCGAAGGCAGATGCTTAATGACTGAGCCACCCAGGCGCCCCGAGATGAGAAATGAACTTTACTAATTTAGAATAGACTTACTTGGCAAGTGGCAATAGTAACCTTTCATCCTGGGCATCCCATTTTGTCCTCGGTTCTCCTATAATTTGCGATTTCAGGCTTGAATTGGGGGCACACTAACTCTGGGTGCTTGATGGCAATAAACAGTGTGGGAGGCAGTCAATCCCAGCCCCATGGGTGCTTTTCAGTGGCCTCTGTCCAGGGGATGTGGGGTAGGAATTGGATCTCATGTGGATTGTGTCTACCAAGTTATTTCTGAATCTTCTAGATTCCCAAATCATTTGGTACCCAGCCTTTAGGCTGCGTGATTCATGGTTATGGGTGCCTTGCTTCAATCGCTTGTCAGCAGTTTCTTCCCTGCGGTTGCCTTGTGATGCGGTTGTTTTCTGTGTGGTGTGCATCTCCTCACATTGCTTTGGGCTCTGCATCCCCCAACTTCTGTCATGGAACCAATGAGTCAGTGTCTCCTGGTGCTGTGTTATCATCCAGTTACCTCCACGTTCGCTCTGGTGGGTGGGCAGTAGAGAAGATGGGACTGCTACTCAAAGAGGGGGCTTCCTGTCCTGTTGCCAAACTGCCCGGAGGAGGGGGAAAGACAGAATGGCCGCATTTTCCAGAATGAATATTCAGAAAGCATTCAGGATAGAGAAGGCCAAGGAAAAGGGCCTTCTTGTTCAGTAGGTGGCAGTGTGGTCTGGCTTGAAGAAGTACTGTAAATTCCTGCATGTGTTTGCCCTGCTTTATCCTGATGCCTTTGACAGCAGCTCGACTTGAGATTTTATTCTGAGTATTTCAGTGCCTTTTGTCAAGTGCTCTTTTTCTGGGGGAAAAAAAAAACAAAACAACACTTCATTTCTTTAGAAACTTTTCTTGGTAGTGGGTGGAATGTGTTTCTGGCAAGGGACTGTGATCTGAACCTTTCGGGCGCTCGGTGGCTAATTGCTCTTAGTTTGGACATCCTGCCAGGTAGGCTGGACTTTTGTTTCCCAGCTGTAGTGCGGGGAGTTTTTTCCTCATCAATGTGGTGGATATTTCACTGACATTATCAGTGGGGAGCACTTCTGCAGCCCCTAGATCTGACTGGTTTCTGTGTCAGGGAGGGAGGCTTCTGAGACCCAGTGTGTCACCCCTCTCTCGCCCATTCATCCTTCAGGGAATAGCTCACTTGGTCTGGTCAAGCTGGGATCGTGATGCCGTGATGTACCCTGTCAAACTGAATATGGTCAAATCCTAAACTCTGTACGTTGTTTCCCACTGCAAAGCTCTTGTCCTGAATGTCTGGTTTCTCAACACCAGTAGAAATCTCTGAAAAATTTTTAGGAGGAAGTCTACTTAGCATGAGCCTGGGCAGGAAGAATTGAGTCTATCTTAACTAGGCCACAGGTAGGTCATCCTTACCTCAATTGGCTGCTGGTTGGCATTGATAGATGGGATTGATGGTAAGTGTAAGGGCTTGGATTTGCTGGTCTCCTAGTTTCAGAATATTTTCACAATTAAAGATACTACATCTTGATGCTGAACTTGAGACCTTGGAGTCTCTGTTTAACTGGCTCTGTTCCTTATCTCTCATGCTATTGCCCAGAGGCTTATCGTTGTGTACACATGATCTCGAGGAAGCCAGGATGAGATGGTAGGTGTTGAGCACAAACCCATTTCATGTCAGATAGGAGTAGAAGATTCTAGAAGTGTATATTGTTGATTCTTCTTATTCCTGGTATAAAGAACACTGAATTAGTTTAGGTTAGGTTCTTGTGAGCCAATTTGTTAACCAATCAATACATTACCTTTCTTTATATTTGTTTTGTTTAAAGATGCCTTATTTAATATATATTGCTTATTCATTAATACTGAACTCACAGCCAATAGCCCTATATATAACTCAGCCTAAATGAAGCATATCTAATATATTATTTTCTTTATAAGGTACATCACTGCCTCTTGCGCTTAGAAACACCATTTAGCCCTTCAGCATTATGCTGGAATATCATTTAAAATAGTGAAATCACCAGGAAAAAACACAAAAATGTTAAAATAGTGGCAGTAAATAGACTGTGAAAAGTTCAGTTTTTTACAGTAGGAGAACTGTAACTAGAAGGCAGAGTGTTTACTTGTTCTATTTCAACTGGGAACATGCAAATCTTTCGCCACTATGCATACGTGCCCTTCTGTGAATTACCATGAAGGCCCTATGAGTTCTGATCTGGGTGTTACAGATCGACTTTACGGAGTAGGCATTTTTCGAAATCCGGAATTTTTGAATATTGAGTATCAACCGTACATGTCTCACCATAGGCCCACAGCATTATCTATAATTTAACTATTAGAATTCTTAGTCTTATCCATATGTCTCCATTATAGTAAAACACTCATGAATTGGGCAGTGCTCAGTTTAATCTGGTCATAAATGTTGAGTTCCAAGCAACTGACTAGGGTCAGCATACTTCCTGAAATCGCAATGATCTGTTGATTTCTCATATGGATTAATAATTTATTAGTCAGCAGTTCTTACTAACATACAACAGTTATGTTAGTAAGGCTTCAAGATAGAGTTGGAGTAGTAAAATTCACACATTTGGCCACTCCATCTACATATGTATACTTTGTATATGTATACATATGTACATGCATGTGGTATTTAATGTCAAAGTTGTAGTTTAAACTCAAAAGGTAAGAATCTTGGCCTGTATCTAAATGGTCAACCTGATAACCTTTAGTAAAACAGCAAATCTTTTATTTTATTTTATTTTATTATTTATTTGACAGAGAGAGACACAGGGAGAGAGGGATCATCAGCAGGGGGAGTGGGAGAGGGAGAAGCAGGCTTCCCACAGAGGGGGAGCCCGATGTGGGGCTTGATCCCAGGACCCTGGGATCATGACTTGAGCTGAAGGCAGATGCTTAACGAGTGAGCCACCCAGGCACCCCAAAACAGCAAATCTTTCTGTTCTTCTACTCCTTACGTGTAAAAGGCAAACAAAAACACACCACAGTCTTGACAGCTGATTATCAGTAAAAGAAAACAATTTCTCTAGGGAGTAGGTTGTGACTTTTCAGGACAACTCCATCCTGCTAGACTATAATAACTTTTAGAAATCTCTTTCTTATTCATAGGTAATAGTTACCCTGTAACTTTTGCCTCTATAATCAAATAGAATTTAGAATATCTCTTCTACATAATTATACTTTATACTTCTTAAGGCAGTACTGAAGTCATTCATCTTTCCCTCCATTAATTCACTCATCCACTTATTCAGTATTTATTGGTAACCTACTGTGTTTTAGGCATTTTGGTACAAATTGGGGGTATATGGGTGTTTAAAAGACACATAATCTCAGAGTTCATGGATCTTATGTCCACCTGAACCTTTTTTTTTTTAATGTGAAACATGTTTAGCTTTTTTATTTTTTTTCAGATTTATTTATTTAGAGATTGAGAGAGAGAGAGCATGAGCAGGGCGGGGGACGAGGGAGAGGGAGAGAGCATCTCAAGCAGACTCCATGCTGTACATGGAGCCCAATACGGGGCTCAATCTCATGACCCTGAGATCATGACCTGAGCGGGAACCAAGAGTCGGAGGCTTAACCGACTGTGCCACCCAGGCGTCCTTGTTTAGCTTCCTACACTTGACACGGTTGGGGTCCCCTTACAGCCTTGCTCTTCTTCCCCTGGCCATGTCATCGCCTTCCTTCTAGGTGTGTAATTCCCGAATCAGGAGTGATCTCATCAGTGGTTGAGATATCTAGGTTCAAATAATTGGTGTATTTCTTGCTCTGTTCTATTGAACCAGGTCCTTAACTTCTCTGGGCTTCCATTTCCTATTCTGTCAAATGGGAATAATAACAGCGTTTGCTTGGCTGTTGTGAGGATTTAACAAGATAATGTACATAGAAAGCACTTAGCTTAGTATCTCGCATATAAGTGCCTCATAAGGAATAAAACTTTATTTTATTCATATTTATTAAACAGCCTAAGATGGCATTAGCGTTTTTGGCATATACATTCCCACTGCTATTGCCCCCTGAATGTTGCAATCACCCTAAACCCTCAAGTCATTTTCTGTCTTCCTAAGAAATTACTTCTATTTTCCAGAGCTATGCTATGATGTCAAACCTCCATCAACCTCTTTGAGACACATTTTGACCAAGTCTGTCTGTTTGACTGGCTTGTATGTCATCTTCCTGAGAGATTGATGTAATTTCAGTGCCAGGATCGATGTCCTTGGCTTGACTTTTCTTTATCTGTGGGTTTGCTATGAATATGGAAATGTGTGTGGCCTCCCTTAACTTTAGAATCATCATTTCTAGAGATGAACAGATTATAAATATAACACTTAAAGCAATAGGGTGAAAATGTTTCCCATTTTATTTGTGCCTTGCTTTATTTCGTTTAGTAAGTCTCTGATGCATAGGCCTTTACATGATGATTGTTGAACAAAATTAATCCCATTTCTTGATGTGATGCATTTAATGATGGCTTGGCTGCCTTTGTCCGCTCCATCCTTTTGTTTTAGGACTTTACCTGGACTGCTGGTCTGATTCTATTTTTTGGATGCACACACACACACACACACACGTACAGTTTTTGCCCTTCCCTCAGTGCTGTTCAGAAATGTTGGGCAATAATTCAGAGGGTGAGGACTCATGAGTGCATTTCGGGAGAGGAGGAGAGATTTGAGCTGTGACTTATATAGATTATACAAATAAATATAGCTCTACAGACAGGCTTCATGTGAGTGTTTCTGTGTGAGGCTTCAATTCCAAGCCTAGGAAGTAGGGAACTGGGAAGGTTGAAGCTGTCTGAGTACACTTGTGGGAGATGAAGCAGTACCGAAGAGATAATGGAGGTTAGAACGCTGACCCAGAAGGAAAGCTCATTTAATTACCTAGGGCCTGGCCAGTCTGATTCCTGGGGAAGCCGTGCTTCTAGCCTGAGCTCCATGCTCTAAAGACTCTGTCCCTCCTTTGGCCCGCTCTTTTCTGCAGGGAGAGGACTTAGTGCTACCAGTGTATGTGCCCCTTGGCCAAAGGGAAACTGTGTGGAAGGGAGTATATATTCTAGGGTTGCCAGATAAAATGTTGGACTTGTATTTGGCAACCCTAGTATAATCAGATCGTGGATGCGTGGGTTGGAATGTCCGCATGCTTGTGAGTGTGGCCCTTCTTTCTGTAGGACCGTTCTTTGAGTGGGAAGAGGAGCCTGCAGGCCACGGACCTTGGGCCGACGGTTTCTCTACTCATATATTCTGGTGCAGAACCCTGGGGTATCTAAGAATTCAAAATCTGAACCTGGCCCGCAATGTTATGAATGGTACTTTTCAAGGTAGGAGGAGAGAACGTATCTAACTGTTTAAAAGTTTTGATATATATTTTTAAAATACAGAGACATCTGATATATGGGTCTCAATTTGTGCTCTTGTCCCAAGGTTCCACAAATGCTAGTGGACGGCCTTCAGATTACCAGACGAGGTTCAGTCTCATGGGCTCTAGATCCCAAATTGTATTTGATCCTTACAAGAACTCTGGGAATTTGGTACTGCAGGTGTCCCTGTTGGACAGATAGGGAAACTGAGGTTCAGTGATTTGAAATGAGTTATCCAAGGACAAAGAACGAATAATGGCAGTATGAGATTGAAACTCAAACCTTAGTCTATCTGAATGCATATAAGAAGCTTCGGATGGATACTGCTTGAATCAGAATAATCCTTCTGCTACTAGCTAGCTCTTGGATTTTGTGTGAGTTATTCACATTTCACTTTTAGTGCCTAACTTTCTTGAGGTGGGAAATGTTGGAATGTATGTGATAGTAACAGTACCTACCTTCTATGATTGCTGGAAGGATTTAGAAGGACCTCATGTGTTAAGTGTTTAGGAAAGTGCATTGAGCATTGAAGGGCTCCACAAATAGTAGCAATTAGTATTAGTAGTAGTTCTAATGAGAATATCAGCAGCAGTATTAAATTGAGATGTAAATACGGTGTGAGTGTAATACTGTCTTAGTTATCTATCGCGTGACAAATTACCCCAAAATTTAGGGGCTGAAAACAACACGCATTTATTTTCTGTTTCTGTGGGTCAAGCGTCTGCCCATAGCTTAACTAGATCCTCTAGTCAGGCCCTCCTGAGGGGATGATCTCCTTCCAAGATCACAGGTCAGTCTGCCGGCCTCACTTCCCTTGCTGACTATGGGCCTGAGGTATCTCTTCAGTCCTTGACGCATCGCTTCTCCATAGGGCAGCTCATAACATGGCTAGCAAAGATCAAAACCATAGTCTTTTGTAACCTAATTATGGAGGTGATTCTCCATCACCTTTGCAATATTGGGTTCATTAAATGCTAGTTTGTAGCGAAGTCGATCATACAAGGGTAGGATGACCTGGAAGCAGGGATCATGGGGGCACACCTCAGAGAGCTGCCTCCTGCTAGGATGTGGTCTCATGCCAGCCTGGATGTGGTTCCCCATGTAAACATGATGCATCTTCTTGGCCAGGCTGTTTCGCCATGGGGCCATTTCAGCTTAAAGTCAAGATGCAGGTCCGATAGGAGAGGGACAGTTTCCAATGAAATCTGAACATGAAACTCCAAAGTTGTCTTCTATCTGGGGCTGCTCCTTTGTACTGTCTCCTGAATTTCTGCTGACTCTACTGGAATGATTCTCACATCACAGAAGAAAAGATTCATCTTGAAAAGCTTGGTGTTCAGGTGTCTTCATTTTTCTCCATGTTCCCCAGCATCCTGCTCCTGCAACAAGCTTAGCGGGCCATCCGTGTCACCTTGCTCTCTGTGTGATTTGGATAAAAAGAGGTTGGGGCAATTCGGGGTCCGGGGGCGATGGTCTTCACCCTTGGCTGCATATTAGAATCAGTTTGGACATTTTGGAAAACAATTGAGGCCTGAGCCTTACTTCCAGAGATTCTTACTGTTTACAAATAATGTCCAGGAGAATTGATATCACATGTTAACTATCTGTTTATTAGAATGGTGGAGGGATTGATTAGCTTGGTGCACCTGGTGCCTTTCACCACTGATAATAACGGTAGTTCATAGTCCTCATTCTTGTTTGATGCCCAGCAGATGTAACACGTGGAGCTTTCTTTGTAGCATTTTCCTTGATCCTCACAAAAATCCTTCTACAGAGAAGGAACCAGAAGCCATTTTAAGTTACTTGTTCAAGGGTGCAAAGGTCACTCGCAGTAGAAACTGCAGGAAATACTTATCTAATGTTCCCTGTGTGAAATGCACTTTGCAAAGTATGATTTACATAATTATTTACTCATCACAACAGCCCTATATAAGTACTATTATTATTACTGTTTGAAAGATGTAGACAGTAAGGCCCAGGCTTGTCCTATGACTTGTCCTAGGTCATAGCTAGAATATAACGGAGCCAGAGTTTAAACACATGCTGTCTCGTTTCAGAATCCACCCTGCTAAACCACCTTGCACACTGCTTCTTCTATAATAGTTCAGTAATCTGAGTCGAGACTCTACAGCAACCACCTCAGAATACTGGCAGCTAGTATTTAATGAACTATCCTGATATGATGGACATGGAGCTAGGCCACCATTTTCATTGTTTTATTTAATCTTTATGATAGCTCTGCTATTTTGTTACACAATACAAGCTGGCAGTGAGACCCAGTAGCCATATTTGGCCCATTCCAAATGCTACATTTCCTCCCACCCACCCGGCAAATAAACTGCCTCTGGCTATTGAGTTCCTGACCAATCTCTTTCATAGTTACTTATGAGACCTTTGGAAATTAAGTTAACCAGAAATTCATATGCTGCGAGAGTTATTATTACTGAGCCCCCTTTTCTTCTATAGGTTAGACGTTCTTAGTCACTTCAACTGTGCTGCTTGTGACGTGGTTCCGTGATTCCGTCCAAACTTAGTTTCTGTGGTTAGCTTCGTAAATGGTTTTCATTGCGGATTTATGCTGTTTACATTTTAGACACGGAAGTTCTGCATCCTTGTAGGATGCTCTTGCACATTGCAAGGGGTTTAGTATCTCTGTCCCCTACCCAGTGGAGGGTGGTAGCTCTCCTTGGTCACTGTGAGAACCCCAAATACCCCCAACACATTTCCATATGCTCTTTGGGGGCAGTGCTGCCTGTAGATGAGAATAATCCTAACTAAAGACTGAATCTTATGAAGAAGAACCACTCTATTTTTTTGGATCTGTTCCCTAATGCACCCTGTTTGTGGGCTTTGTAGTTACCGATACTGCATTTCTCTTAAACAGTTATATTGGCGGTTTTGAGGAGCCATGGCATGCTATTGACTTAGTTGAATTTGTTGTGAATAGAAAAGTATAAAACATTTTTACGTGTCATATCTACTTTGTACCTATGTTTGGTTTTTGGAATAAAGGTGTGCTACTTTATTTCTATTTTAGCGCAACTTCTTACATTTTTGATTCTTTTAACCCATGTACTAGGTATTTTAAACCATCTATGCACCTGCAGTTTTGATCTACAGGTTGTCCGTGTCTTCATTCAAGTTGCTGATTACCATGTTGCACAGGATCAGTTGAAGGGCAAGGATCTTGTATGTTATTGTAGACCTCTTCCCAGATTGACATTGAACTGGTGGTCAGCATCAGTTAGTTAAGGTTGTGCGTCACTGTATTATCTAGACATCCTGCATTTCTTCATCTTCTTCATGACAGTATCATGCATTTCCTTTTTGAGAATGTCTGATACAAATCAGGAATCCCTCTGGAAAAATATTTCCTCTGTTCTACCCCTTCAAAGTGCTTTGCATAGAACTCTCAGCGTTAAGGGTCAATATTTCATAGACCAGTTCTATTCGTGATTAAAAATTACATGAAAATAAGAAATTTGATAAGTGATTTAGGGTATAGTAATTTTATTGATTCCAACATTCATGAGAAATACCACGATAACCCTGACATTCCAGGTTTGTATTTGAAATCAGTCCTAGTTTGCGATTGAGACTGTGACTTCAGGGTTCCTGAGAAGGCTTCAAAGATACACCCCACCCCAACTCACCCAATTGCGCTCTAAATCCAGAAATCTCTTCAATAGGTGACGGCAAATTCTGTCATTTCTCAAGGGGAGAGAGGCCTGAAAATTCACTCACCAATGGGAAAAGAAAATTATATCGTACCCTGTTGGAGATATTAATGACAATGTAGTTTCTTTCATAGGAGTAAATTTTGATAAAAGGTTGGGAGAGAATGAGGAGACTGGTTCCTTGTTTATAGGCAAGACTGACTATAGAGGGTGGGCAAGCAGGAAGAACGAAAGTACAGAAAGGGGGAGACTGAGACCATAGAACTTTTCTCTACTTGGCAGCCAGGCCTTGCATCGACTCTGTCCTCTACCACATGTCTATAGAGCTTGAAATTTCTGCCTATTAGAATTACATTCTGAAGGTGTTTTCAAAAGCATGTGCATCTTCACTATTTAGAGATGTCCGTTTATCTGATTCTGATCTGCGGTCACCTACCAGAGAGCAGGTGTTGAAGCCAGAGGGCTTCTTGGGAGGCGATGGACAGTGAATACTTGGGCAGGGCATGGAAGCCCAGAGGAGCTACAGCGATTTAGTAATAGGAGCAACTGGGTTGCTGAAGGACACACATTATTTAATTAGCAATTTTAGGGTTTTGCCCAAAGCGTGACTGTCCATATGGCCAGAATCTGCACCCTTTCCTCCTGTTTGGGCCCAGGTCTAGGCCTGGAAGTTCCCCCTCTGGGGCAGCTCTGCCTCTCCAGTTTTTCTCTAGTTGGCGTTTTCGCTGTTGCAGGCTTCTGTACAAAGCTTTATTGGTGATGTGATTTTTGTGCACTTCTCTCTAAAGGCTCGATGTTGATGAATTTGGCTGTGCTTCTTGTGTTACATGCAGCATTAAATAATCTGCCTGTGTGTCTTTTTCCTTTTTTTCTTTTCCATTTTTAATTTTGAAATGGAAGTCGGTCCTATGGCTGAGTGGCAGAGAGGGCTCTTCTGTTCTTAAATGATTTGGCCTCCTTCTCCTTCGCTCTCTTCTTCCTTGCTTCAGCCCTTGGCTACCTCAGTTGTTCTGTCTGCTAGGACTTAGTTAAAGGATTCTAGCTTAAGGAGCTCCAAAGGAGCCTCAAAGAAGTGAAGTGAAATTAGTGCTGAGCCTGTTCTAGAAACAAGGTCCACTGACCCCTGTCCATAGCTCTCTCTGCGGCACCATTCTGCTGGGAACATTCATGGGAATGGTTCTCATGATGTCACGGTTGTCTTCCATATTGTTCATCTAGTGGCAGTGCTACCCCCAGTACACAGCAGGCCACCAAGAGAGATGGCAGCAGAGATGGTGGCAAGGATGATATGTTGACTGTGTGGCCATACTCCCCTGACACTAATTTTTTTTCTTGTGGGGCGTGCTTGATACAAAGGAAGTCAAGTTGAAGTTCCATTCTCTACTACTTGCTCCCATTTCTCTCTCTTTTCATCCAGTATCATCACCACTGCCCTCATGCTGTACACAGTTGTCTCAGGCTACCCCTGTGATGACTGAACTCCCCTTATTGTTCTTCTCCTATTCCAGTATTACCTCAAGGTCCAGTCTTCTTCTTTTTCCCATGCCAGGTAAAATTCTACATAGGAGTCAACTTATCTACTAAGTCTACCTTTGTTAATGGAGCCACTAGGAGCTCATGGGTTAATATGTTCATATTATGTGTTTATAACAATGGGATACTGGCAGCAACAGCTTAACAGAAGACATCTGAACCATTCAGAAGGATTGATAAAAATATGTGCCTTACTAGGACCTACCAAAGATTTTCTAAATTAGGAACACATTTTAGCAGGTAGCACTGGTTATCGTTGGTCTGGCTAATGTTTTTTGCCTTTAAAATTGCATTTCATGTGTCATTGTTTTCCTCACCCCTCCCATTCCCTTCCCACCTTCATACAGTGGACTGGAATCATTATCTGAGCCTCGATTTGTCTTCTCAAGAATCTTGGTCTTCTTCTCTTGCATGCTGAATGCATATACACAACCTGTGAGTTTTTGTCTGAAAAAAATTCCGATTTCCATGTCTAGCTCTAGTGCATGACATACACTATGTTCAATAAATATCTTTTGAATGTCCAGCTGTGTTTCACATGGGAGAAAGCATTCTGTTTCCCCATAACAGGGTAACGCCACTCATTCCTCTGATTCGGAAGCAGCTCTGACATGAAAGAAAGGGAGATTGGTAGGTAAATGGGCAAGTTTTCCAAAGAAGGCTGTATTTTATTTTTGCATCTTACAGTCTTGTTCTTCTCTCTGGGGAGAATCATACTTCATGGGTGTCCTGCAAAGTGAGATAGAAAAAAGAAACTAAGAATAGATTATTAAGCTGTTTCTCCCTTGGGCTCCTGTGTGATGTTTCCAGGGACAGATGTTCTAATACTTGGGTAATCTTTATTCAGTGAAGAGATACATAGTAAATGAAAATAGGATTCAAATGCCACCTTTCAGCCATGTGGCTATTTCTTGCCTGTTCTCAGAATTGGGCTCATAACTTATCTCTTGAATTTCATGTTTACGCAGTGGATAGATAGACTCTGATTACAGAGAAGTCAGGCTCACCTGCGTAAGGGGTCTTCTCACCATGTAAACTGCAGACCTGCTCTGTGGCCCTTCTGTGGCTTGTGCAAGGGTAATCAGTGATAGGGAAGTCACGCCCTCTGCCCATTGCACATGATTTATAACATTGGGGCATGCTTTTTCCTTTCTACCCGTTACCTATCAAAGAAGATGGTCAATTTTGAATTTTTGAGAAATGTCACTCTAAATTCCATGTGTTGCGTAGGGCCTTCAAATCTTTCTACTGGGAAGATTTACTGGGGTCCTCGATTCACTCATATTATAATACTGATTTTGACCAAAAGGGGGTGAAACTGGTGATTGTCCTGGTTGATATAGGAGAGCAAGTGGTAATAGGTGCTTAGTAACAAAGCTCAGCCGGAGCAGGCTGACCCATATTCAAACTGATTGGGTATTTAGCAAATTCACTCACCTACTTTTCACAGATAAGCATTGAAAGATTAAAAATGTCACATTAAAAATCAAGTCAAAATGTTTTATTCATTTTACACAGTGAGTTTTAAAAGCATAAATTCCCAATTAAGTTAATTTTTACAAACATCTGAAAGCATCATCTATAGGAATGTAGGGGTTCAGAACTAATCACCCCAAGATTTGCATGCAGATTATTTCTAGCTGCAAACATTCAAAGGCAAAGAGACTCAAAAAGACCTTCTCCTATCTGCTCAAAAGAATTTTCATGGAGGACTAGCTCCAAGAAGAGTGGTATCACCATAAATATCTACATTATGATATGAATATGAATTTGGGTTAGTAGACAGGTAGCAAAGTCTATTAGTTAAAATTCCTCTCTATGTCCCATTGTTTCTCTGTGGCCCAACAAATACTTGTTTATCAAAGATTTACTCTTTTTCATCTTCCTATTCATTACTTTCCTTCCTTTTGATGTCCCAGACCCCTACCCCCTTTCCTTAGTTTAGGATGACATATACCTCATTCTTCCTGTCTTTAAAATCTTTCCTGTTTATGTGGATTCACCTTAAATATGCAGTTAAGTTTTATTTTCTCCTGTTAATTTACCTCCTGTCAATTTAATTCTTACACCAGTCAGAAGACCCTTAAATGGTAGAGAAAAATTTTTCTACCCTTTAAGTAATATTTTATTGGTTTTTCATTAGCAAATGGGGACCGGTCATAGAGGCTCTTTTTCTCCCTCTTAAACCATTAATTACAAAAACCGGTGAAATAGAAAGGCACTGATAATGTTTAAGCTTTTCCCTTTAGCACTAGTTATATACAGGTAAGGGAAGGGGCCATGCCTGTCCCCTGCCTAAGATGCAGAGGCATCTCTCTGCTTGTTACAAGTAGACAACCTCATCTGAGGTTTTGGGAAGAGTAATTCTCTTTTTAATGAGACTCTAATGAGGTGATAGGTTATTTATGTAATTTTATGCTCATCACACTCTGCACTAAAGTGCCAAGCATTTTCTCCACCATCACCATTATCATCTTAGTGAACTTGATTACTGAGAAGGAACATGCTGCCTAATTCTCCCACAGTCCTGACCTCCTTGCCGTGCTGACAATTTTTGGATGAACATCAGGTTCTCCAGCAACTGTGGATTTAAGATTGCAAAGAGTGAGTCAGAGATTTGAGTCATGAACATACAGAAATTGAACATGCAGGAATCTAATAATTTAGAAATATAGGGAAATGGAGATGAGAAACCACATGGTCTAGAGAGGACAGAGAGAGGGAGAAGAGCTAGCTGTCTTTTGACCTTCTGGGTCATATCAGGTCTGATGCTTTTTTTTTTTTTTAAGATTTTATTTATTTATTTGACAGAAAGAGACTCAGAAAGAGAGAAGGAACACAAGCAGGGGGAGTGGGAGAGGGAGAAGCAGGCTTCCCGCCCAGTAGGCAGCCCATGCGGGACTCGACTCCAGGTCCCTGGGATCATGATCTGAGCCGAAGGCAGACGCTTAACAACTGAGCCACCCAGGTGCCCAGGTCTAATACTTCTTGCAATAGGATTTTATGAGAATGTTCTACATTCATAAAATAAATCTTCTTTTTTCTTCTAGAGGGAGAAATAGAGTGTAAGTGGGGTGAGGGGTAGAGGGAGCCGTAGAGAGAGAGAATCTTAAGCAGGCTCCCGCCCAGTGGGGACTCCAACATGGGGCTCGATCTCACAATCCTGACATCATGATCTGAGCCAAATCAAGAGTTAGACTCTCAACAGACTGAGCCACCAGGCCCCCCTCCTTTTTTTTAAATTTTAAATAAATCTACTTTTAGTGGGTCTCTGATCCTTGCCACTTGCAGTCTGTGGATACGATTAATTTGAACTCAGTACACAAAAGTTTGTAGTCTATTTCCGACAGGCTTTATGTTTATTATCTCCCTTGTTTCCTATACCAATCCCTTGTCAGAAATAGGATGGGAATGACAAATGCTTTGAGAGCTAGAGAAACTGAGGCCTCAAATGGGAAAGGGGCTTGCCTGAAGTTAAACAGTTAAGTAGAGGGACAGCCACGCCTAAAACTTTCGTCTTCTCATTCCTGTGCCTCGTGCTTAGCACTTATTAGACACCCGATGATTATCTGTAGATCGATAGACAAATCAGCATGGGAATGGGTGATTCCAGGCAGAAATGATACAAAAAAAGGTAACTGGTCTTGTAATAGACACGAGTGTTCTGAAGAAACCTAACAAAAGCGAGCCCCTGGAGTCTCTAGCAAATCTTCCCAGTTGAACTCACTCACGTATATTGTCCCCTTGTGCCTCTACCAGAGTGTGCAGATCGGATCTTGCCTTTGACAACACTCACCTTACCTCACCTCTCTGACGCTGTTGCCAGTGGAGACATCAGTTATGTGCCTCAATTTGGCACTTCCTGTCTCAAAATTTACCTATCTCAAAATTTAAAAAACGAAATCGTCCCTGGGGTGAAACTTTGAATGCCAACTCCATTAGAGAAAAATGTATCTAGGCAAAAAGGTCTGAGAATCATGGTTTAGAACCAGGTTGCTGCCAGGACTTGCCTTCACATGGAATATTTAGAGCTAGAAATGGATGTATCCCTTTAACTGTTAGGCACTTGCCCCCTCTTCAAGCAAGCCATGATAGGGTCTGGATTTTAATGTATCGCGTATGTTTCTGTGTTCTGTTTTACTTTAGTTTCTACATAGTGACTGACTGAATTTGTCTTTTGAAAAACACATAATGAGGTGTGTGTGTGTTTTTGGGGAGTCATGTGGAGATGGTCTTCAGTGGGAGTTCATGGTATATTAATAGGTGTTAGAAAATTCATAGTGTTTTTTTTTTTCTTAAAGATTTTATTTATTTTGGAGAAAGCAAGAGCGAGAGAGATCACAGTGGGAGAGGGAGAAGTAAACTCCCTGCTGAGCAGAGATCCAACGCGGGGCTCAATCCCAAGATCCTGAAATCATGACCTGAGCCTAAGGGAGACACTTAACTGACTGAGCCACCCAGGCGGTCCCAAAATTCATTTAATATATATATATATGTATATATATATATATAATTTTTTTTAAAGATTTATTTGACAGAGAGAGACACAGCAAGAGAGGGAACACAAGCAGGGGGAGTGGGAGAGAGAGAAGCAGGCCTCTTGCCGAGCAGGGAGCCCGATGCGGGGCTCGATCCCAGGACCCTGGGATCATGACCCAAGCCGAAGGCAGATGCTTAACGACTAAGCCACCCAGGCGCCCCAAAATTCATAGTATATTAAGAGCATCCAGGTCTCACTCATTATTTCACATGGTCTCTGAAGGTTTATGTTGCCCATTTAAATAAAAGAAAATGAAGCAGTATGGACCATAGTTCTATTATTCTTTATCTTTTCTTTATAAAGAAATTAGAATTGAAGAATATTGCTAAGGAGAGAAGCATCCTAGAAACGTGTTCCAATTAGAAAATCTGGATTCTAAAGCATGGGTCGTAAAAGAGGTAGTTATTAAAATTTCTGAGAGATCTTGCTGTTAAAAAAAAAAAGCCTTCAGCTTTTCAAAAATCAGCTTTCCTGAACTTTTGTGATCATGTCACCCTTTTCTACATAGAACACCTGTTAACTTCCCATCTCCCTTTTGCGGTACACTGGGGTAGACTATAACTTGCCTAAGGAGGTAGGGTAAGAGACAAAATTAGAAATGTAGATTGGGTACATGCTATAGTTTCCAATACTATGCTAAGAAGATTCAAATTCATTGTATAAGTAATGGGGTCATTATTTAGCTTTTTTTTCTCCTTTAATATCTTCTCCACTTGTCTCTATACTTCCATTCATTCTCCTTTTCAGTCTATCTTGAGTAGCAGTGCTAGACTAACTTTCCTAAAACTGTTTCCATCGTTTGTCAGTCCTATTTAAGAACCTAGTTAGTGCTTTTCAGGACCCTACATTTTGGTGTCTTTTCATCTTCGGACAGATTTTTTGATAACCTACCTTGTATTGCTCTCCATAGGTACGTATGTAATCATTTTGAAAAATTCTATTATAAAGTGGTTTTCAACCTTGGCTATGTGTTAGAATGGCCTAGGGAGTTCATAAAAATCCCTGTGCCCTCACCCAGCAGATTCTATCAGAATCTCTAGGGGTGGGGCGCAGGCATTAGTCATGTATGAAACTTCCAGGTGATCCCACTCTGCAGTCGCCTTCGAGAACCAGTGGCCTGACGTTCGGGTTGTAGCTTTTCTCATAGTAAATACTCACTGCAGACTTGTTGAATTCATTTTGTTCATATCACATTGATCAATTTCCATGGAGCTTACATCTACTTATTAAGAGGAGATTCTAACTCTCCTGCGGCAAAATCAAAGCTGTCGGTTTTGTGCTTGGAAAGAGGAAATTACTTTATTAATAAATATTCTGGCTTTTTGAATCAAATCACAAGTACAACATGAATTTCCACGACCAAAGAACTACTGAAGCTTTTATAGGTAAACTGATTGCAAATGTCTTTGTCAATTTGATTAGAGCATACACATATTGAAGTACACTTCAAGCAGAAAGTTTGTCTGAAGCCTTGCTGTTAAATCTCTTGTGAAGTAATTTAAGATTGAACCCCCAGAGAATTGTGAACTGCTCTTTGAAAGCGGCAAGTTCTAGTAAATATATCCTCACTGCATTCCATTGGAGAAATCAAATGAGCATTCAATCTTGGTGTTTCATAATACAGGGATAACTCAGATTTTGCAGGTTTGGTTCTATACTGCCACAATAAAGGGAATTACTCAATAAAGGGAGTGAAATGAACCTTTTGGTTTCCCAACACATACAGGTTATTTTTACATTATATCATAGTCTATTATGTGTGTGGTAGCATTATGTCTGGGGAGAAAAAAAAGTACATACCTCAGTGAAAAGAGGCTTCATTGCTAAACATTCACCGACATCTGAGCTTTAAGTGAGTCGTTCCCTTTTTGTTGGGGGCGCCTGGGTGGCTCAGTTGGTTAAGCAACTGCCTTCGGCTCAGGTCATGATCCCGCAGTTCCGGGATCGAGTCCCGCATCGGGCTCCCTGCTCAGCGGGGAGTCTGCTTCTCCCTCTGACCCTCCCCCGTCTCATGTGCTCTCTCTCTCTCTCTCTCATTCTCTCTCTCTCTTTCAAATAAATAAATAAATAAATCTTTAAGAAAAAAAAGAAGACAACAATGGTTGTGATTTTTAAAATCTCTTAATGTGTATTCTGGGTTGAGAATGACTATAAATTTTGTCTCCCAAATAACTTTTGGTCTCTTTTTTCTTTCATGCCCATTATTTTTAAATGTTTTTGCACATGGTAGTTTCCTGCTCCCCTTTTGGTTCTTTGGCTGGGGTAATGATCAGAGTAACAGGACAGGTTGGGAGCAAAACAAAATTAGTTTTCTCTGTCTGGGAGGCCTCAAAGATAGGAGACCCACAGACAGCCAGCTAGTTGAGGCTTGTGCAAAGTCCTGAGCTTTAAGGGGAAGAGGGTAGGAGGTTGGGCTTCAAAGGGGAGGAAGACAACATAGTAGGAGACTCGAAGGATAAATGTTTGGTAAACGAGTATTTGCCATGCCTTTTGGAAATGTCTTTCTGATATTTTTAGTGATAGTACTCCCTAAATTTGTTTGAGGCTATTAAGGGGAAGCTAAAAGGCTCTTCTTGAGTTTGTTTGGCTTTGATCATCTTTATCTTAAAATAATTCACAGGCCAAAGTGGCATATTCTGGGGCTGCTTACCCCGATCCCCATCGGGGTTTTCCCACTGCGTACAGAATATAGGCCATAGTATGGCTTACAAGTTCCTCTACAGTCTCGTTATGTTCATTCATTCTTTCTTTCAAAAAAATCTGTGGATGTTGGTCATTGCACAATAATGGGAATGTCCTCATGCCACTTAACTTTCCACTTCAACATGCTTAAAATGATAAGATTTATGTCATGTATCTTTAACCAGAATGATACAAAAACTTCACTGAGTTCTTACTAAGTGTTAGGCATCCTCCGTCATCAGACTTACTTTTTCTCAACACACTGGGGTTTTTCCTATTCATTGTTTGAAATGTCCTTCTCTTCCCTCATTCACAAACTCCCCATTGCCATTAAAGATAGAGTAAATGTTTCTAACTACATCAAGCCTTCTGAAATTGCTAGGTCCAAGGGAACTTGTCACATTAAGGATATAAATGAGCATGCATCTATTTCACCCCACTGAATTATGTTCCTTGGAAAGAGGACTGTGTCTTCTATCTTCAGTTTTCATTTCGGTCTCATTGCTACCTTGCCGCGTTAGGGCTGTAAGTATGAATTTTGAGGGACTAATGCTGGGAAAAAGCACGGGGGATCAGTTAGTATCTGAGGACCAGGCAAAGCCAAAGTCCGTAAGGGAATGCCAGTGCTTAAATGTCAGGGCCATAAGACATGGGGCGAATGCCATAGAGTTCAGAGTTGAAGATGTGATCCAAAGTCTTTCTCCCACTGACCTGCCACAAGCAGCTTTTTTTTTTTTTAAAGATTTTATTTATTTATTTGACAGAGAGATAGAGAGAGAGTCCAAGTAGGCAGAGCGACAGGCAGAGGGAGAGGGAGAAGCGGGCTCCTCGCTGAGCTTGAAGCCCGATGCGTGACTCGATCCCAGGACCCTGAGACCATGACCTAAGCCAAAGTCAGATGCTTAACCAACTGAGCCACCCAGGTGCCCCACAGGCAGCTTAATTCCCTATTGTTAGATGTCTTCTGTTGTGCTCAAGGCATAATGCGTACCGGAAGTGAACTTCTGTGAAAAATACCTGTAACCACAGGATATGTATCCTCTTCTCTCACCTATGGTGCCATTCCACACAAATGATTTAGGTTTTTCAGTTAGCACTTTGGAGAGTGATGAGTCGGAGCCTGAGCAATGTTTCAGTAAGGAAAGGGAAGGCTTTTCCATGCTCTAGTAGCAGATCTGGGTGTCGGTGGGTGCAGGAGAGCTGCGGGCTCCTAGGACAGTTGCTGACAGAGAACATGAAGGTCCACTTTACCTTTGTCCATGTCCTGTTCGGAGCTGACCCCATATCCAAAGGAATCGTGGTCTGATCTCTGATCCTCTGAATTTGGTCGCTATGTGAATACAATGTATCTTAAAGAAACGAAAGCCATAGAAAAGTCTGGGAATATGAATGTTTTCTATCAGCAGCAAACAGTAGACGAGGGAAAGGACAATGAAAATTGGTTCAGCATATTCCTAAAGTTCCTACAGTTAGGTAGGGAGGGAAGATGCGTACTTCCTCCCCTAACCTGACCGCCTCTTGAGTGTTTAGAGAGCCTAATTCTTTACTTGCTTACTTGTGTACAGTAGGTTTATTGCATTTGTCTTCCTGAATTCAGATAACTGTTAACACTTCCAATAATTGCATGCATCTGCGGGAACAAAATTTGTTTCTTTGTCTTTGTGTAATTTTCATTGCTCCCTTGTTCCTTCTCTATGGTCATTCTTAAGTTAGACTCTTTAGATTTAAGGTCAATGAACGTGCTCTCTGCTCTGAATGACCCCAAGATGTGTGTGTTAGAAGTAAATGTCTATCTCTGCTCAGCTGTTATAGTTTGTGTGTGTGCCTGTGCGGGTCGGGGACAGCTTGTTCAAATGTTTCTCTGTAGATTTAAATAGTCTAGTAACCACCAAATCTGTAAGTCCTTGCAGTACTCATTAGGAGACTCAGATGCCTGTCAGATCACTTGGAAAACTGTAAACCACTTTATAAATTGAAAGGATGCTACCAAATACTGAAATACCCTGGATAGCCCCTGAAATTTCTTCATTAGCAGACTGAGCTAAGTGCAGAGACATAGAGCACATTTCCTATTAGCTGTTCTCACTGGAGGATACCAGTGGCAAAATGAATCCAAGAGCAGTAGATAATTTAGACATCCTTGATACTTGAGTCAGGGATTTACAGGTTTACTTTTGTGTTTTATTGAAACCAATAGAAATGACCAGTTTGTCTGTCTCTGAGTTCTTGTTCATAGGATATGGAGAAATGATTGTTTAGGAATTAAATACACCTCCGACTGATCTATGGAGTGGATTATTTTTCATCAAAATACTGAGTCGGGAGGCCTGGGATCATTCCATGTGACACCTCCGTCCATATTGCCTCAGAATGTTCTCCTTTTCTTTCCAGGACACGTGGTTTATTGCTCTCACTAGATTATATGATGTAAAAACGAATCTTTTTTATGAAATGAAACTGTCATTTACTGAGACAAGTCCTATGTGATGATTATTTTCCTAGTCTCTTTCATAAACAGTATCTCACTGACTTTTCAAAGCATTCATGTGAAATGGAATTTTTATCACTATTTTTATAGGTGACGTGCTGAGCCTTTAAGCAAATATGCTCAGAGTCATGACCACCATGAGCCAGTGACGTCCCGGGATTCAGAGCCAGGTATTTCCATTACTTGGCAGTGCTGTTTCATTTTTGGCCCCTTTGTCCCTTTTATCTGGCTCTGTGATTTCTCTCAAGGTTTGGGAGCTTGTGTCCATTCCCTGTGTTTCAATTAATGGATACGTGACCTAGAATCTCTTTGTTAGTTAGCAACGTCAGAAAGTAACCATAAGGGGCGCCTGGGTGACTCAGTCATTAAGCGTCTGCCTTCTGCTCAGGTCATGATCCCAGGGTCCTGGGATTGAGCCCCGCATCGGGTTTCCTGTCTGCAGGAAGCTTGCTTCTCCCTCTCCTACTCCCCCTGCTTGTGTTCCCTCTCTCGCCGTGTCTCTCTCTGTCAAATAAATAAAATCTTTAAAAAAAAAGTAACCATAATTATTATAACTGGAAAAACGTGGACACTAAACCCCATTTGAGCCTAGTCTAAGGTAGAAACCTTGAAATGCTCATAATGCTTTCAATGTTTTCTGTTGTACCCTGGAGGAGATTTTTGGGAAGCACAGTTCGAATGTCTCCATCTATGAATATTGAAGTGTGCATGGAAACTGGTATGATTATCTTGGGAAGAGAGAGGTAGCTGTTTCCCCATGGGCATTAAGCTGTCTTAGCATCTTTTCACCATTTTCTGAAAATGAATCTACCATGTTCCCCCCCCCCCTTCTTACAAGATGGAATGGGAACTCATTTATGTTAACTTTTCAGCTATAAAATCCACTTTTAATCTTTCACTGGAGTACTACTCTCTTGGCCAGGAGAAAAAGATCTCATTAAAAACAAAAATGATATACAGTGTCTATTAATCAATTGGATGGAACTACTTCATGCCCTGAATGCAAAATGTTGCAATGTATCTCTTAAGGATCGATATTGTTTCTAAGTAACTAAAGCTAAATCAATACCATCTCCACACTTCCCTTTTGGTAACAGATCATTAGATTCTAGTGTTTCAGAACCTGTAACTACAAATACTGACTGCCCAGAAGTAGTTTTCAGAGTAAAATTTTACCCATTTGGTTTTTTGGATGTTGATTTACTTCTGTTTTGGTGAAGCCCCTTTATAATACTATTTATTGTTAAGGCAAATTCTCTTAAGGGACTTTTAATGTATAATGTTTTGATGTTTCAAAGGGTGTAATTTGACCTATGTGTGCCCAAAATCATGTAATAAAAAAGTTCAGCTGTATTGTATTTTATTGATTGCTGCTTACTCATTTTAGTTTCAGTGTACATCGGACTTAGGGAATTATTGGTTTATTTGTTGAATGTTTAAGAACAAATTTTAAGCCATAGTGTTATTGCATTTCAGGGTTGGAGAAAACCCTCAAGGTATATGATTTAATCTGTTATGTGAAGCTTGGATCAGTCTCCCGTACAATAGACCGAGCAAGCTAATTCACATTTAGGTTGGATTAAATCAAGCATAAAATGTAGAGGGAATGAGGTTGAATCATTATGATACCTGGCGGGAAACGGATGATATCCTTTGAAGACAAATTTGAGAAGTTTAATTAAGGGGTATTTACCGAGGCATGGGGACAGATGTAGATAAGATCAAGAAATAATGAAGTACGTTGAGGCTATAGCAATAATAGGGAACTGCAGGGGAGGGAAAATACGTTCTTGGCTGCCACCCCTCGCCCCCTCAAGAAAAAGACAGATTAACTGGAGAAAAACAGACACAAAGTTTATGAAATGTTGTTAACCTTGAAAGTGAAACAACTAGTTATTTTATCAGGAAAATGGGTTTATTCTGAAATAGTGGAGGAATTGCAAGCTTTGGCAAACCATAGGTAAGTTTGGATATCAAAGGAGAGGAATGTTACTTTACAGACAAATGGAGGAAGTTGAGAGCGGTGTTTTCTTTCTTTCTTTCTTTTTTTTTTTTAAAGATTTATTTATTCATTTGACAGAGAGAGAGAGAGAGAGAGAGACAGGGAGAGAGGGAACAGAAGCAGGGGGAAGGAGGCTTCCCGCTGAGCAGGGAGCCTGATGCTGGGCTCGATCCCAGGACCCCGGGATCCCGACCCGAGTGGAAGGCAGACACTTAACGACTGAGCCATACAGGTGCCCCGAGACGGGTGCTTTCATTGAAGGGATGGATGTGAGAGTTCAGGGTGGTAACGCTTTATGTTTGGCCATATTTTGGTATTATTGGCTGATCTTGTTGCTGAGCAAGGAGAAATTTTTTCCTCCTTCTGGAATAGTAAAGTAGGCTTCTTCCTACTGGGCATTCGAGGAAAGTCTTGCATATGTGGTAGGGCGTGAGAGCTCTCCCTTCTTGCCTCCTGTCTTCATTTTATTTTATTTTTTAAATGATTTTATTTATTTTAGGGAGAGAGCACGAGAGAGACCAGGAGCAGGGGAGAGGGATAGAGGGAGAGAGGAGAGAGAATCCCAAGGGGACACTGCCTTGAGTGTGAGTTCGATGCAGAGCTCGATCCCATGACTCTGAGATCATGACCTAAGCCGAAATCAAGAGTCAGACGCTTAACCGACTGAATCACCAAGCCCCCTGTCCTGTCTCCATTTTAAAAGATTTCCTTTCTTCAGCTTCACTGTATATACCTCTTGTGTACATGGGAGAGATCCAGGAAAACTGAGTAACTCCCTGAAACATGCCAAGCTGCCACCTTATATAACATCTGCCGTCGACAAAAGATGTTGGCAGTTTATGGGGGTGAATGACATGTTATGGGAATTTATTAGGATAAGCCTAGTAAACAAGGGTAATATTGTTATGCATGTTCAAGTCCTTGCCTTTCCCTTGGGTAGGAGTTTCTAGAGTTTCAGAATCATCCCCCCCTTCCTGCTACATAGGAGTATACACTCTTACAAATTGAGATTTATTCCTACAAATGTGAATGTTTCGTACAAAAGGCTAACTATTCAGTTTTCAGAGCTTTTCGTATGTCTGCCTTTTCTTAAAAATAATCAGCCTGAAATAATTTTTATGCTAATGAGGGGTGTTTTGGGGGTGGTATATTCTGTTCCACTTAAGAACCGATACCTTACCGGGGGCGCCTGGGTGGCTCAGTTGGTTAAGCGACTGCCTTCGGCTCAGGTCATGATCCTGGAGTCCTGGGATCGAGTCCCACATTGGGCTCCCTGCTCGGCGGGGAGTCTGCTTCTCCCTCTGACCTTCTCCCCTCTCATTCTCTCTCTCTCAAAGAACCAATACCTTTCCTAGACCTGAAGGAGCGTAGGATAGAGAGAAGTTCCTGGAACTTGAGAAGGTTGGCTTAGAGAGAGTATCTACCAATAGGAACTGTAGCCTTGACTGGAGAAATTCAACTACAGCCATTCTGAGATCCAGTAGGGGTGAGTACTAGGCTAGTAAAATACCTCTCTCTCCCTCAAATTACTCCTCCATTATCTTTCCAGTGATTTCCACAGGCTAAAACCTACTGAAAGCCATAGGGCTTGAAAACATAGTTAATGTAGTAAATAGAGCTCAGCCTTGTAGGTTACACAGCAGGGTAGAGGGTAGATTGGAAACAGTCAACAGAAGATATTTAGCATGGAAATGATGTCTCCTTTCTCCTGTGACTCCATCTTAGCATGTCCGGAGTGCAGTAATTAGTTCTGAGTCAACAGGGCTATAGTCAAGAAAATGTATTCGAAGAAAGCAAGACAATACAGTGAGAGGAATCAAAAGTATTCCATGTAAAAATGTTTCTAAGAAGTAGGATTGTTACTTCTAGAAAAGGAACGATTTGAGGGTCAACAAAATGCTATAGGTAAGAGTAGAGACTTGAGTCAGCTCTAAAGTTATTAGCTGTGTGACGTCGAGGAAGCCACTTAACTTTGTTGACCTTAAAAGTAAAACAGCTAGTTACTTTTACCTGCAAAATGGGTTTATTTCGGAACAGCAGAGGAGTTACAGTTAGGAAGAGCAAGCTATCACAGAAATCATGGGCCCATCCAAAGAACAAAGGAGAGGAGAGAACCTGTCTTACAGAGGAAAGGGGGGCTGTGGGAGGGGCTTTTTCTGTTTGTAATAGTTCCACTGGAGAAATTTGGGATTTCCAAGTACAGTGGGTTTTCATTGGCTGAGTTGTGGTAGTCTCTCAGTGTCTGGGCTTTTTAGGGTGAGGAGAAAATCTTACTTCCTCCTGCTGGGGTTTGTAAGGTAGGCTCCTTCCTGTTGAGAATGTAAGGACATCTTTTCCCCTTGGGTCTGCAGAGGGCTCCCGGGAGCTGTAGGGCACGGAAGCTCTCCCTTTTGTCCTCAGGACTCCATTTTCAATGAGGTTTCCTTGGTTCATTTTCCCACGTTCTTTTTGCTTCAGTTCCCTCATTTGTAAAATTGGGCATAATAATCAGCATCTACCTCATAGGATTGCTATGGGAATTAATTTAATATTCAAAGCAATTAAAACAGTGCTTGGTACCTAGTAAATGTCGTATAATATAGATGAGTGAGGAGGGGCATGGTAGAGAAATTTGAGTGGCTCTGTGTGTCCTGAAGCAGTTAAATCTAGTTCAGTGGATGAAAGCTCGAAGACAGAGATTTTCCTTTAGTGTAAAGATCATTTATCTCATAGACATAATAAAAAATGATCTTATATGGGAGTGCATTCTCCATCCCAGAATTGTTCAAATTTAGACTAAATGACAATTCATGTCATACAGAGATTCAGGCATAAACTGGGAGGTTGGATTAGAAGATTTACAGAATCCATTCCAATCCTGGCATATCTTTGATTTTTCTGCAAAATTATTTGCATTGCGACTGAGAATACAACCTTGTTAGCTAAATTTCTGTCTCAAAGAGTGTCTTGTAGGCTGCCTTCAGATTGCCCAGATGTCACTCTTGACCTTTAAGTGGTGCCTGGAAAACACACACACACACACACACACACACACACACACACACACACACACACACACACACACACACACACTCTGAAGGCTCTTTGTGATTATATTATGTTCTGCACCCTCCATCATCTTGCAACTATCTCTCCCTCCAATTGCATTTTCTTCAATGAAAAGAATCGGAGCAATCGCCATCATTTTCTGTTTATGATTGTGGGTTCTATAGACATATAATTTAGAGTAGGGATTTAAGCTCAGCTTCTCTGTAGAGGTGTGATTGTTGGACAGATTCTTAGAATCTGAGTTTTTGTCACAGGAAATTGTGGATAATAATGCCTTTTACCACACAGGTTTATTGAAAAGATTAAATGAACTATCACTAGCAATATTCCTGGCATGTTGTAAACACTGAATTAATATCAGCCCTTGTTACTGTATTTTATCATATATTAATGACACATAATATGTTGTTATTATAAACGAGTGCCTGAGATGCCGGGTTACTTTTGTTGCAACAGGTTTTCACACTTCCCCTGACAGGGGAAGCCTACAGTCTCTAGTTAATTCTGGAGGATTTCTGCTGGGCAAAAGGTAAAGAGGTAATCTCTCTTTCAATAAGAGGCATCAATCTCTGAGGCCATCCCTGTAGTAAAACAAGTCAGGAGGTACTGTTTGCAGCAGGAATGTAGTCCGCGGTAGTTTTTCCAGCTCTATGGAGGAAACTTGTTAAAGAAGGGTTTCTGTGGCACCTGGGTGTCTCAGTCAGTTAAGCATATGCCTTCGGCTCAGGTCATGAGCCCAGGGTCCTAGGATCGAGTCCCACATCGTGCTCCCTGCTCAGTGGGCAGTCTGTTTCTCCCTCTCCCTCTACTGTTCTACCTGATTGTGCTCTCTTACTCTCTGTCAAATAAATAAATAAAATCTTCTAAAAACAAATAGGGATTCTGGCCTCACAGCAGCCAACCCTGAAGCTGATGTTTTGATTTTCCTATGAACAGAGTGGCCAGCAGCAGAAGACCTGGGTGCTCCTTGATCTGTGGCACAAGAGCTCATAAGAAAATAAACTAGAGAGAACTACCTTCCCAGGCTTTGTTTATACAATGAAAGGGCTTTTCAAACTTCCCTTAGCTACAACGAATTTCAATTAGCATTTTTGAGGGGGCTGAATGTAAATACCAATTCTGCTGTAGGGCTGGAGCCAGTTTATGATCCATTGTATGAAGTGCTAAAATCTTTCAGTTTGAGAGAGGAGGAAAAACAGGCACTCGTGTTTGGCGTTATGTTTCCTGCCCGCACCAGAAGCCGTTAGTCTCATCTTCCCTTCTCTCTCATACATCCACCCACTCCCATATGCAAATAGATTTTTTTTTTTTAATGGGTGGCACCTTAATGTTAGGATGACAAGGAATGGAAAATAAGGGTACGGTGACAGATTCATCCCAGGTTGTCCATTCTAGTTTTAGCATGGAAAGGCCTGGGAGCCCCCTCAGTTCTGGGCAAACCAGGATTGACACTCTGACTGAACCCCTGAGGCAACATCATACAGGAAACCCTGGGTTTTGTCTCCATTGGGAAACCTTGGCCGCCTGAAGGCAGTGTCTCCATATCCATAGTTCTTGAGACTCAGTGAATAAGCTGGAACACAGCGATTGGAGAAGACACAATATTGATGATGAGGAGGAGGCCAAACAAGCAGAAGAGGAGGAAGAGGAAAAGGAATCACAGCTAGAATTTATTTAATGTTTTTTATATGCTGGTGCTCATGCTGTGATTTGTTTTAAAGATTATTTATTTAAGGGAGAGAGAGACAGAGATAGCAAGAGAGATCACGAGCAAGTGGGCAGGACAGGGAGAAGCCGTCTCCCTACGGAGTAGGGAGGTTGACGCGGGGCCCAGGACCCTGGGACCATGACCTGAGCCAAAGGCAGGTGCTTAACCGACTGAGCCACCCAGGCGCCTCCATGCTGTTATTTTATACATAACACCTAATTCAATCCAGTGTTATTATTCTCATTTTATGCATGAGAAAATTGAGGCTCAGTGAGCCTCTGTGACTTGCAAAGTCAAGTTTCACCTGATTTCAAATCCATGTCTAACTCTGAGGTACACACACTTAACTCCCTTATAGGATATTGCCTCATTTATTGAGAACTTCCTATATTCTAGGCCCTGTGTGCTCAGTCTCTGTGACAGAGTAGTGAGGAAAGCACATATGATTTTTACTCTCATGGAGCTTCAATGTATGTTAGGATGGCCACAATGAAAATTGGGAGTCTTTCGTTTTGGAAATCGTTATGTTTGCACGAATATCACCGCTATCTTAGTAATGTGAACCAGAATTCCGGGGTGAGTGATTACATGAGTGAGAGAGGGAAAGAGATGTGTTATTTTTGATGTTCATGTCTAAGTAATTATAGGAAGGGAGTAGACCAGCTATTGACTCGTCCTAGAGGGATGAGGCCCTTATTTTAGGAAGCTAAATTAAGGATGCCAAGATGAGCAGCTGCCGATGAAATAGGAAAGTGAAGGTGATTGTTCTCGATCAATTTCCTATTATATGTCAAACACAAAGGAAATGATTGAAACACATTTATTCATGGTATTTCTTTGGAGCTGAAAGATATCTATTAACATGAATCTCCTGCCAGTTGTAAGTTTTTTTCCCCCTCTCATCAGTAACTGTCATAGTTAAGATCTACTCAGATTTAGAGCAGTCATGGTGGGGTTTGTGCCTCCCCAAATCTGAGCCTTAGAGTATCTTGAGAAATAACACGTGAGGTGACCCGGATAATTAGTGTTTCCTATCAAGTTCCGTCATTATCTATTTCTGACTCCACAGGACAAATAGCAATGTTCAAATACATATTGTCTTCTTTTAGGATCTGCTTGGGCCACACCCAGGTTAGGAGTTGGAAATGATGGCCTAAAGTCCAAATCCAGTCTGCTGCCTTTTTTGTACCACCTGTGAGCTAAAAATATTTTTCGCATTTTTAACTGGTGAAAAAACAAAGGATAATATTTTGTGACATGTGAAAATTATAGAAAAAAGATTATAGTGTCCATCAATACAGTCTTATGGAACACAACCATGCTCATACCTTCATATATAGGACTTAGGGCTGATGTCCTGATGCAGTGCCAGGGGTGTGGAGTTGCTACAGAGACTGTGTGGCCCACAAAGGCTAAACATTTACTCTTTGATCCTTTCCGAAAGAAATATGCTGATCCCTGCCCTAGAGAAAGGAGCTAACCCAGTGTATAGAGCACTCACATGAGAAAGCCCACCATTGATGGGAAAAGTAACTCATCATATTTGATCCCAAAATTGCAAGTCATAGAGAATCTTTAGAAGTTACAAAAAAAACCTTACATTATATCTCTAATCATAGGTTTTCTAGATAGTTCTTAAAACTTTTCGTTACCATGACTATGATGAATAACCGTTGATCCCTGGGAATTAGAAGTTTCAAACATTTTTATGTTAAGATTCATAGTTTAGCTGACATTTGCCTATATAGTATCTAGGATACATATATACATTGTAAATATTTTTGCCTATATAGTATCTAGGACACATATATACAATATATATATTTTATCAGGCTCTTTTCATTTGAATTGGCAGTCAGGCTTCACTATGATTGATGTTAACCCTGGAGAAGCCACTGAGTCAAGTGAGAAGTAAAGATGGCGTTTACTTTTTGCTATCTGTTTCTCAGAACTGTGGCCCTAATTTTTCGTCTAAAGCGAAGAGAGGGAAGTTTTTCTCCCCTCCTCTCTCCTCCCTGGGCTTTTCTCCCCTCAGCAGGAACATTACCTGCTATGCAGTAAATGATGAGCTGAAGGATATTCAGTTAAGATGTTCCAGTCAGAGTTGTTTTAATAAATCAACACTGGAAATTAAACTATTAATTTTTCAAAACATTAAACAGCAAAGGAGCACTAGAAGAAAGATGAGAGGAATAGGAAATTAGCAGGTAAGAAATATTTACCCTTCATGGTAGCCCTTGTATAACATTGCAGATTGAGATTTTACCATTTGTTCTGGAATAATATAGCAAAGGAAGCAGGTTGTTGTACATCTTCCTCAGAGCTGGTCCACATGCTGGCCTGTTGAGCAGGTGAGCAGAGTTTTAGGGACTGAATGGGCCAGTTCAAAGGCCCACTTTAATGAAATAGGGGAGAGACTCCAATGTCCTCCTTCTACTGAATGAGGAAGCACAGTGAGTAGGGTTGTGCACTCTGGGAACGAATTGACATGGCTTTGAATTTTGGTGCTGCCATTTACTGGCTAAGCGATCTTAATAAGGTTATTTATTCCTATTGACCTTTGCTTTCCTCATTTGTAAAACGGTGATAATAAAACTACTTCCATGATGGGGTAGTTGTGCAGATTGAATGAGGTGTGATAAAATGTGTTTATCGCTGGACCTGGTAAAACTTCTCTACATGTTCATCATTTTTATTAAAACTACTCTACATGTTCATCATTTTTATTATTAGTGTGAATCCTGAGTGAAATTCTCCTGGGTAACATTGTCTAGCTAGTAAATACTTCGTTGTGTCTTGAATTTCTACCTACTCATATAAAAGAAGATATGGAAAGGAATGATGAGTGGAATTTAGGAGACTTGTCTGGCTTGGTCTTTGGTCTGATAAGTAAGAATAATAAGAACAGCAATAAAAAAAAAAAGGCCTTTACTATGTGTTTAGTCATTACAACAACCCCAAGTAGGTAATGCCATTGTACCCGTCTTAGATATGGGTGAACCGATGTTTACAAACATTTGGCTACTTGCATAAGGTAATGCAGCTAGCCAGGGGTATTGGTGGCATTTGAACTTATGCAGCTTAACTCCAGAGACTATGCTTAACCATGAGATCATACTGCATTCCCAGTTCCGGAGTTAGCTAGCTCTCTGACCAGGTACATACATGGTGCTCATATGATTGGTCATGTTATGCACTACACAACTCAAGGCGTGTTCTACTCATAGTGGCTATATGCAGTGAGTACTGTGCACGATCATATGAGTGATCCTAGGAAGTTCTTTAACCTGTCTGGGTTTTATTTTCTTTTTTCCTAATGGAATAAATTTTAAGTATGTGGTCACTGGGTCTCATCTTGGTGAAGGTCTAGTGTAAATGTATAAATGATTCAAAACCAATTCCTGTTTGCCTTTGGAGAATTTTAAACATTCGATTTTGTGCTTATTTGAGGAACTAAATTCATAGACTAAATCAAAGATGACATGGCAGCTGGAGGGTTAAAGGAGCTGCCCAGTCTTGTCGTCATGCTCCCCTCCCTGCTTAGTTTCTCCAAGACCTGAAGAATCAGTTCAGAATTGCAGCTCGTGCACTGAACAGCAGGAACAAAAAGTCCCTTTGTCAGATATCCCTACAGTTAGAGGTATGGTTAAGCGAGGGAATTTGAAGGCTTTCTTTGCTCTGATGTAACCTGCATGAAAATTTAGTGTAACCCGCTCCATATAGTCAAAAGCAGATATTTAAGGAAAGTAGGTGTTATCTACCAAAACCCATTTTAACGAAGCAATTAATTAAACAGTTATTTTTTGTGCTACCCATCCATAAATTAAAGGCATAATTTGTGTGATGATGTGAATCTCCACATATATACAGAGAAACTACACATATATGCAGGTATATATAGATAAACTCAATATATACAGATAAATTTAGGTACTGGGATATTATTATCGACTCACAGGTATTCCCTCCCAGACACTTTGGTTGCATTCAGTTAAATGTTTTCTATAGGCAAGGTTTACTGAAAAATTGATTAGCATGTTCTTTTCCTCAACTGGATTCCACCCCTAAATAGACTTCGTTAATAAATTGTTTTTTGGGTTTCTTTGCTGAGTAGGCTCCAAGCCCAGCATGGAGTCCAAAGCGGGGCTCAAACTCCTGACCCTGAGATCAAGACCTGAGCTGAGATCAAGAGTTCGACTCTCAACCCACTGAGCCCCCCAGGAGCCCCTTCATTAATAAACAGTTTTACATCACTATCAAAGACATGCTGTTAAGGTAAATTAAAAAAAAAACAAGTACAGTGTTCTTACTCTTCCCATCCTTCTGCCCTACCAGGCTTTTTTATAATCCCTCTTAGCTTTAAAATTGCTCTCCATCCCCAAGAAGTTTTCATGGCACTGGCTCTTCTGGAACCTTAACCAAGTGTTGCAGCCCCTGCAACTTTTCTTATGTAGATCATCAATTTAGTTCCCTTGTGAGAATAAGTACCTGCCTATAACTAATAAAGGGTCAGTAATTCCTTTGCCATTTCTCATGTTCCTTATGCTCTAAGATGACCTCATGTGCCCTCCTCTAGTCATACTGGGTTCACTCATTACTCTAACCCTGGCACCATCCTGCACCTTCCTGCTTCAGAGCTTTTGCTTAGGCTGATTTCTTTTGCCTGAAATTTCTCTTTACTCCACTTATTCCTCCCTTTCACTGTTCCTATTCAAAGCCCCATGCAAATCACACTTCCTCTAATAAGTCTCCTTCAGAACTCCCCTTTTCCGCCTTCCATTTGCCTCATAGTTAGAACTACAGCAAGTGCATTGGCTGAACTCTAAAATCAGGACACACGCTTTGACAACTACAAGTATACTTATAGGAACAATGTGATAGATTATTTGATGGTTCTAGAAATTTCAGAGTGCATGTTTGCCTTAATTGTAGCATTCATTACATCTGCCTTGTGTTGGCGTTAATTATGTATTTGTTTGTTTCCTTCCTGATGCGAGCGAGAATTGTGCAACACGTATCCCTGTATCACCCCACACCTGTCAGATTCCTTTGTCTACAGCAGGCATTCATTTTTTTTTAGGCAGTCATCAACTCTTTATTAAGCTCATGTGAGGTGGCAGGCACTGTGCTAGGTGCTGGGGATGAGATGAGGAACTCCTGGCCATGAAAGAAATCAGTACCATAAGATGAGATGAGTTCGTCCTTAGGGTCGTCCTGGAACCCGTTACGGGGCCCCCAACTCAGAGGCCTCGCTTGCCGAGCGAGGGGGGGGGTCTGGAAGGAAGTGATTTCTAAGCAGAGAAGTGAAAGATGAGAAAGATTTTGCCAGGGAATGATGGGGCTTAAGTACTCCAGTAGAGAGCACAGTATGTGAAAAGGTCCAAACGTGCGAGAGAGTGCCCTGTTGTAGAAATTCACATTCCAGACACGTTTGGAGTGTAGCGTGCCAAGGGGCGAGTGAGACGATAAGAGGCTGAAAAGGGAAGCGGGTCGCTAGGCCAGGTCCTAGGGATTGAGGCCTGAGTGAGCGAATCCCGTTCCCCTAGAATTTATAGTACGGAGGAGAGGACGGAGAAATAATAAAGTATGACGCAGTGTAATGAGTGCTTTGACGGGTGAGGTGGCCGGGTACTGTAAGATCATATATCATGGCGCCTCACCCTCCTGAAGGCATGTGTGGTTGGCCGTGAGATTTCAGTTGAAAGCTACATTACTGAGGGCGGAACAAATGACATTTCTAGCATTTAGCAGTTTTGCCTTTTCTCCAGTTCTGAATCGTGACCTGAGACAGAAGCTGTGAAGGAGTAAGCGCAGGACAGCATTTCCTCTCCGCTTCCTTGGCACCGGCTTTCCTGTGTAGCTGTGCACAATGGCTGAAATATAGAGATTGATTACATAAAACATCTTTTTTTTCCTTCCAATCAGAAAGCAGTTTCTCATCACTTTATTACTTGGTTTGAAGCTTCTTCCCTTTCTTCTGATCAATATTTTAGCTGAGTCTTATGTAAAATGAAATTTACATTCAGTTGTTTCCTTAGCAACCATCACACATAATCAAATACATCTGCTTTCAGAATCAGTTCCTCTCTTGAAATACCTTGTAGTTACCCAATCTTCTTTTATTAGCAAAATGGCTTTCTAAATGGGCTACAATCTCTTTCAAAACAAAGCATTTTAAGAACCATATTTAAATAGAAATGTATGTGGGTTTTAAAATATAGATGGGAAGTCGCTTCACCAAAACTTTTATTCATTTATTTAATCAATCAACCAGCAAATTAGTAAATATTTATTAGGACCTATAGGTCCTGTGTGAGTTGCTGTGGCATATAAAGATGATAAAGACATGGTCTGTTGCTCTCAGAAATCTTCAAATGTAATAGGACAGACATCTACAGCAATAAGTGTAATACCAGGTTTAAAGATGACGATGCACATTCAGTGTGGGAACACACACATATTAGTCTTTGTTTTAACTGGATTTGCTAAAGTGATCTTTAAGCTCTATTGGCGAGAATCTGAGAGATAACCACTGTCGCTTCCTAAAGCTCTCATCCCAGAAGTAAATCCTAAAGATCTGAAAAATCTGCGGGTCTGGGAGTTCTCCCATTGTCATCGGAATCTGGGGAAGAGAAAAAAATCTAAAATTGCCATGAGAAACTTTAGGGACTGTGTGCCCCGGTAAGTGAATGCAAAGTTCACAGAGGGATTTCTGGACTTTAATTTTGCAGTTAAACATGATGTTCTTAACAAGAAAGAACATGGAAGACTGAAAGGATGTAAAGTGTTCAAAGATTACTGTGTTTAAAAAAATGGAAGAACTGGGGCGGCGGGTAGGGGGACAGACACTGTGCCCACGTCCACGTTATGCAGTTTTATTTTATTTTTTTTTTAAGATTTTATTTATTTATTTGACAGAGAGAGACACAGTGAGAGGGAACACAAGCAGGGGGAGTGGAAGAGGGAGAAGCAGGCTTCCCGCGGAGCAGGGAGCCCGATGTGGGGCTCAATCCCAGGACCCTGGGATCATGATGTGAGCCGAAGGCAGCCACTTAATGACTGAACCATCCAGGCGCCCCCTCGTTAAGGAGTTTTAAACTACTGTGAGAATCCACATTCATGGGCTCTTTTGTAATCCTGGTGAGAATTCTGCTATGCTGGACAGTCCAAATTCTAAATTTCAGGTGAACCTAGCTCAGGTTCTCAGAAGAATGGAGTTCCATCTTCTACAGGCAACTGTCTGCTTTGCCAATGCTTCTTTTTCCTGATCATTGCGCTCTCTCATTTCTGTTACAGGTAGGCTAATTATCGTGTTTTTTACTTTGGTGTAATCGTGTTTCTTACTTTGGTGTAGAGAGCTCTATGTGGTCTGACCCTCGCTTGACTTTCCAACGTCACTTTACAAAATAACAAACTCTTTCTTCTATTTTTAGCTCCACCAAGACTAAACGACTTATAGTTCCTCAGACACATCAGGTTATTTCAGGTTTCTGAGCCTTAACCTAGACTGCTCTTCATACTTGGAATGTTCTGCTGCTGCAACTTGTCTGATTAATCTATTCCTTAAACAAGATGTAGCTCAAGTACCAGTTCCTCTAACCAGCCTTTCTTTATCCTTCTTTTCCACAAATTGACCTACACAGTCTCCCTTTCTGTTCTCATAGCACTTTATAGTCCTATCTGGCAGCTCTCAGAAATTTAAACTTGGCTCAAATCCCCATTTTTACAGCTTTGGCCGGTTTAGTGCCCTCCCCATGGTCTTTGTAAATTCTCCACGTTACTTCCTTGTGATGGCTCTTGTCTCTGTTTTGGGGTCCACAGAGATTCCTGGGTTTTGCTCAATGCTGAACAAGAAAACCAAACTCTCCTCATTTGATGTTTTCTACAAAAAGCTATTCACATCAAGTAATTGGTGAATTTTTTTCGGTTTAGTAAATATTTGGAGGAAGGTGGGATGGAAAGATATGTCTAACTGTACCGCAGTGTTTCATATTGCTAGCAACATTCGTCTTGCTCACCTGCCTTCTGAACCCTGCCCCTCCTCCCTGTGATCCTCCAGGCATCCTTTAGCTCTGTGGAAAATGTGAGTTACCATCGCTGTTCGACCTTCCCATGGCCATGAATGTTTATTTTATGAGGAGTGGTCCCTTCAGACCCATCTGCTTTTCTCAACGCCTCTAGAATTTAAGGCGATATTTTTTCTTAATTTCTTTACACCTTGATCATATAGCTTTTAAGCTTATGTTCAGATGGCTTGCTTTCTTGTTTCTCTCTTCCAATGTAAAGAGGGAAGGGATCATATGTGTTGTATTCATTACTATATCTCTAAGGTTTGGTGTAGTGCTCGTCACATAATAGATCCTCAGTGCTGTATGGTGAATTGTCTTTTGGATACATCTTAGAAAGCTTTCAGTTAGTGCTCATGCTAATGTGTTCAAGGTTTTTGGGTGTGGCCTCTAGGTAGGTGATTTGCATAGGCTCCGTAATCAAAGTCTATGCCACATAGTCATGTTAACTGTTACGCTGTAAGGAATCACTATGTCCTATGTTCTGTACTAAGAATAGGTTAAAAGAACTAATAAACGCCACCTAGTGAGAAGTTTCTCTTTAATACATATTACCTTGTGGTTTGCAACAACCCCTGTGAAATAGATGATATTTATTGTCTCCACTTTCCAAACGAGGAAATTGGGGCACATTGAAGTTACATAAGTTGTCCAATGTCACACATCTAAGAAGTAGAGTAAGTGAGATTTTTTGTCTGGGTAGTTTATTCTACGAGCTTGTTCTTTGAGTAATTTATATAATGTTGCTTTGACAGCATAAGGATTAGGTTGTAAGGTACAGAGTGTAAATGGCTATATGCATCAGAGAAGTCTGCATGAGAGAGGTGCACATTGTAAGATAAATGGATATCTATTTTTTATTCAACCCTATTTGTCCAGACTTGTTGGATTGCTGGTCAGCAAAAGCCAAAGCTTTTTGCCCTGGAGGAGTCACCTGACCTTTCTTTCACCTTGTGAATATTTTCAAATGGCTGGAATATCCTTGGACTTGGCTGACTGGTACTCGGTTAGCTGGTTTGAGTGTTACAGAAATGAGAAATGCCTTGGTGTTTACAACTGAGTAACAAAATTATACCGGTTATCTGCTATCTCTTTTGTGAATACAATTATCTTGGTTCAGATTTTGGTTCCTAGAAGTTTCAAAGCCATTTGTCCTCAGAATGATTTGTTATGTCTATAAAAATGCCTATATTCAAACAGTCCCCTTTCTCCTAAATATTCAGCTAAAGTACTTTAAATTATGTCAAATATTTCATAATTATCTTTTAAATATGCTTTAATGAAACTTCAAGATAATATAAGCTTTCTTTACTTATGAATATGTGTACATTCTTAGATGTAATACAAAGGATAAAGGAAAGGAAATGATTTTTTATAAAATACGTATTTGAAGATGTTCATTTTCAGGTGTTACTACACTAGGAGTTATAATAAAATAATTATTTCCACCCCCTTGTGGAACCACTGTGAATACTCCATTTATAAACACAACATGTAGTGTGTCATAATGATGACTGGAGTCGTCATTATGTGAGCTTTATTTCCATTGGTGACATATTATCTTAACTGTTAAACAGTTCTTGCTTAAGTTAGGAACAAAACAAAGTACAATCTTATATTTATATGGTAGTCATTTTCCTGGAAAATTCAGTGTATTTTAAAACCATGCAAGAGCATTTGATTAAAATAAAGCTCTGCTCTTTGTTCAGATAATTATAAAAATATTTTTCATTTGAATAAATATCTGTTGCGGCATTTAAAGACAATGAGAAACATGGTCACATCAGTTCTTGGTTGTATGGTTGTGTTTAGGGAATATAGCAACCTCGGCTCTCTTCCAGCATCCCCTCCCTTTTTAACAAGATAGACTTAAAGGTGAGAAGAATTACTAGAGTGTAAACCAGATAGATATAATAACGTGGCAACCACTTGTGACGATATAATAATTCTAAATTTGTATTCAAGTAATAACATAGCCTCAAAATATATGAAGCAAAAATTAATAGAAATACAAGGGAAATTTGACAAGTCCATGATCATAGTGAAAAGTCTTACATACCTCTCATGATAAGTAACAGAATAGGAAGATAAATGTCTTAGGGTGTGTTTTGGATGCTATAAGAAAATACCATAAACTGGGTGGCATATAAACAACAAACACTTAGTTCTTAAAATCTTGAAAGCAAAGATCAGGGCACTGGGATATTCGGCATTTTGTGAGGGCCCACATCCTCAAAGATCAGCATTTTATTGCTGTAACCTCACTTGGTGGAAGTGGACTAGGGATTTCTCTGGGGTCTCCTTTTTATGACCTCTAATTCCATTCATGAAGACTCCATCCTCATGACCCAGGCACTTTCCAAAGCTACCATTTCATAATACTTGTAATACTATCAAATTGGGCATTAGATTTCAACATATGAGTTGCTGTTCAATCAACAGCAATTAATACAGAAAAGATAGAGAATATTGAACTGTACAATTAATAATTTGACCTAATAAGACATATATACAGTGGTTTGCTGGAGAGAGCCCATACTGACTTCTGAGAGTCATATGTGTATATGTCTTTCCGGTTCTTCATTCAGTGATTTCATGTTGATAGCTTGCTTGTAAGTGGCCATGGTAGGAGTATTTACTCAACAGAAATTGGCCAACAATACACATCTGGGTATCTTTTTTGAGAGCCAGTTTGACAGTGACCAATATACCACTGCATGTACAGAGTACTGCATCTAAAACTTGCGGAGTGTACGTTCTTTACAATTACATATGGATAGCTTTCCCTGTTCAATCAATACCTGAGCCATAAAGCAAGTCTGAGTAAATTTCAATGAACTCAAATTATATAAACTATGTTGTTTAGGGGTGCCTGGGTGGCTCAGTCGGTTAAGTGTCTGCCTTTGGTTCGGGTTATGATCCCTGGGTTCTGGAATATAGCCCTGTGTTGGGCTCCCTGCTCAGTGGGGAGAATGCTTCTCCCTCTCCTCCCTACTCACACTCTCTCTCTCTCTCTCTCTCACTATCTCTGTCTCTCTCTCCAATAAATAAATAAAATCTTACAAAAACCAAAAACCAAAAAACATAAAACTCTGTTGTTTGACCATAATGGAATCAAGCTAGACATCAATATCATAGTCATAACCAGTAATTCATGATATATTTGCAAAATTACCAGTATACTTCTGTACAACCCACGAGTCTATGAAAAAAAATACGAGATTTACAAAATATTTTGAATTTAATTACAATGAAAATATATATCAACACTTATGTGATATAGCTTTGGTTAGGGGGATATGATATATGTAGCCACAAATACATTAGAAAGAACACAGGCTGAAGCGCAGTGAGATAAACATCCATTTCGTGAAGGTAGGAAAAGGGCAGCAAATTAAACTCAAGAACTATGGAACAAAGAAAATAAGGATAAGGGCAGAAATAAAGTACAAATCAAACAAATGGTAGGGAAACTCAAGAATGCCAACATTTGTTTGAAAAGACTAATAAGATGCAGAAACTTCTTACCAACATTGTCTCAGAAAAAGCCAGGGAAAGCACCAATAACCGGTATTAGTTATGAAAAGGGGAACATCCCGTTAGATTTTTATTTTATTTTTAAATTTTATTTATTTAGTTATTTTTTAAACGATTTTTTGTTTTCAAGTAATCTCTGCACCTGGTGTAGAGCTCAAACCCACAACCCCAAGATCAAGGGTTGCATGCTCCTCCACCTGAGCCATCCAGGCACCCCCCCCAATAATTTTTTAAATGTAAAGAAAAATATGCACAACTTTATGCCAGTAAATTTAACAATTTAGGTGTTATGGACAAATTCTTAGGAAAATACAACTTGCCAATGCTGACAGAAGAAATAGCAAAATTATAAATTGTCTTACACCTATAAACATGGTTGTTTTGTTGTGTACTTATTATTTTGTGCTCTGAAATTTTTCTTATAACACATATGCGATTATTTATAACAACAAATTCTTCACATTTGTCATGTTTAAAGCCTATTAAAAAACCTGTTTGTTGCCATTATCAGTAATAAAGGGCATGTGGACTCTTTCCTAATTTTTATAGTTGTGTAGAATACAGCCATGAGAGTCATAGTACACATCAGTTTTTCCCTTTGGTTATTTCCTTGGGGGTATATTCCCTTTGATGGAATTACTAGGAGAAAAATTATGAATGGCATCTTTTTTCTTTTCATATATAGGCAAATTACCCTCCTTCAATACTGAATCCATTTACAGATCCAGCCGCAAAGTAAAAGCACGCCCATTTCCCCAAATTCCCGCTAGCAGCTGACTTTAGAAACTATGTGTGTTTATGTTAGTTTAATAGATGAGCAGTGGAACTTTTAGGTTGTTTTAATTTGTATATTCATTTAGTCGCTATTGAGATATTCTCTTTTTCCACATGATGATATCCTATTTCAGTTTTTTACATAAACTGCATGTTCCTCTTCTTTGTTAACTTACCAAGTAAAGTCTATGTAGTAGCTTGATATATGTGCATCGATTTTTTTTTTTTTATCCAAGTTGGATAGTGAGACTTTATCAGTTACATTTTTCTCATGAATTTTTTCCATTATGAAGCTTTCTTTTGGTGTTCATTTTATTGCCTTTTATAGCTTAACAGCCTTTCTTTTTTTAAGGCATTTGAATACATTTATCTTGTATTTAATGGTGTATTCTATTTCTTGAATGTGAGAAATAGATCTCCCTTCCCACACCTGGAATTCAAAAGCCATTTCATAGTGAGCTACCTGGTTCACTATCCCCAATGTCTTTAAATCCTCACAGTTGGAATCGCTTAACCTCTGCTTGTACGCTAAGCCTGAACTGGATAAATCCGTAAGTTAGTTTCTGCTTCATTCCCATTATTGTGCTTGTGCCTTGCACAGCAGTTCTGTGACAGGGCCTCTGCTTTGATAATCTCCCTAGTATTCTGATTCTTCTATGACTAGGACTGTGCATTTCCCTCTTCTGTCTTTCAAGAGTTTGGCTTCTGATTGTAAGTCCCAGACTAGCAACAGGGGCTGCAGAATATGCTGCCACAATGCAGGACATGAGCTGCTTATCCCAATAATGCCTAGCTCCAAACCACTCACATGTCTCCTCTTTTTTTAAATTTTTTATTCTATTTTATTATCTTTTTAAGATTTTATTTATTTGGGGGGAGAGTGAGCATGACAGTTGGGGGGTCAGAGGGAGAGGGAGAAGCAGACTCCCCACTGAGCAGGGAGCCTGATGCGGGACTTGGTCCCAGGACCCTGAGATTATGACCTGAGCCAAAGGCAGACGCTCAACCAACTGAGCCACCCAGGCGCCCCCACATTTCTCTTATCGACCTGTCTACCAGATCACCAGTACCTTACCCTTGCCCTAGCCTTCTCTAATGCTGACTCTTTACCTGGACTGCCATCCCATCCGTATCCCCAGGTACTCTAGGGGATTTCTTCCCCATTGCCCTCAGTCCATGCCTCGCCCCAATGTAATGAGTGCCTTTTGTTCCCAGACACTAGTTGTGTTTGTCTGACCCCTCCTGGCAATTTCAATTTTTAAAATATAATTTAATTTTATAATTTAACAACGTACACTTTCATTAAACCATGACAAGTATCTAGAATTTGTTGAAAATGTGTATTGTAAGGCGTGGGTCTAAGTTACTTGTTTATTTTACCATATACATAACCAGATGGCCCAACATTCATTAAGGATTCTTTTTTTAATTACCGCATTCCTTATATTTTTTACATTAATTTTAGTTCTTACAATAATATTTGAATCTATTTCTGGATACTCTGTCCCTCATTTATTTGAACGATCACATAATTCTGACAACTGTTACAGTATGTATTTGTATGTTTGTGTATGCTCATCTTTATTTGGCCTTTCTAACAATAAGAAAGGTATATTTCTACATTTATTTAAATCTTACATTTTTTACTCATTTAGGGCCTCAATTTTCTCTTGTGTCACAAAATTAATGCTCAGGCATTTAATGTTTCTAATAACTGTTGTGAAAGCTAGCTCATTTCTTTGAGTCATTCATTGTATTTTCTATATTATGAGTGTATAGGGAAGTGTTTAATTTATTTTTGTAGCTTTACTTCACTTGACAACTCTGATGAACTCATTTATTACCTCTGGTAATTTTTTGGTTGACTTCTTTGGATTTTCTGAGCATATATTCATGTCATAAGTAAAAAATTATTTTTAGTGTCTTCCTTTCCTAAATATACCTTCAATTCATTCCGGCCCCCCCCCCCCTTAGATACCATGGTCAATATTCCATTAAAAGAGAGTGGCAATCTGGAATAGAAAAAGTATTGGTGTTTACGGGGTTCTCTTTTCCTTCCTTTGATTTTAGAGAGAAATTCCAGTCATACTTCTCCATTAACTATATTTTTGATGCTATTTTTTAAATGTGCCTTTTTCATTGTAGGGATGAAGACATTTAATTTTGTTAATCAAGAAAATATGTTGAATGTTATCCAATTTCTTGGCAGCTATTGAAAAAATAAAAATATTTTCCAATTACCACATTATACTAGCCTGTATTCATGGAATAAATAATAACAGTCATAGTTGATACTGTTCCATTTCTTAAATTACTAAGATTTTATTCAGGCTACACACACACACACACACACACACACCCCTATAGTTTGAATAATGCAATATATATTAATATATCTTACATATGTATTATATACAAACACTGTTTTTTCAGCAGTGAGATCAGCCTTGAATTCCTAGAATATTTTCCTTCTTAATTTTTGGAATGAAACCATATTCACCTTATACCGTGACCTGAGTAGGTTTGTTTAAACATCATTTGATGGGGAAGAATATGTACTCCAAGAAGGTTTGAATCAATCTCTACTGAATCCATCAGTTCCAGGTGACTTAAGAAATTTGTCTCCAGAAATCTATTTTTCTGTTGTTCTAGTATATGCCTTCTCTGTTTCTTATGGTACTGGTTTTTATTGTGTTTCAATAGAAATTCATTGTTATTTGTTTTTTTAGTTAGTGCCAAATTTATTTGAAAATACTGAGGGTTCTAGAGCGGAGGGGGGTGGGGGGATGGGCTAGCCTGGTGATGGGTATTAAGGAGGGCACGTTCTGCATGGAGCACTGGGTGTTATGCACAAACAATGAATCATGGAACACTACATCAAAAACTAATGATGTGATGTATGGTGACTAACATAACATAATAAAATACAATTTAAAAAAAAGAAAATACTCTAGAACATTTAATTTTTCTTTTCATGCTAATTAAAAAGTGTGTTTTAGTCTATTTTTTTGAGCACTTACTGTGTGCTAAGCATTGATGTGGGCATGAAGCATGAAGCAGTAAAAAAGCTACATGAAAAGTCTTTATCCTTATTTATGGAGCTTGTAGTCTAGTCGATGAGAGAGCTAAAGGCTGGAAGCAGATGAATACAGTCATAACTGCTATGAAGGAAGTAAATAAAACATGGAATCAAAAGTGCTTGATCATTGGAGTTGGGTGGTCCAGTTTAGACTGGGTTGCCAGCTAAGGCCTCTCTGGGTCGGCTGCTTTGTAGGTGAGACCTACAGAAGACTGAGCCAGTGGGCCAGGGGGCTGGTTGGAGGAGCCTTCTCAGCCTTCCCAGGGGGGAAAGAAAGAGCAAAGACCCTGAGTTGAGATAGAGCCTGGTGTACCTATGGTTTGAATTTTTTGTGGTATAGTATTTTATTTTTCAGTTGCAGTATTTTCCCCTTATGTACAATCATTTTATTTATTAAACCCGATATATTTTTCTTTCTGTATCTTGTTTCTGTCTCATCTTAGTTTTCTCATTTTCCTTTTGCTATTTTCTTCCCTTTTGGGGGGGTGCATATAACTCTTATCCTTCTGTTTCTAAGCAGTTAGATTGTTCTTTCTTTAGTGAGCAACAAAAAATCATGTAACTCAGTGGTTCTATTTGTCTCAATTGCTAGGTAACCCTGAACTAAATCTGTGACCATCATTTAGTGAATGAAAAGACATTATGGCATGTATCTTAGAATTAATCTCACCTCTAGTTTAATTTGAATTGGACTGCCCATGTGTTTTCTTTGCATTGATTTCCTCATAGTGTTTTGAGAGTTTTGATCGTCACAATTTACTATATTGCTATTTCAAATGAGTACACTTATTTTATAAATGATTACATTTTTTTTTAATTTTTTATTGTTATGTTAATCACCATATATTACATCATTAGTTTTTGGTGCAGTGTTCCATGATTCATTGTTTGTTCATAACACCCAGTGCTCCATGCAGAACGTGCCCTCCTCAATGCCCATCACCAGGCTAACCCATCCCCCTACCCCCCTCCCCTCTAGAACCCTCAGTTTGTTTTTCAGAGTCCATCATCTCTCATGGTTCGTCTCCCCCTCTGACATACTCCCCTTTTCTTCCTCTCCTGTTATCTTCTTCTTTTTCTTTTTTCTCAAAATATGTTGCATTATTTGTTTCAGAAGTACAGATCTGATTACATTTAATTTTTACCTTTTGCATTAGATATATTTGTAGTCGCAGCTCCTACTCTTGGAAATAAAATGAAATGCAAAATGCAAATAGTTAAAAGCTTTTTTAAGTGATGCTTTCTTAAAATTAAAAAAATTAAGGTAGAAATTGCATAGAGTACCATTCTTCCACATTAGGGCAGTTTTGAGAGTTTTGACAAGTGTATACCAGTCAAATAAAGCTAGAGAACACTTCCGCTATCTCCCCGAGTCCTCCCATACCTTTTTGTATTCAGCCCTACCTCCCAGCCTCTGACTGATCTGTTTTCATCACCTATTGTTTTCCTTTCTCCAGAATGTCATGCAAATGGAATCATACAGTGCGTAGCCTTTCTCTTGGCCTTTCTCAGTTACCATAATTAATTTGATATTCATCCACGTGTATTACATATCTGTGGGTACATTCCTTTAATTGCCAAGTAAACTGAGATGGCATTATACCATGCACCACAAATTTATGCACTAGTTGATAGGTCAATTGGTTTTTGTCAGATTTTGATGATTAAGAATAAATCCTCAATACTCACTTGCATGTTTTTGTGAGGTCGTAAGTTTCATTTCATTTACTTAAATACCTAGCAGTGGGTCGCCTGAGTGGCTCAGTTGCTTCAGCTCCATGATCCCAGGGTCCTGGAGCCAGTGGGTCGCCTGAGTGGCTCAGTTGCTTCAGCTCCATGATCCCAGGGTCCTGGAGCCAGGCCTCAGGCTTCTGGCTCAGCAGGTTGTTGGCTTCTCCCACTCCCTCTGCCCCTCCCTCTGCTCATGCTCTCTCTTGCCCTCTTTCTCTCAAATAAATAAAATCTTAAAAAAAACCAAAAACCTAGGAGTATAGTCTGTGGGTAATATGCAAGTATGTTTTTTATAAGAAATCGCCAAACTGTTTTCCAAAGTGGCTGAACTATTTTACTTTCCCACCTAGGAGATTTATCTGATTATATTTATCTTTTTCATATGTCACACATATATTTCTGCATAACTTTATTTCTTTTGGTCAAAGGTTGTTAAAAGGTTTTCAGAGCAAAGAAAAGATATGGTTTACTATTTAAAATTAGCTATAGTTGGGGCACCTGGGTGGCTTAGTTAGTTAAGCGTCTGTCAGTCTCAGGGTCCTGGGATTGAGTCCCCGCTCACTGGGGAGCCTGCTTCTCCCTTTCCCTCTGACGCTCCTCAGGTTTGTGTTCTCTCTCTCTCTCTCTCTGATAAATAAATAAATAAATCTTAAAAAAATTAGCTATAGTTTTCAAAACAATGACTAAAAACATGGCAGAGGTGGGATTTTCATTTTGATGTCATAAAATGCCAAGTCCATTAATTGATTTCATTTTAGTCTAACAGTTTTGTTTCGGGCTCATTCTGCTTCTAGTAAGTGATGAGGTCGAAGCTATTTCTATTTTGCTTGGAGTATTGTCCTTTAGGAATGGTCCATTGAGAATGAATTAAAATGGGTTATGTCAGAGTGGAATAGCATAATTGAAAGCATTTTGTTTCATTTTTTTCTAACTTTAAATGTACATTTATTTATTTATTTAGAAAATTTTTATTGAGCCCCTCCTATGTGCAAGTAATGGTGCCATTTGTGGTGGGAAATACAAAGATGAATGATACATAGTCCCTGATACCAAGCAAAATCCTGTGGGGTCACTCTGTCAATCTCTTTTCCGGACCTAGCTGTTCCATTTGGTATATAAAAGGATGTACTATGTGTGCAACCGGTGCTATCTTTGAAGTGTAGCAAACCCACATTCAAACCCTGGCTCTTCTTCTCTTAGATGGGTGACAGTAAGAGCAATTTACTTAAAGTCTGTCTGTAAGCATGGCTTTCTCCATCTAGAAAACAGTTACGTATTACTTGCTTTATATTGTGCTATGAGTATTCCAGTGTAAATGCAATATTGCATGTGGAGTGGTGGTTGCCTGACACTGTAAGTGCTCAAAATTGGTATCTTTAAATAATCATATCTATGCCATTTATAATTTATAGTCTAGTAGTAAAGATATGACATGGACATAAGTATTCTACTATTGTGTTGGTTTGCAAGCTTCTGCGGGTGATAAACGCAACCAGCCCTATATGTGGAGTGCAGGGAGATACCAAAGAAAGAGGGAGACCACTCCCAATTGGTAGGTGGCAGGTTTAATAAGCAAGGAAACTTACACAGGTATCTTCTCTTGGGCAGCTGAAAGACACGTAGATCTCCGTATCCACAACCAGCTTCTTAAACGTTTATACAGAGCCCATAGTGGGATTCTGTCACCAATTCAGCCCATGTGGGCTCAGCACCTTACTCTCTCAAGGCTAGATCCTTGACCATGGCTCTCACTGTGGGAAGAGTGGCCAGAGCATACATTCCAAGGACAGGTGAAGGGTTGAGGAGCCACCTATTGCCTGGTGCAGCTCTTGGATCAGTTGGTGGTCAAGTCCCCTCCCTGACCTTCCCTAACATTTTGTAGCCCTGTTGTAGTTTACTTGCCTTTTATAACCATGAAATGGCTCCTTTTTTGACAAATGCAATCTGCATTAAATGTAATTGTCTATTTTATTAAGCAAATTCTAGTCATTTTACCATTGTTAGGGCTTCCTTATTTTAGATGCAGCATGGGATGCTTGTGTGTGCATGTGCACACAAGTTAAAATTCTGGAGCAAAATGTCAAAGACCACTCAATTAAAAAAAATAATAAGTTATATATAATTGGGCTTTGGCAATGGAGAAGCAGGCTCTAGCTAACTCACCAATGGAGAAGCAGGAGATTTTGCTATTTACAAGTTTTCAAATTTTAAATAGAAAAGTCCCTACTGAAATCATTGATGAAAGGCCAAATGTGCACAGTGTCACTAGCAGAGAAGTGTGAGCTCTCTACGTATGCATGTTTTGATCTTTTTTTCTTTGTTTTGGCTTTCTGCTCTGCAACGATTTAGAATATGGAGAACTTTGGATAGTTTGGCAAGTTTGGATAGACTTTCATTTCAAATAGGTCTGATCCAAGACCACTTTCATTTTTGGATATAATTAAGTGCCTGTGAGCCCCAGGAACCAGTTGGAGGGATTTGTGGCATGATGTGAGGCAACGTAGATGTGTAAGGCCAAGTAGTTGGTGGATGAGAATAGAGAGAATTATTTCATTACAGGGATAATTCCTCAGCATTTTATGTCTTGTCATTCCAGAACTTCAGGGTTTTGTTTCTTTCTAATTTTAAGTAATACCTTTTTTCCTAAAGATTTTATTTATTTATTTGAGAGAGAGCTAGATCGAGAGAGAGAACTCATGCACAAGTGGCGGGAGGGGCAGAAGGAGAGGGAGAAGCGAACTCTCCTGAGTCTGGAGTAGAGTTGAGCTTAGCAGGGAGCCTGACGTGGGGCTCGATCCCCGGATCCTGGGATCATGACCTGAGCTGAAGGCAGAAGCTTTACCCTCTGAGCCACCCACGTGCCCCAATTTTAAGTAACATCATAATTACATTCTTCTTTTTCAAAATTAAGACATTATATATATTGGACCAAAGTCCTTGTTGATTTGTAGTCCCTACTATAGTCCACTCTTTCTTCTCATAATGAAGTAGTTCTACATGTTTGTTTGTTATCCTTCCAAAATTTTGCCAGGCATACTCATGTATTCTGTATGTTCCTATTGGGGGTGTGTGAGCACACACATGCATGCATGCATGCATGCACGCACGCCAGCATATGTCTGCATGCATGATCACACAATTAGTATTCTTAGCTGTTATTTTATTCATCGATATTTAGGTTGTTTCCAAATTGTCACTAGTAAAATAAGGGCTACCATGAACAATTTTGTATATGGCCGGTATGTACAGGTACAAGTATTTCTGCTGGGGAAATAGAGAGGATTGAACTTACTGTATCTTTGGGTACAAGCAATCTTAACAACTATGTATTATCAAATTACCCTCCAAAACTCATTGTGGCATTTTTCTCCACATCTTAACCAATCCTTAGAGTAAACTTTTTAATTTTTGCAGGTTAAAAGTGATAAGTAATAGCTTATGTTTCTGATTTGTACTTCTCTGATAAGTAGTGAGTTGACTACTTATTTACATCTTTTTTCATCGTTTGTATTTATGTTTCTGTAAATTGCATGTGCAAATTATTTGCCTACATTTCTTCTGGGTTGTCTTTTATATGATGGATTTGTAGGTGTCTTGATTATTCTTAGTTGGTTTAATGTGTTGCAAATATTTTCTCTAATCAGTTACTTGCTTTTAACTTTGGCTTGGTAATTTTTTCCATCCCATTTATATATTTTGGTATGATTAAATTTATTACCTTTCTAACCTTATGGGGTTTTTTTGTGTGAATTATTTTTAAATGACATCTTAAACCTTTATCTCAAGCTCATAAAAATTTTTTTCTAGTATTTTAATAGACTTCATTACTGATTTGTTTTTAACTTTTAAAGCTCTAGTATATTTGGAATATGTATGTGTGCATTTGCTTGTGGATACACATGTATATATCTGAGGTTAGGGAGGTTAATTTGTTTCACCTTTGTTTCATAAGGTTTTGGTATGTTAGGTTCAAGTATATTTAAGATGTTCTTTTTTTCTTCTTTTTCTTTCCCAGCATCTTCTCTCCTAATATCTGGGTGTTCCATCCATGTACCTGTGTTTGTTTTCTGGTTCATATACCACATACAACGGGTTTTTAGTCTTCGTTTCCATTTGGACCATTTCCATGCTTCTGCATGCTCTCTTTCTCTAGCAAATGAATAAATAAAATCTTTTGTTTTAAAGATTTTATTTATTTGACAGAGAGAGAGAACGTGAGAGAGGGAACACAAGCAGGGTGAGGGGGAGAGGGAGAAGCAGGCTTCCCGCCGAACAAGGAGCCCGATGCGGGGCTCGATCCCAGGACCCTGGGATCATGACCTGAGCCGAAAGCAGATGCTCAACCTACTGAGCCACCCATGCACCCCTGAATAAATAAAATCTTAAAAAATAAAGAATAAGGAACCTAGCATTTATTGACACTGCATGGAGGTTAGTGTACAAGGTATTTGACCATTGTTTTAGTAATCTCAACATCTCTGTGAGGTTGCTATTACCTCCATTTTCTACATGAAGAAACTGAGGCTCCGAGTGGTTAAATAAGTTGCTTAAGGTCACATGAATAGTGTGGTCATTCAGCATTTGCCTTAAAACAGAACCAATAGGGTACATGGATATCAATTAATTCATTAATTATCTTTTAAGGAATTGTCTCATTAGATTGGAGGGGATGGCAAATCTGAAATTTTGTAGAACAGACCGGCAAAGGTTTACACTCAGTCAGGAGTTTATACTGCAGTCTTGAGGACAGAATTTCTTCCTCTCTGTTAATCCGCAGTTTTGGTTCTTAAGGCCTTTTAATGATTAGATAAAACCCAGCTACATTGTCAGTGATAATCTGTGCCACTTAAAGTCAACTGATCATAGATATTAATTACATGTACAAAAGAGCTTCACAGCAACACTGGGATTAGTAAACTAGGTGAGTACATAGCCCAAGCACGTTGATCTGTATGTAGTCTAAATGGAATGTGAATCCGTTTATGGACTGGCTGTAAAGCATCTCTCTCTTTTGTTTTTTTTTTAAAGATTTTATTTATTTATTTATTTGAGAGAAAGAGAGAGAGAGAGAGTGAAACAGCATGAGAGGGGAGAGGGTCAGAGGGAGAAGCAGGCTCCCCGCTGAGCTGGGAGCTCAATGTGGGCCTTGATCCCAGGACTCCGGGATCATGACCTGAGCCAAAGGCAGTTGCTTAACCAACTAAGCTTGGTAGCTGCGTAGGCGCCCTGTAAAGCCTCTCTTTATGAACACTGGGATCCTGTCTTATTTTTCTTGAGTTTTTGCTTTACATAGATATATGCAAATATATATAATTGTAATTAATGATTCTGTAAAATCAACCCCCATTGACTGAATTCTTTACTTCCTGAATTCCAGTTTTTCTGTGACTCAGTATATTTGCTTTAGGATCTGCACTGTTCCAACTGACTGCCTGTTTGGCCTAATGCTTCATTGAATACCCAGAATCTTGGGATTTCATTACTTTTCACTGCCCTGACTATCCTTCCTCATAGAAATAGTGGATTTTGGATCTCTTTATGCCTGTCTATCAAATGTGGTATGACCTGATATCGTTCCCTAGTTCAGATGTTTGGCTTTTCTTCTCCTTCAATTCCAGGACCCAGGCTTTCTTAGAGTGTCCTGTCATTTTCTAACTCAAACCCCAGTTCAGGGTCTTCAGGATATCTTGGTGCAAACCAGTGATCATGGTCCAAGTATAGTAGGCCCCCCTTAGTCTGGAGGGGTATATTCCAAGACCCTCAGTGTATCCCTTAAACTGCAGATAGTGCCAAAGCCATATTACCATGTTTTTTCCTATACATACATACTAATTATAAAGTTTGATTTATAAATTAGAGTAAGAAGAGATTATGAACAATATTAAAATAGAACAATTATAACAATACACTGTAATACAGATTATTTGAATGTGGTTCGTCTCTTTCACCATATTTTATTGTAGTGTGGATGTGGGATAATAAAATGCCTATGTGATGAGATGAAGTTAGGTGAGTGACATAGGCCTTGTGACATTATGTTAGGCTACTGTTGTCCTTCTGACGGTCAAGGGAGGGTAACTGAAACTAGGGAAAGCAAAACTGAAGGCAAGGGGGCGCTGCTGAATTTACAAGCGGGATTGGTCTGAATCTGGATCTGTACTGACCGGACAGCTTTTCTTGGACTTGGGCTTGTCACTGCCCATGTGTTTAATAAACATGACACAAGCTTATTTTGTGATAATCAGCTTAATTGAAAGGTCTGTTGGTTGGATACCAATTAATTGATATTTTATGTTATTTGTGTATGATAATGTAACAGTCATCCTGGCACTATCTTATTTAATATCTGTTAAAAACATCGCTGAGAAGGGAATGAAAATAAATGACAAGGCAGCCAAGTGCCAGTCATTAACTCTTAGGAATTAATGCGAATGTGAAGAAGCATGGTGGTAAATTAACATTCCTACTAAATAAAATAAAATAAAGTTCCTACTCCCTCAAATAGAGTGAAATTTATTTCAAGTAATATCACGTTCTCTACATATTATTTGGACCTAGTCTATTGACGTCAGGAAATGTTCTTTGCTGAGTTCTAAGAAACTAGTGAGGAATTATGCACCCATAAGCCTTTCTTTAGCTGTGGAGGCTTATTGTTTCCATTGAATGTGGTGTCATACCATTGGATTTTTGGTACTCATATTTCACAATTGATAAAGGCATTCATCCTTAACAAGGAACAGAGAAAAGTAAATCCTTCCCAGAGGGCAAGTTTGGAGTGCTTACTTATGAAAAGGGCTGGTCTCAGATAACACCTCATATAAGTTGTGCTTATTAGCATTTTATTACTGTTCTCAAGGGGGCATTTCCTAGAAGCATTCCTGGAATTAGTTTTGCCCACGAGATCATTCCCTAGGTCTGAGTCATTTCATCCCTCAGATCGCTTTGAAATATTCATGAGTTGTAAGGACGTGATTATAAGTCAGTCATTCAACAAGTAGGCCTACATTGGACCTCCATAGCAAGTACTATGTGCCATGCACTGTTCTAGGTTAAAAACCAGCAAAAGAAGTGTTAAGAATCTACCCCAGCTCCAGGTATCCTAGACAGGTTCAAGCTTACCTTTGCCTTCCTTCTAACGCTGTTGCTTCAGCTTCAATCTACCTGCCTTACTGAGCTCTCAGTTTCTTCCTACTTTGTTCCGGAAGCCCTGTCAGATACTGACATGTAGTGGAGTCAATCCAGGATTGCAGTCCTTATTCTGCCAGTTTCCCTAAAGAGTGCGCATTATTTCCTTTCATTCACCCTCTGTATGTTTGAGTCAGTCAGACTTTCACAGAAGCCTTTATGTAGCGGAGTGAGGGATGGTAAAATCCCGGACTCTGGAAACTCATAAATATTGGCTGTGTCACTTTATTGGGTTTATGACCTTGGGCAATTTAATCTTTCTGAACATTGGTTTACTCATCAGTAAAATGAGGAAAACATCAATCCCATTAGAGGGGAGGTATGAGGAGTTTTGATGTTACTTTGCAAGTAAGAAGCCTAATATATAGTGCTCTACAAATGTCTGTTGTTATGATGTTAACGAATATATCCTAGGAGACAATACTGATTTTAAGGCTTGACATATTCAGACAGCACGGGGTACTACTCAAGCCAATGAATGCAGTCAGCCTTCCCTTTGATCCTTTCTCCTATTTCGCACCAATTTCTGGATTTTCTGGGCTTCACATCCCTTTATCTTAGTGATGGGTCATCTGGAGGTAGCTTGGGTTTCTTTTATCCTGTTATGGCTATCTTGATGCAAAAAGATGCAGGTACTGAGTTGTTCAGATGAGTTAAGCAGCATCCCAGGAGAAGCGTAGTGCCCCTGGAAGTCTTTGTGATACTGGTTTTTGGAATATGAGGGATTCCAATGAGATACAGGAATGCAAAGTAGGGATGGGTGGTAGTTTGTCTCATACAAGTTTTATAGGGGCTTTTACATAGTTTCTGCTTAGGTGGAAAACTAGTTTTGCTTGATTAGGTAAATTCTAGATTACACATTTCTAACCATCGTCATTTAAAGTCATGGGATCGAATCAATGAGAACAATAAAAGAAATTAAGAGATTGAATTCTCATTTTTTATTTGTCAGTGACTATATGATTTCAGGTTTGACATTCAGGAATAATTGGGGATATTTGGTTTAGAGAACAGGAAGATTCAGTTGGGAAATGATAGTGGATTTCAACATGTAACTTTTAGTAAGTGGTCTCAAGTTATTAAACCTTGGACCAATTGATAGAAGGTACAGCAAGTACAGATTCTGATTTAATATGCAAAGGCAGTATTAAAAAAGGAAATAAATATCCCTGTCAAAGAACTTCCCATAACTGAGGTTTTTAAATACCTGGACGGAGGTTTTTGTTTTTTTTTTTTTTTTTAAAGTAAGCTCTGTGTGTGGTGCTTGAACTCAGGACCCCAAGATTAAGAGTTGTATGCTCAACCTTCTGTGTCAGCTAGGCATGCCTGGAAGGATTTTTGTAGAGCGAATTCAAATATCTGATGGAGAATTAGGTAACTAGACCCTCAAGGTACATTTCAATCATGTTATTCCATTTTTAGTTATTTCACTTCTATGGACTATGATTACTCTAAAATCAGAAGCATGGATTCTATGGTTGTATGGTTGCTTTCTACCTTTAAGTAGCCTATAGTTTGTCTAAAAAGCAATGTGTGGAGGAAGTAGAAACTGGATTTCTTTTGTATTGCTTTCTTCGCAGGCTCGCTTTTGTGGGTAATGGGATAAGTCAGTAGACAAATATGGTAGAAGAAGCCCAGCTGACTCTGCCTGGCATCTTCCTGATCCTACGAACCCCTCAGCACTTTAAGTCTCCAATAAAAAGTGTTTTTAAGTTTTTTTTATCCTGTGGTAATTCATGAGTTTTACCTGTTACTATAAGGGGAAGGTAAATGTTTTATGTCTACTCTGGTAATTTATTCATACCAGCACCATGGAAATACTGAAAGGAATGTATTCTTCAATTTCCTGTATTTTCCCCTGAAGGCAATTGTTATTAAAGTTTATTTATTAGAGCAAAGTATGTAGCTCTATGGGAGTTTTATTAAAAGGGAGAATAAGCTGCCACATTCTCGTGCATAATGGCCTTTTGGCAGTGATCTGGCATGTGGAAGGAAACATTTTGGAATAAGGAAGAGAAAGGAGCAAGTTTACTAATGACTTGTATTATTTCTGTGGGTTGTCCTCACGGATTGCATTACAGATGAAGACTAATTTCTCTCATTGGAGAGATCCAGTACAAAATGAAAATGTGGGACCTCTTGCTCAAAATACAAGAAATAAGTGCCATTAAAAAGTACTAAAATATAATGCTTTTTCCTTTCTTTGTTTGTTGTGGTCTGTCAGACTCTGTGTTTCTATCTGTCTCTGTCTCTATCTCATTACAGTGTTTTTATTTACTATTAATACCGTCTAAGTAAAGATCAATGAAAATTTTAAGGAATTAGCATGGATTTTACCACTTATCCTTGTATTGTTCAATGCCAGATTCAAATGAATATAGAAGTATTTATGTAGGATCATCAAAATTATGCATTTGGTATTTTATTGCTGATGCATGCGTATGTATTTCACTGTTACCAGAACAGTGAACACTTGCATTGAACTAACTCAACTCCTTTTTATTTTATTTCTTGATCAATACATATTTTATCAAGACTGTGGACCATGAGCTTCCTGACGAGTAAGGAAGGATTGAAAAGAAACTATGGGGTGCCGTATCTTTTCCTTTCTTTCTCTGTGATCATTTTCAGTATGAATGTTTGGTTAACCTGTGGAAGTAGCACGAATAAGAAAGAATGTGATAAGAATTCTTGGTTGTTCATGTTCCTTCCAGTGCCATTGCCTAGTTTCTGTCATCAAAGCAGAAACTAAAGGGTGCTCAGTTGGGTAGAGCATGGGACTCTGAATCCTGGGGTTGTGAGTTCAAGCTGCATGCTGGCTGTAGAGATTACTTAAAAATAAATTTTTTAAAAGATTTTATTTATTTATTTGACAGAGAGAGACACAGTGAGAGAGGGAACACAAGCAGCGGGAGCGGGAGAGGGAGAAGCAGGCTTCCCGCTGAGCAGGGAGTCGGATGCGGGGCTCGGTCCCAGGACCCTGGGATCATGACCTGAGCCGAAGGCAGACGCTTAACGACTAAGCCACCCAGGCGCCCCCAAAATAAAATCTTTAAAAACAAAAAAAGTAGAAAGTATTGTCTTGACATGCAACAACAGAGGTTTGTTTTTGTTTTTTTGTTTTTTTTGCTGGGTTTTGTACTTTATTCAATATGGACTCTTTGGCTTCTTTTACTTAATATTATGTTTCTAAGCATCATCCATATTTTTGTTTTTATTTGTAGTTTCTTCATTCTTTTAGCTATTTAACATTCCATTATGTGACTATATTGCAATTTATCCATTCTGTTCTTGATGGGCATCTGCATGCTTTCCAGATTCTAGAGATGGGAGAGAATGAATATGCTGGCATTTGTTCGGAGGTGACTAAGGAAATTCAAGCATGAAGTGGTAAGGGCCTTGAAAGCATATTATTATACAGGAAAAAACAAAGGCTACATAAGTCTTAATCACGTATTACCTCCATCGTCACAGAAGTTGGCATTAAGGATTTTTAAGCTGTATTGGGTGGTTGAGAAAAAAGCTGCAAGCTCCTCTTGCCAGCATTGATGAACACCAGAGAGTGAATAGTGTCGTTCTTTGCCCCTTCTGTTTTTTTTTTTTAATTTTCTATTGTTATGTTAATCGCCATACATTACATCATTAGTTTCTGATGTAGTGTTCCATGATTCACTGCTTGTGCATAACACCCAGTGCTCCACGCAGAACGTGCCCTTCTTAACACCTATCACCAGGCTAACCCATCCCCCCACCCCCCTCCCTCTAGAACCGTCAGTTTGTTTTCCAGAGTCCATAGTCTGTCGTGGTTTGGCTCCCCCTCCGATTTACCTCCCCTTCATTCTTCCCCTCCTGCTATCTTCTTCTTCTTTTTGCCCCTTCTGTTTTAACAGTGGCTATGGGGGCGTAAATGAAAGAGAAGGAGGAGGTATTGCTGTTCTCAGCAGTATATCCAAGGCCGATTTGAGAACATGTCTCCAAGGTGGTTTAGTTCTTGATGTTTGCTGTTTTCTCCTAAAATGAAACCTTTGATTTTGTTGTGCTTTCCAGAAGCACCTTTTTCTTTTTTGCAGAATTTTTACTAGTAATTCCAGATATTCTCGTAAGAATGTCCACGAATGACACCCGTAGCTATAAATAGGAGATTTTCCACCTTGACTAAATAATATTTTTTATATTTATTTTTTCTTGGTAATGTGTAGTAATACGGCATGACTTCCTTCTGCAGACAGATTTACCCCGTAGCCAGATGAATTGCCAGGAGCAAGCATACATTTGGTTATCCCACCTGCCATCTGATTTTTATGCAGGTGAAGAAGAGATGAGGATTTTCCTCTGACTGTTGCGAGCTAAATGCCCCCTTCCCTTTGTCGGTAATGCCTTTTCTACCTTATGTACCTGGCAAACCAATACTCAGTGTTATCTTGGGAGTAAAGCTTTCTCTGACCATTTCAGCCAAATTAATCACTTTCTCTTTTATTCCGTAGTATTTTGAAAACCCAAGTCTATTATAAAATTCATCATCATGTAGTTAAGGTTATGGAGTTCGGATCCTAGCCTTCTGCTGTGTTCACCAAAGCATTCAGAAAAGTTTTGGCCCACTAGAGATCTATTGCTTGTGTGATTAAGAGCTTCTGGGAAATAGTTTATCAAAGAAGTCAAAAGAATGTGGGTGATAAAGTGAATTCCTCAACCCTAGGAACTTAAGGGGTAATTTCTGGGGTTAGTATGGTTTTTCTCAGATCTTTTTATTATGTGCCTGAAATAAGTGTGACTAGAATTCTGAAGAACTGGTTTTCCTTTTTTTCCCCTAAGGTAATGAAATGAGTTCCTGAAGATTTCAAACATAAACAGCATTGGTGGCAATAGTGCCCTTTTTAAAAAAAACAATTTATTTATTTTAATGGGAGAGTGAGTGTGTGAGAGCCCACCGGTGTGGTGTGGGGCAGAGGGAGGGAATCTCCAGTGGACTCTTTGCTGTGTATGGAACCTCACATGGGGCTCCATCCCAGGACCCTGAGATCATGCCCTGAGCCGAAATCAAGAGTGGGACACTCAACCGACCGAGCCCCCAAAGCGCCCCAAGCAGTAGTGCTGTTCACATATCTTTGGCGTGGCGTGTAGCTGTCCATGGCAGAGTCATTACTGCCACATCTGTGGTACAGACCTTGGTGAAGAGGGCTGGTATCTTTGGTGGGCGTCAGTCATGTGACTACTACCACTCCTGCCTCTGGCCACAATCAGGCATTGTGTTGGCTAGCTGAAGTAGGTTGGATGAAAAGACTAGAGGCCACATGGAAGTTGAGAATACCAGACTGGAGAGTCATTTGAAAGAGCCACCAAGCATCCGGAACTGTTTCAGTGGAACGTTTGGGAAAAGGGAATCCCATCTGGAGTTGTACAAAGGAGATGCCACTGGAGTCAGAAATGTATGAGATAGTAACGTGAGTTTTAGTTGTTTCATTTTTGTTTTTGTTTTTGTTTTTGTTTTTAACCTATGTGTCTCCCTTACTGGGTTCCGAGCTGTTCATGATAGAAAGCCCATGAATACATTGTAGTATTTGCCCACAGTGCTTCCTTTCGTCTTTATCCTGTGTGGGACTCTGTGCAGGCACAATATATTTTCCTATCCCTCTGATTTCAGGCCTTGGTCATATAATTTGGGCCAAGAGAACATGAGTAGATACAACAGCCTACCCTGTATGGGGCAAGGCCTGAAAAGGCATCATGTGTTTCCACATACCCCTCATTGCTCCTTCACACTACGTCCTGGGATGAAGATTGGAGGGGATCTGGACTTAGCATGAAGTGTAGAATCCGGTCTAGGATTTAGCCCAGCTGACACCAGCCAAATGCAGTTAACCCACTGACTCATGACTGTCAAAAATAAATATTTGTTATAAGCCACTCCGATTTTGCACTTGGTTTTGCCGTGGCATCGTTGCAGCAGATGCCTGCCTGATAGAGCTCATACCTTGGTCATTTTGCATCGATGACTCCCCGCTCCCGTGCCTCGCATGTGGCTGCTTTGTGAAGTGTTGCTGAATGACTGGAACTAGGTGTTTATGAAGGTTGTGCTGATGGTATGGCATTACCTATTTCAGTACTATTTCAGTTGTTAGAGCAAGGAGTCAAAGCCAGCATTTAGGGATTTGTCTTCTTGATTTCAAAACTGAGACAGATGTCACAATAATACATATGCACCTTTTCACCCACAGAGGTCAGGTTGGAGGAATCAAATCGTGACTGAGTACAGGGCCACACTTTTACCGGAAAAGCACTGCGCACGTCTTGCTGCCGTTCTCTCTGTGCAGAGGAAGATCGGCGCTGAATGAACCAAACGGTCCTCGCCATTTTATCCTCCTAGTGTGTGACCTTTGACTAGCTTGTAGAACACCGAGGGTTTGGAATTTGGATCCTGGAAGTGTTTTGCAGAAGAGGGTAGTGATAAGGTTTGGGGTTGGCGAGAGGCAAAGAGAAAAGTGAAGAGGTGGTTTGGAAGGAGTGGTAACCCTGAAGAAAAATTTGTCAGCATGGAGGGGCACGAATTAGACATGAGAATATGCGTGCCCTTTGATGATGCTGTTTGCAGGGTGTTCTGGGCTTGGAAAGAGAGATGGGAGTTTTACAGTAAGAGACTGAATCAGGGAAACAGATGGTCTTGTGGCTGAGAAGATGGAGGCCCTAAACAATATGAGGTATCACACTCACTTGGGTGTCTTGGTTGAGCTACCAATAAGTAACTTGAGGCATTTTCCTGTGATTTTGGTAACCCTAGCAGCTATGTAGTTTTAGGGAAAAATTCTGCAGATTCTTTTCGTTGTTCTTGTTCTGAGTCATTGTCCTTGAAAATTAAAAACAACAACAACAACAACCAAAAAACCCCACCATTTTCAGCATCTGTTTTTCAGTGCTGCTGTAATCGAGGGAGAAGTCCTGTCTTCCAGTGTTTAAGGAGGATTTGGGGCTCATACAAATATTGATTGCTTTTCTTGCTGGGGTACAGCTTGGAATTAGGTCTGATTAGCATTTTGGTTGCTTTAAAAATATATACAGCATTTTATTTTCCCCTTGTGTCTTTGAGACTAAGAGACTAGGAAAGAAAAATTGTGCCATGAATAATAGAAGATATTATCTTGATTGTACGATTCCTAAAATGAAGTAATCATTTGACCATCAAATTGCTTTGCGGGGTGCTCAAAAGCAGATCCTTTCAAGATTAATTTTTCCTCCCCTCTTTGCTTAATCGCAGGATTTGGAACATGGTTATTTTTGTATGAAAAACAATTTTATTGGATTTGGTGATTGATCATGTGCAAAATGTGTATTAATGAGATTTTGATTCTTTGCATTTCTAATCAATAATACTTGAATCATAAGAAAGGAGTCAGACTTTAGCTATCTTGGGCTTAATTCTTTCTTGAAATGGCAATTAGCGATGCTTTGTTGTGAATGCATTTCGATCAAAGGGTATGAATCTTATTCTTCAGTGATAAATACCTTCTAGTTGACAGCTAAAGGTTTGACTATCTTGCAACAGTAGGTTTTTGAATGATATTTAAGATGTAGGCAAGTATCCAGGACTTTTTTCGAGTAAATTCTGTTGTTTCAGTTTGAAAGACACCAGGGCGCTTTTGTGAACAATTTTTTTGGTACTCTGATTTAGCCACTTTGTAAAGGTTTGAGAAACCAGGGTTGGTTGGATGGTTTTCTTTTCTTTTTACTCTTCCCCCCACCCATCCTTTCCTCCCTTCCTCTCCCTTTTTCCCTTCTTTTAAATTCTGGTGTTTCTCGGGCGCCTGGGTGGCTCAGTCGGTTAAGAGTCTACCTTCGGCTCAGGTCATGATCTCAGGGTCCTGGGATCCAGTCCCACATCAGGTTCTCAGCTCAGCAGAGAGTTTTCTTGTCCCTCTGCCTCTCCCCCTGCTTGTGCTCTATCTCTCTATCAAATGAATAAATAAAATCTTAAAAAATAATAAATTGTGGTGGTTCTCTGTACAAATATTTGAGTCTTCTCCTTAGTTGTTTGCAAACTCCTTCCCAGGTAGTCCCGTAAACCTTACTAAGCCAAGTGCTTTCTCATTGCTTATTTTAATCTTGATTTTGATTCTGAAGAGAGTGAATTTTTAAAAGATAAGCCTGTTTTTAATCAAATGTATATGTTTATATATATGTTTATATCCATCTTATAAAACGGAAGAATAAAGATGTCAGATACTGTTGTCTGCCATCTTAAAATAGACCCAACTTGTTAAAGGGAGATTTATAAATTTAATAAGTATTTGCTTTGCAATAAAATTAGTCACTTTAGAAAATAATTCATACTAGCATTCATAGAATCTAAGAATCATAAAGTTTGAAAGGACCTTAAAAGTTACCACCTCTTACCTCCAGTGAGTGAATTGCCTTATTAAATTCCTGCTAAGTGTTAATATGCCTATCCTTGGATGCTTCTAGCGATAGGGGACTCACTCCTACCACCAGAGGTAATCCCTTCATTTATTGTATTATGTCATGTTTTTATTTTCATTGACCAGACAGGTACTTTATATTTGTTCTCTCACAACTCTTACTTACTGCTTCTGGTATTATTTATTGCTTTTACTTGTCCTTCATTGTGAAAGGTTATTTATCTTAAGAAGGTGTCATTTTAAGAAATTTGTAGGTAACAAATTCGGAACGCAGAGAAGCAACATGATTTGTCTAAGAAGTGGTAAGAAATTAGTGAATTTATGATCCCCATTCTTTTTTCACTTTTCATGATTTCAGTTACAAAATTCCATTTTCATTTAAGTTATAGGGAAAAATATGCAGTGTGAAATACAGCAGTGTGAATGTAACCTAGAGAATATGGATCTGAGGTCTGAGTGAAAAGAAGAAAACAAGACACTTCCAGAATTTTCATTTTTATTCTTTTATATGTTTCCAAACTGTGTTTGCAGTCTTGCTTTAGTATAATTTTCTGTCTCTGTAGTAGGCGTATTGTTAGTCTGCTGTTAGGAGTGTAGATGAAGATTTAGATGCCCAAGTATCTGGCTGCTTTTGGGGTACTGTTGGTCCATTATGTGAGAATAAAAAGGACATAATTCTCTTACTCCATGCCTGTCCCTTCCCCATACAGTCCACCTAGAGGCCCAACACACTTAGTTCTTGTATTTTTAAATTGTAGGTGGATAGTTGATTGTGTTCCATTTGGCTTTTAATCTTGGAAAGACATCCAAAGTGAATCGACAACAGAGGAATTCTTTCTAAGAACGTTGGGCAGATGTTTCATGTTTGAGGTTGTGATGACATTAGCTTTGACCTTGGGTCTCTCTCATTATTAAAGGAGTACTCACACTCACCACATCCTATTTTTTTTGTTATGTTATGTTAATAATGGTGGTAACTTTAGGGAAAATGCCAGTTTCAACATCCTCTGATTTTTCTTATTTTGTGTGACAACTATACTTGAATTTTTCTTTACTATCCAACGATCCCCTTACATATCCAGGACAGCCAAAATGAGCTGTTTAGATAGCTTGTGCATATATTAATTTTTTGCATATGAAAAGAATTCAGTGCAGCTACATTTTAGGAACAAGGAATTTAGTAATCTGATGTTGTAATTATATGCTTGTTTGAACTGTTAGAAATATTTATTTTTTACTGAGTTTTTAGCTCCCCTGTCATCTGAATAAAATTAAAATGCCTCTTGATGTATTTATGTATGTTTTTGAGTGGATTTTAATAGCAATGTGGTCATAAAGGGAAGAAATTTAGGAAAATACAATGTAATGACAGGGAATTTTTGGCTGATTAGATTGATCCTTTTAGTCTGTAACTGAAAATGTTTCCAGTTTGCTTTATTCAAGTGTCTGTGTACATATGAGGTTGTGCATATTATAGCGAAACTCATTTTGCAATGGGAAATGTGATTTCCACAAAGAAGGAGGCTCTAGACCTTCATGATGTCTTCACTTTGCCTGTCTTAGTGGCTTCTCGATGACAGTAGCCCTGCTGATACTGTAGGGTTTCTTGGACCTGATTTCTCAGGAAGAGAGTGAACATTTCATCTCTGTCACAAACCAAACCTTTGTTCAGGCTCATTATGCTGTTAACATGAACTTCAGATTTCTAAAAGAAGTTTGGTTATTTACTTAGTTTCTGTTCCAAACTAGGAAATCTATCTCCTCTTTGAATGAAGGACCTAGAGAAAATGTTCTTTCATTCTTAACTTACTTACCTGTTTGGCGTCACAGGCCATCAGGTCCAACTGGTAAACCTTTGAATTTAGCAAATTTGTTAACTGGCACACATGCTGAGGATGTGATTTTTTTTTTTCATATTTATGACAATTGGGAAATTGTATCAGATTTGTAACATACATAGTAAAATTATTTCTATGTGCACGCGTACACACACGCACAGTTCTATGCCCGGTGTTTTCCTTGTCTTTGGGGCACCTCACTGTACTCAGTTTTGTTTGTCCTGCTTGGGTGTCAGCTTCAGACCTTTTATTAAATTTTCTCTTCTTATATTCGTGTGTGTGTGTGCGTGTGTGTGTGTGTGTGTGTGGTCTATATATACTGAAAACATAACTATTCATTCTTTATATTACCAGAAAACAGAAAATCAGAACCTATATGTTTTTATTTTAGATTTCAGCCAAAAGTTGAGTGGAGAAGAGAAGATAGAAAAGACTCCTTTATAAAAATATGCTCTAGGGATGCCTGGGTGGCTCAGTCAGTTAAGTGTCTGACTCTTGGTGTCAGTTCAGGTCCTGATCTCAGGGTCCTACCTACATAAAAGTATGCTGTAGTATTTGTAGGGTTCAAGATTCTTAATGTCTTTGTTAGAGAGTAATATGGCTTCTCAACAGTATGGAGCCTTTCAGACCTGCAGAGAGCAAAATGGAGTCTCCCATGTCAAGCAGGAACCTGTGTCAAGCAATGAGGCAAGCAGTTCAGGTACTACAGCTAGAAGATATTGCCCATGTCAGCTGACACCCCAGAACTGATAGCAAGGAGAACCAGAGGAGGTCTGCAGAGACCCAAAACTGATGAGATCCCTTGAGAAAGGGAAGGATTTTGGCAGCAAACTGTCAGACTCTTCAGACCTGACCCCTCCCTGTCTGACCACTTACAAAAGGCAAGTGCTGCGGAAGTCTCTGCCGGATGGATCTCTGAACAGAACCAGATGGATCTCTGAACAGAACTGAGAGCCTTCCCTGCTTGAACATCAGAAATAGTCAGTGTCAAGAGTTGATCCGGACCAGGCGGAGGCCTTACCTCAACTGTGTGCCCACAGACCGACTTAGCATTTGGTTCGTTCACATCCTGCAGCCTTCTGTCATCTGGTTTGTCATGTGGCTTGTCTTCTGTCCTGTTCTGTGTGCTGCGTAAGAAGCCAAGCTTAATCACATGGTGAATTGTCATTGAGTTTGGAATCCTGAACCTGCTTTATAATTACGATTTAACTTTGCTTTATGATTGAATAAAGCTGACCTTGTGGAAAGGCACGACTCACGTGTGTGCCTGCCTAGCATGCTCACAAGACCCTAGTTGTATTTTCACGTAGCAAGCATTTCACTTTGGCAATATTGTTCGTTCCCTTTATTATTCCACAAGTGATACTGTTTCCAGTCAGATCCCATCCTTATCCATGAATTTCTTTACCCCAGGTTAAAGTAAAGCTGCCTTCTCTGGGTCATAATCACCGCTGCTCCTGTTTCCCTCCCAAAGTGGCCTGGGCTCATGGAGATGGAGATTATTCCTAGAGATCAATACCCCAGAGCCTGAGGTTGATATGGGCATAGAAGCCCACCTTATATGGAAGCAAATTAACTTATAGCAGTCCTTAGGTGATGATGACCCACACATCATCAATAAAAATCAACTCTTTCCAAACTCCTTTTTAATTTTCCAATCTTGATGTGATTAATTTAAATAGGGAGACAGCTTTGCAGCATGTTCCTTTGGTGCCAGGAGGCTGACTCATGTCAGGTCAAGAACAAAAATAGGCAGTACTAATACCCACAGAGGTTTTATAGAATGTGTTCCTATGCAGATGGTAGGTGGAGCTTTGAGAGAGTAAAAAGGGCACAGTCGTGACTCAGCACTTTTCTCTTGTTTGGTAGCACAGATGCCTATTTGTGAGTGGCATCTAGTAGACTTTCACTTACTGCCATCAGATCGTAATACTTAATGTAGTTCAATACTGTCATTTTAGAATTTTACTTTTCTTTGGTTCTTGTTCTGATTTTCCTCCAACCTAACCACACCTATTCACCTTCGCCCCCATTGTACATCCAGTTCAATATATAAAGAACAAAGGAGGTCTCAACATTCCCAAACCGAATCAAGGAGCTGGCCTGAGCTCTGGGGAGTGGAGAGTTATCTTGGTAACCTTTAGGCTTACTTGTAAAATTGGCTAAGAAAAGGGGAGGCATATGCAAGGGTTTCCCAGAAGAAATCAGGAAGGAGAAAGGACTTCGGTGTCCATTGTTTTCCTTGTCTTTGGGGCACCTCACTGTAACTCAGCTTTGCCTATCCTGTTTTGGTATCACCTTCAGACCTGTTCTTAAATTTTCTTTATTTCTTAGATTCTTATGTGTATTTTTTCCCCCTTTGGATTTTTGAAGAAGTCAGAATTTTTAATAATCCAAGGTAGTTGACCAAGAAGAGGCCCAAAGTGCCAGAATGAGGCTGTGCTTCAGTCCTAAGTAATCAAATATTAGGAGACAAGTACAATACTATGTTTAGGAAGTATGTCAATCTCTATGACCTCCTTGTCTTATCTCGTAAGCCTCCTTAAATAGCTCAGGTGAAAAATAAACGACTTCCCTTGGCGATGCATTTTCATATAGACAATATTCTGTCTCTTTTTCCATACAGTATAATGCTTAGAAGCTGAAACTTTGAAGACTGATATTGATATCTTAGTTTGGATACCATCCATTCTAATTACCAACACTGTGACCTTGGATAAGTTACTCATGAAAAGAAACAAAAAACCTCCTGCTTCACTGTCCCATTTATAAAGTAGGGATAATAATTTTACCTACCTCGTGAGGTAATCAGTGTAAGGCACATAAAACAGTATGTGGCACTCAAAAGCTGCTTTAAATATTTATTGTCATCCCTTTCCAGATAAGCTTTACTCCGGTTTATTTTTGTCTTTAGCAATTTTCACTCCCCAACATACAATATGATTTATTGATTGATTTGACTTTTTTTTCACTACCTTTCTTCTCCTAAAGTATAACTTGTTCGAGGATGGGGATTTGTATCTCTTCTCTTCATTGCCGTGTATCCTGTGCCTAGCACATACTGGGTGTTCTAATAGTTGTTTCGTGAGCACAGTGTAATCTGACTTTCTCTCCTACCCGTCTATTCAAATTGCTCCGGCAGAGGCCCGCAATAATTGCAAACCTGTGAACCGTCTTTCACACCTTCCTCTCTCTTATTCATAATGTCTAATGAATGATGACATCAGGTTAATTGTACTGCCAAGGATCGTTCGCATCCATCTGTGTCCTCCCAGATCCATTGCCACTACCTAGCCATCCTCTGTTTCCTGATGGTTATAATAGACCTGTAATTAATTTTTCCTTAATCCATTTTTGCCTTCTTACAGCCCATTCTCCATACAGTAACCAAAGGCTTCAAAAATAGATATCAAACAATATTGCTATTACTAGTCTCCAGTTGTCCTACAGAGGCAAAATTGTTTGATGGTCTCCGTGAAACTGAAAATGTGACCGCCTTCATTACTTCAAAAGGTAAACAGTGTGACCATTTGACTTAACAGCTGAAATGCGACCTTGCTTCTGAGCCAAAATAGGATGCGAAGGCAGAGTTTGGGATAAAGAGGAACAAAAAAGCTTTATTGCTTTGCTGGGCCAAGGAACAGACTGCAAGCTATGGCCTTCGAAAGCTACAAGCCCAGAGGAATGGGCCAGGGAGTTTTATAGGGAAATTCCGGATCTAGCTGGTTTGAACTGAAATTGTGTGTGTGCTGCCAGACTCCTTAGTGGTTTTCAGAGTGGTACCCGAAACAAACACACTGCTAGGAAGGGAGGAGGGAGGGGGCGGTTTGCAGAAGAGAGGAAAAAGGGTATGTTAAAATCAAGCTGTACTCTAGGTATAATGGCTTCTCCTACCTCCTCAAATATACCGTGTTCTCTCTTATCTCAAGCACTGGGCATATACTATTCTGCGTTGTAAAACCCATTTCCCATCTTCCTTACCTTACTTTGGTTCATTATTCAAGTCGGGGTGAAACACTGCTGCTTCATTCTTTCAGTAAGCCACCCTCGATTCCCTTCTGCTTATGTTTGTTTCCTTTTCAGGCATATGCCCCACAGCATCCTGTATTTTTCCATGAAAATTACTTGATGGTGCCTGACTTTCAGATTGGCTCAATAGACTATCACCTGCATGAGATCAGAGACCGCACGTTTGTTTTCTTGCTCTTCTCTCCTCCCCCCACCGCCAGCCTTCCTTCTTCAAAAGTAACAAATACTGAGCAGATACTATTGAGCCAAGTCCCCATGCCAGCTGCTGGGAATCCAATGATGAACAAAAGACACCATATCTATTTCTTCATGAAGCTTAACTTTTAGTTGACCCTAACACCCAATTAAATAAGAAAACAAATACATTAATACTTCATTTCGTTGATTCTGAAATCCCTTTCTTTCTTTTTTCTTTTTTTTTTTTTTTTAAAGATTTTATTTATTTATTTGACAGAGAGAGAGATAGTGAAAGCAGGAACACAAGCAGGGGGAGTGGGAGAGGGAGTAGCAGGCTTCCCGCAGAGCAGGGAGCCCGACGCGGGGCTCCATCCCAGGACCCTGGGATCACGACCTGAGCCGAAGGCAGACACTTAACGACTGGGTCCCTCAGGCGCCCCTGAAATCCCCTGTTTTCCCACTTTTTTAAATCATCTATGTAATTGAGATGTGTCTTAGGGTCAGTGTAATGAGGAAGCAGTCTTTCTTTATACATAAAATATTTCTATGTGCTGCAATTAGATATGTCTTAGACTCGATGAAATAGGATAGTTACCAAATACGCTAAATGCTGGAAAGGAAATAATGTGATATGAAGATAGTAAATTTGGAAGAGGACAAGTTGTATTCTCAACATTTAGATTCATGGTTGGTTAGCCAGTATAAATATATGTTGAACTCATTATCTTTTCCCTCTTCCTTTATATCCCCTTCCCTCCCAGCCCCCCGGTACTTGCTGTCATGTTTGTTTTAGGACACTGGGGTCCACCTAGTTGCCAACGTCAGATACCTGTGTTATGTGCTAGACTTTTGCCTGTCCCAAATGCGCAGCTGCAAAAATCTGCACCTGATCTCCCAGTTATATTGAATTCATCATTCTGGGTATCTTCCCCATCCTCCATGGGCCCCTCCCCCATCCTCACTTTCACTGCCTTTTAATACTACGCCTTCCTTATTTATTGCCTTAAATACTGCAATAGCTTTCTCGTTCTGATTCTCTTATTTCTTCAACCCATTCTCTTAGAGTCCCAACAAAGTGATCTGCATATATTTCCAATCTGCTCTTTTTCCACCATCTATCACCAAAGACCCATTGCACTTTGTATATATTTTTGTTTTGGCTATTATCACCTCGTATAATCTCTTGTAAGTCCCAGAAGGGGTGGGATCGAGTCTCTTTTGGTTCTCCACTGTATCCTGGCAAACTTGCACAATGCCGGACGTAGCAGAGACTTTATAAATGCTTGTTGAATAAATGACTGTTATGACTTCCCCCTTTAACCTTACCTATCTGAGCTTCAGGCCGGTTGTTTAAATATGGGAAGTTTCCGGGCGCTTTTGTGGCTCAGTGGGTTAAGTGTCTGACTCTTGATTTCAGCTCAGGTCCTGATCTTAGGGTTGTGAGATAGAGCCCCACGTTGGGCTCCATGCTAGGCGTGGAGCCTGCTTAAGATTCTCTCCCTCTGCCCTTCCCTCCTTCCCTCCCTAAAAAAAGGTGGTGGGAAATGTAAGTGATTTTTTTTTTTTTTTTTTTTTTTTGCTTAAAACTGAATATTCCCAAGTGTGGCCTTTTTTCCCTATATTCATTTTCAGTCTGTGTACTTCTTTATAGTGTATCAATTTCTTGGCATTTCCGTTTTGTTTTTTTACTGAAGTGGCTGGTGTAGGGCAACAATGGTAAATAAAAACATCCAGTCAAGTGCCCAGGAGTACACATCACCTCAAATTATAATAACATGAACGTGGAATTCCTCCCTTTTATGGTAGTCAGTAGTGAAGCATTGTGGCAATAAGAGAAGGCCTAAATTGTCATCTTAGTATGGGTGTTCAATGTTATAACTCTCGTAAGAATGAGGAATTTTTTATGCCTATTAAAATATACCTGTTCTATTAGAATCCCCTTTCAAAATGCAGCCTGTGTGGGAAACTTGAAGTGGTCAAACCAAAATGAATTTGAAAGGGAAGGTTGACTGCTTTTCTGAATTGCATACCAATAGCCTTTCTTTCTCCCCAGTGCTCACCACAAATGATTAAAAATCACCCTTCAGGGTCTTGGCTTGACTCTCCTCCTTGTATTAGGAGGTATTTTAGCAAAAGAACAGCTGCCCATCTGCTGGGAAAATGAAAGGAAATAAATCAGACCGATCTGTTTTATGCTGGAGATCCATGTTATCTGAGGTGGCTTTTTAAAGAATTCTTTTTTACCTTTGTATTAATGAAGGAAGATACAATTTCTTAGTCACAGAGGCAAAAAGAAAATCTTAGTTTCCTGGGACGCCTCGGTGGCTCAGTCCTTGAGCTTCTGCCTTTGGCTCAGGTCATGATCCCAGGGTCCTAGGATCCAGTCCAACATCAGGCTCCCTGCTCGGCGGGGAGCCTGCTTCTCCCTCTCCCGCTCCCCCTGCTTGTGTTCCCTCTCTCGCTGTCTCCCTCTCTGTCAAGTAAATAAATAAAATCTTAAAAAAAAAAAGAAAAGAAAATCTTAGTTTCCTAAAATGAATCCCTATCATTGAGGCCTTTGAATAACTTTTGACCTGGCTTATTTTTTTCCGATTGGTTATTCTATTTATTTATTTTTGACACACATAGTTCATATACACAACTCGACAAGTTTGGAGAAAGTATATATATCCATAAAACCATCACCGCAATATATGCCATAAACCCTCCATCAGCTCCAAAAGGTCTTCTTGTCCTCTGATTTAATTGCTACAATTTTTTTGGATATAAGGACTCTAATATGAAATCTACCCCCTTAGCAAATTTTTAAGTATACAATACCGCATTGTTAACTATTGGCATGATTTTGTTTAGTAGGTCTCTAGGACTTGTCATCCTGTATAACTGAAAGTTATATCCTGTCTTATTTATATAATTAATTTTTATTTTGTTTTTATTACACAAGTAGTGCATGTCCATTTTAGACAAACAATTCAGAGAATCAGAAAGAAGTAAAAAATCACGATAATGTTATCAGATCATGAAAACCAATGTTAAACATTTTGGTGTGTATACATGTCACGTGTGTGTGTCTCTGACAAAAAGTGGGTACTGTACTATATGTGTTTATTATAACTTACTTTATTCACTCAATGTTATATCATAAATATTTTTCCTTCTCAATAAATATATGTATACAATACTACTTTTAATGGCTACATCGTATTAATTATATGTAATTTTAACCTCCTACATTGTGGTGCTTTTATGTTGTTGCCAATTTTCTCATTATCTTAAAACATCTATTTATGCACATTTATACTTGGGACACTTGTATTAGTTTATTCTAAAAAAAATATTAGGTTATATTGCAGTAAGAGACACTGGAAACAGGTGTAGCTTATCGCTACAGAGGTTTATTTCTTGCTCACACCATAACTACATTGCAAATTGACAGAAGAGCCCTGATTGTTAAGTAGAGACCCAGAATTACTGAGGCGCCATCATTTTCTGACACTGCCCTCTTAAGAGGTGCTCTCATGAGCACCTTGGCAGGGAATGAGGGTGTAGAAAATTGCTTACTGGCTCTAAAATGCTTTTGCCTCGAAGTGAAACATAGGTGCTCACATTTTAACTGGGCTGAACTAGTCATGTGGCCACATTTAACCTCATCGAGATGGGGAAATTTAGTGCTCCCATTTTCCCAAAAGTAGAGGAAAACCCAGATACTGTCTCATTAATAGTTATTTGCTGAATTAAATGCTGAAATCATTATTTGAGCATGCACAGGTAATAAATGTTTGTGTTATTTATTTTAAAATGACTCTCCAGGAAGATTATACCATTTTATTTATAAACCATTAGTGTCATCGAAAATCTCCGTATACTTTACCTCTTCAATCTTGTAGTACAATTTTAAGATGTCGTTGACAATTCATAGCAAAAATGGCATCTAAATTTTTGTTTAATTCACATTTCTTTGATTTAAAAAAATTATTTAGTTGAGAGAGATAGTGAGAGAGCATGACAAGCGGGGAGGGACAGGGAGAACCAGGCTCTCTGCTGAGCAGGGTGCCCGATGCGGGACTCGATCCCAGGACCGCCGGACCATGACCTTGCCCAAAGGCAGATGCTTAACAGACTGAGCCACCCAGGATCACCCATTTCTTTGATTGTTAAAGGGATGACAATTTTGATATATTTATATAGCCTGGTTAATCTTGATATTTTTAAGGAAGGTGCTGAAAACATGACTTTGAGTGTTATGTGACAATGGTGTTACATCTGGATTGACTGCCATAGTGGAGTGCATCTTAAAAGATACAAATTGCTCTTGGTACGATCCTCTTTTTGCAGTATTTTCTCTTCCTTCAAATTTATGAAATGGTTGAGTTCATGAATACAATTAAATTTGGAATGAATATTGCTTTCTCAATGAAGTCACCATAAAATATTTGAAAATTATGTTTGTGTTCTTAGTCAGGAAGTAGGAGAGTCTGTGCTTGTACCCTGATTTTAGGAGGACATTAGTTCTGTAGTTGTTTTGTGCAAAATCACCCTTCCCTTTGCAATATTTGCAATTCGTTACTGTTAAAGGCCATGTGTTCTTCTTTTGCTTACCTATGTGTATAATCCACTGCTGCCTGTATCTGCAAGAGTGTAGTAAGCTTGTATTCAATGAATGTAATTGAAAGGAACGGGAGCCTATTTTGTGTATTATTCTTTCATCTCACTTCAAGCATTTGGGTTGGATAGAGCTTCTTTGCTATGTACTTTTTAAATTTCTAATTTCTAAGTTATTTGTAATACTTTCAAAGGCAAGACTCAGGAAAGACAATGATTTGTATCTCTCTGTTTGTAGGTGATAAGCCATGCTGAAAGTAATTTTCCAAACATGGAAGAAGGAGAGACATTTTTACTTTCCAAAATGGTTTTATAAAATATGTTTGGGACTTTGGGGATTAAATGTTTGCCATTGATGATTTTGCTTCTGTTTAGATGTAATGTTGAGGACAGCCCTGGAACTGAAGAGTCCATCCTGAGGAGCCAATGTGGACCTAACCACCTGGGCCTTGGGCCTGGTTTTGCTAGAACACGAGATTAGAACAGATTAAAAAGTCTTTTTCATGGCCTGAAGTATAATATATTTGAAGTTTATGTTAACAATTTGTTGCACTTTATACAGCCAATATGTACCAAATTGAGAGGATTTATTGTGAGTTTCCTTTTCTTTGTGGATATGTTCAGCACTTGACCAATACTGGTGAGAATCAGAGTTTGTTGCAGGAAGAATAAGGATTAAGTTTTTCTCTCCTGAAGTACTGATCTCGCATGAACCAGTTTGCAATAACTTTGGCAGTGTGATACCAAACTGAATTTAAATGAAGAAGAAGTAATCAGAAGAACCACTGTGTGTTTGAGATAGTATAAATCAATACATGGGATTTCATTCTTAAAAGGTCAGAGTTTCACCTAATTGTAGGAGGAAAGTATTGGAATAGCCATTTTAGGTGAAATTTGGGTGTTTATTTCTCTGTGTTCTTCAATAAGAGATGAAATTAAGTACTGAAGGTGAGTCAATTTTTCCACCCCAAGATTCGCCTCTTTGGCATATTGATTATTTCAAGTTGGTTATTTTTAAGAAAATGCAAACATAGGAGAAGCTCTGAAAATGAAGGAGAATTTACCCTTTGTAAGAAACATTTATGTGTAGAAGCTTTAAGGGTGTTTGGAGAATGCAACAACTTCTATCTGCATAACAACTCTGCTCTTGTTTACTTTGCCCTTCTTAGTAACCTCCCATAAATGATGTCCCATACTCAACATTTTCTTTTGTGTTTAGCTGAAGATGTTATTTAATGTGATGTCTTTGGCCATTTGGGGGAATTACTCAGTTTTCTTGGGCCTCTCCCATCGTTCGCTGGAGGTATATATGTTATTAAACTGTTGTTTGATTTTCTCCTGTTAAGCCATTTTATGTCCATTTTGAGTCTTAAGAAAGCCAGAAGAATCTTGAAAGGTATAGGAGAAAGTTTTCCCCAACAATACCCACCTGCCTGAAGACAGTGGGCTGGGCCAAATAACCTTTTGTTTTCCCTACTAGCAATGAGACTGAAAGATTTTGTGTACTCTTCCATATTCCAGTTACAAACCAACTTTAGTTCGGTATTATTCTCCTTTTGGCTTTTGGGCTCCCCAGCTTGGATAGGTTGACCTTAGACTTTAAGGTAGAGTTATGAGTTCCTCTATGTTAATCAGTTCAAAACTATTTGGTGGGTTTTACTAAACAGTACTGTTAGTCATGTAACAATGTAAGAAATTGTTCTTGTCCTCAATGACCGTGAGGTCTATTTGAATAGAGAGGCAAAAATCACACTGGAAACAGAGAAGAACTATGTAAATTGTGGTGTATTATTTTTGTATTTTGTAGGAGTTTGTACAAAGCTTTCATCCTTATTGTAGAGACCACTTTTAGGCAGCAGTCTTGGGCTTTTGCAACCAGAGTATGGCAAAAGGGCCCACAGTGTCCACTGAGCTGAATGCAAACAGGCTTATTTAGTGGCTCTCCTTGAAATACCTGTCAGCCCTAAAATAGTCAAGAAGTAGGAAATCCACTTCCTGTGGATCGGGAAGATTTAAATAAGCTAAGATCAGATTCAGAAGGAATCAAAAGTAGGGGAACCAGAGATGTACAAGGGATCCATCACTGAAAGTTTTCCCTGACTAAAATTAATGCCATCATTTTGAGGTGGGGAGATATAATAATAACTTTATTCTCCTAGGTATCTGTACTGTTCTCTATGAACTAGTTTCCCCAATTAAATACTAAGAGTCTCTTTCATCCACAAACAAACCAACAACAACAAAAAAAAACAACATGGGACATCCTTGCAAAATTATTACCAGGTACACTCTGAGGATTGGTTTTTGTGTTTGTGTAATCTCTCTTCTATTTTGTGGGCCATCTTAGCTAAATTTTCTCTTTCTGGCCACATAGGTGTGATAGAATAAGTCAGGCTGATTACTTGTTATCTGGGATTTTTTAAATCCCTACGTGTGTGTGTGTGTGTGTGTGTGTGTGTGTGTGAACTTAGTTGTGGCCAGTAACTCTACTCTTGTTCTTGCACAAGCATATTTGTTTTGATGAAACTATTGGATTTATAAAGAGAAAGCATTCTTTGCTTTTAGTACCCTTATTTAGAAGTTTGCCCCCACTTCAGAAAGCTTTTTTTTTTTTTTTTTTTTTCGAATTCCTGTAGACACGCTGTGGAACGGTGTCATAATGTGTCTAACAGCTTGCCCAGGTCACTGGCGAAGCATCTGATCCATAAGCTCATTCTGGAGAATGCCAGCAAGTCTTTGACCAGGTTTACATATTCCATATTCAAAACCCTGTGCGATGAGAGTGGTCAGGTACTTGTCTAGTTGTCTCTTTTTTTCCATCTATCTTGTTTTTCAGCAGTAACATTTGATTCCTCTACTTGTGACACATCTCCTAAATTCATTTGGTATGAAATTGAACACAAAAAGAGAACTACCGAGCCTGTGTTTTCGGGGAGATTTTTCTGTCATTAAATATTTCTGAGGAAATGGCCTTTTGGCAGCGTTCTCAGAAGTAGCATGAATACAAAACATATATTGATGTCTCATTATTTCTAAGAAAGCACTTCAGTTGCGAGATTGCAGTGTTTTCAAAATTAATAGCACCTGAGGTACTTGTGATATTCTTCAATATAAAGCCACGCTTCCTTGGACCTGGTTTGAAAATGTTTTTCAAGTCTCCCTTGGGCTTTGTTTGGTTCTCTTTCAGAATCTGCCCTTGGTATTGGAGTAGCTATTTGGTTGGCTTTTGTCTATTGTGGTTTCTGTGAAATGACACAGTGCTTGTGGTTGTGATCGTTGGATAAATTAATTTCCTTGTAAAGATGACCTCAGTAGCAAGTTTTGAAAGAAATTATTCTAACAGAACCAGTAATCTAGGACATTGGTTTATCGAATAATAAAATAACGATTAGCTCCCAAAAGAATGATGATGTTTGGTAAAATGTATGCTTCGCGCTTGTAAATGTACAAGAGGTTTGATGGAAAAATGCTAATGCATTAAATCCATCTCTACTAAAGATTGTGAGCCAGGAGGAAATGGAAAGTCTAGTTAGTATAAATATCTTAGCCATCTCTGTGGAGATTATTCCTACCACAAGTGAAGATTGAGGATGAATTCCTTTCACATCCAGGTTTCCTCTGGAGCATCTTATTCCAACGTCATTTAGACTGTATGTACAAGGAACGAGTATGATTCTTAAATTTAGTCCACGCCAGATAACAATAAAAGTTTATGTATGTTTCAGAAGAGTTATTTATAATCTGACCTAGATTTATCGGATTCTTCATTATAAACCACTTTGCCATCGTCTACCTGGTTGGGAAGTTCTGTGCTCTTTTCTACACTCTAAGGTTCCCATCCACACATCACATGGATTTTATACACAAGTATTTTATGGAGGAAATTGGCTCAGTTGGTTGGGCGACTGCCTTCGGCTCAGGTCATGATCCTGGAGTCCCGGGATCGAGTTCCGCATCGGGCTCCCTGCTCAGCGGGGAGTCTGCTTCTCCCTCTGACCCTCATGATCTCTCTATTTCATTCTCTCTCTCAAATAAATAAATAAAATCTTTAAAAAAAAAGATTTCTGAAATAGTAACTGGGGGGGTAGTGTAAAACTTCTTGATTAACAAGGTTTATGGGTGATACCATGTCTCCTTGTGCATGGTTTTCCAAAGATAAATATGGACAATAGAAAGAACTAAGACCAATACAGTTGTCACAATTTTTTACAGAAGTTGCAATCATTTTAGTTATTAACCTTGGTCCTCAATACACAAGAAAAGCAGATTGCCCCCTACTTATTGTGCTTTGTGGGATGTTGGATGGACTACCTCTCCAAAACCATTTTCTCCACTGACTATTAATAATTCTCAAAATTCTCACAATCTTGTATGTATCTAGTGTATAAATATTTGTTGAATGGAGTGAGGCATTTACTCATCAATATCCTCCATTTTCACTCTAGTAGGCAAGTGTTAATTAAGCAGCATTAATTTTTGTCAAATTGTAATTCCTAGACTAAATATGGTCTAGGACAAGGTTATTGTCATATAAAAGAAAGATATGGAGAGTGGATTGTTCTTTTAGGCTACATAGGCTCCAGAAAGCCATCTTTGTTGGGATGACAAGAGAGGTGAGCAGAGGATCTTGTGTTCTGGGCTGCCAGATTCAAAGATGCCAAAAGGGAAGGTGATCACTGTTGACGACTTTTTCTACTATACAGCCCTCCCTTGGTTCAATTCCTGAGGAAGCCTGGCAGTCTATGTGGAATGGATTTTGCCCAACTCTTTATAGGTTTAGGAGCTAGATTCTAGTCCAGAGATTGTTATCAAAATGTATATCACATAACGATATACACTGAGTGAATCTTTTGAACATGTTTCCTTAGACTGTGAGTAATTCAGAACTGCAAGGGCCCTTACAGAACATCCAGGACTGTGGTTTCAAACTGTGTTTCCTGCAACCTCATTATTCTGAAAAAGTGTCTTGGTTCCATTGTAATGGTAAAGAAACTAAATAATAGATAGAGCTCTAGATCCCTTGCCCATGATTCAGGTAATTCAGATGTACTTCCATCTGTTTTCTCTATTATGTCTTTGAATAACTTCTTATTGTAAACAGGTATGCCATTGATTTAAAAAAATTGTTTAAAAACCACGGATCAATTCTAATTCCTTTATTTTATAGATGTAGCATTTGAGGTAGAGACAAATTGCCGCACTTCAGAATCCTGGGGAAAGGAGTTAGACTTAATTGAAATTTGAAAATAATGATTAAGATTTAAATATAACAATTGTTAAAGATTGATATAAATGGTTGCTAATACAGAGAATGAGGTAATTTAATGAAAAAATTAAAATTCATACTAACTCCACATCATGTGATAAACTGCCATAAACAAAAGATCCTATTAGTATGCAAAAATTAATTACAGGACTCTGTGGAAAGCTTACGGATGGTACTCTTACTGAGTTTGGGTTCATGAAAGCTACTGATTTGCAACTAGAATCACTATTTTTAATGAGACCTTGAAAATTTACAAAGGAAAGCATTATTTGCACTTAGGATTTTTTAATATGATAGCTGATTTACCAAAAATCTTCTGATGTTGGTCACATCTGATGTTTGTTTGTTTGGGTTTTTTTTAAGATATTTATTTATTTATTTGAGAGAGAGAGCACAAGTAGGCAGAGCGGCAGGCAGAGGGTGAGGGAGAAGCAGTCTTCCCACCTAGCATGGAGCCCCATGTGGGCCTTGATCCCTGGGATCATGACCTGAGCCGAAGGCAGACGCTTAACTGACTGAGCCACCCAGTCGCCCCTGATGTTTTTTTGTGCCTCATGAATGCCCAACATATTGATGCCCATGTGATTTTTCTATGGCTCTTCCCCTCTTAAGCTACCATTACCCTCCATTTTGCTTCCCTGAATCTTACCTGTTCTTAACCTTCAGGAGGTCTCCTCTGAGTATCCTATCCCTCATTAATCTTGTCTTCTCCTTAGCAACTAAAAAACTTCCTTTCTCTGCCTGTCATTTCAAAAGTAGTATACCCACGGTGTCTTCCTGTTTTTTGACTTGGTATGTGTTTGTCCTGATCAACTCTCAGTGCTCTAACGATGTCATGTAGTTGTTGAAGTAGAGGCCATATGAAATCTCTTTTGACTTCACTTCCATCAGGAGATAACTTGTTTTATAGTAAATGTTCAGTGAATAGTTTTGGTTGACTGTCAACATCAGTTACGAAAAGTGTCTTAGAGAACTCAGTTATATTTAGGCCTCTAGTCCTCATAAAAACTGGCTAAGAAATTGTACATTCTGAGTTCTCAAAATACTGTTAAGTCATTATGTTTTTAAGATTTTAAAATACATAATTTAGTAGACATTGAGATTTTGTAGGGAATGGTGCAAGAACATAGAATTACTTTTCTAATGTTGGGGTCCGGTCCAGCATGCCCCTCATCTTATTGTGAATTCATCATGCTTCTGTTTTTTAGTCATAAAATTGAAAGTTTTATAATTAAGTTTATGAAAAATATCATCCCAAATGAATCAATTTCTTTGTCATTTGTATGTCTTTCTTTCGACATAAGTTGAACTCTAGATTATTGCAATAATACAAAAAGGCCCCTTTTTCTAATGTGAAATGGGTATTTTTACCAAATTTTCATTTTAAGCCAACAGAAATTATTTGGGGCTTTCAGTCCTAGGAATGATGTGACTATGTTTATAGGATTTACACTTGAGGGTTCGAAATTCATCAGAATTACCTAATGTTTTCAAATTGAATATCAGTCCCCTCATAATCTAATGGGAACTAGCTTACATATTCCAAAAGGTAGCTCTGAATTAAGATGTGGTATATTGGGTTGTGAAAAAGGATCCTTCCTTTGTGCTTATATAGACATAATACTGAATTTTGATTGGATTGCTTAAATTGGAAGTTCCAGTTGGGAAACAATTTTATATCTTGTATTCAACATCAGTTTTCTTTGATTGTTAGAAGTTTAGAAATGTGTAGGACTTGAAATCATCATTAAATAATAGTTTAGAATTTAGAGCATCCCTCCATGCTCGATAAATGCACTTGGAGGCTAGTATCTTGGCAGGGGTCAAGATGAGCCCTGTGTTCTTGCTGTTGGTCAGCCCTTCCTTTAATATATATTGGTTAAAATTAAAAAGGAACCTTTAGTACTTGAGGTAAGACTATTCATTTACTGTCTTCTATATAGTTCTATTTTTGGTGGCCTCAATAGGGAGCCTAGATGCCTTCTGACTGCTTTGAGTAAGTCTGTTCCTCTGTGGAACTTGATACCTTCCTGAGTGATAATGCAATTTATGGCCATAAATAATGCATATTTCTGGTAAGAATCCTGTTTTTCTTCTCCTTCAAGGCATACACTCCTAGCTTACCCTGTCTCTGTGCCACTGCTCCCCCATTACCTATGTTGAGAACACTGACACTGATCTAATTATGTTCTCAACTTCGGTATTTTAACCATTCCTACATGGCCAAGTTATCCCTTGTCCCCACAACTCTAATCTGCATATCTTTCCACATACTCACTTTGATCCTATATTCTATCCCTCCCATACTGATGTTGTCTGAGTCCTGTAGATTTCATGGTTAGTCATCAGCAAAATCTACGTTCCCATCAATTCCCTACTCTGAAAGCCCTATTCTTTTTTTGCTCGTATTGAAGGCTTGATCTATGTCAAAAGATCTGCTTTTGTTCCATTCTTTTCATGTCATGGATGTTTACTTTCCTAAATCCTTTATAGGACTAGGCCTAGAAGAGGGGTAGAAGTCCCGCTTTCTCCTCTGTGCTCATTACGGTCCTTTTTTCCCCCAATCTCAAAACTGCCCAGCATGGAATGTCCAGTCATTAGACCTTGTCTTCTTGATACTTTTATTATGTGGCCTATAGATCACTTTTCCCCATTCGTTGAGGATTTTAGTTCCTGGCTCACTATCATGCCCTCTAATGCTAGTCCTATCATAGGTTTTCATGATTTCATTATTAGTAAAGATGATCTTTCTAATACCATTGACATTTATTTCTTTGATCTCCAGTTCTCTAAACATCTGTCCTCTAACCTACCTCACACAATTCCATGGTCCTATTCTAGACCTTGGTATTAACATTTATAGCAACCCATTAGTAATCCTGGTTTTAACCATCCCACTTTCAGAGTACCAACTTCTCCCTTTCTAGCTCTTGTTCTCTAGAACCCTAACTCCAGGAGTATTTTAACCTCACCTGTAGCCTGTAATTCATTGATCCTATCACCATTTTACTGTTCATCTCCCCCCTCCCTCCTTTACTTCCTACCCAGCTTTAATGGCATGGATAATCATAATTTATTCCTGGATCATACCTTCAATTCTCTTATCACTTCTTTCTCATTTTGTTGTACTTACTTGACAGAAGTACAGTCCTAATTAAATCCAGCTCTTACCCAACTCCATATGAAAACCTGTCCAGCTGAAAATGGCTGGAGGAAAATACATAACCATTTCAGCTGTTCTCATTTTAGTTTCATGATTATTCATCTCATGTGACCCCAAAAGTCTTATTTCCCTAATCTGACATTCAACTGATGACCTTGTTTTCTAAAATATACGTAATTAATCATGATGTGTTAACAGTGCGTCTATCCCCTTACACAAACCCAACCCAATTTCTCCTTTGTTCCTATGGAAAAATTGTTCTTGCTTTTACCACAGACCATCCTCTGGACTGTGCAGTAAATGCTGACTTTCTTACTCAGTAATATTGTTCCAAATATTGTTCCCTGTTCCTCCTACATCACTTTTCTCTACTCAATTGGATGTTTATCTTCAGCATAAAGATACTGTTTTCTTTTTTCCAGTCTTAAAAACATTCTCGGGGAAATAACAAAAGGAAAGGAAGAATGCCAGCCAATAAAGGAATAATTGAATTTCACAGCAATACTTTGTAACCCCCGCTGTAATAACGGATGAAGGTAAAGATCGCCACTGACTGCTAAAAACAAAAGGGGAAAGGATTTTTGGGAAAAAGGTTTATGGTGTCAACGTTTTATCCCAAATATAACTTAAAATTTTACACCACAGTAAATTTAAAAATTTTAAAGCTAAAAATGTACCTTTATAAAGTAGATCTTTGGTGTTCATTACCTAATAAAATGATCAAACTTCATACCGCTAATAGTGGTATGAAGAGGGATTTTGTGCCTTGATGCTTTGGTGTGGCCAAAATGAGTTACACAAAATCACCTCTGAAATATTCTTGCCCCTAAATGTTCTATCTTTGTCTAATGGTGTCTCTAGGTCTTAATGTGGCAGATGAAGTTATAAGTCAAATAATACCGCAAGGAAGCAATCAGAGAAATCCAGAATGTAGAATATTTTGTAGTACAGTGGGCCTATACTCTTAAAAAGTCAGTGTCCTAAGAACAAATGGTGGAAGAAATAGATTAAAAGGAACAGGACATATAGAAGCCAAATTAATATTTGAAACTTTACTGGACTGAAGCTATACTAAATAAAAGATGTAAAATACATTTGGGGGCAATTGGTTAGCTGAATTGGTTCCTTCATCACTTAATGAGCCCTGAGGGAATTCTCTTATCTTTATTTTAATTGAAATGTGTACTGCATCGTATGTAGTTTTGAGTCCCAGTTGCTAATACAGTTGTCTGGGCCTCCTGATCCTTGGGCCACACATTCCAGGACCCCCAGCTGATTCCTGAAACTACTGATAGTACCAAACCCTATATGTACACTTCTTTTTACTATATATACATAACAATGACAAAGTTTAACTTATAAACTAGGTATTCGGGTGCCTGGGTGGCTCAGTCGGTTGGGCATCGGCCTTCGTTCCAGGTCTTGATGCCAGGGTCCTGGCTCAGCAGGGAGTCTGCTTCTCCCTCTTCCTCTGACTCTCCCTGCTTGTGCTCGCTTGCACTCTCTCTCTCTGTTAAAGAAATAAATGAATAATCTTAAATAAATTAGGTATAGTAAGAGACGAAGAACAATTAGCAATAATACAATAAGTATAACAATATACCGTAATAAAAGTTATGTCAGTGTGTTCCCTCTCTCAAAATATGTTACTGTAATGTACTCTCCCTTCTTGTGATGATGTGAAATGATAAAATGTCTACTTGATGAGGTGAAGTGAGGTGAATGTCATAGTCATTGTGATGTAGTGTTGGGCTACTGTTGAGCTTGTGAGCATAACTCAGGAGGATCATCTGCTTCCAGACCGTTGCTTACCTTTTTTTCCCTTAGTTTCCCTATCTTTAGAATATGGGGAATAAAATGAGAGAGCGACTGGAAAATAATTTACAAAATGCGGCATTGTAATATTATCAGGTATGTATTTGTAGTACCTTGCAATAAGGCAAGGAAGAATAAGTGTTTCAGGAAATGGGAATGGTTAATATCGCTCTTCTCTTAACTTTTCCTCACCTTACCCCCTCCCCCATCCTGTTCTTGAATGATGAGGTAAGAAATCCTTTGCTTTCCTTGCGGGTTTCACTCGGCCCCTTGAAGACTGTATATAACATACGACGAGAGTGCTACATGCTTTGTGAACCTAACAACATCTCTGTTCCCTCTGAGATTTCCTGAAGAGTAGCTTTCTCTGACCTCTCAATTTCAAATAGATCCCAAGCTTCTCATTTTCCTTGTATGCAGTTAACTGAGTCCTAAGTTGTCCACACTTACTGACAATTAGTGATCTGTTCTTTTGCAATACGGGGTTGCTTGGCATTTGAAAGTGACTGCATTAATTGAGCGAACTCATGATCAACGGATGAGGAAAAAGATTTCTTGTATGTGCATGCTTTTCTGTTCATAGTTGTAGTCTAATGGAATAACGTTCAGTGTGTATCAGGTCTCGGCTAGCAGTCTGGAGTTGAATGCGCTCTGAGATAAAGGCTATCTGAAACTGTAGTGGGGCTTTGGAATTTTACCTCTTTAATCCATCTGTTCTCAGGGAATGCTCACTTGCTTATTTTTAGTTTATCTTTTACAAATTTATTGTATATTTGACACACAGTGATACCTTAATTTCAAATGTGCAACCTAGTGGTTCACTAGTCTCTGTGTTACGCTATGCTTCCAGCAAATATTGCTGCCATCTGTTACCATGCAATCCTGTTATAACACCATTGACTTGTATTCCCTTGGGGTACCTCTTGTCCCCATGGGTTGTTAATTCCGTAAGAGGAAGACTGTATCTCCTACTCCCCCTCAACCCCTTTTTCCACTGTCTCACGCCCCCACATGCACACGTGCAACCATCAGTTTTGTATTTATGGGCTCAACTCTGCTTTTTGTTTATTTTGCTCTTTGGTTCCCCATATAAGATTTTATTTTATTTTTTAAACGGTGATGCGTCTTTTTATTCATTTTATTATTTTTTCATTTTTTTAAAATTTAAATTCAATTAAATAACATATAATGTATTATTGGTTTCAGAGGTAGAGGTCATTGTTTCATCTGTCTTCTATAATACCCTGTGCCCATTACATCATGTGCCCTCCTTAATGTCTATCACCCATTTTCCCCATTCCCCCCAAAGTTTAATCATATGATATTTGTCTTTGTCCTTCTGACGTATTTCGCTTAGCATTATACACTCTAGGTCCATCCACGTTGTCACAAATTGCAAGATCGTAGTCTTGGTTTCTGTAGAAGTAATATTGCCCCGTTTGTGTGTACCACAGCTTCTCTATCCCGCCATCTATGGACGGACACTTAGGATGTTTCTGAATCTTGGCTATTAATCAATGCTGCACTGAACATAGGGGTGCATATATCTTTCACATTAGTATTTTTGCTTTCCCAATAGTGGAATTACTGGAACATACAGTATTTCTACTTTTAACTTTTTGAGGATCCTCCATACTGTTATCTACAATGGCTGCACCCATTTACATTCCCACTTGAGTGAAGGAGGCTTCCTTTGAAGAGAATGCTCAGTTAGTTTCGATTTGTTTCTCAGCTGGACGCTGCAACTCTCATTTGCACTAGTCATATTGCTTGGAAATGTGGGTCGCTTGTCACAGGGTCTACTCAGTAAAAAGATAAGGCTTTCTCTGTCCAAACTCTCACCCTTCTCTGTGAAATGATGCACAGAGCACATTTTAGCATTGGTAGGCTTGGATGTCATTATCTATATAAAGTCAACACATTCTAACAAAATGCTGAGTATTGGATGAGTAATCCTTAATACGTTGGAATTGACTCATTATGTTTATTTTATAATGTCGTGCCCTTGTTTTTATATTTTTGATTTCCTCCTTTTGTAATGAATTTTCTCTTTTAGGTTGATTTAGTTGCGTTCTAATTTTCTACAATGTTTACTTTTTCTTTGTAAACATACTTTTATTTGATATGAATCCATGTTTGTTTCTAGAATTCATGTGTTCAGTATAAACATGATTTTTTTTTTAAAAGATTTTATTTATTTGACAGAGAGAGACACAGCGAGAGAGGGAACACAAGCAGGGGGAGTGGGAGAGGGAGAAGCAGGCTTCCCCACGGAGCGGGGAGCCCGATGCGGGGCTCGATCCTGGGACCCCAGGAATATGACCTGTGCGGAAGGCAGATGCTTAACGACTAAGCCACCCAGGCGCCCCCAAAACATGATTATTTTTTGACTCACTTTTAGGATCATTTCCTTTTTACCTGGATTACCTTCTGTAATGTTTTCTTTAGTAAATACATGTTTATCATGAACGGTTTCAGGTTGGTTTGTCTGGAAATGCTTAACTTGTCTGTTTGAAGTTGGTTTCCTGGATACACGGGTCTTGGCTAACACTTATTTCACCTCAGCACTTTTAAGACATTACAGTATTTTGTATCTTTTATTATTAATTTTGTATTTTCTACTGTCCATCTCCTTTTAAATTTTGTTGTATCTATATTGTCTTTTCTCTCTTGCTGCTTTTCAGGTTTTTTTTTTTAATTAGCTCTTCTGAAGTTTCACTTTGATAAATGTGTATATTTACATTTCTTCATCTTGTTTGAAATTAATTTTTCATCCTGTATCTGATGATAAATTTATGTACTAATTGTAGAATATTCACCGCTATCATGTCTGAATATTGCTTCTCCCTCATTCTCTCTTTTGCCTTTCCTTAATACAATAGACATTTATTTATTGTCTCAATTCTATCTTTGATGTCCTTTAACCTTTCGTATTTTCTACATTTTGTTTCGGCTACAGGGTGTCAAATTCAGTTATTTTCTAGTTTACTAATTTAACTTCAGCTATACCTTTTCTGTTTTTATACTGTTGATAGATTCATTTAAAATATTTTTAATTACTGTTATTTATAGATACTTTAGTTCTTTCTGGTCATTTTATTTTTTAAAGATTTTATTTATTTACACGGAGGGGAGAGATCTCGAGTGGGGGGAGGGACAAAGGCAGAGGGAGAAGCAGACTCCCCACTGAGCAGGGAGCCTTACTCAGGGCTCCGATCCCAGGGCCCTGAGAGCATGACCTGAGCCAAAGGCAGCTGCTTAACCAACTGAGCCACCCAGGCGCCCCTATTTCTGGTCATTTTAAAAGTCTTTTGTTTTTCCTAAACTTTTGATACCCATTTAAAAAGTTAAATCTACTTATTATGTGTTAATATATCTGATAAGCCCATTTGTAAACTCTGTGTGATTTTTGCCGTGTTTGTGCATGTGTCTTTGCATACTGGCTTTTGATCCCCGTGGCTTGCTTTCCTGTGGTTTTGTACTTTTTGGTTGTGAGTCTCTGTCATGTTAAGGGAACTGTGTTGGTGGGAATTTGTAGTCACCTATGTTCAAAGAGCTTTCATCCAGAGAGGAGTTTCTTTTGCTTTTATCAAACACTTGGGCTTTTCTGTTAATCTAGTACAGTTTATATGAAGTTTTCAATTTGCAGATTTTTGGGCAAGAGATAGTCGAAATTCAGAGTGTATCTCCATGCGAGATCTTTGTCGTTAGATTCTCAGGGGAGTTGCTTTCCTAACTGTCCTGTATCAAGATTGAGATATGATGCTGGCCTTACAGTGGGCTTTTCTGGGAATGATTTTTCCTCTAGCTCAACTTTTTTGCAGAAGATGTAATACTTTGTAGTCTTTGCTTTGTTCAGGAATCACTTACTGGACTGCCTTTGAGCACTTTAATTGTGTTCCCTGATCTTTGCCCTGCATAGTCCTCAAAACTGGGTAAGGATCCACAGGAATCATCATGTGCCTTTACAGTGGCTTGGACTTCGGTGTTCTCTTATTTACCTCTTTAGTAAGGCCTGTGAGGATTCCTTTTCATTCTCTTCTGTTCATGGAAACATAAGTATTTGTAAGCAGCACTTATAGTTGTTTTTAAGAGAGAAGGATTTTAAGGTTATATAATACCAATTTTTATAAATTAAAATACAAGGCAATGTTGTCAATGTGTAAGTATTTATTCCATGATGAATGTGAAATGAAACTAAATATCTTCTTTCCTCATGGACTTTTCCAATCTAAGTAGGAAGGAATTAGAAATAATTAGACTATTCATAAGAAGTCACATACTAGAATATTGAATTTGGCTATCACTGCTAATAGGAATTCCATTGTGGGTTGAAAAAGTCAGGTGATGTCTAGGAAGAAATGGGTTTTACAGAATTTATGTAGTCATAAAAGAGGTAGACTCTATCTTGTAGGGTACTTGTATCTTAAACATATTGTCACTCTCTGGTTCTAATGTGCTACATTACTATAAACACATAAAGACCAATGTGTCACCTATGCCCCCATGAAACATTAGGAAATAATATCTGCGTGTTTTCCTAGAGGCCAGAGGGAGCATACAGTTGTATTAATTTTTGATTACCTTGTGTTAATTTTTGTGTACTTTAATAGTATAGCTAAAAGACTTTTGTGATGTTATTTTAGAAATGACTCAGTGTCATCTTTTTTTATGTATGATATTTCGAGAGATTATATTATATGTCTATGGTTTGGGGTGCATCTGATTAAATCTGGAGCCAGAAATGAAAAATAATTCGGAAAATCCATATTGTTTTATCCATCTACCTCTGTTAGTAGAGGGGAGTAGATATATTATCATAAAAGACAAATTGTTTATTCTTAATAAGGAGAACGTGGTCTCTATAGATATCTTAAAATCTAGCCAGTCTTGGTTTACCAGATATTTCGAAAAAGCTTCTCAATATGTTTTTACTTGAATTTCCTGCAATGGCTAAACTGATTGTCTTTAAGAAAATAGAAGTAACATTAATTTAAAAATATCAGTTCAGGGCCACCTGGGTGGCTCAGTCAGTTAAGCATCTGCCTTCGGCTCAGGTCATGATCCCAGGGTCCTCGGATTTATCCCCCACTTTAGGCTCCTTGCTCCTTGGGGAGTCTGCTTCTCCCTCTCCCTCTGTCTGTCCCTCACTCCACCCCCTGCTCATCTTTTTTCTCTCTGAAATAAATAAATAACATCTTGAAAAATAAATATCAGCTCAAACATAGTGGTAGTTTTTAAATTACAGAGTTTAGAAGAAACAAGAAAAAAAAGAAAATAAAATTCGTTTGTAATGTATTACATACATGGATAATCATTGATAGTATTTTGGTTTATATCCTTTGTTATTAAAATATTTATACAACTATACCGTCTTACACATTTTTAATGTTAGAAATTATTTCCCATGTTGCCCATGTATTTTAATTTTTTATTGCATTTTATTATCATCCTTATTATTTTCTATTAAGAAGTTTTATGTCTTTATGAACTCAAATGCTTCTATCATTTCCACTGTGACCTGTAGTGTTTAGGTCATAGAAGAATGAGAAATAAGAAGTATATTGCATTAATATAAATTATTATATTAATACATATTATAGAGTCCTATTGCACGATTTAAGTAAAATTTAAAAATTAAATCATACTGTAAATATTTTTTATAACTTATTTTGCAATTTATATTGTGACCATCTTTCTGTGAAATTTAACATTATTCACAAATATAATCTTTAATGGTTGTATAAAATGTTTCTCAATAATGTATCGTAGCTTTTTCTAAGTAGTCTAAGGTTTCTGATATTTAGGTGGTTTCTCTTTTTTTACTGTTACAAATAATGCTGGAAGAAATATCCATATAGCATGATCTTTGAACAAATCAAAAATTTCCTTTGGAAAACCTCTGTAAAATAATACAGGTGATATATCGGATTGTTTGCACTTAACATTTTGATTCCCATTGCCAAACTGCCTTAAAGAAAGATCGCATTGTTAATATATTTCACACTAGTACCTTCAACCCTGCATTTTCTCATATATTCAAGGACACTAGGAATTTTAATAATGCCCCACAAAAGGGCTTCAGTTATATGCTAAAGGAAAAATTGTAAGTCATAAAATTTTTCATTCATATGATGTCTATTGAGATGAGATATTTGGAAAATCCTTCTTGGCATTTCGTGTTTGTGTTTTTAAAATCCCTGTTTCAGTCCTGGTGAAGAGCTTATTTCATTTTCCTTTAGTTCCTTTACTTAAGTCTCAAAAAGGGATTCTAATACTATGTTAAGAGACTAAAGGATTAGTAGAAGCTATGGAGCGGAATAATCCATAAAGTAGGGCCCGAATTTATGTATTTATTCAATACATATTTATTTAGTAGTTTCTATTTGCAAGCACTTTTCTAGGTGTTGAGGATGACATATTTCCTGCCACCTTCATGCCAAAATTAATGAAATAATAATATAAGACCTCTTAATGATTAGTGTTAAAAATGAAAATAAGACTAGTTAGAAGATAAATAGTGATGAAATCTATTTCAGTTAGAGTAGTCCCACCAAGGCCCTAATGAGGACATAATGTTTGAGGAGAGGCTTGAATGAATTGAAGGAGTAAGGCATGTGACTATCTGGGGAAAGAGGATGCCACACAGAGAAAGCAGGTGCAAAAGTCCACTGTGATTTATGGATTGTTAAAATCAGTTTCTTTTAGTTGTTCACAAAGGTGTGGTGCTTTTCCTTTTTACATTCATCTCTAGCTTTTCTTTCCAGTAAGTTTAGTTTTAAGACTAAAGGGACTAATTGATGGGGAAAGCGATCAGCTAAGTGTTTTTTACTAACTTCCATGATAATTCAAATTTTAACAAAATACAGAGGGAAATGAGTGTTTTAAGTTAAATTTCGTGTAATGGTGATAGTTTCACTTACTTATTTTTGAGTACCATGTAATTACCAGGAAATGGTTTCCGTAAAAGTGCTGAGTAATCACGAATAGTTTATTGCTTTATAAACTCCCAAGTGATGGAAATTATTTCTTTTAATAAAAAAAGGAAAAATGGAGGATGTATAATGGGCTATAAAAAGAGGCTAATAAGAGCTAGTGCACAATTACAATTTATTCTTGAGAATTGCTGGTAATAGTTTCATTTCTAAGAAAATGGGTGACAAGTGGGGCTTATGGCCGAGCAGTAACAGAAGCACATTGATTTCAGGGAAGATTTTACAGAAAATAGCATCACTTGACTTAGACATTGTGCTATGGTGTTAATTTCACATTGGATGGCATATTGCAGTGAATATGCATATATTGTGTACTTGTGGGTTTGAATTTTGGGGTGTTAACTGGTGGCCCTTTTTCCATTTGATTCTGTTTAAAGGATTTCCATGCTCAATATTTGTACTACTCTATTATTCTGTATCTTCCAGTCCTTGTGTTCGTGACCTGTTCTCCATATTATCTGTGTTTCTTTGAAATGTTTTAGCTTTCTCGAAATTTGCTCTTCTGCCGGGAATGGCCAGCAATCCCTGTATTGACGGATGAAAGGTGACTCCAAACTTTGGCGTGAAAGAGAGGAGAAGGCAAGGGGTTCAATGCTCAGAGACAAAGACCCTTCGCCCTTCTTTGCCCCCCCTTTTATTGGTCCTTCAGGAGAATCACAAAGCCTTACCACTGTCTCAAGCGCATGTTGTGTGACAACATTGAAACTGAGAGGATTTCCAGGAAAGATAAGATAGGCTAATCTGCATGTTCTACTAAACATAGCCTAAGGGACATCTCTTAGATCACAGGGAAGTTCTTTGGGCTAAGAAGGCTTCTCGAAGGCAGTTCCCTGCGGCATTCCAATGGCAGGGTGGTCATGCAGGGCTTGGCATACCAAAGGCCTACTCCCCTCTCTGAAACCTTCCCTCACCCCCAGTGCCTCCGTGTTACATTTTTAGCAAGCCAGGTATTACGGCTGATTTCATGCTCTGCATTAACCCCAACACTCTTAGTGATTTCTAAAACTACTTTAAGCATCAGTAACACATATACTCAGGTCAGCGATAGTATTACTTTGTTAAGCCTTGTGAGGTATAATACAAGGATATTACTTGGAATTCACTAAGTACATGCATACATACATATTGGTATGTATGTTAAAGAGTCACTATTGCAAAATTGAGTAAACTACAGAGTTTAAAGCCAGTTATTTTGGTTCAGATCCAGTCACTGTTATTTGATAGCTTTACACCTGAAGTAGGTTTAATCCAGTAGGATTCATTTAGCTTCAGCAAAAGAAACCAAGTTCAAAAATATTTAGGTGAAAAGGGAATTTATTGCTTTATGTAGGTGAGAAATCCAATGGTATTATTGGGTCCAGGCATAGTCGGATCTCAAAGTTCAAATGAGAAAGTCTAGAGTCTCTGCTCTTTTTTTCCATTCTTCTATTTCCCCACCCCACTATAGTGACTGTTCCATTTTTGGATGACTTCATTATCCAGATGACATTCTACTTGTGGGTGTTGGTTCTAACCCTCAGTGCTTATAACCTCAGAGTTAGCAGTTTCAATGAAAAAGAGTTGTAATTGTCAAAATTTTCATATAATTTCCTGAAGTTGACTCTCATTGGGCCAGTTGTCTACCCCTGAACCTGACTCTGAGACTAGACATATGGAATATGTCAATTAGCCACGATTTGGTTACCTGCTTTTGCCTGGAACTGAGGGTATAGATTGGTGTTAGTCCCAGAGATTTATGGTCAGAAAGTGAAGAATAGTAGTCCTCTATAGAACAATAGAAGTGCTGGTGTCAAAAGGTAAGTCCAGATCAGGCAGAAACAGCAGATCTCAATTAGAATGCATTTCTTAGCTTTTTTTTTTTTTTAAGTATTTTATTTATTTATTTTACAGAGATAGAGAGGGCACAGCCAGGTGGAGCTGCAGGCAGAGGGAGAGGGAGAAGTAGGCTCCCCACTGAGCAGGGAGCCCAATGTGGGTTCCATCCCAGGACCCCAGGATCATGACCCGAGCAGAAGGCAGATGCTTAACTGACTGAGCCACCCAGGCGGCCCCAACTATAATAGATGTCATAGCACAAAACTTGTGGCAGGTGCTCAAATGTTTTGTAAATCAATGTATCTTCAGGAGGCTTAGTTTTTAAGGAATCTTTTTATAAAGTATCTGTTGTAATCTAGTACCATCTTCCTTCCTTGCTAATATTGTAAAGATGAAATGGTATGATATCTAAAATGCTAAGCACAGTACTTTGCATATTATTCTTGGTATTATATGATTTTTACCTTCACCCGGATTTTGAAGAATGGCTATAAGCCAATTATCAAGCCCTAATTTCTAATTATTTTTAGATTTAAAGTCTTACATAAAAATGCTGTAATTGTTTTAAAAGATTTTATTTTTTTATTTGACAGAGAGAGACAGCTAGAGAGGGAACACAAGCGGAGGGAGTGGGAGAGGGAGAAGCAGGCTTCCCGCAGAGCAGGGAGCCCGATGCGGGGCTCGATCCCAGGACCCTGGGACCATGACCTGAGCCGAAGGCAGACGCTTAGACTGAACCACCCAGGCACCCCCAAAATAATGTAATTTTAAGGAGTAGTTTATTTTTCCTCAGTTGATTGAAATGTACTCAAATAGACCAACATCCTTTATTCATGGATGCAGCTTACAATTTTAAATTCAGTGATTCTTTATAGAAGTCCTTATGTTTCAGAGGCATACCTGTGTATTCTTTCAGCAACATTTTTCATTTATTTCACTTTTTGCAAATACCTATTAAGGAAAAGAAAATTGCTCATAGACTGCTACCAAGGGATGCAGTATATGTCCCTAATCCTGTATTTCATATTTGTGATCTTGCACTAAATGTTCAAATAACTAGTCAAATATGTGTGCTGATACTGCTGTTTTAGTGGTCATTCCCAAACATTTCACTTCAAAGCATCTCCTTGGAATAAAAGTAACTGTCCTTATGTGCATGATCTAAATTTGGTTTGTTTTACCCCTTGAATTGATTTAAGTATAGAACATGTGCTGTCTTCAATGTACTATATTTATGTGTACATCATCTGTTTCTTCTTTAGTTACTGAGTGAAAATGCCATTCTTGATTTGTTTTCAGGAAGGTATGACCTTATAATTGTAACTTCAGGTTTGAGGATGGGTTGTTTCGATGTATTTTCATAGTCTCCTACAAGGTATTCCATTTAATCAAGGAAATCTGTTTTTCAGATGGCATGCTGGAGTTGAAATGTAATTTGTTATCATGTAAGAAATTCAATAATAGTATGCTCAAATAAGATTTGCTCTTTTATATGAATTTATTTCCTCTATTCTATAACCAGCTAAACTAAGCATAGACTCTAGATTGTTCTATGTATCCTTTTGCTGTCATAGTGAAAATGAAATAGTTCTACAAGGAAAGGCAAAGATGAAGTTTAATTTACATGCTAATGGGACTGTGTGTTTTAAGTTGGCTCAACTAAAAAGTATGCTACTTCATGGCAGTTATCACATTCCAGTATTTTCCATATTTTAATTAATTTTTAAGTGCTGTTAACCTCACTGGTATGCCAATTTCTTGATATCACATAATTTTATTTGTGAAATTTACAGCTGGGTCCTCTACCCTTAAAATAATGATTGACACGTAAGAGGTGCTCAAGGAATGTTTTGTGAATGAATTCTAATTGACCTTCATGTCCTAGTACTCAGGTTAGGGGTAGTATATTCACTGAGAAATGTCTAGTAGGGATGGATTGGGCTAAATCTTGGGGTCTTATTCCATGGCAGAGAGAAAAATATAGATGTTTTCTTCAACATGATAATAGGTGAAGGTACCATATTGAAATTGTGTTTTTATAAACCTAACATAGATGCTTGACTGATATTAATGCTATAGTGCTGTTACCATTCACCCCTATCTCCTTGAAATGCCACCCTTTCATACTATGGGAAATATCTTTTCCATGGTCATTATTTCAAAATTATACAGTGAAGTTTTGCAAGAGATACGTAATATGTGATGGCATCATCATTTTGTCAGCCAATGGAAAGTGTGCTTATGTATTCTAATATTTGAGAGTTTGCAAAATTTCTTAGTTATAATTTTAATATAATACATATCAAGAAATATGGCTCATATAAACGAAAGCTTTTTGGAGTCTTTAAGAAATAAGGGGCCTCGGAGACTAGAAATTTTTGGGAACTATTGCTATATCGTGTAGGATATCTCTCACTTCCCATTTCCCTTTCCCCCTCCCCTCCTTAGCCTCTACCCTCCCCTTTTACTGGAATAATAAAAATTTTCTGTAACTGTCGTAACTTATGTAGTTTTTTTGCCTGTATACGTACTTTTTGTTCTGTTTGAAATACCCTTCTTTTCTTGTAAGATCATCAAATCATGCTAGAAAGGTCAGTTCAAACATTATCTCCTTTACAAAACTGTGCAAGAAAGCCCTGAGATATAATAGATTTCCTGTCTGTTATGAACAAAGCTGGATTTATCGTACTTCCTGATTTCTAAAAATTTCAAAGCTATAGTAATCTAAACGTTATGGTACTGGCAAAAGAATGTCAACTTAGTATAGTTGAGAATTGAGAGCAAAAAGAAAACAAAACAAAACTCACATATAAAAAGTTAAATAGTAATTTACAAGGGAGCCCAGAATACTCACTGGGGAAAGGACAATTTCTTTAGTAAATGGTGTTGGGTAAATAGCATATTGACTTGTAAAATAATTAAATTAGACCCTTGTCTTACGCTACTTATAAAAATTAATTTGAAATGTATTAAAGACTTATATGTAGGTCCTGAAATCATAAAAATGCTAGGAGAAAACACGGGGAAAAATATCTTGACTTTGGTCTTAGGAATGATTTTTTTTACATATGACACTAAAAAATAAGGAACAAAATAAAAATAAACAACTGGGATGACATCAAACTAAAAAGATTCAGTACAAAAAGAGAAAAAATAAATAGAATAAAAAGTAAAAATAGAGAATGTATGAATATATTTGCAAACCACACATCTGTTAGGTGCTTAATATGCATAATATGTAAGGAAGTTATATAATTCAATAGGAAAGAAATTCCCCAGAAATAGTGCCATCAAATAGAGGACACAGAAATTACATAGAAATTATTTCCAAAGATGACAGTGAAATGTCCAGTAGGTAAATTAAATAAAGAACATCATCATTAGTGAAATGCAAGTCAAAACCACCGTGAGGTATCACCCCCTACCTGTTAGAATGGCTAGTGTCAAAAAGACAAGCAATAACAATTGTTGGCGAGGTTGTGCAGAATAGGGAACCCTCTTCCACTGTAGTTGTGAATATAAATTGGTATGGCCACTGTGGAAAACAATATAGAGGTCCCTCCAAAAATAAAGTCAGTAATCCCACTGCTGGTTATATATTTAAATATATATAATCATTATCTTGAATAGAAAATTGCACTATATTCATTGCAGCATTATTCATATTAGCCAAGACATGGAATCCCCATATGTGTCCTTCTATAAAGGAACAGGTAAGGAACATGGGAGATACACACACACACACACACTCCTCTCCCACACATACAATGAAATATCTTTCACTTATAAACAAAATCATCCTATTTTCCACAACATGTGTGGACTTTGATGGCATAATGCTAAGAAAAATAAGTCAGAGACAGGAAGAGAAATAATGTATAGTCTCACTTATATGTGAAATCTAAAAAAGCCAAACCCATAGAAATAGTGAGTAGAAGGGTATATGCCTCGGTATACGGACTGGTGGTACTGGTGTGTGTGTGTGTGGAGAGATTTTGGTTAAAGTATACAAACCTCCAATCATAATGTGAGTGAGTAAATGTTCTGACCACAAACAGACTATATTTTCCACTTGGATGTTTTGTAGACAAACAGGTCGAATGCAAAGTAGGATGGAGTTTGTCTATGACGGAGAGGTGGGGGAAATGGCCGAGGCTGGTTAAAGGGTAAAATGTCTTCGTCATAAAATAAGGGATTTTTGAAGCTCTAATTTATGGCATGGTGATTATCATTGATAATACTGTATTGTGTAATTGATGTTTGCTAAGAGAGATATTAAGTAGTCTCAAGCAAAAAAAAACCCGATAACTCTGTGATGCGATGCATTGGCTAATCAGCTTGGTGGTGGTGGCCATCCTTTTATGACATATACATATGTCAAATCATCATATTGTACACTTTATATAAATTACAATTTTATTTGTCTTTTAAACCTCATTGAAGGTAGAAAAAATACTTAATGTATCAAATTTATTTTTGTACACAGGTGTCCATCATTGTTGTAACTGAAAGATAACTAGCCTGGGAATTAAAAAGTTTGTGGTTGAGTCCTGGTGTGAAAATGTACTACTTTGTGATCCTAGGTGAAATGCCTTAATTCTCTGATCTTCTGCTTTCTCCACTATAAAATGGGATAGCAAAGACAATTTCTGGGAAAGTATGTGAATGTACCTAGTAACTGAGGCAAAATGATTTCTAAAATAAGTTTAACCATAATGGGATTTTTCTCTTCATTTGAAATGCCATACAGAAGCCCAAAGAATAAGAAAATTAAGGTGGTCATGATTTGCTTAATGTGGAAGTCGGTAGACTGACGTTCTGCTCACTCACCCCTCTCCCTAGGTTGGACAGCCTTTGAGGGTTTTTTAAAGAACATGTGTAACTCAGATGAACACACTTTGAAAACCCTTGCAACCTACAAATGCAACATGGGATTATTGTAACCCTGCTGTGTATCTGTCACATGGATGTGCATTTATTGCCGGGTATATCCTATTTTTAAAGGTAACTCTACTGTTCATGTACAAGCACAGAGTCCACCAATGTCTAAAGAGCCAAACTTGGTGTTAATTCAATGATTCCACCTTTGAATTTGTTTTTTTGTGTTCGGATTGTCAGGCTGCTCCAGTGTAAGAGCCAGGTGCTGCCCATGCGTATGGACAAACATGGGAGCATGCTTCCAATCTTCAACAGATAAAATGACAACATGGATACATTTCACTATCCACTAAAATCCAGCAAATGATTATCCATTTCCTGTCTGACCCTTCGTTTGATTCTTTTGCAGTCGTTACAGAATTATATTTCAATTGATACTGTTGTGGTAAATCTCATGTCCAACTTTTCTTTTTTTTTCTTAAAGATTTTATTTTATTTATTTGACAGAAAGAGAGATCACAGGAACACAAGCAGGGGGGATGGGGGAGGGAGAAGCAGGCTTCCTGCCAAGCCGGGAGCCTGATACAGGGCTAGATCCCAGGGCCCTGGGATCATGACCTGAGCTGAAGGAGACGCTTAAGGACTGAGCCACCCAGGCGCCCCTCATTTCCAACTTTCACTGTCTATAATGTTTTGCTCTTTTTCAGCTTGCCAAACCGAAATGAATTTTTTCTTCGTTTTTCTATTAAAACGTCTGTGGCTCTTTCTCTAAATATAAATTCGCTAACTTTGAAGTTGCCAAACCCTGAAGACTTCTGCATCTGTCTTTCCATTGACACTATATATTTGTTTATAAACATGTAGTATATGTACATTATGTTCATTACCTCCGTGTTGGAACTACTTCACCAGGATTCAAATCCTGGTTCTGCCACTTCACTATCTCTGTGACTTTTGGCAAATTAGTTTTCTTATCTGCATCTCAGTTTTATCATCTAGATTGGGATGATTATGATAATGATGAATACTTACTGAGTTTTGTTACAAGTCATTTAAATCCTATTATAGGTAAATAGTACCTACCTCTTTAGGTTGTGATTAGGATTAAATGAGATAAATCTACAGTTAGAATAATATCTGAACAGAGATGAATAGAATAGAATAGAATAATATCTGAATAGAATAATATCTGAACAGAATAATATCTGAACAGAGGTGCTTGATAGATAATTAGGAATGATTATTTTTATTCCAGGAATTTTTATTGCACACTGTGTTGTCGGCCTTATGCTATTCTTCTTTGGGAAACCATGCTTTAGAAATGTAGTTCACACTCTTAAGAAATCTCTCTAAATGAGACCTACCTTTTCCACCCCATTTATGATCATAAGTAATGTGCTCTCCACTCTCTTAATTCCCTTTACGTGCTTTTTATTTTTCCCTGTTAGCACTTTTTTTAAGATTTTTTATTTACTTATTTAAGAGAGAGAATGAGAGAGAGAGAGAGAGAGAACACATGAGAGGGCGGAGGGTCAGACGGAGAAGCAGGATCATGACCTGAGCCAAAGGCAGTGGCTTAACCAACTGAGCGACCCGGGCACCCTCCGTGTTAGTATTAACACCTTCTACCATAGTGCATAATTTATCTGTATTCTATTTTTATCGTCTATCTCTCTAAACCAGAATGTAAGCTCACTTTGCATGGATTTGGCTTTGTTTTTGTTTTTTTCTATGCTATATAGCTAGCTTCTAGAACAGTGCTTGGATCTTAGGAGGTAATCAGTAAATATTAGATGAATGAATGTATCCATAGAAGTTCCTCAAAATAAGCCGAAGTTTAACAGGGTATTGCATTTGGTATGCACACAACAAATAGTATTTTGATTTCTTTTAAAGTTATACTCTTTAGTATCTTTGTAAATAAGTGTCAGTCCACATTTACCAATTGATAATAACGTGTTGACAAGTGTCATTATCATGGAGGGTATGTGGTAAGTTGAGACCTCCAGAGGAAGATAAAAAAACCTTTAGAATCCTTTTTGTGACTTTTACATCTTTTTGACTCTCTTGATTCTATGATCATTTCCTTCCTGTTAATGCTTCAGTTTTCTCTCTATTTCTCTTGGACCTGTTTTAATCCTGGGGGCACTAGTCTTTGGAGGTACTCCTGTTTTGTGTCTGTTGCTGACAGAGCAGTGAGCTGAAAATAGAAGCAGAGAAAGTGAAAGTCTGCTTTTCATTCCCTCATTTTCTTCTTAGAGCCTGCCTTGCCCCTTTGTTAGTGTTTGGGACAGGAAGGGAACCCACAACTTCATTTACATTTCTAATTCCTGTCTATGAATAACGAGGATATTAAAAGCTCTCTGGCAAATAATAGGACATAAATTTGGCCCTGTGTTATTCTTGGTGAAAGAATCTCCTATGCTCAAAGGACTGTTCTAAAATAATACTCTTCCTCTTGATATAATGTAGGAGGATTTTTGTTGTTTCTGGAGGGTCTCTGTGGTTTTGTGCCAGATGAAATCCTCAGGGCTGTCAAAATGCCAAGTTTGGCCCTAAAAATACCTCCCTCTCAGTGGAGTGCTTAGTCTCAGAATTGGAAGGGATAACTGAGATTATTGAGTTCACCTCACAGGGAAGTTTTCAAAGTATTGTCAGGTCATGTTTTGTTTGTTGTTTGTCTTGATCCTTTAAAACGTTAAGGAATACCAAATCAAGGAAGGCCCAAAGTATGAGTAGTAATTTACTCAGATATACCCTATGTGTAAGGTAATTGGCATATTCAGGTGGGTAAGCATCATATCAGATTGTCTTCAGTCTTCATTTTGTGGTGCCCAATCTGATGACCAGCAGGTATGGGTTTGAAAAGTACCTTTTGGAAAAATGATGTAGAATGTATTTCGGTGTAATTCTCGTTGTGTTCTAAAGCAGTAAACATTGATCATCATACGTAGTTGGATAGAGATCTAGAAGGCTTAGCCATGTACATCATGTCCATATCTGCGGTCATGGTGCATCAGGATATACTGCTCCTGTAATTTTGTACTGACAAGAAATATTAGCAGGAGATCTGTTGACAGTGGGATTTTTGCTGCGTCCCCGTTTATTGAGATATGTAAATTAAAGATGTTCTTGCTTTGAAATCATTGCAAATTTCATTGCTTGCTCTGCCAATTAATTACCCCAGGAATTTCACATTCTTCTTATTTGAATCAAACATTTAGCCTCTGTGGAAGAGCCTGTCATAATGTTTCTGCTGATTTCCCCAGGAAGAAGGTAATGTATTGTTTATTCATGAAATTTAAGTTTGGGGTCCATGTTTTTTCAGCCAACCGTTCAAGGTGTCAATTATGTTATTGTTCTAGATGCAGAATTCGTATTTTACAAATTGAACTTTTCTAATCTTGTTCAAAATGATGGTACAGAAAGGAAAAATGTTCCTAAATTGTGAGCATTTAGAGAATTTTGGGGAAAAAGCAAAAGGAATGAATAAATAATATTATTATATGAAAAATATATAAAATGATTATATATAATATATTCTTCTTCTCTGATGAGTTCCTATTTATTTTGTGATTGCCAGGCAGTGTGATGGATTTCTCCTAGTATGGTGACTATTCTCTAAGATTTCATGGTGGTGCTTTTGGTCCTTTGTAATGTGGTGTTAGGGGGGTTCTATAACATGTGGACAGTTTCTTGGTCCTTAGATAGACTGCAGGAGCAATATATAATGAAATTGTAGCCAGGGACGGGACTGCGCAAGGATTATGGAAACCGTAAACAAGCAGAAGTTCTTAGTATAGTAGTTGATACATGAGAAGCTTTCAATAAGTGCTTATTGAATACGTAAATGAGGTAATATGGTTAAATGAAGGAGTTATTGAGTTCCTTGTAGTAATTGTCACCATGAAGATGGTGTATTATTTAACAGAAGAGAACTGCACATTAAGGTTTTTTTTTTTGCACTGTGGATTGACAAACAAACTCATTATAGTCCTTATAAACAAATATAAACCAAACAAGGACTAATGCAAATTTAACCATCTGGCTAACTCAAGGCCTATAGAAGTCATTCCGATTATTTGGGACCATTCTGACATTACATGTACATATCTATATGACTAAGACCTTAGTAGCTCAGTGTTTTGGCTTAAGATTTTTATAATATCATTTGCTGAATCTCTCAGATGTGACATAGGAAAATGATATGGTTGTCACCATTCCTGGGAGGAGCATCCCATGCTTTTTCTCCTCAGTCCCAACAAGTTGCTAAGTATATGAATATATATATACACACACATTTATTAAACATTTTGTCCAGTCCTACATCAACTTTTCCTCAACTTGCATTTTCCTCCTCTATTTCCAATGCTATTTTGAATGTATTATTATATGATTATCTGCTTTATTGGTTGTAGAATCCCTATAACCTGCCATGTTGTATGTCCTTTTCACATCCAGTGTTTTTAGTTATGTTTGACTGGAATTCCAGACGCTCGTAAACGTATTGATATATATAGATCCTTACTAATAGTTAATTTCATTATCTTCAAACTTTCTATTTTTAAAATATTCTACAATGAGCATTTCTATACATGTGCAAAAATGGTAATGTTTTCCTAGGTCATATACATAGAAAATTTTGTATACATATTCTCAAATTTTCTTTGTTAAAGATTTTAGTTATTTATTTGACAGAGAGAGACACAGCGGGAGAGGGAACACAAGCAGGGGGAGCTGGAGAGGGAGAACCAGGCTTCCCCACGGAGCAGGGAGCCCGATGCGGGGCTCGATCCCCGGACCCCTGGATCATGACCTGAGCCGGAGGCAGACGCTTAACAACTGAGCCACCCAGGCGTCCCTACATATTCTTAATTTTTATAATATATTTTGCTCCTTTATTTCTCAATTACTCATGTTCTCTGTCCTTCTTTGTCTCTCTTTCATGAGATTACCCCCACTTGGTGTGTATAACTATATTTCTCCACATCCTCACCAATTACTTCTTCTTATCTTTTCTGCATTATCAATAATTTTGAGCTCACGGTATGTGCTCAGGCTCAATTTTTATGTTTTCTGTGTGTATAACCAATAGGCTTACGTCAATTTAATAAGTAGCCCACTTTCTCTCCAATGATTTGCAATATGTTCTTTACCATAAACTACATTTCCATATGTATTTTCATCTACTTGTCGTTTATTCTGCCCCATTCATCCTGTTGTCTAACCTAGGCTAGTATCACATTGAATTACAAAACAGTGTAAGAAGTGATGATGTATGATAGAGTGTTTTATTTACTTTTTGTTACTCTTCGTAATAGTTTTGTCTATTCCCAATGAATTAAAAAGTCAGATTCTTAACTTTCAAGAGAAATTTTGCTTACGATTTTAATTAGGGTAGTTTTCGTGTTGTAGATCAATCTGCGAACGAGATATACCTTCACAGTATTGAATGTTTCTATCAAAGAATATGGTATAATATTCAGTCTACTATTATTAAAGTAACATACTTACTCCCCTCCTAAACAATTTTTTTTTTAAAGATTTTATTTATTTACTTGAGACAGAGAGTGAGAGAGCAGGAGCAGGGGGGAGGGAGAAGCACAAGTAGACTCCCCGCTGAGCAGGGAGCCCCAAGGCTTGGCTGGATCCCAGGTCCCCGGGATCATGACCTGAGCCGAAGGCAGTCGCTTAACCGTCTGTGTCACCCAGGAGTCCTCATTCCATTTTTGACATGAGGTAGTACACTTTATCAACTTTATCTTACGTTAGTACTGTTAGTCTCTATTTCTTTTTGTTTGTGTTTGTGGGTATTGAGTAGGAGCTGTTATACAATTCCATATTCCCTGATTTATTTTGTCCTCAGACTTTTGATATGTAAAATGGGGGAGAATACCATCTGTATATCTTTTATAGTCCTTTATACCTTTAACACTTGGTAAACAGTGGTTGTGCAGTACTATTTCACTTCAAGGAGTTGGATTTTAATTTTCGTAAGATTGAAGTTCATCTTGCCCTTTGCTTATTCTTATATGTCTTACTGGAGTTGATGGAGTTGCCCATCAAGCTTCCTTTGAGAAATAGAAATGACCTCATTTAATTTAGATAGTTTTTTATGTTAATGTGTATTACTTATAAAAGAGTCACTTTGAAGATTTCAATTTACAGCATGAATAGTTCAATTTCCAGGTATAGTATGGTTTGGGACACAGTTTAATTACAGTTAAGAAGTATCATGGAATCAGTGAAGCATTTGGATAACGAAATCCAACATATATTTGTAAAAATATAGAGAGTTTCCCCCTTGAAAGTCACTAAAAAATTTGTCTACTAAATGACATGTGAAGGTATCATTTTGTGTGCTTAAGAATTCTAAGTCACAGTAATGGATCGTTTTGTGTTTATTTTATTGACTTTGGAGGTATCCAGTTATCTTGACAGGAAAAAAAAATGTTATCCAGTATCAAAATTTTCTGTAAAAGTACATTCAACTGTACCTTAATGTAATGACTTTTAATATATTGCTCACGAGTCATTCATTAAAGATAATTGTATTAACTATGGGTTCAATGCTCTGAATCATACACTGTACTGCTCTTTGTTTAGGCTCAGGATTGCAATTATGATTCCAGTTGGCAGTTGTTATAAGAGGGAATTTGCCAAATCATATCTCATGAATATTAATTCAATGTGCACAAAAGTCAAAGGACTTCAACTTTTTACTTCCCTTTAATGTTACCTTTTAGATGCTCCCCATGCATACTTTGTGCTCATTTACGTTTTCTGGCATGAAGAGTTTTCTGTCACATTTTCCTTAGTTAGACATCTACTTACATCAGTTCCTAGTTTTTAGTAAAGTCCAGAAATGCATCAATCAGGGAAAATCACAAAATTGTCCCCTATGCACAAAAGCTGGTTGATGATTGCATTTACCTCCATTAGGAGTCTCAGTGGTTGTGAGGCTTTTTATCCAGCATTAGGGCTATTTGTCTGCACAGAATATTACAATTATTGAATCCTCGGAATGCTATACGGAATGAGAGTTCAATTATATATGTATTTGGGGAGCTTATACACTACATGCGGATGGTTGCTACACAAACTCTTTATATAAAGAACATAGTTTGATGAACTGGCGTTTACTAATTGTTTCTGCATTTTAAGTCATCAATGAACTCAGGAGGTAATGAAAATCCTGGTTGTGAAGGAGGCTCTCTTCTCTGTGTACCACAGCAAGGGTACAGGGTGAGAGGTTTTCCTCGAAAATAGCCCTGAGTGTATTTGAACTTTCAGATCCCATGTTAAGGAAGTCACTTTAACTCCATACTCTGGTGTTACTTCAACAAGCATGAAAATAACGAAAGAGTTCCCACAGAGGGGGAGTAAAATTGTAGGAAACTCGGACATATAAAATCAAACTGCTTTTCCTTATTTTTATAATGGAGCATCTTGACATGTGTCTCATTACTTAGAAGGCCAGGTTCTCAGATGTTCCTGATAAGGTCTACCCCAGGTGTGAGCAGTAATCCTTGTAGTGGGGATGTTTTCCTATGCAGGTCTCAGCAAGAGCCTCATGAAATCCTCAAAGCCATGGGATGACTTGCCTGTCCGGTTATCCACACCCTCCATCACTTCTCCAACCTGAACTCATTCTGTTTGGGGGTGTGTGCGCATCTCTTGTTTTGTTTTTCTCACGAAAAGTACTCACAAAGTCCTCTTAAATGCCTAAATGTCATTATTCACATGAAATCTTCAAATCATCAGATAATAACATTATATGCATTCAGGATATGCTACAGCATGATCCCTGGGTCATTCATGACCTAAACAGGAAACCAATGGAAAATTCATATAATAATTTGAGCAGCATTTATTTACAAAGGGGTTGTTTACCAATGTATGGTCAGAGCGTATGGGAATCACAAGAGATCGTGGGAGAATAAACAAAAGTTGACATGGTTATCATCCCTAATCCTGAGGGTTCACATAAAGCTGGCTGCATTAAGAAGAATGACTTTCTTTTGAGAGATACAGCCAGCTTAGAGTAAAAGCTCATAAGAGGAAGCAGGGTAATAAAGAACCTGACTTAATCTCCTTTTTGTCTGTTCTTCCGCTGTTCATACTCATTGGTGAAAGCCAGATAGAGAATAGGTTCTGAATTCGGGCCTACAAATACAGTTATTTAAAGTATATGGTGTGCAAGACTCCTTATATATATTATTTAATTTTCATAATAACTAAATGAGGGAGTATTTTCTTAGACTCATTTTACTGATGAGAAGTTGAAATATAATGAGTTTATTTATCCTGGAGCACACAGATCATAAACTCAAGTCTGCATTCATGAATACTATTCCGTATTTCTTCTCTACAGAACCCATTATTATTAGCTAGCATTTGTTGAGATGTTATTGAATCTAATTCTTTTGACTATCTTAAGAAGTTACTGTTATTATCCCCATTTGACAAGTAGGGAAACTGACGGGAAGAGAAGTTATATAATTTACCTAAGATTATGTAGCTAATAAGCGTAAGCAGGATTTGGACCAAGAAAGGTTGGTTCTTGAGCTAATGTTAGACCATTATACGATTCCATGTGCTAACGTCTTATTTGTTTTCAAAAATAATTAATTTGATTTGTGTCCTCTACATTATAAAACAGCAATTATAATAGATTTTATTAACCCTTTCCTTCTCATTCATTGCCTGTCCAAGTTTATAAATGAAAAAAGTGGTGCCTGTGAATACATTGCCCCACATCTTCCTGCCTTTCGCAAAGAACAAAGCAATTCTTTCCTTCACCTTAATAATCTTATCTTTTGTTCTTGTCTGGACCAGCATTTTACATGTAGGATTCTGGAACTGAATTTGTGTTCTATAATTAGTGTGGCAAGATGGTCTTCTACATGTGAGTGATGTGAAAAATATCTCACATAAACATTTTCAAATTCTGATGCAAAATGTACCTCTTTTTTGTCCAGAAAGAAGCCATAAATCACCACCGTCACCACCACAACAAAATTTTGGGGTGGGTACTTTTAAGCCTGTATTAACAGAATTAAATGAGCCCTAGGTAATATTAAATCATACATTCATAAGTTTCTTTCCATTGTATAGTTTGTCATATTTTAAATTCCTAAATAACACATAGTAATTTTACAAAATACCAATAAATGACAATAAAAGAATAAAAAGTGATCCATAATTTTACAACCTTTTGATTAAAAATATTTACATTGTAAATGTAACTTCCCAGGGTATTATCTTATGTAAGTGTGTTTATGAATTTATTTGGATGGAAGTTTAAAATACATAATTTTAAAATATCTTTTTTATACAAGATTTTTATTTATTTATATGAGGGGTGGGAAGGGAGAGAGACAAGCCGATTCCATGCTGAGCCTAGAGCCAGATATGGGTCTTGATCGCAGGACCCTGGGATCATAACCTGAGTCCAAATCAAGAGTTGGCTGCTCAACTGACTGAGCCACCCAGGTGCCTGTATAATTTTAAAATTTCTTAATAAACAAGTATCGTATGCCAAATGTAGAAGAAAAATAACGTATTTAAAGAAAAGGAATCCAAGTAGAAATTAAGGTCGAATTAGGTATTGCTAATGTCTTGATGATTTTCCTCCTAGATTATTTTCTGTGCATATGCCTGTACAGGATACACCTGAACACATTCTACAGAAGTGGCATTGTCTCTACATGTTGTTTTTTGGCCTACCGTATAAGTACATAATACTTCTCTATTTGGAGGTACTACCTTCATTTCTGATTTTTGATATTTAGGTCATTTTTTATATTTTTTATCGAATTCTGATAAAAATATGTATAGTTAAACATTTGATTTTTCATGGTTATTTCTTTTGGTTAAATCTCAGATGTTACAATTTATGGGTCAACTTGAATGGATTTTTTTTTAAGTTTTTATTTACTTATTTGAGAAAGAGGGCACAGGAACCGGATGGGAGGGGCCGAGGGAGAGGGAGAAGCAGACTCCCCACTGAGTAGGGCGCCTGATGCATGGATTCCATCCCAGGACCCTGAGATCATGACCTGAGCCATCGTCAGATGCTGAAGTGACTGAACCACCCAGGCGCCCCTTGAATGGATTATTTTGAAGCTGTTGATTAATTTTTCAAATTATCTTTATAGTATAGTTAGTAAATTACCTTCTCACTGGTAGTGGATGAGCTCCCGTTTTTCTATGTATTTATCTAAACTAGATACAACTTTTTAAAGAATGAAGTAATAACTAATTTAAGATAATAGAATAGTATCTCATTATCAATATGTTTGGGGGGGTGTGCACGTGTCTGTGTGTATAACTGCCTTTTTATGTCAGTGCAGATGTAGGGCTTTGTAGTGAATATAACATTTATTTTGTAGGATGTGTCTATGTGTAGAATGTACTTGTAGAAGCGGGTGGAAAAGAGTAGTAAATGGATCTGAGTGGGCAATGGGGATGTACCTAGTGTAATAACTAGAAAGTATTCATCATAACATTAGATAGTTACGTAGGAAGTGATTTGTTATAGTGTAAATATTTACATTTAAAAAACAATTGTATCCTCTTTTGTAAGTTTCCAATTGAATCTAATTATGGTGATTTGATTCCTACCATCATCTATTCAAAGAATATATGAAGAAGTGCAGAATACATTAACATTGGGCAGTTTTGGGGAGGAAATCATTTAATCCATTCTTCAAACTTCTTTTGGGTGGTCTAACTATTAAAGTGACATGAGACAGATTAACAGGAGAAAATGAACGAACATTTTAATAATATATTTACTTCCTATATATCAGGGAGAGACCAAGGAAAAATGAATAACTGTCCCCAATTGCCAAAGACATTTCATTAAATATCATTTCCAACTCAAGTCAAAGGATTTTGTGGCTGGGTAGCCACCTACGGAATTTTAATAAGGAAAAGCACAATAAAAGGATAAGCTTCTTATGCAGATTTCCATTTTGCCTTACCTCTGGTAAGAGTTTCCAGAAAGGGACTCAACCATCCTGTTGTAAGGACAGTGAGTTAGGCATCCTTACTAATGGAGATTTCCCCTCGTGAATGTGAGTATCTCTTAAAAAGGTTAGTTCTCAGTTTTGCGCCTGTAGTTTCTTAAAAATAAACAGCTTAAAATAATCAGTATGCCAAATAGGCCTAATTTGGGCTGCCTATATTTGCTCCCTATGGAATACTTGCATGGTTCCTTTTGCTCTTTTAACTCAGTTTTTTTCATTTTATTACTTCCTACAATATTTTATTTTAATTTATATGACTTAGTGCTTTAAAAAGTATTTTGGTTTGTAAAATATATCAAGTAATTCGTTTTTTTCTGTATGTTTATAAAGTGCATGGTTTTGAATTTTTTCTATTGGAATGAGCTCTCTTTACAAATTTTAGTACACAACTGACCAAAATAACTGAAGTGTATCACTATTTTAACTGAATTAAAAAATCAAATGCTATTCGAAATGCATCTCCTATCAAAAAGATAGGAACGGTTTTTGCCATTTGTTTTTAAGATTTGTAGATGAAATGTGTTTTTAAGAAATGAGACAGGTTTTACCATTTTTACCTTTTTTAAAAATGAAGTGTAGGTGTCGTAGAGCATTGTTTCAGTTTGAGGCATACAACATCGTGATTTGAGAATTCTGTACATTATGCAGCGCTTACCATGATAAGTGTAGTTAACGTCTTTCACTGTACAATATTATTACAATATTATTGACCTAATTTCCTATGCAGTGCTTTTCATACACATGACTTACTTATCATGTTGCAAAATTTGTTCTCTGGCTTTTAGAATATATAAGCATAGAGAAACTTGTTTTCATACAATTCGATGTAACTGGAAAGAATTTTGTTACAGCGATGTCTCTTAATGCTTTGCACTTGTTTTGAGTTACATGCCAAAAATCACACACTAATTTTTCAATGAAAATTATTTTTAATGATTTTTCAGCTGACAATTCAATTAGGTTTCCTTCAATTTTGTTAAAAGCGGAGTTAGAAATTGCCTAAATTTCACAAGGTTATTATTCAACCATTAGTCATTCATTTTATCAACGTCATTAACATAACATGAAATTGTCTTTGTTTGGCACACCACAGGTTTTTCCATCCTTTGGCAACGTACTATGCTAATATTACTGATGCCTAAAGTTTTCTGCTTTTTTGTTCTTTTTTTTTTTTTTGGTACATGTACAAATAAGGCTTTGAATGGAGAGGTGGGAAAAGAGAATCTGCAGATTGCAAACGTGTTCTGGCAAATAACTATGAGCAAGAATTTATACAGACGTTGAAAATGTGAAATTATCTTAAATATCTCCACTTTTGCACAAACCTTTCAAAAGTTCTTCATACACCCCTAAGGGTATATGTACCATGGTTTAAATTCTTTGATTTAAAATGTGAAAAACTGGGGCGCCTGTGTGGCTTGGTCAGTTAAGCATCTGCCTTCAGCTCAGGTAATGATCCCAGGGTCCTGGGAGCCTACTTCTCCCTCTCCCTCTGCCACTCCCCCTGCTTTTGCTCCCTCGGTCAAATAAATAAAAAAAATCTTGAAAAAAATGAAATGTGAAACACCATTGCTTTATCTACGTATCTTCTTGCCCTCAATAAAATTATAAAGTCCATGATGGCACAGGATGTGTGTTTATAGCTTTCCATTTGACATTAGTGTGCACCGACAATAGTAGCCCAAGAAGTTTTGCAGTAATCTGAATAGATTCATGAGGTTTTTCATTTTATAAATTGACACCTGGGCTGTGGATATGCATCGTGAAGGAGCAGGTGGAGGCTGTTCTAGGAGACAGATCGGTTGCAGAACATGAGGCCAACAGAAGTAGAACAATAGAGTAAAATCAACCAAGGGCCTTTTTTTGGATCAGAATCATGGTCAACCATCTTCCAATATCACAGGAAAGTCAATAGTAATTTTAGGTACCTTATATTTTTTTTGAGTGGACTTGAAGGTTTGGAGCCAACATTTTGCCTATCTGAAATTCACTTGCTGGACCTGCGTTTCACCATTTCTGTAAATCTTCCCCGCCTTTTTTTTTCTTTGAGTTTTCTCAACAGCTGGAACTTTTATACCTGTATCATACAATTTGGAAATTAATTATATACTATATCATACTGTTTAACGTTACGTACAACGTTCGTCTAGTGTCTCCAAATAGGTTAAAGGCAGGGACTACATTTTATTGTATACGATATATAATTTGTAAATATTTTGAAGTTTGAATGGAAGTTCTTCTAAAAGTATAATATAACTTGACTGTGAGATGTCAGAAAAAATTTTATATTTGGACTACTGATCCTAAGTTATAGATAATATGATTGAGAATGAGATAAACAACTCTCCCCACTTTTTCATTTTGCATTATCTTTAAATTTCTTTAGAAATTATTTATTGTGTCACTAATTAAATGGAGTATACTCTATTGTTTTTAAGAGGTATTAACACGAGCCTCAAAGGCACAGGTACTTAGGAACTATATAATTATCTAACACAGATTTAAATCTGCTGCAGATTTTGGTTATTGTAGCTGAAGAGCCATTAGGTTGTTGGTAGTATTAAAATTGCTATGTTATAAAGACTTTAGTTCTTTATATATATATATATATATATATATATAAAACTTCAATTCTACTGTTAGAGCTAATAACCTTGAAACCATTTCCTTCTATCGTTTGTCTCAAATACAATTATTTCTGTTTATTAGTAAGGCAACATTTTCCCACATTCTATCTTCTCATTTGTGACTGAGACATCCCATAGTGTTACAACTTTGCAGGGAAATGATTGAACTTTGAATTCATTCAAGATGTTCCAGAAGTTCAAGCTGTTGTATAAGCATTTTCTGATAAGCGTTTTTCTTTTCTGGTAGTTCACTGTTTCACAATATGTTTGGTTTGAATTTTTTTTTTTAAGATTTTATTTATTTATTTTCACAGAGAGATAGCCAGAGCAAGAACACAAGTAGGGGAAGTGGGAGAGGGAGAAGCAGGCTCCTTGCTGAGCAGAGAGCAGGACGTGGGGCTCAATCCCAGGACCCTGGGATCATGACCTGACCTGGAAGTAGACACTTAAAGGCTGAGCCACCCAGGTGCCCCTTTTTGGTTTGAATTTTAGAAGTTAATTGATTTCTCTTAGGCACCTGGGTGATTGAGTTGGTTAAGGGGCCGACTCTTGATTTTGGCCCAGGTCGCGATCTCAGGGCCCTGAGGTTGAGCTCTCCTTTTGTCTCGGCGCTGGGGGTAGAGCCTTCTTGGGTTTTTCTTCCTTTACCTCTGCCTCGGCCCCCACCCCCCGCCGCTTGTATGCACTCTCTCTCTCTCTCTCTCTCTCTCTCTCTCAAAAATAAATAAATAAATGTTTCTTAAAAAACACATTATGAGGGTTAATGTGGTAACATATGGTTACCCTCTATTTTCTGGAGACTAATCATAGACAAACTGAAGATTAAGACAGTGCCTTTAAGAGGTGTGACAGTGGGAATTGATTTCCTTATGATCCTGATTTCGAAAATTATTGCTCTGATTTGTACACTTCTTGCGATAATCTGTCTCATAGGTCTAGCATCATCTGGCATATTGCAGGCATTGGGAAAGGTTTTTGACTGATTGAATTAAAAGTGCAGTGTTGGTGTGTTACTAGAATCCATCATAGAATATCCTATGAATTGATAATAGAGAACAGGCAGCTATTAATAATGATACAGTACAACTAAGTTTTATATTATAAAATGCCTATGCCATGCTATTGAGTAAACAAAGAAGATTTAAACATGATCTTTTTAGTGAAATTAGATATATATCTATATGTATACATATATGTATGTGTGGGTTTATATAGTTCAGATGATTACGTTACAGCTTTAGATGTATTAAAGTAGTTTCATTCTTCTATGACTAAATCCAGGTCAAAAACTCACACTGAGGGACACTTGGGTGGCTCAGTAGGTTAATCATGTGCCTTTGGCTCAGGTTATGATCCCAGGGTCCTGGGATTGAGTCTCTCATCAGGCTCCTTTGCTCAGTGCGGAGCCTGCTTCTCCCTCTGCCCGCCGCTCCCCCTGCTTGTGCTCTCTGTCTCTCGCTCGTGCTCTCTCGCTCTCCCGCTCTGACAAATAAATAAAATCTTTAAAAAAAATAAAAACAAAAAAATAGCTAACATTGAATTTCGGTGTTCCTGGATGCAATTAGCTAATGTCTTTTTGTTATTTGAAGAAACCTTCTTTGAGAGATAAGTTTCATGTCTTAAAAAGAAATGTATCTTTCACAGTATTACTGAGAATTCCTTGGTCATATGTTCCCATGGTCACTTCGGACACTATTTTCCTTGTTTTACTGTAGTTTCATTCATAATTACCTTTCACCTCTCATGGACGTCCTGTATTCTTAGTGTTGTGCTCACCTAAATGTCAAACTTACGCATGTTCACACACACACACACACACACACACACACACACACACACACACACTTTTTTGTATGAGTTGCAGTCTGAAAGTTTTCATGTAATGAACAGTAAGTTTTCTTTGTTGCAGTGGTAATAACCTAGATTTGTATATCAAGCTTCCGTCTTTCTAGAAGTCCATACTATAGTCTGTTAATCATTATCTCACCTTGCATATTATTTCTCAGGTATAATCCTTCTGTGTTCTTCTTTACTCCCTCAGTCTCTTTACTTGTCCATGATCATGTTGTACCAGCCTTCTTCAATTTATCTTAACATGATCTACATCTAAGAAAAATACAACTAACCCCATTCTCCTTACCTTATTAGGCAGAACAGTATATAATTTTGTTTCCTGTTAGCTCATGTATATCTTTATACATTCAAAGACTCAACGTGTTCTGGTACAGAGAGAGTCATTTACTAGAATTTCACCTGCCTTGGAACTGGTTACGCTTTGAAATTGCCTTCCCTTATTCTTTCCCTACCAATTTCCACCAGTTCAGGAGTGTCACAGAACCCGAAAATAAAAGTGGGATGAGAGAAGTGGCGCAAATAAATTTAAGTTGAAAACAATATTTTAATACAATAAATACAGAAAGCTAATTTCATTCATTTTATGTGAATGTTTATTCTTCTTAAAAATCAGCTTTAACTTCTTTTCCAGATACGTTGCTCTCCCTCATATTTTTCACTCATAATTACTATTGTTGTTACTATTAATACTATGCAGCAATAAAAAGGATAAAACTGTGATAAAATGTCATTATCTACTTAACCTGTCCTTGAGAAACATATTTCTTGGGTGTGCTTTTTACGTTTTATAAATATACGTTCTGCAGCAAACTTAGAGCAGTAAGAGAGGATGCCATTTTCAAATCTATTATCAATTAAGTTATCATTTGTTAGAATCATAACCTAGTATATAGTATCAGTTACAGTAGCTTGTGTACTTTTTCTGTTTAATATTAAGAAATGAATTGAAATTCCAGGTGATTCACCCAGGATGACTTTATGAACTTTCAGACTTTCTGTTTACTACTGACGAATTGTGAATTCATGTTTACCCTTTTTTCATAACTCTATCTTCCTTTAACCACGATTTAGCCTCCATTTTTGGCAAACTGGTATTGGCGCTTTCTCATTCTTAGAATGTTGACAGTATTGAATCTCCTATCCTCTTCTTTATTGTTAAAAGGAAAATTGATACAATAGGCATGTGTATTCAGTTGATGGTAGTATCTCTTAAGACTTAAACCACCTCTTACATTAATTCCCTAATACTTTTTTCTTTGCTACCTAGAAACTTATTTTCTTGATTCATCTTCTTTTTCTCCTGTTGGTATTTTTCTGTATTCCTTACTGACATTTTGCTTTCCAGCCTCTTGTGGGTAATTGTATGCTCAGCTCTGCATTTTGATTTTTTTAAAAAGCTCATCTATGCTCATAACTTTGAATATCATTTCTATGTGAATGGTTTCCAAATTCATTATTATGACCCTCACTACTGTGTCTTCCCTTTCTTATTTCCAAATGCTGCTTTTCTGTTTACCATTTCTCCAGTCTCCAATGTGGATCTAGTCGAGATAAATTAGATTATCCTCTTATGGTATTCATCCAGTCCAATTCAGTTCTGTCTACTCTATTCTGTATTCCCTGCTAATTTTTCAATTGAGGACCAGCCACCTATCTTGACTGTTAGGAAAACCTTGTAATTGGTTTCTCAGGGTGCTGTCCCTCCACCAATCTAGCAAAATCCAAATTCTCTTTACATACCATTTTGCCTTGAAATCCAGGCTTTTTCTTCCTTAAGAATCATACCTGAAAAGTAAATAAGGGCCACAAGATGAATTGGGATGCTTAGTTATGGCTTTCTATGTATTAGCTGGCTAGGTTTTTTTCCCATATGTCAATCACTGAGGGCAAATGATGGTGTAATTTTCTATTTGACCTTAGTTTTTAGTAAAATTGGTTCTTAAGATGTTAAGCATACTTATTAAATTTTTTAAATATTTATTTGAGAGAGAGAGACAGAGACAGAGGGAGTGGGGAAGGATAGAGAATCCCAAGCAGACTCCACGCTGAGCGTGGAGCCTGACTCAGGGCTCCATTCTTGACCCTGAAATCAAGACCTGACCTGAAACCAATAGCCTGATGCTCAACCGATTGAGCCACGCAGGCACCTCGTTGCTTATTATATGTATTTTTAAAGATTTATTTATTTGAGGGATTCCTGGGTGGCTCAGTCGGTTAAGCGTCTGCCTTTTGCTCAGGTCATGATCCCGGGGTCCTGGGATCGAGCCCCGCATCGGGCTCCCTGCTCTGAGGGGAGTCTGCTTCTCCCAATCCCACTCCCCCTGCTTGTGTTCCCTCTCTCGCTGTGTCTCTCTCTGTCAAATAAATAAATAAAATCTTAAAAGAAAAAAGATTTATTTATTTCAGAGAGAGAGAGAGAGACACAGAGTGCAGGCAGAGGGAGAAGCAGGCTCCCCGCTGAACAGGGAGCCGGATGTGGGGATCATGACCTGAGCTGAAGGCAGATGCTTAACTGATTGAGACACCCAGGCGTCCCTACTTACCGCATTTTTAAAGAAATAAATATTTAGAAAGAAATTATCTCAGTAAGCTTTCACCATTTTTCCCTTCTTGTCACAGTTAAATCTAACATTGGCTTATTTCTCTAGTTTAAGTAGAAAACAGTTCCACAAATAATTTTGGAATGTTTGACAAGGTCAGAAATATTTCATAGCTATAAACATACATTTACTTATTGCAGTTAAAAGCCTCATGCTGGTTGATTGGGTGAATTTTGAGAAGTCCACAGCTTCGTCATACAATTTTTCTGGGAAATGATGTGTTTAATCAAGGCAATTTATATTAATAATTGTAATAACCAAACTTCAGTGTTTGAACACAATAAAAGTTTATATCTTATTCATGAGGAGTCAAATGTAGAAATTTTAGTTTGCCTGAGTCTCATCTCTGTCTCTCCATTAATGACAACTTGGTTTCTTTGTTGGTTTACAGGGCTATAATAGAATACCACAGACTGTGTTACTTTTAAAGAAATAAGGTGATTTCTCACCGTTCTGGAGGTTGGATATTGTTAATCAGAGTGCCCACATGGTAGGGTTCTTGTGAGACCCTCTTCCAGGTTGAGGACGACTATTCTACCATATTCTCACATGGTCCACGTGGCAAGAGAACTCTTTTAGATCTTTTTTATAAGGTCATTAATCCCATTCATAAGGACTCCACACTTAGAGCTAGAACCTTCTAAAGGTCCTGCCTCATAATATAGTTACATTATGGTGTAAGACTTCAGCAGATGGATTTTGGGAGCCATCCACTAGCTCAACATTCCGTAGAGCCTTAGTTTACTCTGCTGGATCTTTTACATTTTTCCATCAATGAACATGATGAATGAACTTGGAGGATCACAGAGAACATTTTAACAACCAGGCCCTCTGGGTGTTTTATATTATTTTTGCCTACTTTTTAATGGCAAGCAGGAGTCATGGCTCCACTTAGATGCAAAGGGTTTGGAAGTTTTGCCACAAATTTTAATCTGTCTTCTGTACAATACCAATTAGCACCTTGGTTTCTGATTCGTTTATCTAGTTGCTTGTTTATCATAACAAAGAAGTATTTTTTGCTATGTTTTCTTTTAGTTTCACAGAGGTATCTTAAAATTGAAAATCGGATTGTCATGATCTAGGCACACAGACCTGTTGTGGTACTGATGGTGGTGGTGAAGTTAGAGATGATTGTGGACTTGGTGGCAGGTGTTTTGTCAGTTAATCACAAGGTAAACATGAATTATTGATAAAGTATCTCTACTGTAAAATATTTTTCATTGTTTTTAAAATAGTTTAAGCATGTATTCACTGTATGTGTGTCAAATGTGAATAAAGGTTATTATTGATAAGATCCAGTACACATAGCATAATAGTCATCCTTTTAACGTGTATAATTCTGTGATTTTTAGTATAATCAAAAAGTTGTGCAACAACATACACTCTCTAAGTCCAGAACATTTTCATAATCCCTGAAATGAAATTTTTTACCCATTACCAGTCTCCCCAATTAACCTTTCCCCCTAGCTGCTGGCAGGGATCTATCTAAATATATATATCAATTTTGGAGTATTGCTATCTTATCAATATTAATCTTCCAATTCCTGAACACTGGGTATCTTTTTATTTTTTTCAGGTCTTCCTGAATCTCCATTTTATCATGTTTTGTAGTTTTCCCTGTAAATGTCTTCCTCTTCTTTTGTTAATTTTTCCTGTATTACTCTTTTTTATGTTATTGTAACTGCAATTGTTTCCTTAATTTTCTTTTCATAGTATTCGTTGCTAGTGCACAGAAATGAAATTGTTTTGGATTGCTATTATATCCTGCACCTTTGCTGAAATCGTTTAGTACTGTTTAAATAGTTTTCCTCGGATTCCCTAGGATTTTCTATATAAAAGGTGATGTCATTTGCAAATACAGAAGTTTCATTTCTTCCTTTTCAATTTGGATGCCTTTTATTTTACTTCTTTTTTGGTACCTCATTTCCTTGCTAATTAGGTCTTCTTGTACAATGTTGAATGGAAGAAGCAATAGTAACATCCTTATCTTGTTTCTGTTATTGCCTGGAAAGCTGTTAGCCTTTATCTTGATAGCTTTGGTTTTTGAATAGATACCCTTTATCAGATGGAGAAAATTCCTTTCATCCTGAGTTTGAGTGGTTTTTATTATTAAATGGTGTTGGATTTTCTGTAATTCTTTTTTTTTTCCCCATCTATGGAAGTATCATGTGGATTTTTTTCCCTTTATTCCATTAATATGGCTGATTACATTACTAAGCTATGGGATTACGTTTGCTAATATATTGATGAGGATTTTGCCATCTTTTTTTCAGAAGAAATTTTGGTCATTAAGTTTTTTCTTACTTTGTTGTCTGATGTTTTTACTAGACTAATACAGGTCTCACAGCTGAGTCAGGAAATGTATGCTTCTTTGTCATTTTGGAAATATTTGTGAAGAATGGTTGTGAATAATTCTTAAAGTATTTCTTAAATTCATCAAGTCAGTCGTCTGGTCTGAGAACTTCCTTTGTTGGGCACTTTTTAGTTACGTATTCAATCTTTTTATTTCTATATCTGTGAAGATTTTCTATTTCTTTTTGAGTAAGTTTAAGTCATTGTTGCCTTTTGGGAAATTTGTCAATTTTATCCAAGTTATATAATTTGTTGCTGTAAAATTGCTCATAGGACTTTTTAAATATTCTTTTTACTTTTATAAGTAATATTGTGTCCATTTATTTCTGAATTTTGGAACTTCAATCTTCTGTTTTTTTTTCTCATTTAGCCAAAGATTTGTTAATATTAATTTTTAATTTTTTAAAATATCATTGTTTCTTTATTTTACTTATTTCCATGCTGCTTTCTATTATTTCCTTTTTTGTTGTAGGTTTGAATGTAGTTTGCTTTTATTTTCCTAGTTTTTTATGTTGGAAGTTTACGTTATTTATTTGAAATATATTTTCTTTTTTAATATAGATGATTTCATTCTTATCAAACATACATAGAACAATTTTCATAATAAATCATTACTAGGTCATAAAATAATCTGTACACTTCTGTTATGATATTCAGTGTTCATTAGATGTCCGTTAGTTCAATATTCTTGGTAGTGTTGTTCGATTTTTCCATTTTCTTATTCTTCTGCTTAGTTGTATCCAGTGTTAAAAAGATGTATCTAAATCTCCTATCATTATTGTTTTTGTCTCTTAAACATCAATTTCTATGTGTATATTTTTCTCATTAACATTAAATTTTATAATACACATTAAGTGAAAAGGATCAGGAAAATAATTTCCAAAGAAATGAAGGGAAAAAGTACCTATATGTTTCAAATAAAGCTGAATACAGTTTATCAAAACCGTGTTGGTGAAACAGTAACTTTGTGTTTATTTTTATTTTTTTATTTTATTTTTTTTTAAGATTTTATTTATTTTACAGAGAGAGACACAGCGAGAGAGGGAACACAAGAGGGTAATGGGAGAGGGAGAAGCAGGCTTCCCGCTGAGCAGGGAGCCCGGTGCGGGCCTTGATCCCAGGACCTAGGGATCATGACCTGAGCAAAAGGCAGATGCTTAAAGACTGAGCCACCCAGGCACCCCAGTAACTTTGTTTTTATTGTGTTGATTTATATATATTATACATAAGAAATATATTTATAACCTCAGTACAGGCACCCATAGCCACCTCCAAAAGCCTTTAGTCCATCAATTTAGTATTGTTGATTTGTGTATTTTCATCTTCAATTCTGTCAATTTTTGCATCATGTAGTTTTTAAATTTCCTGTTAGGCGAAGTTGGGCTTCTAATTTTTTTAACTTTGTTTAGGCTTATAATTTTTATATATTCATGTTTTGACACCTTTATCATTTTTTTAACTCATTGTTTTGGTTTTTTTTACATTAAATCTGACATTTATAGGTCCTTTTTTAAAGATTTTATTTATTTATTTGAGAGAGAGAGAGTGAGAGACAGAGAGCACGAGAGGGAAGAGGGTCAGAGGGAGAAGCAGACTCCCCGCTGAGCAGGGAGCCCGATGTGGGACTCGATCCCAGGACTCCAGGTTCATGACCTGAGCCGAAGGCAGTCGCTTAACCAACCGAGCCACCCAGGCGCCCTATCATTACTATTTTTAATAGTAAATTATCTTTTCTTATTTTTCTAAAAAGATTTTATTCATTTATTTTAGAGAGAAAGAACTAGTGGCAGGAGGGACAGAGGGAGAGGGAGAAGCGGACTTCCCGCTGAGCAGGGAGCCTGATGCAGGGCTCATTCCCAGGCCCCGGAGATCATGACCTGAGCTGAAGGCAGACATTTAACCAAGTGAGGCCCCCAGGCACCCCCAGTAGTAAATTATTTTTTAATCAAGAAATGTACAGTAGACCTTTGATCATTGCTGGGTTTAGGGTCACTGACCTCCTGCATGTCAGTGACATGCATGTAACCCATGTATAAATTTTGACTCCCCAAATGGATATAACGTTTATTGACAGTCTTTATAATAAAGTTTTAATGATACCATTGTGGTTAAAACATATTTTGAATGATATATGTTTAAATACTGTATTCTTGGGGCGCCTGGGTGGCTCAGTCATTGAGCGTCTGCCTTCGGCGCAGGTCATGGTCCCAGGGTCCTGGGATCGAGCCCCGCATCGGGCTCCCTGCTCGGCGGGAAGCCTGCTTCTCCCTCTCCCACTCCCTCTGCTTGTGTTCCCTCTCTCGCTGTGTCTCTCTGTGTCAAATAAATAAATAAATTAAAAAAAAATACTGTATTCTTAGTATAAAGTAAGGTACAGAAAGAAAATATTATTACTGTCTTTATTGAAAAACATCTGCATATAAGTAGGAATAAGCATTTCAAATCTGTCATTTATGTTTGTATTGTACTTTGTTCATTTAGATGTAATAGTAATGCACACTTAATAGGGTATGGCAAAGTTTTAAAATACCTTTTACATGCACTGGGGAAAAATTCATTTGACTTGATTTATTGTGATATTAGCTCTATTGAGGTTTTTTATAATGTGCACCACAAGATTTAAGAGATATGCCTGTAGTTACATTTGCTATTGCTCTTAATTTTTCATGTGTATTCAAATTACTGTCTAATGTCTACTTACTTCAGCCTGATGGACTCCTTTTAGTATTGTAGCAAAGTCTGTTAGTGACAATTTATTTTATTTGCAAATATCTTATTTTTTTCTCTTGTTTAAGTATAGTTTTAGTGCATATAGAATTGTGGAAACAAAGTCCTTTTCTTTAAAACTGTCATATCCTCACATTTTTGTCTTTTTGGTTTCTGATTATAAGTCAGCTGTTAATCTTATTGAGGATCCCTTGTAGATGATAATTCACTCTTTTCATGTTGATTTCAAGATTGTCTATTCATCCTTCATCAGTTTGATTGTAATGTGTGACTGGTAGGATGTTTCAATTCATTCTACTTGTATTTTGTTGAGCTTCTTAGATGAGTAAATGTATGTATTTTATCAAATTCAATATGATTTCAGTTATTTTTTCACCAAATATACATTTTTTTCCCCCATTGTCTTGTTCTACTCCTGTGTCTCCAGTTCTGCCTATTTTGGAATGCTTGTTTGTGCCCCGTGTTTCTTAGGCTCTTCAGTATCGTGTTTTTTCTCTTTTTGTTTTTAAGATACCATGATATCTAGTGACCTATCCTCAAATTCACCTTTTCTTTGTCTTGCCTGCTGAATTCTGTTGTGAAGCACTTGTAGTGTTTTTTTTTCAGTTGTTATTGTTCATTTCAACTCGAGAATTTCTCTTTGAGTTTTTAAAAAAATTGTAATGTGTATATTTTATTGAACTCTCTGGTGCGACAAAATTTGCATACTTTTCATTAGTTCTTTAATCATACTTTCTAATATTTCTTTGAACAAATTTGAAGAACCTGATTTAGTGTTTAGTAATCCTAATATCTTGTCTTCCTCAGGGACAGTTTCTCTTAATTTCTTTATAGTATGTGTTATCTTGCTCATTTGAATATTTTATTGTTCAAACTGGACATTTTATATAGTTTAGGAGCTCTAGCAATCAAATTATTTTTTGTCTCCAGGGTTCGGTTGTTATTTTTGTTCATTGTTATTCGTTTTCCGACTTTTCCTAGTTCTGTAATGTGTATTTTTTCTGTCTTTTTTTCCCCACTCAGTTCTATTCAGCTAGCTTTGTTGTTAGCCTATGTCTTATATTCCTAACATTAAGTCCCCTATGGACATCTCTTTCCCCAGGGCTTCATTTTAAACTTCTTATTCAGCCTGTTTATATCAATTCTTATTCTCTGCCTGAGGCAGTTAGAGTATCAAAACATTGCTCCTTATTGTATTTTACAGATGATCCCAAGGAAAAGTTGTTCTCACCTGGGAAGACCTGACTCAGGTCAAAGAAAGTGAGGCCTTGGAATGAGGTCTTCAGGAAACCAGCAGATTGATTAAGTAATGACCATCTCTGGTAATGCATTTCTGAACCAAGTCCATCCAAATTCCCAGTCAGTTAGTTACCAAGCTACTTGTTTTCGTAGTGAAAGGTGTTTTATTTTCAAGGTTAACACTCATTTGGGGAAGGGGAGATGAGAATAGAGCAAGTTATGTTGCCAAAAATCTCCCCATTATTACTGAGACTCAGCCTTTTCGTTAATATAGTCTCTCAAATTGCTGCAAGTCTTTGTTTTATTTCCATAATTCTCAACAAATTTACTGTGACAGTTCTACCAGTGTTATTTTTTATTTTATTAAGCTGATGATTTTGTGAGTTCATTACTCTATTGTCATTTTCTGTTTTTTAAAAAAATTTTTTAATTTAAATTCAATGTAATTAACATACAGTGCATTATTAGTTTCAGGGGTAGAATTTAGTGATTCATCGGTTGCGTATAACACCCAGTGCTCATTCCATCAAGTGCCCTCCTTAATGCCCATCACCCAGTTACCCCATCCCCCTAGCCACCTCTCCAGCAACCCTCAGTTTGTTCTCTATAGTTAAGACTCTGTTATGATTTATTTTTAAAAGATATATAAATGTTTTATATATGCAATTCATTGCACTTGATCATGTCATACATTCTATGGAATATGGTAACCTCACTTTCAGAAAACTGTTGTATGAGGAAGAGTATGGAAACTCTTTTTCTAATAGAAACAATCAATTTAAAAAAGAATTTCTTCAATGGTCGAACAAGTCACTTTGTCAAATAAGCAGCTTCTTAGATCATCTTTCAAAGTACCACTGAAGGTATCCTTTGTGGTCTGTGATGAAGTTTTAAACTAAATGAATTCTAAAATCTATTCCAATAATAAGCTTTTCCACAGAATCTATTATTTCAGTTTATTTAGATTATCATGAAAATCTGAATTCCAAGAACAGTGCATCTATGTGTGAAGGTTAGTATTCTTATATGAAGAAACAATATCTTCAAGCAAAAGTATAATATGTATATATGCAGGTATTTTAAGAACGAATTTCACAATCACATACTGATTTGAGGATCAAGACTAATATTAGAATATATTATCATAGAAATGGGCTACTGCAAAGGAAATAATATTCCTAGATTCAATTGTTGAGGTTTTTTTTCAGCTTGTACAATTGTTGTTAGGAACGAGCTAACTTGTATTTTAATGATCAACCTTTTCTCATGGTTATATGTGACTTAGTTATTGGGAACGATACATAGATTTATATGAAACATGTCCAATGTTGTGAAGCCTCAATAACTACAGTAAAAATTGAAGACATCACAAAAGGAAATATGGTGTTGTGGCATTTGTAATAGTGACAATATGAAATGTTCGAGGACAATCTCATTCTCTTTGTAATTTAACCTCTGCGTTTCTGCTAGGTCCCATGTGTTATTGCTGTGTTCCTCAGTGTTACTCTAGTGTTTGTGTGTTTTTACTACCTAACGTCTTTCTAGTACATTTTCGGTCACATCCTTATTTGTTTATAAAGGCTTCTTTAAGGCTCTGCCCCCATCATTTTGTCAGTATTACAGCCAACTTGTTAAAAACCTGAAGCCAGTTGTTGTTTTGTAATGAAAACAAGTAAGGAATATTTGCTTGTGCCTCTGTAAAGTAATTTATATACAACATCAGATTGGCCTTTTACTTGGAAGACTACTCCGTCTAGGCTCATGTATGATTTAACATTTTCCTTGTATGTTTTATCTGTCCATGAAACAGCCGTATGTGAAATGGCACTTCAAAATACAACTTGAGTTTTATGGTGGTGTTGCCCAAAGAAGACAAACTTCATAATGGTTTGCTGAGAGCTCCTGAGAATTTTAAGGTCATGTTTCTCCTCAGTTTCAGGCAGACTATGTTTAAGTAAAGAATGAAAAGTAGAGCCTGATCCTTACTCCTTTCTGAAAAATAACCTCAACACCCCAGAACTGTGCTTCTATTTTATATGTACTCAGGCTTCAAGCCATGGAAAACTAGTTTGGAATGAGGAAATAGTTGGAATGTAGAATTAGAATAATTACCGAGATACTGTTGTCACTTGTCGTTCCAGTTGAGTTCTTTTATGTAGTTCTTCCAGTGCTTCCTAATAATCTTGGGAAACAGAGGCTCTGCTATGAATAAAAGAACCCAAATGGTCTGCAGGCTGAAATGTGAAAGCAGAGTTTTAATGTAAGGATTATTTAGTTTGGAAGAATTAAGTCTGAGAGAGACAAAATTGACTTCTGTAAAATCCTCAAAGGATCATTAGGTAATAAAAGTACAATAAAGAATAAACACCCTAAGTGTGTATATGCACATGATTATAAACATAAAAATTCATGAAAAACTAGTTGAAAGATAAATTTCTATGAAGACAAGGAGTCTGGGGTTGGTCGGACTTCCCTGTTTTACTCTAATTTTTCTACATTTTATTTTTATCAAAAAATATACATATTGCCTTATGAACTGTTCTCTTCTTTTTAAGTACGTATGTATATGGTGATTTTTTTTTTTTTGTTACTCATGAATTCTGGTTCATTCCTCACTGGATAGTATATACAGTAATGTATTTATCCACTCATTCATTGAGGCACATCTAGATTTCAAAATTTTCTACTCTAAATCAATATGTATTGGAGAGCTGACTTAGGTTGTTTTTTTTCAGTTTAATCTGATAAGCCTTTTTTTAAACAGATATCTTTAATCCATTGTCTTTTCTTGTTATTTCTATTTACACTTGTTACAAATATCATATCTTATATATGTGCATTTATGAATTTCCTTCCATACAGCTTAGTGTGGTTATTGCAGCCTTTCATTGAAATATCAGTGTCTTGATTTTCTTCTACAGGTAGCATTCTGAGGAAAATCGATATGCATATTTTGTTATATAGTATATTACGTATACTACAGTGTGGTAAACACATTCATTCCCTGAGATTACATTACTTTGATGCAAGCAATGGGTAGTATTTTCATAAATATCTTTTATCAATGTGTATTTTCGTAGTGCATACTATACAGTATATTAGAGTGATAAATTCACTCATTGAAATCAGAGTCCCTGGATGCATTGAAAGTATACCACTCTCTCAATGTATTCAATATATATGTGTTTTCTGAGTGTATTATATGCAGCACAATGTGGTGAAGATATTCAGTCACTGAAATAATAGTATTGTGATGAAATGAATAATTACAATCTAAGAAACATATGTTATACATGTTTGTCTGTGTTTTTTTTAAGATTTTATTAGAGACAGAGCCCACAAGTGCATGTGAGAGTGGAGGGGATGGGCAGAGGGGGAGGGAGAGACTCTGAAGCCAACTCCACACTGAGCTCGGAGCCCGACACTGGGTTCCATCCCATGACCCTGAGATAATGACCTGGGCCACATGAAGATTCGGTGGCTAAACTGAGTGAGCCACCCAGATGCCCCTGCCTGTTGGACATTTTAATGTCTTTTTTTGGAAAAGGTTTATCTAAATTATTCACCCATTTTCTAATCAGATTATTAATGTTTTGGTACTGAGATATAGGATTTCCTATAATAGTTTTGGTACTATCCCATTCTGATATATATGGTTAACAAATATTTTCATGTTTTCCTTTTCACTCTGCTGACCATTCCTTTAGTGGTGCAGAAATTTTTTAGATTGATGTAGTCCCATTTGTGTATTTTTTGTTACTTTCACCTGTGTTTTTTGTGTCATGTGCAAGGAATGATGGTTAAAACCGATGTCAGGAAGCTTACGCATATAGTTTTTTCTGGAGTTGTAGCATTTTTGGTTTTATATTTAAGATTTTAATTCAATTTGAGTCAATTTATGTGCATGGTGTATATAAGATAAACATCCAATTACATTCTTTAGCATGTGGATAACCAATTTTCCATAAGATTTGATGCGGATATTTTCCTTTCTACATTGTACATTCTAGGCACCTTTATGGATTTATCAGTTGATTGTATGTGTATGGGATCATTTCTGGGCTCTTCATTCTGTTCCATTGGTCTTTATGTCTGTTTTTATGTATTATAATATATTTATTAATCTAGCTGTGTAATAAATTTTTAAATCAGGAAATATGAAGCTTTTAGTTTTGTTCTTATACTTAAATATTATTTTGGTTATTTGAGTTTCTTTATTTTCCATATGGATTTTAAGATCATTTTTAATAATTTTATAAAAAGTACCATAGGAATTTTGAGAGTTTAGGATTGAATGTGTACATTGCTTTGGGAAATATGGACATTTTTAACAATATTAAGCCTTTTTTCTTTTTTTTTTTTAATTTATTTGACAGAGAGAGATAGAGCAGGAACACAAGCAGGGGGAGTGGGAGAGGGAGAAGCAGACTTCCCGCGGAGCAGGGAGCCTGATGCGGGGCTCAATCCCAGGACCCCGGGATCACGACCCAAGCCAAAGGCTGACGCCCAACGACTGAGCCACCCAGGCGCCCCGATATGAAGTCTTCTAATTAATGAAGATGAGATATCTTTCTGTTGTATTGTGTCTGTTCAATTTCCTTTTTTTTTTTTTTTAGATTTTATTTATGTATTTGAGATAGAGATTGAGAGAACAAGTGGGAGGAGGAGCAGAGGAGAAGCACACTCTCCACAGAGCAGGGAGCCTAAGGCAGGACTTGATCCTAGAACCCCAGGATCATGACCTGCACCGAAGGCAGACACTTAACCGACTGAGACACCCAGGCGCCCCACTCGATTTCTTTTTTCTGTGTTTCATAGCTTTCAGTGTACAGGTCTTTCACCTATTTGATTAAGTTTATTTGTTAGAATTTTTTTCTTTTTGATGTATGAATGGATTTTTGCATTTTATTGTAAATCAGAGGATTTTCTTAATTTCATGTGGTTTTTGTTAGTGTAAGACATGCAACTGTTTTATGTATGTTTATTGTGCAGAAAGGAAATTTATTATTCCATTTATTCTAACACTGTGGTTTGTTCAATCTTTAGTGTTTTCCATATACTGGATCATGTTACCTGCAAACACAGACAATTTTATTAATTTCTTTTATTTTGGATTAGTTTAATTTCTTTTTCTTGCCTAATTGCTGTGGCTACAACTTGTTTCGTGTTGTATACAAGTTGCTATAGTGGCCATACTTGTCTTTCTTTCTTTTTTTTTTAAATTTATTTTATTTTATTACGTTATGTTAATCACCATACATTGCATCATTAGTTTTTAATGTAGTGTTCCATGATTCATTGTTGGCGTATAACACCCACTGCTCCATGCAGTACGTGCCCTCTTTAATACCCATCACCAGGCTAACCCATCCTCACACCCACCTCCCCTCTAGAACTCTCAGTTTCATACTTGTTTTTCTTATCTTAGATGAAAAGCTTTCCTTTTTTTTTAAATGAATATAACATTTGTTATGGGTATGTCATATATGGCTTTTATTATGTTGAGGTACATTCCTTCTACACCTAGTTTGTTGAGCATTTCATCATGGAAATTTCTTGGAAATTTGTAAAATTGTCTTTTATTTATTGAGATGATTATATGATTTTTATCCTTCATTGTGTTTATGTATGTCACATGTATTAATCATCCTTGCTTTCCTAGGATCCTATAAATTCTACTTGATCATGGGGTATGATCACTTTGATGTGTTGGTGAAGTTGATTTGTTAATAATCACCAGGAATGTTGAATGTTGGCCTTAGCTTCCTTTTTTTTCCCCCTAGTGACTTTATCTGCCCTTTGCATAAGGGTAATGCTGTCCTCATAGAAGGAGTCTGGGTTTTTTTCTCTCCTTCTCAGTTTTTTGGAAGAGCTTAAGAATTGATATTTTTTTTTCTTATTTGTAGAAGTTACATGTAAAGCCCTCTGGTCCCTCAGCTTTTCTTTTTTAGCATAATTTTGATTACTGATTCAATATCCTTAGTTGTTATTTGTGGTGTGTTTAGATTTTCAACTTTTTCTTCATTCTAGATGGTTATGTTCTGTATGTAAGAATTAATGCATTTTTGGGGCGTCTGGGTGGCCCAGTCGTTAAGCATCTGCCTTGGCTCAGGTCACACTCCCAGGGTTCTCGGATCGAGTCTCGCATCGGGCTTCCTGCTCAGCAAGAAGCCTGCTTCTCCGTCTCCCACTCCCCGTGCTTGTGTTTCCTCTCGCTGTGTCTCTGTCAAATAAATAAATAAAATCTTAAAAAAAAGTCTTTATTTAAAAAAAAAGAATTTATGTATTTTTGCTAGATGATGCATTCTTTGGTCATATATTTATTAATAGTATTTTCTTATGACTTTTTTTTTGGAATCATCTGTAATTTCTCCTCCTTTCTGATTTTGAGTCCTTTTTATTATTCCAGGAGATGTTTTATTTAATTTATCATTAAAGCAAACTCATCACTTTGCTGACCTTTTCTATTTTTTCTGGTGTTTATTTCATTTGTAGAGAATCTTTAATTCCATACCGTTATTATTTTATTCCTTTTGCTAACTTTTGGCTGAGTTTGTTCTTTTATACTCATATTCAGTTTAAAGTTAGTTTTTTAGTTTGAGATACTTATTACAGTTTCCTGTAGGTGTTGGGTGGTTTATAATTTTTACTACTGTTTTTGCTCTATCCCATTAGCATTGGTATGGGCTTTTGTCTTTTTCTTTTTCGTGTAGATCCTTTCTATTTCCTCCTTTGATTTCATCCTTGACCCATTGTTTGATTAGGAGTGCGTTGTTCAATTTCTAAATATTTGTGTATTTCAGTTTTCTTATACAACAACATATATAAAAGGTTTATAATTTTCCAATTATAATACAGGGATATAACAATTATGCATATGCACCCAGTAATACAACAGCCACCTTTATTTTTTTTTTTCAAAGATTTTATCCATTTATTTGAGAGAAAGAGCATGCGTTAGAGTGTGAGGCGTGGGGGTACGTGCAGAGGGAGAAGGAGACTCTTTACTGAGCAAGGAGCCAGACTCGGTGCTGGATTCCAGGATCCTGAGATCATGACCGGAGCCAAAGGCAGACACTCAACTGACTGAGCCACCCACGTTCCCCTCAACAACCACCTTTATAAAACAGAAAGTATAACAGATCAAATGGAAACTCCCACAAATATATGCTAATAACTAGAAATTTAATCCATTCATTCCCTTATAAGATAGAACAAAGGATAAGAAATTGGGGGCAGGTGGAGATATGAAAGACCTGAGCAACTTTAACAATAAAGTACATCTTATGGATATATATTAAAAATTTACCCATATAACAGAGAAAATAATTTTTTATCCAGAACACCTGGGATGTTTCAGAAATATTGAGCATATATTTGCTTACACAGTAAATTTTATTAAGCCCCTTAAAATCGACATATTAAAACATGTTTCTTATCACTCTATAAAGCAAATTCTTAACAAAATAAATGAAAGGATATTTCCCTTTGGATAGGTGGGTGGGGACTCCTATTAAGTATGTCTTGTGTGAAAAGAGAAACATGAATATGAATCCCCATGTTTCTACACAAATAATTATAATTAAAATAGTGCATATTAAAATCTATGCAATATATTTACATAGGTGAGCAGAGCTGCAGTCACAGCCTTAAAGATTTTAACAATAAAGATGGTATAATGAAAATAAATGATTTAAATTCCAAGGTTAAAATGTTAGAAAATAAAAACAGATAAGGCAGAGAAAGTACAAGAATGAAGTAATACAGAGAAATACACAAATTAATGATATAGTGAAGAGAAAAACAGAAACAACTCATAGATGAAAACCCTAATTTTTCAAAATAATTACTAAAGTAGATGAGCTAGTAGCTAATGTAATCCAACCTAAAAGGTGAGGAATTTAAATATGGGAAAAGGTATTGCAGGCAAGAAGCAGTGAAACAAAAAAATGTAAAGCAGTCATAGGTGATTACTTTTCAGAATTCTGTGTTATACATTTGGAAACAGATAAAATGGATACTTCTCATAGGGAAATTGAGTTTACTAAAAGATTCCATTAGAGCAAAAATCAAATTAATAGAGTGAAGAAGAAAAATTATGTGATAACTTGCATAGATGTTATAGATCTCCTCATAAAATTGAGTTTGCACTTTAATCTTTTATATACTTCTGGACACTTCGCTTTTTACTTAAGTTTAGGGTTTTTGTCTTTATGTAATTTTCCTTCCTTGTAAATAAATTTGTTAAGTTCAGAGTTAACATTTCGCTGTTTTCATAGAATGAATTTGGAAATATCCCACATTTTCTAATATCTGGAATGTTTTTTTGTCCCATAGTTATTTCATCATTTCTCTGCTATGTTTTTAGATAAATTTCTTCACTGAAACTCTGTGCCCTGAGATTTTTTGTTATAAAAGTTTTTAGGTATAGATTATCTTAGAAATGGATGGTTGGATTAACTTTTAATATCATTGGGTATAATTCATTAATAGGAAAGAGAAGGAAGAAATAATATAAATAAATATAGAATATTATTTTATAAAATTTTACAATCTGCAGGATGAATTCTAGAAACTAGTTAAAGGATTACAATATCCCTTTATTTGAAAGCAACATCCAATAGACACAAATATAGTCTAACACAGACATATACAGTCGCACCACATCCTATTTGTCATTATATGCAATTTAGTCCGTGGTTCTCGGTTTGTATTTTATTTTCTTATAACACATTAAATATCGAAATGAATTAACCATAGGAATAAGTTTGACGGAGTTCTTTGCTTTCCAACATTTCTTCTACCCCTTGGGCTCTTTTTATTTCTCTATAATAAACTTACATAATTATTATAGTATTATCTGCTGTTAGTATACTTTGATTGCTTCATGTCTCCAAAATAATTTTGTCTTTAGAGGGAAAATTTAATTTTGAAACATGTAATACCGTTACATCTGTTACTTTCAAATGAGATTTCTCCTTTTGACATCAGATGGTTTCCTAAATTAGCTGATGCTTTAGATCTTAAATATAATAGAGACTGGGATAACATTATTATAATGCAGCCATTTTATGTAATTACAAGGGTGATATTTGAAATGTAAAAATAGGATTGCTTTTACAGAGAACATTTGGTTATCTTTGATAGGAAACCCTTGCCCTAAATGCCAATAGCGAGGAACACAATGAGTAAGCCCCAGCAATGCAGTGTATACGCTGGTGTTAATCAGCATAAGAACCCCTTTGAGTAGACAACCTGTGACTCTGTTTCTAACCACACCCTTAAGCAGCTACAAAAATGTTCACCAATCTTCCCTGACATTAGCATTCTCCAGAATTTATTATAGTTGAGCTAAGCTTTGGCCATTTTTTTTTTTTTTCTTTTCGTACCAGGGATCTTTCCCTTTCAGCAGAATTAAATAATGGTTGGACAATGACATGTCAACATCTTCGGTTTCTTTTGTTTTAATCTTCCATAATAAGTTTGGTTTTTCTACATTTTAAGGCCCAGTTATTAACAGATAACAGGGATAATGCTGTTCATCCCATTTTAGGAATAGGAGTGTTATCCTTTAATTAGACTAATAGAGTAGGAGGCGAATGGGCAGAGGGAGAACAAAAGGACATAATAGCTGACAGTTCTTTTAAAAGCAAGCAAAGAAGGGTGCCTGGGTGGCTCAGTCCTTAGAGTATGTGACTTTTGATCTGGGTGTGGTGTGTTTGAGCCCCATGTTGGGCATAGGGATTACTTTAAAAATGTTTTAAAAAACGAATTAAAGATACTGATCTTTAATTTCTTAAAGATTTAAGAAACCTCAAACATCCCAAGCAAGAGAGATAAAAATTAATTGTACACTAGGCTCATGTTAATGAAATTACAGATATGTAAAAGTAAGAACATGTAGGATATTGTCGACGAGAAAACATATTTAAGATATGAGCAACTGGTGAATTTTCACTTGACTTCTCAATAGCAGTGATGGAAGCCAAAGGCCAGCGAAATATTCTTAATTGCCAAAAAAACCCTAAAGCACAGTGTAGGATAATGCATTCATTGAAAATATTATTCACAACTGAAGGAGGATCTAAAACTGAGTGGATGGGAAAAGAATTAATGTGTTCCGCAATCTGTATATGATCTAGAAGGAGGGGAAATGTATTGGTCCACTTTAGAAATGAATCACTTAAAGATGCCTGCATGAATTTGTAGAGAAAGCACTGAAAGTGGAGAAATGATATGCATATCACTTAATCTGTTCGAATAAAGCAGCAAGAATGAAAAATCAGTTTCAAAGGAAGGTACAAAGAATCAAAGATTATCTTAGGAAGGACAAAATAAATGGCATCAATAAATCCTATAGGCTATAATACAAATTAAATATATGTTAAATATAAATTGACTCGGTGTTTTCATTGAAAGACCAAATTTCGGGGAATGTGGGTGGCTCAGTAGGTTAGGCATCTGCCTTCGGCTCAGGTCATGATCCCAGGGTCCTGGGATCCAGTCCCTGCTCAGTGAGGAGCCTGCCTCTCCCTCTCCGTCTCCCTCTGCCTGCTGCTCTCCCTGCTTGTGTTCTCTCTCTCTCTCTGTCAAATAAATACTAAATAAATAAAACCTCAAAAAAAGAAAAAAAAGAGGAAAAGAAAGACCAAATTGCTTAGAACTGATGAAAAAAGTTCACCAAGTCAGCCCAGAGCCACCACTGTGATCCTCAACGTGCAGCCTTGTCTGTTGAGCCGTCTCACTCACGTTGGAGAGTCTGGGAGGGGCTGCAGTCCTAGGCATTTCCAGCGAAGCAACAGTCAGTGCTACAGGCTGGGGGTCGGAGATGTGAGCAGAGCATTTGTGCAATGCAGAAAAGCCCAGGGAGTGAAGAAGAAAAACAGGAGAACCCTTTGGATTAATAGAATTACCGCTCCTTCCCAGGAATACAGCCTGAAGTACCCAGCATCCACTGTTGGTTTAATTGCCAGGTGGAGCTCAACAGGAAAGTCCTTGCTGATCTAGCCATCTATGAACCAAAGGCTTAAATTTTTGGCTGATTTGGCCAAAAGGTGGCAAGAGGAAGGATTTGCTGCTGCCTTGGTCGCCAGGAATGAGGCTGTAGGCCCATTTTCCAGAGTGATACAGTATTATTGAAGGGGATTCCATCACTGCCTGCCCTTTGTAGCTGAGTGTCTTAGGAAAAGGTTTTTTCTCGTTGATGATCATAGTAACTAAAATGGGACTAAAAATGACTAGTAAATGGTTTGTATGTTTGATGCACGGTCAGATTAATTTACATTTTAGTAACTGGCATCTAATTTATGCCACTTCCCTCCTCTTTCTTCTTTTCCTTCTTATATTCCTTTGTTGTATGGATTCCGTGACTGTACATCATCTTGCTTTTCTTTTCCTGTCATCTTTTTCTTCCTTTTATTCATTCCTTTTCTTGTTAGCACTGTGGTCTAGGGATTTCCCGTTTTTTAACCTTGACTCTCTGTACTTGGTTTAATCTACAACTTTTAAGTATGAGCTAACCACTGCCGGACACCAAAATTTTTAAATCTAACCTCAGTTCTGATTCCCAGAGAACCAGAAGTACAAATATCCTGATAGTATTTGTCGACTATTCACTTATTGAAACATGTATCCACTACCTATTAAGTAATAGGTACTGTATAAATCAGTGTTTCAGAAGACAGACTTCAGCCAGTGTGTTCAATCAAGTCATACTGGTTGTTATTTTTTGTTGTTGTTGTTGAAATGTCTTGCAGATCATGTAGGGAGTTACTTCTGGGGTAGATAAGAAATCAAGAAGACTTAAAAAGTTATACATCATCTGAATCGTGAAAGTGTGGTTTTAATAAGAAAAAAGAAAACATTGGGAAAATGAATAAATAGGAAAAATACCAGAGGAGCAAACTTGGATGCTTACCAAACATGTGATAATCTTTTGTATGATTTACTGTGCAATAAGGTTATTAATTAAAGCAAGAATATTATTTTAAATTTTTTTGATTGCCAGATCTTAAAATGTCTGATGAGCCAAATAGTTTCAGTTAGTCCCCTCTTAACACATACTGTTTCTTGGTTCAGGAAGCTGACCTGTAAGGAGTACTTAAGTGAGTTTTCTTTTCCTCCATCATCTGGTTGGATTCAGGAGTATATCATGGGGGAAGGAGCGTGAGGTCATAATTATTCTCCTGGTTCCCTTCCTGTGGACTTGTCTCTGGGTCTGCTCATCCCTTGAATAAAAGTCCAAAAATCTTTTCAAGACCGTTTCCTTTTCTATTTTTTTTTAAAGATTTTATTTATTTGACAGAGAGAGAGATACAGCGAAAGAGGGAACACAAGCAGGGGGAGTGGAAGAGGGAGAAGCAGGCTTCCCGCCGAGCAGGGAGCCTGATGTGGGGCTCAGTCCCAGGACCCGGGGATCATGACCTGAGCCGAAGGCAGACGCTTAATGACTGAGCCACCCAGGCGCCCCAAGACCGTTTTCTCTCTCTATTTTTTTTAATGTTTTCCTGTTATTACCTTCTCTACCCTCATCCCTTTTTGATATTGGGGGTCATAGTAGTCCTGGTATACTGCGCCATCCCTTTGTTGACACTACTCCATGCCTAATATTTGTACATAATTCCTTTCGTTCTTCTAAATTCTAATTTTTTTAAAAGATTTTATTTATTTATTTATTTGAGAGAGAGAGAGCACATGAGAGGAGGGAGGGTCAGAGGGAGAAGCAGACTCCCTGCTGAGCAGGGAGCCCAATACGGGACTCGATCCAGGGACTCCAGGATCATGACCTGAGCCGAAGGCAGTCGCTTAACCAACTGAGCCACCCAGGCGCCCCTATATTCTAATTTTTATGTGCCATCTTCTTTGTGGTGTATCCTTGACTGGGACAATAATTAGTACTAGAAGTGACTCTAAGACACAGTCCCAAAATATGTAATGGAATTGAATTAGTCAAATATTCATGGAATGGAGGTAAAATTTCATTGCTGAGGAGAAGTATTACCTGTATAATCATTGGTATTTAGTGGCATCACAGGTATGCAAATCACCTTCAGTATCTTACATCAAGACCATAGATGGTAAAATCAAACTTTTGATTTTAAGTCAGAATATAACCACATTTTAATAGCATACCATGATCATTAATCTATATGATGGATTTTATGTGTTCCCTGTGTTTGGAGACACACATATTTCATTTCGATGAAGGACAAGAATAGATAATGCTGAGAGGCAAGACTTGGAATTTCCCTTCTGTTTTTATTTTCCCCGCCAGCTACACTCTCAATCCTGCCCCAGGTCGCTGACATGTATGGAGTACATCAGTCGGCTTCTGTGCCCTCCAACTCTTTTCAAATTTGGAGCAGTAAGAAACCTTGAGAGATTAGAGTAGTGTAAGAGAACACATTGTAAGAGCATAGAAACATTGATTTCTCAGACTCATTTGTTGCAGGATTGGGTAGTGCTGAGTTTTGTCCGTTGACTGAAGTTCCTAGCTCCTCTGAAGGCAGTTATCATATGATTCTTACTCCTTTCCTTGCTCAAGTATGTGCTCTGTCCTCTCATCACTTATGACCTAGTAGTTGTCACAGCTCTCAGATGCCACGCTATCCCATCCAGCCTGCCCATGCCATTTAACATGAATTCTTTTATTAAATCATCCTTTATTTATCATAATTTGACTGCCCATCTGTTTCTAGGGCACTAATTCTTCTGATAATATTTGTAGACATGTGGAGAAATGGGAAGTCTTTCATCAGTGGTAAAAATAGTGTTGATAAAATTACTTCTGGGAACAATTTGGTAATGCATGTATCCTATAACACAGCAACAGTATTTCAAGAATAAATTTTTAAGCATGTGCAGAGGGATTCGTGTATACTGGTGCTCCTTGCAGTAATATTTATAATGGTGGTGATGTGTAAACAATCCATCTTTTCCTCTTTGAGTGGTGGAAAAAATAAATGATTTCATTATGATACAGAATACCATGCAGCAGTTAAAATGAGTTATGTATACCCATACATATAAGACCATGGACGAAGCTCAAAAATGCTGTGAAATAAAAACGTTGTAAATGATTTTGTATGACATGTTTTAAAAGCCATAAAACAAAACCATATATTGTTAATGTATGCATACAAATATAGTAAAAATTATGAAAACATAGTTGATGTATTAGTTATGTATTTCTGTGTAACAAATTGCCCTGATGCTTAGGTACCTAAGATTGCAAACATTTATTATCCTATAGTTTGTGTGGTTCAGGAATTCATGGGCAACTCAGCTTTTAGCCTTTATTTCAAGTTTTTTTTATTTGTAGTCAAGCTGTAGGCAGGGGTTCCACTCATTGCAGGACTCTACTGGGATTAAAAGATACAGTTCTAAGCTGATTCAAGTGGTTGTTGGCAAACTTGATTTTCTCACAGGCTTTCAAAGTCTTAGGAATTCCGGTTCCTTACCAGGACTGGGGAACCTTTCCTCTGAGGTGCTAGTATGGCAGCTGGCTTCTCAAGGGCAAGTAGGCAAAGATTGAGAATGAGTGCTCAGGATGAAAGCCATGATTATTTTGTATCCTGACCTTGGATGTGAATTCTCATCACTTTTCCCCCATATTCTACTTGTTAGAAGCTTATCTCTGTTTCATAATGAAGGAGAAAGATGACTGTAGGTAGGCCATCAATACCAAGTAATCGTACTCCTTAAAGATCTTAGGGACCATCTTATAGATTGCCTACCACAAATGTGTATGACACACAATGAAAATACAGGATAATGCTTATTTCTGGAGAGAGAAAGAGTTGAATCTGTTATTGTGGGGGATGGGCATTTTGTTTGACAGGCAGATTTGGGGAGAGAACATTGTAGCCGGAATACTGAGAATAAAGCAGGGAAGCGTAGAGCATCCTTTGAGTAATGGGAAAGGCAAGTAGTTTGTTATTTCTGCTGCCATATTTTTATATCTTCGTATTTAAATTGTGCTTCATATAATGTCTTGAACACAATAAACTCTTAGTGTCCATTTTCAATTTTGATTGAAAATTAACGATAGACTTTGATATTTGTGTAAGCTGGTAACAGGTATTTAAGTCTATACCAGTGTTGATTTGCTGTAGATTTTACAGAAACGTTGTTCAGTTCCTTGAATTATTGCTTGAAATATAGCCCATTAATGAGTTAAATGAAGATACTGTAAGCCATTGTGTTAATAGTACATATAGCTGTTTTCTTTTCCAAATAGGTAGATGACTGTACTGTGAATTAGGAAATTAAAAAATTAGCCTTTTCTTTCCCTTTATCAATTCATCCTGAGTTAATTTCAGTTTCTAGTCAGCAGGCCCTTTTTAGATGATTGGACCAGGTTGTTTATCCTTCAAGGCTTTCTATCTAATCCCAGTTTTGGGTAATTAAAGTATTTATTTTTATTTTCCAAGTTTGATTTTTTGAAATTCATTTGTGTTATTGTTTAAATTGTTAAGTGAAGTGACCAATTTTTCCATGCAATAAGAGTTGTATTTGAAAGACCTATAACGTATGGTTAATCACATTTAGGTGTTTGCACATTTTTTTTGTTTTTTTAATTAATGAAAAGAGCTCATCACTTCAAGGAAAACAACAGAGAGTTACTTCTTGCCAATGATAAAATTTGTGATTTTGGTTAAAAATTAATATCTTGCAAGGTTTGTGCCTGGTTCTCAATAATTAATAACTTCTTATGAGATTGGTGTTTACATTAGTACGCATTATTTTTGGATTTTATATAATGAAAGGTGTTACCATTTGGAAAATCTGCATAAGTCAGTAAACCAGTAGTTTTCAGATGACCAATGTTTGATATTACAAAATGGAAGCATGGGTAAAATGAATGTCACGCTGGCATTCAGGGTTCAAGATGGACTGATGGATTTGAATGTAACAGAGTAAAATGTATATTGTTAAATTTTACTTTCCACATTTCAACTAACCTTGAAATGACAGTTGTTTAATTTTGGTTTCATATTAAATAAGAATATCTACAGGTATCTGAAAATGCTTTTAAAATACCCATTTTGCATCTACATATCTATGTTAGGCTGAATTTTCATCATATACTTCAACCAATATAATACATAGTAACAAACTTCAGAGGCAGGATAGGGAAACCTAACTGTGTTCTATTAAACCAGATCTTAGAGATGAAAAACTGCAAAGCAATGCTACTTTTGTTAATGTTTTTTATAGTTTTAAAATATTAACATGTAAAAGCTTATTATTATTCAAATAATTGCTAATTTAAAATTTGTATCGGTTCAATTTCTGGTATGGTAAATATAAAGAGATATGCAGAAGCTGTGCCTATATCTGCATAATGAAAATCCCTTTAAGGTTCTCACTAATATTAAACAATGTGAAGGCTTCTTAAAGACCAGAAATTTGAGAATCATTGTTCTAAGAAAAATCCTTCAGAATATGAAATTCAGGACTCCTTTTTTTTTTAAGGGTAGTAATGTTTATATCATGTCCATGTTTTATACACATATTTGTAATATAAATTAATCTATTGATACCTTCTACGTGATTACAAATTGTTTCCACAATTTCTTTCATTAAAAGCTATGAAATTATTTCAATATCTTTTGTGTTTATAAGTATGTTCAAATTGATCAAAACGACTCATAAGAATATCTATGCATCAAAGACTGTTAGGGTCGGAAGAGATCTGAGAAATCATGTAGTACAGTGATTGTTAAGTATTGTTGGTGAACCTGCATTTAAATTACTTAAGGAGCCTGGGTTTGAGAGATTGTTGGGTGTTACTCTTGGTATGCTGATTCAGTGGGCTGTGATGGGGTGGGATTTGGGCCAGAAATCTGTATTTTATGAAAGCTACTCGAACTTACCATGATGACGTGCCAGGTTGGAAATTAATCTGGCCCAACTCTGGTATTTTCTTGGCAGGGTTTGAAAATCTGTGGCCAGTAGGCCAGATTCTGTCCCCCATCTGCTTTTGTAAATAAAATTTCATTGAAACTCGGCTGTAACTATTTGTTTATGTATTGACTATGAAGGATTCTAGAACTTAGCAGCTGATTTGAGTCATTAAAATAGAGACTCTGTGGCTCAGAAAACATCAAATACTTACTATGTAGTCCCGTACGGAAAAAGTGTTCTGACCTCCATGCTAGAAGGGAAGCAGTAAACTTTGAGGTTATCCAATATTTTTGTGTAGTTAGTATTCGATTACAAACTGAAATTAGGTCTCTTACGCCTAGGTCCGGTATATGTGACTGTACCTGATAGTTTCTTCAACACAGAAATTATGTGAGAAAGAATTATTTGTGTTGATGCTAAATTTAGGACATAAATCTGTTAAATGATCCAACTGCTGTAGTGCATTTAAATTATAATTTGATTTGGAAATGTTACATTTGCAGTCAACATTACCCAGAACAAACTTGTTACAGTGAAATAAATGGGCCCAAAGATTGTTGGCTTCCAACCTTATTCCCAGTGGTCCATGACGACGGTTTCTTTTCAAGTGCTGATTTAACGAACAGTGGTTATGTAATATTAATTGCTGCCATTTATTTTCTGCTCTTTTATGGGAAGCACTAAAAACGCTGTATACATAATCACAATGTTTTCCAAATTTCATTTTGAATTCCTTCCCTACCAGATGCTTCATTAGTAGCTGTGCATTTATCTGTTGTATATGATAGGCTTCCTCATAAGATTTAATTGGAATAAAAATTTCTGAGGCTTTTCAGAAATACTTGCAAATCACTGCATGTCTTATTTACTTCCTGTAAGTTCCCCATGAAGGTAGTATGATGTTCGTTTTAGAGATGATGAAATTGTGAGCTGTGCCTTTGAGTCTAAAACAATAGGCCGAATTTGAACTCACTTTGGTAGATACTAAAGGAGGTGTTCGTTCATCATATGACTTTGCCAAACTGAGGGAATGCAGTTTTTTTTTTTTTTTTTAAGTAATTTTAACACCCAATGTGGGGCTTGAACTCATGACCTTGATATCAAGAATTGCATGCTTTATGGACTGAGCCCACCAGGTGCCCCAGGGAAAGGCAGTTTATAGAAATCTTCAAAGAATTATCTTATTTCACTTAGCATAATACCGACTATATCCATCCAGTTTGACCCAAATGGCACAATGTCATTCTTTTTTAGGGATTCATAATATTTCTCTGTGTGTGTGTGTGTGTGTGTGTGTCTTTGTGTGTAGTATATTGGTGAAGAAAAGAGGGAGATACAGGATTCCAGGTTTGGAATAAATCAGTCATGGGAATAAAAGACACAACATAAGGAATACAGTGAATGATGTTTTAAAGTGAAATAACATGACATGGTAGCTATATTTGTGGTGAATAGAACATAATGCGTAAACTTGTCAAATCACTAAGTTGTATACCTGAAACTAATGTAACATTGTTTGTCATCTATTCTTAAATAAAAAAGGAAGAAACTCTTAGGAAATGCTACAGGATGAATTTACCTCAATAACGTGCCATGTGAACGAAGCCACTCATAAAGACTACATATTGTATAATTCTGGTTATATGAAATTACAGAACAGACAAATTTACAGAGACTGAAAGCAAATCACTAGTCACTTAGTACTGGGATTAGAACAGAAATTAACTGCAAAGAGGCACAAAGGAACTTTCTGAAGTTATGGAAATGTTCTGAAACTGCACTGTTGTGATAATTGCATTAATGTATAAATTTACTAAACATTGAATTGTAAATTTACAATGGGTGCATTTTATAGTATCTAAATTATACATCAATAAAACTATTAAATTAGAAGTCAGTTGCTTTAGATTAGAGAATATAAATGAGGGAAGATATTGATATTCTCAAGAATAAGATGAGAAAAGAAGAAAACCTTTTATAGTTTAATCATCATGTTTATCAAACCTCTTTTTGTGGATTAATCTAACTGAGGTAATTTTAATTCCTTTTTCCCAGTGGTTACCATCCATGTGTTTCTTCAAGTTGCACAAAGGAGATTATGTCGCAGGCCCTACCTGCCTAAGAAAAAGCCAACCTCAGTATGAATGCAGAGTTTGGTATATTTTGTTTACAAATAATAATTGAGCCATATCCCATTTCTTTTTTTTTAAGGTTTATTTATTTGAGAGAGGGAGCATGAGAGGTGGGAGGGTCAGAGGGCGAAAGAGATGTGGGACTTGATCCCGGGACTCCAGGATTATGACCTGAGCCAAAGACAGTCGCTTAACCACCTGAGTCACCTAGGCGCCCCCTAACACATTTCTTGAAGCCAACCTTCTATTTTGGGGTTTGGCTAGGTTACTGTCAGTTGAAGTCTTTTGGTGTCAGGAGTTTCTGCCTCTTGGAAGGACATGTTTTATTCCTTTTCTTTTACTTTTCTTTTTTTTTTTTTTATGCTTTGCATAGTAAAGTTATGGTTCAGAACTTTCATCCAGGTCATCTGGCTTAATCTGGTAGTAGATGTTGACTCATGTTTTTCCTGTTCCCTAGAGATCCTGGTATTCTTTGTCACAATGGAAATCAAACAGAAGAATGGGTAACTTACTGAAAATTCCATCTCCTACCTGGAAAAGAGCATTTTCATATTTAAAATAAGGGAGTCATTGACTACAGTGTGAGTTTGTGTTGCCAAATGCAATGTGGATGAGCTTTGGAATTTAAGAAAGATGGATCGGAATATTATTTTTACCACTGATTAGTCATGTGATCTTGCATTAGCTACTTTACCAGTTTCTCAATTTTTTTATATGTAAAATGAGGAAAATAATCCTATCTAAATCATATTGTGTCTTTCTCTTAGATACATATGTTGTATGTATAGTTACATTATGAAATATTGTATTTCTTTAAGTAATATCTGTGCCCTTTGTGGAGCTCGAACTCATGACCCTGAAGTCCAGTGGTGCATTCTCTATGGAGTGAGCCTGCTAGGTGCCCCTGAAATAGATATTCTTGTACTCATTTTACATTTATGAAATGGGACTATATATGTTGAGATACATATCGATATTGAATCATATAATATGTAGCCACATTATGAGGTAGATATGATATTCTATATCTCTATAATGTATGTAGTGAGAAAAAATCAATAAAGTAACTCGATCTTTGGTATGATTTAATTTATATAAGAGTTTGTGAAAAGAGTTAGATATCTAGTAAGTTCTCAATACATACTACTTCTCTTGTTTATTGAATATAAACATCTGATATTTTAAAAGAATCTTCCTTCAACAATGACAAATAGCATGTCTTTCACTGACATCAATTATTCCTTATAAATTAAAACCTAAAATGACAATAAAATTGTCAAGGGTGTTTCTGTTTCTTCATTCGAGTCATAATAATACAATCGTGGAGTCTAGCTTTTCATTCATTGATTAATTGAATGCTTATTATTTTTTTTGACAGAAGCAACAAATAGTAATTTCAGAACAAATTTCTATACTTTATCTGTTGAATTTTTCTCTGTATATGAATATGTAGTTTTTCAAGTGTTTTTATCAACCTACCTCTCTTTGCGTATTTTGTAAAGCCACTGTTAGTAATGAGAATATTTGTGAAATTATTTCATATTGGAAGTAGTGTTTAGTTCTTTTTTTTAAGATTTTAAAAAATTTTTATTTCTTTGACAGAGAGAGAGAGACAGTGGGAGCAGGAATATAAGCAGGGGGAGTGCGAGAGGGAGAAGGAGAAGCAGGCTTCCCGCGGAGCAGGGAGTCCAATGTGGGACTCGATCCCAGGACCTGGGGATCATGAAGGCAGACGCTTAATGACTGAGCCCCCAGGCACCCCGTGTGTTTAGTTCTTAAATAGAAATATTATTGGTTTTGATAGTAGAGGGAATTATCACAAAATCTGATGATTGCCCACGGTAATACTTACTTCTTCTTAACATCTTTAGTTTATCATCTTTTTGTGAAATTTTCTCTCCAAAAAGCACAAAAAACCCCAATACATGTAAGTGGTTTCCATAGTGATTTTTTGCTTCTAACAAACGTTTGGGTTTTTATATTTTGGCTTTGTTGTAGAAACACTTTACATTTGTCAATGTTACTTGAAAAGAAAATTTTGTTATTATGAGTATGATTTAGGAAGACATTCTGCTATAATCACATTCACCAGTTTCCTCAAAAAGAAAAGGAAAAACAGACAGACAGAAAGAACGGAAGAAACCCTGGATGAATAGAAACAGCTGCCCTATTGTACAAAAGCTGGAAAAAAATGCTTTATAAAAAAATTGACTTGGAATGTTATACCCCTAGTATTAGGATACATAACGTTTGAATTTCTTTCTTTGTGTCTCTTTTGTTCACTTGAAATAATACATTTGCATGTGAATGGAAGAAAGCAAAATTATATTCCAAGGTTCATGAAAAGAAATTATTGATTGGCTCTTTAATTGAGCAAACGCCATCTGAACCACTTTCTCCATTTATTTTCAGTCTTGACATTAACTGCAACATTCTCTTCAGTGAAAATAGTGTTTGTCGTTTGAAGTTTTAAGTTAGTCTAAATATTACATTATGATCTATAAAGGATGAGTGTGTCATAACACTTGATCCTGTGGTTGTTCCTGTGTACAGGATTGACTCTCAAAAAAATGTTGTAGTGAGGGGCACCTTGGTGGCTCAGAAGGTTAAGCGGCTGCCTTCCACTCATGTCATGCTTCCAGGGTCCTGGGATCGAGCCCTGCATCGGGCTCCCTGCTCAGCTGGGAGCCTGCTTCTCCCTCTCCTTCTGCCTGCTGCTCCCCCTGCTTGTGCTCTCCCTGTCAAATAAATAAATAAAATCTTTTTAAAAAACGATGTAGTGAGGCAGAGGTTTTGTTTAGCACTGGTGTTCCTTTCCCCACGATGCCAGTGCACCCAGGAAGTGGTAGTATTTTTTCAGTTCGGTTCCTGTTTACTCATTTTCTTCAAATTCAGTGACCTCTTCTCTCCTAACCTTTATAGATAATAACATACTTGCCTTGTGTATACTCCTCCTTTAGTGCACAATGTTAAGTAGTTATATTGGCTAGGCAGTTAACATACAGAAATAAAAGTGGGTCACATAGGGACCATAAACAAAAGAAAAGCCACAACCCCATATAATGGGGACAACAGATGATTGCCCCATGGGAATAGTGACCCTTATACGGATTGATCGAGCTATCTTCCAACTTCCCATGAAGAACCAGGCATAATTGACTTTTTAAAGTAGTATGAAATCTCCTAGGTTTTCAATGGCAGAAGCAAGTTTTTTTAAACCCTTCTTGATTATACTGTATGAATCACATAAAGTTCATCTATAGGTTTCAAGTAACTTGAATAGCCCCCTGGTTGTACCCTCCTTTTTAGGGGCTTGTTTTGTGCTCTGGTGGATGATGGCTTAATAATAAAATTTGTCATTGCAATTTGTAATTCATATCATCATTACTTCTTCCTCTTTCCATTCAGTTATTCATCTTGGGATCCTTACTATGGAAATATGACTTAGTAGGTTTTGGTTATTGTTCTAGGAATTGGAAATGCCATCTAATAAGTGCCTTTCCTCAGGGATCTAAGAGATTATATGAGAGGCTGAATAGAAGCAATCATGATGCAGATTGATGAATGTCATGAGAGAGGTTGGAACAGTATATAATGGTGACATAAAAGAGAGATACTTAACATTCTTTTTTAATACAATCTCTTTAATGAGTGAAATGGCTGTCTCTTCCTCTAGCAGTTGTCTGAGAAGAAAGGGTTATGGCAGTATGTTCAAGAAACCTGATATGCTGGTTGGGGAGAGATTTGTGGGAAGATGGGCCTTTCAATTCCTCCTAAATAGAGCATCTTTGTCATTTGGCAATTGAAAAAGATGATGCTTTCATTTTACCCTTTGACATCTATTGAGTGTCATTTCTAAAGTGAAATCCTTAGAAGAGTCAAAAGACTGTTGCCTTTTTATATTGCTTTGACTAGATGTCAGCAATTCCAATTGTATCAGATCATTTATTACTCTGAGAAAATCCCTTGACAAACCTAGAGATTAATTTGTTGTTGGTGAGCTACTCAGGAGATATTTCTCCTTCTTCCCATAATAGAGAGAGATGTTCACAGTTCAGGCCAGGTTTGGTATTGTGGCTTTGTATGAAATACAAGCATCTAAGAGAATGGAATCAAAGTGAAATCTGGACTTGGTTTCAAATCAAAAGCAAATCTCCATGCACTGTCGAAATCCTGGGCTTGCTTTATTGCAAGGGCAGTTCATGCAGAGAAAAGATAAGAGTGCCCAGTAAACAAGTAGCTTTGGGATAGCAGATAAAACTGCAAAATGAAAGCACTTGACTGATGGATGATAAATGTTACTTGTATGCCTTGAGTTGATATTATATTTTATGGGATATGAAGTAATACCTGCCTGGTAGATTTACTCAAGTATGAGCAGGCAAATTTCCTGAAAATGGCTTTTTTGCAATGAGTTTATAGAACTTGAAGGGAAAATTAGAATTAGCTGTGGAGTTATTTTCAAAGGAAACTCCAGAAGATTCTCACAACAATATTTATTTGGAGGTTGGAAATCGGATAAATATTTCCTTCACATACCAGTAGGGGTTATAGTATTTGCAGAAGGCACAAATTCTCACGATGTTATGTGAATAAATAAGTACAGGAAGTCCTCTGTAGAGCGGGTTACATGAAATTATTTTTTAAGACTCAGGCAACTGAACGGGAAATTTTATTAAAAGTCTGTGTTCAGTATTTCATTTTCCCACTCTCCCCTGACGTATCAGCTCTTTTAAACTTACTGGAGAATGCACTGTTCCTCCTCCTTGACCCTTATTACAAGACTGAAGGAAGGAAGTTGCATGTCTCCATATTATGATTATAGGTTTCTGGACCATGGTACCTTGCTTTAAATGTTTGTTGTTCCTGCTACTTGCGAGTTTGTGGTCTTGGAGTAGTTGTTGAACTTGTCTTGTACCTCAGTTCACTCATTTTAAAAATGGGGATAATAATACTTGACTCATTAGGTTGTTAGAAGGACTGAGGTGCTGATGCCTTGAACATGGTAAATTTGCAATTAATATTAATCACACTCCTTTCTTCACCAGTTTCTCCTTTCTATGGCTGTAGTGGTGTCAGCATTTCAGAACCAGAAAGAACAGGGAAGAAAACAGGTTTGGAGGGAAGGGTTCCAATTGTTGACCTTTAAATTGGGCAATAAAGCTGGTTACCTTCTTTGCCTTTCTAAGAGATGATTCTTGCTCTTGGCCCTTGGGTCTTCCTGGTAAGCTTTGAATTAAGTACTTTTCTTTGTATACAAATTTAAGGTGCTGTAGGTTTCTATAGCTTCCAAGCCTGATTAGGGGGATATTTCATCAGAAACTCCTTGTTTCCAATTTTCTATATATACTTTAATCTGAGGATTTACCTGCAGGGGTGAAGGATGTTTTATTTTCAGTTCTGGCTCTACTGAGCTCGGAATCCTCATGCAGAGAAAGGGCCTACTGAGTACAAAGGGACCTTTTTTCCTAAGAAAGAGCTGTAGGACTTGGCCTACTGTGTATAGATATTCTTTATTCAGGAGAGTTTTGAAGATACATAGGTTTGAAGTAAGTATAGGTTCCTTCCAGACTCGCCCCAAAGGCTTTCTTAACATGCCTCCAGCCATCTGCACGTTCTAAGGGACAAATCGCTCATTTGGTCTAGTTCAATAACCTAGAATTTCAAAAATATAAGAAGCCCTTTGTTTAGTGGGAATGGTGTATTGCATTTGAAATTCTATTGTTTTTCCTTTACTTGGGTTAAAATATTGATATAAGAATAAGGAAAGGACTACAATTATTAAAATCTGAATTTAGAAATCATTACGGTGATGGGAAGGGAATTATCATAATTTTTTTCTGGGTTTTGGTAAAGGGCATAAATAAATCAAACCTATTTCTGACTCCCTGGAAAATATCATGAAATATAATTAGGATAAAATTAACAGAGTTCCTAATCAGTCAGCCAAGCACTGAGCATATATTTAGTCCTGCATCAGCTCTCTGCAAAGTATATGTCTAGGATCTATAGAAAATGTGACTCTTTCTCTCAAAGTATTTATAGAATATTCTGAAAAACATGAGTTATATATATATATAAAGCACTAAATGGAACAGACTAAATAATATATTATTCTGAGCACTTTACATTTGGGAAAATTTTTGTAAGACCTGTGATTTATGTCACTTCGTTTCTACCAAAGTTTCACATAGTACTAACTCATTCACACTGTACTTTAAGTGACTGATAGCTGGTTATTTGCAGACAACAAGGGGAAGAAGTTAAAATAGATTGCTAAGCATCGGAAAGGTAAGGGAACTTAGGGGAATGTATTTTGGGAGCTGGACTAATACAAAAAGGATTAATAATGGGATGTTGAAGACAGCTGTGTAAACTGAAACTTTGCCTCTGCTGTCTTTCCTAAGTTCCAGGTGAATACATCCTTGAATAAGCCTCAAGCAGAAGCCTACATGCAGTTTGTCATACCTCAATTTTGGCTCTGAGTTAAAAAAAAAATCACTCAACTATTTTCTCTAATATCTTTCTGAGACAACAATTAGGTCTTATTTTTTGCTGTATTCTCTGCACCTGTGTGTTAACATATGCTAAGCACCGGGTATATAATTAATATCATTCCATCCAGCTACTCCTCTGTCAATTTTCTGTGACTTATTTTCATCCTCTCTGTTTTGTTTCCTCTGTTTGGCCCCTCAAATAAAAGTCTCCCAATTTTCCATCCATAGACCATCACTTGCTCTTTCTACACACTTTCCCTATGTCCTCTTATTCATTAGTGATCGCCTGTTTCCCAAGTGACCTGGCTGTGTAGGGTGCTAAGTTCATTTGCCGGTATGGCCTTTGAAATCAAACAAACCTGGCTTGAAATTGTGTTTTACCACTGACTAGGTATCAGACCTAGGGCCTAGGAATACTTAACTTCTTTGATCCTTAGATTACCCTTCTGATAAAAGAGCTTAATGATAGTACCAGACTTAATAGTGTTACCGTGAGAATTTGGTCAATAATAAGTATAAAATAAATAGCATAGGGACGTCTGGGTGGCTTAGTTGGTTAAGTGTCTGACTCTTGATTTCAGTTCAGGTCAGGATCTCAGAGTCTAGATGGAGCCTCACATCGGGCTCCTCGATGGGCACAGAGCCTGCTTAAGATTCTCCCTCCCCCTCTTCCACTCCCCACTCACAGGCTCTCAGTCTCTCTCTTTCTCTCAAGGTAAATAAATAAATAAATACCATAGTTTCTGGAACTTAATAAGTACTCAGTAAATGTTAGTTGATTTTTCCTCTTGTTTCTAAAGCTTTATTGAGATACTATCATTTACTGCCATAAAAATCACCCATTTAATATATACAATTTAGTGGGTTTTTTTGGTAAACTCATGTACAACCTTCAGCATAATAATTTTGAAAACATTTTTTGTTCTCCCAGAAATAAACAAGTTTCCATTGCATTAACTCCCCATTTCTCCCATCTCCAGCCTTAGGAAATGGAAATGGTATTTCAGATTCTGTTATGCTAGACATTTAGATAAATGGAATCATATAATATAGAATAATATTTTTGAGGTTCATCATGTTATATGCTATGTCAGCAATTCTTTTTATTGTTGAGTAATATTCCATTGTATCTATGTCACATGTTATTTATCCATTATTTGATAAACATTTGGGTTTTTTTTCACTACTTGGGTATTATTAATAATGTTCCTAGGAACATTTGTGTACATGTTTTTGTGAACTTACATGTTCAGTACTCTTGGTTATATACATAGGAGTAGGTATATACCTACTGAGTCATATGATAACTCAATGTTGAAGATTTCAAGGAAATGCCAAGACCGTTATCCAAAGCAGCCGTAGTATTTTACATTCCCACCAGCAATGTCTGAGAGTTCTAGTTGCTCAGCTTTCTCCCTAACACTTGTGTTGTGTTTGTTTTTTAATTTTACCTATCCTAGCAGCTGTGAAGTGTTATCTTGTTGTAGTTTTGATTTACTTTTCCTGAAGGACTAATGATTTTGAGCATATTTTCTGTGTATAATAATAGGTCATTGCTTCTAGGGGCACCTGGGTGTCTCAGTCGGTTAAGCATCTGCTTTCGGCTCAGGTCATGATCTCTGGGTTCTGGGGTCGAGCCCCGCATCAGGCTTCCTGCTGAGCAGGGAACTTGCTTCTCTCTCGTGCGTGCAAATAAATAAATAAAAATCTTTAAAAAAATAAATATATATTTGATATCTGTCCCTGGTTTTTGACACAGTGCTGCAAAATCCCTTAGAATTTCCTGGATATTAGGAGTGTCTTTTGCTCAAATCTGGCAACTCTTGGTAGGCTCTTGAGTAGCTCCAGCATGGGGGCCAATTTTCAGAAAGACCAAGCCATGATTAGAAGCTTGGAATGTTCAGCACCACCCACATCCTTACAGGAAGGAGAGGGAAGAGTGGTGTAGATTAATGTAATGAGTTCGTTTTCATGCCTTCATCATGAACGCTTTACAAAAATTCTGGAGGTATGGGGTTTAGAGAAATTCTAGGATGGCAAATGCATGCATGTTTTTGATGGGTGACGCACCTCAAGTTCCTGTATTATGGACATTTCCAGACCTTTTCCTATGTACTTCTTCATCTTACTGTTCATCTGTATTTTTTTAATAACATCCTTTATAATAAACCACTAAACATAAGTACATGTCTCTTGAGTTTTGTGAGCCATTCTCATAAATTATTAAATCAGAAGTGGGGAGGTTATGGGAACCCTCAAGTTTGTAGGTAGCTTGGACAGAAATCTGAATATCCTGTGGACCATTACATGTGACTGGCATCAGAAGTGAGGTTAGTCTTGTGAAACTGAGCTATTAAACCTTTACAGAGTCTGACAATAAGTACCTGGAGTGATGATGAATTTCATTACGGGATACCCAATTGGTGTCCAGGGAGTTGGAAAATCTCCAACTGTGTGTGTGGGGGAAAAAAAAACCCTAAGATTTGGTGTCAGAAGTATTTAGACTCAAGAAAGGTTTTCCTTAAAATTTATTTTGAATTTATCTGTTGGGTTGTCTTTTTATTATTGGTTATAAGAGTACTTTATACATTCTCGATAGAACTCTGTTATGAGACATGAGTTGCAAAAACTTTCTTCCTTTCTGTGGGTGGTCTTTTCACTTTCCTTATAGTAGTTTTTTAAGTAGACAAGATTTTCATTGTCATGTAGTCCAATTTATCTCTTTTATTTCTGACATTTGTGCTTTTGAAGCCATATCTAAGAAATGATTGCTCATTCGAAGAACATGGGTATTTAGTCTTTGATTTCCTTCAAAGAATTTTATAGTTTTAGATTCTACATGTCGGTCTATGATGTATTTTGAGTTACTTCTTCAACATGGTGTGATGTAGGGGTCCTAATTCATGCTTTTGGAAGTGGATATTCATTGGTTCTATAATCAATTGTTGAAGAGATTATTGTTTCTTAATGAATCATCAAGGCATCCTTGTCACAAATGAATAGATTATAAATATGTCACCTTTGTGTCTGTTTCATTTTCATTCCATCGATTTATGTGTCTGTCTATAGGCAAATACCACACTCCTTCATTGTACTATGTTTTGGATTAGAGAAATAGGTCTCCTCAAAGTGTGTTCTTTTTGAAAATTACTTTGGCTATTTGGGTCTCTTGTATTTTCACATGAAATTTTCGGTAATCTTCTGTTTCTTCTAAAAGACTAGTTGATATTTTGATAAAGAGTACATCGAGGGCGCCTGGGTGGTTCAGTTGGTTGGGCGACTACCTTCTGCTCAGGTCATGATCCTGGAGTCCCTGGATCGAGTCCCGCATCGGGCTCCCTGCTCGGTGGGGAGTCTGCTTCTCCCTCTGACCCTCCCCCCCTCATGTGTTTTCTCTCTCTCTCATTCTCTCTCTCTCAAATAAATAAATAAAATCTTTAAAAAAAAAGAGTACATCGAATCTGTATATCAATTTGTGTGGTATTGCAATTTTAAAAGATACTACGTCTTCCAGTTCCTGATCACAGATGTCTTCCCATTTGGGTAGTATTTACTTAATTTCTCTCAGTGATATTTTAGAGTTTTTAATGTATAAACCTTTCACTTCTTTTGATAAGTATATATGTAAGTATTTTCATGCTATTGTAAATGAAATTTTAATTTCAATAATTTCCTTTTTGATTGTGCATTACTAATATATAGATACACTTCATTTGTGTACAGTAATTTTGTATTTTGCGACCTCACTGAACTCCTTTATTCTGATAGTTTTTTTAGTCATTTCTTTATGCTTTTCTAAACGCAAGATCTTATCATCTGCAAAGAAGAGGGAGTTTTATTTCTTCTTTTCCAATTTAAATGTCTTTATTTTTTTTCTTGCCTAGTTGCCCTAGCTAGAGCTTGCAGTATAATATAAAATATAATTTGTGAAGGCAGATTTGTCTTGTTCCTGAATTTGGGGGAATGATTTCTTGTGTTACATCATGAATTATGATTTTAGTAGTTGGTTTTCATAGATGCCCTTTATTAGGCTGAACAAGTTCAACTGTAGTCCTAATTTTTTAGTGTTTTTATTATGTAAGCGTTCTGGATCTTTTCGAATTTTTTTTTCCTTATTGAGACTATGATATGGGTTTTGCCCTTAATTTTGTAGTAGGTTGTATTACATTGACTTTTTATTTTGAACAGGTCTTGCAATCTTGTAATAAATCCCACTTATTCATGATGTTTAATCACTTTTATATGTTGCTGTATTTGGTTTGCTAATATATTGTTGAAAATTTTATCAGTCAATATTCATAAATATTATTATTATTTATTTTTTTCATATGTCTTTTTCTGGTTTTGGTATAAAGCCAACATTAATCTCATAGAGTGTGTTAGGAATGTTCCCTTCTCTTCTTGTTTTTATGGAAGTTTTTGTGAAGGATTACTATTAGTTCTTCTTAAATGTTTGGAAAAATTGCACAGTAAAGACTTCTGGTCCTGAACTTTTCTTTAATATGGAATTTTTAAACAAAATTACTGATTAAATATCTTTCCTTTTTATTTCTCTTTCTTTTTGAATCATTTTCAATAGTTTGTGTCTTTCCAGGATCTTGTGCATTTCCATTATTTAATTTTTTGGCAAATAGTGACTTATAATATTTCCTTACAATACTTCTTGTCTTAAATAAGATTTCTCTTCTCTTTTTTTCATTGTTTAATCTAGCCAACTGCTTGTCAATTTTGTTATTTTTTTTTTTCAGTGAGTCAGCCTTTGGTTATTTTGATTCTTCTGTATTGTTTTTATTCACTGTTGTGTATATTTTCTTTCTAATCTTTATTAATTTCTTCCTTCTATATGTTTTAGATTTAATTTGCTCTTATTATCCTTTCCCATGGCAGAAGATTAGATTATTGGTTTGCAGTATCTGTGTATTTTGGGTATTTCTACTACAGACGTTAGCAAATGATATAAATCAAGGGTATTTTTTTAGAGAGTTATTTTACCAATACACCACTCATCATGGCTAACTTGCTTTGATCCACTTAATTATACTAATGTCCTTATTAGTTGGCATTAGGACTAGTCTTCCAGGGTGCATTGCAATTTAGAAATTTTTTTCCAGTACTTCATTTCAATGATATTCATAGTTACAATTTTGTTTTACACAGCTGTGGAATTACTGCATTTCTCAAGACACAGTCAAGTTGTTATGTTCAATTTCAGGGTCGAATATTTACTTAGTTTCATCCTACGTCCTCCCCTTCATTTTCTTCATTTGGTATCTGTATTGTTCATGGTTTTGAGATTTTAGTATGATAAACCTTTTGAAAATGGAAGTGAATGTTCATAGTACCTTTGGATAAAGGCATTGGCTGAATTAGCTGTCCCTGTAATTATTTTCTCCTGCTGTTTGATTATTTTTTGCAAGTGCAAATAAACAGCAACAATATTCTAAAAAGCATAAAGCAAATACTTATATCTGACACCTGGCTATGAATTACAATCAGTTGGAACATCAGCCTTCGTTCATGTGACCTTCTTCTATTTAAGTTGGCTAAACAGAGTTTTTATTTTAAAGTTGCTGTTTAGTCATGACCTTTAATGACAAACCAGCCCAACATAGATTGATTATGGCTGAGTTACAAAGTGCCCCTACAGCGTTAAGAATGGAAATGCTGAGTATGTATGCCTTTCATGTATCCAAGCCAGCAGGTGCAGTAGGATTGTACTTCCGCGAAAAGGTTAGTGAAGCATTTGAAGCTGAAGGAATTATTGAGCATTTTTTCATGATTGGGAGATTTGTGCCCAGACAATTTAGTTTGTACTTGGAACTATTTTCCTGAAGCCAGATAATTCTTTTAGGTTGATAATGAAATAGAAATTTGCAAATTTATTTAAATCCTGCTTTTGCCATTTTCTGGGTGACTTTGATGAAAATTCATAAGTTCTTAGAACATCAGTTTCCTCAACTGAATAAATGAAGTAGTATAATGCAGAATGTACTGTAGCAGAGAAATTTGCCTTTCATGGGTAGTATAAGATTTCAGTTAAGGCCATATATATGTACATTCATACGCATCTAGTACGATATATGTTCCTTTCCTTTTAATTGCTATTTCTCACTTCCAGTTGTCATTTGCCCAAGACATGATTTTTAAGTCTTTATTTTTTAAGTAATCTCTATTCATAATTGGGCCTTGAACTCACAACTGCGAGATCAAGAATTGCATGCTCCACTGACCCAGTCAGTGAGGCACCCCAAGACATGATTTTTTTAAAAAAGTACTCATTGTTTGTTTTTATGGTTTATACAAGTCATTTCTCCTAAGCAATGACAATAATTCAAGTGCTGGCATAAGTATCTGAGATTTCATCATCATAATTTCTACAATTATCACTTTTTACATGGAAGTCAATTCACTAAATTTTATATTATTTGTTGTGTACTTAGTTTTCATTGGATAATTTTCCAAATATTTTACGTTTTATCTTCTTCAATCTTTATATTTCATTCATTTAAATTTTTTTAAAAATTCCAGTTAGCTAACATATAGTGTAATATTAGTTTTAGGTATGCAATATAGTGATTCAACACTTCCATAGGACACCCGGTGCTTGTCACAACAAGTGTAATCCCTTAATCCCCTTTCCCTATTAAACCCATTCCCCCCCCCCCCCCCCCCCCCCCCCCCCCCCCGGCAACCCATACCACTCACCTCTGGTAATCCTCTGTTTATTTTCTATCATTAAGAGTCTTTTTCTTGGTATGTCTCTTTCTCTTTTTTTCCATTTGCTTATTTGTTTTGTCTCTTACATTCCACTTAACGAGTGAAATCATATGGTATTTGTTTTTCTCTGACTGACTTATTTTGTTTAGCAGAATACTCTCCAGCTTCATCCATGTCCTTGTAGATGGCAAGCTTTCATCCATTTCTGGCTGAGTAATATTCCAGTGTGTGTGTGTGTGTGTGTGTGTGTGTGTGTGTGTGTGTGTGTGTGTGTGTGTGTGTATAACCACTTCTTTATCCATTCATCTATCGATGCACACTTGGGGTGCTTCCATATCTTTGCTATTGTAAATAGTGCTGGTATAAACATGTGGGTGTGTGTATCCCTTTGAATTAGTGCTTTTGTATTTTTTGGGTAAATACCCAGTAGTGCAATTGCTGGATTATAGGGTAATTCCATTTTTAACTTTTTGAGGAAACTCTGGATTGTTTTCCAGAGTGGCTGCACCAGTTCCCATTCCCACCAACAGTGCAAGAATGTTCCCCTTTGTCTGCGTCCTGGCCATCACCTGTTGTTTCCTGTGTTGTTGATTTTAGCCATCCTGACAGGTGTGAGGTGATATTTCATTGTAATTTTGATTTGCATTTCCCTTATGATCAGTGATGTTGAGTGTCCTTTCATATGTCTGTTGGCCATCTTATGTCTTCTTTGGGAAAACTTCCATTCATGTCTTCTGCCCGTATTTTAATTGGATTATTTGTTTTATGGGTGTTGAGTATTATATGTTCTTTATGTATTTTGGATACTAACCCCTTATCAGTTATGTCATTTGCAAAGATCTTCTCCTATTCCATAAGTTGCCTTTTATTTTTGTTGATTGTTTCCTTTGCTGTGCAGAAGCTTTTTATTTTCGTGTAGTCCCAATGGTTTATTTTTTCTTTTGTTTCCCTTGCCTCCAGAGACATGTCTAGAAAGAAGTTGCTGCAGCCAATGTCAAATCAGTCACTGCCAGTGTTCTCTATGATTTTTATGGTTCCAGGTGTCGCATTTAGGTCTTCCATCCATTTAAAATTTAGTTTTGTATGTGGTGTAAGAAAGTGGTCTAGTTTCATTCTTTTTTTGCATGTTGTTGTCCAGTTTTCCCAACACCATTTGTTGAAGAGACTTTCTTTTCCCCAGTGTTGTTCTTTCATGCTTTGTTGAAGCTTAATTGACCATACAGTTATGGGTTCATTTCTAGGTTTTCTATTATGTTCCATTGATCTATGTGTCTATATTTGTTTCACGACCATACTGGTTTTTTTTTAAAGATTTTATTTTTCATTTGAGGCAGAAATATACAGAGAGAGAGCATGAGCAGAGGGAGAGGCAGAAGGAGAGGGAGAAGTAGACTCCCCCCTGGGCCGGGAGCCAGATGCGGGGCTCGATCCCAGGAACTGGAGATCATGACATGAGCTGACGGCAGACGCTTAACCATCTGAGCCACCGAGGCACCCCAGGACCATCATCATTACAGCTTTATAATAAGACTTGAAGTCTGGAATTGTGATGCCTCCAGCTTTACTTTTATTTTAAAAGGTTGCTTTGGCTCTTTTGGGTCTTTATGGTTCCATGGAAATTTTAGGATTGTTTGTTCTAGCTCCATGAAAAATACTAGTAGTATTTTGGTAGGGACGGCATTAAATGTGTAGATTGCTTTGGGTAGTATAGAAATTTTAATAATATTTGTTCTTCTAATCCGTGAGCATTGGAAGGATTCTCAATGTGTGGAATTCCTGGTTGATATTTTTCTTTTGCCTTTACATGGTTTAAATATATTTTCCTGTCTTGAATTCACTATTTAATCATTATGGGTTTCCCGTCTGAGTGATGAAAATATTCGAGAAATAGATAGTGATTATGAATGCATGTCATTATCAATATATTTGATGGTACTCCATACTTAAATTTAAAAATGGTTCAGATGATGAATTTAATGTTCCATATATTTTAGTACAATAAAAAATTGTCAAATCACTTAAATAGATGGTTTTCTACGAATGTATGCTAATAGTGTTCGCATTATCTAACTTTAACAGTTATAACAATTTTACTATTCCTATCTTAGATAGCCCCACACTTATTTCTATATTTTTGTTAGTTTTTGTAATGCAAATTCAACCACCATATTATTTCTACTATGAATTTCATTCAGTGTCTATATCAGTGTGATATCCATGCTGCTATGTGGCACATTGTTTAGTCCATTGATTTCAACTACTGGGTAGTATTTCCGAGTGGGTAAATAATGTCATTTAGTAAATTTACTGCACAGATGAACACCAAGTCTACAAATATTCACTTTCCCAGAATTGCAAAGAAGTCTAGCCTTTTACATTTGCTCTTATATACTATACAATTATTTCTCTTGGATGAATATTTAGAAGTAAGTATATAAACATTACTAGAAGTGACAATAAAATTTATGTTTTTATAAAACTGCTCTCTGCATACTGGATGGCATTCATTTTTTGAGGCTTTATTGCACAAAACACCTCACCTCTTGATCAGTTTTATTCCCATTCTTGGAGCCGTGTCAGTTGTCACTCTTACGCTATGTGTTAACCCCTGAACTATTTCTGAGGGAAGGAATTGGATATGTTTCACCCTATTTTAGAGAGGCTACTGGAGTGGTTGTTTAAAAAATTTGCACATTCTGTGTTCACTGATTTGTGACCTACCTCCACAAAATTAGCTAATGATTCACAACTCAAATTAAATTTGGTTCCTTCTGAATTGTACTGGTGCCATTAAGGATAATCTTTGTAACCTGTTCATCATTCATATCTCCATCAAGACGTGTAGTAAGCCTCAAGCTTTGGAGATTTGAAGTCATCATTAGGCTTTGGTTTAAGTATCACAAACCTATCCAGGTTTCTTTGATCTCAAAGCCAAGGTAACCATTGTGTCCTTGGAACCCATCTACTGACTGTAGTAATGATAGTGGTGGTATTTGCAAATTGAATACAGATACATTGAGCATATATAATGAGGAAGTGTTATCCTTGACAGAGAATAGAGACATGCAGAGAAAATACCTCTTATCAATAAATAGGGTACTCCCCAGTTAGAAAGAGTCTTAGAATCCAAGAATGCGCTATTACATGTGTCAATGAAGGTCCATACCAGCGTGGGAGAGAATCTCACAGGAAACAGCAGAAGAAGCAGATATATAGCCCTTAGGAGAAGTGATGATGCCCCAGGAGGGTTATTAGAGTCATGAAGTAAGAGGGCCTGAGAACAGAGACCAGAGAACAATAACAGGAATAGAAGTCTGGAGAATAGTATCACCAAAAACTGACTCATGATCCTGAGATGTTCCTTTAAGCCTTTTTTCTTTTGAGGTAGAACCTGTTTGGGTTTAGGGATCATGTCTTTTTAGTAGTGTGTCATCCTGTGCCCCTAACAGTGATTTATGTAATGCAGGTTATCAATAAATTGCTTATGAATTAATGTACTTTGTGACATGTATTATTTTTGTACTGTGGCTTTAACAATGTACCAGAAACTTTTCAGTTTAAAATACACAAATTTTTTTATGACAGGTTTTTTGGAGAGTAAGTCCAATGTGTGTCTCTTTGGAATGAACACAAGGTGTCCGTGGGGCTGCATTTGTTTCTTCAGGTTCTAGGGTATAATCCATATTTTTTTTTGCTTTGTCTTATGTTCTAGAGGACATATTCTTTTTTCTATAAATATCTCTGTTTTCATATTGAAAGTCAGCAAATGTAAGTTGAGTCGCATGTTGCATTAATTTCATTGTCACTTTTACTTTTGAGTTCTCTTTGTTCCCCTCTTGCACTTTTATGGACCAACAGAGATAATTCAGAATAATCACCCTATTTTAATATCAGTTGATTAGCAGCCCTAATTTCTTTTGGAGCCTTCAGTCTGAGTCACCATGCAATTTTATGTTACATGGGTGTTAGGTCATGTATGTTTTTAATGGCCACCAGTAATGAATGGGAAACCCAGTGGCAACCCCAGGAAAGATCTTGCTCAAAAGTTTCTTATGGCCTCAAGCTAGATGAGTATAGTTGTGATTTAAGGATCATAAACCTGTAGTTAACCTCATTGTACCTTTTCCTTCAGAGCCAAAAATCTGAATGAAGTCTCCTCTACCTTGGGCGTTATACGGAGAGAACTTCCATCTTGGAGGACTAACCTCCTCTAGGAAGCTGGATACTTGTTATCACTATTCATAAAACTGAATGCTACCATTGTCCCTCCTGTAAGATTAGCTACAGTTCCCCAGAAGAGTGAAGGTAAACAGGATGTTAATATTACCAGCAGTAAAATAAGTTTATAAAAGTGACTGTTAAGTGATGACTTATATTTACAACGCTTTTCACATATTGTACACCTGGTTAATCTAACCCTTTCACTGGGAGTATTCATTATCCGTATGTTGTGGTTTCCTGCATATAAATACCCAGAACACCTTTCACCAGATAAATATTTGTCCTTATTCCTACATTGGTACAAAGGACATCTGGCTACTACACCAACTGACATGAACATGAACCCCTATATTTGAAGCAACACCACAATATCCATACAGCAAAATTTGCTAGCCTATCAGATTCTTGATAGCCTGAGGAAGTGAGTTCAGACTTGAAAGCTATAAACTGTTATGATCTATGTGGACCCTGGGAAAAGAGTACAATGGGAACGTTGTCTGGTAGTAGTTGGTAAATGAACAGCCTTCAAAACATATGAGAGGAATAGGAATTTGTTAGAAAGAAGTGGGTTGGTTCATACATCCAGTGAGGTTTACTCCAAATAGTACTTGATGGTGAGGGGATCACAGAGAGAATTACCTAGGGAGATAGACGGTCGCCATGAGGAATACCTTGGAGGAAACATCCTTTACTTGTGTACCATCAGAAGTGGACATGTGAAGACAGGATACAGTGATAGGTCAACTAGGAAGGCTTTTTAGGGGTCCTAAGAAATAGCTCCTATTTCAAACCATACACATTGTCCCCTCTTGCATCCTCACATTCTAGGGTGGCATCAGAATGGTGATTTGTGAAGTATTAGTCTCCCCTAGCTGCCATTGGCTGAAGAAAGTGCCTTGATGACTCAACAATGTTGAAAAGTTGTCGTCTTTGGAATTCTGGGGAGTGGTATCGACCAGTAAGGCAAGATTGTTTGGTAGAAATTGGGAGGTTTTAAAATGGCTAAGGTGACAATGAAATACAGGATCCTAGTGTACTTAGGAGACTGAGCCACAAGCACCAGATGGAATAGGAGGAAGACCTTTCAACTCAGATTCAGAGGTGGTAGCAAGGTCAGATGATCCTATCTTTTCTTCTTCATTGCCTGCCTCCCCTCCAAGACTCTTCCCTGTCTTTGCATGGCACAAATATTCTCATCAGCCTCAACCCATTCTCATTAAATCCCCCTTTTCCCCTAACTAAATATCCTTCTCAGCTCACCCTTTTGTCCTAATTGTAGGAAAAAAGAAAGCAAAAAGACTGCTTCACTTGAGTAAATGTAATATATCTCTTCACTGAACTGCACGTACTTCAAGATAGCAGACCACAGAAGGAAGGGCAGCACATTTGTCCATTACCGCCCACTGTGTAGTAGGAACCCGAGTTTAATGCCGCTATACCACATCCATGGGATGATGCAGAACTGCACCATTCCAAGATACAGCTGCAACTTGGAAAATTGATGGTGATGATAAAAGTCAATAAGGTGAGAAGAGCCCATCATCCCATGAGATCATGCATCTCTGAGTTCTCTGATGATGGAAAGTGAAGTAAGAAAGTTAGAGGCCTGGGCACCTGAGTGGCTCAGTTGGTTAAGCGACTGCCTTTGGCTCAGGTCATGATCCTGGAGTCCCAGGATCGAGTCCCGCATCGGACTCCCTGCTCAGCAGGGAGTCTGCTTCTCCCTCGGACCCTCCCCTCCCCCCTCATGCTCTCTCTCTCTATCTCATTCTCTCTCTCAAATAAATAAATAAAATCTTAAAAAAAAAAAGGAAAGTTAGAGGCCTGTCTGACAAAAGGGAGGGGGTTGATGACTTTTAGCATTGGGGAGTAAATTGATAGTTGCATAGGAATTACATTTGGGATAAGGCAAGGTGAAGAATGAGTATTGAAGTCAAATTTTCCACCATAAGACATTAACCCATGTCGAAGGAAGAAAAACTCCTGTTGTTTGTATGGAGTAGTAGGCGGTGAAGGACAGCCTCCTATCAGTGTTTGGATTGCCAGAACCCAGATGGGAAGATGGTATATTTTTTTTGGAGCAATAGTGACACTTTATAATACGGCAGAGGAAATAATCACTGTTGGTCCACCTCATGTTGGCATTAATTATGATACACTCTATGTTGTAAGCAGATATAAATCATATGAAGTATCAAAATATTCACCTAATAGTACCTTTGAGTTAGAAAATAATGGTGTTTGGAGTTCACAAACCCAGAACTGATTTGGACAATGTTTTGCTAAGAATGTTGGGTCTGTGGTCTACATAAAGGGGTTGTGGATGTTTATAATCTTTTGATACTGCACTTGAGATATTATGAAGTTACTTCTCATCTACTTAGATCCTTATTAATAATCTCCCCTACACTATTCAATTTTAATTAATTATGGTACTATATTTAGAATGCCTTCTGTTTCCTATTGTAGATTTACATATATGTACCATTCCGTTACTTGACTTGAGAATGTTAAAAGTTACCTTTTGAATCATAACTAAGAAATTTAGAAAATGTTTTTATACTACCTTGTAATTTTGCATCTCTTTATTGTCTTGCTTTTATTATTTATATTACTTATATGTAGGTGTAGTAAAAAACATTAACATTCTAATCCGTAACAATAGTTCTCATACTCTTGATCTGTCTTAAAAGTATTCAATGATGGGTGCCTGGATGGCTCAGTCAGTTAAGCTTCTGCCTTCAGCTCAGGTCATGATCCCAGGATCCTGGGATCGAGCCCTGCATTGGGCTTCCTGCTCATTGGGGAGCCTGCTTCTCCCTCTCCCTCTGCCTACCACTCTGTCTACTTGTGCTCTCTTTGTCAAATAAATAAAATCTTTTTTTAAAAAAATTCAATGATAGGTCTTAAATGCAGCAGGTTCACCACTGTATAATAAAGGCTCATTAGAAATAGATGTGGCAGGGTCACCTGGGTGGCATAGTCAGTTAAGTGTCCATCCCTTGGTTTCCGCTCAGGTCCTCATCTCAGGGCTGAGACTGAGCCCCGCATTGGGCTCCACGCTCAGGGCAGAGTCTTCTTAAGACTCTCTCTCCCTCTCCCTCTGACCTCCCCCATGCGACCCATCAAATAAATAAATAAATCTTTTTAAAAGAAATATATGTGATAAATTCTGGCATGAAAAAGAAACAAAGACAGCAGAAAAAAATTACTCGATTTCAGAGATAAAGGACACTGTGCAGTGAAACAAAAGATGATGTTAGGCCCATAAAACGAAAATATCAGTCTGGCCTCAAAATGCTTGACACTAACAGTCCCTGATAGAAGACAGGGGAGCAATGTTTACAAAAGAAAATAACCTAACTATGTTATACCCAGTCATAGTGTCATCTAATTATAAAGCAACAGAGAAAAAATTTCAACTATGCAAGAATTTTCAGGAATGGTGATTTTGCATATATTAGATATCCTTTATCTCTTCTCCTTTCCATTTGATTTTCTATACTTTACTCAACATCTCCTATATTTTTGCCAGGCTTTTCAGTGCTGTGTTTCCTTTTTTTGTTTTGTTTTGTTTTTTGTTTTTTGTTTTCTGTTTGAATATGGTTTCACTTTTCTCTACCATTTTTATGCTAGTTTTCTGAAATAATTTTTCATATTTTTCTATTGTCTCATTATATTTGTTTTATGTGTATTTTGGTATTTTGCTTTAATGTCAATTTGCAACTCCATTTTCAACTCCATAGAGTTTAAAAACTCACATTTTCAAATTTGGTATAAGAAAATTACACAAAGTGAAAATCTATGGCTTTCCCTGGACTAATTTTATAACTTAGGTTACAGAGCAAACAAACATACCCAAATTTAGACAGATTTGTCCTTCCAGAGCATCATTGTTAAGGTTCATTTATTTGTTGTGTGAGCCACTAAAGCCATAAATTACTAGGAAAGCGAAAATGATCATTTTGATGAAATGCCAAAGGTTGATTTGTAACTATTATGACAGTAAAAAATTCCTGAAAGTTTCAGTATTTGCAAAACTTCCCATACTTTAATGGGTTTATGTAAAGGAACCCAACCAGGTTTTCATAGTGAGTATCCAAGGAATGTCCTCTTGTGTCTCTGGAAAATGGAGGGAAGAGTCATAATTGTGAAATATATCAAGAGCCTTCTTAATAATAAAATCATACTCCAGGGTTAAAGACCTTCAGCAATTTAGCCCATTTGTATGAAGGGTATTCCTTTGATTCCATCTCCCTTTAATCTTTGAATCTCACCTGTGGGCTAAAAAAAAAAAAAAAAAAAAAGAGGTTTAAGTCTTCGTGGAAATTGCCTGAAATGCTGGGGCCAGTCAATGCAGAAGAAGTGAGCTGAGTGAAAAAGCTATGCAAATGGTGAAATGGATTTGATTGTCAAAGCAGTTCAATATAGATCCACTAAAAGGTGGAGATTCAATAATGAGATTTGATAAATATCACCAACTTTACACTTTTTACCCCCCAGCTTTACAGTTTACGACCACACCAATAGAGCACCAGTATAGTAAAAGTGGATTAAATCTGAAATTGCTATAAGAATCAGATTCTTTCTGATTGTAATACTTAAGGCAGCCCAATGTCATGATAGGAAATAAAAGTGGACATTACAGTAATTTGAAGCACCTGTCTCCTATAGAAAGAGAAAAGATAAAACAGAATCCCTAACCAGAGTAAAATAAAGCCTAATAATAAAGGAATATAGATTTCTGTTCATATTTCTGATACATTTCCAGCTTCCAAAAAAAACGTACAAGGGATATTATAAACATGAGAAAAGACAGTATGAATTTTACATATTGAGAAAATAGCCTGTGTACCAGATTCAGACTTGATATAGATGTTGTAATTACCAGGCTGGCAATTTGAAATCAATATGATTATGTTATGTCCTGAAATATAGAAAGAGTAGATAACATACAAGAAAAGATGGAAAATAAAATCATAGAGATAAAAACTTATAGATAAATAAAATCATAGAGATAAAAACTCTATAGAGTCAAAAGGGAATGGTAGTAAGAAAGAAGCATTGTAACAGAAATTCAGAATGCAATTGATAGCCTCTTTTGTAGACTGGACATCATCAAAGAATCACTGACTTTGAAGATGAGTTTATAGAATCTTCCCAGACTGAAACACATGGACAGAGTTGTGATTATACAGAAGAGAACATCTAATTACTGAGCGACAATTTAAAGTGTTGTAAGATGAACATAATTGGAATACCAGGAGGAGAAATAATGGAGTCCAATAAATATTTGAAGTAATAATGTATAAGAACTTCCTGAATTTAATGAGAGACAATGAACCACAGGTTCAGCATACTCAGATATAGCAAGTATTATTAAAAAAAAAATACCTTCACCTGAGCATATATTCCAACTGCATAAAAAAAAAAAATCACCAAATGTAGATCTTTAAAAATCATGTCTCTTCCTTCCTAGGCTCAGACCTAGTTTGGGGTGCTATGGCTAAATGCCTCAATAAGGACAGAATCATTCCTGAATATGTGCCCTGTTATGGTGCCTACCTCAGGAACATGGTGAAAAGGATTAAAGTAACTCAGCACACCACGTACACTTGCTCCTTCTGTGAAAAAACCAAGATGAAAAGATGAGGTGTGAGCATCTGACATTGTGGTTTGTGTATGAAAATGGCATCCTGTTGTGCACGGTCCTACGCTGCGCAGACCTACAACACCTCTTCTGCTATCACAGTACACTGTATTGGTAGAAGACTGAAGGAGTTGAGATAGCATTAGAAGTCCCACCATTTGAAACATTGCTAACCTATAATAATCGGTTAATTGTTGCAAAAATTATAAATAAATAAAAATGATACACTGAAAATCTCACCTATAAGAAAACTAGTAGAAGAAATACAGTGGACTTATCTGGAACAATGCAAGCAGGAAATTATAGACTGGTGTAAAGACTTGACAGAAATAAAATGTAGCATTATACATCCAGAGAAATTTATTCAATCCACAACAAGAAATAAGCAGAAAAAATCTGAGAATATTATTATCAGAGCTCGCCTAATGGAAAAGTTAAAAGAGGTTCCTTATGTAGAAAGAAAAGCATATTCATTAGGTGTTCAGATTTGCATCTCCTTAAGGAAGAGCATCAGAGAAGGATAAATGAAGTTAAAATATTTTTCTTAATTCACCTAAACAATGACGCTTTACTTAATATAGCAAATGTGTATTGGGTCATTATAACAGGTACAAGTGAAATAAATGACAGCAAGGTGACAATAGACAGAAAATAGGAATTAGAAAACCGAAAACCTGCATAAGGTACCTATACTATACATGAAGTGGCATGATGTTATTTTAAAGTGGATTTATATTATGTCATAATCTATATTTTAGACTTTTGTGCAAACATGAAAACAATTTTTTAAAAATTTTTATAAAGTGAAAATAGAGAAAATAAGGGCAGAAAAAGAGAAGGAAAAATAAATTAAAAAAAAAAAACTGTTATAAACAGGGTTGCCTGTGTTGCTCAGTAGGTAAGTGTCTGCCTTTGGCATGGGTCATGATCCCAGGGTCCTGGGATTGAGTCCCCCATCCTGCTTCTTCCTCAGCCTGCCCCTCCCCCACTTGTGCATGCGCTCTCTCTCTTTCTTTCTGACAAGGAAATAAAATCTTAAAAAAAAAGAAAACTTATAAATATAGTAAATATTAATGTAATCATATTTCATAGTGACTTTAAATGTGAATGGTCTAAATACACCAGTGGAAGACAGAGATTCTCAGGGTTGGGAAAAAAAATTTGAGAGGTTACCTAAATGGACCAATTATATAATAGGCCAAGTACTGTAATTCTCATGATGGGAAATTGCTAAGCTGAATATTGCTATACATAAGAGCAACTGAGTGAATAATTAATAACCTTCCAGAAGGGAAGTAATAGAATATATGTTTTTATTGGTTAATTTTTAAGGAATTTAAGGAGGAAGTTACAGCAATTTTTAACAATCTATCCAGAAAACGTAAGTAGAGAGAGCACCTCATAGCCATGTGTAACCAGGATTAATAAAGCCGATAATGATATTGCAGATCAGGAAATCTATAGATCAGTATTTATTATGGGCACAGGTGCACAAATTCTCAACAAAATTTTAGTAAATTGAATATAAAAATTTAAAAAAATAATTATAACCAAATGTGTTCCAGATATGTAAGGCTTGTTCAACATTGAAAATTCAATGAATATAATCTATCTTAGCAAAGAAGGAGAAAAATCATATCAATTCATATAGGACAACTTTTTCATTCATTCATGTTAAAACTCTTGGCAAATAGGCATAAGAAAACATTCTCATCTTGATAAGTAACATCTAAAATAATGTACATCTAACATTACTGTAAATGTTGATATACTGGACACTTTTCTTTTACGATTAAGGTCATGGATGTTCTCTCTTACCACTCTTAGCAGACATTATAATGAGAAGCTCAGCTATTACAATAAGATTTTTAAAAAATATTTTATTGATTTATTTATTTGAGAGAGAGAGCATGTGAGCACAGAGGGAGAGGTAGATTCCCCACTGAGCAAAGAGCAGGACATGGGACTCGATCCCAGGACACTGAGATCATGACCTGAGCCGAAGGCAGATGTTTAACCATCTGAGGCACCCAGGCGCCCCTAAGATTTTGTTTTTTAAATTTTACACATTATCAGGGTGAAATAAAACAGCCTTCATTTTCTTTTCTTTCTTTCTTTTTTTTTTTTTAAGATTTTATTTATTTAAGAGAGAGCCTGAGCAGGGGAGGAGGGCAGAGGCAGAGGGGGAAGCAGAGTCCCTGCTGAGCAGGGAGCCAGCCACAGGGCTCAGTACCCTTGGATCAAGACCCTAGCTGAAGGCAGATGCTTAAGTGACTGAGCCACCCAGGCGCCCACCTTCATTTTCATATAATAATATTGTCTACATAAAAACTACACCTAAAAAACCACCAAAAATTCCCTGACGGAATTAATAAAGAAGTATTATAAAGTAAAGCCTCTCCGAACTAAGAAGCATATAAAGCACGTTTTGAAGATACAGAGTAAATATATGAAAGTCAATTGCTTATCTGTATCCCAGCAATTAACATTTGGAATTAGTGTTAAAAAAGTAACATCAACAATGGCATTAAAAAATCAATACTTGAGTATATATCTACTAAAATATATAGGATTTGTATGCAGGAAACCAGAAAACAGTGACGAGAGAAAACCAGGAGATTAAAATAAATCCCAATTCAGGAATTCAAGCACTTATCATTGTTAATGTCAGTTCTTCCCAACTTTATAGTTTTAATGCAGTGCTGAGTGAATTTTCAGCAAGCTATTTTGAAGATATTAAAAAACTGATTCTCAGAGATATATTGGATATTCATTTTCATTTTTATATAATAGTAAAATAGAAAACTGTAAAAATATCACAGCTTGATTTCAAGATTTCTTTAATAATTATGTGACCAAGACAGTATGGTATTGGTGAAAAATAGTAAGATATTTACACCAACATAATAGTATTTGAAAGTCTAAGAATAGATTTAAGAAAATAGAGTGAAGTGATATTTGACAAAGACACAAAGGTTATTTGATGGAGAAATTTTAGATTTTTGGAGCACCTGGGTGGCTCAGTTGGTTAAGTGGCTGCCTTCTGCTCAGGTCATGATTCTAGAGTCCCAGGATCAAGTCCCACGTTGGGCTCCCTACTCAGCGGGGAGTCTGCTTCTAGCTCTGACCCTCCCCCCTTTCATGCTATCTCTCTCTCTCAAATAAATAAGTAAAATCTTTAAAAAAAAGTGTAGATTTTTGACAAATATTCCTGGAACAATGTGACATTAGTATAGAGAAATAATGAAACTAAACATAGATCTTATTATCCTTTTGACAAAAATTAACTCCAAATGGTTCATAGACTTTAATATAGAATCTAAAACTATAATATTTCTAGAAGATAAGATATGAGAAAATCTATGTAACTGTGCATTTTGTGATGAGATTTCAATACAATACCAACTGCATCATCCAGGAACAAAAAAATGTATAACTTGGATTTTATTAAAAGGAACAATTTCTGCTATATAAAGGAAAATAAAGAATGAGAATAAAAGCCTCTAAGGTGGAGAAAATGTGTATAACAGATAACTCATAATAGACTTATCAAAAATATTCAAATAACTATTTTTTTATTTGGGTATTTTTCACATATATACTAATTATAATACTAATTATATGTATCCAAAATAATGATTAAATATTTGTACACATTGTGATGAACTCAACAGTAATGAAAAGAAAACCCTGTTTTAAGGATGGATGAATGACCCTACCAGAGTACTCTCCAAAGAAGATATAGAGCTGGGAAGTAACCATTTAAAAGATGTTCAGCATCATAGGTCAATTGGGAAATGAAAATTAAAACAGCAATGTGTTCTAGCTACACACCTATGAGATTTGCTAAAATATGAGAAGACTGACTATGCCAGTGCATGGTGAGGATGTGGAGCATCATTCATTGCTGGTGGGATTGTAAAATGGTAGCGCGACTGGAAAATAATTTATTAGTTTCTTACATAACTAAGCATATTCTTGCCTTATTATACAGCAGTCAAGCTCCTAGGTATGTCCTTAACTGATTTTAAAACCTAGGGTCATACAAAACCCGCACATGAATATTTGTAGTATGTTTATTCACAAAAGGAATAGGGTGGATGTGCCCAAGATACTCTTTTTTTATAAAAGATTTTATTTATTTATTTGAGAGAGAGTGAGAAACAGCATGAGAGGGGAGAGGGTCAGAGGGAGAAGCAGGCTTCCCGCTGAGCAAGGAGCCTGACGTGGACTCCATCCCAGGACCCTGGGATCATGACCTGAGCCGAAGGCAGTTGCTCAACCAACTGAGCCACCCAGGTGCCCTGCCAAGATATTCTTTAATCGATGAATGTATAATTAAACTGTGATGTATCCATACAATGAAATACTCTTCAGTGGTAGAAAGAATGTGGTATAAAGCCTTGCAAAGACATGGATAAAGTATAAATGAATATTGCTTAGCGAAAGAACACCATCTGAAAAAGCTACTTACTATGCCATTCCATTTATGTGACATTTTTCTAAAAACAAAACTTTTACAGATTATAGATTAGTAGCTGCTAGATGCTAAAGGTGGGAGGAATTTAAGTAGATGTAGTAGAGAGTAACATTTAGAGCAGTGAAATTTTTTTGTATGATTCTTTATTGGTAGCTATCTCACAGTATGCATTTGTTAAAATGCATAGAACTTTGCCACACACAGATTGAACTTTAGGGAAATTTAAAAATCATTTAGGAAGTTAGTTCATCCCATGTTGGATTGGACACTATGAGAAAATAAATGTTTTACATATACATTTTGTAATCTTACTAAGTGGGACTGGTGAAAACTGTGTTAATCTGTTACTTTGGAACTGAATGTAAATTCTAGGACTAAAGGTAAAAGGAACTATACCTAAGCACTGTGTTCTAGTTGGTAATTTTTCCCATGGGGTTTTGGATCAACAATGCAGAAATCGTTATACTTGTAAATGAGAATTGAAGAATTAAATAATGGGATTATACACAGTAAGAGCCAGGTTTTTCACAGTGGTTGCAGATCAGGAAGGAACAGAAAGCTAGGATGATCTATACCTCATTGCATTAGAGATGGTGACATCATTATGGATTTGTTTAGCTTAATTAATATGGATATAGATGGATACATATAATAATTATAGTATACATGGGTTAGTATACACATACCTTTTTCCTAGCTCTGCCCACTGATAGGGCCTAGAAGCAAGCATAACTCTGTAGGAATAAACACATCCATTTCCCAGCTTTTCTTTTCTGATACTCTCCAATAATGGAAGAGAAATCTTTGAATCGGTGGTTGAGTATAGTGCTTTGCAATATATGAATACTGGAGCACCTTATACTGAAAAAGAGTAAGGAAGGTCTCCCAATACATTTGGTCAATATATGTTAATATGATACTGGATCTTACTGAAAGAATTCCCAATGTTGAAATCTAGAATAATTTGAGTAACAAAATGTTAGATAAAAATTTAAAATGAGTGTTGGATTTTAATCTCAAATATAAACAAATGTCCATGAGCACATAATGTTAGAAATGATTTAATTAGAAAATAATTGGGGAGAATCATTGAATCTGCCATCCAGATAATTTATATAGATTTTCCCTGTTCAATGAGTTGGAACATAAATCCTTATTCCTTAAGTGAGAGATGTACATGTAACTTTCTGCCAAAATATACTACAAATAGTGGTGTTAAACAGTCACCATATACTATCCAAAATCTGGACTTTATATATAATAATGTATCAGTATTTGTTCATTAATATGACAAATTCACTCTACTACTGTATAATGTTAAAAATAGGGGAAATTAGGTAGCAGGTATATGGGAAATCTGTAATACCTTGCACATTTTCTGTAAATCAAATTATATTCTAAATAAAAATTTACTTACTAAATGAATAAGTAAATGCCTAGAAAAAATATCAATGTTTTTCATTAAGATGTTTGATTTAATTGTTATCAGTTGTATAGAAACATTTTTCTTGTGTTTGTTTGTGATCTGACATTTGCCTTTCCTGCTCCTTGCTTTCTTTGTTTTATTGTTAAATACAGGATCTTTTGCTGTTTCCTTATTTTTATTACTCAACTTTAAATTAAGGTATTTTTTATAGTTATTTGAACGTAATTTTTGTGGACAGTTGTTAAGGTTGGGTTTCTGAGGAAGCAGAAATTTCTATTTCATAGTGATGTTCCTCATAACAAGTTTGAGAGATAATTTTAGCTCTTATATCTCCACAGAGGTTAGCGGATTCTACGGCTGTTCATAATTCCAACAATGTCCTCAACTCAATATGATGGGGAAATTGCATCCTGCCCTGGCGGCTTGCCTGTTTCCTTGCCCAACTCACCTCTCATATTGTTACTTGGACTCACATGGTCTATCAGAATAAATATATGTCCCCATACTAAATTGGGCCAGCTTACTAATTTGCTCTCAAATTAATACAATTGCAATTTGGAATTTAGGGGATGTAAACATGCAGTTTTAAGTTCAAGTGTAAGAAAACACATGCAGAAATGACCAAGGAAATTTTGGAAAAAGAACACTTATGAGAAATGTGTCATATCAGATACTTAATAATGTAGTAAACATTCATTAACTAAAATATTGTGATACTGACTTAAGAATGGACAGGGAGATTAGGGAAATAGAAGACAGACTCATGAAGTGTAATTTTTAGATGAATTTTAATTCAGGGAAATGAGACATCTCAACTTGAATACTTCATTGTTTCCCATTGAGTCATCCAATGTCCACTTTTATGCCCTCTAAATATTTTCTCCACCATGAAATATTACAGTGATGTAAAAATCACAGACATGATCTTATAATTTTCCTGGTTAACACTTAAGGCAAGCAGTGCCCAGATCTCGGTTTCTAAATACCAACATTCCTGTGAAGTATTGAGGCTCCTTGTAGAAATGAATGATTCTGGGGATGGAGCAGAGAGACTCACAAAGAAAAATTATGGATATGTCTAAAGTGTATGTGAGCTAACCTGAAAATTTTACCTATGGTCCATACTGGAATATTTTGAGCAACAAAATAAACAACATGGTCTTGGATTATAATTTTAAGCATAATATAAAAATATATGACTCTGTACTGACATAAAGAAAATATTTAGGAAATAAATGAGGAAGAAGAGACAAATCTTTTTTACAGGCCCCCATATAAATATTATCTGTAGATACTTTCTTTTGCATGAGGTTGAACTGAACTTCCCTGAATATGGGCTGGATTTAGTGACTCTTTCCGGAAGATCATAGTACGGAAAGGGCAAAGTGGTAATTTTATTTTATTTTATTTTATTTTTTATTTTTAATAATTATCTTTTGACATGGAGATTTTTTGTTAAAAATTTTATTTATTTATGTGACAGAGAGAGGACGCCTGAGCAGGGGGGAGAAGCAGAGGGAGAAGCAGGCTTCCCGCCGAGCAGGGAACCTGATGCTGATGCAGGGCTCGTGACCTGAGGATCATGACCCTGGGATCATGACCTGAGCTGAAGGCAGACGCTTAACCGACTGCACCACCCAGGTGCCCTAAAATGGTAATTTTAAATGGGAACCATTACCTTAGTCCTCAGTGAAGGTTATCATCACTAGGGATAAGTCATATGAATATTATGTATCTCTTGATATGGTAGTATAAGGTACTCTCCAAATACCATATATACCATCAAATCCTGAGTTGGACTATTTGAACATATCTGAACCGTGTACCTCAAAAATGTAAAGTTCAAGAAGACTAAGAAAGAGAAAACTGAAGGGCACTTAGGAAGAGTTAAGGCAACTAAGTACAATGTGGTACCTTAGATGGGATACTGGGACAGAAAAGGTTATTAATAGAATAACTCATGAAATTCAAATAAAGCTTGGTGTTTCTGTAATACTAATATACCAACATTGTCTTCTAAATTTTTAGAGATGTACTGCAGCAATGTAAGATCATCATCTTTTATAACAGCGTGAAATGTTTATAGGGTATCTTTGTATTCTTTTTGTAGCTTTTCTATTAATGTGTGTATATTGAGAAACTAGATGCTTTCCCTGTAAGTCTGGAAAGAAGATATGCATGTTCCCTCCTTTCAGTCTTGTTTCATTCACATCATACTGCAAGACCTAAGTAATCCAATAATAAAAGGGCATCAAAATACACACTTTGTGAACGATGAAATAAAACTCTTGGTTCTTGATGATATGATTGCATATGAAATCTCAAAGAAGCAGGAACAACCAAAGATACCTGGGACCAATAAAAAAGTATAAGCAAGGTTGTAGGTACACAGGAAATGTCTAAAAGTCGATCTGAGTTTTTCCGTATGTCAGAAATGAACAGATGGAATTTGAAATTAAAAACACAATACTATTTACATTAGCAAATCAAAAAGAAATACTTAGGTATAAATCAACAGAATTTATAGGATCTTTGAGAGGAAATCTGTAAAACCCTGCTGAATGATATCATACTACATCTAAATAAATCCAGAGATATTCGATATCCACAAATCGAAAAGTGAATAGTATTAAGATTTCAATTCTTCTCAACCTGATCTCTAGATTCAATGTAGCCTCAATCTAAATTCTTTCCAGTTATTTTGGGGATATCAACAATCTGATTTTACAGTTTATATGGAAAATAAAAGACCTAGAATAGCCAACACGATATTGAAGATTGGCAAATAAAGGAATGAATTAGAGTGTGAAGTTCAAGAATGGACCCATCCAAATAAAGTCAAGTGATCCCTAAGAAAAGAGCAAAGCCTTTACAGTGTTGTAAGGATAATCTTTTGACTAATTTTATTGGAAAAATTGGAAATCTGCATGGCATTAAAAAAATGTTGACACAGACCTTACACTTAAAAAAAATTAACTCGGAATGGATTATAGACTTTAATGTAAAATGGAAATCTATGAATTTTCTAGAAGATGGCACAGGAGGAATATTATATGCCCTTAAGTTTGGCAGTGAATTTTAGGTGCAACACCAAAATCAAAATATATCTAAGGAAAAAGTGGCACAGTGGACTTTATGAAAGTTTACTTATGTTTTGTGAAAGATTAAGTGAATGAAAACAAAAAATAATTTCTGAGGAAAAATATCTAGAAAGTATATATCTACTAAAGGACTTGTATCCAAAATATAAGAGGACTCCTTAAAACTCAAGAATGAGAAATCAAATAACCTAGGGGGAAATTGGAAGTCATTCTCAACAGATATTTCACCAAAGAAAATATCTAGGAACTAAAAGCTCATGAAATGAGGGTCATTATCAGATATAATTCGGGTATAGCAAATGAAAGTAACAATGTGAAACCATTACATCATTGTTAGAATGGCAAATATACAAAAATTGATAATTCCAAATGTTGTGCTAAGCAACAGGAACTGTCATTACTGGTCAGAATGCAACATGTCCAGCCACATAGGAAGTAAATTTCTCGGTTTCATACAAACTACAAACAATCTGACCATATGATCTGTCATTTGCACTTTTAGATGTTTACCCTATTTACCTTACGTCCATACCTTATAACTTATGTCCATACAAAAACCTGCATGTCAATATTCATAGAAGTTTTATTCATTATTGGCAAAAAGTAAAAGCAATCCAGATATCCCTCAGTACGTGAATGGATAAATGAACAATGGTATATTCATAAGGTGGAATATTATGCAGTGATAAAAAGAAATGACCCATTAAGCCACAAAAAGGTGTGGGTGGATCTTAAATGCATATTACTGAGTCAAAGAAGTAATCGTGAAAAGGTGACATATATGTTGTATGATTCCAACTAATCTAATGTTCTGGAAAAGGCAAAACTACAGAGATCAAAAGGAGGGGGGAGAGGTTTGATTAGATACAGCACAGAAGACTTTTGGGGGTGCTGAAATTAACCTGTAAGATATTGAAATGGTATACAATTGATTTATGCTTTTGTCAAAACTCCTAGAACTGTAGAACATAATGAGAGAAATTTAATGTAAATGTAAATTATATTCTTAGTTTTTTTATTAAAGATTTTTATTTATTTATTTATTTGAGACAGAGAGATAAAGAGAGAGAGAGCATGAGCAGGGGGAGGTGCAGAGGGAGAGGGAGAAACAGGCTCTCTGCTGAGCAGGGAGCCCGATGTGGGACTCGATCCCAGGACCCTGGGATCATGATCCGAGCCGAAGGCAGACGCTTAACGACTAAGCCACCGAAGTGCCCCAAATTATATTCTTAGTTAATAATAATCTATAAATAGGGGCGCCTGGGTGGCTCAGTCGTTAAGCGTCTGCCTTCGGCTCGGGTCATGATCCCAGGGTCCTGGGATCGAGCCCCGCATCGGGCTCCCTGCTCAGCGGGAAGCCTGCCTCTCTCTCTCTCCTACTCCTGCTGCTTCTGTTCCCTCTCTTGCTGTGTGTCTGTCAAATAAATAATAAATAAAATCTTTAAAAAAATAATCTATAAATATTGGTCCATTGTTATAGTAAATATAACACATTAATGTAAGATGTAAGTAGTGTGGGGAATTGTGGGTTATAATAAATGAGAACTCTGTATTATCTACTTATTTATTTTGTAGTATAGTTTAAAAACTCTATGGCTGTTTATAGGAAAAACACAAGATTGTTGAGGCTTAGTGATGTTACAGTTTTTCTCTTTGTGATGGAGGAAGATAAACTTTCTCGTGTGACTGTTTTGTCTAGAAAATCATGGCAGAACATCAAATATCATCATTGAAATGTGAGAGCAGAGTTGATTTTGTGATGGAATCAATAACAGAGAAAATGTTTATTTTTCATGTATATTGGAGTCCAGATCTTGATAGATTTCCCATCTTATTTGACTATTTCAGTGTTCTAAATATTTTCTGTATTTGGATGTGGGCTGTGATAGTACATGATCCTGATTAACGACATGGCAAATTGTGAGTTTCAAGTCCACTGATTTTTTTTAAGATTTATTATATATATATATATATATATATAGAGAGAGAGAGAGAGAGAGAGAGAGAGAGAGCAAGAGAAGAAAGAGCAAGAGTGACCGGGCGGGGGGCGGGGGGTTGGGAGAGAATCTATCAAGCAGACTCCCCACTAAGTGCGGAGCCTGATGCAGCCTCCATCCCATGACTTGAGCCAAAACCAAGAGTTGGATGCTTAAGGAACTGAGCAATCCAGGCGCCCCTCACTTGGTCTGATTTTTGTCCTAGATATTTTTTATCATTCGTTTCTCTCTGGCTTCATGTTTCCTCTGTGCAATGAGGTAGTTAGGCTATAAGATCTTCAGGAGCTTTTCTAATCGTAATTTTCTCAGGTTTTAAAATTGATAGTCAACTTTAATACTTTAATGTCTGTAAAGTAATTCTTTCTGGTCTCCGAGGGAAGTACCTAATAAACATAAAAGGGACAATTACATATTTGTGGTTATTTATGTAAGATTTCCTGGTAATATAAATACACTTAATTAAATTGTTTTTCTAAAAGCTTTAATGTGAACTTGACTAACTAGGACCCTGAATCACCTCTTATTTTGACTTTGCCTTTAGTTTCAGCAGACATAAAATGACACGAAATAAGAATTGGAGAGCCGCAGTGAAAATAAAAACATATTGTATCTTGCAGGCAGGTTCATGTTTATTACAAAACATCATATTATCTCTGTTTCTACATGTAATCCTGGGTAATGGACAACATGGCTTCCAAGTGATCCTGAAATTTAGAAAAGACTTTGAAATTTAACAGTTATGTTCACTTGATTCCAGCTCAAAGAACATTTAAAGTAGATTTTCAGCATCTAATATTAAAGGAATAGGTTGTATATTTAAAATGACATTCCGTACTACCTGAAGTTACCTAGGAATTTTTTATCATAATGTTTATCCAAACATTTGAATCTCTTCAGTGAACCCTTTAGAGCTCTTCTTGTCGTGAATCAGTTGAGTCCTCTTATTCCAGTTTGACATGAGGTTACATTAAAATTTCTCAGGTATGTCACTTCTATACTATGTCGCAGTATATGCCCAAGGGCAAAAAGATGCATATTTGTGTTTATTCATTTTAATGACATGTATTTTGCATTTACTAGCATTATTTCGGTAAACTGGTTATATACATTTCAAGGAGTCTTTTTATCCCTTGTGCTCCTTCTTTTAAAGATAAGTTCATAAATGGGCAGCTTAGAAATGTCAAGGTGCTTCATAATAGTATCTCCTGATTTCATTTTCTAAAATTGATTTCTGCCTGTAATTTTGGTATGTGTAATCATGAAAGTAAAAAATTGAATTCAAAACTAGATTCTCTAGCTAATGAATTGGAGCCATCTTTTTTTTTTTTTTTTTTTTTTTTTAAATTTTATCTATTTATTCATGAGAGACAGAGAGAGAGAGAGAGAGAGGCAGAGGGAGAAGCAGGCTCCCAAGGAGCAGGGAGCCTGATGCGGGACTCGATCCCAGGACCCTGGGATCATGACCCGAGCCGAAGGCAGACGCTTAACCACCTGAGCCACCCAGGCGCCCGAATTGGAGCCATCTTTAACATATCACTGCTGACCTTGAGTGTGATCATGTGGGGACATTTTTTTTATAGAGTAAGAGACTCAGTAATTCAGTTACCTTGTGATAAAATTCTGCTCTGAGAAACAGAAATTGCCTACCACTCTCAAATTCTGCCAATGTTACCATGTTCAAGACTGTTCATCTTCTGGGACAGACTTGAAACCAGTTTGAGTTATTTTTCCCATTTAGGTAGGAACATGTTATTAATTGTTCATGATGTTAATGATCTGTGGTTTATTTTTTTTTAAAGATTTTATTTATTTATTTGAGAGAGAGAGAATGAGAGTTAGAGAGCACGAGAGGGAAGAGGGTCAGAGGGGGAAGCAGACTCCCTGCTGAGCAGGGAGCCAGACATGGGACTCGATCCCGAGACTCCAGGATCATGACCTGAGCCAAAGGCAGTCGCTTAGCCAACTGAGCCACCCAGGCGCCCCAATGATCTGTGTTTTTTTCAACACACATTTATTGGTCGTCACGTGAAGGAAACAGATTACCTGTTCTAAAGATAGCTGCACTCTTACTGGAGTTCTGTTGCCAGCTTTCTCTTTGATTTGGAGACTAAGTCAATAGAATATTAATGCTTCCCTTAAACCCATCTTTGGCTACTTAAGTATTCAAAGCACATTTTTACTTTTGGTGAATTAGTGGAAATATCTTCAGGTATGATGCATATTGGAGAGCAAAAATCACCTGGGATCACATCCCTTTGTTAATTACTTACTTGTGGGGCCCGGACTAGTGTGAGTTGAGTGAGGTTCCTGGGTACATAATTTAAATGAGGGCTCATTCTCATGGCTGTGACTCCTTGAGTATTATGCCTATTCCTGGTTCTCTACTATAGCTAAACATCTATAAAAATGATAAAATGGATTTGGGCTTAATGTCAACTATGGGTTACTAAAATGTTTTGAAGTACTGTGGTAATTTACCATCCTATAAAAATTTAAAGCAATTTGAGGGACGCCTGGGTGGCTCAGTCGGTGAAGCGTCTGCCTTCGGCTCAGGTCATGATCCCAGGGTCCTGGGATCGAGCCCCGCATCGGGCTCCCTGCTCAGCGGGGAGTCTGCTTCTCCCTCCCCCTCTGCCCCTTGCCTGTCTGCCACTCATGCTCACTGTCTCAAATAAATAAATACAATCTTAAAAAATTTTTTTAAATAAATAAAAATTTAACGCAATCTGAAAAAACAAACAGTGAAGCAAAATCTTTGTTGCATGACTCTGCAGCCAGACATGCGTGTTTTTGAATACTAATAGAATTAAGGAATATCAGTACCTAAGAATTTTGTTTAAATGAAAAGGAAACTCAATCATGCTCACACTTTAGATTGAGTCCCTCACTTTTTTAATCTGTTGTATACATGGAAATTAGCATTCTGCTATATTAATTGCTTCTTCTAAAATCAGCAGCTTCTCCTGCTTTAAAACTCATGTCATTCTATTCCCCAGTATCCAAAATGTGTGTGCCAGAGGTTTCCATGGCTTATATATTATGAAAATAAAATTCAAATATATATTTATATAAAATGTATATTAAATATAGAAATATATTAATTATATTGGCAATAAATATATTATATAATTATATTTAAGAGTAAGTATAAATATAATTATATTTATATTAAATATATTCATAATTATGTATAAGCATTAAGATGTAATAGTCTAATAAGCATAATTTATGTTTGTTTATTTTTAATGAATTGATATGTACAAAGCATTTATTTCTGTATTTTCTAAAGTAACTTCTACCCCCAATGTTGGGTTCAAACTCAAGATCAAGAGTTATGTTTTGTTTGTTTGTTTTTCTTTTTTTAATAATGATTTTATTTATTTATTTGAGAGAGAAGGGGAGACAGAGTGAGCGGGTGGGGGGCAGAGGGAGAGGGAGAAGCAGACTCCCCTGTGAGCAGGTAGCCTGATGCGGACTCGTTCCCAGGACCCCGGCACCATGACCCCAGCCAAAGGTAGATGCTCAACAGGCAGACGCTCAACCAACTGAGCCACCCAGGTGTCCCTATTTATTTTGTTTTTTTTTTTAATTATTTTTTTATTAAAGATTTTTATTTATTTATTTGAGAGAGAGAGAACATGAGAGAGGGGAGGGTCAGAGGGAGAAGCAGACTCCCTGCTGAGCAGGGAGCCCGATGCAGGACTCGATCCCGGGACTCCAGGATCATGACCTGAGCCGAAGGCGGTCGATTAGCCAACTGAGCCACCCAGGCGCCCTATTTTGTTTTCTTCAATTTTATTTATTTGAGAGAGAGAGAGAGAGCATGGACAAGGTGCAAGTGGGGGAAGGGCATAGAGAGAGAATCTTTAAGTAGACTCCCCACTGAGCAAGGGAGCCCAATGCCTGGCTCCATCTCAAAATCCATGAGGTCATGACCTGAGCGGAAACCAAGAGTCCAACGCTTAACCAAGTGAGCCACCCAGACCTTCCAAGAATTTCATGTTCTATTGTCTTAACCACCCACATACCCTTATATTTCTATATTTATAGATACAATTACATAATAGTAATTGATTAGTTGGAGTTTTTCACATGTATCCATGTTTACTTTTTTTTTTTTAAGTAATCTCTGTGCCCAATATGGGGCTCGAACTCAGGACCTCTAAATCAAGAGTCCATTGTTCTACCAACTGAGCCATACAGGTGCCCCCCAGTTGTATGTATATGTCATTTTTTTTTAAGATTTTATTTATTTATTTGAGAGAGAGAGAATGAGAGAGAGCACGAGAGGGAAGAGGGTCAGAGGGAGAAGCAGACTCCCCGCTGAGCAGGGAGCCCGATGTGGGACTTGATCCCGGGACTCCAGGATCATGACCTGAGCCGAAGGCAGTTGCCCAACCAACTGAGCCACCCAGGTGCCCTGTTATGTCATTTTTAACAGCCCCTCTGCAAATTGATTTTTTTCCTCCTCAAGATTACTTTCAACTTTTATTATTCAGGTGAAGGAGAAGACCTTTTGTAATGGGGCTTACATAGCAATAATAGGTTTCATGGAGCAATCTGTCTTTCATCTTTCCTGATGGTCTATTAGAAGGCAGGTTTCTCTGCTAGCAATGGAAAAACACTTGGCATTATTTTTTTCTGAAATAAACATGTTCATTAATTTCGATTGGAATCAAAGAGGAAATAGCATGTTTCACAATTTCCATTGTCAGGTTAAGAGTGGTCATCACTGATTGGTGTTACATATTCTTGTATTTTATATATTTTTGCTATAAAAAACTGTACATAGGATTTGAAGCTCAATGATGCTATTGATTTCATACCACTCGCTAGTTTACTGCTCTAATTTTGGTTACCTCTGTGTCTTTGTAGGAATTACAATATTTTATACTTTCTGATTGTAATGCAATATGTTTTTGCAAGGATGGCAAATTGCAGTAGCGTGTGTTATTGATTTTAGTTAATGAGAAACTTGTTACTCTCTTTTTTTAATAGCCTATCACCCGGATTTTATAACTATAGGCCTATGCGTTTTATGAAGATTCTCTGTACTTTGAGGGATTGGGGATGTATATAATGTCACAGTGAAAATACTGAAGCCAGTCTATCAATATTGTCCTAAGGTCTGTGCTTATAAATTGATCAGGGCTGGCAGTAATAACTGAGAAAACAGACTCTATGTGATGAATAAGCAATTCCCCAACAGGTTCTGTTTTACTATTTGTTAGCTTTTGCAATTTATAAGTATGTAATGAGCAATAAGTGGTACTTATTTAATTATACCACAGTATCCATCTCGTTTACCCCAAGTAAGTGGGGAAAAGAAACATAATGAGAACGTGACTTTCCCTAGGTGAGACCTCTACATCAGTGCTTCTAAAAATGTAGTTTGTGGACCATATTTGTCAGCAGAGTACAGGGGAGTTTGCTTTCCTAATTGGGAGTTGTGTCCAGTGCCATGTAAAAAGATACTTGTTAAGTTACCAAAGTTTCTTTTTGGTATTATTCTCTTCCTACTCTTGGCCGTCCTTTTACTTTTTCATGTGCCCAGTGCCCTTGACCTCAATTGTCCTAAGGTCCTCTCTGTTTTCATGCAATGCTCTATGTTTTGGGTAGATTGAATCCATCCCCTCTGCACTGCTCCTACTCCATAATTTCATCATCAAAACCTTCTTCTTTGGTATTCTATGGTCTGTAAGTCAACTAGGAAAGCTTGTGTCCTGAGAGAACATGGACCATGGTTTGTGGAGGGTTAAAAGCATTTCTCACTCTTCCTCTAATATATTACTGTAGATCAGCCTTTTGGCCCAGCAGTATATGTCAGTATATGTCTGTCTAAGAAAGGGTTAGATAATGTCTTTATTGTCCCATGACTATTTTTCGTGTTGTAAATTAATGAGAGGCTTATGATGCATACCCAGGGCAGGTGACATGAGAGTACTAAGGATATAAAAAATATTTATCCCAATATAACTCTATCCATCCTCCACCATAAATAATTACAAAGTTGTTTGATTTCAGAGTTGATTATGGCATGATGATTTTTCTAGACTAGAATTAAAAGAGGCTTGGGATTGCCAATGGATGTGGGGTTTCCTTTTGGGAGAACAAACATGTTTTAACATTAGACTGTGGTTCCCGATTGTTCAACCCTGTTGATATACTAAATACCATCGGATTGTACACTTTAAATGGGCAGATTGTATGGTGCATGAATTAAATCTTAGTAAAGCTGTTTCAAAGTATGTCTTTTGACTAGATAGTAGGACTAGCGATGATAAAGAGGCTGTAGATTATACTGCAAAATCAAGTTAAGGTGTGGAGTCAGACTGGTCTGTATTTGAATTTTAGATGTAGTACTTACTAACTGAATGATTCTAGAGAAGTTACAGAAATTCTCTGAGCCTTACTTCACTCACCTGTGAAAGGAGGCTAATATTTTCTCATGGCCATTTTGAGGTGTTTAACAAGATGCCTGGCAACATTGTTATTATGTTGATGTATTCATTTCCAAGTGTGTCTCTCCTCATTTTTCGAAAGGTAACCCAACCTAGTTATGTCTCTTCTCATTGCGGAGATAGAAAAAGATGAAGTGAATCACAGAACCAGATAAAATACACAAACCTTCCTGCAATTTTTTTTTATTTACCATCTGTAACATAATACTATTAATTACCTCATAGAGGTGGTGTGAGGATTAATTTAAATTTCCCCAGTACAGTGACTTACACGTTGCTTGGCACATAGCTTGTACTCAGTAAATGCCAATTTAGTTCCCTCATCATCCCTGACCCATGATTCATTTTCTAGTTCCTAGTTTTGCATTAAACAAGGCTCTTAGATGGAAAAATATTGAAGCTAACTTCGGAAAAGTATTCTATACCAGACACATTTATTCAGTCATTAATTTGTTTCTTCTTTTGGTAAATACTAATACAACTGGTGAATAAAATAAACATAGCTACTTTTGTGTCGAACTTCTAAAATCTTTGGAGAGGTCCCTGGATGATAGAAGAGTGATATGTTCTGGAATGCACACCCAGTGAAAGAAACACATTTCCTCGCAGCTGAAATCCATGTTCCAGAGAGCAGGAAAAGATGTTCTCTGTCCATGTCATTCCTCAGTAAGGGGTCAGTCCTTATCAACATTAGAATGCAGTCTTTATGTCTCACCATTTTTTCAGGAGTTCCAGAGTCTGGCTGTGCTTATAAGGAATAGTTGCAACTGACTGAATGTTCCCTGGGACTGCCTTGACAGAGAAATATGAATTGTTTAGAAAATAATAATGATGGAATTGGCCTTTGGAGTTTAGGATATGGTAAAATGAATTCTGTTATTTGTACACCTAAAGTGTGCAGAATCAGTGTTATTCTCCCAGGAGGCTAATCAATATCTTTTCCTCATGTTTCAAATTGAGCTCTACTGAAACAGACCTGAAAGGGGAACAATGTTTTAACATTATTTTCCTATCTCTGGCCATAACAGCCAGTCCAGGGGAAATGTTTATATTTCTGGCCTGACTCTGTGGTGGATCTTGTGGAATGAATTGGGAAACGATATAGCTGCACCTTCCATCGAGATAATATACTTAAGTATATCCTATAATTAAGTCTCTGTTATCATGACAGTAATGTATATGACTGAATTCTAATTGGAAGGATAGAATATGTCCTTGTATAAAAACTTAGAGAGGCTACTTAGGTCTTTTTGGTGTCTCCTATCTATTGCAAAATTTGTTGGAGAGTTCCATTATACATTATATGTGAATGTGTTTTGAAAATTACATACAAGTAAAGTAATAGTCTGTACCAAAATAACAGGTAATTGGACAAAACAAATGGTTTTTACTACTTATTTTTGCCGTGGCCTATTTTTCAGAGTTCCGGCCTCCCTCACATGCCCTTGATGACCTCTTTGTTTCTTTCCTGTTTTCTAAATTTATATATTTAGTTACGTGAGGGTGTATCGCAAACAAAACTAAACAATATGAAAACAAAAAGCACATGTGTTATCAATCTACTAATTGGTCACCATTTGTCCTTAACATTTCCATAACTTGAAATTAACAGATGTCAGAGTAGTATCTAGAGGGAATGGCTTGAGGTGTAACATCTGATAAGTTCAACTTGAAATGGAGGTGGAACTATGGGCAATATACGGTGGTAGAGTAATGTGATTTTAGAATCGAAACTTCTTTATCACATTCTGAGAAAAGAGTTATTATAACTATTTAAGAGAATTTTTTTTCATTAACATCTAGGTGTATTAAAATTGAGAATAATTTTTGGTTCTTCAAACAAAATTTTGTTTTAGAATTTATGTAGGTGAAAGGAAGATATACTGGTCATGCATGTATTTGGGCATCAGATTTGAAATTACTTTGTATCACTTATGATCATATTGTATGACAAGAGTGTAAAATGGCTTATTTTTGAAAATGTTATTGGTGATAAAAGTATAAGCTCTAACATGTTTAATGTTACATAGAGAAAAAAGACTTGCTATAATTGGACTTAACTTGAACTAAATTACACACTTGCCGGGGGATCTAATGAGTGATTCCAAAGTGTGGTAAAATATTGGTCTCAACTCTTGTGTGGAAACTCAACCTTCTATGTATTGCCCCAAATTCCTAGAGATTATGTCAGCCTGCATTGTAGAGCAACCTGCCAGTGGTTAATACTGTTTCGGTTTCATTTTTCTGTGTTTGTATTTTTTGGTTTTGTTTGTCTGTTTTTACCTATCCTCCTTTCTGAAACATGTGACCAATTTTATTTCTTTATTTGGTTTTCCCTTTGTCTTATAACTTTATTTTGCCACCTTTTTGAACACTGCACTTTTATTTGGATGGTGGTTGTTACATATCCAAGCCTATTAACTTAGTGTTTGTGCATTGGAATAAACTTCTTCCGTGTAAATTGTATCACATGGACCAGGAAAAAATTGAAAAAATTTCTTTCTTGAATGGAAGAAAGTTACAGTACGTTGACAAACTGTATGTGATTTTGCACATACTTGCAAAGATTGCTTTTTGCAATTCAGAATACCCGGTGCTATTAAATTTGTGTGTGTTAAAGGAAAGCCATTTTCCTGAGATGAGATGTTTCACATTCAATTATATCAAAATTCTTCATCTATGACTCTTGATTTTTGACTTCACCATTTGTGCATCTATTGAATTTTAGGCAGTGTGCAACAGAAATGTTGTTTTCAAGTTTTGGTAAGCAATGCAGGAGAAGGGAAGTATAAGGAAACAAAAACTAGTTATAAATGTTTTAGGTTTTTTGAGCAAATATTGCTCCTAGAACTAGGAGACTGGTATGGTAAGTTGAGTATTTCTCGTTCTCGGATTTTTATATGTCACCTGCTACTACCAGTCTGAGTGAGACTAAATGTGAGAATATAAAACAGAAAAAGCAGCTGTGCTTTAGAGTACCCTTTTTGTGCCATTAATTGTAAGATTCTTGTTCACCTTAAACTAAAGACCAGTAATTCTATATGGTTTACGCAATATAAAGATTGTAATCATAGCTGTCTGTTTTGTTCACAAATAGGCATACGCACAGCATGTAGAGGGTATCAAAGTCCAGTGCTGATACAGAGTGATTTTTATCTCCAATATTTTGGAAAGAATGTGAAGACCTATCTGCTTTGTCTTCGTAGCCGGAGCCATGTAGACAGAAGCATCATTAGTTAATACAGGTAAGTGTATTTTTTTTAGGACGAAAGTGGGGCATTAGTTTGAAAATATCGTGATGTGGGAATCATTTTTCAACTCATAGCTAAACTAAATTCTTAAAAAAATGTATGAAGCAAATGTCTTTTTTACAAATGTTAAAATAACGCTGACACTACTTTGTTTGGTTTTTAATACCATTAATATGGTTCTTCTAAAAAGTAAAATATATAGGTAGAAGGACAGACTTAGAAATATATTTGACAGGGCACCTGGGTGGCTCAGTCGTTAAGCATCTGCCTTCGGCTCAGGTCATGATCCCAGGGTCCTGGGATCGAGCCCCGCATCGGGCTCCCTGCTCCGTGGGAAGCCTGCTTCTCCCTCTCCCACTCCCCCTGCTTGTGTTCCCTCTCTCGCTGTGTCTCTCTGTCAGATAAATAAATAAAATCTTTCTTAAAAAAAAAAGGAATATACTTGACATATCATCAATGTAAAAAGTAAGTCAACAAGCTAGATCTATAGCACAATCCAACTGTGTACCCTCTACACATACAAAAATATGTAAATATATTTTCATAAACTGTTTATGAGCCAAACTGGTAATCTCTCGCTATAAAAAAAGTCAGTTTTAATTTTATTGGTGTAAAACTCATTTAATCTATTGGTCAACATTGTTCATTCGCACGGTACGCACCTGACCTTCTCACATGTGTTTGTAGTCAATGGTGACTGAAATTAGACTCATTTGAAGGCATGTCTTGGTCTTTGAAATCCAGTATGGTGTAATTATATGCCTGGGAGTTAATCTTGACTCAGTTGGGATTGTTAAATATAGCACATACATATGGCAATTCTGAGTGTTGAGCTTCTCCAAAGGGCTGGGAACTGAAATGGAGTTTCACAGGAGTAAACATATGAAATCCATGTGGAAGTCCTACATCTTTTGAACTGGATTCAAAAATCATGTACCCTCACTTTTGTTACATTGTATAGGTTAAAAGCAAGTCATAGGACCAACATAGATTCAAAGAGTGGGGTTTACACAAGGGTTGTGAATACTGAGAAGATATGGTTTGTTGATGGGAGCATCTTTGCAGACTAGCTACCACATATGTATATAGAAAATATCTGGAAGTATTTATCCTATCATTTAGCACTGTTTGCTTCTTGAGATGTGGGGAATAACAGAGTAGAAAAGTGAAGTTGGAGACTGTTACCTCTTGATAGAGTTAAAAAAAGTGTCTGTTGGGGCGCCTGGGTTGCTCAATCATTAAGCATCTGCCTTCGGCTTGGGTCATGATTCCAGGGTCCTGGGATCGAGCCCCATGTTGGGCTCCCAGCTCAGCCTGCTTCTCCCTCTCCCTCTGCCTCTCCACCCTGCTCATGCTCACTCACGCTCTGTCAAATAAATAAATAAAATCTTTCAAAAAAAAAAGTGTCTGTTATGAAAAGAAAGTATCAAGGATTTTACCTTATCTTTTTCTTGAAAGATTTTATTTATTTGAGAGAGAGCACAAATGGGAGGGCGGAGTAGGCTCTCTGCTGAGCAGGGAGCCCAAAACAGAGCTCGATCCCAGGACCCTAGGATCATGACCTGAGCCGAAGGCAGACGCTTCACTAACTGAGCCACCCAGGCGCCCCAATTTTACCTTATCTTTTATGTATTCCTAACGTGTAGTTAAAATGAAATATAAAAGGAAATGCAGAATTCCATTAATTTTTTAAAAATTATTTCAAACTATTAGTAAATAAGCAATTCCTAAATTATTTAAAAACTTCTGAGAGCTAATGATGGAAAATTTCCCAATTGTTTTTTTTATCCATATTCCTGATACCAAATCCTGGCTAGCTAATGCTCTTCCTGTCTTTCTGACTCTTACACACACACACAATTACATTTCACTTAGTTTGGGGCGCCTGGGTGACTCAGTCGGTAAGTGTCTGCCTTCGGCTCAGGTCATGGTCCCAGGGTCCTGGGATCGAGCCCCGCATCGGGCTCCCTGCTCCGCGGGAAGTCTGCTTCTCCCTCTCCCGCTCCCCCTGCTTGTGTTCCCTCTCTTGCTGTGTCTCTCTCTGTCAAATAAGTAAATAAAATCTTTAAAAAAAATTTTTTTCACTTAGTTTATCTCACCCATTCTGAAATACAGATGCGCGATGATGCAGTATAATTCAGTGCAGAAAAGCAAGGACAGGGCCATGTTAGAAAAGTTGTTAACCTGTTTCATAATATTAATATGTTAAAAGGAATGAAGCCACCTTTTTTTCAATGAATATTAAAAATAAAGCATTAGTTTTTGTTTAAAAGTCAACAAAATAAAAAGTTTTCTGTAAAAATATAGCTATAGATTTCTAACAAGACCAAAAATGTATGAGTTGCAAAATAAATCAGTGTAAAGCAATGTTCCTCAGAATGTTTTCTATGGATTGCCTGCCCTTTTAAATAGAGTTCTCTAATATTGCTATGTCTACCCCTTTTTTTAATTTAAATTTAAATTTTAATTCCAATTAGTTAACGTACAGTGTTATATTAGTTTTAGGTGTATAATATAGTGATTCAACAATTCCGTACTTCGCTGGGTGCTCATCAGGACAAGCGTAGTCCTTAATCCCCATCATGTATTTAACCCATCCACTGATCCTTCTCCCCTCTGGTAACCGTAAGATTGTTCTCTGTCGTTAAGAGTCTATTTCTTGTTTTGTCTCTATTTTTTTCCCCTGTGTTTGATTGTTTTGTTTCTAAAATTCCACATATGAGTGAAATCATATGTTGTCGTTCTCTGACTTACTTTGCTTGGCCTAATACTCTCTAGCTCCTTCCATGTTGTTGTAAATGGCAAGATTTTCTTTTTCACAGCTGAGTAATATTCCATTCTTCTTAATCCAGTCATCTATTGGTGGAATCTTGTGCTTCTTCCATATCTTGATTATTGTAAATAATGCTGCTATCAACATAGGGGTGCTTGTATCCCTTTGAGTTAGTGTTTTTTTATTCTTTGGATAAATAGCCAGTAGTGTAATTCCTGGGTCTTAGGGTGCTTCTGTTTTTAACTTTTTGAGGAACCTCCATACTGTTTTCCTAAATGGCTGTGTGTGTTTGCATTTCAATCAACAGTGCAGGAGTGTTTCTTTTTCTCTACATCCTCCCCAATACCTGTTGTTTCTTGCGTTGTTGGTTTTAGCTACTCAGACAGGTGTGAGGTGATTTCTCTTTGTAGTTTTGATTTGCACTTCCATGATGATAAGTGAGGATGAACATCTGTTCGTGTCTTCTGGCCATCTGAATGTCTTCTTTGGAGAAATGTCTGTTCATATCTTTAGCCATTTTTTAAATTGGATTATTTGTTTTTTTGGGTATTGTGTTGTGTAAGTTCTTCTTGTAGTTTGGATATGAACATTTTATCAGATAAGTCATTTGCAAATATATTCTCCCATTCCATATGTTGCCTTTTAGTTTGGGTGATTGTTTTCTTTGCTGTGTAGAAGCTTTTTATTTTGATATGGTCTGAATAGTTGAGTTTTGGTTTTGTTTCCCTTGCCTCAGGAGTCATAGCTAGAAAAAAGTTGCTGTGGCCTGTCTACCCCTTTGTCGATAAAAATAATTTCTTTACTTCAGTTATTCTAGGCTTTTGAGATGTATATAACTGATAATACCTGTCAAAGTATATATTGATGTTTTTCCCTATCACATTTCTCATAACATAGTGGGAACTGCTGCTCTAGAAGTATTTCTTTTGTCACATGGTACAGAAAGCATATAATAACTGGTTTTGGAAACAAGTAGTTAGCCATTTTGAACGGAGTAAAATGTACCTCTACCTAAGTCTTCACCACAAAATAAATCCTATGTGAATTATATGTAAATAAAAGTAGTGATTTAGATGAACCCTGAGGTGGGTATTTAAAATTTTTATGATGAGGAGAAAGTTTCTGAGTATTATCTCCAGTCTGGAAATTATAACAGAAAAATTTTAAAGAGTTCTCTGCACTGAAAAAGGACACAAGGAAAATCCAATGACAATATGAAAATGCCCTCTTAACTCAAATGTGAGTATAATAAATGAAGTTTTAAAACATCGGAAAATATTCCTTTTGTATACAGTGAAAAGAATAATATCCTTAATATTAAAGAGTGTAGTAAACTAATAGAAACATCAAACATTCACAGAAACAAGGAATAGAAATAGTCATCTAAACAAAGAGGAATTTAGAAGGGCCAATATAGATGGAAAAAGTGTTTTTTGTTTTTATTATATAAATACATATTATAATTACAGCATGCAAATTTTTATCTATTATGGCAAAAAATTTATTTTGTCACTGACTGCTGATAAAAGTATGGGGATAAGGAGGGTGATAGAGATTGATAACAGTATAAATTGACAAATCCATTCTGGTGGTCTGTGAAGCAATTGATAGGAAAAGTAGAGTTTGGGGGCTCCTGGCTGGCTCAGGTACTGGAGCTTGTAAGCTCTTGATCTCGGGGTTATGAATTTGAGTCCCAAGTTGGGTATAGAGATTACTTCAAAATAAAAAATCTATAAAAAATTAAAATATTGCTTATCATATTCATTTGTTGTTTGCTAGAAAGTACAATTCTTAATTTCTTATTAGGCTTGTTTTCTATTTCCTTTATTGACTTTAATATTTTTCCTCTTCTACCATTCTGATTTTGTTTGTTCTGATTTTTTCTCATTATTTACTATTAATGCTTGCTTTGCTTATGTCCTTCCAATCTTATACAATAATACTTTTTTTTAAGATTTTATTTATTTATTTGAGAGAGAGAGAGCACATGAGAGAGGGGAGGGTCAGAGGGAGAAGCAGACTCCCTGCCAAGCCCGGAACTCGATGTGGGACTCGATCCCGGGACTCCAGGATCATGACCTGAGCTGAAGGCAGTCGGTTAACCAACTGAGCCACCCAGGCGCCCACAATAATACATTTTAAAATGTTAAGAATCTCATTTCTTTTTCTCTCAGTAGAAATCCCAGCAGTTTCATACGTTCTTTTTGTGTGTACGTTATCTTATTGCATTTTATGATCCCGGCCATCTTTATTATTTTTCTGACCTTTACTAGTCCCAACTCTTCCCTGACAAAAGCCTGAGCGACTTTTGAAATTGGTGAGCCCTTCTTTGGCCACCAGTTGCACTTAAAATTAATTGTAAATTGTTTACTACAGTGTTTAAGGCTGAGAATAGTCTAGCTCCTGCCTAAATTTCCAACCTTATCTTGGCCTAATCTCTTCTTTGCTCTTCCTCATTCAGCCATAGAATCCTTCTTATAGGGTCTTGAGCCCACCAAGTAATTATCCTTTCACATGTCCCAGGCTTAGTTGGCTGACTCTTCTTTCTTCAGTTATCCCCTTAACTATCAAATCAGACTTTCAATCACACTCCTTTGTTTGTTTATTTAAATATTTTTCCACAGTTGATTCTTTATCTCATCTTTTTTTTTTAAACCAAGTAGAAATTGGAGCTGTTTATTTATAATAGAGATTTTTTAAAAACACACATTGTGAACAGATGAGGAGCTGTATTCTGTTGTAAAGAACATTGTGTTATAAGGTTTTTTTCTTTGTAGCAACTGGATAAAAGCTCTGTGAGGACAGGGATCATATCTGTCTTACTTTTTATTTTGTTCCAATGAAAAGAGATTGAAAACAAAATTGAAAATTTTAGAGGCATATAGAAGGTTATGCAGAGTTCCCAATGTGTTTTTAATAGTTTCAGAAAAGGAGAACAGTAAAAATGGGATAAAAGAAATAATCCAATTTATAATAGAATGAAGTTATTGGCTTTTTAAATGAAATCATTGTTAATCAAAGAGCGCCTGGGTGGCTCAGCCATTAAGCATCTCCCTTCGGCTCAGGTCATGATCCCAGGGTCCTGGGATTGAGCCCTGCATCAGGCTCCCTGCTCGGCGGGAAGCCTACTTCTCCCTCTCCCACTCCCCCTGCTTGTGTTCCCTCTCTTGCTGTTTCTCTGTCAAATAAATAAATAAAATCTTTTTAAAAAAAGTAACAAATCCCTTAAAAAAATAAAATCATTGTTAATCAAAAATACCCAAATATTCACATCAAAGAGGTCCACTGTAAGGGATAATTGTTTTAATATGTACTCAAATATATTTTGGCATTTTTTTGAACTGCAAAGATGAAAAGAAAATCCTAAAATCTTCCAAGAGCGGCGCCTGGATGGCTCAGTCAGTTAAGTGTCTGCCTTTGGTTCAGGTCATGATCTCAGGGTCCTGGGATCGAGCCCCGCATCGGGCTCCCTGCTCAGCGGGGAATCTGCTTCTCCCCCTCCCTCTGCCGCTCCCCCTGTCTGTGCTCTCTCTCTGTCAAATAAATTACAAAAAAAATCTTAAAAAATACATCTATTAAAATATAAAATAAATAAAATAAAATCTTCAAAGAAAGTAAATTATGACAGTCTATAAAAGAAAGAGAAATATACAAAGGAACATAAACATTGGAGGAGACAGGTTAACAAACATGATTGAAATATGTAGGAATCAGAAAATTTTCTTCTTATGCACTCCCTCTGAAAAATTTCTAGAATTTCATTCTGGCAAGATAAAAAGTACATATATAAAAGATAACATAGGTTACATGAAATACAAATTATCAATGATACAGGTGAAAGAAGTTATTTAGTCTAAACATGGGTTAATTTATAAAGTAAATTAAAATTCGTAGCCATCAGGAATAGAAATCCCAGATTTTAAAATATCCAAAATTTTTGGTGATATATAGTTGTTGCTCTGTATACATACATTTGTTGAATGAATTAGGACAAAGATAGAAGGAAGAGAAAGTGAGCTAAAGTTGTTGTTTTATTTAGAGTGAAGATATAGATTAACTCTATTAAAATGGTAAGCAAACTTTTTTTTTTTTTTACAAGATTTTATTTATTTATTTGACAGTGAGAGTCACGGCGAGAGAGGGAACACAAGCAGGGGGAGTGGGGGAGGGAGAAGCAGGCTTCCTGCTGAGCAGGGAGCCTGATGTGGGGCTTGATCCCAGGACCCTGTTACCATGACCTGAGCCGAAGGCAGACGCGTAAGGACTGAACCACCCAGGAGCCACGGTAAGCAACCTTTTAAAGAAAATGATAGTAATTATTTTTGTCTTGGGAAGGCAAAGGTCAGTCAAGGGTATTATATGCAAGTATATACAATATTTATATGATACCTTCTAAAAATGTAAAAACCATCCTTAATTCATGGGTGTTCAAAAAAGAATGATGTTTAAAAAACAAAACAAAACAAAAAGAATGATGGTCTGGAGTTTCACTTCACCCATAGGATATATCTGACCGCTGTCCTAGGAAATGATAGTTATGTTAATTCTAAAACTTAAAAACTTTAAAGAAATAATCTTTTCACATTAGATGGGGAAACCAACCAACCAACCAAACAAAAACCACACTGGTATATGATGAAACAATATTACCAACAAAGTTCAAGCAAGAATTCAGTATACCTAGAAAAAATATATAAACGACAGGAATAAGTCCAACTTTGGTATAGATCATAATATACACGTAAGAGTTAAATTGCTCCAAAAATACAAGTACACTCATATTTGACTTTGAAAAATTAAGTATAATAAGAAAAAGTCTAAAACAAAATGATATAGGATGTTTAAATACTAGAATATAAAATATGGCAAGGATAACGTTAGTTTGAAACTAATTTCAGTGGAAAATAGATAGAATTTTATGATGAATTAATATAAATTGCTGAAAGCTATAAGCTCCTATGAAGACATAGCTCTGAACCTAATGTACTACCAGCATAGAGTGTAAATATTTTTAGGATAAACTGATATAAGCAAATAATCCCCAAATCATCGTGGGATAACATATATAGCAGAGATTTACCTTGGAAAAATTAAAGTCTGTTTTGTCTGTATTTCACAAAATCTCTTGGAGAACTATAGAAAGCAAGCTGGAAACTCACATTGCAAAACTTGTCTGATAAAGGAACTGTTAGTGTTACCAGTGATGTTCCCATCCAAGGCAGAAAAAGGGATGCTCACCCAGAACCTGTTTCTACACATTGTTTATTTAAAAGTTTTGCATTGTTGTGTCTGATTAGTAGAAATTTGATCACATAGCTTGTACTGTGGCTGCTCAAGATACTAAAGAAGAGAATTTCTTTCCATGGCAAAGTGGTTGTTTTATGGAAAACTCTACCTAAGATGGTGTTAGGCAGCACTGCATGGCATACGTTCACTATATCTTGTTGTAGTCTACCTTACTCTGCTGTTTCTGGAAACACCATATACCTTTCCATCATTTTTCTTGTAAGCAACAATGATATGGTTCTACTTAATATAATGCAAGTAACCTACAAAGAAGTGAGTACACTTTCACCCTTTCCCTAAAGGGAGAGACCTAATGTTCTCATCATTTTAACTTCAGGGTGTTTGGATGTCGATCAATTGTTTTCTACGTCAGACACTTAAGAGAAAAAAAAAGTTCTGTAAATTGTGGACTAAAGGCGCCTGGGTGACTCAGTGGGTTTAAGCGTCTGCCTTCGGCTCAGGTCATAATCCCAGGGTCCTGGGATTGAGTCCCACGTCTGTCTCCCTGCTCAGCAGTCTGCTTCTCCCTCTCCCGCTACCTCTGCTTGTGCTTTCACTGTCAAATAAATAAATAAATAAATAAATAAAACCTTAAAAAAAATTTGTGGGGGCGCCTGGGTGGCTCAGATGTTTAAGTGTCTGCCTTTAGCTCAGGTCATGATCCCAGAGTCCTGGGGTCGAGCCCTTCATCGGGCTCCTTGCTCTGCAGGGAGCCTGCTTCTCCCTCTCCTATTACTGCTCTCCCTGCTTATGCTCTCTTCCTCTCGCTGTCAAATAAATAAATAAAATCTTAAAAAAAATTTTTGTGGATCTAAATTTTATTTATTTTTTATTTTTTAAATATTTTATTTATTTATTTGAGAGAGAGAGAGACATAGGTAGAGCAGGAACAGAAGCAGGGGGCGTGGGAGAGGGAGAAGTAGGCTTCCCGCTGAGCAGGGAGCCTGATGCGGGGCTCCATCCCAGGTCCCTGGGATCATGACTTGAGCCGAAGGCAGTCACTTAACAACTGAGCCACCCAGGTGCCCCGTGGATCTAAATTTTAAAGGCACAAATACCCTATAAGGTTACTACAGTACTCATTTCCAGAGCTGTGTGATAAAATGTTACTTATGGCTGACTTTATTCCCTAAACGCGTCATGTTCTCTTTGTCTTTGCCTAGCAGATCAGCTGGTTCCCATTCTTTACAAGGTGTCGTAGTCTGTTTGAGCTGTCATAACAAAGTACCACAGACTGTGTACCTTATGAACAACAGAAATTTATTTATTACAGTTTTGGAGGTTGAACGTCTGAGGTCATGGTGTGAGCACTGTCCAGTGAGGACCCTCTTTTGGGTTGTAGACTTCTCGTATCCTTACATGGAAGAAGGGGCACAGAGTCTCTGTTGAGCTTGTGCCCTCAGGACCTAATCACCTCCCAAGTCCTCACCTCCCAATACCTTTGCTGGTTAGTATGCGGCATTTGAATTTTGGGGAGATATTCATACCACAGGGCTATGATCGATCAAATGTTTCTTTGTGGGATTATCTGTCATTAGTATCTATCATGCTAGATGAGATATCTATCACCTATCTATGAGGAGTTTTGTGATCTTTTATTACTTCTGTTGCAAATATTCGTCTCCTTTGCAGCACTTCGTGGCAGAAATCCTATTTCTCTTTGATAATTCAATCAGGAAATATTTCCTGAATATTTTCCACATGCCAGCTACCATTGTTAGGTGCAAAGAGTACATCAGTGACCAATACAGGAAAAGAAACATTCTAATGTGATGGCAAAGGCAGTAAATAGAATAAACTACTCCTCAGTATATTGGATGGTGACAAACTTTGAACAGTACTAAAGAAAATAAGCAGGATAGAAAGAATTGTTAAGGCTAAACATGGCATTCTTCAATTTCAAAGTAGATTTTCAAGGAAGACTGTCCTAGAAAGATATTTTAGACTTCTCTAAATTTCACCACACCTAAGTCAGTTTCATTCCAAATGTCTAACCCCCTGACCAACCAATTTTCTACTGCCATGAATCAGTAAAGATCTTCATCTAAGATCATCTCTTTATCTTTTGATAGAGTGGAGTTGACATAAGGGTTTGAAGGAGGTAAACCAACAAAACAGGCTTAGGTAATCCTTCATCTGACAATGGGAAAAAGAAAACCATATATTGAGTATTTCTAGGTACTGAGTTGGTTCTATAGTAAGTTTCCGTTTAGGTCACTCCAAAATTTCATTAGTTAGCTTCCTCTGTGAAATTGGGTTCATTGTACAAACAGTAATTTCCTGGACATTTACCTTCATGGTCTTATTTCTTCTGATGAAGACAGATTGTGTTTCTTCATATTACATAAGGCTCTCACTGAGTTCATGGATGGTGTTGGATAGTAGCCTAGTGTGAACATAAAAAAATCCATATTCACCTGATCTAGTCCAGTGAGGATATACTGCTGTTGTCTCTGTGACGGAAGATATACAATAATCTCCACTTGGCAGTGCAATCATTTCTGGTTATTTTATGTAATAGCACTGGGTTTGGTACTCAGAGTTGTTGTCTACCCTTGCCACTTTGGGCACTGGAGCCCAGTCGTTTCTTCAACGATTTCCATAATAATATCTTTCATCATATTTGCTCTTTATTAGAACTGACTTCTCACTCCTCCATCCAGAAATGGAATCTGTGTTCCTTCTTGATTCTGCTGATGACTTGATTGACTTTATTAGTATAGTATTGCATCAGTGGTATTATGTCCATTCCTAGACTATGTCATAAGGAGAGCTTTTCTCAGAATGCTCACTTTTGGAACCTAGTAATCATGCTATGAGGAAGCCAAGCAGTCCATGGAATTGAAGCCCTCAAATTTCAGCTCAGCTGAGCTTCCAGCTAAGAGTCAGTTGCAATTGTCTGTCATGCATATAGCATATTGGAATTGAATCTTCCATTTCTTATTTGAGCTCCTCAGCTAATACTGATTCAAACAAAGTGGAAGTTACTGCCTATATCCATGCCCAAATTGCAAATTTGTGAGGTAAATTATTGTTATTTTAATTCACTAAGTCTTAGTGTGACATTTTATGCAGCAATCAATAACTTGAATAGAATCTAAACAAAAGCAGTATTTAACTCAGCAAGATGAGATTAGGCAGTTTATTGTATCTGCTACTATGGCCATTTTATTCTTGACCTCCTATACAAAACATTGAGACTAGGGAAGGAGACCATCATCTGTGTGTACTATCATCTTGTCCAGTGGCTTATTGACACTTTTTTATGTAAAGATATGTTTTTTGGTGAGTAATCAAAAAGGACACAGATGTATTCATAGTTTTGCAAATTATCAAATGCCAATTTAGATACTTGTTTTAAAACAATTTTGTGAATTATGGAACACTGTTGAATCACAGACCTGTACCTCTGAAACAAATAATACATTATATTTAAAAAAAAAAAGAAGAAGAAGAAGATAGCAGGAAGGGAAAAATGAAGGGGGAGAAATCGGGGGGGGAGACGAACCATGAGAGACTATGGACTCTGAGAAACAAACTGAGGGTTCTAGAGGGGAGAGGGTGGGGGGATGGGTTAGCCTGGTGATGGGTATTAAAGAGGGCCCGTACTGAATGGAGCACTGGGTGTTATATGCAAACAGTAAATCATGGAACACTACATCAAACACTAATGATGTAATGTATGGTGATTAACATAACATAATAAAAATATATATATATTAAAAAATACAAAAACAAATAATTTTACTTATTTATTTGACATAGAGCATGCGCAAGTAGGCAGAGGGAGAAGGAGAAGCAAGCTCCCCCTTCAGCAGGAAGCCTGATGCAGGACTCGATCCCAGGACCCTGGGATCATGACCTGAGCTGAAGGCAGATGCTTAACCAACTGAGCCACCCACATGCCCCTAGATACTTTTTCTACAGACTTCTTTTTTACTAATCTTCTAATCCCTGACGATATGACTAAGTCACAAACAATATGACCAAAGCATTATTTGCCACCCATTAATTAGTGTAGTTCCATCTCTCTGGTCCTCTCTCCTTATAAGCAGCATGGATGATGGTATTATTGTTCAAGTTTGAGAATGGAGAGGAGTTTCTTTCTCCACTGTTCTTTGGGGTCACCATTGGGTGGGACTGAAATTTTGGGGAAATACACATTAGGAAGGGGCCAACATATTTGCATTGCACCTTTATTTGAATCTTTATTTTTTTCCCCTCCTGTCTTGAGGCATTCCGCATTGAGTCCACAGGTGTAGTTATAAGAATTGATGTCAGTGTGATGGAAATAGGCGTACTGGCCTGGTAAGCCAGCTGTTGTTGTTCAGCAACTCATGTGTGTCTCTGCGTGTAATCCTTCAAGACCTCGTTCACTTCATAATGTGATCCTTCTTGGTATATATGATTTGTGATGGCTGTTATGTTAAGAAGGTATTTCATTGTGAGGCATTAAGTCTCTAGCCCAATCAACCATTAAGTCAAAAATGGTTTCCGTAGGGGCGCCTGGGTGGCTCAGTCAGTTAAGCATCTGCCTTAGGCTCAGGTCATGATGCCAGGGTCCTGAGTTCGAGCCCTACGTCGGGCTCCCTGCTCAGTGGGGAGTCTGCTTCTCTGTATCCCTCTCCCTCTCCCCCTGCTTCTGCTCTCTCTCTCTCAAATAAATAAATTTAAAAAAATTGGATGTTCTTGGACATTGTAGCCATGTGGGAAAGATGCTTCCACAATACTGTAGTATGGAGCACCTGGAGGTCCTCCAATATTTTTTCTTTAATCTCTCTCCAAATCCATATAAGTTACTTGATATATTCAATTTATGTAAATAGTGTCATTAAGTATTGTACTTCTTTTTTAAACAATAGTGGCACAAGGTGGAGGGACTTGTCTTTCACTTTAGAAGGACTGTCACATAATGTATCAGGCCATTAGGCCCCTAGTAAAAAGTAAAATCCGTGTTTAATCTCCCAGGCTTTCATGGGATTTATCCTACATTCTGATGAGCATGTGTTGGACCAGTTTATCCTAAGGTAACTGATCCTTTCTGCTCACCCTGTCCTATTACCATACTGTCACCAGAGTTTCAACACGTGTGATGTCCTGTAACATGAATAAATGATCAATGTTCCTATGGACTAAATTATAGCACAAATCTGGAGGGTTAATATGCCCCTGGGCAAGATGGTGAATGTTTAATACTATACCTACCAGGTGAAAGGTAACTTATTTTTTTCTCCTCTCTGTTGGTATGATAAAAAAGTATTTGCCAGCACTATGGCTGTATACCATGTGCTAGAGATTATAATAATTTGTTCTAGAAAATTGACTTGTCTAATTTGTAGCTGCTCTTCGAGTCACCATCTGATTAAGCTTAAAATATATTATTCTTCTTGGGGCGCCTGGGTGGCTTCGTCTGTTAAGCAGTTGCCTTCTGCTCAGTTCATGATCCTGGATTGACCCACACATCGGGCTCCTTGCTCTGCGGGGAGCCTGCTTCTCCCTCTGCCTGCCATTTTCCTTGCTCGTGCTCTCTCTCTCTGTCAAATAAATAAAATGTTTTAAAAAATATATTTTATTCTTGGGGCGCCTGGGTGGCTCAGTCGTTAAGCGTCTGCCTTCGGCTCAGGTCATGATCCCGGGGTCCTGGGATCAAGCCCCATATCAGGCTCCCCGCTCCGTGGGAAGCCTGCTTCTCCCTCTCCCACTCCCCCTGCTTGTGTTCCCTCTCTCCCTGTGTCTCTCTCTGTCAAATAAATAAATAAAATCTTTAAATATATACACACACATATATGTAGATGTATATATTTTATTCTTCTTTATCCAGATGACTTTGTTTTATATACAGGTCAAAGGGTTGATTTAAATGAAGATAGGAAAAGATGTATATAGTTCAATAATTTGATGGTGTTATTAATCACTTTGATTCCCCTAGGCAGTTTTATTTTTATTTTGGTATGAGTAGGAATCCCACGAATTTTCCTATGTGCTATCTCCCCATGAGTGAAGGTGCCAGTGTGGGTATTCTGCTCATTGCTAGTGTCCACTGTTCCCTGAAAGACATTAGTAATTTCTTTTCTCCAAGGCTCAGACTCATTGATAATGACATAAGTCTTTGTACTTTAATCTAATTTTTCTGGTAAATTAATCTATAGGAATAAATTTATCTTTCATTTGAAATAAATTTATCTTGAAGAAGATGGTGTTCCTCTCTCATCCCTCATCCTCAGAATACATTTCCACACCTGTGCCCCAGAAATTAGCTAAAAAATTAAGTCTCTTGAAATTTTTGTGATATATAATCTTTTTGATCCAAGATTTGTCCTTAAAATTCATCACATTGCACATTCTGTGATCTGACTTTAGGTAGAATTTTAGTGGGCATGTAGGTTCTTCGCAGTGGGCCGTAAGGGTAATTGGCATCCATGTGCAATGTTACTGCCTCGGGAGATGTTGTTATAGGATTCTTTAAGCAAGGTTGATTGGCAGAAGGATTTCTTCTGCTGGCAAGGGAATCTTACTGGTCTTTGGATGTCAAAGGTAATCTCAACCCTTGTACATTCTCTTTAGTGAGGTTTTGAGGTCTAGGGTTTTATGAATCATCTGAATCCTCTTATTTGTTTCTGTATTATTCATTATCATTAATGCTAGGCCCTGGAACAAGTAAATTATTTAATCTCAGTGGCTTAATAATATACAGAATTTTTAAAAAATATCACATTTATGGATAATTCTTCTCTAAGTGATGATACAAGGGTCTGAACTCATTGCATCATGGAGTTCTGCCATCTAGAAAGTTCTTCACATCTATTCAGTATGGACATGGTAGAGAGAGAGAGTTGAATCTCAAGAGATTTTAGGGATTAGTCTTGAAATTTGTATAGACCAGTCCAATCCACATTCCATCAGCCAAGAATAGTCTTGTGAGTTCCCCATAATATAAGTGATGCCGGGCCCCAGGGAGATAAAATAAGATTGGTGAAAATTAAAATTGTCTTGCCATAGATTTTTTTCCGTACCCCTCAGCTAGGGTTGTTGACTGTAGTTCAAGCAGTGTATCCAATTCAAAATCCAAGATGTCTGGATAATAAGCATTATTCTATAGTAGGTGCTGATGTCACTTCCTTAGTGTCCCCTGAACTAAAATGCCGATTATCTGCCATTCCTCCATACTTTATATATTTTTAATGGAATGTATGTAACTTTAGGAAACACTCTTATTTGTAAAAGGTAAGAATGGGAAATACACCGTAGTCAAGTTAAAGTATTCTTCAATCTGACTGTGCAGACATTATAGCCTCATATTGTATTATTTAACGTCATTATTCTGAACCTTCTTTACCAAGTAACCCCCATATTCCTGTGGCTTAGCCAAAGCAAAAGTTTTATATTTTCTTATTTCTTTTGTAGTCCAATTTCTGATGGGTGGCCCTTTTAGGTGGCTCTACCCAAGTGGCAATGCAGGGATTTTTTTCTCCATTCAGCTAGTGGCTTCAAATATATTTCTTTCTATGTGGATTTGAGAGAGTAATATGAGAGAGTAATGAAAAGATGAAGGAAGGAAGGAAGGGAGGGAGGAAGGAAGGAAGGAAGGAAGCAGGGAAGGCAGGGGGTAGGAAGAAAGAAAGGAAGGATAGCACACAAGATTTTAGAAGTCAGGCCCAGAAGTAGAAGGGCAATGCATAATTTTACCCTCATTCCATTGGCCACGAGGATAAAATGGCCATATATAATTGCAAGGGAGCTAGGAAAGTAGTATTCTTGTATATATGGAAGGCAGAGGAAATGGTTTGAGGAGTACAGCATTTTCTCTGCCACATTCCGAATTCTAATTCTTAGGAGTTACATTGTTTCCTAGCAAGTACCCTAATTTTTACATGAGAGATTAGAGAAATTTACATGGACACTGAAATAAGTGAGCCAGGAGATCATACTGTGAATGTAATTTTTGTTTATATCATCCCACGGCTGCAGAGGATAACAGATTTTATAAATTTCATTATAGAAATGCATATAATGATGACCTGACATGGTAATATACAATCCTGGCCATGTCACTTCCTTTGTTAAAGTTTATCATGACCTTATAGCCAGACAGGCTATCCAAGAGTTCGAGTCATATTTATGTACATTTTCCTGTTCTTCAGAAGGAGCTGTTAAATCCTTCTAAGCCTTGCCTTCAGCAGATACTTCATTACCACTAAGTATAAGTTGTCATTTAACTTCCATTTTGCAAGTTCTTGAAATGGACTAATAAAGCCTCATTCTCTAATACCAATAGAATCTTTTTTTATTAAAAGGCAGACAGTTCAAACAACCTATCCCTAAAGCCCATTTCTCTAAGGCTCTGTGGCCTATAAGCATTTATGGTACCAAGTAATGTCAGCTGGAGTTTTCTCTCGCAAACAACAGAATCCACCCTGCTTAGTCTAAGAAGAAAAGGAATTGTTTGAAGTTTATTAGGCAGTTTTAAAAATTATTGGGAGCACTAGTTATTGATGGTTAGAGACTTGAGGCTAGTTTTTCACAATTACTTTGTAGAAATATACCACCGACCTCACTGAGCGTATGGGTACCCCTGCAAACTCCGATATCACCTATGCAAACAAAATGGATAGCATGCTAGAAGTTTGTCTTCTCTTGTTATTCACTTCAGAGTCAAAGTCTTGCTAGGATTCATCTAACTGACTGTGTTACATTCCTGTCACCTTATAGCTATGACAGGTAGAATTGTGCAGAAATCCGTGTGTAAGATGGAGAGTTTCTTGCAGAAAACTAATTGAGGAGGAGTATTATGGCCAAAGCAGTTTGAGAGTGAAAGATTCAGTATCAGACAGATGGCGAAGTTGAGCTGTGATGTGTTTGAAAGAAAGTCTTCATCCAATTGTATGGCCGTCTCTGGAGGTGGAAATGACCTTTCAGAGTTATCTTCCATTGGGCAAGGGCCAAGAGTTCTATTCACCACAATAAGCAGTGAGTATATGCAGGCTTCCCTGGGAACGCCACACAACCTTCGGCGGGATGGCTCTCTTCAGTCACACTGAGTGAACTAGAAGGACACAGCTGAGACCACTCTGAGTGGCTGGGATAATGAAAGTTCTAGCTTTCCTGGGGTTAGTGGGGGAATTTGGTTATTGCACCCCAGGATCCACATATAGTTTACACTCTTATGCTGTATGATGCCATTGAACTCCTGGATTCCGATGGACCTCTTTTCCTGGGGGAAACGTGTAAGATAACAGTAATTTGGATGAAATAGAGCTGCTTCCAGTACAACTGGTCCCAAGGTCGTAACTTCTACTAATTGTTCTCTTCTATCACCATATATCTAGATTCTGCTTATCACAGACTAGTACCTCTGCTGGGTTTGATTGCTTTCTTGGGTGATACAGACCCTTATCCTTAGGTGTCTATCTCATGTACTTTTTTGTCTGTGGCTAATGTATTTGTCCATTTATGTTCAAAACCAGGCAAGGACATCCCAAAAGATTATGAAAAGGATCGCCTGGGTGCCACACGTAGTTTTCTTTGCCCCCATTGAATAAAGAAGCCTTACCTCCACCTGCAGGTCATGGTGAATTATCCCTTCCAGATTGTTGACTGTTTTACCTTACTGCTGACATCTTGGCAGAAAGAACCTACCATGATTGGGATATAGCCATAGCTTGAATTTATATGGGATACTTTTTATTTCGCCTATTCAAACATTACTCTCCATGAAACAACTTCTAAATCTGCAGATTCTAAGTGTGGTAACAGGAAGAACATACTTCTTAAATGGGTCGTCGAGAGTAACATTAACTAGGGTCAATCCTACTTTTACCGTTTACTTCTTGGACTCATGTGTTCTAGCTATTGGGGATTCAGCACTATACACATGTGATTTATTTAAGGCTATCATTGCCTCCTCTGCTCTGGTATCTCACCAATGTCTTCACCAGGTTATTCCATTCTTATATCAGGACATCAGCTTAATAGTGGCATTGTACATTATAATACCAGTCCATCCCATGGTCGATTCTTGCTGCCATACCTACAGTGCTATAACGTAGGCCCTTTGATCCAATGCAGTGTTAGCAGTACTCAGTCTCCATAGATCAAATCATCTGTAATCCTTCAGAAAATAGTGATGTTTTGAGCTCCTGCATATAGGCAAGAGAACCTAAACCCAGAATATATATCAATTACATTCAGGGTGAAGAATTGCTGAAGGTATTTTAATGTAGCCAACCTGCCACCAAGTGGGTTGTTGATCTGTTCCAGAGATGATATCCAATCGAGAGCTCATTGTTGTTCTCTGTTGCCTGAGGGTTGGATATTTGGCAAATGCAGTAGCTAGATCAGGTATAGAGAGGGACAACACATTCTGTTGGTTCAAGCATAGACTTTATCAGTTTTCCCAGGGCTATTCTATATTCTATTCTCTTAGCTCTGTGATAGCCAATAACAGAAACTGACATAGAATGGTCAAGTGATTGTATTTTAGTGTTTAATATCTCTTCTTTGGTAGATGCTTTCTGGTGGGCACTGAAGTACTATATAGAGATCTTAACAACCTATACCTATTTCCACAGGAATACAATGCCCTATCCCCAGACATCCTTTTCCTTAATATTCTAGACTATCTTCTTCTTAAATTACTTAGGCCAAGTAGTGAAGCAATCTGCTACTGTCCGTGAATCCATGTACATCCTTACTGCAGTATACTTCTAATTCCACAGACAGCGAATGACTAGGTGTACCACATCGAGCTGTATGCACTGGGAAGTTTTCTCCTCACCACTGTCTTTCATAGCCACCCTTTCGTGGAGTTTCAGTGTAGACCTTATTAATTTTGTGACTATTCCCAAATACCTAATTGACCTATGTATGATCCTGTCTTGACCTTTTTCCTCCTTCCCTAGCTAATCATAAGAATTTCACATGAGGAGCGCCTGGGTGGCTCAGTCTTTGGGCATCTGCCTTTGGCTCAGGTCATGATCCTGGGGTCCTGGGATCGAGCCCCACATCGGGCTCCCTCCTCGGGGGGAAGCCTGCTTCTCCCTCTCCCACTCCCCCTGCTTGTGTTCCCTCTCTTGCTGTGTCTCTCTCTGTCAAATAAATAAATAAAATCTTAAAAAAATACCCACAATGAAATATCACTGCACACCTATCAGAATCTTTAATCTTTAAAAAAATCCTATCATATGTTGAAAATAAAAAGAAATTCACATGAGACCATAAACATGGGTGAAAGTAGAGGCATTGGTGAAACCGTGGTGGCTGTCATGGAGGTCATGGCCTCCTGAAGTTTTTTAGAGCCCTCTGTCCCTCTTTGTACCTGATTATGGATGTCCTTTTTCCATCTTAAAATCATTAATGTGAGCCTCATCCTATCTTTTTTTAAAAGATTTTAAGTAGTACACCCAACATGGGTCTCAAACTTATGACCCCCAGATCAAGAGTCACATGCTCTACCGTCTGAGCCAGCCAGGTACCCCCTCTCATTCTATCTTTTTAAAAACGTGGATATGCTACATAGGGAGTTCTGGCTACGTGGTTACTTGATACTCTCTTGTCAGTTACTCTGTCTCTACCAAAGTGCAGTAATACACTAGATTCTATTTCTCTAACGTTGTCTATTTCTCTTGAATATTGTATGGCCTTGATCCAGAACCCTAGATATGGCACAGTGGACATTCTTGTTGCAAAATCCACTCAATGCTGTTAGCGTTTCAAGTTTTCTCTTCTGCTAGTTTGTCATGGGGTCAGGAAGATGCTAATATTGCTTAAGGGTCATGTCAAGGAATCTTGTGTTTTCAACTTTTTTTGTGGTGCTGGTGGATATTTAGGAGAAATCTATTTTAATTAAGTTTTTCAATAATGTGGTCCCTGTGTGGAGAGGATCATAGACACTATTCTGTCCTACTCAGGATCGCCTCAGGAATGAAGGACTTATATTCTCTTAGCTTCTCAGAGAAGGGAAGAAAATTCCTCACCCAAGGGGCAGTTCATATCAAAGACTGATCATCAAAGGGGTATAAAGACTCTTACCCTACTATTCTTCCCTGCCAGTATTAATGGATTTCACTGAGATCTTTGTTGGCCCTCCCTGGCATCTCAACTTCTCTGTCTAATACTGCTTCCTTCATTCCCTTCCCTTCAACCGGTATTGATCCAAAGAGTGTTCTCGGATATACTTCCAGCATGCTAATATTAGAGATTGTTTGTCAGAGAACCCGATATGCAGCTGAAAGCAGAAGCTCCTACTTGAGGCATGGGAAAGTATGGGTAATGTGAAGGAAGAGAATGGGAGCACCACGAGGTAGATATACAGGGCACAAGTAGTTAATGAGGCACTAAGAAATTGATAGGGAACAAGAGGATAAGTTGCATATTTCATATCTTTTTTGAGACCTAACCACCTTGGCCCCATGATGCAAATTCAAATATTCAATGTATACAGTTGTGTGTGTGTGTGTGTGTGTGTGTGTGTGTGTGTTTGTTTATATAAACATATAAATATGTTTTTCATTCCATGTTTTCAGAACAGCCAGTTGATTGATATTACTTTCTACCAGTTGTTTTTTTTGGCTTCATGTCATAAACCCAGGAAAAGGGAAGGTCAATTGACTAGATATCTGGGAAAATAATTATGTATCATTCTGCTGATAGTACTAGTTAGTAGCCTTCAGTAAAAATGCAAGGAAAGTCCAGGATCTGAAAAGCGTAGTGTTAAGAAGTGGAAAATCTTCCACTCCTAACAAATTAGTGTTTCAGTAGTCTTCTGAACACTTCCTGATTATTTTTGTTTTTACCATTGAATTCTGAGATCAGTCTTGAAAGGACAGACAGGAGGCAACAGGGGAAGCAAAGAACAGCATTTCCTGTTCTTTGGAAAATTCTCATACAGCTTTGTGGAACATCTTGTCTTGATGTATGCTTTCCTGTCTCATTTTTTTGTCAGCCCAATTGGCTAGCTAAGATCTGCTCTAAGCACATTTTGCATAATGAAATGACAGGGCATAAATATCCATGCATTCTTTCAGTATGTCCCTTTCACTATTTATAATGATATAAACATTGTTAAATCTGTTTGTGGCTCATCATTTATTCATCTGGAATAGGTCTCACCTTTAAAAGCTGGATCTATTGCGAAGAATTAAAATTTCCCAAAGCAACTTTGACCTGAAGCTTTTCCATAGGGACTGTCATGCCAAAGAAAAAGAAGGCACAGTCCTTGACCTTAGGAGTTTGCAATCTATTTGACCACTTCAAGTATACACACATGAGAGAAATTAAAAATAGGAGATAATGATTTCAGTATTTCTACAAGTTGTCTAAATGAAAGGAAAAGTCAACTGATACACCAGGGAGTCTGTGGGATCTCATAGAAGTATATATCTTTACCTGTGAGATACTTCTTGTTTTGTCTTAAAATATAAAAATCTGTTTTATTTTTAAACACTTTAAGTGGTTTAGTATAAAAAGGATGTGTTCATGTTTTTCCCATTCTAGTAAAACTAATATTCTAGGTACTTGCATTATGTTTGTAGTGTGGGTTTTTTTTTTTGTGTGTGTGATTTTCCTAACATTTGGAATTATGGGAATGTGTATATTCCCTTTTGAAAAGTATGGAGTTAATTTCTCTTTCCTCAGTTGAGTTGTTTCTATTAGAGTACAGGACTTCTTCATCTCAATACTTTGTATAGTAAACATTATGTAATGTGTCAGGCTGTTAAAAAATCATTTTTCTGTAAGAAGCCCTTTTTATGCCTCTCTGATAACACTACATAAGTATCATTATAGTGCCCTGGGAGGACCTGCACTCGGAAATACATATTTCTTTTGTTGGGAATAACTTGAAAGCCACCATAAGATATGTCTCCTTCTTTTAGTCTCAAGGAGTGAATTATTTTGTGCCTGTACCTTTTTTGGTCAAGGGTATTACATTACTATCCTGTAACTGCTGTAACAAATTACCACAACCTTAGTGGCTTAACCCAACAATGTTTTATCTTAGAGTTCTGATGGTCAGAAGTCTGAACTGGGTCTCACTGGGCTAAAATGAAGCTGTCAACTGGCCTATATTTTTTCTTAGAGCTTTTAGGGAAGCACCTTTTCTTGTGGTTTCCAGCTTCTAAAGGCTTCCCACAGTCTTTAGCTCTCTGGCCCCCTTTTTTTTCCTAAGTCAGCAATTTCTGTTTAAGCCTTTTTGACATTCCATTACTCTGAAACTGACTCTTCTTTCTCTTTCACATTTAAGAACTCTTGTAATCACATAGGGCCCATCCAGATAATTCAGGATAATCTTTTTATTTTAAGGTTAGCTCCTGATTAGTGGCCTTAATTCCATCTACCACCTTAATTTCTCTTTTCCATGTAATTTAACATTCATAGGTTCTGGCAATTAGGACATGGAAATCTTTGGAAGGACATTATTCTGCCTAATATATATATATATATATATATATATATATATATATATATATATATAATATAGATGTTGACATGTTCTCTCTGAGATTGGCGTAAGCCCTCTATTTGACCCCTGTTTGTACCTATATGAAAAAGGTGTAAAAGCTCTACTGCAATGGGAAAGGATTTCTATGAGTGTGTCTAGTATTCTGGTGTTCTGGTGAAGTATTGATAAATAAAAATAAACCTAAAAGATGACATTTTAGCAAGTACATTTAGAATAAGGGAGTGTGTGTGAGAATTTAGCAGATTTTTGTTGTCAATTTGCTTTGATTTGATATTTTTTATATGGGACCTTCTGGGTAAGATGAAGGAAAGATCAGTCTCATTCACTACTCCTAGTATGTTGTACACATGTTAACATTTTCCTTGTTGCATTATATGAAGATGGTGGGATGTACAGTCTTAATCCACATCTAGTTCCACATGTGCTTCCATGCATCACAAACTGAAAAACAACTGTGCCCTCTGAATACTTATGCTATTCTAGAAATTGTTCAAATGCTGTCTCATCTGCTTTGCTCATTTTTTTCTGATTTTTTCATTTTGTATTCTCAACTTGGACACAGTTTGTTCATTCAATGGATATCTTGTTATTTTTCTTCTGTTGCTAATGACCTGCATCAAAATCTGTATAAGTAGCTCATGAAGACAACACAGAACCTTTTTTTTTTCTCTGCAGAATGACAAAAGTCTCTCCTAAGGATTCACTCTTGTGACTCTGATCCAGTTACTTGTATGTTCAGTGTCTGCCTCTGAATGAAAGACTTGCTTATTGTGACTCACTGCTCATTACGCTGGAAATACCAATCTTACCGCTTGAGGACCCTTCCTGATTAGTGGAATATAGAGAATTCCTACAGTCCAATTTTCTAGTCTAATCTGATTCCCCTCATGGATGCTACCATAATCACTGTGGTGTCTCATGGTCAGTCAAATTTCAAAATGTCATGCTATGATATTGACTCTGTGTTTGTCAGGCATCCTCGTCAGAGTTTGAAGAAGCACTTGAATATGGACCAAATCTTCCTTTGTGCTAGGCATCCTTTGTGAGGAAGGCTTAGAAGAATGTAGGGGAATGGGAATATCATCCAGTCTAGGCTAGGTATATATGAGTTATGTGGTTAGGGGAGTGTTATGAGACTATCACCGATTTAATCTGTAAATGGGCCACTTATTTAAATGCATAATGGTATTTATAATTATTTTATTGATCACTTACATAGGCTAGGCATCCTGGTAAGCATCTTACATATGATATTGTATGTAATATTTTTCAAAAACCATGTGAGTTAAGTGCTATTATTATGTCCATTGACAGTTGCAGAAACTGATACTCCGGGACGTTTAGTTAAGTTGTCCATGGCCCCAGAGCTAATAAGTGGTAAAACAAATATTTCTGTTATAATCTGATAAAACATGTCTTAGTTTAGTTTCTCCTGAAAGGAAAGCATTTGCCAAAGACATGTGTCAAGGTGTGTTTTGGGAGGTGGTTCCAGAAAGCAAACTGAGAGTGTAGGGAGAATAAGACAGGAAACGAAAATTACTACAACAGTGCATTTTTAAGTCATTGATGTCAGTAGGAGGGGCTCAGTTTTACTGGGACCTCCTGAAAATTATACAAAATACTCCCCAGAATAATCTCTCCCTGTAAAGATGGGTGAATGATTTATTCACTGCCTCCCGTCCTCCAGTGGTTGAGTGTTGTCCCTGGGAGAGTTCCTTCAAGTTTACTTCTGGGCTGCATTTGTTCCCGGCCTAAGAGGCATAAGAGAAGACTTTGGGTTAGAAAGCAGAAAGCCTTCAAAGTATGCTGGAAGAGCTGCTAGAAGGAATTTCTCTGACCTCTCTTGGAACTGTTCATCACAACTGCGGTTGAAATCGAAGGTGTTCCAAGAGGCATTGACATGGGTCACCAGAGGCATGATGTTACAGAATTCTACATGATTCTATTTGGGTCAGACTGTTTCTCAGGAAAACTTTTCACTGTATGTGTTTTTTGATACTTTCCCAATACATGAATGATCTCTTTACAGATACTAGTTACGCTCCTGTTATGTTCCAAATACCTTGCGGTATTATGACGATCTAGAGATAGAAAAGCAGACGTCTTGCTTTCTTGGAAATGTTCATCTCTGCAATGATCTAGAGAGCAGGCAAACCTGATTCAATTGACTATTCCAGGACAGTGGATCGCAAATAATTATTCAGGCCTTGTTTGTTTGTGTCATGTATTCAAGTGTGCATATCTCTTTTTTTCAAATTGCAGATGAGAAATCAGTTATGTTCAGAGGTAGAATGTGCTGGAATGTATGTCAAGATATTAAGGATTAACTAAGTAGGCAATAGAAAGTGGAGGTAGAGGGCGCCTAGACGGCTCAGTCAGTTAAGCGTCTGCCTTCAGCTCAGGTCGTGATTCTGGGGTCCTGGGATCGAGCCCTGTTTCGGGCTCCCTACTCAGCAGGGAGTCTGATTCTCCCTCTCCCTCTGCCCCTCCGCCCACTTGTGTGCTCTCTCTCTCTCAAATACATAAATAAAATCTTTTTTAAAAAAGTGGAGGTAGAGGATTAGGGGTTAGGAAAGCCCGCCAGCACGCCAGCAGCACACACTTGCCTTCACCTTCCACAAACTTGAACTCATCTTGACTTACCAGTGAGAGCCAGACCTCTGAATAGCCTGTATTTTAGCAATAAGACCCAATGTTTGATTGCTGGACAATTAACAGACCTTTGAAGTGTATGTGATCACGGTTCGTGTGTGCGTGCGTGTGTGTGTGTGTGTGTGTGTGTGTGTGCATTCATATGTGTCTACATTTTAAAAGATTAAAGACAGGCCTGAGCCAGATATGCTTGAAATACTCAAACTGTCATTCACATATATTTTATTATTCCAAGTCCAATAGGGTCAAAAATATTAGCCATGTATCCCTGACTATTTGTTGCCATTTCAAAGGCTTAGCCAGATGCTCTGTTTTTATGCATAAGCCCAGTAAGTGGTTGTGTGAGTTGAAGATCATGTTTTGTGATTTGAAGAGGGGAAGAATAATGTCTTCCAAAGTTAATCTATTCTACTAAATTATTGTGGTACATCAGAATTCGATGTTGGCCATTTTTTCTTTTCCCATCATTTTTCTTTCAAATCATGGCACTTCAGTCCCTGGCATGACTTAACGTGTCAGTGCCATTAAGAGAGGTAACATGGTAAAATGCGAAGAGAAAGGGATGAAGTTCCGATTACCTGGGTTTTGTATGCTAGTATGCTAGTAGCAACACTTACTGTGTAATCTTTGGCAATTTACATATTCCCTCTGAGAAATATCTCTTTTTCTATCCTTAAGATGTAAATTGACTATGCCTCCTACTTAGTTAGAGAAAAATTGAAATGATGTATCTGCAAGTGCCTCGCAGAGGGAGTCTCTACTAAGTGCTCAATAAAAGCCAGTATTTTCTTTCATTCATTCTATGAAAAGAAGGCTGAGGAAAGTGTGCCTGTCGCTGACAGGGAGTAACTAGTCCAGAAAGAAGAGATTTCTATGTTACTGAGGGTCCCACCTACCACTCAGCTATGGCTAATGGCCTCTGCGGTGAGGGGGAGAGGTCTTCACCAAAGACTCTTAAAAGCCTTTTGCCTTTTTGTGCCTGTCCCCTTTTTCTTTGTGACCTCTGTGCCTCAGTTTCTTTACCATCAAAATATGGAGCTAAGGGCCCTTGGGTGGCTCAGTCATTAAGCGTCTGCCTTCGGCTCAGGTCATGATCCCAGGGTCCTGGGATCAAGCCCCGCATCATGCTCCCTGCTCAGTGGGAAGCCTGCTTCTCCCTCTCCCACTCCCCCTGCTTGTGTTCCCTCTCTCGCTGTGTCTCTCTCTCTGTCAAATAAATAAATAAAATCTTTAAAAAATATATGGAGTGAATCATTTTGACTTAGGTTTATAGACTATAGTAAGGGTACGGTGGCCAGCAGAGCCTAGGAAGCCATGTACAAGCAGAAGGCATGGCCACATTCATGGATTTCTATGCAGGGAGAACAGCCAGGCGCCTGGTAGGGGGTTGTTGCACTCTCTTTTGTCATCCCCTGCCTTTCCTCCCTAGGCTGGAGATTCGTGTTCATTTAAGAAAAGGTCAGACAGGAAAGCTTCAAAATTTAGGTCAGCCTACTCCAATTAACTCTCAAGAACCAGACACCCCACTCCTCATTATGCTGAGCAGTCGTCAGCATTCTCTAAGGTAAGGACATACTAATACACCTGACAAGATTCTTTGATTCTGTGCATGCTTGCAGTAGAAAGATAAGGGGAGCAGGGAAAAAAAAAAAACACACACACAGTTAATTTTAGCCATGAAATGTGAAGTCATCTACATAAACAAAAGAAGTAACATTATTTAAAGTGGAGACTGGAATAATATAATGGCCTAAACTATTGAATTTTATTGACTATATTCATACAGATTGCTAGGGAGAGTAGTATTTACTGATAAGAAAATAAGAGAGGAAGCAGGTTTCCTGACTGGGATTTTCTATTAAATTTTTCTTAATTATTTTGGATATGATAGAGTCAATAAAAAAATAATGGATTAGAAATTGGGATTCAGATTATCTGTTTGCTAATCTCTGATTAGTTTGTAACTTGATAGATAAACTTGAGCAAAATTGTATTTTATTTTATTTTAAGATTTTATTTATTTATTTGACAGAGAGAGACAGCAAGAGAGGGAACACAAGCAGGGGGAGTGGGAGAGGGAGAAGCAGGCTTCCCGCGGAGCAGGGGACCCTGGGAACATGACCTGAGCTGGAGGCAGATGCTTGAAGACTGAGCCACCCCGGAGCCCCTTGAGCAAATATTTTAATCTTGATATACAAAATAAAAGGATTTATCTATCATAGATGGCCTCTGAAGTCCCTTTTTCCTCTAGCATTTTGTTGTTCTATTTTCATCAAAGTAAGTATGGGTCAAAATGAGATTCTATTTGTATTTGTGATATACTATTGAGAACTCCAGAGCTAGAAAGTACCCTGGAGTTCACCTTCAATAAATATATCATGTTTCATTTACTTTAAAAAATATTCAAAGAGATTTGTAAGATTATGATATCTTTAAATTAGGGCAAATAACATTTTATATAGGAAAACACAAACCATCAGATGAAAGAGAGATACGTGTTTCAGAACTCTTGGTTGAGTGAGTACCACAATTTGAATATAAAATTTGGTTCTGAGAATCCTGGAAGCCAAGGGGAAAAGTGAATTATATTGGGTTATATTTTAATCTCATTAATATATAAAATGAAATAGAAAACTTTGTCTTGTGAAAGCAACTTTTCTAGCTCTAAAATTAAAATTGTATAAGGAATTGACTGCTTGGATTCTTCTTGAAAGGGCCATTGGTAATATTTCTCAATCGAAAACTTCTTCAAAATTAGTTTGTAGAATATATAGATAAGTTTCCCCATTTTAGTTTTCTCATCTGCAAATTAGGAATAATTATCTACAAATCAAAAGATATGAGGATCAATCTACATGTAGTAATACTATTGTTTAAGATGGGGGCGTGTATGGATTTATGTGCATTAAAAGTTCAGAGATGCATCCTGAGCTTCAGATAATATCCTCAGCTCTCACCCTTTCTTTTTCCTTTTGAATTGGCTTCATTCTCTGAGGAAGGTTCCACTGGCAGCTCTAGGCTCACATTCACTATATAGTCAATGATACCAGAAAAGATTACCTCATCCCCAAGGGTTCAGCCAATACCCTGAACATTTTTCTGTTGGACAAGCTTGTATTATGTGCTAACCTCTGCAGCAATCACTCTAGCCTGATTAAGGGAATGCTTTCATTAGGCAGGCATGAGTCAAGGGGGCTATCCATGGAATAAGGGGCTAGAATGAGTTTCTCCAGGCTACAGGTATTTAGAATGAGAGTGGGGTTGGTGTGGGATGAAGTGGGGTGGAGAATATCCTTCATCAATAGTTCAGATGTCAGACAGAGGAAATAAAAATTATATATATCAATTTCAATAAAGTCATAGGCAAAACATTGCTTGGGCAGTATGGAATGTTCATGAGGAAATTTAATTGAACTGCAACATTCAATGTATCTAGAAGGGATAGATTGAAGTATTCATTTTTTCATAGGAATCCCCTTAACATTTGGATGGGAGTGTTCATATTTCAATGACCTGGAAAATTATTATTTCCTTCTATCATGAAATGTGTTCTGTGCTTCCCACCTGCTGTCTTTTAATTGATAGACATCTACCAGGTATGTTAATTCTCAATAATTTATAAATTCATCTTGGCTTAGGAGTCTTCTCTTTAGGAGACTGTATATATTGTCTCCCATCCATTAGGTATTTATCTTTTCTTGTTAATCTCAGAGAGCAATTTTATTTTCTCCATTTCTTCTTGGGTGGCTGGAAGTCTCAATTCAGCATTGTCACACTGATATCAAACATGTCTTTCCTCACAGATTTGTTGGTGAGGACCAAATGAAATCATGTTAGATATTTGTGTAGTGTTTAGTTTGGCAATAATAGGCACTCAATAAATCATAAGCACTCAATAATAGGCACTCAATAAATAAACAAATGAATATTGTTCAAGTAACAGTTAGAAAAGAAAAAACAGGAAGAAGATACTGATGGAGCCCATTGTTTTCTTTGCCAGAACTTTTCCATTTCTTAAATGCTTTCTTGTTTAATGGTACTAGTATCTTCCCAGTCAATCAGACTTAAAGCTTCCATAATAATTAATTTTTCCTGTATCTGGTTTCTAATATATTATCAGTGGAAAAATTCCTTTGGTTGCCTCCCTGGAATATCTTACTTATCTTTGTTTTTTTCTTCCCTCTTTGTCAGTAATCCAGTTCTGACCCTCATTCCTCATTCCCGTAGCAACTTTCAGCTGGGGCACCTGGTTGGCTAAGTTGGTTAAATATCGGACTCTTGATTTCAGCTGAGGTCACGATCTCAGAGTTGTGAGAATGAGCCTCCTGTTGACTCCACACTCTGCTTGGAGACCTGCTTAAGATTCTCCCTCCACCCCTCCCCTCCCCCCTTACAAAAGCCAAAGAAATAAAATAGCAATTTACACCTAAATAGTGATCTCCTTACGTCCCGTCTGTACTATATTCTGCTGACGGATTGTTCATGTGATCATCTCCCTTCATTGCTTAGAAATAGACAATTTCTCCTTGGCTTGTAAAGTCCCTACTTCTGATCCTTATATCTTTGGATCACCTCAGGGAGGCTTGAATCTAGGTTTTCAGTCTCATGAGTATCTGACCTAACAAACTGCAAGATTCACCAAAAGTGAACTGTTCACATTTTTCCATAAATTCCTTGTCATTTCCTGCCTTAATACACACGGTCTTCTTTCCACTTGGAATGCTCTTATTTCCTATCATAATGTATCTAAATTCTTTTTTTTTTTTTAAAAGATTTCATTTATTTATTTGGCAGAGATAGCGAGAGAGGGAACACAAGCAGGGAGAGTGGGAGAAGGAAAAGCAGGCTTCCTGCAGAGCAGGGAGCCCGATGCATGGCTCGATCCCAGGACCCTGGGATTATGACCTGAGCCGAAGGCAGACACTTAAGGACTGAGACACCCAGGCACCCTCTAAATTCTTATTTGGGGTGCCTGGGTTCCTGAGTCAGTTAAGCATGATTATCCCATGATTATCTTTTTTTTAAAGGATTTTATTTATTTATTTGACAGAGAGAGCGAGAGCACAAGCAGAGGGAATGGTAGAGGGAGAGGGAGAAGCAGGCTCCCCGCCAAGCAGGGAGCCCAATGCAGGCCTCGATCCCAGGACCCTGGGATCATGACCTGAGCCAAAGGCAGACGCCCAACCATCTGAGCCACCCAGGCACCCCTAGAAATGATTATCTTGTATACATACAGGTTCTTTCTAGTTTCTAGGCTCAACTACTATTGTTAGTTCTTATGGAATTGCAAGGAAGTAATGATTGTGGTCTTACTTCAAGACAAGTTGTTTTCAAAGTAACAACATTAAGCATCGGTTGAAAATCACTTTGAAATGAAGAAAGGTAAATTCCATAATGATTATAAAGATGTTCTGGAGGGGTACCTGGGTGGGTGCAGTTGGTTAAGTGTTCGAGTTTTTCAGCTCAGGTCATTATCTTTTGGTCTTGGGATCAAGCTCCGTGTTGAGCTTTGTGTCTGCTTGATATTCTCTCTCCCTCTTCCTCTTCTGTTCGTACTCTCTCTCAAAATAAATAAATTAAAACCTTTGAAATAAAAAAGATGTTCTGGAAACGTTAATGATAATATAATAGTTAAATATGAACTATATAAAACACAGGCAAAACCATATAGTTGCAAAGAACATCTTAGGTTTGAATCCTGGTTTTACCATAAGTTAGCTGTATGACCTTAAAAAAATTACTTAACATCTGTATTGATGAATTTCCCCAGACGTAAAATGGGGAACATCAAAATACCTACCTCATGTCACTTTTAGACGAATTAAGTGAATTTTATCATGTAAAGCCCTTTGAAAGCTACCTGAAGTATAACAAGGTCTCACAGCTGATTACAGTTGTATGCTGATGGAAATATGAAGTGAGATAAAAGCAGAAACACTCATCCCAGTAGATCACAGCCTATGAGAGAACAAGCAGATAATAAATACGTGTGTGTGTGTTCTGAATAACACAATAACTTTGATATTACACATGTATTCAATTTTATATTTTACAAACTTAGTGTTATATATTTAATTTTAATGTTAGTACCTGAGGTATGAAGAATGGACTCCCAAAGATGTCCATACTTTATTTCTTGGAAACTTTATGGTACAGTATATGGTGAAAGTGACTTCAGATGTAATTAAGTTATGGACCTTGGGTTAGGAAAATTATTCTGGATCATCCAGGTATGTGCAATCTGATCACATGAAGCCTTCAAAGAGCATGGCATTCTCTGGGTAGAGTAAGAAAGATGTGGTAAAAGAGCTGGAGACATATAGCAGAATTTAGCAATATTTTAAGTATGAGATTGACTTGGCAGTGCCTTTGCTGATTTTGAGATAGATGGGTCCATGGGACAAGGCTGATGGTCAGTAGGGAAATGAGGACCTCAGTTTTACCAATGCCCGGAACTCAAATGTTGCCAGCCAACAATCTAAATGAGGTTGGAAGCAAATTTTTCCTGGGGCCTTCCAGTAGGAGGCAAGCTCAATGCTTTGATTTGGCACTGTGTGACCCTAAATGGAGAAGTAGCTGAGCCCTATTTGATTAGATCCTGACCCATGGAAACTGAGATATAATAAATTGATGTTTTAAGCTGCTAAATTTGTGATATGTTGTTGCACATCAAAAGAAAACTAATATTGTCCCCTGATATTTTTATCAAAATTGAATAGATCAGAAAGTAAATCTCAGTGAATTCTCCAGAGTAAAAACATCATAAATCAACTTCTGTACCACAAATCAATAAAACTAGAGATAAATTTAAATTAAGATAGAGAATACCCAGTTGCTTGAAAATGTTCATGGTGATATACAAAACTCTATCCTTAAAGTTGTTCAAAGAGAAAAGCTAAACTTTGTTTAGGAATACTGAAGAAGGAGGTTTTTGGGTAATGAGCAGGTTACATGCTAATAAATTTGGGATTGGAAAAATCTATAGTGAAATGCATATGAAAATCCCTAATCATCTTCATGAGGGGATCAAAGAATGAATCAATATCCTGACTCAAAAAAAGTGGAAAGACATTAAAAGAAGAATTAGATGTCAAGAAAATTGCATAAATAGGTTTGAAAGGAGAAAAATGAACAGATGTGAAGAAGTTGATTTTTAAATGATAAACAATACAGATGTTAAAGCTAAAGTTTTGATAATCAATAAGTGAGGAAGGCTAAAAGAAAAGAAGTATACATTAAGAATAAAAGAAGAGGAAATAACCACAGGTAAAAGTTTTAAAATTGTATATTCTCTTTCTTCTCATAAAATTTAAAACCAGGGTGAATATTTGCAAATATTAATTTCCAAATTGGCTCAGTAAGAGAGAAAAACTTATGGAAAACATTACCCATGGGCAGAAATGAGGAAGCCAGTAAAACTTATTGAGCCCATAGAGTTTCCCTGGAAAATTCTTTTACACATTCAAACAAAATATAGTTCTTATTTTTTCTGAATATTTTATTTATTTATTTGACCAAAAGAGGAAACACAAGCAGGGGGAGTGAGAGAAGGAGAAGCAGGCTTCCCGCCGAGCAGGGAGCCCGATATGGAGCTTGATCCCAGGACCCTGGGATCATGACCTGAGCTGAAGGCAGATGCTTAATGGACTGAACCACCCAGGCGCCCCTAAAATATAGTTCTTATTTTTATTTATATTGTGTCAGACAATTGAGAAAGTAGGGAAATTCTTTTTCTGGAGCCAGCACTTTCTTAATCATAAAACATGATAGTTAAAAATAGAAAAGTAGTGACAGTTTTCAATTTGAATACAGGTGTGAACATCTGAAGTAGGTTCTTGATAAATAAAATTTAAGAGTATAATAATAAAAATACTTGAACAAGTAGGCTTTATTCTAGGAATTGAAGACAGTTCAATATTATACAGTATGATGATATTTGCAATAGTAATAATAGGTACAAAAAGAAAAATAAAGTATACAGTCATTTGGACAGATGTGAAAAAGCATAAAATTCAATATTTGTTATACATAAAAATATAACAAAATACTAATAGATTCCTCATTAAAGTAATAGCTAGAATCATTTTTTAATTGAAGTATATTTAACAGTATTCTATTAGTTTCGTTACCTAGTGCTCATCTCATTGAGTTATACTCTTAATCCCCTTTAGCTATTCTTTTGTTTCTGACTTTGTTTTTTTTTCCCAAGATTTTTATTTATTTATTGAGAGAGAGATAGAATGGTAGAGAGAGAGTATGAGAGGGAGAAAGGTCAGAGGGAGAAGCAGACTCCCTGCTGAGCAGGGAGCCCGATGTGGGACTCGATCCTGGGACTCCAGGATCATGACCTGAGCCGAAGGCAGTTGTTTAACCAACTGAGCCACCCAGGCACCCTGACTTTATTTGTTTTTTAAATTCCACATATGAGGGGTGCCTGGGTAGCTCAGTCGTTAAGCGTCTGCCTTCAGCTCGGGTCATGATCCCAGGGCCCCACATTGGGCTCCCTGCTCAGCAGGAAGCCTGCTTCTCCCTCTCCCTCTCCCCCTGCTTCTGCTCTCCCTTTCTTGCTGTGTCTCTCTCTGTCAAATAAATAAATAAAATCTTGAAAACAAAAAATTCCACATATGAGTTATATCCTATGGTATTTGTCTTTATTTGTCTGATGTATTTCACTTAGCATGATACCCTCCCGGTCAATCCATGTTCTTGTAAGTGGCAGGATCTCATTCCCTTTTATGGCTGGGTAATATTCCATTGTCTGTGTGTGTGTGTGTGTGTGTGTGTGTGTATCACTTCTTTATCATTCATTTGTAAATGTACTCCTGTGTTACTTTCACATCATTGCCTTTTTAAATACCGCAATAAACATAGGGGTGTGTATACCTTTCCAAAGTAGTGGTATAATTTTCTTTGGATAGATTCCCAGTAGTGGATCTGGATCATACCATAATTCAGTTACTATTTTTTGAAGGAAACTCCATCCTGTTTTTCTTTCTTTTTGCTTTCATTACATTTCTAGTTAAATTCCAGTTAGTTAACATACAGTGTATAGTTTCATGTGTACAATATAGTGATTTAACACCTCCATACAGCACCTTGTGCTGATCATTCCAGCTGCACTCCTTAACACCCATAAACTATTTTACCCATCCCCACACTCACCTCCCCTATGGTAACCATCATTTTGTTCTCTAGATTTAGATTCTTTTTCTTGGTTTGCTTCCCTCTTTTTTCTCCCTTTGCTTTTTTGTTTGTTTCCTAAATTGCACGAATGAATGAAATCATAGGGTATTTTTCTTTCTCTGACTGATTTATTTCACTTAGCATGATACTCTAGTTCCATCCATGTTGTTGCGTACAGCAAGATTTAATTCTTTTTAATTGCTGAGTAATATTCCATTGTATACATATACCACATTGTCTTTATCCATTCATCAGTTGGTGGACATCTGGTTGGCTATTGTAGATAATGCTGTTATAAATATCAGGGTGCATGTATACCTTCTTTAAAAAATCTTTAAAAGATTTATTTAAGAGAGAAAAAGTTTGGGGGCCGGGCAGAGGGAGAAGGGAGAGAGAATCTTAAGCAGACACCATGCTCAGTGTGTTGCCTGAAGTGGTATTGGATCCCATGACCCTGAGATCAGGACCTGAGCAGAAACCAAGAGTCAGATGTGGGGGGCGCCTGGTTGGCTCAGTCAGTTGGGCGTCTGCCTTTGACTCGGTTCATAATCCCAGGGTCCTGGGATAGAGCCCCGCATCGGGATCCCTGCTCAGTGGGGAGTCTGCTTCTCCCTTTGCCTGTTGTTCCCCCTGCTTATTCTCTCTGTTTCTCTCTCTGTGTCACATAAATAAATGAAATCTTTAAAAAAAAAAAAGTCAGATGTGGAACCTACTGTGCCACCCAGGCTCTCCCCTTGGAATTAGTGTTTTTGTATATTTTTGGTAAATAACTTCTTCTGCATGTGGCAGTTTTCCCAACACTATTTGTCGAAGAGACTTTTTTCCATTTCTTTGTGTTTTCTTCAATTTCTTTCATCAATTTTTTAATACTTTTCAGAGTACAGGTCTTTCACCTCTTTAGTTAAGTTTATTCCTAGGCATTTTATTAATTTTTGGTGGAATCGTAAATGGGATAGTTTTCTTGATTTCTGTTTCTACTCCTTTATTATTGGTGTATAGAAATGCAATAGATTTTTGTACACTGATTTTGTATCCTGTGACTTTACTGAATTTCTCTATCAGTTCTAGCAATTTTTTGGTGGTGTCCTTTGGGTTTGCTACATAGAGTATCATGTCATCTGCAAGTAGTGGAAGTTAGACCTTTTTCTTGTGATATGGATGCCTTTTATTTCTTTTTGTTGTCTCATTGCTGAGGCTAGGACTTCCAGTGCTATGTTAAAAGTGGTGAGAGTGGACATCCTTGTCTTGCTCCTGACCAGTTTTTCCCCATTAAATATTATATTAGCTGTGGGTTTTTCATATTTGGCCTCTATTGTATTGAGGTATATTCCCTCTATCCCAACTTTGCTGAGGATTTTTATAATTAATGAATGTTGTATTGTGTCAAATGATTTTCCTTTATCTACTGAGAGGATTATATGGTTCTTATCTGTTCTTTTATTAATGTGCTGTGTCATGTTGATTGATTTGTGAATATTGAACCACCCTTGCAGCCCAGGAATAAATCCCACTTGATCACGGTGAATGACTCTTTTAATGTACTGTTGGATATGATTTGCTAGTACTTTGTTGAGAACATTTGCATCCATGTTCATCAGGGATATTGCCCTGTAGTTCTCTTTTTTTTTTAGTGGAGCATTTATCTGTTAGTGGTATCAGTGTAATGCTTGCCTCCATTTCTATTGTTTGAAATAGTTTAGGGAAGAATGGGTATTAACTGTTCCTTAAATGTTTGGTAGAATATACCTGTTAAGTTATCTGGACTTTGACTTTTGTTTGTTGGGAGTTTTTTGATTACTGACTCAAGTATTTTTCTTAACTGATTCAATTTTTGTGCTGGTTATTATTCTGTTCAAGTTTTCTATTATTTCCTGCTTCAGTTTTGGCAATTTCTATGTTTCTAGGAATTTATCTATTTCTTCCAGGCTGTCCAATGAGTTGGCATATAGTGTTTCCTAATATTTTCTTCATAACTGTTTGTATTTCTGTGGTGTTGATTGTTATTTCTCCTCTCTCGCTTGTGGTTTTATTTATTTGGTTCTTTTCTCTTTTCTTTTTGTTCTGTCTGGCTAGAGGTTTATCAAGTGTGTTAATTTTTTTGAAGAATCATATCCTGGTTTCATTGATCTGATCTACTATTTTTTAAATTTCTGTATTACTTTTTTCTGCTCTAATCTTTATTATTTTCTTTCTTCTACTGACTTTAGGCTTTGATTCTTCTTCCTTTTCTGGCTCCTTTAGGCATATTGTGAGATTGCTTATTTGAGATTTTTCTTGTTTCTTGAGGTAGGCCTGTATTGCTATATACTTGCCTCTTAGGACAGCTTTTCCTGCATTCTAAATGTTGTGTAGTGATGTTTTTTCATTTTCTTTTGTTTCCATGTATGTTTCATTTCTTCTCTGAGTTCCTGGTTGACCCATTCATTGTTTAGTAGCATGTTTTTTAACCTCCTTGTATTTGTGGTCTTTCTGGATTTTTTCTTGTGATTGACTTCTAATTTCATGGTGTTTCTGCTCAGAAAAGATGCATTGGGTGATTTCAATCTTTTTGTATTTTTTGAGGGCTGATGTCTGACTAATCTGGAGAATGTCTCATGTGTACTTGAAAGGAATGTGTCTCATGGTGTTTTAGGTTGGAATGTTCCAAATATATCTGTTATGTCCATCTGCTCCAGTGTGTCATTCAAAGCCCTTGCTTCCTGGGCGCCTGGGTGCCTCAGTTGGTTAAGCGACTGCCTTCGGCTCAGGTCATGATCCTGGAGTCCCGGGATCGAGTCCCACATCGGGCTCCCTGCTTGGCAGGGAGTCTGCTTCTCCCTCTGACCCTCTTCCCTCTCGTGCTATCTCCCATTCTCTCTCTTTCAAGTAAATAAATAAAATCTTTAAAAAAAAAAAATAAAAACAAAGCCCTTGCTTCCTTTTCTTTTCATTTTAGATGATCTATTCATTGATATAATTGGGTGTTCAAGTCCCCTACTATTATTGTGATATTATCCATTAGTTCCTTTATTTTCATTTTTAATTGTTTTATATATTTGAGTGTTCTCATGTTGGTTGCATAAATATTTACAATTTTAAAGTTTCTTGTTGGATTATCCTCTTTATGACTATATAATGCCCTTCTTTGTCTTTATTACAGTCTTTTTTTAAGCCTCCATTTTCTGTGATAACAGTAATGCTATTTTCTTTGGACCTCCAGTTGCATGATAAATATTTCTCCATCCCCTCACTTTTAATCTTCAGGTGTGTTTAGGGCTAAAAGTAGTCTCTTGTAGGCATTTTATAGATGGGTCTTGCTTTTTTGTTTTTTAAAGATTTTATTTATTTATTTATCAGAGAGGGAGAGCGAGCACAAGCAGGGAGAGCATCATGCAGAGGGAGAAGCAGATTCCCTGCTGAGCAGGGAGCCTGATGTGGGACTCAATCCCAGGACCCTGGGATCATGACCTGAGCCGAAGGCAGATGCTTAGTCAACTAAGCCACCCAGGTGCCCCTTGTTTTGTTTTGTTTTGTTTTTTAATCCATTAAGACACTGTAAGTGTTTTGATTGGAGTGGTTAGTCCATTTACATTCAAAGTTTTTATTGATATATATCTATTTTTTGCCATCTTATTACTTTTTCATTTTTTTTTTTTTCCTGGAGACTTTCTCTGATTCTTTCTTGTCTTTGTCACTTTTGATCTCTCATTTGCAATTAAGAAGTCCCCTTTAGTATTTCTTGCAGGGCTGGTTTAGTGGTCATAGACTTTTTTAGGTTTTGTTCACCTTGTATTCTGAATGATAGCCATGCTCTTGGCTGCATATTTTTCCTAGTCAGTGCTTTGAATATATCATGTTACTTTCTTCTGGCTTGCCATGTTTCTTTTGAGAAATCTCCACCTAGCCTTAAGAGTTTGTCCCTTGTAAATTAAGTACTTGTTTTGTCTTGCAGCTTTTAGTATTTTTTTTTTGTATCAGTGTAATTTGTGAATTTAATTATAAATGTCTTGGTGTTGACCTGCTTCTGTTTATTTTGATGGGAGTTCTTAGTGCCTCCTGGATCTGGATGTGTGTTTCCTTCCCCAGATTAGGGAAGTTTTCTGTTATTACTTCTTGAAATAAATTTTCTGCTCATTTTCTTTCTTTTGTTTTTCTGGGTCTCATCATATGAATGTTATTTTATTTGATGGAATCATTGAGTTCCCCAAATTGTTTCTCGTGTTCCATAATTCTTCTGTTTCTCTTTTGTTTTTCTTCATTATTTTCCATTATTTTGTCTTCTAGGTCACTAATTCATTCTCTGCTTCTCCCAGCCTACTATTCATTGCAGAAGCCTCTTTCCGGTCTCATTTATAGCATTCTTTATTTCTGATTGATTCATTTTTAACTCCTATTTCTCTGTGGCAGTAGTCTCGCTGATGTCTACTTTGCTCAAACACAGTAAGTATTCTTATGGTTGTTGCTTTCAATTCTCCATGAGGAATGTTACTTACACTTGTTTCACTTGGATCTCTGGCTGTGGTCTTCTCTTGGTCTTTCATTTTTGATAAATTCCTCCATTTCGGCATTTTTTCTAAGTCCCATTCTCCTCTGTGTTGGAAAAGCCATCTGTGTCTTCCTGAAATTAATGGCCTTATCAAGAAGAGTTCATGACAGCCCAGGGCCTGGCACCTCAGTGAGTGTCTCAGGTGTGTGAGATGTGTGTGCTCTTTATTGAGTTGTATCATTTCTAGCCTTCAGTCCAGTCATCTGCAGTTCCTTTCCTTGCCTGCTGTGGGCAGTGCTTAGTCATTGGCCTGAATGTGCAGAGTTTTACCTAGGAGTGTTGTGCTCTGTTTGTTAAATGAGAGTTGAACCAATTCCAGCAGAACTGAGGCCCTTCAGAACTCAGGTGTGGGCAGGGGTTTCCGCTGGTCTTCTGGGGGAGGGGTCCACATCATTGGGACTGAACAAGCTTGACTTAGAAGGGCATTCCTTCTGGAGCACATTGGGTTGGGGCGTGGTATAAGCAAGTTATGTATCCAGTGTCTATGCTGAGCTGATGCCCTTAGGAGGATTTGTACTTATGCTGAGGGGGCAGGGTAGTGAAATGGCACCAGTTGGCTCTTTTGTTTTGGGAGAGGCTTCTTAGTGAAACTTGCCTTTCAGGGAAGTGCTCCTAAAATAAGGTATAATCTCCCCTATGTGTGCTCCTGGCTCTATCCCAGCCAAGGATGCTGACCTTTAAAACCCCATGCTTTAGAGATGTGGTGCGGGTAGGGGTTTTTGCTGGTCTGCTAGAGGAGGGTCCTGCTCTTCTGGGACTTAGGCAAGCTTGACTAAGAAGGCAGTTCTTCCAGAGTGCAGGGGGTGGAGCTTGCTGTAAACTTGTTGGGCAACCACTGTCCTTGCTTCACTCCTTCCCCACAGAGGCCTCTGTATTTTTGCTTCCTTGATATGGCCTCCTCTCTCCATTTAGTTGTGGAGTTTGTTCTGGCATTCTTTAGGTCCATTTCTGGGGTATTTAGGATAATTTGATAGTTTTGTAATTGTGTTCATGGGACAAAATGAGCCTAGGATCCTACTAGTCCACCACTATCTTCCTATATTCCCATCGTTTTTCTGACTGTGTCTGTTCCAGTTGTGTTTCCTCATCCTTTATACATGTTACATACATGACGTCATATCTCTGAAATAATTTATTACATTTTTCTTAAGTACAGAATGTATATTGGAGTAATACTGATGAAACCATGTAATAAAATCAGATTATTAATTATAATTTAGAATTATAATTATATAAGTATGATGTTCAATTAAAATCTAAAAGGCTAGAGTTTCCCATTTACATACACACGTAATCAGATCTCATTCACAATAGGATCAAAAACATTAACAATAGATGAAATATGGAAAAATGAATAGAATCATTAGGAACAATCTGTAACATTTACCTAAAATACAAATAAATTTGAAATAGGACAACTCCCTGGAAGTTAACAACTACTTAAATGCAATCTAAATCTGTATTTAAATAGTGTGTTTTTGTATCATGGAAAATGTTTGCATGAATGAATAAATATATTCTAATATTCAGAGATATTAATATCTAATATCTTCAGAAAAGACAAAGCAATGGAGGGCATTGCCTTACCAGATTTTAAAACTTTCTGTAAAACTAAGGAGAAATCAATATATTGTGGTGTTGTCTTAGACATGGAACAGAGACTTCATATATGTTGTTAGGTATATAAAAAATTAGGTATCCAATGAAATTTATCATCACAGTTCAACCATTTGGAATAATGATTAAGTAACCCTTTGAGCACCATTAAGAAAGAATAATTCAGAGTCCTGTTCTTTTTTTTTTTTAAGATTTTATTTATTTGACAGAGAGAAACACAACTAGAGAGGGAACACAAGCAGGATAGGAGAAAATGTTGTGAACGTTATATGAGATTCCAAACAAAAACCTCTCCAGGAGAGGTTAAGGATATACACAGATAAGAAAGCCAGATTTAACCTATCATGTAGACGCAATCATGCAGGGAAAATGATCAAAAATAAGATATTTTAGTCTTGGGAGTGTACTAACTGGAAATCAGCCATGCTGTGAGCATTTGGCAGTCACCAGAATAGAATTAGGCTAAATAAAATTATCAAGGAAGGAATGGAAAGATTCACACTGAATTTCCAACTTTTCACTAAAAATTTTTTTTTAAAACTTTGACGTGTTTTTCTAAGAGTTGATATAGGCCATGGTCAAAAGGTCACAGATTGTAGATATAGATCTGGGTGATGAGACAGCATTCCATATTTGTTACTGAAGTGGAGAAAAATGAAATTTATTCATTAAGGAAATCCTGACCAGTACTTCCACTTTTTAGAGAGTACGTTGAAAAAGGGTAAAAGATGAGAATACTTTGTGTTTTAGTGGGAGTTTCTGAAATATCATTTGTTTTAGAACTATCAGAAATCCTTTTAGAAATGTAGAATTCTGGGCTCTACCCCTGATCTAATGAAACAGTGCTTTAATATGGGTACCTGGAATATGCATTTTAAAAGTGGTGGTGGGTTTTTTTTTCCCCTTTTATGTAAAAACTTTTGGGTGCCACTGTTTTATGTTATCAGCACTAAAATGTGATGAATGGATAGTAATGCACAAAATAGTAACTGCATTTTAATATGGATGGCTTTTTCTGATGATTTAGAGCATAAAGGCCCAGATTATCAGGGGCAGACATCTGCACACATAGAAAGAGAGTCATAGCAACATTGGAGTTGGTGGGTAGAGCCTCACCTATTAGTTACTGCACAATTCCATGGGGCATCATTCACATGAATTACAATGTCAGTGGAACCCCCAAGGATTTGAGTAGTGAAGGCTCTGAATCATTTTATACAGATTTTCCCATTTACAACTAGCTTGGTTGTATTCTGGAGAAGATAATTTCATTCATTTATATCTTACTCTAAATTAAAAGATTACATTTTCTTTGATCTTCATTCACTAGAATTTATAAATTTGATATTAAAATCCCTTGATCCTGAGATAGGGATGTTATTGGAAGTATACACACTGATACATTATACAGTTACATCTTCATTCATAAATCATTTGCCTCAATTTGGGGGAATCACAGTTTTATAACCTGTAGAGTTGAGGGCCATACCCTGGGACAAGAAAGATGCAACTAAAATATGTTAATCTCATGAAAGCCACCCTGAAACTATCATCTAGCTTTGTCCTTGTCATGATTACAACTGTGATCCTGTCATATTATGTATTTTAGTTTGTAACAAAAAAAAAAAAAAATCAGTGTTTAAGGATATAAGAAAAGCTGCAGACAGCTTGATGAGCCATAGATTACGTTTAGAATCTTTTCACTCAAATGCAATTTTTTTTGCACCTGCAAGCAGATTGTAACCTTGAGAAGAATCTTATGCATAAAATTAGAGGCCACAGTGGAAAATTTACTTCGGAGAGTAGGTCATCAAAAAGAGCATGCTGAGTCCAGATGCAGAGGAAATTAGAATCTTTGTTTGTTCTCTCTTTGAGGACAATTGTGCCCTCTGTGAAAATTACATAGCCCCTCCTTACACTGTTTGAGGGGGAGAGAAACCCATTAACAAAACAAGTATGGGAGATATTGGAACACAAAATCAGGAGGAGGAGTTAGGAAAATAATTGAGTTTGAAAACTGCTGAGTCATTATGACTGATTGTATAACCCAGGAAAGAGAAGGAGAGACAAAATAAGTTTACCTGAGTTAAGGGGGTAGATGGAACTGGGTGAAATAATTCCCTATAAGTCATGGCTTCTTGCACAGGTTTCCCTTCTCCTGGAAATCATCTTTACTTGACCCTACTGCCCTTTCTAGATTCCTCCTTATTTCCTTCCTTCCTTTCTTTTTTTTTTTTAAGATTTTATTTATTTATTTGAGAGAGAGAGAATGAGCGATAGAGAGCACGAGAGGGAAGAGAGGTTCAGAGGGAGAAGCAGACTCCCCGCCGAGTGGGGAGCCCGATGCGGGACTCGATCCCAGGACTCCAGGATCATGACCTGAGCCGAAGGCAGTTGCCCAACCAACTGAGCCACCCAGGCGCCCCTCTTTCCTTCCTTTCATAACTAAACCTCTCTTTATAATTTGACTTTCTATCCTCTCCATGCATCATTCCTTAACCCCAAACTTATACATTTAATCTGAAATTTCTTCCCACCATGTACTGAATCTATAATCCTAATGCTCATCAGTGCCATATCAAAGCTATTATTTCCAGGTCCCAAATTGTTTCTCAGTCTATTTTTGCTTTTCTGAATATCTGCTGGATTCTCCACCTAAATGTAATAGCCATGATGAAAGGAAAAATAGCAAAGGCATCACTTATAACAGGACAGATTATTTTTTGATCCTTGCCAGGCCCTGTTTCAAGTGTTTTACATGTACTAACTCATTTGGTTCTCTGGAGTCTATGAGGTAGGTACTTCTATTAACCTCATTATATAGATAAAGTAACAAGTTTGGAGAGTATTCAGAACTTCCCCCAAGGTCACATAAACTAGTAAATTGTTGCGCTAGGAGCTGCACTTAGGTACTTTGGCTTCTATGTGCTTTACTACTTGTAAGCTTGCTTTCTATATGCCTTGCCAGTTCAAATTCAGCATATCTTAAAGTGAACTCTTAAATATTTATCCCTAATCCTAAATGAGGGCATCATCTTTAAGCAGTGGTAATGGGAAATAAGGAAATTTCAGCATTTTGATTTACCAGTGTATGAAAAGTTTTTTTTTAAGATTTTCTTTATTTATTTGAGAGACAGAGTGAGAGAGAGAGAGAGCACAAGCGGGAAGGGAGGGAGAGGGAGAAGCAGGCTCCCTGCCCAGCACGTAGACCAATGCAGGGCTCAGTCCCAGGACCCTGGGATCATGACCTGAGCCCAAGGCAGACATTCGACCAACTGAGCCACCCAGGCACCCCCTGTGTATGAAAAGTTTAATCAAAAACTTTACAACTCTTCCCACAACTATATGGTCAATTAATCCTTGACAAAGCGGGAAAGTATAGCAAATGGGAAAAAGGCAGTCTCTTCATGAATTAGTACTGGGATAATTGGACAGCCACATGCAAAAGAATGAAATTGGATGACTTTCCTACACCACACACAAAAATAAATCCAAAATCGACTAAAGACCTAAATGTGAGACCTGAAACTATACACTTCTTAAAGAGAGCATAGGCGGTAATTTCTTTGACATCGGCCATAGCAGTTTCCTTCTAGATATGTCACCTGAGGCAAGGGAAACAAAAGCAAAAATAAACTATTGGGACTTCATCAGAACAGAAAGCTTTTGCACAGCAAAGGAAACAATCAACAAAACTAAAAGGCGACCTATGGACTTGGAGAAGATATTTGCAAATGACAAAGGGTTTATAGTTGATAAAGGGTTAGTATCCAAAATATATGAAGAACTTAACCAAACTCAATACCCAAAAACCAAATAATCCAATTTAATAAAATGGATAGATGGCATGAACAGACACTTTTCCAAAGAAGACATATAGATGGCTAACAGACACATGAAAAAATGCTCAACATCACTTGTCATCAGGGAAATGTAAATCAAAACTACAATGAGATATCACCTGACACCTGTCAGAATGGCTAAAATGAACAACATGAGAAACAGCAGGTGTTGGTGAGGATGTGGAGAAAGGGGAACCCTCTTGTATTGTTGGTGGGAATGCAAATTGGTACAGCCACTCTGGATAACAGTATGGAATTCCTCAAAAAGTTAAAAGTAGCGGTGCTTGGGTGGCTCAGCCGTTAAGCGTCTGCCTTCGGCTCAGGTCATGATCCCGGGGTCCTGGGATCAAGCTCCGCATCGGGCTCCCTGCTTGGCAAGAAGCCTACTTCTCCCTCTCCCACTCCCCCTGCTTGTGTTCCCACTCTCTCTGTGTCTCTCTGTCAAATAAATAAATAAAATCTTTAAGAAAAAAAAGTTAAAAATAGCATACCATATGATCCAGCGATTGTACTACTAAGTATTTACCCAAGGAATACAAAAATACTAGTTTATAGGAATACATGTACTCCACTGTTTATAGCAGCATTATCTACAATAGCCAAATTATGGAAACAACACAAGTGTCTATCAACTGATGAACAAATAAAGAATTCTCACACACACACAGACACACAAACACACTGGAATTTTACTCAGCCATAAGAAAGAATGAAATCTTGCCATATGCAAACATGTGGGTGGAGCTACTGGGTATTATGCTAAGCGAAATAAGTCAGAGAAAGACAAATACCAAATGATTTCAGCCATATGTGGAATTTAAGAAGGAAAACAAAAGAGCAAAGGGAGGAAAAGAAAAAAAGAGAGAGAAGGGCAAACCAAGAAACAGACTCTTATCTATAGAGAACAAACTGATGGTAACCAGATGGGTGGTGGGTGGAGCGGGATGGGTAATCGTGATGGAGATTTAAAAAAAAAAAAAACAACTTCACACCTTTTTATGCTGAATGTGGATAGTTTGATATAGTAACTTATACACAGGTATTTCATAATTCTTAAACAATACAGATTTATGTTTTTAAATAGTATTCATTTATTTTAATGCTTTCCTGCAAATGTGAATTTCACATATTTATTTTTTAAGGAATTCTGAGAGTTGATGTTTTTAAATGGGTGCAACGAAATAGTAGAATATCTTAAATTTCACTTATTATCTGGGTGTTTATTAATTGGCAAAAATGTCTTTACCTATGCTGTCCTTTAGTGACTCCCTCCAGCTTCATCAGACATGTAAGCACTCTAGTAACTTGTATGAAGAAAAAGGTCCCAAACATCTTTTTACAGATAAGAAGTTATGTGATCGGATACTGCTTCAAGTTTGAATATCTCAAGGCTGAACTAGATAGCAGGTTGACTGTTGGGATGGGAAGTAGATACAGATAAGAAAATGAAAATATTAGTAATTTATATGGGAAATATTATTTTAATCATCCATATATTTTTCTCTCACCATGCTTGTAATATGTGTCTTTGGCCTGGGGTGGATCAACCATCTCTGTAGTTGGATGACTTTTTCATTTTTGTGCACACTCTTTGGTGTTAGATAGACTTAGACAACCTTTATATTTTAACATTCTGTACTGAGCAAGGCATCATACAATATAGTGTACAGGGCTGGTTTATTAAAAGATTAACCAAGTTCTACCCTCGAATACATCTGAATTCCAAAATAGAAATAATTTACAGAATATCAGTAGTTTGAAAATTACCACAAATTCTGGCAGTAGACCTTTTCTCTAGTAAAGGGAATTTAAGTACTTTTGGCCAATAGCTCAATACTACGTACTCTTGCTGAGCCTGCCTCTCTGACTTTGTACAATAATTGAGCCCCTTCTTGCATTCTTGTCAAAAACTGACGTCTGTGCTTCAGAGCCAAAATATAACGTGTAGAGTTTGCAATAAAGAGGAACAGTAGCTTTATTGCTTTTTTGGGCAAAGGAGGCTGCAGGAGTGTATGTCGTTCAAAAACTGCAAGCCCAGCTGAAGGTGTTGGGGGTTTTTCTAGAGAAATACAGGATCTAGCTGGTTTTGCCAGGAAACGTGTATATACTACTCGCCTCCTTAGTCTTGTCCTTTGGGTGGTATAGGGTTCAAAGACTAGCAATGAAGGAGGGGAAGTTTGGGGGAGAGGAAAAAGTTACTTTAAAATCTAGCTTCACTGAAACATTAGTGCAGCCATTTTGATTTTTGTTTGACTTTATTCTTGGAAGCGTTTTTTTTTTTCCTTTCCTAAGATCAGGTAGGTAGGTCCCTGCCTCCTTCTCCAATACCCAGAATTGGGCTTCTGTTTTGTCCTGCGCTTGATCCTTTGCCCAGTATTCGAGTTCCTTTGAAATTATGTTCTTAAATAAATTTTCTTTATCATTATAAATTCCCAGAGACTAGAATCCAGACTCAGAATTTAATTTCCCTTGTCTTGATGCTTGAAAAGTGCTACCTGATTTCTCTGGTATTTCCTGTTTATCTGCGTAGACTGCATGGCTTTCACATATGGCCATGAAGCTCATACCTGCAACTCCAGGGGATACCATCATGAAGACTGTGATGGGAATATTGCCCTTGGAGTTCTATAGTGATCTTTACCTATTTTGTGCTGATAGACTTCCCTCCTTTTGTAACTGCTTTTTGTAATACCTTATTCCCCCTATGTCATGGATATTTGCCTAATATTTCTCACCAGGCTGCCTTCACCTCAATTTTCTGCCTTCTTGGACCACCTATTAATGCCTGGTTTAAATACTACTGCCAGTGATTACAAATGCAATTATTTTAGAACATCAAAATTGCACAGAAAAAAGTGAAGTTGTTAGAATGACAAATTTGCAAAACTCAAGGGTATGTGAATTAGCTAGTTGTCATGGTTCTGTTTTTTAACTCTAGTGTGTAATATCTATCTATCTATATATATATAGATAGATAGGTAGCATTGGTTGCTTAAAACATTTAGTCTTCTAACTGCATTAACTTCAGTAGGCAGTCTATTTTGTGTTTTTACATACCAGTAAAACAAATCTGGACTAATTCTTTGATAATTCAAATACATATACAATATTAGGAGTGGTTCTGCAGCGGGTCTGAGAATATAGCCTGAGAAGTAACTAGATTCTTTGTACAATTTCACTTAAACTTTTTGACTGAAAGGGGTGGAACACATGGATAGTTTATATTCTGTTTCAACAATGAAAACTTTTTTCAGGCTTTGTCTGTATGGTCATGTTAAAAATTATTTCAAAAGTAACATGAAGAGGAATACTAACAAAGTTGCCACGATAAAGCACATTGTTTATGCATTATATAAATCAAATACTGTTCTGCAATTAATTGTTTTGGGAGAAAGCTAGACATTTCCTAAAAATGAGTAAGTAACGTTTTGTTCACATTCACAAAATGAAATTTCGAAGTGTAGAGATTATTTGAAAAAAAAACAAATTAGTAAGTTTGTGTGATACAGTCACCCTGTGGTTCTATGAATGCTAGGATGTTTATAGCAGTGTATCGTGGATTCATTACAGTGCCTCTTCATTTCATTATCAACTATAAGTTCAAAATATACTTAAGGGTTCTACACCCAAAGCCCTTCTCTCCATTAGTTTGAAAACTCATTTTGTTTTCATTTTCATGAAATGTGGATATCGTACAGGAACAAAGTAGGACCATCTTCCATTAAGATAAAGAGCATGACAGAAGACGTATCATTTTCCCACCTCATGTAAACTGCCTCATTGATGGAGCGTTTTCGGTTGTCTCGTGTTTTTGCAAGATACTGCTGATCAGTATTGGCTAAGAGCACAGATTCATAGCAATCACTGTGCTCCAAGGCATATAATTTGAACATGTAATTCTCTAGCCTGCTTAACATAAATGAAAACCAATACCATCGTATCTTTGTTTAAAGTTTATTAAGTGCGACGGAAATCACAAATGTCTAAGATGTTTGCTGCTTGAGTGACTAGACTAAGCACTTTTCTCTCTCCAGCCTCTTTCCATCATTCCCCAAAGGCAGTTTTATTGTATTAGTAAATTCTAGTTAGCTTCCTTCATTGGAGTTTATGATTTTAAGCTACAGCAGTCTGAAGCAAATTTGGTAGTATTGGAAAGTTTAGCATGAAGCTCTTTCCTTTATTCCTTGGTAACAGAACAAGGTAGACTTACTATTTTCCCATGTGAAAAAACTTTATTCAGAGTATACCGTTTTTGTTTTGGTCAGTGAAATGACCAAACAATGGAATATTTAGTGCTCAAAGCCAGGGTTGTCTATATTTTAGCAAATGGCCTTCAAAGAGGAACGCCCAAGCTGGTGTCATATGCCCTAATGGAAATTTTCCTAGGTAGTCAGGTTAAGAAATCTAGATTTAAATCCAGAATAGGGGACACCTGGATGGCTCAGATGGTTCAGTGTCTGCTTTCGGCTTAGGTCGTGATCCCAGGGTCCTGGGATTGAGCCCCGCGTTGGGCTCCCTGCTCAGCGAGGAGCCTGCTTCTCCCTCTCCCTCTGCCTCTCTCCCTGCTCATGCTCTCTCTCTCTCTCTCTCTCTCTGTATCTCTGTGTCTCAGATGGATAAATAAAATCTTTAAAAAAAATAAATCTAGAATAGATTGTTCAAATCAGAGATTACAAATTTAAATGCCTTTAGGAACCAGACAGGTAACATAAATTTGTAATTAGTCTAAATGTGGCATTTTAAGTAATGTTAGGGTCTGTTATGAACTGCAGATTGTATTCCACTTTTAGATAAATTCAAGTTAGCTTTTGACAATGTTTTAATGGAGTTTGCATCATATCTGTCCTCGTATGGCAACTTTTGTTACACTATGGTAATAAAAAACCAAACTAGTAGGATATTAAAGTGTATTAAAGACACTGAGAAGTATTATAGTCGATAAACTTGTTTCACCAAGAGTTTCTCAAATGTGACAACATGACCCTCCTTTCTCAATATCACTATCCTGCCTCCTTTATGCATGTGCATCAAAGTGTGGGTGTTTGGCAAACACACGATGTGTATTTCCTTCTTCTCGGATTTTAATTATTTTATGGGATGCAGTTTAGTAAATACTCTTCTTAGGGAAACCTACTTAAAGGGATCATAAAAAACCAAGCAGTCAATTTAATAAAGTTTACTCCTCTTAGATGCTGTATAATAGCTCTTGATCTCTGACTGTCCACCTTGTGAAACACTAAACATTTGAGCTGTCAGTCCTTCTGTATCTCACAGCCAATTGAAAAGAATGGCTCTCAAGTTGAAATTAGTCATCGTTCAAGGTGACAGTTTTGGCTTTATAATTTTTCTCAGCAATTAATATGATATAGTCTATTGATTAAGGAATGGGCTAAGTTGTTATAATAAAAATGAGTCCAATACAGTGGTTCCAATAAACGACAAATAATTTTGTCTGTCATAGAATTGTCCAAATCTGTCAAGGGCAAGTAGGTGTGTCCTAAGAAGATGACCTAGGGGGGTGCCTGGGTGGCCCAGTCCCTTAAGCCTCTGACTCTTGGTTTAAGCTCAGATTGTGATCTCAGGGTCCTGCTATCAAGCACCCTGTTGATCTCCCTGCTCAGTGTGGAGTCTGCTTGTGATTCTTTCTCTCTCTCCCTCAGTCCCTCCTGCTTGTGCTCTCTTTCTCTAGAATACATAAATCAATCTTTTTTTTTTTTTAACGATTTTATTTGTTTATTTGACAGAGAGAGACACAGCGAGAGAGGGAACACAAGCCTGGGGAGTGGGAGAGGGAGAAGCAGGCCGCCTGCGGAGCAAGGAGCTTGATGCGGGGCTGGATCCCAGGACCCTGGGACCATGACCTGAGCTGAAGGCAGACGCTTAACCGACTGAGCCACCCAGGTGCCCCAATACATAAATTAATCTTGAAAAAAAGAAAAGAAAAGATGACCCAGGACTTGTACACTGCATTTCTACCTGTATCTCATTGTTTAGAACTTAGTACCGTGGATATGCCTAACTGTAGGGAGGCTTGGGAATACAGTTTCTACCTGGGTTGCCATGTTTCCAGCTGAAACTGAGAAGGATTGAATTAATATTATGGGGACATTTAGTCAGCTATCTTATACCTAGGAAACATTTATGGCCATGGTACAATGTAGTAGGTAAGAAGTTCAGTGAAAATTCAATGAATGTCTATTCAAAAAGAAATTGGTCATTTTTTGAACATAATAATATAGATATATACAAATACATTTACTGAATCAGAAAGACTGTATGATTTGTCCTTCCCTTTTATATTGTTAGCCACTTAATGAACTATTTGTACATGTTTATTAAACACTAAATATTAGGAACTTTCTTTATATCAGGCATCGTACTGTGTATTGTAGGTGACATGATGAATAAAACATGGCTAGTGTCTTGGAGAAGGTTGTAGTAACAGTGAAGATATATGTTATTGCATAATCCCAGCATTTTAGTCATATTCATTTTTTCTTGTTTCTAAAAGATATACAGTAAAAAACACAGAAATCTTTTTTTAAACTTTTTATTTATTTATTCATGAGAGACAGAGAGAGAGAGAGAGAGAGAGAGAGAGAGAGAGGCAGAGGGAGAAGCAGGCTCCCAAGGAGCAGGGAGCCTGATGCGGAACTCAATCCCAGGCCCCTGGGATCATGAACTGAGCCGAAGGCAGACGCTTAACCACCTGAGCCACCCAGGCGCCCCAACACAGAAATCTTTTGATGGGGAAGAAATTTCTATTTTGTTGTAATTCTTGCTAAATAAGTTTCCATGTTACTCATTGTCCTTATTTTAATTAATTATTAAGTAATAATATCTTACTGATTAATTATTAATTTATTTTAATAATGCTTCTAGTTCTCAAAACTCTACAAAGCAATGAAAAGCTCAGTAAGAAAGAACATATGATTTGTTAACAGAAGACATCTCTAATACTGCTATGTGATAATATGACTTTTCAAGGGGCGCCTGGGTGGCTCAATCTTTAAGTGTCTGCCTTTGGCTCAGGTCATGGTCCCAGGATCCTGGGATCGAGCCACGCATCGATCAGGCTCCCTGCTCCGCAGGAAGCCTGCTTCTCCCTCTCCCATTCCCCCTGCTTGTGTTCCCTCTCTTGCTGTGTCTCTCTCTGTCAAATAAATAAAAATCTTAACAAAAAAAAACCCCACTTTTCATATTTCCATGGTCCTGTAATGCAGAGTGGTATAGGACTTGGTTGGGAGTCAGGCAAACTAATTGTATTCTATTTTCTATTTTCTTAGTTTTATAAAGTGTATGATGGGGATAATGAAATTTCTTCCACATAATTCATATTCTGTGAGTTTCAAAGAATTCAATATATGTAAAAATACTTTATAATTCCTAGAGTAATGTTCAATTTATATTTATTTCCGTGTCAAAACTTGGGAGATTGATATCGGGACATTTGTTATCCTTATAGCACTTTGGTTACAAATTCTAAATAATTCTTGATTACCTTTACAGTTTATATGTAAGGGGTGGAGGGCAGTGAGAAGAGATTTGAGTTGAGGGGCTCCTGGGTGGCTCAGTTGTTGAGCATCTCCCTCAGGTCATGGTCCCTGGGTCCTGGCATCGAGCCCCTTGGCGTGCTTCCTGCATGGTGGCGGGGGGGGGGGGGTGGGGGTGGGGGGGGTGGGGGGGGAGTCTGCTTCTCCCTCTCCCACTTCCCCTGCTTGTGTGTGTTCCCTCTCTCGCTGTCTCTCTGTCAAAGAAATAAATAAAATCTTTAAAAAAAGAGAGAGAGATGTGAGTTGATAGGTATAGACTCTGTAGGCCTTATCAAGGAATTTGAAAAAATTTCCAAGTGAAATCATAAGGTATTCAATGGTTTGTAAGAGGGAAGTAGTGTGATCTGTTTTCCCCTTTGGAAGCGTTTACTCTGGCTATTTTGTAGAGCAAACTTTATGAGCAAAAATTAAAAGCAGGAAAAACACCAAGGAGAGACTTTTACAGTAGTCCAAGAAAAACAAAATAATAATGATAATAATACGATGTTTTGGGTTGGAGAGGACAGGACAGATTTGAGAAATGTTAGAAGTAGAGCTATTGCAATTATGTAATTATGAGTCTATAAGCAAACTATTAGTTTGGTAATAGTGTAAAGAATGTAGTGTGAACAAGTGGTATGAATCTGATGCTGGGTCTTTTGTCCTTGATCTGTGCCGTGCACTGTTTTTTACAAACAATTTTAGCTCTCTCAATGTCACATATCCCAGAAGTAGTAGAATATTATTGATGAGGTTTTGGAATATAGGTGAGGTTCGGTGAGGGGGAGTCTGGATTCGATGACTAGGAAAGAATCCTTGAGACGTCTTTGGTGCAAAATGGTGGTTTATTAATGCACGGGGACAGGACCCGTGGGCAGGAAGAGCTGCAGCCCTGGGGTTGTGAGGGGTGGCCAATTATATACTATGGGGTTGGGGGAGGTGAGGAAAAAGGGAGGTCCCAAAAAGAACTTTCATATGCTAAAGAAGACTCACAGGATACCAGAGCCCTTTGCATTGTCAAGTTAATGTTGTTTACCCCTCTAGAAAGGCATTAACATTAAGATAGTTTGGAACTTCCTGGAGGAACATTACACTCTGCCCACTTCCAAGTAGGTCCTTGGGCTTCATGTTATAAAGACATTTACTTGTGTTTACATTCCCTTCTGGAAGCTATTGCTAAGGCTTTTCTAAGTAAACTGAGGGAGAGTCATGTCTTGTAGGATCTATAAGTTAACTATTTGTTTTTCCTTTAGGGCAGCCAGGAGTGCCTGAGGAATGTCACATATATCCCATGGGGAGGTTGTGGGGTGTCAGCTTCTGCTTTGTCCTCAGCTTGCCCTCTGTTCCCTCATCATTATGACTAATTTGCTGCAAAGACCATTTCTCTGATCAAATGAAGTTGCGAGTAGCTTTTTTCGATAAGTTGTCAGGTTATTGTTTATGATTATTGGGTAATCAGGTTGTTTAGCAAATTTAAGGTAGTTATTTAAAATTGTAAATATAGGGGCGCCTGGGTGGCTCAGCTGGTTGAACATTTGCCTTCAGCTCAAGTCCTGATCCTGGAGGCCAAGGACTGAGCTCAGTGGGGAGTCTGCTTCTCCCTCTGGCCCTCCTCCCTCTTGTGCTCTCTCTCACTCTCTCCAATAAATAAATATAACCTTTTTAAAAATAAAATTATTAATGTATAGAGGTGTGATTTTATATAAAATATTTGCCAGAAGATTAATTGTAAGATTAAATAGACTTCCATGAGTGCATGTGGCAAAGCAAGGCCTTAAGGATGAAATCTATGTTTTGGGGTTGTGCTATTGAATAGATGGAAAATCTGTGAAGCTATGTAAGACAGAGAGTAACAGGCTTGGGAGGAAGAATCACAAGTTTCGTTTTGGATATGTTGGGAGGTGATAAAGATAAGGAACATGTGATTTTAGTAAGTTTTGAATGAGATGCGTATTCCATTCCATTCCATTCCATCCTATCCTATTCAAATAACCTTGTCTAGTAGGAAGTTGAATATGTTTTTGGTAAGGAGACAGAATTTAGACATAGATTTTGGAGTCATTAGTGTATCCATGGCAATTGAAATCATCGGAGGGGAAACAGTTTTGCACCAGCCAAAAATGTAGTGAACACAGAAAACAAGAACCAGTACAGAATCTTCAGGAACTCCAGGAGATGAAAGAGGAAGGAAATCCCTGGTGGAAAAGGTAGGAGGAATATGAAAGTAAGAGAGTATTTTAAGTGGTAAGGATTTTTCAACAATATCAAATGTTTTTGGTGGCTCAAGTATGATAACGATTGAGAACTGTTTTGGCGTTTAATACAAGAAGCTCCTTGAGTCTGTGGTGAGAAATGCTTGGGTGAATCACTGGAGATAGAAACACAATAATGTTGAGATAGATATTGATTATAGATTAGAAATGGGGATAGTAATTGATCATATTTCTTTTACGAATCTTGGTTGTGACTGGAGGAGAGAAATAAAAAAGTAACTGGATAGGGGTTAGGGGTTAGGGATTATGTTTTTAAGGTAGGAGACATTGAACTTACTTAAATGCAAATGGAAAGGACCTAGTTCATGGAGGTTGAAGAAAAGAGAGAAAGGGGACAATCAATTTAATATGATTTCTTTTACATGAAAGGATCCAAAGGATAAATGAAGATATTAGTCGTATGCAGAAGAAGAGGTAACTCTGTTCTAATAGGAAGGTAGAAGAAAAGGATGCTTGAGTGTGAATGCCCTCAAATAAAAAAGCAAAAATGGTGATGGGGGGGCGCCTGGGTGGCTCAGTCGTTAAGCGTCTGCCTTCAGCTCAGGTCATGATCCCGGGCTCCTGGGTTCGGGCCCCACATCGGGCTCCCTGCTCAGTGCGGAACCTGCTTCTCCCTCTGCCTCTCCCCGCGCGTGCTCGCTCTCTCTCTCTCAAATAAATAAAATCTTAAAAAAAAAATAGTGATGGGAAAATAATGGAGTCCCTATCTTACTGGTTTCTATTTTCTATGAAGTTCGAGGCAAGTTCACCTACTGAGTGAATGGTGTGGTGGATTAGGATCAATAATGAAAGAGAATGCAAGAGAGCAAGATTAAACAGGAGAAAAGACAATCCTGTCTTGTGCCCTCCTTTGTTTCTCCTTGATTACCTCTTGAATGATCTTTGTTTTTTCCTTTTTTACTTTAAGATACTTGAAACACAGTATTGTGTGTGTGTGTGTGTATGTATATATATATATATATATATGGCATACAGTATGCTGCTTTGATACGTTTATATAATGTAATATGATTTACATTGTTGTGGTAGCACAGGTATTGTATCACATCATTACCATATCTTTTTTTGTGATGGGAATAAAGAAGACCTAGTCTCTCTCTTTTTTTTTAAAGATTTTATTTATTTGACAGAGAGAGACACAGCGAGAGAGGGAACACAAGCAGGGGGAGTGGGAGAGGGAGAAGCAGGCTTCCCGCGGAGCAGGGAGCCCGATGCGGGGCTCGATCCCAAGATCCCGTGATCATGACCTGAGCCGAAAGCAGGCGCTTAACGACTGAGCCACCCAGGCGCTCCAAGATGTCTCTTAGCCAGTTTGGTGATTGTAATACTGTTGTCTGTAACCAGTATACTATACTTTGGATCTCCAGAATTTATTTATCTAAGAGATGCAAGTGTATACCTTTAAGTAATATCTATTTTATTTCCCTATCCCCCAGCCCCTGGTTTCAGTATTTTACTCTCTGTTTTCATAAGCTTGGCTTTTTTAGATTCCACATATAAGTGATATTATACAGTATTTGTGTTTCTCTGTGTGACTTATCTTACTTGGCATGAAGTCGCCTGGGTTCATCCATGCCTTCTTAAATCTGTGGTTATAGAGCAATACCTCCCCAAAACAAGTAATTCCTATATTTTATTCTTAAGGTTACATTATCAGTTTTTTCTTTTTCTTTCTTTCTTTTTTTTAATGACTAAGCTGTGAGAAGTTGCATTAGGGGCTACTTACCAGATACCATTACTGTTTAGAAACCTTTTCTGAAGGGTTCTCCCCCTTTCCTACCTCCATGCTGGGAACAGTTTCTTAATAGATTATTTTCAAGTACTAGATCTTAACAGGCCTTTGAAAGGACATTTAATGCATTTGGCGCTCTGTAATTTTTTACAGGTGACATTTTATCAACTACTGTAGGTGACTTTTTAACATTATTGGGGTTAGGGACACCAATCTCCCTGTCCCCACACATGCAGTTGAAAAATCTGTAATCTGTAAACCATAAAAACTTAATTATTACTAATAACTTACTGTTGAGTGGAATCTTTACTGATAACATAGACAGTTGATTAACAAATGTTTTGTTTCTTATTTATATTATATACTTTAGGAGAGGAAGAACTTCCTTCCTCTGCCCTAGAGTCCTTCAAAGGAGAGAAGGGCATTAGCAAGAAGGTGAAAGGAGGTGTTTGGAAAAACAAAGTTGCCCTTTTATGCAGGTAAGTTCCTTAGGCAAAGGGGAGTTTATGTTAATAGCAGTCTTCCCATTTCAGGTTCCCCTTTTCAATGTAAATTTAGGCCTTTGTGGGGAAGTCAGATGGCTTTTCTTGGGGCAGTGACCCATCTTTGGGCAACCTGCCCTGGGCCTCTACAATGCTGTGTTCATACAGTAAAGTAAGCCATAAAAAAGAAACTGTTGGGGCTCCTGGGTGGCTCTGTCACTTAATCGTTTGTCTTTAGCTCAGGTCATGATCCCAGGGTCCTGGGATTGAGTCTGGCATTGGACCCCTTGCTCATCAGGGAGCCTGCTTCTCTGTCTGCCTGCCACTCCTCCTGCCTGTGCTCTCTTTTTCTGACAAATAAATAAAATCTTAAAAACAAACAAACAAATACCCTTGTATTAAAAAAAAAAAGAAAATGTTATTAAGAAAAACAAGGAAGAGAAAATACATCTCCAGGATGTCTGTATTTCTGAATAAGGTAAGTTTCTCTTGTCTGTTTATAGAATGAATCCATCATCTGTCAGATCCTACATCAATATTGTCTTATATGATATAGATCAGTGTGGATGCTATAACTACACATCATAAATGACAAACAGTGCATGGTCTGTAAGTGCTAGTAATTTTTGATAAATTTTACCTTTTTCTAATAGATTTGTGTATATGTTAGGGTAGTAAATGATAAACTAGTATCTACATATATTTATCTATTCATGACTCATCTAAGTTTTCCTTAAGTTTTTCGATATTTTGATAATATTGTGGTTTGTCTCTGAGTTTTCTCAAATGGTTCCAAATGTTCAAAAAATTTTCCAACATATTTTTTGAAAACCAAATCTACAGGTAAGCGGACCCATGCATTTTCTGTCTTTGTTGTTGAAGTGTCAGCTGTGCTTGTTTCAGCTTGTCTGTTTTCCTTTGGTGCCTCTGTTATAGAATCATAGGCAAATAAGCACTTTATGGAATCCTGGGAGGCATTTCTTATGTTCTGAAAATACATCTGTGTGCCCATCTTAGACATTCTTTAGCTCTTTTCTATAGTGTCTAATTCAGTGTCATCCTGTGATGATGCCTCAACTGTTCTCAGCCTCACTTTAATTATAACTCCAGTGAATCATTAAGTGGATCATTCAGGACTTGTTACTGTGGTCCCATAGCACAGTATAACCATTTATAAATCTCTCTTTTGTTAGAACAATGCTTAAGACAAGATTGTTTACAGAAACTCCTGCTAAATTACATCTTCCTTTAACTTCTTTTCTTCTGCTGGGGGTGTATCTGTCCCTTTTTTTCCCACTGAATCCTCTCTTGTTTGTTCCTTTTTCTTAGCTATATGTTTGGATAGCTTTTGTATGCAGTGATATTTGTTTAATTTTCCCGCTACCACAACATTTTGAATGATCATCTTATTTTATGATATTTTTCCTGTCTTCCATATTATATGGATATCTGTCATTTGTAAAATTTTGCTAACTGATTAAATTCAATAATCTGTTCTTAATTCCCCCTGGATATTTACATTCAGTATATTGTCCTTATCATTTCTCTGTGGTTAAGGAAATAATGACTTGGGGTGCCTGTGTGGCTCAGTGAGTTATGTGTGGCTCAGTGAGTTATGCATTTCAATGAGTATGAAATCCCAATATTTGAACACGAGTTATCTGTACCCAATGCCTATGTACTTAACCATTTCATGTTATGTACTATGCTTCCACTTTGACACATCCCCTCCTGCCTCATTTAACTTGGTCACAAACTGTGTTGAGCAAAACTTCTACCTCATTAATAGATTGCAACTATCTTCTATCTTCTGGAGCGCTCCATCCACGATGGACATTCCATTAATTAATCCCTGGTACCTTCTTCATGAGTTATTTTTTTCTTATTCCTTTTTTTTTTAAGGATTTATTTATTTATTTTTATTTTTTTAAGATTTTATTTATTTATTTGACAGAGAGAGAGAGGGAACACAGGCAGGGGGAGTGCGAGAGGGAGAAACAGGCTTCCCGCTGAGCAGGAAGCCCAGAAATCAATGATTAGAATTCAATTTAAAGTTCAGAATCCACAAAGTTTGAATCTTTGTTAATAAATAAATTTCCATGATCATTTTCAATGTCATCTTCACTTAAATTGTGTTCATTTGTTCTGGTGACTTCCATAGTTTTCCCTTTCTGTTAGCTAAATGAAAGTCTTGTCCCTTTGACATATATAAACACTTACAGACTCTGAAGGGCTGAGGATTGTTTCTTGTCCTTTTCAGAGTCAATTTTTTGTAAACTGTGTTGCAGAAACTATAAAACCTCCAAGGCTAGTTACTTTTGTGCAGAGGAAAAAATAATATACCAATGAACTCCATATATGGAAGTGAGAGTTTATTTTTGAATTTCAGTTTTGTTTCTTTTTGTTTATGATTTTCCTAAAAGGGAACTTGCTTCATTTGTGGAGATTTACCATAAGATATGAAGATTGAGCAGGGGCTTCTAAGCAATCTTTTCAGAAATGGCATTACTTGCATTTTATAAAATGTAAGACAAATGGATCTCTAATAACATGCAGTGCAAGGTTTTCTTGAATAGAATTAGATCCTACAGGAAAGAAGAGAAAGCAGAAAGGGATTGATTCCTTCCTGCCTCTTTCTGCTTTTCATTACTTGGCTTTTTTTTTTTTTTCTTCCCTTGTAGCATAGACTTTGGATACAAGCTGATTAGAGCATGCATCCTGAGTCAGCTACTTCCTCGCTATGACTGGGCAAAGTTATGTAACCTCTGTATGCCTCAGTTTCCTCACAGTCACGTGGAGACAATAAAAGTGCTTATCTTGTAGGATTCTAATAATGACAAAAAGGCATAATTCATGTTAAGAGCTGGATGCAGTGTTTGCCATCTGCAAAGAGGAGGGACTGTTACTATTACTAAACATTACTGTCGTTCCCGTACTGACTGATGAATATAAAATTAGATTTCAAACCGCACACCAGATTTAATTCACCATTACCCATGTGATCTTTCAGTTCTTCTTCTAAAGTTTCTACCTGGCATTCCCCTCCCGTACTTCACTATGAGGGATCATAGAGGCTCTTAAATCTTCCCTGTTGCCTGGGTAATTCAGTTCTTCCAACAGTACTTTTCCAATTAGCAGAATAAAGACATGATAGTCACCTAAGCTGGCTTTCTGAGAAGACAGTTTAGCACACAATCGATAATACTTCCATCATGTCTCTTGTGGGGATTTGCCCTTTTACCTTGTGTTGCATAAATAGCCCTTCCATTCCCACCCCCACTCACTATCCTTCCCTCCAACCCCTCTCCCCCTTACTAAAGAAGGAATTCGCTACTATGTAAAATAGGATTTCTCCAGTGGTAGAATTATTATTCTCAACAGGGAGAAGATTTAGCTTTAGCATATATATTCCTTTTTTTTTCTTAAAAGATTTATTTATTTATTCATTTGAGAGAGAGACAGAGAGAGCAGAAGCAGGGGAGAGAGGCAGAAGCATACTCTGAGCTGGTAGCCTGACATGGGGCTCCGGGGTTGATCCCAGGACCTGGAGATCATGACTTGCGCTGAAGGCAGACGCTTAACCATCTGAGCCACCCAGGCGCCCCAGCACTAGCATATGTATTCTATGTAACTGCATTGTTTGGTGGTGTGTTTAAGGTCTCTGATCACACACCAGAAGACCTGTTACTTTTGGAAGAATGTGTTGACCCAAGGTAGTTCATGGTCATAGAAGATGGTGACTTTTGACCACTTATATCTCTATTGTCTGGAGCATAAGTCTAAGCAACGGAAGTTACTCTACCACACTATTTTGGACTAGTGTGCTTTAAGCTTTATGGCTTATTAGAAAAAGCCAGGCCTGGATTCACATCCTGGCTCAGACACTTACTGGCTGTGTGAACTTGATCAGGCATCTTAACTTCTCTAATGTTCATTATCATTTTGAGGAATAAATATAATACAAATTTAAAGTCCCTGGTGTATCATTAATAATAAAAGTTCTGTAATTGCCTATATGTGTGTATGTATGTTAAATATTCTTGGTTGAAGGAAATATCTGGAAACATGGTCCAAAGTAATGCTTATATGGGTGTATGTTAAATATTCTTGGTTGAAGAAAATACCTAGAAACATGGTCCATAGTAATATACAATTCACATCTGAGTGTATGTACCAATAGAAATTATGAACTGTCAAGAGCTTAGATGGCTGCCATTACTAGCTATTAGTAAATTAAGTCAATGTGAACATGCTTAGAGATGCTCTCTTGACCAGTCTTTTTGTGTGGGATCACCATTGGCGCTGGGACCAGCTTGTATTTCTTCTGTGAAACTGCAGTGTTGTGGAGACTGCTTTGCAACAAGATCTTTTTAGTATTTCAACTGATATGTAATTTCTCTAATTCCTAAATTGGCCATATCTACTACTGCATTCTTCTTTGTAACAAGCAAAGTGGTTATCTTTACCAGAGAAAAATAAACTCCTCTGCTTGAGAATGAGATGGAAGGGAAAAAAAGAGTCACACCAAAATAAGAGTTTCTTTTGTCATGAAAATGTAGCCACTGCACACTTTCCCAAATAATCATTTGTCAGAGAATGCTTGACAATTAAATGTTGATCCCCTCTTTTAGTGTTATATCTTCAATACAAAACATCCTGTCAAGATGACAAATGAATCTAATATCAGGTATTAAAAACAAAAACAACAACAACAAAAAACCCAAACCCAAGACCTATCTACAGACTCCTCTTATGTGAACAGCATGTTGTATTTTGGATTAGCTGGAGTTTAATCAGATTTTTTGATCGTCACTGAAAGGAAGGAAACTTCTTTCAAAGCCATTGAAATGAACTCTCTGTCAATTCTGGAGGCCCCCCCCCTTTTTTTTTTTGAGTCTTCTTGTTTCCAGTATTAGTTGTTGTTAAAACTGTGTGTAGGTATTGCACCTCGTTTGAATCAAGGTTCTCATTGCCCTTGTTCTTTAGGACCATTGCTAGCTATCATTTGCTACCATATGTTGTCCTCAGAGTATTTTAACCTATCAACCTGTCTTGCTCTTTTCTACAATAAAGAAAAAGAGCTGGGGAATGAGAGTTCTTCCTGTATCATGCTGACTTCACTGGTCTTGAACACTCATACCCCACTCGCTTCAACTGTTAAGGGCCACGATCAGATCTTACTTCAAACATCATTTTCTCGAGGAAACTTTCTCTGTCACCCAGAATAGATGAGGTTCCCTTAGTATTCTAGTCAGAATCTAGTCTGTTTACTTCCTTGCCCCTAGTATGTGGTAAAATGTCTGCCATGCAACAGTTGCTCCGTACACATTTGTTGAATGAATGATGAGTGAATATGACCTGAATGCCAATTTCAAGTATCTCTACAAACTCTTGAAACAAGTATTCAAGGGACGCCTGGGTGGCTCAGTCGTTGGGCATCTGCCTTTGGCTCAGGTCATGATCCCAGCGTCCTGGGATCCAGTCCCACGTCTGGCTCCTTGCTTGGCAGGGAGTCTGCTTCTCCTTCTGCCTCTGCCCCTTCCCCCTGCTCGGGCTCTCTCTCTCCCTCTCTCTCTCTGACAAATAAGTAAAATCTTAAAAAAAAAACCCAAATATTCAAAATACTCTAGACTAGGACAATAATACTATGTGTAGGGGGATGGTTGTGCTTCGGCATAGTTGGGGGGACTTTTTTAAAAATGTAATTTAATTTAATTTAATTACTTTTATTTTATTTTATTATGTTATGTTAGTCACCATACAGTACGTCATTAGTTTTGGGACTTTCTAATATAAGTCATACTGCTTCTCCACAATAGATTCTCTTACATTCCCCAGGGTGCTATATACTTTCCCACTCTTTCCACACTCCTGTGTCAGAATCACTGTTGTATGTTTCTGTGCTGGATGGATATCTATCATCTTCCTCAAAGACTGTGCAGAAATCTCAAGATTCTGACTACTACTTCTCGCATGAACATGTGCTTTTAGATGAAACTTTTACTGAAACCAAGTCTTTTTGCTTGCTCATGCCCTTGTTTTGCCTCTACTGATATTCTACTCATCTTTCAATGCCCAGTTCATATCCCTCCCTCTTCCTGAGTCCTTTCAGGATCAGTCAAGGTGAAGTTTTCCTTTCAAACTCCTAGAACACTTATTATGTGTCCCATACAATTCTCTTATCACTTAGTTACTACCTAGTTTGACAGTAATTTGGTTTTGTGTGGATTTGTTATTCTCTTTATACTTTGCCCATTTTTATCCTTAACTGGCAATCATTTGGGAGAAATATGCCTGCATTAAAGAAAGTGTATTGGGGCGCCTGGGTGGCTCAGTCATTAAGCGTCTGCCTTGGGCTGGGGTCATGATCCCAGGGTCCTTGGATCCAGCCCCGCATCGGGCTCCCTGCTCAGCGGGAAGCCTTCTTCTCCCTCTCCCACTCCCCCTGCTGTGTTCCCTCTCTCGCTGTGTCTCTCTGTCAAATAAATAAATAAATATCTTTAAAAAAATAAAATAAAAAAAGTGTATCAATACGTATGTACTCATTTTATTCTACTAAGTATATTAAGTTTATGAGTTTTTTGTGTTTAGCAAACGGAAGCATTTGTTTGAAAAGTTGAGGGAAAAGAAGCCACTTTTGGCATTACATAAGTAGAGGCAGCAAAAACGTGCCTTTCCTCTTCATCCCTCAGAATGTCAAGACATCACAACAACATATTGTGGAATCTTTCTTCATCATTTTTCTTTCCCTTCCTTTCCTAAGAGCAGCAATTTGGGCTGTTAGATTTGGATACGAGGAAACAGTGTACGACTGAGGTGACTTTTGTTTGGAAGGTGCTTTAGATGCAGAGGTTTTGTTTTAGAGTCCAAATTTGACTATAGAGCAAGGTAAATGACGTTGGGACTTAGCTAGTTTCTTTCTAAATTATTAGCCTAGAGTGTTCAATTAGGTGACAAGTTGTGAGACAGGACAGAATTCTGTCTATCTAAAGAGACTCATTAGGCTGGAACAGCTTTTGGCTATCCTTTCTAGATGTGTTTGTATCATAGACAACTAGATGCATTGTCAGTGAATGCTAGAGAACCACAAAGTCTTATCTCTCCATGTACATTCTCAGGTCCTTCAAAATAATGGTCATAGCTTGTACTTTCAGCATATGAAACACAGTGCATTATAAGTAATATTTTCAACAGATATTTCATTGACTAGCTGAAATTAGGTACTGAAAATACCCTAGGAATCATTAAATTCAATTTCTTCATTTTATAGTGCATGAATTCGATTTATCATGTGACTATTCTGTACCAGGTACTCTGTCTAAACTGAAGACCCGAGTACAAATAACACAGTAATTGTGTTTGGGGCAAGTTATAGAATGAGAAAATGGAAACTCAAAGAAGTATATTCTCTTGTTTAAAATCATGAGGCTTAGTGTAAAGCTGTTTACAAACAGTTATTGTTCTTTTCTTTAAAAAAAAAAAAATGCCTTTCTCAAGTCCTTAGTGATCATCCCTACCTCACTCCGGATCCTGATCCCAGCTGCTTCCCTAACTCTTCAAAGTTATTCCTTGCTCTTGTTCTAATCCTAGAAGAGGAAATACAATTAGTAAAGCCTGGTAGTTTGTTATAGCTTACTATATGTAAATTAACAATTCCTTCCTGTAGTAAGTGAGCCCCTTTTTTGTATGTTACTGACTTTAACTGCTGTCATTTACATTAAGATTTACATATCTGAGCCATTGGCTTAACTTTTCCCTCTATTTCTTGCATTTCTTTTTTTTTTTTTTAAGTAAACTCTACACCCAACATGGGACTCAAAATCATATCCCCAAGATCAAGAGTTCCATGTTCCCTGACTGACGTGACCAAGTGCCCCCCCTTCCTCCCTTCCCTCTTTCTTTCTTTCTTTCTTTCTTTCTTTCTTTCTTTCTTTCTTTCTTTCTTTCTTTCTTTCTTTCTTTCTTTCTTTCTTTCTTTCTCTCTCTCTTTCTTTCTTTCTTCTTCTTTCTTTCTCTCTCTCTTTTTCATCTATATATGTATATATATCCACATATTTACATATCTAGATGTATATATATCTATCTTTGTTTGTGTGTATGTATGTATTACACACATACAGAGAGAGAGAGAGAGAGATAAAGCAGGCCCGTGCACATGCCGGGAGGGGCAGAGGGAAAGGGAGAGAGAGAGACTCAAGCAGACCCCCGCTGAGCATGGAGTCCAACTTGGGGCTCTATCCCAGGACCATGAGATCACGACCTGAGCCCAAACCAAGAGTCAGAGGCTTAACCGACTGAGTCACCCAACTGCCCCCTTTTATTTCTTTCTAATCAGGTTTCTCTTCATCTAAGCGTTTGCCTCATTTTTAGATAAACTGCCACTAAAGAGTACCCTCTTTTGTTTTTATCAGAATATTTGTATTTATAACTCATATTTTTCAAAATAATTGTAAATTTTAAAAATACAGAATATCTAAGGAAGAAAATAAGAATGGTATATGGTCATGGCCATATGGTATATGGGAATGGCCAATGGTATATAACTACCTAACTTTTTGACCTGTTACTTTAGTTTTTGAAGTGCAGTCATGGTGGTTTAATTCTATAATTTTTAATTCTACATAGTGCTTTTTTTCCATCAATAATATTCTTTCTATCATGTGACTGGTACGTGAAAGGCATTGTGCTTTAATGCATAGGCATTTTACATGAAAATAATTCTAGTGATAGATTTAGACATAGTGTATACTTAGACAGCTAACTCCAGTTTCCACTTACGGAAAAATATGGTTTATTTGCAGAAATTCCTTGATAAGCATCTTGGGAGTAGAGGGGTGAATCTTGTGTGAGTGCATTTTGAGAGCAAATCTGGCATTTTATTGATTACTAAATTCCTTTGTGTAAGAAAATGTAGCAGGAATATAGGGCTAGAGGGTGGGCTGCAGTAGAAATGACAGGATGGGAGGGCCGGAGCCAGTTAGGCAACACGGGAGGAGTTCAGAGCCGTGAGAATGATGTGTCCAGTGACACAATAGCAATGATCGGGTAGTTGATATTCTTTTAACAGGAAAGATCAGTAATATTCAATGTTTATTTGTTTATGTAGGTATAATAGAAAATCATTTCCCTTTCTCAAACCTCCAGTAAAGTCTATATACCCATGTAATCTTGTGTATTCAAATTGCAAAGGATTGACTCCATGCAGATCTAAAGGGAAGGTGGTTTTGTTTTGTTTTGTTTTTTTGCCCTATACCAACTCCACTGATGCTTTTTTGCAGTCTGAGGCGTTGAATCAGGGGATTGGTCTAGGAGTTCCAAGAAGTGACCACAACAAGTTCAGAGTAAAAATGATAATCTGGGTAATGCATAGAAAACACAGTTTTAACTTGTTTAGATTAATGAGTAGCCATTTTACAAAATCCTTTCTTCTGGTAGAAATAAAGAATCAATCTTTGAGGCCTGGAAGGTGTTGGGAAGCTGACATCAAGTTTACAGCATACAAGTTAATACATTCTATAATATTGGCATGATTAATATCTTTGTTGGTTTTAATGTGAATTCACATTTACATAGAAAGATTCTCCATAGCAACCCTCCATTAAACTTTGATTAGGAACTAGGGGTTAGGAGAATCATGACAGTAGGAGACACATTTTTCCACTAAAACACCTATTATCTTCCTTAGAACAACTTTGTCAATAATCTTCCTACAGAACTTAAAACATTTCTAAAAAGATAGCAAGATTCATCAATACAGAGTCAACTTAGTATCTTTTTCTGCCTATTTCTGAAAGACACAACTTTCTGCTTCTCTGGTGTGGAATTTTCCTGACATTGTTATGAGTCACGACTATCTTCATTTGGGCCTCAGTGGTAGTGCACCCTGCGTCCTGGTAACATAATGAAAACTTACTTTTATTTTATTTTCTATTTTCTATTTTTTTATTTTTTAAAAGATTTTATTCATTTATTTTCAGAGAGAGCACAAGCAGGGGGAGTGACAGGCAGAGGGAGAGGGAGAAGCAGGCTCCCCATTGAGCAGGGAGCCCAATGTAGGGCTTGATCCCTGGACCCTGGGATTATGACCTGAGCCAATGGCAGATGTTTAGCTGACTGAGCCATCCAGGCACCCCTGAAAACTTATTTTAAAAGCTTGTCATTACAGACCAATAGATATATCATAGGTCAAGACATATTTCCAAATAAGATGATTTTGTAGATTAAAAGCCTGTTATAATATCATTAACTGGCCAAGAGATATATATTACTCCTATATCCCTAGTCCAGCGCCATAAAGGAGTTCTGCTATATTGGTTTGATTGATTTATTATGCTGAGTAAATGTGTGACTTAATTGTTGTTCTTTTTCCTCTCCACTCCAATGAAATGCAACTTCTTGAGTTCCTAGGAGATGTTGGTTGTTTGTAATATTTTTCTAGCTTGCAGATGATATTCCATATTCTACTGTTGATTGCAGTTTTGCAGGATTAGGCTGATCTGGAGGCCTGGAATATAAAAGACAAATATCTCTGGTCTGAGACTGAAATCTAGAACAAAAGGAGTAGGTATCAGGAAACAAAACAAAACAAAAACAACATCAACAACACCAACAAAACCACATTGTAAGTTTATTCCATACCAGAAGAAGTATTTTGAAAGTAGGTCCCAAATCAGAATGGAGTTACTTAACAATGGAGACCTGAAATGTAAAATTAAATAAGAAAGGAAGTAAGTGGAGTGGAGAAGTGAGGGCGTACAAGGCAGTGAAAAGCAGATGAACTTGGAGTAATTTGTGATACAAAGCCTAGGGTGGTACAGAAATTCTTTCCTATGTTGTAAAGACCATTGGCACAGTCATGTTGAGTTTAATTCAAAGCAATGTTTGTAAACCTCAGCACTATTGTCATTTTGGACCAGATAATTCTTTGTCCTGTGATGCTTTCCTGTGAGCTCTTTGATGTTTAGCAGCATCCCTGGCCTCTAGCCACTAAATGCAGTAACCGTACCCCACCCCCACCCACTGCGAGTTCCTAGGGTCCAAAATTTCTCCAGTCATTGCCAGGAGTCTCTTTGGTGAGCGGGGGTGGCATTGCCTAGTTGAGAACCAGTGACTGAAGGTTTAACAGAAAGAAAATAGTTAAGAGGGTTACAATATGTACTACACTTAGTCTGTATTTCCCAGATGTAGATGAACTCCTAACACTGTCTTACTGTCTTCCTCTGTACCTAATATTTCCAAAGTTGTATCTCTTATACAAATTAAGACTCTTGATTATACTTTTACTGTCATCATAGTAGTTCAGGTGATAACAATTATGATAAATTTCATGTGGTCCTTAGGTCTGAATATGTATTCAGCATCAGCCTTCAAATGAAGAAATCCTTGGAGGAATTTCTGACTTTTTTTTTAAAGATTTTATTTATTTATTTATTTGAGAGAGAGAGAATGAGAGAGAGAGAAAGCACATGGGGGGGGAGGGTCAGAGGGAGAAGCAGACTCCCTGCCGAGCAGGGAGCCCGATGCGGGACTCCATCCAGGGACTCGAGGATCATGACCTGAGCCGAAGGCAGTCGCCCAACCAACTGAGCCACCCAGGCGCCCAGGAATTTCTGACTTTTAGGCATTCTCAGACCTCTGTAGGAAAAGTTCTAGATACAAAGGAAGTAGGTATTCAAATACATTTTTTTTTTGTGGATTTTCTATTTATGTGATGCCCCAGCTTAGCTGTCCAATATAACTTTTGTGCATGTGTGTTGATTTTCTGAGTTTTGTTAGAATTTATTTGTTTGCTCTTATGGAGAATAAAAATGAAAAATAAAACAAGACAGCTGCCCCCAATGATACTACTATCCTGGTGTTATTTTGGTCCTGAAGCTATCAGTTTCTTGAGGTTTCTTTTCTGTAGCTTTTCAACCATTTCATCCAACGGAGCTAAAAACATTATATAAAATGTTTTCCTGGGCGCCTGGGTGGCTCAGTCAGTTAAGTGACTGCCTTCGGCTCAGGTCATGATCCTGGAGTCCCAGGATCAAGTCCCGCATCGGGCTCCCTGCTCAGCAGCGAGTCTGCTTCTCCCTCTGACCTTCCCTCTCATGCTCTCTCTCTACCATTCTCTCTGTCTCTCAATAAATAAATTTAAAAACATCTTTATAAAAAATTTAAAAAAATGTTTTCCTTATTTGTTTGTTCGCTGGGTTTTTAGAATTCAAGCAATGATCCCAAACTATCCTCTTCCATTGATTTCTGCAATTACTCATTTTAATAGCTTCTCTTGGACAGCAGGGGATCATCCCTAGTGTTGTAAAGTAGCATTACCTTTCTTTACTCAAAAGCAATTTTAGTGTAGAAGATTTATTGGCCTAAACTATTTATATAACCTTTTGTTCTATTTGTTCTAAACATTTAGCTGACCTCCACACTAGCATTCTTATTTCAGAACACGTAAGTTACTATTAGTCCCTTATCCTTTGTTGACAGAACAATTGAAACTCATTTTTAACTCAATACTATTACTTCTCATAATAGTTTGTTCCTTACGGGGAGGAATTTGAAGAACTTTTATAAGACCAAATTTGTCCTGAACATTAACTATTTGACTTCTGGATTAATTTGCCATCTTGAAATATCTAATTACATTTCCCAAATCTGTAATTTTGAATGGTTGCTATGAAATTTGGTAAAAGTATTTAAAATTTCTCTAATACGCTAAAACTATCCCCAAACTACAAAACTGCCTTGTGCAGAACAAGAACCACTATGTGAAAATCCAATAAATGAAAATATACTTTTACAATCAGATTAAGTCAACTAGATGGCCTTTTGGTCCAGTTCTGTTATGTTTCCGTTATAAAATTTTGTTCAGGGGCACCTGGGTGGCTTAGTTAGTTAAGCATCTGCCTTCGGCTTGGGTCATGATCCCAGGGTCTTGGGATTGAGCCCTGCATCGGGCTCCCTGCTCAGCGGGAGTCTTTTTCTCCTTCTCCCTCTCAGCTCTCTCTCTCAAGTAAATAAAATCTTTAAAAAATAAAAATAAAATTTTGTTCATTATAAATATGTCCATAGATATGTGTGGATATGAAAAGTGAGAAGTTCTTATTTATTGCCTATCTTCTTCCTTATCCCACTCTCCTGAAATTCCTCCTCAGCGCAGTTTGGTTCATAACTTAGAATTTTGTTTTAGGTATACAGAAATAATGTATCATAAACTATTTTCATGATGTATACACATCCGCTTACCTACCTGCCCAAGACATACATAATTTTTTAAATAACTGCTTAGGTATTTCAATGTATTGTTGTAACACAATTTTGTAAACTATTCCTTAAATGATGGAAATTTATTTTAACCATTTTGTAATTTTACAGGTGATATTTCTGTATATATCTCTGTTCTCTAAAAAGACTGAACCAGAGACGTGTAACAAAAACTAAAATTCCTAGGATATGCAGACATTGTCGGAGGGGTATATTAGACTTACATTGCAACTGGCATTTTCAGCCAAAATTACCTGGACCATAAGTGGAAAGTACTTGGCAGTTGACATCTAGATGTTATATTAAGCAACATGGGAAATATTTTTTTTTAAAGATTTTATTATTTGGCTCAGGTTATGATCATGTGGTACTGGGATCAAACCCCACGACGAGCTCCCTGCTCACAGGGAACCTGCTTCTCCCTCTCCTCCCTGCTCCTGCTCTCCCTCTGCTCTCTCTCTCTCAATAAATAAATAAAATATTTTAAAAAATAATTAAAAAGTGCCTCAGTTTAGCATCACACGAGGTCTAAATACAAAGATATATTTACATATTTGGGGAAAGCTCTGAAGTTTTAGATACATCCCTAATTTATGAATATATGATTATATTTTTATTTATTTATTTATATTTTTTTAAAAAGATTTTATTTATTTGACAGAGAGAGACACAGTGAGAGAGAGAACACAAGCAGGGGGAGTAGGAGAGGGAGAAGCAGGCTTCTTGCTGAGCAGGGAGCCCGATTCAGGACTCGATCCCAGAACCCTGGGATCATGACCTGAGCCGAAGGCGGACACTTAACCTACTGAGCCCCCCAAGCGCCCCGGCAGCATAGTTTTTATTTTATTTTTTAAAAGATTTTATTTATTTATTTGACAGAGAGAGACACAGCGAGAGAGGGAACACAAGCAGGGGGAGTGGGAGAGGGAGAAGCAGGCTTCTTGCTGAGCAGGGAGCCCGATGCTGGACTCGATCCCAGAATCCTGGGATCATGACCTGAGCAGAAGGCAGACGCTTAACGACTGAGCCACTGAGGTGCCCCTATGATTATATTTTTAATATCATATCCCTCAGTGGTCCTGTAAAAGGTTAAACATGAAGCTGCATCCATTTATTTTTGCATTTAGTAAATATTTATTCAGTGGTCATTCTGTATGTACAATTCTCTCTTGTCAGGTACACCTGTTCATTGCCTTTAAATTGTGTATAATCTAGGTTTATATGCACATGCATATAATTTAATTGATTTAAGACGACAAGAAGTAGCAATGGGCCGAAGGAGAAAAAGCATGAGCTTTTGAGTAAGATAGATTTAAATTCAAATACCGACTAGCCATGTGACCTTGGCATGGTACATACTACTATGAATCGTAGTTTTCGCATCTACAAAATGAGGAAAATTTTTTATAAAGATTTTTTTTTTATTTATTTGAGAGCACAAGCAGGGAGGAGGGACAGAGGTAGAAGAAGGAGAAGCAGACTCTCCACTGAGCAGGGAACCCAATGTGGGACTTGATCTCCAGAACCCTGGGATAATGACCTGAGCCAAAGGCAGACACTTAACCGACTGAGCCACCCAAAGACCCAACTAGCCCCCCCTTTTTTTTTTTTATTTCACAAGGATGTAAAATTAAGAATTCAGGGTATTTGAAAGTGTGGCACAAATGTAATAATTGATTTGTGCCATGTGATGTTCCAAATGACTCACATTCATTAACTCTTTTGCTGCAATAACCTTGTGACATATATATCATTATTACCATCCCCATTTTACAGATGAGAAAACTGAGGCTGAAAGAATTTCGTCAAATTATCTTATGTCTCACACATAGTAGCAGAAGTGGGATTTAAACACAGGTGATCTGGCTCTGAACATGTTCTGCGGGGCTCTGATTCATTAGTGGTCTTAAGGCCCATGAGATGGATGGGCGCCTGGGTGGCTCAGTTGGTTGAGCGACTGCCTTCGGCTCAGGTCATGATCCTGGAGTCCCGGAATCGAGTCCCACATCGGGCTCCCTGCTCAGCGGAGAGTCTGCTTCTCCTTCTCACCCTCCTCTCTCTCACGCTCTCTGTCTCTCATTCTCTCTCTCAAATAAATAAATAAAATCTTAAAAAAAAAAAAAAAAGGCCCATGAGATGGAAACTCAATTTTATACAATTTAAAAATGTATCTTAACTTATTTCCTCAAATATAAATTTTTGGTCAATATATTTTGAAGGATACACTGAAGGAAGACAATTTCTTTTGCCATCCACAAATTTCTATAATTTTTGGTCTACATATCCAACAGAGTGATAAATATTGTGGGTAAGGGGTTATCATAGCCTTCAAATAGAGGCACTGATGTCATCCTCATTTCACGAAGGAGGACACCAAGATTTGAAGAGGTGAAGCAACTAGTCCACGGTCACATAGCTAATCAAACGGCAGACCCAGGATTTGACCTCAAGCCTGTGTGATGCTACAGGCCAAACTTTAACCATCTTTCTTACTGTGCCCAAATAATTTACCTTCTGGTTGAGATAGTAAGGGATGTATATATGAAATTATTACTATTAACGCTCAATGGTATTTATGAAATGAATTGTATCGACTTCAAGTGTTACCGTTTTAGAGGAGGGAGAGGGCATTTTGGGTTGGGGTGGACAGAGGGAGTGACAGTGATGTTAATTTTTATAGCAGTCAATCCAAAATTACCAAAGCACAAATGGCCAGGTGGGAGTGCGATGGCATTGGCAAAAATAGTGGAGACATGGTAGAGGATTTAAGGCAATGATAAATTGAAATACATTACTTCTGCTGTAATTGGTTGTTATGGAAGCAGGATACAGTAACAGTAAATGTTAAAAAAACAAAGAACCGAAGACTGAAGGAAAGTGGGAAGTGACATCTGAAATTTATCTCTAACATTTAAATAATGAATCATATTAAAAACATTGAACAGGAGAGTTAAAGATGATACAATTTTGCTATAGTACTATCTTTTCATAGCCTAGCAAATGATTAGAATTAGGAATGCTGTATTTTTTTAAAAAGCAACAATTGCTTTGTACATACTGTTAACATTTAATAATATGCCAGTGACTTAATGGTTTTAATGTTGTGGAACAGGTTATGATTTTCATATAATAATTTTTTTGCCTCTTAAAAACCTTGCCACATTTCATTTTATCTTATTTTTTAAAGATTTTGTTTATTTATTTGGCAAAGAGAGATACAGCGAAAGAGGGAACACAACAAACGGGGAGAGGGAGAGGGAGAAGCAGGCCCCCCGTGGAGCAGGGAGCCCGATGCCGGGCTCCATCCCAGGACCCTGGGACCATGACCTTAGCCAAAGGCAGACACCTAATGACTGAGCCACCCAGGCACCCCACCTTGCCACGTTTTAAACATCAACCTTCTTATTATCTTTGTCCCTTATTATGTTTTGATTTTTTTAGCCTCATCAGTGGATATAATTTAATCATGTTTCTAAAATATAGCATTGTCACCTATCAAGAAGTAAGATACATTGTTGCATTCATTTCTCTGGTAGTGTATTGGAAAATATGTTTGATTTCTTTTGCAATTGCTGATAAGGTGGGTATTTTTGTTTGGATTATAAGGTCATTATGAATCTCTGAGCAAATTGATGAAACTGTTAATTTACCTGTCAAGAGAGGGCCACAGATGTATCTGAAAGAGGTATACTAATGGCATGGCACTAATGCAATTTCACAAACGACTTAATGGAGCACATAAAGCGTACTTCCTCTATTAAATACACATAGCATAGAGTCATATCTTGCTTTACGGGCTGTGAAAAATATTTTTAATCAGCTAAAGGATGAAAAGACTCTTCAAGGTTATGCAGATTAAGTTCTAAAAAGCCCTTAAACACATAATCCTCAATGAGTGTTCAGGAAGGAAAATTTCAATCAGGGGTGTTTGTTTAGATTGACAACATTTGTGACTTTCTTAAATTTCCAAGAGGATTTTTAAAAGAAAATTGGGGGCGCCTGGGTGGCTCAGTTGGTTAAGCGACTGCCTTCGGCTCAGGTCATGATCCTGGAGTCCCAGGATCGAGTCCCACATCGGGCTCCCTGCTCAGCAGGGAGTCTGCTTCTACCTCTGACCCTCTTCCCTCTCGTGCTCTCTATCTCTCATTCTCTCTCTCTCAAATAAATAAATAAAAATCTTTAAAAAAATTAAAAAAGAAAAAAGAAAAAGAAAATTGGTATGTGAGCGTCATTTTTAAAAAAAAATAGGGAAAATGCAAAGGTATTCAAGGCTTATGTTCATTCAAAAATGTCTACTGCTCTGTGGTGCTAGATTGTTGACCTCTATAGTTTTGTTTGATTTCAATTACCTCATCCACCCACGGGTGTTCCTCACTGTCATTGATACCACGGCCACCTCTTCCTTCTCCTTAGCAGCAGTACTTATCAAAACATCTTTAAGTACCAACTTACAGCCCTATGAGAGAAAGACCCTTTTGTACTTCATTGAGGTATCCATTGATTCATTCACTTATTTACTCAAGAAATCTGTAAATAACTTGTGTGATATTCTCAGCACTCTAGTAGGCCCTTGAGACATAATGGGGTTCCAAATACTTCTATATGTCTGTTATACCTCAGTAACATTTAATCTGTGTGACACCGAGCTTATTATGACCTGGGCTATGTATTAGATTGAGAGGGTACAGGTAGTGGTTTGAGCCCCTTAATAAATAATGGAGTGGTGGCTGCTGTTCCACCTTAGTAGGAACATTATGCAAGGAATGGCCAAATGGCTTGGAAGGTAGACTTCAGGAAATTAGACATGGCTGGTATTGAGGAAAAGGGCTCTATCCCACTAGCTTGAGGCAAACGTCAAGGAGCCTTCAATCACCTGCGGTAAGAGTCAAGTAGAAGGTCTCCCAGCCAGCGAATCAGTCTCTATGACCTGTGCTTTAACTTCCAACTCTGATCTTTCCCCAGACAATCAAATAACTGTTTATATCATCATGAGAGGTGTTAGTCAGAGAATTGAATACCCTGAATCATTAAGGTCTTTAATCATGCAAGAATGGTTAAGATTGTTTTCAACAAGTTATTCTTCCCCAATCAAGATAAACGACACCCTCAAGAAGAGGTGAATCCAAAAGTGGTTTCTGCTTTATATTAAAACATTCTGAGAACTCCATTAGTGTCCCTCGAACTGAAAGTCAGTCCCAGCTAGATTACTTCTGAATTGTGTGATCTTCTGCATATCATGTAACTTCCTGGACTTGCAGTTTCCATCTATAGAAAAAGGATGCTAAATCTGGCTGTGGTTAACATTTGGGCTTATGTCAGTAGTTCCAGTGATAGTAAATGTATGAGCATTTTAGGGGCGCCTGGGTGGCTCAGTTGGCTAAATGTCTGAGCATTTTAAAATTGGTCAGCAATATACAAATGTAAGGAATTTGTACTTAAGCGTATCTTAGGCTCTGAAAAAGTCTGCCTTAGTACTGAACTGCAGGCTTATTAAGAGTCTCATTTGAAAGTTATTGCAGTAGTAGAAAGTATTTTAAGAGTTTATTTAATAAAAGTGGAAATGAGAGATATTTTCATTTTATTACGTAGGAGATGAAATTGCCAATTGACAGGTGAGTTTAAGACCGACTCTTTTACTCTTGATAAATACATTCTGTATTGACTCTTTATAATACCTCTTTACAAAGCTCTTCTAGACTGCTGTGGCCCACTTTACAAGAAGGTGTTTTGAGCTGAAGGCCATTGCACTCTATCAGACATAGGAGTACATTCTCTACTCAGTGCAGGAGGACAGATATAAAGGCCAGAGCCTTAGTTTATGATGTCGCAGTTAATGATCAACACAACTAAGGTTTTGCAGCATGGGAAGCTTAGCGGTATAACCAGAATGAAGATAAAAGCAAAAAAAGCAAAACATCCTATTATATTTGATCAAGGGTTTTTGAGAAATGTTGTTCTACAATGTAAATGTGAACACGATAATGATCCCCTCTTTTGTTGCACCCAATTTTCAAGAAAATTTTTGTTGCACTAAATTTACATGTGTGCTTTATGATGCACAGTTAGGTCCGTTTTCACAAATGCATACAGTTGTGTAGCCATCGCCAAGATCAACAGAGACAATACTCTTCACAGCCTAAGAAAACTTCATGTTAACCCTTAGTAGTCAAAGCCTACTTCCCTTCATAATTTCTGTCAATCCATTCTCTGTCTATAAGTTCTGCCTTTTCTAGAATGCTTTTTCCATGTATTTTAATTTAATTAAATTAATTATTTAATTTATTTTTAAGATTTTTATTTATTTATTTGACAGAGAGCACAGCAGGGGGAGTAGCATGCAGAGAGGGAGAAGCAGGCTGCCCGCTAAGCGAGGAGCAGGAAGCAGAGCTTGATCCCAGGACCCCAGGATCCTGACCCATGCCCAGGGCAGATGTTTAACTGGCTGAGCCACCCCGGCGCCCCTGCTTTTTCCATTTATCAGCAAATTATTCCTTCTTATTGCTGAGTAGTATCCCATAGTATGAATTTATTACATTTTGTTTATACATTCACCTGTTGGTGAACATTTGGGTTTTTTCCCATTTTTGGTGGTTATGAATAAAGCATCTATAAACATTCCCATACGGGTTTTTATGTGAACATAAGATTTCATTTCTCTTGCCATGGATGCCTGGGAGTAGGATTGTTGGTTCAAATGAGAAATAGATATTTAATGTTACCAGAAACTACCTAATTGTTTTCTAAGGTGTCTGTACCATTTTCTCTTTTCGTTTGCAATGCAAGAGTTTTCCAGGTGCTCCGCATCCGCTTCAGGATTTGGCATTTTCATTGTAATAGGTGTGTAGTGGAATCACATTGTGATCTTATTTTGTCTTTATTTCCCTAATGATTAATGAGACTGAGCAACTTTTTGTGTATTTATTTTCCATTCCCGTATCTCCTTTGGTGAAATGTCCCTTCAAGTGGTTTACCCATTTTTAAAATTAAATTTTGTTTCCTTATTCTTGTTTTTTTTTGACAGTTATTTATATATCATGGATATAATCCTTTGTTAGAGAGATGATTTGAAATTATATTTTTTTTAGAATGCAGCTTGTCCTTTCGTCCTAGGAATGGAGTTGTTTTTGAGAAAACATTTTTAATTTTGATGAAGTCCAAATTATCATTACTTTAAATTGGTTGTGGTTTTGGTTTTATATCCAAGAACTCTGCCAGATCTAAGCCCAGAACAATTTTGCTCCTATGTTTTCTTCTACTGATTTTATACTTTCTCATTTTACGTTTGGGTGTATGATCCATTTTGAGTTAATTTTTTGAATAAGACGTAAGCAGTAGATTGAAGTTTTACTTTTTCCATATGACTGTTTAATTGTTCCAGAACCAAGCTGTGTTGTTAGGTGCATGTACATTGAGGATTATTATTTCTTTATGATGATGTGACCCTATTATCATTATATAATTAACATCCCTCCTTATTCCTGGTAATTTTCTTCATATAGAAATTGGCTTTCGGTCTCATATCAATATATTTACTCCTACTCTCTTTGAATTTGTGTTTGCCAGGTATTTCTTCTTTTTAGATGTTTATTTTTCACCTATGTATATCTACTTATTTAATGTAGGTGTCTTACAGACATCATACAGTTGGGTCTTCAACATGGCATTTAGGTTTTTTTTTTTAATGCATTCTGACAGTGTCTTCATTTGTGTTTTACACTATTTACATTTTATTTTAATTATCTTGCAATGGGTCTATAATTTTATTTTTTGCTTTCTGTTTGTCTCATTTTTTTGTTTCTTTGTGGTTCGTATCTTGCCTTTTTGATTATTTGAATGGCTTTATTTTTGAATTTTTTCATTTTATTAAAGATTTATTCATCTATTTGAGAGTGGGGGAGGGAAGGGGGAAAGTCTTTCAAGTATACACCATGTTGAGGTTGGAGCTGGAAAGAGGGCTCCATCCCAAGACCCATTAGATCATGACCTGAGCCTAGACCAAGATCAACTGCTTAACCGACTGACCCACCCAGGTGCCCTTGAATAGCTTTTAGTATTCTATTTTAATTAATCTATTTTATTTTTTCCTATATATAATCATATTTGTAGTGATTGCTCAAATTACAATGTACTTATCTGTATTTATTACAGTCTACTTACAGTTGATATTTTACCACTTCAAGTAAAATGTAGAAGCCTTACAAACATATAGAGTTCTTTATCTTTCCTCCTTTTATGATAATATTTCTTTGCCCTGTGTGGTTTCTCATGACCAATCCACCAATCATGCAGGTTCTCTTATATGTAATCTCTGGAGGCTTTCAATATTTTTCTTTATTTTTGATTTTTAACTATTTGATTATCATGTATCTGGCTATGGTTTTCTTTTGGTTTACCCTTTTTTAATATGCTATACTTCTTTTTGTGTAAATTTATTTCTTTCAGCAAATTTGAGATTTTAACTATTATTTTATAAAAATGTATTTTATGTTCCGGTCTTTTTCTCCTGTCATTCTGGGAGTCCATTGACACAATGGCCTTTTAATATTGTTCCACATGTCCTTTGGGGTCTGTTCATTTTGTTAAAATTTGTTTCTCTCCGTTATTCTGATTATATAATTTACCTTAATCTATATGCTTATGTTCACCTACTATTTCCTCCGTTATCTCCATTCTGCTGTTGAACCCAACCCAGTGAAGGTTTTAGTTTGGATTCTGTGTTTTTCAATTTTAAAGTTCTATTTGGATCTTTATTGTAATATATACCTTTGTTTGCTTAAAATTTGTGGTTGCATTCTGGGAGTTATGATTTTTATGTTAGGAGAGAATGGGTTCTATTAAAATCCATTGTAGATATTTGATACTGTTATTTTAGTATCTGATCAACATAGTTATATTCAGACTGTAAATTGCAACTTGCTTTCTGTGTGATGTGGTTTGAAGTGGTGGGGTTCGCAGCGACAGCCAAGAAAGAATTCTTGAGACGTCTTCAGTGCAAAAAGGTTATTTTATTAACGAACAGGGACAGGACCCTTGGGCAGAAAAGAGCTCCTCTGGGGTTATGTCCTATGACTGATTTTATACTTCAAGGTAGGAGGGGGTTACAGATAGCACAAGCCTCAAGCTATTTTGGAAACAAGGTTTCCAAGATCCTGATGGGTCTAACTACTGTTAGGAAAAGGTCATTTATTATCGTTTAGTAAAAACTCAGTCGTGACACTTCAGATGTATATTAGTGGTCCACAAGCTTGGAGGATGATAGCTAACATGTATCTTGGGGTGTAGAGATAACGGAAGTTTCCAGAGAAATGTTTATACATTAAAGAAGACTTACAGGGTCCTGGGGTGGGTGGGGGCGACGCCCTCAGGCAAAGATTGCCTTTTGCCCTTAGCAAAGTGTCCAAATTTAGGCAGCTGAGCTCCCAGAGGAAGGTCACTCCACCTGTTTCAAGGACTTGCCAGAGGGCTGTAGGCAGTAAGGAAATTTAATGTTTTCTTTTGCCTTTGTTTCCCACATCATATGCATAGCGGTTTCAATGTCAATTGGTTTGTGCAAATGTTTACTCTGCTGTTTGAGGTGAACATCACATGTACCACGTAGCAGTTACTCTGGGAACTGAGTGGTGGTTTATATCTTACTTCAGTTCTCATATCCTTTCCTGTGTTTCTTTATGTCAGTTCTTTGTATGCACAGACTGGAGTGAGCCTGTTATGTTTTTGTCCTACACATATTTAAGGTGTCAGAGAAGACCTTCTTCTGCCCTATGGTCCTGATGTAGGAAAGATGTTAGGATTTGAAGCTGACGGCCAAGAATTCTTGAGACGTCTTTGGTGTAAAAAGGTGGTTTTATTAAAGCGTGGGGACAGGACCCGTGGTTAGAAAGAGCTGCAGTGGGGTCATAAGGAGTGGCCGATTACATACTTTCAAGTTGGGAGTTAGCTTTTGTTGGGAAAAGGTCATTTACTACCATCTAATAAAACCTTAGTCATGAGACCCTTCAGATGTATATCAGTGGGCCGTATGCTTGGGGGATGATTGCCAACACGTATCTTGGGGGGTTTAGAGATAAAGGAAATTTCTAAAGGAATTTTTATATGTTAAAGTAGATTTACAGGATTGGGGGGGCGGGTCAGACTAGAATTGCCTTTTGCCCTTAGCAAAGTGTCAACATCAAGGCAGTTGAGTCCCTAGAGGAATGTCACTCTGCCTGTTTCAAGGACTTGTCAATGGGCAAGAAATAAGAATAATTTATGTAATTAGACATATAATAATGTAATAAATAATGTAATAAGAAAATTTAATGATTTTTCTTCTGACTTTGGTCCCCACATCAAAGTCATTTTGCTCTGGAACGAACTTTGAGATTTCCAAAGGGTCCGTGGAACATCTGAAAGTTTTGTTCTGTAGGTAGTAAGGAAATTTAATAATTTCTCTCTGCCTTTGTTTCCCACATCAGAAATTCTACATGGACTTAGAATCAAATTGTCATGAGACAGATAGACAGGAGAAAATCAGTTTTATGTGTATGTGCCGGAATTCTACGCAGACATGGAGAGTCCAAAGACAATAAGGCAACATGAAGCTCATATCAACTAAGGAGAAGGGGGTAGAGTCTGGGGCTACAAAGGGAGATAGCCATTAGGAAGAAGGTGAAAGGATTTGTTTGGAAAAACAAAGTTGCTCTATTTTGTAGATAAGTTCCTTAGGTGAAGGGCTCTCCTCTTCAGTCTAAATTTAGGCAGTTGAGGGGGAAGGCAGAGTGCTTTTCTTGCATTTGCCGGGTTTTGATTACCTTTACTTCAAAATGATCTTTATGCCAAAGTGGCCCATCTTATGGAAGCCTGTCCTGGGCCCTTGCAATTTCTTCCTCTGAATCTTCCCTCAAGTGTCACACATTAAAAGTTGAGCTAGTAAATTGTTCCATCTTATTGAACCAGTCTTAGTCCTGACGTTAGGTAAGTTCAACTCATTTCAAGAGTGGTTATGGAGATGTGTTTTCAGAGATATGCTATGGTTCAAGAAATCGGTATTAAACAAGAGGTATTTCTATGGAAACAAACATGAAAAAAATCAATGGTTAATGATTAGGTCAAAATATAAATCAGTTTCTGATTTCTGAGAAATGCCTGTGGAGAAGATTTCTGCATGTCAAGATTGAAATATTTTCTGATAGAGGGAGGACAGGCAGTGTCAGGCTGACAGGTTTTCCTAGTTTGTAGCTCAGATGACTCTGGTGATCTCTCAAAGGCCCACACAGCAGCAGGCATGAAGAAGACTGTCTCCTACATGAGCTGTTGTGGTGATTTCTCTGAAGTTTACATCAAGTTATTCATATTTATTTTACAGGCCTTCAAGAAAAAGGGCAGTTTTAGTTCTCAAATAAATCCAACTCAGGAAGGTAGGAGAAAAATAAATAGAAGTGGTTTAGAGAGTGACAGGTAGTAGAAGAAATCAGGATCTAGTCTAGTTTATCATAAACTGTATTAGAATCTAATATTCACTCAGGGGTGTTGTTCAATTTTTGCTCAGTATAATCACCCTCATTTTTATCAAAGGTAGCCAAATGAACATTTGTTTGCAAAACAAGTTTAGTCCTAACAGCTTGTCCTAATTATTTACATAAGCAAAGCAAGAATAGTGATTGGCCAAGTAGGTTCTTTTAAGTCTGTTTTGCTTGAACTTCTTATAAGGAATTTCTAGATTGAACTTTTATTTTTTTTCAAGATTTTATTTATTTATTTGACAGAGAGAGAGAGAGAAACAGCGAGAGCAGGAATACAAGCAGGGGGAGTGGGAGAGGGAGAAGCAGGCTTCCTGTGGGGCAGGGAGCCAGATGCCGGGCTCCATGCCAGGACCCTGGGATCATGACCTGAGGGGAAGGCAGACGCTTAAGGACAGAGTGGCTGCACCAGTTTGCATTCCCACCAACAGTGTAGGAGGGTTCCCCTTTCTCCACATCCTCTCCAACACCTGTTGTTTCCTGAGTTGTTGATTTTAGCCATTCTAATCTGTGTGAGGTGGTATCTCCTTGTGGTTTTGATTTGTATTTCCTTGATGCTGAGCATTTTTTCATGTGTCTGTTAACCTTTGTATGTCTTCTTTGGAGAAATGTCTGTTCATGAGCAGAAATGAGCTATTGGGAGTTAATCAGGATAAAAACCTTCTGCACAGCAAAGGAAACAATCCAACAAAACTAAAAGGCACCCTATGGAATGGGAGACGATATTCACAAATGACATATCTGATAAAGGACTGGTATCCAGACTCTATAAAGAACTAATCAGAGTAAACACCCCGATGTAGTTTTGGAATGTAGGTGAGATTTAGTGGGGTGAGGTCCGGAGCCTACAGCCAAGACAGAATTCTTGAGACGTCTTTGGTGCAAAAAGGTGGTTTTATTAAAGCACCGGGACAGGACCTGTGGGCAGAAGGAACCACACTGGGGTTGTGAGGGGTGTCTGATTATATACTTGGGAATTGGGGGAGGTAAGGAAAAGGGAGGTTTTCAAAAGAACTTTCCTATGCTAAATAGGACTGGCGGCCTTGCCATTGTCAAGTTAAGGTTGTTTTTCCCTCTAGCAAGACATTAACCTTAAGACAGTTGGGAGCTTCCTGGAGAAATGTCACATGTGTCCCACCCAGGAGTGGGGATGGGGGGGTGGTTGCAGGGTGTCAGCTTGTGCTTTGTCTTTAGCTAGACTTCTGCTCTCTCATCAATCCAAAAACCAAAAAAATCCAGTCAAGAAATGGGCAGATTTTGGTTAGTTTTTATCTTTTCTTAAAAATAGGTTTTTAATTTTTATTTTTAAAAAATTATTCATTTATTTATGTGTCAGAGAGAGAGCACAAGCAGGGGGAGTGGCAGAAGGAGAGGGAGAAGCAGGCACCCTTCTGAGCAGGGAGCCTGATGGGGGCTGGATCCCAGGACCCTGGAATCATGACCTGAGCCAAAGTCAGATGCTTAATGACTGAGCCACCCAGGCGCCCCTAGTTTTTATCTTTTGGAGTTTTGGAATGCTGAGCTCTTACAAGCACTTGCCTTCAAACCAAGTAAATAGAGCTCTTTCACAAATGAATTTTAGCAATACCATCTGGAGTAGAAAAACTATCTCATATTTATAACATATATACAAACGTATACACAGGCAAGATGCATGCACACACATTCCTAGAGAAGATGCAAACAATCTTCTAGCCCTAGTTCTTACTAGTATTTGTGGAAAAGACATTAAAACGCCCTTTCCAAATATTTTTCCTCCTTTTTCTTATTTTTGAAAAACTTTTTCCTAAGGTTCTAATTCTTTTTTTAAGATTTTATTTATTTATTTTTTAAAGATTTTATTTATTTGACAGAGAGAGACACAGTGAGAGAGGGAACACAAGCAGGGAGAGTGGGAGAGGGAAAAGCAGGCTTCCCGCCGAGGAGGGAGCCCGATGCGGGGCTCCATCCCAGGACCCCAGGATCACGACCAGAGCTGAAGGCAGAAGCTTAACGACTGAGCCAACCAGGCGCCCCAAGATTTTATTTATTTGAGAGAGGGGTCACAAGTAATGGGAGCAGCAGAGGGAGAAGGAGAAGCAGGCTCCCCGCTGAGCAGGGAGCCCTATGCCGGGAGATCCTGGGACCCTGAGATCATTAGGCGCCCCTCCCTAATTCTTTATACCTTTTTTTTTTTTAAGATTTTATTTATTTGAGAGAGAGACAGAGAGAGCACAAGCAGGGGGAGAGGCAGAGGGAGAGGGAGAAGCAGGCTCCCTGCTGAGCAAGGAGTCCAATGTGGGGCTCAATCCCAGGACCCTGAAATCATGACCTGAGTGGAAGGCAAGCGCTTAACCAACTGAGCCACGTAGGCATCCCTAATTCTTGATACTTGTAAGAATAGGTCTTAGGTCTTAGAGAAGATGGGATTGGTAGAAATTTTATGCCACAAAGGTAGAGCAAGTATGCACTTCTCCAAAGTGGATGTTTGGAGCATGTCTGTGTGTTCTGAGAGGTGCTCGAGTCTGGACTCAAAAGCCATTTTAGCAGTTTTTATTTTAAAAAAAGAAAATCTCCGTTTCCTTTTTATATTTTTAGTTTCAGGCAATTGTGAGCTGTGTTTTCATTTGAAGACATAAGATTCATAATTTCAAGGGGCAAAGAATGTAAAATGACTTTTTTCCAAGTTTTAAGGTTATTGTAATTTAAAATTGAAACTTCCTTTCTCCTAAGTACAGGACAATTATGTTCCAATATCCTGATCTCTTACAATATCCAGAAACAATTTCAGAGGTCGGTTTTGCCTGGTTTCTAGAGTTGCATTTTACTTTTGTAGAGATTTTCAGACAAAGAGTTGTTTTTAGTTCCCCAAAGAACTAGACTACAGCATAAATATTAAGCAGGTGGCCTGCCTTTTTACGTAAACTAGCTTCTTTATGTTATGGTGAACTTTAACTGAAATGGTAATTCAAAAGGTTTTTATCTGTAGAAAGAATTTTAATAAAAGCCTTCATATTCACGGGGCTCCTGGGTGGCTCAGTCTGGTAAGCGGCTGCCTTTGGCTCAGGTCATGATCCCAGGGTCCTGGGATGGAGCCCCGCGTCGGGCTCCCTGCTCAGTGGGGAGCCTGCTTCTCCCTCTCCCTCTGCCTGTCGCTCTGCCTACTTGGGCTCTCTCTCTATCTCTCTGTCAAATAAATAAAATAAAATAAAATAAAAAAGACTTCATATTCAGTGTTGGGTTCCATTAGTAGAATGGACTAGGAGAAATTTTGGTTTCCCTTTTCTCTGTATAGGGAAAGTAGTGAATAATTTATTAACCTTTTGAATTTCTAAATTTTCCAGGATCTTTTTAATGTGAAGGTAAAAGGGCTTTGTTAAAGATTTTGCTGTTATCTGGGAGACATGAATTCTTTTCTGGTGGGGGGGGTCAAAGGTACCCCTGGAAAGGACATTACAGGGGAATGCCTGACACTGGCCTAGCTTGATTATTAATGCCTAGAAGGTAGGAGCATCGCAGCCTTTATTTTCATTTTCAGGTGCTTCGTTAAATGTATTCCTGTCTTTCAGCATTTATATGAGCAATATGTACACTGTGAACTTAGAGATTAGTCCGGAATGCTATTTGTAAGTCTTATAGGAAAAGGTAAGTTAAAATAGGCAGATGAGGCCAGATTTTAAGGGAAATTTACATTATATGTCGATATTTGTTTCTCTCCGTCTAAGTTCTGTGATTTCATCTTGTCAATGGTATCTCTAAGGGTAGCCATTATAGTAATCAGACATTTGAGAGGTCTCTATAAAGAATATTTTTCTTTTTTAGGGCACCTGGTTGGCTCAGTTGGTTAAGCATCTGCCTTTGGCTCAGGTCATGGTCCCAGGGTCCTGGGATGGAGCCCAGCTCGGGCTCCCTGCTCAGCGGGGAGCCTGCTTCTCCCTCTCCCTCTCCCTGCCGCTCTGCCTTCTTGTGCTTTCTCTGTCTCTCTCAAATAAATAAATAAAATCTTTAAAAGAAAAAAAAAGAAAAGACTATTTTTCTTTTCAATATAGCCAACTTGAAGGATCCATCGTCTGACCATTGACGAGTAGGATCTAATAGCAACTCAAACCAGGAAACCTTAATGGGTTACCCAAAAATGTAAGATGCACCCCAAGAGTGCATAGGTGATATTTCCCTATTGATGAGGGAACAGAAGGCAAGCTGAGGACAAAGCAGAAGCTGACACCCCACAAACCCCCCTCCCATGGGATATATCTGACATTCCTCAGGCACTCCTGGCTGCCCTAAAGGAAAAACAAATAGTTAACTTGTAGAGACCCCAATCCTGCAAGACCTGCGTCTCCCTCAGTTTACTTACAAAAGCCTTAGCAATAGCTTCTGGAAGGGAATGTAAATACAATTAAATGTCTTTACAACCTGCAGCCCAAGGACAGATAATTGAAGTGGGCAGAGTGTTTTGTTCCTCCAGGAAGTTCCCGACTATCTTAATGTTAATGCCTTAGTAGAGATCGCAAAGAACCCTAACTTGATAATGGCGAGGCCTCCAGCATCCTTTGAGTCTTCATTACCATATGAAAGGTCTTTCTCGGAAACTTCCCTTTTTCCTCACCTCCCCCAACCCCATGGTATGTAAGAGCCACCCCTCACAACCCGGCACAGCAGCCCTTTCTGCCCACGGGTCCTGTCCCCGTGCATTAATAAGCCACCATTTTGCAGCAAAGATGTCTCAAGAATTATTTCTTAGTCGTGGGCTCTGGACTCCACCCCACTGAACCTCACCTGATGGTAGAGACCAAAGAGAATATTCTAACTGATCATAAAGCCATGCCCTTAGGACATAGAAGAGGATGAAGGGAAAAATGTATACACATTAATAGTCTTGGCCACCTTTGGTACTCTTGGAGCCACACTGATACCTAAGAGCAATGTGCTGTGGGCTTCTAGATTATGTTGTTTTTCGTGTACCTTGACCAATGGAAGTTTTCATGAGTATGGCAGGTGATCTTGCGTCAATCTAACCGTTACCTTGTCCAACTTCACATATCGTGGTAGGTCTTTTTGATGTGGCAGTGCACCACTGCCTGTCATTTCCTGGCTTTGGCTTCTGAGCTCTCCCTTAGCAACAGCTTTTACCTCAGGGGCCCAAGAAAAGATACAGAGAAAAGAATACAAAGACCATATCTAAGATGAAATGGATCAGTAACTTGAGTACTTCACCAAATTTAACCTAAGCATTGCTAGGCCCAGGTGAGTAGTTCTACAAATCAATCTTCCTGCTAATCTAAGTGTAGAAAGGGAGAAAAAGGACTCTCAACATTCTCGCTCCACTGGACTGGACTCTAGATAGAGACTGTATCAAGGCTGACGTGGTAAGAAATCTCCCCGTTTGTTGACTGCCTGTTACATACCCCAAAGATATCTTAGATGTAGTATTCAGAATATGTGGTGTCCAGTAAATTAAAGTGTACTACTGATTATGCCAACTGTTGGGGGGCGGATTTCTTCTAACCTCTCATTCTTCTAGCTTAACTAAGAGTCAAATTGTTATGAGACAGATTAATAGAAGAAAATCAAATTTATTAAGCTTATCTATGGGAAATCCACAGGGACCTAGAATTTCTAAAGACAATGAAGCTATGTGAAGCTTATATGAACTAATGAGAAGGGTAGGGTCTGAGGATACAAAGGGGAGAAGGCCATTTGTAGGAAGGTGAAAGATGTTTTGAAAAACAAGATTGTCCTATTATGCAGATTAAGTCTCTTTGGTAAAGGGGAAGCTCTGTTAATATCTGTCTTCCTGGTGTAGGATCTCCTTTGCAATGCAAATTTAGGTAGTTGAGAGGGCAGAGAGTTTTCCCTGCATCTGCTGGATTTTGATTACTTTTAACTGAAAATAATCTTTATTACAAAGTGGCTCTTCTTCTTCGAGGCAGCTTGCCTTTGGCCCCTACAATGGGATTTTTTATTCTAGCTGTCTTCCATAGGGATTTTTACCATACTCTCCTGCACCTGGGGGACCTTATCCCTGATTCCTCAGGCCAGAAAGACAGGTTTCTTTTCAGATTTTGGACCTTCTCATAAGATTTTACATGGGGCTGCTTCTACCACAGCAGTGCAATGTAAGGTTTAGGGATGTCCTCAACGTCATGGTAAGATAAAATGTAGCAAAATGATGGGGATGGAAGCAATAATGAAATACCATTACACACCTGTTGACTGTAATCCAAAAAGTTGACAAATACCAACTGCTGACGAGAATGTGGAGCAAGAACTCTTATTGTATCTAGTGGGAGTGCAAAATAATATGGAAGACAGGTGGACAGTTTCTTTCAAAATATACTTAGCCTTAGCATGGAATCTAACATGCGCGCTCCTTGGCATTTTCCCAGATGAGTTGAAAACTTATGTCTATACAAAACTTCACATGAATGTTATAGCAACCTTATTCATAACTACCAAAATGTGGAAGCCACCAGAATGCCCTCCACCTACTGAAATAAACTGTGGTCCATCTATACAATATAATATGAATCAGTGATGAAAAATGAGCAATCAAGCTGCAAAAGGGATGGAAGAACCTTAAATGCATAATGTTAAGTGAATGAATCCAGTTTGAAAAGATTACATACTGCTTGATTCCAATTATATGATTTTTCTGGAAAAGTCAAAAGCATCAAATCAGTAAGAAAGATAATGTTTGCCAGAGGATTGTGGGAAGGGTTGAAGGGTTAAAACACTAGATTTGTTTAGGGGAGGGAAACTATTCAATATGATGCTATAATGGTGGCTAAATGCCAGTTTGCATTCATTGAAACCCAGAAAACTTCACAATAAAGAGCAAATCTTAACGTATGGAAATTTTAAAATGATTTAGGAGCTTGGGGGATCTCAGGAAGCACTGAAGAATATGACAAAAGAATCTAAATGTATCACAAATGTATCAAACTAGTGAACAGAGTGGGGGGAACAAGGTGTTTACCTGGTAATTTTAAAAATGGTTGGAGACTAAGACTAAAGTCATATAGAACTATATATAAGCATTGTACTCTAGTTGATAAAATTGTTTCCTATGGTATATGGGTTGACCACTTTGAAACCTCTATACATGTATCTAGATTGAAACAATTAAGTAAATTGATTGCATATGGTAGAAGCCAGTTTTCTCAATGTTGCCATGGAAGGTAATAGAGAAGTAAGGTGTTGTGTGGGGGGGGGGGGTGCCTGGATTGATTCATGTTTTAATGGTTTAGAGTTGGAGATATTAGTTGGAACTCATATTTTTCTTAATATATATATATAAATGTATCTATATTTATATCTTTATCTATATTTATAATTAGAGAGAGACATATTTATATACATGAATTAGTATACACACATGTATTTTGTTTTCCTCTTTCAGTGGAGAAAGCAAAGAACTAAGAACAATCAGGTGTCAGTGACATTGCCCAGCATCAGATCTTGGTTTCTAATACTCTTCTCAAATAAAAGAAACCCGTGATCCCTTGAGAAAAGACTGATTGATTGTAGTAGTGGGGCAGAATATAAAGAAAATGAGCTTGAAGAAAAATGAGCTTGGACCTTCTTGTAATGCCTGAGAATAAGAAAGTGTTCCTTTCTGAAAAATAAAAGATCCTAAATGCAATGTTGGGTTATGTCAAAGGATATAGGGGGCAACCTCCTTGGGTCCCCTCCCTCCTCAGGAGCTTTGTGCTATCAATTTGCTATTTCTCAATAAACCTTGCTTTGCTGCCCCAAAACAAACAAACAAACAACAAAAGATTTTGGGAACTGTGTGAAAGACCTGCTCATTGCAAAAGTTGAAAAAATTTTTAATACAATACCTAAAATAGCATTACATTATATCTTAAAGTATAAAATAAATTTGAGTAAAAGAGATAAAAGTAAATGATTGCAGAAGGAAATAAATGAGCAAGAACAGAATAATCTCCCATGGAGAAAAATCCCAAATAATTTATGTAGATACTCTTTCCTTAAAGAGGTGATAGTCTGTCCTTAAATACGTAGAGAATATGTCTTCCTTTATTACGTTTGGGCTGCACATAGTGACTGTTTTCCAAAGAGTACATTATGGAAGGGAAGGGAAACGATAGTTTACCACTGAGAAATCTGACAAGAATGTGTCAACCAAATGATGAAGGTTAGTATCATCAGTGATGAGACATGTTGATTGTATGATTCCTTGATATGATGGTATGTGAATGACTTCTTACCTCTTTGATCTTCTTCCCCAGAACTCGATACATCAGAATAATCATAATTACAACATCAGATAAATCCCAATTGAAGGAAATTGTAAAAGAATACCTTGCCACTATTTCCTTATGTCTGTCAAGATGCCCAGAAATGAGGAATGTCTACGAAACTCATAAAGCAGTACCTGAGGAAACATGATATCTATATGAAATGTAGTATCATGTGTGAGATCCTTGAACAGAAAGTCATTGGGCAAAAAGTGAGGAAATCTAAATAATATGGGCTTTACTTTATAATAATGTACCAATATTGGTTAATTATTATGGCAAATGTTACATAGTAATGTAAGTTGTTAATAATTGGGTTGGTGTCAGTATAAGGGTATTCTTTGTATTACCTTCAGAAGAATCCTGTTATCCAAAGAGTTCTCTGATAAGTGGTTTATTTATTTAAAACGTTTTTTAGACAATATGATTATTCTACATTCTCAGCCTTTCACTGGCCTCCCAAACATGTCCTCTGACTATAAATAAGGAGTTACTCCTGGACTTTTTCTGTACGTTGCTATCTATGGTGCATTTATATATCCCTTCAAATGAAATGCAGGATAAAAAGTTGGGGAGAAAATCTGTGAAGCTTATCGTTACTTAAGTTGTCACTATAATCTCCAATCTGTCTCCTACTGTTTACTTTCTAGAACCCTCAGGCGGAGGCTTTTGTATTTTGTTCAAAGATCGAAGGTGTAATCAGTGGGAGAGATAAGGTGTAGGTTACTACACTATCTTGGTCAGGATTGGCAATCCCAACACACGTTTTATTTGATTGAAAAGAGAGCATGTATTCTATGTCTTTGGATGATGTGTTTTTCTTTTTTTGAAAAATCTATATTGTAGTCCATTTATTTCCTAAGTGCTTATCCCCCACTGAATGTTTCCTGTAGCTTCAGAGCATCACCAGGTGACTGCATAAATTCACGTGCTAATCCATGAATTTATCTGTCATTGATTATAGGTCTACATTCAAAGATAGAGAGCTAGATGGTATATATGTTTATAAAATTCATGTCTTTATGTTGTGTCCATGTACCTATCTTTCTATATGTGAGAGATTACCTTACTAATGTACATTCAAAAACAGGATCATATGTTGTGGGGTTTTTTTTGTTTGTTTGTTTTTGTTTGTTTGTTTTAAAGATTTTATTTATTTAGTTGACAGAGAAAGACACAGCGAGAGAGGGAACACAAGCAGGGGGAGTGGGAGAGGGAGAAGCAGGCTTCCCGCCAAGCAGGGAGCCCGACGCGGGGCTCGATCCCAGGACCCTGGGATCATGACCCGAGCTGAAGGTAGACGCTTAACAACTGAGCCACCCAGGCGCCCCTGTTGTGTTTTTTTAACTTGCTTTTTCAAGAATATATATTGAGCATTTTATCATATGCACACATCCAAATCAGTCTCATTCTTTTAAAATGGTTGCATGTGTATTTTGGAGGTTAGACACAGCTCATGGCTAACGGGGAATATTTAAATATAGTTACACTTTCAAATTACATGCATCCATTTTGCCTAATATAGAAGGGAAGAAGGTCAGAGACAGGCAAGCTTATAAAGAAGGTAAAGCTGGGGTCCTCCTGGCAACCAGGATGAGGACCTGGAATAAAGTATTTTGGGTAGAAGTGTTGGGATATATTTGAGAAGTGTTTCAGAAGTTAACAAAAAAGTTATGAGGGTTGAGTAGGATTTAAGGTCGTGCTTTATACTATAGAAATGTCTTGGGCGCCTGGGGGACCCAGTCATTAAGCGTCTGCCTTCGGCTCAGGTCATGATCCCAGGGTCCTGGGATCGAGCCCCGCATGGGACTCCCTGCTCGGCGGGAAGCCTGCTTCTCCCTCTCCCACTCCCCCTGCTTGTGTTCCCTCTTTCTCGCTGTGCCTTTCTCTGTCAAATAAATAAAATCTTAAAAATAAAAAAAAAAGAAATGTCTTTAATGGACTCCTTTAGCATTAGGTTATTTTAAGTACCCCAGACCATGGGTTCAATATAGAGTTTATGTCAGCATTTCGGTGTGGATTAACTTTAAATGTTCCTGGCACAGGTATATTTAGATAACATTTATCAGCTCTCTAGTTTCATTCTGTCAATCTAGGGTTTGCTTTATGATTATAGGGAAATGAAAATTGGCTAAGGAAATTGAGCTTGCATATATGAAACAATATACCATGTGACTAGCCCTGACTAAACATTTTGTTTACTCGATCACAGTGTATTAGTCTGCTCCAGCTGCCATTAACAAAATATCATAGACTGGATGGTGTAAGCAACAGAAATTTCTTTTCTTTTACACTTCTGAAGGCCAGAAGTCCCAGATGCTGTTTTTGTGGCTTATAGATACCTGCCTTTTTACTATGTTCTCACATGGCCTTTACTATATACAACAACTCGAAAGAGAGAGAGAGGGAGAGAGCACAAGATAGCTCTTTCTCTTCTTAAAAGGCCACAACCCTTTCAGATAAAGGTCCCTCTTTTATGACCTCCTCTAACCTTATTTACCTCCTAAAGTGTATCTCAAAAAAAAGTTACATTGAGAATTATGACTTTAATTTATTAATTTTGAGGTGACACAATTCAGTTCTTTGCCATCATAGTTAACTCTCATGATAGCGTACGAAATATTATTAACTATATTTTATACATGATGAAATGATATCTGAAAGATTAAGGAAATGGTCTAGGGACACTGGTCTAATGAGTGATATAACTGCTATTTGAGCCCCCATCTCTCAGAATCATTCCAGTATACCGGGGTTTGGAAAACTATAGTCTACGAGCCAAAACTGACCCATCACCTGTTTTGTTGAAACATAGCCATGCTCATTTCGTTGTAGATTCCCTAACTTCCTATGGCTGATTTCATGCCGGAATGGCAAGTCTAGTAGCGGTGAGAGTCTGTATGGCCCACAAAGCCTAATACTTATTACCTTGAACTTTGTAGGAAAGGTGCTGGTTCCTGTACTATATCAAATTGCTATCAAACAAGGTTGAATTTTTGAGACTATCCCGTCTTTATCAAAATTTTTTTTAACCTGTCAGTTTGTGCTACCCATTTTTTTTTCCACTGGCCCTGTGTTTTGTTTAGAGATGATGGCTAGCTAAGGCTATTGTGTTCATGGATATTAATTGGTTAAAGGAAGATGCTAAACCTCTGGCTTTCATTCTCTGCTAGGAAATATGGATGAATGAGGTAGAAAACTTGTTTTGGGGACATGGACCCTGATGCTGTGAAATTGGTGTGTGGAGAAGGTAAGTTCTGGAGTGCTGGATTAATTTCATGATGCAAAAATGTATTTCACTCATACAGATAGAGAGATAGCTCTCCTTGAAACTCATGTTTACTATAACAATTTTCACATTAAAGTGGCAGAAATAAAATTGAAAACTGAATATAGACTCAGCAAATATAACCCTAAAGGAATAATGTTCTGACTAATTTTGATATAGATGCTTACTTCTAAAAGATTTGTTGTTGCACAATCAAGTCTGTGTCAAGTACAGTAGAGCCTTAGCATTATGTTGCTTACTATTATGCAGTCCCAGATGTATTTTTGGTCAAATCATGTCTCAGGAATCATAACAACTCCATCTATTAGAAGCTAGTCATAACGCGGTTAATATAAATATTAGTCTTATTCTCTCTATATAATTTTTGTTAAAGGCATTTATCATACTGATTATATATCTGTCCTTAGGATGGATGATACTACAGAGAAGAGAATTACAACTATTAATAAGTAGATCAATGAAATATTAAGGAACTTTTAAATAAACAAATACACATGTATGAATGATTAGGTAATTTTTGAATTGCAATAAATTGTTTATGCAGCTTGGTTTTCTCAATCTAAAAGAAGTCCATTTGATTGAGGATTATCAAGTGTCAGAGTTGGGAGAACCATTATAGATTATTTAGTCCAGTATTTTCACTTAAAACATGAGGTAACTGTCGTCCAGAAAGGGACAAGATTTTACCAAAAGTCTCAAGGTACATTTCATAGCAGTGCTTAGACAAGATCTTAGTCCATTCAAAACAGGTGATTTGTGCTGCATACCATGTTATAAATGAATATGATAGTGATACAGGCAATATATGATCTCCATTAACATTTCTGCAGGAATTTGTGCAACAGAGGGGACTACATTTGAGTAATGGAGGGAGAGTACATTTTTAGTATGTCACAGGCAATAAAATCAGACTTCTCCTGGGGTTCCTCCTGTTCAGGAGGCTTTCTTTCTACCAGCTTTCTGTCTTTGCAGTGGAAGAATTTTCAATAGACCTGTCGTAAAAACCCCCATGAGATAATGAAATCGCCATGATTTGCCATGTAAAAAGAGCACTTGAAGAAAACCTCCATTTAAGTACTTCCTGTGACACCCTGGATCGGTCACTTCCCCTTTCTATATTATTCTCTGTACATGTCAAGTGAAGGTGTTGTACTAGAAGATCATGTCTAAGATTTAAGTCTCAAAACTCTGAACTCTAATATTCTAAGTCTCTTCTTGTTGACCTGTGGCGGGAAGAAATTCATTATCTGTGCAGTTACCTGGTTTCAATTGTGGACATCCCTATTCATTAGAAAATAGTTTCCATATGTAGGTCCAAAATCTCTATTGTCATAATTCCATCTATTAATCATATAGGCAAACTGGAACAAATCTGGTTTCCTTATTTATTACCAGTGCAATATATTTGAAGGTACTCAAAACCTTTTGTTTTCTAGACTCAGTCTCCTTGGTTCTTTGAACTGTTCTTCCCATTTTATTGTTTTTGCCTCCCTTGCTATCTTGCTCATCTTCCTTTGTATATGTGCTTTGCTACTGTGGAATCCATAAAGGACCTAGCCCCGAGTAGCTCCTTTGTTTGTCTGTCCCTCCTGGAGTAGAACAGACCTATTTTATTTTACTAATTATATTTATTAGATGAGGATCACATCCATGTTTAAATATGTATATTATACACCTGCTTCATAGTAAATGTGTAGTCAGTCCACCTAAACATGATTTTATTTACATGTGTGACTTTAGATACATGATTTCCCCAGTCTTTACTTCAACACTTTACTATTTAGACTCGTGGGTAAGATTCTGCATAAGTATATGAATAATTCATCTTGTTGATAGAGTTGGTCCATCTCTTGTTCATCCAGTGTGCTCACTCTCTTTTTTTTTTAATATTTTATTTATTTATTTGAGAGAGAGAATGAGATAGAGAGCATGAGACGGGGGAGGGTCAGAGGTAGAAGCAGACTCCCCGCTGAGCAGGGAGCCCGATGCGGAACTCGATCCCGGGACTCCAGGATCATGACCTGAGCTGAAGGCAGTCGCTTAACCAACTGAGCCACCCAGGCGCCCTGTGCTCACTCTCTTTTGAGTTCCTTATCATTGACCAAGTTGATAAGCCAAACTTCAAAATTTTCTTCCAAATAATTAATGATTATTTTGAATGAGCCAGACTATAGAATGGCACTGATGTACTAAGTTGACACTGCTTTGCCTATAACCAAATTCATATAAATGTCTCAGATACAAATCAATCAAACTCTACCAGTACCTAATCTGTATTTTGCTCCTTTTTTCGCATTAAGAATATTGAGGCTGGCTTTGTCAGATGCCCTGCTGTGACAAGGTGCTGTATGCCTAACAATATTTTCCTTGATCTACCAGTCACACAGACCTTATCTTTTGAAAAGGGAAATGATATTACTTTTGTATAGCTTGTTATTTATGAAAACATGTGGAATCCTAGATAAATATTTATAAAATCCTCTTTTAAATAATCATGGTTAACTAGTATCTCACTCATCTTTTTCCTTTATGAAAAATTAGGACGCACTGATATATCTCTTGTCTTCCAAAATCTTTCCCATGTTTATTCAAATATCACCATTGTTATATTGAAACAGGGCACCCTGGTGTACAACAGAAAGAGAATAGCCTTGGAATCAGATTTTTGTTCAACTTTTGTCTCCAATATTTACTTGTTATAAAATGTCAGCCTTAATGTTTTCCTTTGTGAAATGTAAATAATACCATCTAGTTGGCAAGAAGAGCTGTGAAAGTTAGCAATGCTGTATGTAACATACCTGGTTCATACTAAGAATTTCTGTTGTTATTACTGTTATTTCTTAGAATATGTAACGTAATTAGTTGTTGATATTATTCTTGTTTGGAATATAATTCATTTAGGTCTAGTAGCATAATTTCATTTAAGATTATGAATATTTTCTTAAAATTTTCTTGTGTTGCTCAGGTTTCCAATTTCTTCTTAATGACCATTCAAAACTTTTTAATACATGGATTATGCCCCTACCCCCTCTGTCTTTGGATTCCTACCCCATGGTTGTTTCAAGTACAGTCTAAGGGCTGTCTGGGGCGCTGTGTCAGATGCTGAGGTACCGAATCAGAGCTTCTCCTTGATGTTATATCGTGTGCTCATAACACTTTTCTTTCCTCCCTCTTTTACCTTATTCTAATAGTAAAACATATACTTTCCCCATGATTCTTCTTCCTTACTATCTCAGATTTTTACTTCTCGGTTCTTTTTTCAGGCCTTTCTAGGTTTTCATAAAATCCAAAATGAAGGTTTTGATCCTTGTTTTCTCACTGTCTCCTTGAGCTCTATAGGTCTATAACGGAACCTGGTAGAATGTTACAAAGGAAGACTTTTCTGGGTTAGAGTTGTGTATATATGAATTCTATTTTTCTTGTCACCAGTATTACCATGTGATTAGACTGTGTTGGGTATATCTTCCTGATAGATAATATTCTTCATTAAAATTGCTTTGTCCTAATATGTGTTTTTTTTTTTAAGATTTTATTTATTTGAGAGAGAGCACACAAGCAGGTGGAGGGGCAGAGGGAGAGGGAGAAGCAGGCTCCCCCCTGAGCAAGGGCCCCGATGCTGGACTCCATCCCAGGACCCTGGGATCATGACCTGAGCTGAAGGCAGATGCTTAACCAGCTGAGCCACTCAGGTGCCCCCTTATATTTGTTTTTAATATGCACAGGATGGGGCTAAAATGATGGTGAATAGTGTAAAGAGTTGTGCTCAACAGTAGTAACGTCAGGTTGGTTCATACTCAGAATGATCTTAACATTTCCATGGCTTCTCTGTATAATAGGAACTCTATCTGTAAATCAGACCATGGCCTAATTGAGAAATCCCTGGAATCTTAGTGGGTAATGAGTTCTGGAATATCCATGTTTCCGTCTTCCTAGTTATTATGGTAATGAGTACATTTTAGTCCTCAATTTCTCTCTAGGATTTGAAACTTTTCACTCTTCCTGCTTTCTTAAAAAGTTCTTTTCAATTGGCTTCTATCTTTCACACTCCAGATTTTGTTACTTTTTTATGTATTCCTTTTCTCTCTTATCTGTCTTCTTCCACCTACCCTTCAAACACGCTAGTGTTATCTAAAACCCCAAGTTCTACTTATTCCCCTCTCAACCCATCTACTCTCCCTGGGCAGTTCATTTATTCCTATAGTTTCAACTACATGTCTACCACTTGTAAGTTGGTGATTTTTATATCTATGTCTCCATTCCAGAAGTCTTGTCCAAGCTGTAGATAAATATGTCTAACTCCGGACTGGATATTTCCACTTAGGTGTTTTCTCAACTTCTCAAGCTAAACGTGAAAATAATAATACCACCTATTATCTTTACCCCAGTTCCACATTTCTCATAGTAAGCTCTAAGTCAATGAATAGTATCAGTGTCAATCCACGAATTCTTAATTAATTTGAATTCTTCTTTTCCCTATGTCCCACTGTGGTGGATTATAAAAGGCTGACGTTGGGGCGCCTGGGTGGCTCAGTCATTAAGCGTCTGCCTTCGGCTCAGGTCATTCCTGGGATGGAGCCCCGCATCGGGCTCCCTGCTCTTTTGGGAGCCTGCTTCTCCCTCTCCCACTCCCCCTGCTTGTGTTCCCTCTCTTGCTGTGTCTCTCTCTATCAAATGAATAATTAAAATCCTAAGAAAAAAAAGGCTAACGTTTATTTGCATTTCCTCCCATTAAGAGGTAGTCTGTTTCCCCACCCTTTGAATCTCAGCTGGCCTTGGTGACTTTTTTTGGTGGAAATCATATTGGGTGATTTCTGAACCTTGGCCTCAGGCCTTGCAGCTTTACTCTCATTCTCTTAAAACCGGGTACTATCGTTTGTGAATGCCTAGGTTTGTATGCTCTTTGTTGAGACAATGTGGAGAACAGCCTAGGTTAGCTGCCTTCAAGATGAACTGTAAGCACTTGAGCATGATACACAAGCTCCTGCATGATGTGGCCTCAGCCATGATATTACCACAGTCCTAGCAAGGTGCAGTTATAGTATGATGTATTTTCTTTAGGTCTATACCTTTTTGCCTATTCTTCTGTGTGTAATTCTCTTCTGCAATTCAAGAATTAGTTCTGTCATTACACCTCTTTTGACAAGTTTTCATTGAGGCCCTATATTCTTAGTCTGAATTTCTTCACCATCTTTGTTATCCGATAGCACCTGCTTTTGTCTCTATCCTTGTACTTTAAGCTATATTGTCAGTGTACCTACTTATATTCCCAATAGTCCATACGCTCTTTAAATGCAAGGTGTGTGCCTCATTTATTTCTGTATTTGTGGTATTTAGCTAGTAAAGAGTGAGCAGATGACAAAGTGATTAGAAACATTTATCTAACCAATGTTAGAATGCCAAGGGAAGTCCAGAATTTCTAGGCCTTAAGGCTTGAAATAAGTATATGCAAAGGATATTTATAAATCAGGGTATCCAAATGGATATGGCTGTAGGAGCTGGGGAAACATTTTTTTGTCATTCATTAAATACTGACCGTGTTTAGGTATTTATAATATATATATATACATTGTGATATGTCTGATAACAGTATTAATTTTGGAATAGTGTATCATGTTTCAGTCTGTTGTAACAGTTGGGCTTACACACACACACACACACACACACACGCAAACATACATATATATTATTCCTGTCCAGGAAATCCTAGAAAGTAAGGATAAACTCATTTAATTTTGAATTGTTGTTGAATTTTTTGAACCATTGTGTTTACATATTGTATATAAATGATATTTAGACTAGTTGTTTGTTTCCTTTGGTTGGAATATTTATGTAAGATAAAGACATACACCTGAGGGAGCAGTTTGGGAGAATGTCTGTTTAACTGAGGATCTGAATTCATTTAAATGCCTGTTTATATCAAACAGATGCATGTGTTTATCTGTGTATACACATATAGACATTTTCTGTTTATTTACATACTCACATGATCTCTATATATAGACCTATATTTATTGCGTACTGAATTGATGGAACAATGCTGTATATTGACTTCTTTTAGTATTCATCACTAGTGCAGACTGCATGTTTGAAAGGTTTTATGGAAGTTATATATATGACATAGTGCACTTGTAGAAATCTGCCATTTTGTAAATGGTCATGAACATTCAAATTTATGCCTTTGAAATCTGAGGAAATATTTGTCTTTTGATGTTGGGCTAGGATGGAATTGCAAGGAAATTTCAATTTCTATTCATTTGAATTTAAAAAATTTTATTATTTAAAGGTGTGTATTTTGCTTTTGTAATCTAAAACAAAAGGAAAAGAAAACACTTTTTTAAATGGACTTTATTTATTTATTTGACAGAGAGAGAGCAGAAGAAGGGGGAGCTGCAGAGGGAGAGGGAGAAGAGAAGCAGGCTCCCCGCTGAGCAGGGAGCCAAATGTGGATGGGCTGTGGGGCTTGATCCCAGGGATCATGACCTGAGCCAACAGTAGATGCTTAACCTACTGAGCCACCCAGGTGCCCCAAAAGAAAACAATTTTAAAAAGACATTTGTCACTTGAATTCTGACCTCAGTAGAACTAATAAAATTGCAAACCCATTAAATACAGTAATATCATGTGGATTATGACAGCTTTGCTGAGATTTCTTTCAGAAACAAGGAAATTAGTTACCATTTGACTATTTTATTTTAAATCAACATTACAGATATTCAAATTTATGAAATTGTAGATTATAATGGGTGCAACAATTTCAGATTTAACTGTATGAATATTCAGAATAATAGTTGAGTCCCTGATGATTGCACACATACAGATTTTTTGGAATCCATATATCCAAGTATATATGATAAGTAAATTTGAAAATTGGAACCATATCTTTCTACCTTACTATGTGAAGCCTTGCTCTTCACAGTAGTTTGTTTTGGTTTTCATAGTCCTCTTACTTGCTTCTCTTTTATTCGTAGACTTTTGGTCACCTTCACACTTCATTTTGGGGAAGAAAAAATCTCCTTTCTCTTGCCCTTGCCAAAGGGTAGGGTAGCACTTTGTTTATCTTTTTCTTTTTTAGGAACAATTTTAATTTATTTATTATTTATTTTTGTAATTTAAATTCAATTAATTAACATATAATGTATTACTAGTTTTAGATGTAGTGTTCAGTGATTCATCAGACTTTCTTCACCTTTTAGGAGAAAAAATGATCGAATTTGATATAGTGAGGAGTGTCATTCATTTAAACAGTGTCCTTTGGAATATAAGTAATTGCGATTGTGGTCTAACTCATGAAGCCATCTTTGAGTTAGACTGGATGATGTCAGGTATGGAATAGATTGGGGTTCGGGAGCATCACATCACTCCTCAAATCACTCTCTTGAAATTACTCTTATCCCTGAAACCTGAGATGATTCCTCAGTGATATCATCTGTGATTTGTTCAGTCATAAAAAATGGGATTTCCTGGGGCGCCTGGGTGGCTCAGTCGGTAAGCATCTGCCTTAGGCTCAGGTCATGATTCCAGGGCCCTGGGATCGAGTCCCGCATCGGGCTCCCTGCTCGATGGGGAGCCTGCTTCTCCCTCTCCCCCTCCCCTCTGCTTGTGTTCCTCCTCTCCCTATCTCTCTCTCTGTCAAATAAATAAATAAAATCTTTAAAAAAATGGGATTTCCTGTTGATACAAGGGGGAAAATGCTAATTCGGCTCATCAAAGTTATCTAAGGACTCTTTGTGTATAAAGTATCACAAGAGGAGGAAATACATTTTGATGAGTAGGTGTAAATGAATCATTAACATGTGGGCCTGAACTTCCTTTTACTTAGAGACACAGGAAGGATTCTGAACATTTCAGCCAAAACATTTTAAGTTTAAGGATGGCATATCTATCCAAACCCATTTCATTTGGTCTGAAGCTCAAAAAAAAATTTTTTTTTTAAGATTTTATTTATTTATTTGACAGACAGAGACATAGCTAGAGAGGGAACACAAGCAGGGGGATTGGGAGAGGGAGAAGCAGGCTTCCCGCTGAGCAGGGAGCCCGATGGGGGGCTCGATCCCAGGACCCTGGGATCATGACCTGAGCCGAAGGCAGATGCTTAAGGACTGAGCCACCCAGTCGCCCCTGAAGCTCAAAAACTTTGAACTGAAAACAAGGTCAGCCCTATGTAGTTAGAGATGCATTTTTTACATTAGCTAGTGAACAGATGAAGTCCATTACATTCTGATTTTGCAGAGATTTTAGTTTCTCCCATTATTAATTAGGTACAGTTTTCTACCTTATAATTTATTTAATTCATATACTTAGTTACCTTTTGGTAAGGAAAACAAAACCCTGCATGGTGGTAAATGAGTGAGTGGTTATTTTATATTAATGTAGTATTTTGCAAAGCACAGATGTGAAATAGCCGATGTATTTATTGGATTATCTGAAGATTGTTATTTCTTGCGCCGGTGCGTCCCATCATTAGTGGAACAAATCAATAGTTTGAGTGGTCTGAAATACTATTCTTCCTCTTCCATTACTTTGTTATTATTTTGACACTTAACAGCTTTGGAAGAGCATGTGGTCATGTATGGATGTTATATATATTCCTTCTAAGTACGTCAGTAGTCAAATGTGGTTTTTATTGTTTGAGAATGTGCTTCTCTGGGAAAAGAAAGAAGGATGTGGGTTTTTTTTGCTCAGTAGGGAACGTTAGTGACTGCCAGCCAAAGTTTTCTCCTTCCTGTGTTCTCAATTTTCAATTTCATTAAACAATTTGTAATCTCAGCCCTCAATCCAATTTGAATAAATGCTGGTCATCTTATATGATGGAACTCACTGATAGGCCCTTTCTTAATGAGAATTTATCTGGAGGGGAGTTGGTTAGACCTGAAGAAATTTTAAGAAGTGTTTCTCTATTCTCAAGACTGGGTTTTGAGTGTAAAGCTCAGAGGAAAGAAATTGAATCCTATCTGTTGGGACAGGAGTTTCGTAAGAATTGACTTATGCACGATTCCTGAAGAGATAATCTTATCTGGTAAGGTATCCAGATAATGCTGAGGTCATCGGTGTCGCACTTCAGGACAATGTCAAGATACGTGAAAATGTCAGCAAAGGACAAATCTTGTTGTGGAAACCTGTCTTATTCAAATAGGCTTTTTGAATTTGCTTTTCTAAAAAATAGCTTTAAAAAGGACAAGAGCTTTTACTTACTTGGATTATCCATGAGTAACAAATGCTCCTGAGTCGGGGTATAATTAATTCATAAGACACCCACTTTTGGTTGGGTAGAATCATAGTAAAATTACTAGGTAGTAAAGATGCATTATTACTAGTGCTGTGATACAAACAAAACTTTTTATTATTATTATTATTTATTTATTAATTTTTGAAAAGATTTTATTTATTTATTTGACAGAGAGAGACACAGCGTGAGAGAGAACACAAGCAGGGGGAGTGGCAGGTAGAGGCAGAGGGAGAAGCAGGCTTCCCGTGGAGCAGGGAGCCTGATGCGGGGCTCGATCCCAGGACCCCGGGATCATGACCTGAGCCGAAGGCAGACGTTTAACGACTGAGCCACCCAGGCGCCTCCCCCCTTTTTTTTAAAGTTTTATTTATTTATTTATTCAAACCAAGCTTTTTAAAAATGTATCATTGACACCTAACATTATATTAGTTTCAGGTGTATAGCGTGATGATTCGATATTTGTATTTTAAAATGATCAGCATAATAAATCTTGTTAACATTTATTACCATGCATTTTTACCAATTTAGTTTTCTTGTGATGAACCCTTTTAAGATTTACTCTTAGAAACTTTCTAATACACAATACAGTATTATTAACTATGGTGACCATGCTTTACATTACATCCCTATGACTTACTTTCTTACTGAACATTTCTACCAGTTGACAAACTTCACCCATTTCAATCACCCCTACGTCCCATGCCCAGCCTGTGGAAATCACCAATCTATTCTTTGTATTTATGATCTTAGATAAAAACCAAAGCTTTGTGATGGTATTTAAAGTCACCATTAACAGATAAGAAGCAAAAAATTAGCATGCATCCAGAGCAATTCATTCTTTGTGTGTGTTATATTTATTTAAGTAGATTTTCCAGCCATGTTTTCTCTTATGTTGAAGCCTAGCAAAATAGCAGAATTTAGATAAATGACCAAGGGCTGGGAAGATGGGAATCAGTTCACAGCGTATGCAATAGCATATGCCAAGTCCCAGAGATGAGAAAGAACATGACACCTTTGACAACTGAAAGGAATTCAGTACACCAGGAGCATATAATGCACTGGCATGAATAAAAGATTGGGGTTGGAGAGAGAAGTAGGGACCAGATCATAAAGGATCTTGTGACCCAGTGTGTGATTTTCAGCCTTATTCTAAGGGTAATGGGTAGCCATTGAAGGTTTAAGCAGAAAAGGGAAATGATTAGATTCATGAGTTTTAAAGCTCGTGTGACTATATTGTAGAGAATCAATCTGAGGGCTTAAAAATGGAGGGGGCAAGATTATTTGGAGGGTGGCTATTGGAGTAATTAAGGTAAGAATTTAATAATGAGTTAAGAAAAAGAAAATTCCAGTAGCAAATTAAGTTACTCAGAGGCTACTGGGTCGTGAGGAATGAGTCCATAGCCAAGGAAACTGAAATGTTCTTAATAATTGTGAAAATGAGAGGGCAGTGATGCCTATTATCTAATATGTACAATGCTGTACGGTTAACCAATTAATTGAGAAACCGTTGTCCTATGTAAACCTTTTTTAACAGCCTCATAAGTTACATGTTTATATTATGATTATTATTTATCTTATGCAAATAGTTGAATAGAAGTTTGCAGAAGTCCTATGAATGTTCAGTGTCATGCTGTCAAGAATTGTGAAGGGTCTTAGATTTCACCTACTTGTATCTTAACAAATTAGTTTTACACAGTTTCATGGAGGCTGGGGAAAAAAAAAACAAAAAAAACCCAAGAGATTTCTGGGTCAAAGACAAAGGACTTTATTAATCATGGCTTAGTAGGTCACATGACTATATTCACAGCTATTCTTGTTGCTCTTCAATTTCCATGGGAGTAATGTGAAATTGGCCCAAGTGGCTGCTGTGCATTTAGTGGATGTGCTTCACAGCTGAGAAGACCTAAGCCTAGGAATCCCCAGTATTTTAAACACCCCTCCCCCCGCAACGTTTGCAGTGAAGGATGATGTTATCTTTAGTATCCTGGACAGTAAACACATCTGCCCTCTGCCTTGGAGGAAGACACTATCTCCATCTCCTAAAGTTGTCAAAAGCACTTGAGAAGATAGTCTGGAACATAGGCTCTCAGTTCCTTTGATCAGAAGATGTAAAGAAATGTAAGAAACTCATGGAGAATTATCTCCCAACAATAATCTTTGCCCTTGGATGCCAAGCCTCATGGATGTTCTATACTCCTTTGATTTCTGTAGGATTTACAATTTCATGAGCCCATTCGTAACATCGAATTAAGTCAAAAACCTTTATATAGAGATGAGTTTGCTCTGAGAATTGGAGATTCATGCTCATGAATATACAAGTGTAGAATTGTGCAAGGTCCCACAGAAATATTCTCATATTTTTCTCTGCTCTAGCAACTGGGAGATTTCAATTATCGCTACTGGCTGTATTTAGAGGACTGAAACTAAAGGAGCATGGCTGAATGTTTGTTTATTTATTAGACTTTCTAAATTGCTCATTCATGGTGATTGGAACTGCAGGAGGACATCAATGCTGCCAGAACCATTCAATGTGAAAGGAAATGATAGGAGTCACAAGGAGCAAGCGAAATGCTTTAGTAGTAGTGGAATCCCAACCGATAATAAAGCTACATTGGATGTATACATCTATGTGCTATGACTCAGTAGCAAATGCAGGTGGTGTGTTAGTTGCACACGGTGCAGAAACCCCCTTTATAGTCTCTCGAGAATAGTGAAAGACTTAATGCTACTTTAGAAAGTGCCTGGAAAACTCCAAATCAGAATAAGTTTACAATACTGGAAGGGAAGGGACCACAAGTCACTGATCACTTTCTATATGGCATGTCCTTGTATTTAATTCTCACTGTTGCCATATGAGATCTTTATTATTCTTGTTTTAAAGAGGAGGAATATGTAGGGTTCCTCACTGGCTCAGTCAGTAGTGCATGCTTCTCTTTATCTTCCAGTTGTGAGTTCAAGCCAACGTTGGGTATAGAGCCTACGTAGAAAAACAGAAATGGGAGAAAAAAAGAGGAAATGAAATTCGGTAAAACTAAATAACTTGCTCAAAATTTTATAATTGTAAATTTACAACCCTTTGATTTGAGGTTAGGTATAATTCCCAACACTTGTGATAATTCTGTCACCATGCTACCTATTTATAAATTCTTACAATTTTATAGAATAGGTAGAATTACTATTTTCCAAGAGTACTTGGAAGCTCTTAATGAACTATGTTGACATGGCTAAATTTATATATTATCCTATTCAGGGAAACTTAAGAAATATAATTGAAAACAAGAAAATCTCCATGACTATAATAGGTTGGGGGTGGGAAGAAGGAAAATCAGCTATGACTCTGTTTCTTAAAGAGTGGAAAGTCCTCTAGATACCACCAATATGTATTTGTATTAGCTGGTTGGATATAAGAGGATATATAAATCCTATCTACCCATCTCTGCCTAATAAAATGTGTTCACAATGGATATAGGTGGATTGTCTAGACTACTCATTCAGATCAACTGTCTTGAGATTGCTTTATTACTCAGAAACAGTTTATTACAGTAGTTAAAAGTTTGTGGTGGTATTGCCTACAGTTTCTGTTAGATATTGGTCAATTCACTTACAGAGTTCAGTGAAACTGATCATTTGGATCCTGTGGACAAATTAATACATCAGAGTAGTGGTTTAACAGGATTTTTCTGTTTTAGAAATGTGGAGTTCACTTCCTGTATATACAGCTTCAATCTCAAGAGCCTGAAGTAGCAAGTATTGCTTTTGTAATTTTTTCTCAGTTCTTTAATATAGGTTGTGTAGGGTTTTGAGATAATATAATAAGGAGTAATAATATATCTGTTTTCTGATGTCTGTTGGGGAGCTATGTTGATTCAGTATTGCCTTGCCTTCCTTGGAGTTGCTCATGTGTCTGATACAGCTTGGACTCTGAAAAATAATCTTAACACATTCCCAAGAAAATGGAATCCTGTGGGATAGAATGCATTACTATGAATGGAGTCAAAGTCACAAATAATCTGGATTGAGTATCTGAAGAAAGGCTGTATGGAATCAATTACAGTGAAATTACAGTGAAAATACACACTGGAAAATGATTTAAGGGAAGGGTGGAAAAATGCTTATTTGTTTATTAATTTGGATAAACATGTTTTCCATTAGTGCGTTTAAGGAGAATCCTCAAAATGGAATTGGTGGTGATAAATTTATAAATAGATTAAAGAAACTATTTTAAGAAGCATAAAATTAACTTTTGAGACTCATAAATACAGTTTATGAATGGCAAATAAGGACAAAAATACCGAAAAGTGTAATAAAATTACTAAGGAAAAAAATGGAAATTTTTCTTTCTTTTCTTTTTTTAAAAGATTTTATTTATTTATTTGACAGAGAAAGAGACAGTGAGAGAGGGAACAGAAGAAGGGGGAATAGGAAAGGGAGAAGCAGGCCTCCCACTGAGCATGGATCCTGATGTGGGGCTTGATCCCAAGACCCTGGGATCATGACCTGAGCCGAAGGCTGACATTTAACGACTGAGCCACCCAGGCGCCCCTCTTTCTTTTTTTTTAAAGTAAGTTCTATACCCAATGTGGAGCTTGAACTCATGACTCCAGATCAAGAGTCCATGGTCTGTTGACTGAGCCAGCCAGACACCCCTGTAATTGTCATTTTTAAACACACACACACACACACACACACAATGCCCCAAAGTAACAAGTGATGTCTGAATAGTTAGTGATATTCCCCATACCTCCATACATTTGACCTATTATTTGGACTTAACTGTATTGCTAGTAATAAAGTCTTGACTTCTGAGAAAATCACATTGCTTAATCCATAATCAGGACTCTGCAACATATTTTGGGCAGACTTGGGAAATACCAGGATGATGGCAGAATTTATTTTTTGATCAGCAGTTAGTGTTTGTAGAGGGAAGAATTTGAGGGTGGGTATCTATTATTCCTTCCTTCAGTAGGAGAAGTTAAAATATAAGCTACGTTTTTATTTCAAGCAAATCCCACATTTTCTTCTTAGCTGATTTTATACAATGAGCAGTTTTCACAAAGGAGCAACTCTTCTCACCTGGCTCTTTAGACTTTCCTTCCTTCCCCATTCCTTCTCTCTCCCCTTTATCTTCCTCAGAAAAAATTTATGAAGCCTCTACTATGTGTCACAAAGTTTTGCTAACCCCTAGTAATTTATTGAAAAACAAGAGCATTATGCTCTTGGAGCTTATAGTATAATGTAGAATACAGGCAAATAGCTTCAAATACAGTGTTACAAATGCTGAAATAGAAGTACAGAGTAATATGTAAAGAGAGAGAGAAAGCATCTGAATTTCAGGGAAAGCTTTCCAGAGGAAATTGACATGTAGATGAGATATGAAGGATAAGTAGTAATTAGTCAAGAGAACAATGGAGGAATGAATGTCATTTTGTAGAAGAAACAATGTGAAACGTGTGAGGTTGAAAGCAAGCACAGAACCTTCAGGAAGTGAGAATTCAGTCCTGGATCAGAGAAATTGAAATTTGGAGTAATAATAGATAACACTTGGGAATGAAGACTATAAAGCCATGCATAATATTCTAGACTGATTGTAATGAGAAACCATTGAGTTGTTTTATTTTTTTTATTTTTTAAAAGATGTTATTTATTTATTTATTTGAGAGAGATAGAGCACAAGAAGGGAAGGGGTAGAGGAAGAGGGAGAAGCAAACTCCCAGCTGAGCAGGGAGCCCCACGTGGGGCTTGATCCCTCCCTGGGATCAAGACCTGAGCCGAAGGCAAACGCTTTACCAACTGAGCCACTCAGGCACCTCTATTGAGTTGTTTTAAGCAAGGAAGTGGCTCAACCAGATGTATGTATGTATGTATATATGTATGTGTTTCAGGTGCATGTTTTAAAAGTTGACTGTTACTACTGTGTGCAATATAGCAGTGCTAAATGAAGTGTAAGGACAAGAGAAAACATGCATGATCCACTTAGAAAGGTGTTAAAAAAGTCTCTGTGACACATAAATGAAGGCATGACTCAAGTTGTAGCAGTGAAGATGGATTCAGGACATTTTGGTGTTACAGTTCGTGAGATTTGTTGATGTATCAGCTAGAGCAGAGGGTTAAGAGTTCAGACAGTGATTTAGTAATGAATCTTGCTTTCTGTCTTGGACAATATGGTAAGCTCCATTTCCTGAGAGGCAACACTGTAGGAGGATGATTATGTTGTTGGAATGATGATAATTTAATTTTTCCAGTGAGTCATACTTTTGGAATTATTTATGAGGCTATTGGATATATATGTGTGGAATATAGAGGAAAATTTGGGATACAGATATACATTTGTGAATCACCAACATATGGCTGGTGATTGAAGCCATATGAATTGATAACATACATGGAGAGGATGAATGGAGAGTAGGAGCTTAGCACAGAACCCTGAAGAGTGAAAACCCATATTTAAGGAATGGCCTTAGTAAAAGTAGCCATTAAAAGAGACTGAATAGAAGAAAAATCTGGAGAATGTCAATTTATGGAAATCAAAGAAGAATACCTAGAAAGGGAGGTTGGTTTCAACAGTACCAAAGAGTTCTAGGATAAGTAGTACAAAAGCATCCATTAGATTCAACAACAACTCTGTCTGTGATTTGGGCAAGCTTGGTTTCAGTAGAGTGAAGAATATGGAAATCACATGGGAGCAGATTAGAAAGTAAATGGGATTTTAGGTTGTTTTTGATTGAATATCTGGGGAATGTATATGTATACCAGGGGCCAGTTGTGGTGGTGGTGGGTTTGTCCTAGAATTCTGCCTACCCTTCAAGAAATATTTGCCTAAATCAAAGTCACAAAATTTTTCTTCTGTGTTTTTCTCTAGAAGTTTCATCTTTTTAATTTTATGTTCATGTCTGTGATCCATTTTGATTCATTTTTTATTCATGGTGTGTGAGGTTTTTTTTTTAATTTTTATGCTTATGCATATTCAATTCTTCTAGGACTATTTCTTGATAAGGCTATTCTTTCTTCAAGAAATTGCCTTCCTTTGTTGAAAATCAGTTGCCCATTTTTGTGTGAGTCTATTTTGGTACATTCTCTTGTATTCCATTCATTTGTCCATCTTTATGCCAGTAAATACACTGTTTTGATTATTAGAGTTCTATAACATTGATGTTTTGACTACTGTAGTTACTTTGCATTTGTATTTTATATGAATTTTAGATTCAACTTGTTAATTTCTGTATAAAAGCCTACAGAGATTTGGATTGGAATTTTTTTAAACGATTTTATTTATTTATTTGTCAGAGAGAGAGAGAGCACAAGCAGGGGGAGTGGCAGGCAGAGGGAGAAGCAGGGGAAGGGTTAGAGGAAGAGGGAGAAGCAAACTCCTCACTGAGCAGGGAACCCCATGTGAGGCTCCATCCCAGGACCCTGGGATCATGACCTGAAGCCGAAGGCAGGCACTTAACCAAATGAGCACCCAGGCGTCCCTGGATTGGAAATTTTTTTAATGTATATATGAATGTGGGGAGATTTGACATCTTAAGATGATTGAATTTAATCGTGAATAGGATCTCTCTTCATTTAGTGATTTTTTTCTTTATTTCATCTCAGCAGTGTTCTGTTGTCTTTTTTTCTTTAAAAGATTTTATTTTATTTTGACAGAGAGAGACACACTGAGAGAGGGAACACAAGCAGCGGGAGTAGGAGAGGGAGAACCAGGCTTCCCTCTGAGCAGGGAGCTGGATGTGGGGCTTGATCCCATTACCCTGGGATCATGACCTGAGCTGAAGGCAGCTTCTTAACGACTGAGCCACCCAGGTGCCCCAATGTTATGTTGTCTTGAGTGTATCGGTCTTGCAAATCAGATTTATCCCAACGTACTTCTAATTTTTCATGCTTTTTAAGAGTATTGTTTTTAGTTGAATTTTCTATCGTTTTTTTCTTTTGCAGGATAAATAAAATTGATTTTTATTTAAACTTTTTATTTTGAGATCATTTATATTAACATGCAATTTTAAGTAATTAATACAGACAAATACCATGTATACTTAACCCAGTTTTCCTTCGTGGTATCATGTTGAGAAACTATAATACAACATCACAACCACGATATTGACATCATTGCAGTCAAAGTCTACAACAGTTTCATCTCTAAAAGGACCCAACACGATGCCCTTTTATATAGCCTCATTGATTCCCACCTTTCTTCCCACCGCCACCCATTCTTATTTCCTGGCAACCATTAATCTGTTACTCTTTATGTAATATTGTCATTTGAATAACTCTACATGAATGAAATAATACAGTATATAAACTTTTGGACATTGGCTTCTTTTTTCATCATAATTCTTTTCAGATTCATCCAGAAATGATGGAATTATATCAACAACATGTATATGTCGTATGTGTACTATTATCACAATTTCTCTTTCGTTCTATTTCTTTTTCTGAGATCATAATATTAACCAGGATGGACAAACTAAAGGAGTAGTCTTATGACTAGTAGAAGATGGTAGTGTGAGAACTAAAGAACATTATCTCTGGGGGCACTTGCCTGGCTCAGTGGGTAGAGCGTGTGACTCTTGATCTCTGGGTTGTGAGTTTGAGCCCCCTGTTGGGTGTAGAGGTTACTTAATGAAATAAAAAAATAAATAAAATCTTAAAAATAATAAAGTTATCTCAAACTTCAATTTGTAACCATCGTAGTTCCCGTTTTCCACTGTATATATCTAATTGTATGGTGTGTGTGCGTGTGTGTGTGCGTGTGCATGTGTGTTATTGGAAGTTTATAATTTCTTCCATCTAAATGCTAGTGGGATAGTGGGAACTTCTTTGGACATTTGTCCTGTTTTTCAGGAATTAGAAATATGTGTAAGTGGCAGGCTTTTCTTCAATTGGATAAGTATAATTATACCCCTAACCAAATCTTCTCTCTTCATTAAGTGTAGTACCAAAATAAGTGAAATAAAAATGTGATGCCAATAGGAAGATTTTCCTCATGTTTTTACAAAAGAGACAATTTAGAATGAGTATTCCTCTGTGGGCTACTAGAATAATTGCAGTCTTATGATGTTTATATTCAGGATTGATATCATCTCCCTGTTGCTGTGTTTTTAAGGAACATTTCGCCTTTGTATCTAAAACATTAAAATACTTTCTAGTGACAGGAAAATGCTTTGTTAAGCCTTTTCTCCCACTGGATTTTGTAGAGAGAGGTGCTGTGTAGCTGGGCTCACACCCAGTATTTGGCATATTGCTTGTTATTCCGCAAGTTTTATTTAGTTCTTTCTGCTGAGCAAATCTCAGAGCTGAAACTATTCTAGTCTATTTTCATTCACAGTACCTGAATCTTTTGGTAGAACTAGGTAGCTAGAATGGTATTGGATGCAGGGATTGTATGGACAAATGTATAAATGCAAATATGCATATATTTATGCATTCTGGTTAGTATTAGTCTTAATGGTTCTCAATTATGTAGACTCATTGGATCTAAGTTGTTAGTATCCTGCTGCAAGTGGAGAGGGAGTCAGTTTAGGGAATAGGGTCCAACACTGTAATATTAATAGTTATACCACAGTTAGGGGCTTCATATTGATTTTGAGGAATTCTCATTGTAGCTTTCGGAGACTGTTACAGGGAAGGTGGTTATGACAAGGCAATGGCTGTAATGCTGGCAATTATTATTACTTATAATAATAATAATGATTAATTTTTATATTAATTCTTAAATTCCATATATGAGCCAGCAAATTATTTACATCAACCAGTGTACAAATAGGTATATGAGTAGTGCAGTATGTTTACTAGTCCAGTTTAATGATAAAATTGGGGTTTACGTTGCTTGAAAAACTGACAATTTGCTTAGAAGATACTTCCCATGAGACTGAAGAATTTTTCTAATCAGTTTATATTCACTATGAGAAGCTGATGAATTAATCTATTTCCTAGAAATTCTGGGAGTTTCTATTTCTCTGATTTTGCTTTGAATATTAAAAGGTGAGAGATAAGATAGATTAGAGATAGAGAGATTGCATTTTTTAAAAAAAGATTTTATTTATTTATTTGACAGAGAGAGACCCAGCGAGAGAGGGAACACAAGCAGGGGGAGTGGGAGAGGGAGAAGCAGGTTTCCCGCCGAGCAGGGAGCCCGATGTGGGGCTTGATCCCAGGACCCTGGGATCATGACCTGAGCCGAAGGCAGACGCTTAACGACTGAGCCACCCAGGTGCCCCATAAATTAATATAATTTTTTTAAAGTACACTCTACCCTCAACATGGGGCTTAACAACTGAGCCACCCAGGTGCCCGGAGAGATATTGCATTAATGAATTAATGTACAAATGAAAGAACTGAATAAAGAGGAATTCAATTTTTCCATAAGAGCTACTTTCTAAAAGATGACTTTGGTGTGATGGAGCTGGAGTTAAGACGGGAAGGTGAATTTATAGAAGGAAAAATGTCTGGATGTAAAAGGAAAGAATGAGTCAACCTTCCAGGTGTTTTAGACTAATTTAGAGGGTACATGAAAGGAGGTGGCTATTTGCAATTTCGCACATCCTTCATCAATGAATCCTGTCCCTTTTTGGATGAAATTTTCACAGAAGCAGATTTAGAAGTCATTCTAGGATACCAATTTTTCAAATAGTACACATGCAGCTTCATTCCTAGGATATGTGAATCTAAGGATTCATGTGTTTTAAGATAATCTTCAAGTCAAAATAATCCTTTTAGACACTTATTTCCCACTGTGTTTTTGTGGGGGTGTTTTTATTGATGTGAAATTTACCTATGCTAGGTACTTCATATAAATAGGATTATATAACATGTGACATTGTATCTGACTTCTTTTGCTTAGCAAGATGTTTTTAGGGTCATCCACATTCTAGCATGTATCAGTACGTCAATCCATTTACTTGATGAATAATATTGCATTGTATGTATATATAACAATTTGTTTATCCATTCATCTTTTGATGGATGTTTGTGTTTCTACCATTTGGGTTTTATAAATAATGTTGCTATAAACATTATTGTATATCTTTTTAGTGTTTGCTTTCAGTTCCTTCGATTATTCCTTTGGAATTCTTGAGTTATATGGTAATTCTATGTTCAACTTCTTTTGAAACCACCTGTTTTCAACAGTAGCGGTTTATTCCCACCTCCAAGGTACAAGAGTTCCAGTTTCTCTGATTGATAATGGAAGGAGAAAGGTTTTTTAGTTACATATAGTCACAGTGTGACCAAAGTGGGACTTGTTTCCTGTTCTTTTCAATTGAAGCCCATTATTTATTATATCATTTTGCTAATCTGACAATACCCTTTTGGAAACAGAGCAATAAGTATTTGTGATTTGTCGTTATGGAGAAAAGGCTTGTGTGTATATTAATAAAGGAACAATAAGAGGGTTTTGTCTAGAATTCTATCATTTGTCACGCTCTCTTAACTTGCATTTTATTGTTGGTTAAATATCATAATGATTGGCTATCTTAATATTGATGTCAAAGTGTCCTACAAATTAATTCACATACCATAAAATTCACTCTTTTAAATTGTATAACTCAGTGGTTTTCAGTATATTTAAAGAGTAATACAATTAGGGGCGCCTGGGTGGCTCAGTTGTTGGGCATCTGCCTTTGGCTCGGGTCATGATCCCAGGGTCCTGGGATCGAGCCCTGCATCGGGCTCCCCGCTTAGCAAAAGCCTGCTTCTCTCTCTCCCTCTCCCCCTGCTTGTGTTCCCTCTCTCACTGTCAAATAAGTAAATAAAATCTTTTAAAAAAAAAGAGTAATACAATTAACAATCCAAGTTTAGAACATTTTCTTTTCTTTTTAAAGATTTATTTATTTGACAGAGAGAGACACAGCGAGAGAGGGAACACAAGCAGGGTCAGAGGCAGAGGGAGAAACAGGCTCCCCGCTGAGCAAGGAGCCTGATTCAGGACTTGATCCCAGGTGGGATCATGACCGGAGCCAAAGGCAGATGCTTAAGGACTAAGCCACCCAGGTGCCCTTAGAACATTTTTATCATCCCCCAAAAGTAACTTTTTTCTCATTGATAGTCAAGCCCCATTTCTCCTTCCCACTCAACCCCTGGCAATGATTAATCTACTTTCTGTCTCTATGGACTTACCTATTCTGGTCATTTCATGTAAACGCAATTGTACAACATATGCTCTTTATTACTTTTTTTCCACTTTCATTTACCTCATTGCTTATGATGTTGAGCATCTTTTCATGTGGAAATTGGCCATTTCTATATCTTCCTTGGAGAAATATCTGTTCAGAACCTTTACACATTTTTAACTGGTTTATTTTGAAACACAAAAGTGCTTAATTTTGACAAAAGCAAAATTTGTATTTTTTCTTTTGTTGCTTTGCTTTTCATGTCATACTTAAGAAGTCTTTGTCTAACCCAAGTTTTGGTGATTGTCCCCTATTTTTTTATAGTAAGTATTTTAAGTTTTTAACTCCTACATTTAAATCCATGATTAATTTTGAGTTAATGGTTGTGTATGGTTTGAGGTAGGAGTTCAAGTTTATTTTGCATGTATCAGGAATTGGAAGATGTCAAGTTGGTAAATTAGTTCAGCAAACCAAACTGAAAATAACAATCAAGACTTTATGAACTTACTGTGACAGTATAAGTTGGAGGCCAGGAAAGAAATGCCAGCTCCTCACATTGTTCCCTTTTCCCTTCCAGAGGCTCAGGACGTGGTCAAATTTTTGAGCAAACATTGCCAGTGGGGTGGTGGCTAGGGTGGTGTGTCATCTCTCAATCAAAAGGCTTCTGGTTCTTGGACCTGAAGGCTGGGGATAATGAGAGGAGGAAGTGCTTGGAGTAGAAAAGTACTAAATACTGGAGGTAAAGCCCTTGATAAGGAAGTCTTCAATGAGGAACTTTGGATAGGAATACAGATTGGCATTGCAGCATGGTCTTTGTTGTGGGCTAGGTGACTGAGTCCCTTCAGAGTTTGAAATGCATTGACTGTGCAACAAGTCTGGTGGGTGGAGTGCAGCTTTCCTTCATGAGACCTGGCAGATTAAGACCTTATAATAATTGCTTATGGTGTGGGCTGAGAAATCACATATGACATTTTGTTCTGGAGCCAGAGTCCTCTACATGTGGATAAGCATTTGTCCCAGAAGTGTTTGTTTAAGGAACTATTCCTACACCGTTGAATCATCATGATACCTCTATTGAAAATCAATAAGGATTTAATTTGGGACTCTCAGTTCTACTCCATTGGTCTAATTCTACTACCTTGGTCTATTCTTATGTGGTACTACACTGTCTTGATTGTTGCAGCTGTGTAATATATATTGAAATCATGGGGTGTGTGAGTCTTCCAACTTTGTTCTTCTTCATCAAGATTGTTTTGGCTATTCTGGGTCCCTTGCATTTCCATATGAACTTTGGGATAACCTTATCAATTCTTAAGGCCCTTTTACATCATAATAAATTAAATTATTTTTTGGATAATGTATTATATTATATATTTTGAAAACTATCACCCCGGTGTATCACATATGATAGCTTTGTTAACAGAATATGTGAGTATCTTGCTTGATTTTTCTTCTTAAGGAGAAGAGTCTTTTTTTGTTTTTATTTTTGTTTTAATTTTTTAAAGATTTAATTTATTTGAGAGAGAGAGAGAGTGAGCACACAGAAGAGAGAGGGAGAGGGAGAACCAGACTCTCCGCTGAGCAGGGGACTGTCCTGGGGCTTGATCCCAGGACCCTGAGATCATGACCTGAGCCTAAGGCAGATGCTCAACCAACTGAGTCACCTAGGCACCTGAGAAGAGTTTTTATTAATGAATAATGGAAAAGAATCTGTGAGATCATGGATTAATTACAAAAACATGTATAGGCATTATCTTGTCACTTATTTAGAGTTTTTTGGACATGTATGTAATGTAAAGGCATCTGAAGAAATACTTAAAAAAATACGAGATACTTAATAGAAACCAGAGAAACCTTGAGGGAAAATTGTTGATCAAATGTAATCTTTTTTTATTGAAAGGTAGTAATAGTATTTAATGAAAAATAACATATTCACTTCATGATTGCTAACTTTAGTCTCACAATTTCCGAAAGAAGACCAATATTAATATTGAATTTCACACAGATGGGAATTGGAGTTTTGAAATTTGAAGTTATTTCCCCCAAGTCACACTGTAAACCAGAGAGTGTCCCCGAATGCATTTTTCCTCATCATAAGTAATGCTGTTTCCTCTGAACCATCTTTCTTCTTTTGGATATAAATTATCATTTTACATAATACAAAGATGTGCATTGGAGTTTAGAAACTATTACCTGAGATTTATTAATTCTATAGTATTCATGGATTTAAATACTTGATGCTCACTCTTGATGCTCACTCGGTTCTTTATCTGTATATACTTTGACTAGTCAATAACTTTGAGGAGCTTAACATCCAGCTGTGTAGATTTACGTGAGTATTTGAGGCAATTGGAGGGCAGAGTACCTGGTAAAAGAAAGTTAATGACATTCAGAATGCATAGTGGTGAAAATGCTATTGGGATTATTAACAGAAGCTTTTTATTCAGAGACAGGAGTCTAAAAGCCAGGTATTAAATATGTTGACACATTGGTATCAGTAGATACAGCAAGCAATATGAGATCAGAGTCTCCATCAAGAAAGCCATCACCTATTTATTCCAGAATTTTCAGTGACTAGCACATTGCAATGTATGGAGTCCGTGCTCAATGATATAAGTTGACTTAATCGAACAAATAAAGCATCTCACACAGGGACAGCAACATGTATTGTATAAAGGTTAATATACATATATTGTATATTGTGTTAAGGTTGGCATGGAGAAGAGGGTTGAAAGGACTTGAAATACTATAATACTAGGTGATTTTTGATAACACATTCACTGATGTGGAAAAATCGTGCAGTCTTTCCATGATGTTTGGTTCTAAAACAGAATAGCTGTTTATTTCTCAAATTCTTAGAGAATATTGTCAGTCCTCAGATATAAATCTCTCTCCCTAGGAATAAGCTAAAAATCTCCATTTCCTCTGGACCATTGTTTTCGTTCTTTCTCTTTTTTGTAATTCGCTCTCAGATATTGCCCTTTTCCGATAATAGTTGTACCTTGTGCTTTGTAAGATGAATTTTAATAAACAATGAGCAATAAAGCTAAGGCAACATTTTAGATGGCTAGGGCTAGCTTTAGTGAAAACATAATAATGTCACAGAGATTTATATTCCAAATAACCTAGCCTCTGATATAGCATGAAGCTAAGCTCCTTCGATGTCCCTTAAAGAATGTTCCATGTGACAGTCCTTACAAATGCCAGGGAAACAAGAACCCCAAAGCTGAAATCTTTCTTTTTAACCTCCCAGGAATGGAAGAAGACTCAGGAGAAAGGAAGACAGATTGGGAGGTGGAGAGACAGATTTTTTTCTAGGAAAGAACGGAAGTGGATCCTCTTGTCTCTCAGTCACATCAAATAAATACAACTTAGAACTTGAAGTAATATTTCAAATATGATGTTCTTTATTTAGCTTTAGTATACTTTTTTCTTCAGGGAACTTGAGAGCTGTTGATTATATCCAGTTAATGAAACTGTGATGATGGTGTTAAGCACCTGTGTTGACTTATGTGCTTCTAAGCATAGATTACCTTTTGAAGGTTAAAAAACAACTAAACAAACTTCCCTAAAATTATGGTCAGTTTGTTTTACATAGGCAGCTATTAATGAGATTAGAAATATTAAAGAATAGAGACTGGGCAGGAAGAATCCTTCCTCATTAGCTGCCTGTTAGGAACAACTGTAAACAGCAAGAAGGTGAGTGAACCTGATATCTTAAAATGAACAGAGGTGAAATATGGAATTTTTTCTCCTTGAGAATTTTGAATGACATATACTGTTTTGATTTCTGCCTCATGCTATGGGATAATTTACACAGAGAAAGGGGGCTTTATTCTTCTATATAGGCTTTAGCCCTCTCTCTTCCAAAAATGTGCTATTGGTCAAAAGGGAGTTAGTATGAGGACGTACTCATGTGGCTTGGGTTAAATTCAACCTCAACTTTCTTGGTCTTCCTGATGCTCAGTAGAATGTGTCATCTGTGCATGAAAGAAAGTTTTTATCTTGAATGATGTGAATTGGTAATACCATTGCAGACAATATACCTGTATAATTTTATACTGGATGATAGAAAGTGTGCAGTATAAGAGAAGTTTCAATCTGGCAATCTTTGTGTTTTTTTTCCATGTACATACAGATACATTGCTTGATCAAGAAGATGTCGACTTCCATATTGCCTCAAAGGAAAGGAAATAGATTTCACTTAAAAATCCAGATTTATGGCTTCCCTTATACCTAGAGGATATTGCCACAGTGGTTTCTTGTTCATGTTGGCAATAGTAAGCTAGAGCTAAAAATAAGTACCTTTCCTTCATCAGGAAGGGCAGGAACTCTAAAGATTGCCATAACTTCCACCAATTTCCTTTTTTTTTAAAAGATTTTTATTTATTCATTTGAGACACAGAGATACAGAGAGAGAGAGAGCATGAGCAGGGGGAGAGGCAGAGGGAGAGGGAGAAGCAGGCTCCCCGCTGAGCCAGGAGCTGGACATGGGGCTCGATCCCAGGACCCTGGGATCATGACCTGAGCCGAAGGCAGACACTTAACCATCTGAGCCACCCAGGTACCCCCCACAAATTTCCATTTTTAACACCCAGTCCACATCAAGTATTTATCTAACCATTCTTGCCATTCTAAGCAACTGTGTTTGAGAGTCCTAAAAACATCGCTATGTGGATAAAATCTAGCTTGAATTGAGTGAACGATGAAAATTGCAGTAATATTTAAAGAAAAACAGTTGTTCTCTTTATGTACATAATTTTTCAGAGCCTGGAACCAATCATTGAATCACAGCTTGAATGCAGTATTGCTTCCAGGTCCTGAGAAATGATCTTGCCAAATCCCCTTAATTTATGAATAGAAAATCTGAGATTCAAAGAGTCTAAGCAATTTACCTAGGTTTTTATAGTTAATTTCTAAGACAGCTCATATCAGAAATATTAGTTCATGGCTGTTTTTAACCGTTCTGCTACCTCCAGTTAATACACATGTGATATTTTCAAGTAGTACATGATTCAATTTCAACTTTATTTTAATGACCCAGCTTACATTCTATCTCTTCTCTGAAGTCTTTCATGACTGGTCCAACCTATCAGAGCTTACCCCAGTTCATCCCTCTTTTGAACTATTCTGGTATGTATAACCTGTATCACTCACTTGGATATGTACTCATTTATTACCTGGTGCGATTACTTAATTCCAATATGAGGTTTTGAGTTCCTCAAGGGCACAGGATATTGTATACTTTTCTCCACATTAGCATCCAACACTTGGCTGAACACTTATTAAATAATAGTTGTTGGGTTGAAATGAATTGAACTGAATATCCATTGCGGCAGCACAAATCAGGAAATTTCATTTGCTTGAGTGTGCATAAAATAGCCAAACCTCTCTCTCCAGAAGAGTAGGGTCTGTGCTTTAGCTGAGATGCAGCTTTTGTTTTTTATCCACTAGCCACTGCCCAACCCTGGTCTCTGAGCTTTCAAGAGATATTCCTTTGGGTGGAAGGATGATCCAAGGGTCTTTGGCAGATAACTTTACAGTGGAGAAACCTAGCAGACACTGTCTTAACTGTCCTTTTTTAATTTCCATTTTCACAATACCTTTCCCATACCATTTCACAGCCTGTATCACCTTCTATCTTGTATTACAACTTTCCACTTTTCATTACAACTATTGGTGGCAATTTAGACCTTGTTCAATAAAAAGGGTTAATCAGGCAAGGAGAGTAGTACATGAATACCCAAATCAATGATAATAATGCTAGATTCAGAAGTTCAAGAAAGCCCAGAAAATAAGTTGTCAGCATTTGTGAGGGTATCTGGTGAATAGATACATTATTTCCTATTTGTTGTTTGTCACCTCTAGCTCAGAAGTTAAATTCTTTTCTTCCCTGAAGCTATTGGACTACTGTTCATATTCATTGAAGATTAATGGAAATATAATCAAACATGGGAACATACCTATTCTTGTTTTTATATTTTGCTTGTTTTTTTTTTTAATTTTATTTATTTGACTGAGAGAGAGAGAGCACAAGCAGGGGAAGTGACAGGCAGAGGAAGAAGGAGAAGTAGACTCCCCATTGAGCAGGGAGCCCGATGCAGGGCTCGATCCCAGTACTCTGGGATCATGACCTGAGCCAAAGGCAGATGCTTAACCGACTGAGCCACCCAGGGGCCCCTGCTTGTTTTGTTATATATAAGGTAGATGCTCTGGCTTTCCTTGGAACCAGTGGATGTCATTTCTGGGGATAACGTTAGAGAATCTTCTTTGTTTTGCTCCTTTCATCCCCTCAAAATATCAAAATTTTGTTTGGAGGCCTGTAATTTAAAGAGTTCCCTAATCAGTAATATTTTGTCACAGCCATAATTTTTTTTTCATGAAAAATAAGATACTTAATTCTTTGGATGATGTATTTTAGTATTAACTAAAAGCTGAGATGGTGTCTCAGCCAATTAGAATCTGGATCAAATTTGGGAGAGAAACTTCAGAAGATAATGAATAATTTCTTTGTCTGGCTTGTGATGTTGAATTTTCTGTGGAACTGACAATTACCCAATATTGATACTGACAGCCCATTTCAAATGTAAAATCATAAATACGAATAAAGGATTTAAGACCTCTACCATTTGATATTTTTGAGTCCATTCTGTGAAAATGAAGCCTGCCCTGTCATGCTGTTTGCAATGAATCTGACAGATGTTGGCTATGCTTATTAAAAAATGACCTGTTTTACTTCATTACTTCTTTATCAGAGAAATCCAACTCCTGGTAATTTAAAAACCTATCTTAAAATATTATAGACAGATGTTGGCGAGGATGCGGAGAAAGGGGAACCCTCCTACACTGTTGGTGGGAGTGCAAGCTGGTGCAGCCACTCTGGAAAACAGTATGGAGGTTCCTCAAAAAGTTGAAAATAGAGCTACTCTACGACCCAGCAATTGCCCTACTGGGTATTTACCCCAAAGATACAAATGTAGGCATCCGAAGGGGTATGTGCACCCCAGTGTTTATAGCAGCAATGTCCACAATAGCCAAACTATGGAAAGAGCCAAGATGTCCATCAACAGATGAATGGATAAAGAAGATGTGGTCTATATATACAATGGAATATTATGCAGCCATCAAAAAAACCCTGAAATCTTGCCATTTGCAATGATGTGGATGGAACTAGAGGGTATTATGCTAAGCAAAATAAGTCAATCAGAGAAAGATATGTATCATATGATCTCACGGATACGAGGAATTCTTAATCTCAGAAAGCAAACTGAGGTTTGCTGGAGTGGTGGGGGCTGTGAGGGATGGGGTGGCTGGGTGATAGACATTGGGGAGGGTATGTGCTATGGTGAGCGCTGTGAATTGCATAAGAATGTTGAATCACAGACCTGTACCTCTGAAACAAATAATACATTATATGTTAAAAAAAAAAAAAGAAGATAGTAGGAACGGAAAAATGAAGGGGGGGAAATCGGAGGGGGAGACAAACCATGAGAGACTATGGACTCTGAGAAACAAACTGAGGGTTCTAGAGGGGAGGGGGTGTGGGGATGTGTTAGCCTGGTGATGGGTATTAAAGAGGGCATGTTCTGCATGGAGCATTGGGTGTTATACACAAACAATGAATCATGGAACACTACATCAAAAACTAATGATGTAATGTATGGTGATTAACATAACATAATAAAATAAAATAAAAATAAAAAAATAAAGCTTTTTATACATTAAAAAATATTATTGACAGATCCTCCTGTTTCTTAGTGTAGTAGGACTTTAGAATGGTGTAGTTATTTATGAGTTTACTGCAAACTGATGATGTGTCCATTTAGGCTATCCTTTAAAACATTGTTAGAAGTATGAAATGATTGGGGCACCTGGGTGGCTCAGTCGTTAAGCTTCTGCCTTTGGCTCAGGTCTTGATCCCAGGGTCCTGGGATCGAGCCCCGCATCGGGCTCCCTGCTCATCTGGGAGCCTGCTTCTTCCTCTCCCACCCCCCTGTTTGTGTTCCCTCTCTCACAGTGTCTCTCTCTGTCAAATAAATAAATAAAATCTTTAAAAAAAAGTATGAAATGATTGATGGGAAACTTTGACATTAGGGCCTAACTATTCTGGGCATATGTATGGCTAATGACGGAGGAACCTCTGAGACCTCTGCTTCATTCGTTAGCCCTGAAGCCTAGAAGCTCAAGTGAGCAGAAAATGGAGAGAGACATGAGTCAGAAGGCCAATATATAAAACATATGAAGAAGTTGTGACTGTGGGACAGAGTGGTAGCAACTTACCTTTAATGGGCTTATTATCTTCTGCCATCCTTTTCTTTCCATCCACAAGCATTTATCATTTACAGCATCCTAGGCAGTATTGCATACTATTGTTTAATCTAGCTCCTAGATATTTGAGGTATGGAGATTAAATAGTTATATGCTTTTAAAGGAGACAAAATTGAGTCAGGAAGATAGAAATTCGCTGTGACATTAAGCTTTCTATTATTGGTACAACATAAAGTGTTTGGGAGCAATTTGGGTTCCTTGGACATAGGGTAGAGGTCTTCGTGCATAGTGCATGGAATACAGTACCAGTAATACTAGCTAGAATATAGTGAACACTAACTAGGTGCCAGGCACTCAACTAAGCCCTTAGCATGTATAAATAATTCTCAGTGGCAATCCAAGAACTAGATACTATTATATTCATTTAATGAAAATGAGATACAGAGAGATTATGTACATTGTTCAAGGTCACCTAGCTAGTAAGCTGAATAGTAAGGTTTTGAGCTCAGGTAACCGTGGTTCCAGAGACTATTCCCCTAATTATTATACTGCACTGCCTCTAAGTAAATGTTAATTGATATAATTGTTTTTATTATGCATATTCTTTACTTGAAATGTCATTGTCAATTGGGCAATATCAAAGTGTGTGTGATATTTCTTTGCTTTATACATTGATGGAAATTTCATAATTTTATAATTTCCATGCCATTGTGGAGTAAAGAAAATTATGAGTTGTTTTACATTTTATATGATGGTGGTGAGGACAACAATGATGATAGTAATAGTTACTAGGTGCCAGACACTATCATAAATGCTTCACATTTTTTAATGCATATATCCTCATGACAACCCCACAGGGTAGCTACAGTTAACTCCCATTTTATATATGAGAAAAGGAGGGTAAAGATGTTAACTTACTCAAGGTCATATAGCTAAAACGCATCAGAGTAGGATTCATATCCCAACCTTTTGCCTCCACAGTGTTTGTGCTTAACCCCCGTATGATCCAGTTCATGTATCTTGACAGTTCTATCATACTGTTTTTCTTTAGGAAGTTGGGAGATATTTACCAGCCTCCCATCTCCCCCTGCAATGTTTTCTTAGTCCTCTGTGTTAGTAGATAGCGTGGTGATGTCTAGAAAATAGTGTATCTGGAGGATGTCCACGCTTCCGATTCCTTTCATAAAGAAGGCAGATGGTGGAGATCTTATTGGGCCTGGCTTTTTAAACCATGGTCATACAGGGGGCAGTGTGGATAGTAATAGCTATGAACAAAAGGCACAAAGTATCAACAAATACATGTTTTGCTTCTGTTCTGAATAAGGCAGTTTTCCAACATTGAGGGTAGAGATCGAAACAAAATAGAAAAGATTCTCTACCATCATGTAATTTGTATTCTAGTGGAGAAAGATGAACAATAAACAAATTGTTGCAAGTGTCATAGAGAGAAGTAACCAGGGAGTAGGAACAGGGAATGTAATCCAGGAGGAGGCAATGGTATAATTTTAAATAGAATGGTTAGGGCACACCATCATGTGAAGGAGATATTTAATTTTTGAAAAAGTGAGGGTTATGTCCACACAAACACTTGTACATCAATGTACTGAAATGTATATAGCTGTATTATTCATAATATTCAAATTGTGTATAACGAAATGCCCATCAATGAATAAATGGCTAAATAAAAAGTTTATATCTATATGATAGGATAAGTAGGAATGCATTCTGATGTATGCCACAATATGAATGAACTTCAAAAACATGCTACATTAAAGAAGGGAGTCACAAAAGGCCACAGGTTGTGTGTTCCATTTATATGAAATGTAGAGAATATTAAAATCCAAAGAGTCAGAAAGTAGATTAGTGGTTGCCAGGATCTAGGGAGGGAGAGTGGGGAATGGTTGTTTTTGTGAATGGGTTTTTTTTTTTTTTAAGATTCTTTTTTTTTGACAGAGCAATAGACAGCGAGAGAGGGAACACAAGCAAGGGGAATGGGAGAGGGAGAGGCAGGCTTCCCGCGGAGCAGGGAGCCCGATGTGGGGCTTGATCCCAGGACCCTGGGATCATGATCTGAGCCAAAGGCAGATGTTTAGCCACCCAGGTGCCCCAAATGGGGTCTTTTTTTGGAATGATGAAAATATTCTGAATGTAGATAGTGGTGCTGCTTGCACAACCTTTTGATTATGCTAAGAAGTACTAAGATATACAGTATAAATTACTGAACTTTATAGTATATAAATTTTATTAATTTTAAAAACATCAAAACTCTATTTTATTTAGCCACAGTCCATGTAAACTTGGCCAATTGTGTTTCCTTATATTTAAGGGCATGCAGACTGCCCTTGGAAGTTAAAGGTGGTAGAAACCCAGGTTCCTTCTTAAGCTGATGCCTCTCCTTCAACAGTAAAGGCCACCAATCTTGAATATCTTGAGTATTGTGCTATTCACTCCCAGGTGGGCAGATCTTTGAGAGTCCTGATGTCATAAAGACCTCTCAGAACATTCCAACCATCTTTGAGCATAGTACGTATACGTGTAACAGGGTTGAGTATCTAACTGAATAGTCTCTTGGAAAGAAAAGAAAAGAAAAAAGAAAAGGAAAAAGAAAAGAAAGGTAAAATATTCTGGCACAGATGTTTCTCTGTTGGTTGAATTCCAGAAGGTTATGCCTTGGTGATCTCTCATTTCAGGTGAGTTTTATAGTTATAATTACTTGGGCTAATCTTTAATGTACAGACCCAAAAGTCCATTGTTGTCTTAGAGATCTGGCTAACCCCAGTCCAAATATAAGCTCTCAGAGGTTATAGATTGATGAAAGTATAACATTCATGTATTTAATAGAAAAGGAGCTAGATGGGAGTTTATTAAAAAATACTTGCAGGCAAGTAATTTACATATCATTTTTTAAATTCTGTTTTGTTTAAAGATTTTATTTATTTATTTGACAGAGAGAGACACAGCGAGAGAGGGAACACAAGCAGAGGGAGTGGGAGAGGGAGAAGCAGGCTTCCCTCTGAGCAGGGAGCCCGATGAGGGGCTCGATCCCAGGACCCTGGGATCATGACCCGAGCTGAAGGCAGATGCCCAGCGAATGAGCCACCCAGGCGCCCCTACATATAATTTTTATATAGCAGTCTATTCATATCATGTATAATCCTCACTACAAATTATAACTGTGGATATTCTAATGTTGAATTTATACTTCAATACTTAAAAGTTAATGTCCCTCTCTATCAACAGATGAATAGACAAAATTTTAGTGTATCTATACAATGGAATATTTTCACCTATAAACATGAATGTGATATACTGTTACATGTAAAATATGGATGAACCTAAAGAACAGCATGCTATGTGAAAGAAGTCAGACATAAAAGGGCACATATTATACAATTCCATTTGTATAAAATGACCAGAATAAATAAATCCACAGAGACAGAAAGCCAATAAATGGTTGCTATGGACTGAAAAGATGAGGCAATGGGGAAGTTCAAGCATAGTGATTATGAAGTATCATTTTGAGCTGTTGAAAAATTTCTGGAATTGTAAAATGGTGATTATTGTGCAACCCTGTAACAATAATAGTAAATACTGAATTTTTCACTTAAACAAGGTGAATATTATGTTATATAAATTTTGTCTTAATCAAAAATATATTTACAAAATGAACTTCCCAAAAATGGTGATAGAAGTGAAGGGCAGAGCCATACCAAGAGCTGAGGACCGAGAATTCAAGACAGAACAAATAAGCAGTTCTAAGACTTCATAGCCAGAGCACACCTAGAATGTTTGAAGAGTTTCTAGTGGCTAGTGTGGATACAGTAGAGTGATCAGGAAAGACAGTAGTAATAGGAGATGAGGTGTCAGAATTAACAGGGGGCCTTGTAAACCATTTTGTAGACTTTGACTTCTCTAGTAAAGTGCGGTATCATTGGAGATTTGAACAGAAGAGAAGTATGATCTGGGCGTCTAGGTGGCTCAGTGGGTTAAGCATCCAACTCTTTATTTCAGCTCCATTCTTGAGGTAGAGTCCCTGTGTCGGGCTCTGCGCCCAGCATGGAGTCTGCTTGTCTATCTCCCTCTTCTCCTACTGCTGCTCTCTTGCTCTCTCAGAAATAAATAAATAAATAAATAAATAAATAATTAATTTTCAAAAAGAAAGAGATCTATGATCTGACAAGTTTTTTGAGAATAATTCTGACTTTTTTCTGGAGAAGAGAGTGTAGGAACACAAGATGTGAACCATGGAGACTAATTAAGTGGAGCTTTTACAATAATCTAGGTAAAAAATGGTAGTTTAGACTTAACAGTGAAGGGTGTAAGAAATGTTTAGATTTGGGTAAACATTTTTGGAGTTTGAGAAAACAATTCCTTATACACTGGATGGCAATATAAGAGATAAAAGGAAGTCAGTGATGACTCCTACTTTTTTGGCCCAAGCAACTGAAGAATGGAGTCACCTTTAACAATATAGGGAAGTCTATGGTATCAGCAGCTTAGCCATAGAAGTTTGAACACATTACCTTTAACATACATATTAGTTATTTCTTCAAAATTTTAGTAGACAGTTGCTTATATAGTGCATACCTATGTGGGATACATACTGGTATCTCTTATGATTGTTAATACCCTGGCAAAACCATTCTTTATATATTTTAATATATCCTCTGTATATGAGTCCTGAGTTCAAGTGAAAGGTGTGGATCAGTGATACGATTTGTGTATCTTAATATCACATACATAAATATATGTTTTTTTAAAGCCATAGACGTGTGTTTTTCAATAGATTTATTCTGTAATGTGTAAAGTGTATGGATTGTGATAGACAAAGTAGTGTCTTCTAGCAACAGCCGCATGTCAAAGCTCTAACTATTTGAGTTGAATGGTGTTGAGGGTAATTTTTTTTTTAAAGATTTTGTTTATCCATTTGACAGAGAGAGCAAGAGAGCACAAGCTGAGCAAGTGGCAGAAGGAGAGGGAGAAACAGACTCCCTGCTGAGCACAGAGCCCGATGTGGGGCTTGATCCAAGGACCCCGAGACCATGACCTTAGCCGAAGGCAGTCGCTCAACTGACTGAGCCACCCAGGCGCCCCGAGGGTAAATTTTTAAAAAATGATTTTTTTCCTGTTGCCATTGGGGAAACTGATCTTTCCCCCTCTGTTTTTCAGTACATTTCTGTGAGAAACCTGTTGTTTGTGACTCTTTCTTGTTTCCCTTTGATATCTCTATAGATGTTTTTAAAGTCTAGGTAAACCTCTTTTGAGCTTTACAACCCAAGGGTGTTTTTCTTAAGGGTCAGGGAGACATCCCTTTGAAAATGCAAACATCAAGGAATATAGTGCCTCTATCTCCCTGTCACTGTGGGGATGCCTTACTCTGAGCTATAACCAAATGCTTGTCCTAGTGATAGAAGTTTTAGTTTTCCTTCATACAGAGGCAGTTAGCTAAAACAAATGGCTACCACAATGACAGGTAAATTTGGGATGAACGAATAAACAATGTATAAGAATTGATGTTGTAAAGTCCTCTTATGGGAAGACAAGTTATGGTTACTCCTTTTTCAGATTATAACTGCTTGGTGATATATGTGGTGGAATTTCTTTCCATCCTTGTAATCTCCCAGCAGATCTGCTTTAGTGCTTATTCAATAACAAAATGGTTTTCTCTCTTTTCTGTGTCTCATGGAGAGCATTCTCTGCCTTGCCCTGATGTTTTTAAAGTGCCCATCATTGGTAATAAAGGGGAAAAGCCTTATAGTTTTAAAGTTTCTGTGGGTGCCTTCTAGTGACTATTCACACACACAGAATAAATAAAATAAAACTTAGAAGAGAGACATCTTTATATAGCATACCACTGTATAGATTGAGTTTCTAAATATGACAGACACCCAAAGTGCCAGTCCCCCTCCTCTAGTTTCATGCTCTCCTAGTTGGAGATTGCCCACTTGGCCACTGATTCTCTGAAGTAACAAATCTGTGCTATAGATTAAGAAGCCTCTTCACTTAACAACAGTAAATTATTTGCAACTATTATTTTACAAGTTGAGGATCTAATGAGTAGCAAAATGACTTTTCATGGAGCTTTTAGTGTAGTGAAAAAGCTAGACAACCAGTCAGTGAACATACAGTAAGATTAAGTGGTATGATCAAGGAATTATAGAGTACTCTGCAAAAAATGAAGGAAGGGTATTTAATAGTCTTTGAGAGTCATAGGACTCTTCCCAGAGGAAGATTGTTTTGGCTGACAAGTGTTAGCATTAGGAAAAGCGATTGTGAGGTGGTAAAGGGTGTGCCAGGCATGTGCAAAATTCCGGATATGACAGAGGAAATAAATATGTGTGGAGCTGTAACCAGTTTAGTATAATTAGAGCATGAAATATGGCTAAATAAGGTTGGGGTGGTTAGTGACAAGAGATGATACTTCTACTTTCATGCCTTGTTAAGGCATTTGAATATAGCAAGTTTTGGGAAGTCTTATGGCAAGACATGGGATGGCATTTTAAAAAATGTGCTTTTTTTAGAACGATCAGTGATGCTGCAATATGAAAAGTAATTTTGAATCTGAAAAGACTGCATGCAGGAAGACCTGATATGAGGCAGGGGAAGTATGGTACCCACTGGCACATTCTTCTCCAAATCCTGTTGTTAAAACTCCTGCTTTTAAAAAATTGAACTCATTTTGGCATGTGCCCTACATTACCCACAGGTAGAAGAAACACAAGTGATACCTGGCAATGGGGATGGCCTCCCCCTTGTTCAGAGAAACATGAGCTACAGTCTCATGTTCAAGTTCTCTTTTCACTTGAGAGACCATAAGTAAATGCATCCTACTTTGTATTATATTTTGGAGCATTTTACTCTTTAACCACTCAATCTCAAAATGATTTAAATGCATCATCTTTGAGGGTGATGAATTTCCTTGTCACCGTCACAGATGTCTAAAGACAGCCTAAAGCAGAATAAATGATCAAATAAAAAAAAATAAGGAATACAAATATTGACCGTAAGTACTCATAAGCTAGTATTCTGCTGTTTGTTATAAATGGAACAACTGAGGTGGGAGAATTTAGAAATTGGTAGGAATATTAAAATATTAATATATATTTTATCCTGTTAATATTACATTTTTATTTAATGTATTTGTATGAAGAGCCAAATTCTTCCTATCTGACATAGGGAGAGAGGGAAAATATTTATTGACACTCAAAATTATTTTCAGTTGTCCAGAATATTTATTTTATTTTTTAGATTTTATTTATTTGACAGAGAGAGACACAGCAAGAGAGGGAACACAAGCAGGGGGAGTGGGAGAGGGAGAAGCAGGCTTCCTGCGGAGCAGGGAGCCCAATGCGGGGCTCTATCCCAGGACCCTGGGATCATGACCTGAGCTGAAGGCAGGTGCTTAACGACTGAGCCACCCAGGCACCCCTGTCCAGAATATTTAGACAACATTATTATTCTCTGTCATTTCATCCATAGTTCTGAGTACATCTTGCATAAATTACATATCTAACAGCATTTCTTAAATAAAGCTAAAACGTATGTACATTCACAATTACCAATAATATCAAAATGATGCACTTAAGTATACAGAAAACCAAAAGTAGACATAGCATATTTTGGTTCCTTTAGTAATTCAATATTCACTTTAGAATATTTTAAGAATTTACGGACATCATATCATAGTTCATAGTGATGATAACTGTCCAGTATTTTAGTTATAAATGAAATGGTATTAAGTAATTTTATCTATCTTTGGTTCAGGATAGGCTGTGGAACATTTGTTTTTTAGTAAATCCTTGTCATCACCATGAAGAGTTGTTACTTGTCTTTCATAGTTGCCAGGGTGCCAAAATTACACTTATTTGAGTATCCTAATGGCTTGGTTTTAATGAAAGTAATTATTTCCGGCATTTTGATTTACAAGGCATATTCAACCCCAGTGCTAAAAAAGTGCTTTATTAAGTAATCAGTATTTTCAATACTCAGAATATTGTAATGCTCATCAACCATCCTCAATGGATTGAGGGGTTTAATTTGAGAATTGACATTCTCTCATAATGAAGGATGGTCTTGCCATTAGGATTACTTTATTCAGTGTTTTCTCCCATGCTAAAATATATTATGTTAAAATGGTACACATTTATGCAAACTTGACTTTGCAAAAAGAAACACTTAAATAGTCATATATCTAGTTAATTACAAATATTATATACTTCATGCCGTCATCATTTTATACTATTCATGGGTTTTATTTTTTATTTCTTTAACAAGCATACTTCAAAAATTAAGGTTGTATAAAAGCTTTTAACCAAAATATCAGATTTGGTAATGGTTTCTTTATCAGTCGGGGTCCTGTCAGGAGACAGAATCTAATTGAATGTTTCAAGATATCTATTAGAGAGGAATACTCAGAGATACGAGAACTGTATAATAATTGTGGAGTTTCCCAGGAACCAGTCACAATGGGATGCCATTACCACCCTTAGGCCTTCGGGGCCACAGGGAGAAAATGGCGTTACTGGAGTTTAGAGAGAGTTTGGAGCTGTGTAAAAAGTCCTATACTAAATGAACTGTGACCATGGACGAACCACAGTTAGGCACAGCCATTAAGTGTGGGTAGATTTCATTAAGTATAGGGATCTCTCCTCTATATCCTCTCTTCTATCCCTTTTTCTTTTCCACCCTGCCAATCTTCTCCTGTTGCCTACTAACTAAATGTAATAAATAAATCAATGCAACCATTAAGAGAGCTCCAGTCATTCTAATAAAAGAAAATAGTCTTCCAAGAGCACTGAGCAGGTCAGAGAAAGGTAGAAAGTGAATTTGGAGAAGAGTAGATAGGGACTTACAGAGAATAGGAATGACATTTTCAGAAGTTGAAACATCTTTTTTATCCTGAACACATCATGGCTTCAAAGAGATCTTTAAAAGTGAAGTATGACAACTTTGTTTTTAATGCATTACGCAGATATCTTGGGATCTTTCTGATGTCTTAAAACTTTGGCACTTGAGGGGCACCTGGGTGGCTCAGTTGGTTAAGCGACTGACTGCCTTCGGCTCAGGTCATGATCCCGGAGTCCCAGGATCGAGTCCCGCTGCAGGCTTCCTGCTCAGCAGGGAGTCTGCTTCTCCCTCTGACCCTCCCCCTTTTCATGTGCTCTCTCTCTCTCTCTCTCTCTCTCAAATAAATAAATAAAAAATCTTTAAAAAAAAAACTTTGGCACTTGGAATGACCATTTTGAAATAAAGTGAGAATAACAATACTTCCAAAGGAAAGTAAATTTTAAATTAGCACTTTTCATTGTAGGCAAGGTGCTCCTTGCTTAGAAATCATGAGGACATGCATACCTCATTTTGCCTGATTGTCTTTGGAATTTTATGTCTCTGTGGATTCCTTATACCTATGAAATTACTTTTGTTTTCTTCTGTTAATCTGTGTCACTTTAATTTGGTTCTGAGTCCAGCTAGGAGGACCTTGAAGGGGACTGGAATTTTCACTTCCCTAGTTGTGACTTACCCAAAGTCATTGTTTTCTGTTTAGGAAGGTGAGTTTAATCTTAGCTGTTTTCAAGTTTTCAAAGGAAGTGCAGAATGTAGATGTTTATGCGAAAGTTCTCTGTGTTGAAATGTAGATTAATTTTTTTAATTGCCTTGTGTTCAAAGCAAACACATGTGCAGGTCTGATCCTAGTTCACAGGCCATTATATTTATCACCCAATCAGATAATGAAATTCTCATCACCAGCGTCTTCATAATCTCTATTCAAAGGTATGAATAATGTGAAGATTTCTGGGTCTTTTGAAGGGAAATAGTTCGGGCAGTGGAGCATTTTGGTGCTCCTGAAATCATAGGGAGCAACTTATTATTTGTAGTTTCTCTGCACTTTAAGGGGAGAGGAAGTTCTTTCAAGGGAGAAGTCCCTGGAAATATCTTAGTGCTTCATATAACTATTGCTCTCCTGTTCCCCTTGGGTGGTAAAGCTGTGAACTGCAGCCTATTTAGGATACACCATAATGGCATATAAACCTGTGTTTCACGGCAACCTAACAATTTACCTCATTCACTTCATTGACTACATAAGCACGTTATTATATGAACAAAAGGAAAAAAGGTTTATTTTCCTTTCATGTACATTTTTTTTTTCATTTTCCCCACTGATGCTGTAATCACTGGAAGTAGTTTTGACACACGTTAAAGAATTTCATGGCCCCTGGTATTGGGGAATATATTAGTAGCTGGTAATTTCTTCCCGTATAATTTACTCTTTTCTTTAGGATTTTTGCAAATGTATAGCATAGAGCCATAATCTATAGCACTGGTGGTAAATTTACCTTTCAGAATGAAAATATATATTAGAGTAGATGGTACACATGCATTTGTGTGTACAATCTATTGTAGTGGGTGTGAGGCACAGAAAATAATAGAAGCTTTGGTATGGACGGATAAGTGCCGTGAGTCTGAAATTGGAGCAATATCTCAGTCATTTTAGAAGGAAACTAGCTCTAAATATACATTTTTTTGATTATTCACACAGGCCACTTTTCTACATTCTCTACTATAACAGAGCAGTAAATATAAAGTTAAAAATACAGAGAAAATTTTGACTCTAACTCCACTGTATAATTTTATATACTATCATTTTGAATGAGGAAAGGCTTCTAATTTCCCTATGCAAAGTGCTACTATAGTCAGCGCCCGAGGGAGCAAGAGCACCTGGCTCTGGCAATCTCACGCAGACCAGGTTTGGCTACTTGCTGCTGACACAATCCAAAGGCAGAGATACTAGTGTTGGTGAAACAAGAAAGGTATTTCAGTGAGGCCAACACTTGGAATATACTAGAATAATGGCTCAGAGACTGTTTCCAATGTCCTGCAACTACTTACAGCTTTCTATAAGGAAAATGTGGAACAAAGGTCCTTAGGTATATGCAGGTGGGTGGTAAAGGTCAGGTTGATCATTGTCTTGGGGTCAGTCATGCTGGGTGTTGCTGGCATCTGGGCAGTCCTCATTGCTTGAGTGGGTAATTTCCATTACCATCACAGGATTCTTTGGCCTCCAGGTCTTTTGCCTGAGTCAAAAGATAGTCGGGGAAAGAAGAACTTAATGAGAAAATATAGGGATGCCTGGCTTGCTCAATTGGTAGAGCATGTGACTCCTGATCTTGGGGTTATGAGATCAAACCCCACATTGGGGGTAGAGTTTACTTGAAAAAAAAAATTAAAAAAAGAAGGTACAGGGGCACCTGGGTGGCTCAGTTGGTTAAGCGTCTGCCTTCGGCTCAGGCCCTGATCTGGGGGTCCTGGAATCGAGCCCCGCATCGGGCTCCCTGCTCACCGGGGAGTCTGCTTCTCCCTCTCCCTCTGCCCCTCCCCCCTTGCTTGTGCATTCTCTCGCTCTGTCAAATAAATAATAAAATCTTAAAAAAATACTTTAAAAAGTACAGACTAAGGTCAAAACGGAGGTAGTTAAAGCAATAACTGGATGCTCTTTCACTACTATGTTTGGGAAAGCTGCATTTTATAATATTGTTGAAGATTTCACATTTGTTAATATAACCACCTAATTCTGGGTAAATTTGTGTACAGAGAAAAGCCCAATTAACTTCAAATTATGGGGCGCCTGGGTGGCTCAGTTGGTTAAGCGACTGCCTTCAGCTCAGGTCATGATCCTGGAGTCCCGGGATCGAGTCCCGCATCGGGCTCTCTGCTCAGAGGGGAGTCTGCTTCTCCCTCTGGCCCTCTTTCCTCTCGTGCTCTCTATCTCTCATTCTCTCTCTCTCAAATAAATAAATAAAATCTTTAAAAAAAAACTTCAAATTATGTGGAAGGATTGTGGAAGAACCAAAAGATAATTGGAATCCATATATAATCCTTCTCATTTAAATCCTTAGTTTCATTTTGTTTTCTCTTCAAATCATTTACTGTAACAGTTCATATTTAAGACAACAAGTTTGAATTTACACCATGTGCCATGTAATTTACATGTGTCGTAGAATTTTTGCTACCCTTCAAGGTCCTTCTAGCTGGAATGAGAATCCATTTGACATGACACAGATTAACAGGAGAGAATAAAATTTTATAGCATAAATACAAAGAATCTACATGACATGGAAATTGCAAAGACTGTGAATCAACAGGACTCTTATTTGAGCTGAGGGCCCTGAAGATACAAAGAAGATAAATACCACGAGGATAAAGACCATTTGCAGTAATGTGAGAGGACTTGTTTGGAAAACAAAGGTTGCTTATTCTGCATGTGAGATTGTGAGGTTAAGAGCAATCTGTATTAATAGACCTTTTGATACAAGGAGGCAGTTTTGGGGCAGGTAAAGAACTTCTCCTGAATGGGTTGTGTAGTGGATATTCCGTTATATGCCTCTTTTTGCACTTATGTGTGTGTATGATCTTGGCTTAATGATGAATATTTATGACAATTAAAGGAGCTTTAGGCCTTTTCGTGTTTAGTAGTATGCCATATATGCCGTATAGGAGAATCTCTAATATGGTTGGAGAATGAAATCTAACATATATGACTGATATAAACTATTATATAAAGATGTTCAAAAATGTCAGATTGTCTGTGTTCTGGGGATTTTGAGGGCCCTGGGGGTGAGGAAAGTTTTGTAGAAATTCAAATTTGAAAACTAAGGTAGACCTTTGCCTGGATATTAGAAGTTACCAATACTGAAAGTTTCCAGGTAATCTCATAATGAAATTCTGTTTCAGTTAGGTGACTTCTGTAATTTTCCAAATAGAATAATAAAAGTAATTTTCTAATAACCTAAGGAACAAAATTCAACAATATGGAGTACCAGACTTGGATGGCTAGAGATTAAATTTCCTTAGGCAATGTTCGCATCTGAAAATCCTTCCAATGAATTTCTACATTTAGAACTCTGAAGAGCTTTTCAAAATGCAGGAAAAAATTTTGATACCCTATAAAATGTAAATGCCATAACAAAAGCTACAGCATGTACTTTACCTCTTTCTCTTTTGCATACATATGCTTGTTCTAGTGTACACACACATACAAACAGAGCTTAATTTAATCCTCACATATTTACTTCTAAGTAGATACCATTATTATTACATTTTTTCTGAGGAGGTAACTAAGAGTTTAGAAAAAATAAGTGACTCACCTGGGAACTGCATAAGCATTGGCCCCAAATTTTAACTAGTATATTGCAATTTATTTTTATGGTGTTTAGTAAGTTTGCAGATGCCTTGATCAAGAAGAGAACTAAAGAATAAGAAATTTTCCTTCCGCCATTAATGTTCTTTATGGGGAATACCAGGTGGTGTGATAGGTATTTTTGAGACAAGTTTCTTTAATTCTACATAGCACTGTAAATAGGGATATTCAGCCTAATTTTGCCTTAGTATTCTAGGGTAGAAAGTAATATATTGTGCTAGCTAGAGGCAGGGTTTCTGGAGATAGGCTACCTAGATTTTTAATATGATCTTACGATTTATTATCCGTGTAACCTTGGGCAAGTAAATTTATTTGTAAAATTGAGATAATGGTACTTACCACATATATATGCATTAAAATAAAAAAGAATACTTCTATCAAAGTGAGTACTCCTAATTGTTAGCTGTTACCATTCTCACCTGACTGTGCATTTCCAGGTAGCAAAATCGCTTCGAATAGTGGTTCTAAAATGTCAGTGTCTATCAGTATCCCCTTTAGATCATGTTAAAGCACAGATTATTGGTCTCCACACCCAGGCTTGGTGCTTCAGTAATGCTTAGGCAGGTTTGAAAATTTGTATTTCTAACGAGTTGCTGCTGGTCCATGAACTATACTTATAGAATCTGTGGGTTAGAGTACAGTGTTAATAAAATCTGGATCGTAGCTTTGGCCTTAATTTTGGCCTTTTGTCTTCCCCCATTCTCTATCATCTGAAAACAAGATTCTCTGCTTAGAATTGTCAGACCTCAGAGATAGGCACTCACATAGAAAGTTTCAATATCCCCAATCATTGCATCAAGGAAAAAGAACTAGAATTTGAAGGTAGAATATTAGGGAATTCATCAAAATGTTAATCTTGACAGTCTTTGGTTGGTGAGATTATGAATGCTTTGAATTTATATTTTCTATTTTCAACACTTTTATACTGAAGTCCTATTTTATTATCTTAATGGATTTTTTTCAAAAACTAAGACTACTTTAGAGGTTAGTCAGTAATGTCAACTCCAAGAGAAAACTGATAGATTTTATTTATCTTGTACTAGTAAAACTTCATAAAATATCACTCCAATTAGAGTCCCTCACCCTGAAGCACCCATTTCTTTCTTTTTTTTTTAAGATTTTATTTATTTATTTGACAGAGAGAGAGAGCACAAGGAGGGAGAGGGACAGAGGAAGAGGGAGAAGCAGAAGCAGGCTCCCCCTTGAGCAGGACCCTGGGATCATGACCTGAGCCAAAGGCAGACACTTAACCAACTGAGCCACCCAGGCGCCCCTGAAGCACCCATTTCTTATGTCTTTTTCTCATTTGAAGTCAACTTTTGAAGAGCTTATTGTAACACATACATAATTACAATACAAAGAACAACTCTTAAGTTGTAGGCTGTTATTTCAATGATTCACTGAATTCATTTTCTTACTCTGTATTTTGAAAAGATCTATTTGTTATCCCTAAAAATATTCAGTCTTAAGTCAATTATTTAGAGAATGTCTTCTTTTTTTAAAATTCTGAATATCCTGTCTAGCATGAAACAGCAGGCTACTAATAAAATGATGGACCTTTACATTTCATGAAATAGGTCTTGATAAACTAAACTATAAAGGCAATGCTTAATTTTAATGTATAAAGCAGGTGGCATAGGCTTCCCTACTGCTAGCATATGTTTCTCTAAACTATTCCTGGGAATACATAAGAGAACATTTACTACAAAACTTAGCATTGAATGAGTGTTGATATTTAAAGCTCTAGAAGCCCAATGTGTTTGGTCAATGTATTTATAAAATATATACAAATATAAAGCTTTTGAATTAATCGATACGTATCAGGCATCGAACTAGGCACTTTATATCCATTAGTTTCTCATTTCACTCCCACAGTAGCTCTCAGCAGTAGATACTATTATTATCTATCTTCTTATGTTGGAGGAATTGAGATCTAAATTCAAGTCTTATTTAATCCCAGAGGATGTTTTAATAGCTACTATCAATAACTTTCTTATTTAAGTGGAAGTAACAGCCTCAAGAGAGATTTTGTGTGTCATACGAGAAAGAACGTGGAGTCAACCCGACTGGAGTCCATACTCTGCTTTTGCTAATTATAATCTAGTGTGTCTCTACCAAAGTTACATTATCTACCTTACCTTTCTTATCTCTATCTATGCCTCATATTTTTAATTGGGAATAATATGTTCACTGCACAGCAGAATGATATAGTTTATTGGCCATCTGTTGTGTACTTAGCTCTGTACTAGGTAATGTGTGGTTGTTTTGGCCATGATTTTTTAAATACTCGTTGGAGGTTTCCTTGCAGTATAAACTCTTTTGTCTTAATGAACAAAATAACTGGCAGAAACAGTATTCTAAGTGTTTAGGGAGGTGGCATTTGAAGCCCTAGCTCTATCACTTTGCATTTTTTTGACCACAGGCAAATCCTTTAACTACTCAGTGCCTCTATTTACTTATCTCTAAAAAGAGTGAATACTATTTCCTAATTCATTTGGCTTTTATGAAGATTAAATGACCCAATATATGTAAAATTCCTACTTCTAGGACTGGCATTTATTACATAGTAGCCAAAGTAATGCTAGGGTGACTGTATTAATATTGGTTATAATAAATTTTAGTTAAAAAATTATTAAATATTTAGAAAAGGAATACATAGATAGAAAGGGTAAGTTCCTTAGGGAGATTGAGCCATTCTAAACTTGACTTCACCTAATAACATAACTTTGATGTTAAATTTTTAACAAATGGAAAGAAGTGAAAAACTTACCAAAATATAGGGTGATTTTAACATAATCCTGGCAGCATTTTATATTTCAAAGGGATTTAAAAATAGTAAAATTACAGGTTTTCTATATTCCTTTATTTTATATGAAAATAAACAAGCTTAATCTAACTGACCAGTTTTCATGTGTGTGATTGTTAAAAAGACTGCATATATTGGGGCACCTGGGTGGCTCAGTTGGTTAAGTGACTGCCTTAGACTCGGGTCATGATCTTAGGGTTCTGGGATCGAGCCCTGCATCAGGCTCCCTGCTCGGTGGGAGGCCTGCTTCTCCCTCTGTCACTCCCCCTGCTTGTGTTCCCTCTCTTACTGTCTCTCTCTGTCAAATAAATAAATAAAATCTTTAAAAAAAAACTGAATATATTAACTCCAGACTATTCACTATTTTTAAGGCCACATGGAACATATTTGAAAATTTACCATATTTTATCATAAAGCAAGTTAGTTCAAGTTTCAAAGTATTATAAAGACCACATTTTTTACCCAAACACAATAAATTAGAAATCAATACCAGGGCGCCTGGGTGGCTCAGTCGTTAAGCGTCTGCCTTCGGCTCAGATCATAATCCTGGGATGGAGCCCCACATCAGGCTCCCTGCTCAGCGGGAAGGCTGCTTCTCTCCTCCCACTCCCCCGCCTGTGTTCCCTCTCTCGCTGTCTCTCTCTGTCAAATAAATAAAATCTTAAAAGAAAAAAGAAATCAATAACAAATAAGTTTGTAAAAAATATATATCTGGAAAGTGACAGGCAAACATATAAATAACTTATGATCAGTGAAGAAAGTACAATGGGATTATATAAATATTTTGACGGAAGACTGTGAAATGCTGTATATCAAACTTGTGCAATGCAGCTAAAGTGGTATTTAGTGGAGTAGTTATAGTATGAAATATTTATTTTATTTATTTATTTATATTTTTTCTAAAGATTTTATTTATTTGACAGAGAGAGACACAGCGAGAGAGGGAATACAAGGAGGGGAAGCGGGAGAGAGAGAAGCAGGCCTCCCGTGGAGCAGGGATCCCAATGCGGGGCTCGATCCCAGGACCCTGGGATCATGACCTGAGCCAAAGGCAGACGCTTAACGACTGAGCCACCCAGGTGCCCCAGTATTTATTTTATTTAATAAAAAGGGCTGAAAAGTAGTGAGTCAAGCAAATAAAGCGAACATCTTTTAAAAGCAATGTAAAAAACTTATTGGAAGAGTTTGAAGTAAAAAAAAATATATATAGGCAAATACAATACAGAAGATGAAAAAATCCTCATAGAAATTATAAAAACATGGACAAACATTTGTCAGGATTAATAAAAAACAGAGAAGACAATCATTTTTAGGGATGATATCTGGGTCATAAATCCAAATGTAGGAAGGGATGTAAAAATGATGGGAATATTATGGTAAAGAATATACCTTATATATCGAAAGATATACACCAAATGGACAAATTCTTAGGAAAATATAAATCACCCAAGATTCAAGAAGAAATAGACAGTTTTGAGAGTCCTGTAGGTATCAATGAATTTGAATCAGTAATCTATGATGTTATATTGCCTCCTTACCAAGAACAAAGAAAGAGCAAGTGTGTGGACATGCTTCTCTGACGGTAGGATATATGAATTTTAGATCTAAAGGGTTGATATGTTCTAGTTATGATAAGCATAAGGCCATGACAGAGTGGTGGAGATAACAGAAGAGAACCCTGCTGATGAAGAGTTCGAGGGTACAAAGGTTTGTCTTGGTCATCCATAGAATTGTTGGAGTTACCCAAAATTCTGTATTTGTGCTAAAAGGAGAGATTATTATCCAGATGGAAAAATCTTTTTTTTTTAATTTTATTATGTTATGTTAATCACCATACATTACATAATTAGTTTTTGCTGTACTGTTCCATGATTCATTGTTTGTGTGTAACACCCAGAGCTCCATTCAGTACTTGCCCTCTTTAATACCCGTCACCAGGCTAACCCATCCCCCACAACTCTCCCCTCTAGAACCCTCAGTTTCTCAGAGTCCATTGTCTCTTGTGGTTGGTCTCCCCCCCATACAAATTTTAGGATTATTTGTTCCATTTCTTTGAAAAAAGTGGATGGTATTTTGATAGGGATTGCATTGAATGTGTAGATTGCTCTAGGTAGCATTGACATCTTCACAATATTTGTTCTTCCAATCCATGAGTATGGAATGTTTTTCCATTTCTTTGTGTCTTCTTCAATTTCTTTCATGAGTATTTTATAGTTTTCTGAGTCGAGATTCTTTGCCTCTTTGGTTAGATTTATTCCTAGGTATTTTATCGTTTTGGGTGCAATTGTAAATGGGATCGACTCCTTAATTTCTCTTTCTTCTGTCTTGTTGTTGGTGTATAGGAATGCCACTGATTTCTGTGCATTGATTTTATATCCTGCCACTTTACTGAATTCCTGTATGAGTTCTAGCACTTTTGGGGTGGAGTCTTTTGGGTTTTCCACATAAAGTATCATATCATCTGCAAAGAGTGAGAGTTTGACTTCTTCTTTGCCAATTCGGATGGCTTTTACTTCTTTTAGTTGCCTGATTGCTGTGGCTAGGACTTCGAGTACTTTGTTGAATAGCAGTGGTGATAGTGGGCATCCCTGCCATGTTCCTGACCTTATGGGGAAAGCTCTCAGTTTTTCCCCATTGAGAATGATATTCGCTGTGGGTTTTTCATAGATGGCTTTTATGATATTGAGGTATGTACCCTCTATCCTTCCATTTCTATTTTTTGGAACAGTTTCAGAATAGGTATTAATTCTTCTTTAAATGTTTGGTAGAATTCCCCTGGGAAGCTGTCTGGCCCTGGGCTTTTGTTTGCTGGGAGATTTTTCATTACTGCTTCAATTTCCTTTGTGGTTATATGTCTGTTCAGGCTTTCTATTTCTTCCTGGTTCAGTTTTGGTAGTTGATACATCTCTAGGAATGTATCCATTTACTCCAGATTATCTAATTTGCTGGCGTATAGTTGCTCATAATATCTTCTTATAATTGTTTGTATTTCTTTGGTGTTGGTTGTGATTTCTCCTCTTTCATTCATGATTTTATTTATTTGGGTCCTTTCCCTTTTCTTTTTGATAAGTCTGGCCAGGGGTTTATCAATCTTATTAATTCTTTCAAAGAACCAGCTCCTAGTTCCGTTGATCTGTTCTACTGTTCTTTTGGTTTCTATTTCCTTGATTTCTGCTCTGATCTTTATTATTTCTCTTCTCCTGTTGGGTTTAGGCTTTATTTGCTGTTCTTTTTCCATCTCCTTTAGGTATAGAGTTAGGATGTGTATTTGAGACCTTTCTTGTTTCTTGAGAAAGGCTTCTATTGCTATATACTTTCCTCTTAGGACTGCCTTTGCTGTGTCCCAAAGATTTTGAACGGTTGTGTTTTCATTTTCTTTTGTTTCCATGAATTTTTAAAATTTTTCTTTAATTTCCGGGTTGACCCATTCATTCGTTAGTAGGATGCTCTTTAGCCTTCATGTATTTGTGTTCTTTCCCACTTTCCTCTTGTGATTGAGTTGTAGTTTCAAAGCTTTGTGGTCTGAAAATATGCAGGGAATGATCCCAATCTTTTTGTACCAGTTGAGACCTGATTTGTGACCTAGGATGCGGTCTTTTCTGGAGAATGTTCCATGAGCACTAGAAGAATGTGTTCTGCTGCCTGGGATGGAATGTTCTGAATATATCTATGAAGTCCATTTGGTGCAGTGTGTCATGTAAAGCTTTTATTTCTTTGTTGATCTTTTGCTTAGATGATCTGTCCATTTTCGTGAGGGGGGTGTTAAAGTCCCCCACTATTATTGTATTGTTGTTGATGTGTTTCTTTCCTTTTGTTATTAATTGGCTTATAATATTGGCTGCTCCCATGTTAGGGGCATAGATATTTACAATTGTTAGATCTTCTTGTCAGATAGACCCTTTAAGTATGATATAGTGTCCTTCCTCATCTCTTATTATAGTTTTTGGTTTAAAATCTTATTTGTCTGATATAAGGATTGCCACCCCAACTTTCTTTTGGTGTCCATTAGCATGGTAAATGGTTTTCCACCCCCTCACTTTCAATCTGGAGGTGTCTTTGGGTCTAAAATGAGTCTCTTGCAAACAACATATCAATGGGTCTTGTTTTTTTATCCAATCTGATAGCCTGTGTCTTTTGATTGGGGCATTTAGCCCATTTACATTCGGGGTAACTATCGAAAGATATGAATTTAGTGTCATTGTATTGCCTGTAAGGTGACTGTTACTGTATATTGTCTGTGTTCCTTCTGATCTATGCTGCTTTTAGGCTCTCTCTTTGCTTAGAGGACCCCTTTCAATATTTCTTGGAGGGCTGGTTTCGTGTTTGCAAATTCCTTTAGTTTTTGTTTGTCCTGGAAGCTTTTTATCTCTCCTTCTATTTTCAGTGACAGAGTAGTTGGATATAGTATTCTTGGCTGCATATTTTTCTCATTTAGTGCTCTGCATATATCATGCCAGTCCTTTCTGGCCTGCCAGGTCTCTGTGGATAGGTCTGTTGCCAATCTAATGTTTCTAGCATTGCAGGTTACAGATCTCTTCTCCTGAGATGCTTTCAGGATTTTCTCTTTGTCCTTGAGACTCGTAAGTTTTACTCTTAGATGTCGGGGTGTTGACCTATTTGTATTGATTTTGAGGGGTGTTCTCTGTGCCTCCTGGATTTTGATGCCTGTTTCCTTCCCCAAATTAGGGAAGTTCTCTTCCATAATTTGCTCCAATATACCTTCTGCCCCTCTCTCTCTTTCTTCTTCTGGGATCCCAATTATTCTAATACTGTTTCGTCTTATGGTATCACTTATCTCTCGAATTCTGCCCTCGTGATCCAGTAGTTGTTTCTCTCTCTTTTTCTCAGCTTCTTTATTTTCCATCATTTGGTCTTCTATATCCCTAATTCTCTCTTCTGCATCATTTATCCTAGCAGTTAGAGCCTCCATTCTTGATTGCACCTCATTAATAGCCTTTTTGATTTCGACTTGGTTAGATTTTAGTTCTTTTATTTCTCCAGAAAGGGTTTCTCCAATATCTTCCATGCTTTTTTCAAGCCCAGCTAGTATCTTTAAAATCATCATTCTGAACTCTATTTCCGATATCTTACTAATGTCTGTATTGTTTAGGTCCCTGCCAGTCGGTACTGCCTCTTGTTCTTCTTTTTGAGGTGATTTTTACTGTCTTGTCATCTTGTCCAGAGGTGAATAGATCAATGAGAGAACAAAAATGCTAACAGGGTAACAACGTCCCCAGAAAAATATACACTTAACAAATCAGAAGAGACCTGATACCGGGGTTAAAGAAAGGGGAAGAAAATAAAGAGAAAAAAAAAAAAAGAAAAAGATAAAGATAAAAGAATATGATCAAATATGATCAGGGTGGTGCTCAGATCAGTGCCACACCCTAGATTTTGGGTGTATTTTGGTCTGTTAGAAGAAAGTGTCTCCCAAAATTTTAAAGAGAGAAGAATATATATATATATATACCAAAAATAAGGTTAACTACTATGAAGGGATAGCATATGACTCTAAGAATGAAAAATAAAAAAGATTTTTTAAAAAAGGAATTGATAAGATGTTGGTTGAAAAAGGGAAAAAGAAAAATTCAAAAAAAATTAAAAAATTAATTTTGAAAGACTAAGGAATCATGGTAGAAATGCCATGAATTGTGTGTGCAGTATTCCCCTAGCGCTGGCGTTCTGCTGTTCTCATTGATCGGTAAACTTGGTCTTGGCTGGCTTTCTTACTGATCTTCTGGGGGAGGGGCCTGTCTCCGTGGTTCCCAAATGTCTTTGCCGGAGGCGGAATTGCCCCGCCCCTGCCAGTCAGGCTAAGTATTCTCCTCGGGTTTGCTCTTGGGAGCTTTTGTTCCCTGAAAGCTTTCCGTACAGCTTTGGAGGATGAGAGTGAAAATCGCGGCCTCTCAGTCTCTGCCCCAGGGGAGCCAAGAGCTCGTGGCCCCGCTCCTCAGTGTGCCCCCAGAGAAAAGCAGTCACTCCCGTCTCCCCGGTCTCCAACCACTCTCCGTGCTCACCCGGCCTGTGACCGAGCGTTTCTATCTCTGGCACACGACCCCATGTGGAGTCTCCAAACCCAGCAGATCGCTGCGGTGCTCTCCTGCGCCACTCCTCCTGGCGGGGGAAGGGGAGTCTCCCCGGATCTGCCGCTTGTTTGGTCCCTGCTGGAAGAGCAGTGGCCCAACTGTGTCACCGATCACAGTTTATGGCAACCTCGAGCTGAGAGTCCGCGCCTTGGCTCCGTCTCCGTAGCTGGCTTTCCTGCTCTGATACCTGGGAGCTCTGCCGCACTCAGGCACCCCCAGTCTTTCTGTGACCCCGAGGCTCCTGAGACCACACTGTCCCCATGAGGTTTCCACACCCCGCTTAGCCACTGGAACGACGTCCCTCAGCAGAGCCGACTTCTAAAAGTTCCGATTTTGTGCTCCGTGGCTCTATCACTTGCCAGAAGCGGATGACGGAGGCCCCCTCCCGCGCCATCTATCCTCCTGAATATCACCTCGGATTCACTTCTCTGCACGTCCTACCTTCCAGAAAGTAGTCGCTTTTCTGTTCAGAGAGTTGCTGCTATTCTTTTCTTCGATCCCCTGTGGAGCTCGTAGGTGTTAAAAATGGTTTGATCCCTATCTAGCTGAATTCCTGGGACCAGATGAAATTTAGGTCTCCTACTCCTCCACCATCTTGCTCCTCCCAGAAAAATCTTTTAAGGATGAAAGAAAAGATGGTTCAGCCAGATGCCTTTTGTCTCAAAAGAACCATTGTTTTTACATAAAGGTACAGGTGTAATGGTTAGAAAGCTACATTGGGGATTAAGATATGTGTCATTTTAGTTAACAAATCTGGTTGTACAGGGTCGTTGTGAGAAAATTAATGAGCAGCTTTATCCTTAGAGTGTTGCTAGGGAAACAAGACTCAGTTTAGACATTAACAGCATCAGTGAGGAATGGGAGCCTTGAATTTAAATTTTAATCAATAATTTATGAACTGGGGGCGCCTGGGTGCCTCAGTCGTTAAGCGTCTGCCTTTGGCTGAGGTCATGATCCTGGGGTCCTGGGATCGAACCCTGCATCGGGCTCCCTGGTCTGTGGGAACCCTGCTTCTCCCTCTCACCCTCCCCCTGCTTGTGTTCCCTCTCTCACTGTGTCTCTCTGTCAAATATATAAAATCCCTCCCAAAAATAATTTATGATCTGTGTAAGTATAGTAGCAGTTTGCTCTGAAAAAAAGCTGTTTAGGGTCAGATGGGAGAAAGAGCATTCAAGTGGGAATTTAGTTTTAGAGAGGAAAAGAAATAAAACACTTTTTTTTCTATATTCTAGCTATCATGTGATCGTTAGATGATAAGGAAAGCTGGAAAAATACTTGATAAGTACATCACTCCACTATTCTCCTTTCTGCTAGTTTAGAATGTTATGAGGTCAGTTCTTTTCTTTATTGATTAAGTATTCAGAAAATACCTTTGAGCTTACTTAAGATTTGAGATGGAGGCCAAAAAGGTGAAATTAAGACCTCTGCTTCATTGATAACTGCACTCATTCTCATCTATTTGTAAAGGCTTCTTCATTTCAAAGGAGCAAGGATTCCTGCCATTTACCTCTACCAGGGCAGTAATCCAAATTAGTATGGGTACAAATCTAATAACCCTTTGGATTTTGTTCATTTGTCTGTTTCAGAGAAGCCAAACCAGCAATATCCTGATGTCTGTTCCAAAAAAGGCTTTGCTTTATTTTTCTTTCTCTCTTAATGATGAACATTTTTAGTTCTAGAATAACCAGAAAGTAGCACCCACTTGTTTTTTTCTTAATGCTAGAGATGTGAGAGATGAACATAACTGTATTAGACTAACTTGCAAGAAATGTACCGTATTTGTAGGATTGATAGCAAGAGTTTAATCTTTGAATAATTGTTCTCCTAACTTGCTGCTTTTTCCAAAGAAACTGAGTTGGAGTTAAAGTTATTTGAATTATGGCAGCTTTAAAAAAATATATTGCCAGGAGAGTTACATGCCAAAATAGTTGAACATTAATATCATGCCATCTGACATCAATCTAATGATATATTTCTCAGAGAATGAATTTGCCAATTGAATAAAACTTGAAAAAACATTTTCACGTGGCAGACTAACAATGAGCGGGTGTTATAAATGTCCCATATTATGTGGGAGCCTTACACAGTAAAGTCAAATGACTGAATATCAACTTAGTTCATTATCAAGTGGATAGGAAAATTTATTATCTTTCATGGGCCTTTCACTCTTCCATACCGTGCCAAAAAAATCATAAGAAGAAAAATATGTGAAGCACTGAATTTACATGACATTTTCCTGATTTTCATGATACTTTGGAGAAACATTTTGTCAGATACAAATATCTATTTTCAGACCTATTTTTAGTGCCAAAAAAAAATATTCCATTGTAGAAAAGCAATGTGGGCATCAATTTCTTGAAACAAGACAATTAATAATGGTATAAATCAGGGAGAAGAGGAGAACTCAAAGACAAACAAGTAAGTTTTGCTAGTAGATCCTATTAGGAAACTAAATGCAAAAAGAAAAAAACCCAAGTGGACATACAACTTGTTTTTAAACCATTTATAATAATTGTGGAATGGTGTTATCTGTAGGTTTGTGTAATATTACAGTATTGGGGTTAGTTATAATTTTTTTATATCATTCTAAGGACTTTGACTTTTAAATGAGCTCATTCTGGCATAAAATAACAGATAGATGGTCATTAAAGAAAGTGCTTTCAAAGGCTTTCAAAGGGTATTTCCTTTTGTTTTCAGATTTTGGTGAATTTTTTTCAGCAGCCATTCTTTGTGAGGATGAAAACAACAGTCTGAGAATATTACTTAACTTCCTAAAATCATAATATCATACTGCATCTACTTGTTATCTTACTACATCGTGGCCCCCAATAATCCAGGCCTGATTTGGATCACTTAGATGTTACACCTCTCATCGGACAGTTTCCACAGTCCTGGTGGTCAAAGACGCACCTGTAGTACGAGTAAGTATTGTTGATGGGTCATTTATGGATTTGTATGGTCTTTGTTGGGTTACAGTTGCCTGAATGTTCTTTTTCTCTTTTTATTTTCATAAAAGTTATGTATCAAAATTTATACTCCTATCCATTTTTAAGTGTTTAGTTAAGTAGCATTCAGTATATTTACATTGTTATGAAACAACTCCACAATTTTTTCATATTGCGAATCTGAAATTATAGGTATTTAGGTATATTAAGTATAACTAAATAGGCATACTTATCGTTTGGCAACCCCATTCTTTGGCAACCAGTATTCTATATCTGTTTCTGTGAATCTGACTACTGTAGATACCTCATATACTTGGAATCATACAATATTTGTGGTTTTGTGATCGGCTTGATTCACTTAGCACAATGTCCTCATGTTCATACAACTTATAGCATGTGGCAGGATTTACTTCCTTTTTAGGATTTCATTATATGCATTTATCACTTTTTCTTTAATTCATATTTTAAGGATTTATTTATTTCAGTGAGGGAGGGGCAGAGGGAGAGGGAGAGAGAAACTCAAGCAGTTTCCATGCTCAGTGTTGGGCCTGATGCGGGGCTCAATTTCACGACCCTGAGATCAGACCTGAGCAGAAACCAAGAGTGGGACACTCAACCAACTGTGCCACCCAGGCACCTCTTTAATTCATCTTTTGATGTATAGTTTGCTTCCACCTATTGGTTTTTGGAATTGCTATGAATATGAGCATGCAAGCATCTCTTAGGACTATGCTTGAAGTATTTTTTGGTACATATCAAGAAGTGGAATTGCTCCTTTGTGTTATCATTTACATGGAATATCTTTTTCCATCCTTTCACTTTCATTCTATGTGTGTTCTAAGATCTAAAATGTTTCTTGTGTAAAGAGCATATTGTTGGATACTATATTATTTTTCCTTAATCATTTGCACAATGTATGTCTCTTGACGGGGGTATTTAATCCACCTATATTTAAAATAATTTGGTAGTGAAAGATAGTTTTTCCATTTTGTTAAATGTTTTCTGTATGTCTTAGAGCTTTTTGTTCCCTTATTTCATGATTTATTGCCTTCATTTGTGCCTCATTGATTTTATATTGTGATATACTATTATTCACAGCTCATCTTCTTTTATGAATATTCTATAGATATTTCTTTTAATTTTATTTCATTTCATTTGTGGTTCCCATTGCAATTACATAAAACATCTTAAAACTGTAATATTCTATTGTAACCTGATAACTACTTAAATTCCATCAATATACAAAAACTGTAGTCCATTAAAGTTCAACTTCTTCCATAATATGTTACTGATTTCACAAATTATGTCTTTATATATTGTTTACACATTGACATAGATTTATAGGGTACTTTTTATGTTTTGGTCATTTAAATTCATAAACCAAATTTGGTATAGTACAGGTTGTTTCATTTGTCTATGTCTTTTACTTTACTACATAGACATTTGTTTTTGTACAGCTTTTTTCTATATAACTTCCATTTGTTTTAACATGAAGGACTCCTTGTAGTTTTGCTTGTAGAGAACATCTAGCAGTAGTGAATTCCCTTAGCTGTTATCTCAAAAGGTCTTAATTTCTCCTTTTTTAAAAAGTTAAGTTCTATGCCCAATGTGGGGCTTGAACTCACAACCCCGAGATCAAGAGTCACATGCTCTACTGACTGAGCCAGCCAGGCGCCCCTCTCCTGTATTTTTCAAGTACAATTTTGCCTTATATGGTATTCTTGGTTGACATTTTTTGTTGTTGTTGTTCAGAACTTTGAATATATTATCCCACTCCCTTCTGGCCTACAATATTTCTTCTCAGAAACCTGCTGATATTCTTCTGGAAGTTTTCTTTTATGTGACATATTATTTTTTTCTTGCTACTTTCAAGATTCTCTGTCTTTGACTACAGTTGTTTTTATTATACTGTGTTTCATTGTGGTTCCCTTTGGATTTATCCCAGTTGGAGTCTTCTGTCCTTCTTGAAATTGTATATCCATTTCTTTCCACAGATTAGGGAAATTTTGGTCATAATTTCTTTAAATATGCTTGCTGCTCCTTTCTCTCTCATTTTTCTGGAATGCCAATATTTCACATACTGGTCTCCTTGAGAACATTCCGTAAGCCCTTTTGTTCTCTTCATTTTTCTTAATTCTTTTTTTTCTTTCCTTTTTTGTCCTGACTCGATGATTTTCTCTCTCTTCAAATGTACTGTATATTTATTTTTGTTTGTTTGCTTTTTGTTTGATGAAGTCTTGGTGTTGAATCCTTATAGTGAATTTTTTAGTTCATTTATTTCTCAATTTCATAATTTCTGTTTCATTTTCTTTTTTAAGAGATTTTATTTCTTTATTTAACAGAGAAAGAGGGCGAGTACAAGCATGGGGAGTGGCAGACAGAGGGAAAGGGAGAAGCAGGCTCCCCGCTGAGCAAGGAGCCCGATGTGGGGCTTGATCCCAGGACCCTGGGATCATGAACTGAGCCGAAGGCAGATGCTTAATCAATGGAACCACCCAGGCTCCCCATGTTTGGTTTTCTTTTTATTGTTTCTGTCTCTATTTTGATACTCTCATTTTGTTCATATACAATATTCCTGTTTTCAGTAGTTGTATATCTGTCTTACCTTTTAGTTTATTGAGCATCATTATGATAGTTACTTTAAATTTTTTGTCCTTTAGGTTGTAGATCTGTTTTTCTTTAGGGTTGGTTTGTGCCATTTTATTTTGTTCCTTTGTTTGGGCCATGTTTCCCTGTTTCTTTCATGCCTTAAATTTTTGTATGATTTGGTCATTTGAAGAAATAATCACCTCTCCCAATCTTTGTGTACTGGCTTTGTGTAGGAGAAGACCATGAATCAGCCTGGCTGCTGGTTCTACTTCATCCCAATCCGTTTCCGATCTGTTGCTCCACCTATATCTGACTGCAAATCTTCAGCTCTAATGTGTCAGTCACCTGGTTTTGGCTGTTTCTATATTCTGCCTCTAGTCCTATTAGTACTCCAAGTCAGGTGTGACATAAATCAATCCTTTTGGCATCATCTATTCAAGCCAGAATGTTGGTCGCACTATTGTCTCTTTTGTGTCCATCCCAAGGTAAAGGCTCCAGATTGGGTTGTTTCTTCCTGGTTGCTTTACACTATGCCATGCATGGGGTGGGACAGGAATGGTTGAGCCAAACACCATCAGTTTTGCTACCTCTTTTTCTGCAGTTCTTTCTTGGTTTTACAATGCTCTGCGTGCTGTATCTTCTCAGTTGGTCTCTAGCATTCTCAGAGTGTTATTCTGATCTGTATTATGTTGTTGACTTGATGTCTCTTTGGGTAAAACGGCCTGTATCTTCCTAGTCTGGTGTCTTGCTGACCCAACTCTGCTTGAGTATTCTGAATTATTCTGAATACCACTAATATTGTTTGTTTTCATAAGGTGATCATAGGCTTACAGTTGAAACCAGCTCTATACTGAAGGAGGGACAGAGAAGCTAAAAGTGTTACATGTTAACTGTGAGTTCTGGGGGTGGAGTTAAGCTAATATGTGTGGTCTAATACGAATTCACTCTCCAACATTTATGCCAGATAATTATTTCATTCCAAGCGTATTCTTAAGTGTGAATAGAGCAGTTGGGCACTTAAGAAAAACATGTCAGATTATATCAATAATCAACAGCATTTCTGAGGAAACCTTTTTCACTCACGGGATTTAGGTTATTAATAAATAAGAGGAATTCTTGTAGTTCAATCCCCCCCAGGATTTGATTCTACTCTCTGAATCTTAGCCCTAACTAGGTACCAAGCTACCCCCTCACAGGATTTCACCATAGAACATCTATAATGTGGGAGCCATTGTAATTTTTCCTCTGGGGCAACAGGATAAAAAGCTATTCTTACAGCTGATGGCAGCAGTTGCAGAAGGATTACTTTTGTATTTTCCAATGGAATATCACTGAGTAGCAGCAGTAATTGTATTTTCAGCCTCCCATTAAATCAGTGTTTGAGCCAGTCCCCAATTTAGTAATAAAAGGAAAAAAGTATCCTTGTTAATGGTAGAAATACAAGAGCCAGTCCACTTGGGTTCAAATCCACACTTTAGTCACATAACTTTTCTGTTCCATCTATGAAACAGGCTTAATAATAAATCTACCTCATATGGTTGTTCTAAGAATTCAATGAGTCACTAACATGTAAAGCACTTAAAATGTGTCTGGCATATCATAGGTATGCATTTGCTTTGACCAACAGTGCTCCTTTTCACAGGAAGAATACTTAAGCACTTCCATTCCGAGATCCTGGTTTCAGCTGTTCTTCTTTTGATATTTCTGATTTAAGAGTTCTTTATATTATTGGGTCGAAATGTGTGAACAACCTAATTTCAGTTTCCAGCTACATAACCTACCAATTCATGCTGAAAGCACAAAACTTCTCGTACAAGCTTGATGAGTGATAAGGAATCATTTGGCCCAAACAAAATGACACTACTTTCTCTTATATCATTTTTCATTTTATTGATACAGACTAGTGTACAGGAATATTCCTGGACTAAGGAGCTATCTCCTTGCCTTACAAGGTATGTCACTCTGAGTAAGCAACCTCTTTGAGTCTCATTCGCCTCACTGATAAAGTAGCATTAAAACATCCCTGACTAGTAGTAGGATCTACTTAAATATGTAATAAGTTCATAAAAAATGATAAATATTGTAGGAAAAGATGACTTTAGTCCAACCTTAATTTTATCCTCACCACACACGTAATCCATCAAAACCCTACTACTGTCTTGGATGGTACTTTTTCTTCCTTCATTTCGTTTTCCCAGAAAGTATTTCTCTGAACACTGAATCTAAAGTAGCCACCTTTCATCGTCCTTTATGGTATTGTCTTGCTTATTGATTTTATATTGCTTATCACAATCTTTAATTATCATTTTACTTATTTATTTACGCATTTAATAGCTGTATCCATTAGCATAATGCTTTCTCCTCTGTGGCCATTTTGCAGTAGATAGTGTGGTAGCATTTGGTGGACTTCTGAGTGGTAGGGGGGAATGAGATTTAATTTTCTATTTCCCCACTTCTCTAGTGTGGCTACAGACTACACCAGTGTGCCCATTATCATGCCTCTTTTACTCTCTCCTTTTGAGAATCTTTTCTTCCACAGGAAGTCTTCCTTTCTCTTCAGATTCAAAAGTGTCACTGGTAGGGGAAAAACAAGATAATGGTTTTGAGTGCAGGAAGTTGGATGATGTTTTGATTTTTCTATCTGCTTTACCACTTCTGGTGTTGTGTGATGTGAATACTAGAGCACTGGTCATCCTTCCTGTGGACTTGTAATTCTCTAGAAATAATGTAAGTGTTATGACTAGTTATCCTAGCTGTAACAGGGAAATTACTCAGTGCATCTTTTTTTTTCAGGTTGTTTAATGTGATCTGTAGTACTCAGAAAACAAAACATTGACAGTTTACACGAGCATTTGTTCAGAGTAAGAACATAGGCAGTGAATATAAATCCTTTGTGGAAGTAACTGAATTTATTTGTCTTGAGACTTTTTGTACCTTAGGTTTGTGAATTGATGACTTCTACATGCTCAGCCTCTCTCTCATTGTCTATCAAATTTCTAAAAGATATCTGCTTGGATGTCTTCCATTTGTTTTCTTTAAATGTATGGCTTGATTCAGAAGAAATTTCCCCATCTTTTTCAGATGTATCTCTTTTGGTAAAACTCAGGGACAGTGAGAGACATCACTTATCTTTACAGAAATTATGTAGAAAGTGAGGAAGTATATTGATTTACAATTGTGAAGCTCAAGTGTGACTCAGCGCGCATATGCACACACACACACACACACACACATACACACTATAGCAAATCTCAACCTTCCAATCCCATCACTAGCCCTTGCTTTGTATCAAAGGGCCAAATGGTGCTATTCAACTACCTTGATGCTTTTTGTTCTGCTGCTGCTTTTCTAGCTGTTGGTGTCTGTGGGTATCCAGATGTCCCGTACTATAACTCTAGGACTTCAGTCATTAAAGCAAGACTGTTCTTCCTCCGGGAGTTTGCAACCTTCATAAATTAAAGAGGCCCAATTTGCTGCAGATCCATCTTTTAGCTAATAGGTTCCTCCATGATTCCTGTGGAATATATTGCTCCAGCTAGTTCTTGCTTAAGCAGCTTCTCTAGAGCCCCTAGAGGTCTCTTATACAAATTCTGTCAATGGAAAATGAGGGATTTGAGTTGTTTCTTTTGATTTTTGTGAAGATCATAACATAGAGAGTGTTGGCTAAAGTATTAATTTTCCCTGAAACTGCTAGTCTCACCTTGAAATCAGATTAGTTCTCTAGGGGAATCAGTTTCAGATGCTTTTCTAATTATGTGTTCTGTGGTTATCTGGTATAATTGATAGTAAGAATTATCTTATTTCTGTCTACTTCTGCTCATTGTATTATGCTGTTTCTGACTTATTTGAAAGAATAGGGGAAGGGACAACAGTTGGGGGAAAAGATTTGTTATGCATCTAAATGGATTATAAATATATAAGTCAAGAAGGCTAAAGTTTGTGAAATGTGTGCATTAATCCAGTAGAGCCATGACTTAAGCACAAGAAAATAATAACTCAAATGGACATTGACAACAATAGGTATAGGATAATACTTAACTCCAGAGTACTTTACTCTTACTACTATTTCGCCTATCAGAAATAGTGCTAAGACACTGGAACCTAATGATTAAGTAAATAGGCTTTAGGTTTTGAAGCAAGGCAGACTTAAATTTGAGACCTTCTTCTGCCATATTACCTATGTGACCTTGGTATGTGTGTACACTTTATCTATGAAATAGACATATTAATAATCATACTGTTCCACATGGTTGTTGTAAGAGGTAAATGTAATAGCGCATGTATAGTGTTTGGCACAGTTTCCTGGCTTATATTATGTATCATCAAAAGATAGCTGTTGGGGCACCTGGGTGGCTCAGTTCATTAAGCAACTGCCTTCGGCTCAGGTCATGATCCCACAGTCCTGGGATCGAGCCCCCCATTGGACTCCTTGCTCAGCAGGGAGCCTGCTTCTCCCTCTCCCTCTGCCTGCTGCTCCCCCTGCTTGTTCTCTCTCTTTCTCTGTCAAATAAATTAAAATCAAATCTTTAAAAAAAAAGCTATTATTATTAATCTCATTTTAAGTATGCTAAACACATAGAATTAACGTGTATGTTTTTCCTCACATAAGAAGTAGTTAAAAAGTGGTCCCGTCACTCATATACCTAGGTATTTTGGGCAAATTAGTGACAATCTCTCAGTCTAAGTTTCCTCAAGTAGCAAATGGGCATAAAGATAGGACCTGCCACATAAACTTTTTAAGATTTAAATGAACTAATGTAGTTCAATCTTAGCTAAAGGTCTGGTGCCAGAGTAAATACTGTATAAACTTCAGTTGTCATTTTTATCACTCAGTTGACCCCAGAAATGAATAGCCTATGTTTTCAAAATAGAGGTTTCATTTATTCCATTCTTAGACATCTATTAAGTATATACTAAGTGAGGGACACCATTTTTATGAGTATTGATACACCAACAAATAAGGCAGAATAATATCACTAACTTTTTTGTGGTCTCTTTCTTTTGGAGACTTGTAAACACAACAAATAGGTATCTTATTATATGTTAGAAAGTGGTAAGTCCTTTGGAAAATGATGAGTAGGGAAAGGGATTAGGAGAGTTTGAGTGGTGAGGGATGGAGATCATATTATTAATGAGTAAATCCGAGTAGGTCTATTTGAAAAGGTGTCATTTGACCAAAACTATAAAAGCGATGAGGGAGGGGTCCATCTGGCTTATCTGAAGAAAGTATGTTCCTGATGTAGGGAACATCCAGGAAAACTCTGAGAGAACAGTGTACCTGGTTTGTTAAGTAGTGAAATTTTCAGTGTGCCTAATGTGCAGTAAACAAGGACAAATGATGTAGATGATGTCAAAGAGGTTCATGAACCCAGATCATATAGGGCCTTGTATATCACTGTATGAAATTTGGATTTTAATCACTGAGATCAGAAGCCATTGAACATATTTGAGCAAAGAAGTGATGTGAGCTGACTTATAATTCAAATGGATCATAATGGTTGCTCTATTCTGAGTAGACCATGTTAGGGATGATAAAGATGAAAGTAAGGTAATCAGTTAGGGAGATAGTAAGTAAGTAAGAGAAATTATGATTGCTTGTACTAGAGTGGTACAAGTGGAAGTGGTGAGACCTGGTGAGATTCTCTATAGTTTGAAACAGATTTGGCAGGATTTGCAGACTGACTGGATGTGGAGTATGAAAGAGAGAGGAACCAAGAATAGAAGTAAGATTTTTGGCTTGAGTAGAGTTGCCATAAACTGATTGTGGTAGATAGATTCTAAGATAACTGCATGTGGTTTTGGGACTACTGGTATTCACTCCTTTGTGTGGTCACTTCTTCTAGAGCATGTGATGACCAATAACTTGCTTTTAAGCAAGAGAGTATGTAAAAAATGATGGGATGTCACTTTCATGATTACATTATTTTAGATGGTCACTTTCATTCTGGTAGCAAACTCACTTGCTGCCTTTCATGAGACAATCAGATATCTTAGAGATGTCCATGTGGCAAAGAACTAAGGATGGCTTCAGATGGATAGTCAACAAGTATCTGAATCCTTTAAACAAAATGTACACTTGAGAGTGTATCCTTTTTCTCAAGCTTCTTAATGACACCCCAGATATGTTTAACACCTTGATTGCAGCCTCCTTAAAGACTCTGGAAAGCAAAAGACCCAGAAAAGCTATGTTCTGACCCCGAGTCATTGTGAAATAATAAATGTGTGTTATGTTAAGTCACTAAGTATATTGTAAATTTTTATGGATCAGTATATAACTAATACAATGAGAAAGGAAAGTCTGGTATTGACATAGGTTTGTGGAAGTGAAGATCAAAAATTGCATTTTGAAAGTTTTGGTTTTAAAATATCTGTTAAACAGTGAAGTAGAGTGTTGTATATGTAAGCCTGGTTTTCAGGGGAGAAACCTGAGAAAGGGATGTAAATTTGTAAACATCAAGAACATGTAGGTAGGATTTGAAAACATGAAAATAGATGTGATCTCCTAGAAGTGACTGTAGAGAAAGATACAATTCAGGGATTGAGCCCTATTACACTGCAATGGTAATATGCTGGAGAGAAGAGGAAGAACTAGAAAAAGTTGATTTGGAATGGTCATTGAGGTAGGAGGAAAAAAAGATAGTATGGTATCCTAGAAACCAAGTTTTAAAAAGTGTTTGCAAAGGGGAGAGAGCAAGAGAGGGAGAGAGAAGAGAGAGTGCAAGAGGGAAACCAAGAAACAGACTCTTAACTATAGAGAACAAACTGATTGTTACAAGAGGGGAGGTAGGGGTTTGGGGGATGGGTGACAGAGGTGATCTGGATTAAAGGATATACTTATCATGATTAATGTACAGAATTGTGGAATCACTATATTGTACACCTGAAAGTAATATAACACTGCATGTTAACTATACTGGCGTTTTGATAAAAAATGTAATAAAAAATTAAAGTGTTTCCAGAATAAGAGTGATATATTTGTAAAAATGCTGCTGTTGATGTCTGAAAATATGAGGGCTGAGAAGTGACTGTTAGAATGTACCACATGGGAATCATTGAATAAGTTAGCTGGGTAGAGGCCTAGATGGAGTGAATTCAAGAGTAAACCAGTAAAGAGGATTGGTGATGGTATAAAACAACTCTTTTGGGGAGTATTGCTTTGTAGGGGAAGTAGAGAAATGGCAAATTAGCTGGCAAAGGAATAGTGTGGTCCAGAGAAGGTTTGTTTTTTGCCTGTATAGAAAAAATGGGAATGATTCATCCCCTATGAGTGAGGATGTGAAAGGTGCTAAAAGTTTGAGGAGAGAAGAGAAATTGTGAAAAAGTACATTAGGAAGATGGGAGAATAAAAGGACCAGACCTTCAGGGCAGCGTTAAAGGCCCTCTTGAGGTTTGTGGCCATGTATTTGTTGTTTCGTTTTCTTCTTGAGACTTGTTCAGCTCCCTGTGTACAGACATAGTTTATCTTTCTTTCTCTCTTTTTTTAAATTTTTAAATTTTTATTTTATTTTTTAAGGTTTTATTTATTTATTTTTTAAAAAGATTTTATTTATTTATTTGAGAGAGAGAATGAGAGAGAGAGCGCATGAGGGGGGGAGGGTCAGAGGGAGAAGCAGACTCCCTGCTGAGCAGGGAGCCCGATGCGGAACTTGATCCCGGGACTCTGGGATCATGACCTGAGCCGAAGGCAGTCACTTAACCAACTGAGCCACCCAGGCGCCCTCTCTTTTTTTTTAAACTAGGCCCCTCACCTAGCATGGAGCCCAACGCAGGGCTTGAATACGTGACTGTGAGGCTTCAGCTGAGATCAAGAGTTGGATCTTAACCAACTGAGCCACCCAGGTGCCCTGCATACAGACATAGTTTATATGAATGATTTGGAGTTTACTAAAATACTATGAACTCACAGGAAGCACTGGTCTGAAATCAGAGGAATTTTTTGTCTGTTGTTCCTCTCTGTTTTCAAGGACTTCTTGGTTTATATACTCTAGTCTGTCCATTGACTCTTTCAACATGCTCCATCTTCAGAATCCTTGGGGGCCAATCACAGATGTTGCCATTTGTAAAATCCATTCTGCTTGGCACAGTTGTCCATAACTTTATTGAGATATAATCCACATACCAGAAGTGTCACTTTTGAGAAATGTAGGAATTCAGTGGATTTTAGTGGAGTCACAAGGTTATCAACCATCATTACTCTCAAAGTAGAATATTTTCACTACCCAATCAGTGAAACCCAATATATTCATTTCCCCATCCATGCTACCAACCACTAGTCTACTTTCTGTCAGTATGGATTTGATTATTCTAGACTTTTCAATTAAAGATAATCATACAATTTGTTGCCTTTTGCATTCTGGTGTTTTAAACTATTAAAACATAGTATGATTTCAAGGTTCATGCACAATACAACATGCATCAGTACTTCATTCCTCTTTATTCCTTTGTTTCAATCATATTCCATTGAATGGCCATATGATATTTTGTTTATTCATTTATCAGTTGATGGACATTTGGATGAATACTTTTTTTGCTATTATGAATAATGCTGCTATGAATATCCATGTACAAATTTTTATGTAAATACATGATTTTATTTTTAAATTTATTTTATTTTTTTTAAGAGAGAGCACGTGCAGGATCGGGGGTGGGGGAGGGGCAGAGGGAAAGGGAAAGAGAGAATCCCAAGCAGCTCCATGCCCATTGTGGAGCCCAGTGTGGGGCTTGATCTCACCACCCTGAGATCATGACCTGAACTGATGTCAAGTGTCAGATGCTTAAGCGACTGAGCTACCGATGCACTCCTGAATATCTGTTTTTAAATCTACTGATTTTAAAGTGGAAATTATTGGGTCATATGGTAATGCTGTGTTTATCTTTTGGAGGAACTGCCAAGTTTTTTCAAAGTGTCTGTAGCATTTTACATTTGTACCACTTAAAAATGAAGGCTTCAAAAGATATCTCTCTTTTTGTTGATAGGCATCCTAGTGTGTGTAAAGTGGTATCTCCTGGTTTTGACTTGTATTTCCCTAATGACTAATGATGTTGAGTCTCTTATTCATGTGTTTATTGGCTATTTGTATGTTTTCTTTGGAGCAATGTTTATTCAGGTACTTTGCCTATTTCTTTATCATGGCAAAATACAAAAAAGATAAATTTACCATTTTAACCATTTTAAAGTATGCAAATCAGATGTATTTAATAAATTCATAATGTTGTGCAGCAATCACCACTATCTTTTTCCAAAACATTTTTATCATCTGAGTGGAAACCTGTACCCATTAAAAACTAATTCTTCATCTCATCTCTACATAGCCTACAGCAATTAGTAATCTGCTTTCTGTCTATCCGGAATTGCTTATTCTGGACTTCTCTTATAAATGGCATCATATAATGTGTGATTTATGGTAGTATCTGGCTTCTTTTCCTTAGTTTAAGTTTTGCAAGGTTCATCCACTGTGTTGCCAGGATCAATTTTCCATTTCTTTTTATGACTAAATAATATTTTCATGTGTGGATATACCGTATTTTGTTTGTCCATTCATCATTTGGCGCACATTGGGGTTATTTCCACTTTTTGGCAATTGTAAATAGTGATACTATTAGCATTTGTGTTCAAGTGTTTGTTTGAAACCCACTCGAAAAGCTGTTTGTTTGTTTGTTTTAGGTCTGTTTACCAAGAGAGCTCATATATAATTCTATGTTTAACTTATTGATGAACCTCCAAACTGTTTTCCTCAGCAACTGTGCCATTTTACTGTCTGACCAGGAATATACCAGGAATATATGAGCATTTTAATTTCTCCATATCCTTTTAACACTTGTAATGTTTGGTTTTTAAATAATTATTATTTTAGCCATCCTGAATTTGCTTATTAGCTCTAAATTTTTTTGTGATGATAAAAACACATAACAGGAGCTCTACAGTCTTTAGTTTTTAACTGTAGAGTACATTCTTGTTAACTGTAAGCACAATGTTTGCTATATAGCAGATATCTAGAAATTTTTCACCTTGAATGACTGAAACTTTGTACTTACTCAACAGCATTTCTGTTTCTCCTGTCCCTTAGCCCTTGGTAGCCACCATTCTGCTTTCTGCTTTAATGAATTTGATTTCTTTAGATATATCATATAAGTGGTATCGGGTAGTATTTGTAATTTTGTGACTATCTTATTTCAGTTAGCATATCTTCAGGATTCATCCATGTTGTGGCATATGACAGGATTTCTTCCTTTTTATGGCCAAATACTATCCCATTGTATGTATATATCATATATACATTTTTTTAAGAGTTTATTTATTTATTTGACAGAGAGAGAGACAGCAAGAGAGGGAACACAAGCAGGGGCAGTGGGAGAGGGAGAAGCAGGCTTCCCGCTGAACAGGGAGCCCGATGCAGGGCTCCATTCCAGGACCCTGGGATCATGACCTGAGCTGAAGGCAGACACTTAATGACTGAACCACCCAGGCACCCCCTATAACATATATTCTTTATTCATTTATCCATTGATAGATATTTAGGTGGTTTCACCTCTTGACTCTTATGAATAATGTTGTAATGAGCAGGAGAATGCAAATATTTCTGCCAAATCCTGACTTTAATCTAAATTTCTTTTCTGGTACAGATATTTAAGGAATATATACATATATCATCTTAAAATACCTATTATAATAATTATTTATCGTCCACATTTTACATTATACATCACTCTTGGTGTTGAAAGAAGATACTCTCTTCTTCCTGATCGTAGGGGGAGCTTTTAGTCTTTCACTATTGAGAATGATAGTAGGTATGAGTTTTTACATAAATGACCTATAATTTTGAGGATGCTTCCTTGTATTCTTTGTGGATTTTTTTTTTATGAAATTGTGTTACATTTTGGCAAATGGACTTTATGGATCAATAAAAATGATCATTGTTTTTTTCTCTTTATTTTGTTAACATAGTGTATTACATAGATTGATGTACATTTGATGATTCATCCTTGCATTCCAGGGATAAATCCTGCTTTGTCTTTATGTGTAATAATCTGCTGGATTCGTTATTTAATATTTTATTGAAGATTTTTCCATCTATAGTCATAAGGAATGTTGCTGTATAGTTTTTTTATGATGCTTTAGTATTAGGGTAATGCTGGCCTTATATTAAGTAGTAGGAAGCATTGGCTTCTATTTTTTGGCAGAGTTTTTGAAAGATTTGGAATATTTCTTCTTAGCATATATTTTTTTCCTAAAGATTTTATTTATTTATTCATGAGAGACAGAGAGAGAGAGAGGCAGAGAGAGAGAAAGGCAGAGGGAGAAGCATGCTCCCAAGGAGCAGGGAGCCCGATGTGGGACTCGATCCCAGGACTCCAGGATCATGACCTGAGCCGAAGGCAGACGCTTAACCATCTGAGCCACCCAGGCGCCCTCTTCTTAGCATATTTGATAGAATTTATTGATGAAACTATCTGGCTCTGGGATATTTTATTGTTGGGAAATTTTTGATTACTGATTGAATCTCCTTAATTGTTAATTCCAATCTAGGTTTTCTAGGTTTTCTATTTCTTCTTGAGCCTGTTGTTTTCTTTTTAAAAATTGACTTCATTTTCTTTTTTTTTAGAGATGTTTAAATTCACATCAAAAGTGAGCATAAGGTACACAGATGTTTAAAATACCCTCTGCCCCCACACTTACATAGCCTCCCCTATTATCAGCTTTTTCCACTAGAGTGGTATATTTGTTACAATTGATGTACCTTCATTAAATTCTCTGGGTTTCGACAAATGTATAGTGATATGTTTCAATAATTATGGTAATATACAGACTATTTTCATTACCCTAATACTCTGTGCTCTGCCTATTCATTTCTTCAATATTGTCTTTTTTTTTTTTTAGTTTATTTGAGAGAGAGCACTGGGGGGAAGCAGAGGGAGAGGGAGAAGCAGACACCTGCTGAGCAGGGCACCGAACGCGGGGCTTCATCCCAGGACCCCGAGATCATGACCTGAGCCGAAGGCAGATGCTTAACCAACTGAGCCACCCAGGCACCCCTCGACATTGTGTTTTATAGAGCAGAAGTTTTCTTTTAAAAGTGAAGAGTATCAGTTATTTCTTTCATGGACTGTCCCTTTGCTGTTGTATCTAAAAAGTCTTCACAATACCCAGCGTCATCTGGATTTTCTGCTATGCTTTATCCTAATTTTATTCTTTTGTATTTCTTATTCTGTGATGTATTTCAATTTGATTTTTGTAATGTGTTTAAGGTTTTCATAGATTTTTTTTTTTTTTTGCATGTGGATGTGTAACTTTTCCTGCACCATTTGTTGAAAAGACTATATTTGCCCCATTGTATTACCTTTGCTCTTTTGTCAAACATCAGTTGAATATATTTCTATGGTTTTATTTCTGGGCTCTTTCTTAGTTTCATTGGTCTAGTTGTTTATTTTTTTTAAGATTTTATTTTTAAGTAATCTCTTCACCCAATGTGGGGCTTAAACTCACAACCCTGAGATCATGCTTTACCTACTGAGCCAGCCAGGCACACCTATTTGTTTATTGTTTAAACAATATCATACTGTCTTGATTATCATAGCTTTAAACTAACTATTGAAGTTCAGTGACATCAGCTTTCCAATTTTGTTCTTCTTTAGTATTTTGTTGGCTATTCCAGATGTTTTGCCTCTCCCTATTAACTTAGTTACCACTTTGTTGATATCCACAAAATAATTTGATGGGATTTTGATTGAGATTTTAGTAAATCTGTAGATCAATTTGGGAAGAACTAATATCTTGACAATGAGTTTTTCTATCCATTAATATGGAATTTCCCTCTAGTTTTTCTATGGTTTTGTTCATCAGAGTTTTGCAGATTGCCTCATAGATCTTGTACATATTTTATTATATTTCTACCTATGTTTTATTTTACATGTTGTAATGTAAAGGTATTACATTTTTTTAATTGAAATTACACTTGTTCACTGCTGATAAATAAAAAAGCTATTGACTTTGATTGAACAAAATTTCCCAGACATTCTGATTATTTTTCCTCCCAATCCACAGTCATAGATCTTTTGGAGAAGGTTGGGAGAAAGATTAACAGTCTAAATTTTTGGCATTGTACCACGTTCCTTCCTCAAGAGGCCTGGAGTCATTTGCATTCTTTTTATTCTGGGTTTAAAATCTGGGTGAAGTCAGAATTGATTGAGGAATATTTGACTCTCCTTTTTTTTCTTTTTATAATTCTAGTTAGTCTTTTCTTTAATTGACATAAAACTTTTCTGATTATACAGTTTAAGTAAGAATTTAATGATTTTCTTATCTATTTCACTTCTAGGACATGATCAACTAGCCAATGCCATAGGTCTGCAATAGGCAGACTGTTCTGACTGTTGATTTTACTCTTCTGTCCATTACAGCAACCATAACCATTTTGCTCTTGGCAGTTGAGTGCTGCCATTTGGTCAGTGCCACCCTGTGATCTGTTCACTCCCATTGCTTATAGGTTTCTCATTTTAGTGACTCTAGTTCCTGTTCCATGGTCTGGCCTGCACAGATAACCAATTATGGAGCTCATCAGGTTGGCAGGACCACCTTCACAAATTTATTTCTCATAGTATTAGTGAAAGGCATGTCTTCCAGATTTTCCTAGTGTGGGTATATTAGTCTTAAGTAACAAGTGCAGTCTAACATTCCAACCTCCCTAAGGCTTTGAATCCTTTTCTCTACATTAAGACAAGGAAGGTCCCACATTTCCACTTACTTCACTACGGGCCACTTTTTTAATGGCTATTATTATTATTATTATTATTTTTTTAAATCAGTTTTTTTTAAAGATTTTATTTATTTATTTGACAGAGAGAGACACAGCGAGAGAGGGAACACAAGCAGGGGGAGTGGGAGAGGTTGAAACAGGTCTCCTGTTGAGCAGAGAACCCGATGCGGGGCTCGATCCCAGGACTCTGAGATCATGACCTGAGCTGAAGGCAGTCGCTTAACCGACTGAGCCACCCAGGTGCCCCTGTTACAGCCCTTTACAAGATTTTATTTATTTATTTGTCAGAGAGAGAGAGCGTGAGCAGGGACAGCGGCAGGCAGAGGGAGAGGGAGAAGCAGACTCCCTGCCGAGGAAGGAGCCCAATGTGGGACTCGATCCCAGGACCCTGGGATCTTGACCTGAGCAGAAGGCAGATGCTTAGCCAACTGGTCTACCCAGGCGTCCCTTTTATAGCCCTTTATAATGCCTAAGCTGCAATATCAAACGCAGAGTCTGTTTAGTTAGCCCATATCAATAAATTCCTCCTGATCCAAATTTATGTTTCTTCCAGTATTATTCCACATCCTCTATGTACATTCTTACTTGTGTTTCCTGTATTTCTGTCTCTGTAAATTTGAAACCTCAAGCCATTATTTTGGAATGTAGTGTATCTCCTTGCAGGTCACACTTTTGAACCTCACCTTTAAGGGCATTCTGGGACATGTATTTAGTTATTAGTCTAAAGGCAAATAGAGGTGGTGTGGTTGGGTCCTGAGGAGCATCAGTCTTATCTTGTAACTCAGCTTCCTAAAGGCTGGCCAGTGTTGTTTCCTCATATATTAAAGGATTAATCCGTATTTCCAATGGGGACAGAGAAGGTGGCCTCTTTCATTGGTAAAAATTATTCATCAGAATTTAGGATCATAAGGACTCCAGCTTTGTTAAACTCTCCACATTTTCCATCCCATTTTATAGTATCCTGTTCTTTTGAAATCAGTGTACTCACTTTAACAATAGACAGCCTGTGAGGCTGGGATTTCAAATTGTGTTGTAATTCACCCAGTCAGGATGCAATTCTGTGTTTGATTTTTAGTATTCTCAGCCCTGTGGCTATACAAAATAAATGTGTTCTTCATGGAGCACATAGAAGCTTTCAGGGCATTTATGTGGAACTTGGGCTGGAAATTCAAATCCCTAAGCTCTCATCCTTTTCTTTCACCACTTTGTCCAGTGATCTTAGAGAGTAACCAACCAACTAGCCAACCTCAATATATTTGTTCGTTTTCCTAATTTTCCTAAAATGTTTGAAAGTATCGTATATACAGGCAACCGGGTCTTTTTTATGAAGTAGTTGGTTAGGAGTATCCAATTTTGCACATACTTATTGGCAGATCATGCTCTGGAGTATCATTGTTTTCTTTACTACTGGAAATAGAGTCCTTAGAGTTTTTAAATCTAATCAGATTGTGTATGTCCCAGTTTAAAGTCAGAAGACTAATGAACCAGTGCATTTAGTTAGAAAGATGAAATTCTCCATTCTTCTGCCTTTTGGTGCTATTCAGACCCTCAATTCATGGAACTAAGACTACTCACTTTGGGGAGGGCTGTTTTATTTGTTTTTTGGGTGTTGAGTTGAGTAAGTTCTATGAGTACTAGCACTTTATCTGATATGTCATTTGCATATGTCTTCTCCTGTTCAGTATATTGCCATTTAGTGGGTTTTGTGGGTTCTTTTGTAATTTTTTTTCTTTTTAGAGAGAGAGAGCACCCCCGCAAATGGGGGTGGGGAGGAGTGGCAGAGGGAGAGGGAGAGAGAGAATCTTAAGCAAACTCCACTCCCAGCACGGAGCTCCTCATGGTGTTGCTTTTAGTTTTCTTGATTGTTTTCTTTAGTGAGCTGAAGCATTTTATTTTGATGTGGTCCCAATAATTCATTTTTGTTTTTATTTCCCATGCCTCAGGAGACCTATCTAGAAAAATGTTGCTATTGTTGATTTCAAAGAAATTACTGCCTGTGTTCTCTTCTAGGATTTTTATCGTTTCAGGTCTCACATTTAGGTCTTAAAATCCATTTTGAGTTTATTTTTGTGCATGGTGAAGGAAAGTTGTCCAGTTTCATTCATTTGCCTGTTGCTGTCCAATTTTCCGAACACCATTTTCTGAAGAGACTGTCTTTTTCCAATTGTATATCCTTTCCTCCTTTGTTGAAGATTAATTGACAATATAATTGTGGGTAAATTTCTGGGGTTTCTATTCTGCTCCAGTATGGTGCCTTTTAACCTCTATGTTGTCCATTGAAATCAAGAAAATTGTAATTCTAGTTTATTTTTTTATCTTGTCCTATTGATGTTATAGCTAAGATTTACTCCTATATTTTCTTCTTAGAGTCTTCTATTCTTAGACTTCTTAGAGCTCTTCCATTTAGGTCTACAGACCATTTTCAGTTAGGTTTTTTTATAGTGTGAGGAAGTCATTTAATTTCCTCCTTTATGTGGATATCAGCTTGTACCAGAACCATTTGTTAAAAACTATTCTTTCCCCACTGTTGTCTTGATACTGCCTTGATACCGTTGTCAAAAATTAGTTGACTATAAATAAATAGCTGTTGCTTTTGGACTCCTTATTCCATTCCACTGATGTTTGTGATTGTATGCCATTATCTCTCTTCCTTGATAATTATAGCTGTGTTGTAAGTTTTGAAATCTATAGCATAAGTCCTCCAACTTTATTCTTTTCCAAGAGTGTTTTTGCTATTTTGGTTCCTTTTAATTTCCATGTAAATTTTAGAATTAGCTTGTCAATTTCTGAAAAGATACAGTTTGCATTTTTATTTATTGTATTGAATATGTAGATCAATTTAAATTTTGTCATCTTAGCTATAATAAGTCTTCTGTTCTATGAACATGGGATGTCCTTCCATGTATTTTGATCCTCTTTCATTTCTTTTAGTAATTCTTATAGTTTTCAGAGTTATTCCTGGGTATTTTATTCTTATTGATGCTATGGTAACTTGAATTATTTTCTTAGTTTCAGTTTTTGGGTTGTTCATTGCTATTGTATGGAAATTAAATTAATTTGCTTATATTGATTTTGTATCCTGCTATGTTAGTTCTAATAGTTTTTTGGTGTGAATTCTGTAGGATTTAGTACATACAAGATCTTGTCATCTGCAAATAATATTGTATTTATTTGTTTCCTATATAAAAAGCTTGTATATATTTCATTTTCTTGCACAGTCACTGTGTCTGGAAATTCCAGTAAGTGTTGAATAGGACTAGTGAGAGTAGATATTCTTGTTGTTATTCTTTTTCTTTCCTTTTTGTTAGTTTTTTTTTCCTTAAGATTTATTTATTTATTTTAGAGAGAGAGAGTGTGAGAGAAGGGGGTGGGTGGGCAGGGGCAGAGGGAGAGAGAGTCTTAAGCAGACTCCTTGCTGAGCATGAAGTCTGACATGGGGCTTGATCTTACAACCCTGAGATCATGACCTGAGCCAAAACCAAGGGTTGGATGCTTAACCAACTGCGCCACCCAGGTGCCCCCTGTTGTTATTCTTAAGGTGTAAATCACTCAATCCTTTCACCATTAGGTATGACGTTAGCTGTGTGATTTTCATAGATGGCCTTTATTAGCTCCTGTAACTTTCCTTTATTTTAGTTTGTTGGTTTTATTATGAAGGGATATTGTATTTTGTCATATTGTTTTTCTCTTTATATAATCATGTGGGTTTTGTCTTTTATTTTGGTGTTGTAATGTATTATATTAATTGATATTCTGATGTTATATACCACACTTTGATGAGTATATTTTCCTTTATCTTGGGAACAAATGAGAATAGTAGTTTGTCATCATTGGCTCTAATCAATATATGCCAAAGTAACTACGGAATTCAGAGATATGTAGTGAGAAAAAATAATACCTTTTGAATTTGGCATGTTGTGTTTTATAGTTTTTTTTTCCTATAAATACTTTATATAGTTACATTTTCCCTTTGAATCCAAGGTAAGACATAGGTTGTAATTTGGTTTCCCTTTCGTTGACAGTATCTACCCCTAGAAATGAATAAATCTATTGGAGCATCCAGTGTTTTTTCTGGGATATCTACTTTGTTGTCTCTCTAGTTGCCCTGCCATTGGCCTTAGGTAAAATCACTTTTATTTACATCAAAATCAGTAATGGATTAGTGTCAATGCTGGGCTTATGAGTATATCACCACTGAATTTTTGTGCCATGGCCTACTGTTTATTGTGTGACTATTTCATTGGATTAAGAATGAAGCTTTAGGCCTTTTGACAAGTATCTGTATTGTATTGACTAGATATTTCCCCCTCATTGTGATCAAAATTTGAAATGTAGTCTGGCACAGAGAAAGGAAATCCATGTTGGTATATGTTAAATTGTTCAAGTGAATACTAGTAATTCACCCGGCTAATCTGTTCAACTATTTGCAGATACCCAATCTGGTACTGTCATTTGAATGAAGTGCTACTTCAAATCAGATGGTCTACAACAAAGTTATAAGCTAGGATGATTTAAATTCATGGTAGAGTTTTTACTTAACTTTTTCTAGGTCAAGATGATCTCTTCTATGTCTTTTGATTTTCACCTCTGAGAATGCAAGAGGATTCCTGTTTAAGCACTAGAATAGATTCAATTTTTGTTTTGTTTTGTTTTTTTAAGGAAACATTTGGACAATACCTGAAGGCAACCCTGCAGGCAGTTCTATGTGTAGGTGGGTTAGCTGTATGTCAGCAAGAACACAAGTTAGGTCTCTGAATTATCGTATAACATAATGTCAGCTTGGTCTTCAGCTTACCAGATATCTAAAATTTTTCTTTAATCAATAGCTTGGTATATCAGAATACTAGACAGACTTCTTAGAATTCAATTTTGAAGTGAATGCTATCGAGCTCCTGACAAAAATGCAATTGAGACAGCTGATATATGAGAGGGAATTACTGTGCTACATTAACAATCAATTCTTCTAGATTCTTATAGTTCCAGTGTCATACCAAGTTTGATCCATAGAATGCAATAGATGTGGATAATATTAGCTGATTTCCCAGTGGATATACTTCACTTGCATTACTATTTAATGGTTCAATTGTGGCTTTCATGTGTAGTCTAATAAGAAAGAGCTGTTTTAATAATCTATATTTTCTGGGAATAACACTCTGCAAGATATTGCTATCTATATTAATCAGTATAAATATTAGATAATAGAGGCGCTTGTGTGGCTCGGTCGGTTAAGCATCTGACTCTTGATTTTGACACAGGTCTTGATCTCAGGGTTGTGAGATTGAGCCCCACACTGGGCTCCACACTGGGTGTGGAGCCTGCTTAAGATTCTCTCTCCCCCTGCCCTTTCTCTCAAAAAACAAACAAAAAAATAAATATATATATATATACACACACACATAAATAAATATTAGATAATAATATAAATTATCAACTATTTGCCTCAACCATAATTCTGCAGATTTTCTTCTGAGTACATAAAATTCAAGACAGCTTTATTTTGAAGAAGGAAAATGTGATAGACAAGTATATTGCATCAGAAAACTTCTGAGGAAGGGTAAAGCTGGTGCTTCTTTTGGTAGAGTGAATGAGTTTTGAAAACTAGTTTTGCAGAACACTGAAAACAAATTAGGAAGCAGACATGAAAATTTACTTTACTTTTTTGGTCATGGTTTCTTAATATAGTATTTAGTATGAGTTTGATAAGAATCAGTTTTGTAGGGGTAATTCATACTCCTTGATAACTTTGCCAGAGGTGAGTGATACATAAATGACCTACTACATTGTAAACTTTACATAGTTGTCTGTGTGAATGTTGCCTTATTGTTTGTGTAGTGTACACTTTGGTTAGCTTTACATTGCAACCTTACCTCTTTCTCTGTTGGAGTTATGATATATTCAAAAGAATAATTAAAAATTACGAATAACCATGTTTATTCAAAATCTGTGAACGGTACGTGTATATGTGTGTTTGTGTATGTTTGCATGCTTGCACTTTGTTCTGATTTTAGCCTAAATCCAATTTGGAAATATTTTTTATTTTGTGCCAGTTAATTGGTTTTCTCTTTGTGCCTTTAGTTTCAGTTCCAATGAGGGATACCCAAATATTTCTTTTTTTTAAAGATTTTTATTTATTTGACAGAGAGAGAGACACACAGCGAGAGAGGGAACACAAGCAGGGGGAGTGGGAGAGAGAAAAGCAGGCTTCCCTCGGAGCAGGGAGGCCGATGCGAGGCTCGATCCCAGGACCCCGGGATCATGACCTGAGCCGAAGGCAGATGCTTAATGACTGAGCCACCCAGGTGCCCCATGGATACCCAAATATTTCTAACTGAACATTCTGGACTAAGTGAGATTATATATTTTTTATCGATTCCCTTTATCAGGTTTAGGAAATTTCCTTCTACTCTTGGTGTACTGAAAGTTTTTATTTTAATCCTGAATTGGTGTTAAGGTATGTGAAATGCTTTTTCTGCATGTATTAAATAGATAATAATGGTTTTAATTTTTGTCTGTCACCATTGTGAATTTCATCAATTGCTTTTAAAATGATAAATCAGGGCGCCTGGGTGGCTCAGTCATTAAGCATCTGCCTTCAGCTCAGGTCATGGTCCCGGGGTCCCAGGATCCAGTCTTACATCGGGCTCCCTGCTCGCGGGAAGCCTGCTTTTCCCTCTCCCATTGCCCTTGCTTGTGTTCCTTCTCCGGCTGTGTCTCTCCCTGTCAAATAAATAAAATCTTAAAAAAAAAAATAAAAAAAAAATAACAAATCAACCTTGTATGACTAAGATAAATCCTACTTACATGATTGTATTATCTTTTTAATAAGTGTCTGATACACTGATATTTATTTATTGCTATTTTATAAAGGAATTTTCTTTCTAATCATTAGTAATATTCATGTTTAATTTTCTCTTCTTGTCATTCTTTGTCAAGTTCTGGTAATGGTGGTATGCTGGCCTCATAAAATGAGGTGGGAAGTGTTCTCCCCTACTATAAATTTTAAAAGAATTTGTGTATTTTTGGTGTTATTTCTTCTTTAAATGTTTGATAGAATTCACCAGTAAAATCACCTGGGCCTAAAGATTTCTTCATGGGAAGGCTTTTGATTTTTTTATTCATTTTTTTTAAAAGAAAGATGCTGATTTATATTTTCTATTTTGAGTTTTGGTAGTTTGTACGTTCCAAAGACTTTGATCATTTCCTCTAAATTGTCATTTATTAGCATAAGGTTCTTCATAACTTCTCCTTTCTATATTTTTAATGTCTGTACGAACTCTAGTGATGCCCTTTAGTCATTCCCAATATAGGTAATTTGTCTTGTATTTTTTTTTCTTTGTCAGTCTATCTAGTGATTTACTAATTTTATTAATTTTTTAAAAGAAAAATGTTTGGTTCTATTGTTTTTTTTGTATAATTTATCTATTTTCTATTTCATTGATTTTAAGGGTTTTTTTCTACTTCCTTTGTATTTAATTTATAGTTTAATTTCATATAGTATCTCACTAGTTTCCACATAATGTAAGAACCGGAGATTAGTCTAATTCCATATTGACCTCCATTATACGTACTTGTGATATATTTTATTTATACATATGTATAAATCTCATAATAAATTATTATACACATATATGGAATATTTTATTTTTATTGAGTACATGTTTTTATAGTTACCTATATTCTTAACCTTTCTGGTGCTCTTATTTTTTCCTTGACATTCTGGGCTTTCATTTGTTATTATACACTTTGGCCTGAACAACTAATTTTTAAAAGTATTTCTTTTGGTGTTAAGACTGTTGGAGACAAATTCTTTGGGTTTTGTATGTGTGCAAATGTATTCATTCAGTCTGTTTTCAAAATATAAATTTGGGGGGTGCCTGGCTGGCTCAGTCGGTAGAGCATGTGACTCTTGAATTTAGGATTGTGAGTTCGAGCTCCATGTTGGGTGTGAAGATTACTTAAAAATAAAATCTTTTTTAAAAAAAGAAATATAATTTTGCAGTGCATAAATTTCTAACGATTTTTTTAACACTGTAAATATGTAATTTTATGGTCTTCTGTTCTCCATTTAATTTTTTTAAAGAACATAGCTGTCATTATTCTTATCTATACAGATTTAAGTTTTTCTCTGGCAGATCTTAAGACTATCTTTTCTTTTGGTTTGCAGCAGTTTCACTCTATGGACCTCGCTGGATCCAGTTTTCTGTGTTTGTATCCAACTGGGGGTCACTGAGTTTTTTCATTTTGTATGTTGCTGAGTTTGATAGTTTGGTTGTCAATAATCTCTTCCCCTTCCAGTATGGTCTGGTATTCTTCCCATAAATAGTTAAGAGTCTCTTTTCACTCTTTTTGAAAATTGGTTGTCTTTGTGAGTTTTTGACTAATAGAATGCAGTGGAAGTAATGCCTTGTCACTTTTGAGAATCACTGTTCTGGGCCTGTAAGCTTCCTTTTCCTGCTCTCTTGGAAACCTGCTCACAACTGCTATTTTGTGAGGTAATCCACGCTATCCTTCTGCTTTGGAGGCCATTTAAAAAGAACTGGAAGATGAGACAGACTGTGGTATGGAAGTGCCCTGTAGGAATCTTAGTTACCCAGGGGTGGCTGGGTGGCCCAGTCGGTTAAGCATCTGTCTTCCACTCAGGTCATGATCCCAGGGTCCTGAGATTGAGCCCCGCATCGGGTTCCCTGCTCAGCAGGGAGTCTGCTTCTCCCTCTCCCTCTGGCCTTTCCCCATTTCGTGCTCTCTCTCTCTCAAATAAATAAATAAAATCTTTAAAAATATGAAGGAATCCTAGTTACCCAGCTTAACTCCAAGGTGAATGCAGTCATATGAGTGACTCCAGCTGATGCTATGTCCATGAGAATTACTACTGAGTCAGCCTATAGACTTGCAAGAAGTAATAAATCATTGTTGTTTTACTCGGTTTATAGTGCTTTCTAAACATAACACATAACTGAAATAGAATTGGCATGTACATGTGGGGTATTTCTTTGACAAAAACACAGTATATATACTATTGTCTTTGTGACTGGGTAACTGGAAGAGTTGTGAGGAAGTTGTTGTTGAAGGCTAATAGAACAGTGAGGAAACTGGTATTGGGGCCTCAAAGGGAGGTTTTGTGTTATGTATTGGTATAACATTGATCAGATTTTTATCTTTTATAACTTTGAAAGTGGAAAAAATACCTAACAAACTTGTAGAATTGGATGAGTTGATTGTCAAGGATTCAAAAGTGTGAATTGTCTTCATTTAGCAGTCTATGTATGTTAAAGTATGGGAAGTGAGAGAAAAGTTAAAGGAGGGAGTATTCAGTGTTTAGAAATAATAATATGCAATAAATATTTCCAATGTATGACTTACTGGTTAAAATTGATAAATCTTTTTTTCTCATTCACCACCTTTTCCAGCTAGGAAATGGTTCTCAAGGTAAAGAATGGTGTCATGCAACTTGTTAAATCTAGAGCACTCCCGAGAATCAAAGTCAAATGGAAGTGCAGATGTGGAAGGTCCTGGAGGAAAAGACATACTGTGAGAAGAGATTACACATTGAGGAGAACCAAAACACATCAGCTAAGCTCCTAAATGAATGAAGGTATATGAGTGATCCAAACGGGCACTACATTGCAGTAGAAGAACCACCCAGTCAACCCACGGAATTGTAAGAAATACTTTCTTTTTTCATGTTTTAAAATGCTAAGTCTTTGTAAGCTGTATCTGACATTTAGGCTATCTGATAGTTAGCTTCTGTTTGAAATTGCTTTCTCTTGACTATTGGTCACATTTTCTGCCTTTTTATTTCTCTCTTTTAAGTGACATATGATTTATTTCACAGTGTTAATAGTACTCACAAAGGGGGAGTGGCAGTAGTAGGTGAGAGGGGAGAAATGTTCATTTTTATTATATTAACTTGCATATTGTTCGACTATTATTTTATGAAGCACTTCTACTTTTGTAAGATAAATACAATTTTAGGTACTTTCAGTAAAGGAATGAATTATATACAAACTGGTATCCCTTTATGTAATAGAAGGCAGGGCTTGATCTTCTATTCCTCCATGCTGAAGTGGGCCATAAAATACAATCCAGTTATTTCTCATAAAGCCAGATGTGCTCAAAGATGTACTTTATCAACTCCCACACTATTGTTCTGCCCATTTGTTTTTTTTAAATGGAATTAATTGCTAACACTTTAAAACTTTGTTGATTTTTGCATAAAAATATAATGTGGATAATGCGGATTGTAACTCTGCATCTCTCTCACACATTTTTAGCTAAAAATTTTCATATTATATTTCTAAGTTGTCCTTCCAGATATTTAGCTTTAGCTTTCACCAATCAGGGAAATGATTTAAACGAGATTTAAAATGCAGATGCTTAGCAGCTTCTGTTGGCAAACATGATCAGGGAGGTTTTTGGTTTATCTCTAGTAGTATTCCTGTCACC